>NC_046224.1:36969665-38458073 GCF_009819885.2 Catharus ustulatus
CTTGAGCCAAAGGATCATGTTCCTGATGAACTCTGGTAAAAAGTTTTCAAATAAAGCCTGAAGAGCACAATATGATATGAGCAGTATGAGAGAATAGGTACAGCCATAGGGGACAACAGGGAGGCTTTCATAAGATGGAAGCTGCAGAATGCAATGACAGAGTCCTCACGAGTTCTCTCATCAGATGCTGAAATAAGCCCCCTCCTCACAGACACCACTACTTGCCTTACTGCACTCAGAGCAGCCCTTCCTCCTTTAAAGGGTTGCCTCCATTCTGCTCCTGTTTCCCTCAAGCAGGTGTCTCCTTTCATCTCCTTTGTGTCAATCTCCCTGTCCTTTATGTTCCTCCAGTGCATTTGGGGAAGGGTGGCAAGGCAGGGCACAAGAGATTTAAGCCCAGCAGATTGAGTTTTTTATTCCTGTTCTAAGGAAATTTAACCCTAGAACGTGTGGTTTGACTACAAAGGTATAGTATAAAGTTGAGTGACAGAGTGAAAAGAAAGGAGAGGTGGTTTGAGGCTGGGAGGATGGGAGGCTTTGCAGGACATTGATAGAAATTTGGGAGGCCTCACTAGAAAGATGAAATTTCAGGAGTTTGTTTCTCGAACCCAGTCTCAAACTGATCAAACTCTTCCTTCACATTTGGGAAATGAATATGTGTTGGATGATTTCAAGAATGAAACAGTTTAATTAAATGTCCTGAGGGGGTAAGCATAAGTGCTTTTTGCTTGCATAAAGTTTTCTGCCGTTTTTTCTGTTTCATGGAAACCAGATCAGTTTTAGATCAAAGAAGCTTCTGGCACATCAGACTGAAAACAGAGGAGTAAGACTAAGCAACACAGTGCAGCTCAGGCTGTTAACTGATATTGCCATGTGGGAATGGAGCAGAAATAGGCAGCTTTTAAGGGAGCATTTTGATGCAGAGAATGTGCTCCAGGGTTCCAAGTGCTGCCATTGATGCCTTAATCAGGCTGCTGTAGGATACTGAGTGTATTTTTTGTGGCTGTGAATAAATTAGCTGTGCTTTACTTTTTCCAAAAAGTATCAGCTGCAAGAAGTAAAAACATTAAATAGGATTTTATATGTGTTTTAGGCTGATTTATTGGTTTGGTTTGAGTGTTTTTTGGTTTTTTTTGGTTTTTTTAACCAGAAGGTTAAAAACACAGTTCATTTTCCTAAGCAAGCCAGAATGGATTCAACCAAAATCCCCAATTAATTTCAAAAGGAAGATTAAGACCTTTGTACTCTATGATACATACCAGAATCATTAGCACAATGAAGACTAATTGTTTTGTTAAGTTGCTATAGATTTTTCAGTGACAGGTTTGGTAGAAATTTGAAGCTTAAAGATTCTGGAAGGATGAGAAAGAAGAAAAAAATGTTTTTATTCCTCATTTTTAGGAAGTTTATTCTTAAATTATTATTTTTTTTATATTTCTACTCATTTCCTTATATAGCTGTCATTATCAATAATATAATAACTCATGTCTGTAACATATATCTGTAATTTAAAAGCAAGTTTGGACCAACTTCATTATAATAAAGTTTAAAAATAGATTTTATACCATAGAAATTTGTAAAGACAAGCTAACAAATTAGAAGCTTATTATTATTACTGCAAACTGCCATACTTTGCTTTAAATAGATTTACGTTTTCTCAAAAATATATTAATGGTGTATTTTTGGGTCAAATGGAATGAAATAGAAAGATTGGGTTTTTTGGTGGTTTTTTTTTTTATTATTATTGGGAGGTCTTTTATGTTTGGGATTTTTTAGCTTTACTGCTGCTAATAATTTAATTCTGTCTTATATTTACACGAAGATGAATGTCATGTAAACACCGAAAGTGGCTTATTGCTGATACAGGTGTTACTTACACATGCACTGACAGAATCTTGAAAACCTGTCAGTTTTCAATGACTGCCAGCACAGGCAAATCTGGGACAGGTCATATTTCAGAGACAGAATGCACCATCTCAGGCTGTCCTGAAAGGGAGATCATTATCAGCTAAAGCTCCCGCTCCCTTCACGGGCACCAGGGGACATGCATTTCAGGTGAAGATGGGAAGTACTTGAGTACAGTTGAGATGTATCTTTTTATCCCACAGTCAGATTAAAAGATTTTTCTTCCAAGGGGAAGTGCATTATTTTGGCACAAAAGTTTTCTGTTTTACAGAACTCGCGTTTAGGCAGTCGTTGCAGACATGGGATGTCAAAACAGCAGAATGTTGATGGGTTTGCACTGTCAGAGAGAAAGGTACTAGAATTTCATATGAACTTGTGATGCTTCAAAGGTAAATGATCTTGCCTTCCTTATGGGTACCACATTTTACTTTGTGCATCCACAGTGCTTCACAACAATGGGTGGCAGCCAGGGCAGTTCATGAAAGGCTTTGACAGTTTTCTCTGTTCAACTTTGCAACTGAAGTTTAAATAAATTTCCCTTCAAGTATCTGATCTATATGGTGTGCCCATTTTTAAAATTTATTTTCCAAGTAAAACAGTTTTGCAAAATTTATGTGGATAACAGTCCTATTTGTAATGTATAATCTGCTTGAATTGCCATGAAAACTATTCTTCCATAAATGATGAGCTAGGCAGAGAGAAAATCATACACCCCATTGTTTTGGAAAAAGAGCTAATTTCAGCTGTTTGCTATCTAGTGGTTTGAATTGCATCATTGTTTTTCTTTACAGTGCTTTGGAATGTCAACCCTAGAAATACTCCTGCGGAGAGAAGTAGAATAAAATTATATGGGCCAAAGCCTCTGAATTTTCAGTCTACTGTAGCATATTATGAAGCAATGTTTACAGGTAGATGTCAGTTTTTATTGTCTTTGAAGCAAATTTTGAAAGCCATCAATGGAATGTGCACATTATGCTTTCTTTTTATTTGAGTCTATCATATAGTTTAAAAGTTCAATATGAATACTTGTTTGAAAAAATAAGCCTAAAATAGTTAAATATTCAAAAGAAATTATAAAAAAAATTTAAGATTAGTGCAAACTAGTTTCTTCACGTTATGCCCATTCTGACCAATTTACTAAATGAATTAAAAATTTGGGACTGATCCAAGCATCAATCTGACACACAGTGATGAAATTTAGGCACACAGTCATGTTGGTATTCCTAAAATGAGTCACCCAGAATGCTCTCTACTAATGAACTAGTTCTAGGTAGAAATATAAGAATGTGCAAGAAAACAGGGGAAAACACCTGCAGAATCCAATCGGCAGAAGATTTGGAAGAATCTCTGAAGAGAAGTCAGCAATTTTGTCTATTAGGTAAGGAGAAGAGAGCACAAGAGAAAATAATTCTCTAGTTTATTTTTAATAGATATTTGTAGATTTGATTACCTTGTTTGTTCTTATACTCCACGTGCAGGACCGTAGTAGTTGCTGTACAATAGAATTCATTTAAAAACACGTGTCAGAGCTTGTGAGGACTTGGTATTTAGCTGATGGTAAATTTGTTTCATGGTCGGTGATGGAGCTCACAATCAATTTATTATTTACACCAGGCAGTAAATTCTTAACTGTGTTATTCTAAAAAATCCCATATGGCTGTGGGTTGAGGGGTCAGGTGTAATCTCTGGACAGTCCTAAAGATTCCTGAGAGATTTACTGGAAGCCTGTATTATCAGAAATACTTCTTTTTTTGTTTTGGATTTTTGGGGTTTTTTTGGTTTTTTTGGTTTTTTTTTTTAAGAAACATGATAAGAACATGGTAAAAGAGAAATGTGATAGAACTGTGAAGTGAGCATGCACAAAATCTTGTTAACTTCCCCTTCTGGAGGATTTACAGAATAAGAAACAGGTGAACAGAGCATCCCAAATGGGCAGAAGCTAAAAAAATAACCAAACAAAACGGAAAATCCCCCCAAAATGTTAGGTGACTGGCTACAACAAAGCATGGTATTCCACAATATTATGAATAAATGACATGATCTGTAGATATGGGATTATGGAGTCTGCAAAGCCTTGAGTGAGATAAATGGCGAAGTTCATTGCTCTCAGAGACATAATTTCAAATATTCTTCATCTCAGGAAGACATTTGGTTACACTCTGCTACCTTCCATTGGTTACAGGCACTGCTCATGCTTTCAAGGTTATAGCAAGGAAGGTTGCAGATAAATCTTTGTTTTATTTTTGGTTTTAATGAATACTGAGGTGCTTGAGTCCCTGTTGGCTGTGAGAAGTACTTTCTATGCAAAAAATATAGCTACTGAATAAAGTGGCCCCTGGATTAATTTATTTCCTGCCCCAGACATTTCTTTGTCTCTATATTCTCCATTTCAAAACCACTGCAAGCTGAAAGATGACTTCTGAGGAATTTTCAGTAAGGTCTCATTACCATTAAAAAGTAGCAACATCTAAGCAAAATAATGCAAAGTACATGCAAAATTACCTGAAGTGATAAGCTTGGCTGTACAATTCTGAGTGTGCAGATTTTTATTGCTTCAAATGATGACATTCTCCTAGAGGTTATTAGGTTCACCACCTTTACTTTCTAAATTGATGCAAATGGAAAGAATCAGCCTGCCTGTCATCATCACACATTATGCTTTCATAAAAAGGCTAGGGCCCAGCTGGTTTCAGCTAGAGTGCAGGATCCCTCCTCTTCATGTTAAATACCAGCAGACTAACATAGCACTATTAAATGATAAGTTCAAAAGCAAGGATTTCTATATTACTGGACACCTGTGAAGGTCACTTAAATAAATCAAAGAACACATGAGGCGAGAAGAGAGATAAGAGCAATACAAATAAGATTAAACTCAAAATAAAATTAAAATATCTGCAGTGAGATAATTTATTTTAATGTTATAAGGATGTAGCTAAGTTTTTCTCATCTTACTGTTGATAATTGTATGGTTTTGATCTACAAAGGTATTCTTGATATGGTTTCTGTGTTGGTACTGACAAATAACAGAAAAACCCAACAGTTTAGAAGTTCTGGATTCTAAAATATGTACATTTTTTCCCCGACTCATCAAGGCAGCTGAAAGTAAATTAACTAAATTTTTGCAAAAAAAAGAAAACAAAATGCTCTTTAATTTTATACCAATATTACATATCTGAAGGATATGTAAAGTACATAGATATACATTTAAATATATTCTTGATGTTGTTCAGAGGTTGCATATTTTTTCTAGTTTGTCCAGCTACAAATTGTAGCAGAATGCAAAGGGTTCCATTCTAAGTTATACCATTATAAATTGAGAGTGTCATTCTAAGGAAAAGAAAGCCCAACACATAAAAGCTTTTATGCAAAAATGTAGAATACCATCACAGATCAATCAGTTATGTTTACTTCCTAGTTATAATTGATGACATTATTTCAGATTACATGAATATCAGATGCATAAAACTAACATATTTAGGATCTATAAATATCTATGTCATGTAAGGTCCAGTACAGTGGTAATTTTCTATTATGTCTGTAAATTCCAAGCCCATATGCTTTTACAGGATTTTTTCAGGCGACAAAATGGCTTCCATCAAGTTAGAGTATATTATTCTTGATTATTATTACTCTTACTTAGGGTAGTTAGGTGTACACTACCATTACACAAATCTTTCTTTGCTGAAAAAAAAAAATAAAAGAGAAAAACTGTTTTGAAAAGAGAACTGTATATTAGCTTCGAAAAGAATGAATGTGAGATGAAATTAAGATCTCGAAAAACCTCAGTCAGAAACTTGATGTCATAAACTTTATTTTTGCTCCTATATAAACTTCTAATATTGTCTTTAGAATGGTTTTCAAAATCTTATGAAAGGTGGTTTTGGTCTAAAGCTGAAGACAGCTGGAGTCCTTTCCAGCAATTTCTTTTAAAGAAGAGTTATCAAACTATCAAACAGTTGCAGTTTAGTTTTTAAATAAAGATTCTCATTTTCTAAGTGTACTGCTGCTTTAATGTCACTTACAATTTTTAGGAAATGAGCCTTATTAAATATCTACCTAAGTCAATCAGTCATTCTGGACCAACTAACGAAATTTCTAAAGCAAGGGCAGGACTAGAAGGACATTTCTGTATCTTCTACTTAGCTGGAGCAAAAATCAGAAGAACATCCTTCAATTTACAATAAAATATGTCTGTTTTGATTCAGAAATTGATAGTGTGTGTAAAGTTAGTCTGTACATTGATTTTATGATGTTTTACTTAGAATGAAATGTGTTATCAAAAATGTATAGTCAGGCAGTCACCTGAATATTCTACCAGATGCATTTATTTCTAATTTTTTGCCAGTCAATGACAGGCGTGTAGTACATACCCATTATAACTTACTTTCCTCACACAATAAGATGTTATTATTTCGCAGCTTTTGAGCTTGTCAGTGCAAGTTGATTACTTCTAATTTTCCTTTTACAGGACAGATTCTGGAGTAGGTTCTTTGTAAAGTATAGAATAACTAAATTAATTCTGTGGTGTTGTCACAGCCTGGAAAAGGGGACTTGTTTCGAGACATCTCAGGGGCTTGGAATGTGTGGTAGGGGATGGGTCAGGCATTGCTCTGGTGAGGTTGTGCCCTGCCCCAACACTCCCCAGCTCCACAGTCTGTCAGTCATGGCACACTGTAGGCAGCTCCCCAGTGTCACCTAACCTGGTCCCTAAGTGGCCGAGAGAACAAAAGTCTCACCTGGGAGGGAGACCCAGGATGGACCAAAAAGGTTTAAGAAGGTTCACCTGAGCCAAGCACATTGTCCTTCAGCCTTATCTTCACCTTGGAGTTTTACATTGCTGGAACCCGGGAGTTGGTAGCTATATCAATTTTTCTATATCTTTCCTGACTATCTGTTTTTCTCCCTTTCTTCTCCTTCTTCTAATTCTCTTCTTACAGAACATAACATCAAATGGATTATAGGTTTTCTGTGTTCAGTGGGCCAAGTCTATGCTAAGTAATGTTGTGTTGTATTTACTTTTTTGCCAATGTTCCTTAATTTTCTACATTTTGCCTGTAAATTTTGTGTGGTTTCTCCCTCTTGAGAATAAGTGGTTGGGATCTTCTCCTTTCCATCTCCCTAAAGCAAAAGAATCTTGATTTAGCCCTAGTTTGAGTGACCAGAGTATACCAGCCGTACAACTCCATCCTTTGTACTTCCTTTACAAGGCTACACCATTTTAAAGAGTTCTGTCCTTGGAGAACTATGAATTTCAGTGGTCCTCACTGGATGACCCCAGAATCAAGTGGCTCTGGTAACATGACTGTCAAGGACACATGCCAACACACAGTTTTGAATAAAAACATGAAGCCCTCCTAAGCTGAAAGAGATACTAGCAGAGTTCTCCCAGCCAGTATGTGCATTTTGTAACTCATAATGATTTGGAGAAAAAAAATTGCATATCTGCATCTATGGAGAGCTAATAGATGTTTTCTGAACAGCAGTAAACAGGGGGTTAAAGCCACAATGGTTTTAAAAAATGTTTTCCAGAACTGTTGCTTTTTGCTGCAGAATGAAAATTTAATCCTCCAATTTCCATGTTAAGAGGATCTGTCAGTTCATTACATAGAACAATTTATAGTGGTTTGTTCTGTCAAAAGCAAAAAACTTAAACACAAGAAAATCATGTAGGTCCTCCTTTAAATTTGAATGATAATTCATTAAGACGTTTTACATTCCAGAATTGCAAGCAGATGTATGTTTCACGCATCTTCTGAGACTCACAGTGCACAGCTTAGGCTCCTTACAAACATGGGAGTGATTAAAGAGCCAATTGAAGAAGCTGCAAACAATGTAACAGACTCTGATTCTTCATGGAGGCTCAGATGAAGTTTTAGTTCTGCTTCAGAAGTGGAATTCAGAAGTCAAGGACAGCACATAAGGGAATATTTTATTTAAAACTATCTTATTTCAAAACTAAATTTTCTCAAAAAGCAAACCAATGAAAAAGTGATAGCCTCTGCTACTGCTAGTCAAAGTATAGAGTAGAAATAGAGGTTTAATATAAACATTTCTGTGGAAAATATGTCCAAAAATTTAATTTCCTTCTTAAGGCATGCAATGCTTTTCTGCTTCTGAAAAGTCTGATGACATCAATAACAAAAATATGTCAACTGTACTTTTAGAAATAAAGGAAAATACAGGCTGGTGTTATACTTGACATTAATAAATTTTTGACAACCTTTTTATTTTTTAAATTTTAATTTGAGATCTCAAATGGAAAATTTCTTTGTTTCTTTAATTTCTTTCCCATTGACTTGACTGAGATAACTTTTTTCTCACAGTAAGGTATCTGAAAGAATGTTTTAAGAAATAATTTTGTGTCAATCTCCAATACCAAATTCTTTAAGTCTCAAAGCAAAACAAAAATAAGTGTGTCTTCTCTTTAGATTTATACTGAAAAACTCAAACCATGATGCCTGTAGGCACATTGCCTTAGAGAAAAGGTCAGTAAACGATACATTACGGTGCATCCTGAAACTGATAATACAAGAGGGCAGGAGAAACTGATTGGCAAAGTTAAAAATTAGAAAATATATTATATATCAGCATGCAGTTGTGAGGGTATGAACAAAATTCTGATAAACACAGAGGAAAAAACTCCTAGAATTTTAGAAGGATTTAAGTTTCTCTATATTTTTTAAAAATTACAGTGTGTGTATAAAATAAGAGAGAAAAAACCCCTATATTTCTTGAAAGAATTAGTAATGGCTAACTCAGTCAAAAGCAAGTAAGAACAAGGAGAAAATACTTCCAATCAATTTATAATTCCTGAAATATTTTCTTGTGTTGACAGCAGAATTTCTATGTCAAAATTTAATATAAATGTCAGTTTTTCTATCTTGAAATTTAGTAAAACTGTAGAATAATAGATATTAAAATGAACAGCTAGACAAAACAACTTTACAAGAATGTAGTAAAGTGGCAGAATTGAGGTCTGAAAATTAAAGGCACCTTAGTATTCACCTTCATCATCAGATCACTTCTCATCAAATTTAGAGGGGTACTTAATGGGAAATAGAATGCTTGCTTACTGTCTTAGTTGTGTTTAGTTTTCTAGAAACCTTTTTTTCCTCCACATTATTTTAGCAGACAGATGAAACTGAAAGGAGATACTATGACTGATATTTATTACTGCATTGTCATAGCCTCCTGTGAATTTTGATTCATCCTCAGTGTGTGTGCTTTGAGGTCTCAAATAGATCAGTTTTAAGGGGAGAAAGAAATAGTGTCTGCAGACTGTAGTCCTTCCTTGTATAATACTGTGATCAAAATCTGGATTAGAGCCAAGGGTATATAAAATGACATTTTAATGAAGAAAATGGGAAATTCTCTAGTCATTTCTTTGCTGCTTAACCCTAAAGAAAGATAGATATTCAGTTGTTACATCGACTAGTTGCTGCATTATCTCTGCAATACTCAAGGAAGTTCAATGACAAAGGACAGGAAAATCGATATGATGCTGTACAATTGCATTTTTGTAGGGTAGGAAGTCGTATTTATTTTTCTAAAAGTCTGGAAGCTATGTTAAGAATAAATAATCTGGACATTTTTAATAATTTGTAAAATATTCTGCGTGCATAGGTCCTGTGTAGCAATTTCTGATGACTTAAATTGGTTCCTTTTTCCTATAGAATCCATGCCTCCTTCATGACATGGGATAAAGCCTGAGGATGAAACAAGGTTGTACAGGACAGGGGCATAGCTTCTTTCCTAACATAGGATGACAGGAAATAGAGTGGAAAAATTTCTGGAAAGAGAGAAAACTGCTCTAGCAGAGAAGAGTGATCTGATGATTTGGACACTCTAATGCCCCTGGTCAAATCACTTCTGTCCCTGCCTGTTTTCTGAAATTTCCTTGTAATCTGGGCAAGTCTAGAATTTTTTTGCCTGCATTTTCATGAAAAGTGCATTCTTTCATTGCATTGTAAAATTTTGAGTATTTTAAGGATAAATATTTTGAAGACTGTGACTATCAGAACATAAACATCTTAAAATGAATAACTAATGCTAATTACAATAACAACTCTATACTCCAGTGATTTTTAGCACCACTACCTTACACCAAAGGTGATAGACTAAATCAACTGATCATTCAGAAAATACATAGTGGCAAATATCAAAAGCTTACAAAAAGTTAATAGTTCTGTTCTAATAGCAGGTCATAATTAGTGTGGTTCTAAAAAACAAAATTAAATGTTAAGCAGTTGCATATTCTGTGCTAATTCGGTAAGCATCACTTAATTGTTACTAAGGTAGTTTTACAGGAAAAAGTGTCTGTATTATGCTATATACAGTGTAATAACAACATAATAATATATATAACAATGCATATTTAATTAAAACTGAAAGATAAAAATTTGTAACAAATAAGTGGAATTCAATTAGCACAGGGAGAGTAGGTTCAGATAGTTGGACATCAATATAAAACTTGAAGTGTTCCTAGGAGATATACACCAAAATGTCAGTGAAGTCAATAGGGAAAAAGAGATTATATTGATTTTACACAACAACAAAAACAACAACAACAACAACACGTAGCTAGGGTAGCACTCTGCAGTACTTTCTGTCTTTAACTGCCTTGGAATCTGTAATTTGAGTTTTAGTGTTATCACAAGTGTAATTTGTGAACAAATGTGCTGCATGTTTTATTCTGATAACTTAATCCATTTTACAGATTTTAGCTGTTTGAAGACAAAAGAAACAGTTTTGCTGGATTGATTCTCAGAAATTTTAAGCTAAGGCTTATTCATAATGATTCCAACTACTTGTGTAGCAAACAAACAAAAAGTCAGTCTATTTCTACTGAAGTAAAGGAAATAGTAATTGTTGACCCTCCATATCTCATTGCAGTACCACATTTGTGGTTGCTTTCATCCTGAAATTCAGAAGAAATAATGTGGTTTTGCTAATATGAACAGGGGAAAGGAAGTAGGCCAGGAAAGTGTAACCAGAATGATGTTTGTCTTATTTATGGAGAAATTATTTTGACTTCACAGTAGGATGAAAAAGGGAAGATTGAGTTCAAACAAATAAGGGTTTCCAGTCAATTAGTATTGGACAGATTAATGCATTATAGGACAAATAGAGGACTCCCAAAATGTCCTATGATCCCCAACATTATATCACTCAGTGTGAAACGCCCCAATCCAGGGAAGGTGCCTGGGCAAATATAAACCTGAGTGAATAAAAACACAACAGATTTGGTGTTCCAAGGATTTCTCCCACCACTTTTTTGGAACCTACCCCACCACCCAATGCAGCTGGTCTGTGACCACCAACCCAACCAAGATTGCACAAGTCTCTTTGCTGGGCCTTTAGGTCGTGAGATCGTCACACTCTTGTTCTTTTAGTTTCTTTCTTGTCCCTTGTGCATGTCCTTGGGTGATGTTGTTTTGCTTTCATACTGCAATGCTTTCATGTTGTTGTTATTAGACATAATACAACCAAAATGGCTACATACTTCTTTTCCTTTGTAAGCAAGTTGTTCTATAATAAACCCTAGATAAGTATATTCAAAAACTGATAATTCAATGTCATTTTACTGTAACCCACCCCAAGGGATCTAGTAACAAGAACCTGTGTTACCTTCGCCTTCTGTGGGAGGGTCATAACGACTTGCTTGTTTTAATTCTGAATAATTATTTAAAGAAGAGATATCACATTGGGAGTGATATTTTATGAAGGATAGCAAAGGGATTTTTGTGTTGTGAAGGAGGCCAAAACAATTTATAAAACTTACAAAAATGTCACTTTGGTCCAGAAAAAAAAATTGGAGCATATTGAAATTCCTCAGAGTTCTGTGGTAGCTTTTGTACATATACAATAATTTCACGATTACAAGCCACACCTGATTATAAGCCGCAAGTCCGGGTGTCGGCAACATTTCGTTCTTTGTCCATAAATAAGCTGCACCAGATTGTAAGCCACACTTTCGTTCGCAGCGAGGATCCGTGTGCAAAGTTGCCAATTAGTAACAGAATCGCGGGATCATGGGGTTTACTGGCTCGGCCCCGCTCGGGGCGGCTGCCAGGGAGCGGCCCCGGCCCTGCTCGTCGCTGCTGCGGGGAAGAGGGAGAGGGGCATGCTCAGCCACTGCAGCCGGGAAGTAGGGGTGTGGTGTGCCCGGCCACTGCCACAGTTCCCAGGACCGGGCAGCGCTGCTGCTACGCTGCTACTGTCCCACCGCCGGGGGACAGGTGGGCTCTGGCTCGGCTCGGGGCTGCTGCAGGCTCGGACTTCCGGGTTGGGAAATTTCCAAAATTTGTTCATATATTGGCTGATCCTGAGTGCAAGCCGCAGTTCCGGGTTAGGAGCAAAATTTTAGTCAATATGGTGTGGCTTATAATCTTGAAATTACTATATATTGCATTCAGAAAGCAAGAGAGGGCTTAAGAGGTACTTGAGGAGGGACAAACTAATATTGTTGCAGTGATCAGTAGGATCACTTTCTTTCCTATCTAATTTGATTATTTCCTGAATACACATAAAAGAGAACCCAAGTAAAGGGAAAACATAACTGTTTAATTGTGTTTTCTTTTGACATTTCCAGGGCAGTCTGGCTTTGTTCAAAGCCAAGTGGTTTTTTTTATGAAAGGCATCTTTTTGTGGGCAAAAAACATATTTGGTATTAAGAGCCAAAACTAAACTTCAAACAAGTATATGTCACATACATGTTGGAGGTTTTTCCTTATTTTTAAATATGCCAGTTCCACGTTCAAATATGTTGTTCATATCACAGTCCTCTGGCTCTGGAGAACACCTCTGAACAGGTTTGATTACTGTTAAGACTCTGGTGGAATAAAAGCACTAGGCCACTTTCAGAAACATCATGTCTTATGTGACCAAATTTTTGCACTTTATCACATTTTTTCTGAATGTTTAAGACCGTTTTCAGAGAAACACACTAAAAAAGGCTGGGTTTCTACATGAAAACCACTTTTGTCTCTTCTATGATCCTTACCATCTTTTTTCAAAGGAATTCCCAGGAGAAGGCTGAATCTTTGCAGTTATAGTACACAATTACTAATTCTTTAACTGCCATTGAAGACAGAGTTTTCATATGTGCTCTTTCTCCAGTACCTTCAATGTGTTTTTCTTCCTAAGTGACTATGGCATTGAACTACCTTCTTTTTTTCCTGATATGCAGAAGGAGAAATAAAAGCCCTGTAGCACTGGTGATGGCTTCTGTTTCAGGGCACTCAGCAGAAGTGCACTGGTCAGGAACTGTTCCCTTTTTCCTTTGAGGTACTTTTTCAATACTTTTTAGGATAGTTTGCAAAGGTTTCCTATCAAAAATTGAATAGAACAATAAGAAACTGTATTAAAAATTAAGTTCATCAAGACTAATTGCTATAGCATTGAAGAAGATGCAAAGGGGAAAAAAGTGTAATGTCAGAGGTCTGCTAGCTGGTCTACAGCAGCTGCCATCAGACCCCAGACTTCACTGAACATATCATTCCCTTTCGACCAGCCTGTACTTACACAATCTCTGGAAACATCTCAATACTGTGAAAATTTGTTTAAGGTTTAGCATTTCTTAATTAACTGGCTTTGTTTTTTTGTTTTAATTCACATTTTGATTTTATAATTTTAAAACATGCGACTGGCTATCCCAGAAAATGAAAACATAACATTCGGATGATGCTGCTATAAATATTCTTTTGGATCAGTTAAAACTGAAGAATGAAGGAAATTTTCCTATGCTTATATACAGTAATTTTGCTGACACCTTTCACTCTGTGGGATATTCAGAGATGATATCTTGTTAATGATTCTTTCCTTTTCTCACATGCAGCTAATAGAGATACATACAGAAATGTCACTGTCTGCAAGACTAGGTAGGTACAGAAGACTACAAAGGTAAAGAAAGTCCTTGTCTAAGGCATCATACTGCTGAGAGGTAAAGTGCCACACTGCTGCAGGGCTGCTCTACTCATGATTGCATCCAGGAGAGGAACCAGTTCTCTTGGAAGTGATGCTGGAGCAGTGGGCACTAGAGATAGAGCAAGGTGGTAGCAGTTAGAATTATCTGCTGCTGCTCACTTTCTCCACTTACTTGTCTTCCCACCCCATCTTTGCTCCTCATCTCTTCCCTTGTAGTCTACTTCTAGCTTCTCATTTGGTGGAAAGAAAAAGAATCTATTTGTCTATGCATCTGAATATCCTTGAGCTGTTTTTGTTCATGACTGCAAGTCTCATTGATTTAATTTTTAATTGTTTTTGGAGAATGCTTATTTACAGATCAAGCTTTGTTCAGGTTGAATTGCTGCAATGAAGCTACTGCTGGAATGAAAATAACTTCAACTGACTTTCTAATTTCTTTACTGGGTAAGAAACTGCTATTGATTACATGTAATAACATGTAATTTCCTTTTCATGTTCATAGCAGCTGTTCATCTTTTTCTTCTGCAGTACAAGTGGATTAACTAAATTTCAATGGTCAGTGAAATAATGTTTTTTCACATTTTATATATATATTTTGAAATATATATACATATATATATATAATATATTGTTAATTTTAATTTTGTTCAGAAAGTTCTCTGTCATCTAACCTCTCTCTATCCAGGTGTTCTGTGCTCTGCCATAACAGTGGTTAAGAAGACTGAGATTTGTTTTTAAATTGTATTTTTAGCACTGCAGTTTCACTCATAAAGAAAAAGAAAAAAATCAATGAAAATTTTCAATAATGATTGTACTCTCAAAGAAACTGATTAAAAGTAAATATTTTCTGAACTTACAGATAATTTTATAGAGTACTGCTGACAGAAAATGATATGCATTATTTGAAAAACTGTTTTGGAAGTTCACTTTTCTTACAGAATTGTTTTCTCTGTCCAAGAAGAATATTCATGCATATGGTCAATATTTTTTTACAGTCATTATAACCATGGAGGGCATCTTCTAGTATAATAAAAAATAGTTTATTTTTCTAGAATATATGACTAAGTTTTCCTTAAAAATCAAAGGGAAATAAAAGGTAAAATGACTCACCAATGAAAATAATTTTATAGAAGTAAAATACTATTCTATTTTGTTAAACTGTACACGTTTGTACTTAGTAAGAAGTAGATTTTTTTCCCATTTACAGGAAATTCTCAAGACTTAAGAATGTTTTGATCTCTACATAAGAAAAAAAAAGACTAAAATTTTGACTTTACATAAATAAAGCTGAAATGAAAAAAATGAAGCTGTTTGTCTGGAATACTTAAAAGGCTTTTATTTGTCTCACAAAAGGAAAAATGGTTTTTTAAATTAAAAAAATGCACCACTATACATACAGATTTGTGTAAAAGATATCAATAAACAAACTTTCAATGTTTGTTTTAAAATTTGTGTCAAGAATTTAAGGGAAATAGATTTCCTTTTGCAAAAAATTTATTAATAATAAAAGCATTTCTACCATAAGGAAAAGCTGCTAACAACAGAAACAGACATAATTTTTGCAAGGCTCTCTGTTGTGAGTGTAATTAATGTACCTTTTGGCAGATGTACAGAAATCCTTGTATTTGTGCTCCTCTTTCTTAGGAATAGCCCCTTTTTCTTCACTATCTTTCTACATGGAATGTTGTGAAGGATTGCAATTATAGATCTGAAGAACTAGACCATGATGGACTGTAAAATAAGAAATATACAAAGTAATATTTGATTCTTACTTTTCTACTGGGGAAAATGAATGTTCCAGTGCTCAAATAATCTATGGTTAATTTTCCAATACTGATATTTACTTTGTAGTTCAAATAAAAAGCACCCATTCTTTGGTCCTGTTTTACTGTTTTATTCCTGTTAAACACTTTAGCATATAACAGTCTTGCTCACAAGACAAACCTGAAAACAGTGTTTCTGTGATCATGTTCTGCATTTTCCCAAATGCTTATACAATTATCATTATGGACACCCAGACTTTTTTTTTTTTAAATGATTCAGTATTCATGTCATCTAGACTTCTTATTTTAACTCATTTTAAAATAAGAAATGCATTGAAGTCCAACAGAGTCTATGACTTGGTATTTCAAATCTTCTGAATCAGGATTTTTTCATCTGATAGCAAATTTTCTTCCAAGGCTCAATTTAAATACCTCCTGCGTTGTGTAGGCATATTGATGCAGAATTGCTAGGTGGAAATTTCAGAGGAATACTACAGAACGTCAGTGTCACATATCATAGAATTGTAGAATAATTTAGGCTGAAGAGCAGCTTTAAGATCAGAGTCCAGCCATTAACCCGTACAGTGATGGGTTCACCACTAAACCATGTCCATAAGCACTATACCTACACATCTTTTAAATACCTCCAGGGACGATGACTAAACCAGTTCCCTGGGAAGCCTGTTAACAGGCTTAACAACCCTTTCCATGAAGAAATTTTCCTATTATCCATTCTTAACCTCCCCTAGCACAACTTGAGGTTATTTCCTCTTCTCCTGTCACTTCTTACTGGGGAGAAGAGACAAACCCTTACTTGGCTACAGACCTTTTTCAGGTAGTTGCGGACAGCTCCAATAAGAGCTAAACAACCTCAGCTCCCTCAGACACTTCTCACAGTACTTGCTAAGAACTTGACTGTTCAGCAGCTTTGCTGCCCTTGTCTGGATAAATTCCAATATCTCAATGTCTTTCTTGTTCTCACATTTGTAACTTTCATTCAACTGACACCTCTGCAGTTAGCCAGAACTGCTGGTAAATGATGGAGACTGGCTTGGAGAGCAAGTCTCCCATCTTCCTCAATGACCTTGAGAGGATCCTGTTGCACTGCATAGACTTGTCCGTGTCAAAGTGGTGCAGTAGGTCTCTGACTGCTTCCCTTGGATTATTGGGGTTTCATTGAGCTCCCCATCCATCTTCCAACTCAATGGGTTTGTTGGGTACCCTGAGAAAAAACTATTGACTATTAAACACTGAGGAGACAAAGAAATCATGAAGTATTTCAGCCTTTAGCTTATCCTTGTCAATGTTTCTCACTACATCCAATAAAGAATGGAGATTTCTCCTTAGCCCACTTTTTGATATTCGTGTACTTATAGAAATATTTTTGTTGTCTTTTACAGCAATAGCCAGATTAAGATCTAGTTGGTCTTTGGCCATTTAAATTTCCTTTGTCCACAACCTCACATCATCCTTGTAATCCTCCTAAATCACTTACCTTCCCTTTTCTTTAAAAGTATATTAACTGTCCTTGTGTGAAGTTCCAGACAAAGCTGTGTTCACCCGGGCCAATCATCTTCTTTTGGCACATGGGGATGTCCTGCACCTTTAAGATTTGCTTCTTTAAGCACATCAAGACTTCCTGAACCCATTTGCCCATCAGGGCTCCATATAAGCGCCATAATATAGTCTCTTTGCTCCTCTCAAAAAGGATAAAGTACACATCCAAGGCAATGCTTTATTTCTTTTTATTATAATTGCTATAAAATGCTTTTGTGTGAAATTATTTTCTGGGTAATGCTATCATACAAGCTATCTGGACATATACATCATATGCAAAATTTGTTACATTTCTAAAACTAGGTTATGAGATCAAAGTAAAATTGAAAACCTATGCTTTAACATTGGCATCAACTTCATATTCCATAAAATAAATCAGAACCTGGCAACTTGTCTAAAACAGGCAAGTACCACTGCTATTTTTCTCTTGAGAATGTGTGTTCAGGCATTGAATATAGTTGTATTTATGTATATGCACAGAACTATATACATTTTTGAAGCTGGACAAGAATGTTATAAAGTAAGTTAATTTTTCATTTCTTATCTCTAACAGAAGAATAATATGGTTTTGACTTTTCTGTCTTATCATGAAAGACATGATGGAATTATTGCAATTATAAAGGCATTTTGGCAAAGAACATCATCTATAAAAGCAGATGAAATTCTAGGCCATATATTCAAGCTATTTCCAGTAGACAAATGGAGATGTGATTAAATTGTGATTGTGCAAGCTTCAGATGGAATACATATTCTTTTGAGCAAAACAAAAATGACATCAATTGCAAGGGAAATTACTGTATTAGAAGCATTGGAAAACTTATCAAATGAAAAGAAACTGAAAACAACTTTGACTCATCTAGCCTGCCAAAAGCAATTTTCTCTCCAAAATCATCAAAGCAAATATCAAGACACCAGAAATTCTAAAGAGTGGTATTGGCTATTATAAATACTATCCTCAAACTCTCAAACTGGGACAAAAAAAAAAAAAAAAAACCACAAAAAAAACCCCCAAAAAAAACCCCAGTAAATATGCTAGCCTGAAAGTTAGAAAAAATGGGTTCTAACCCCTAGAACAGTAAAACTTCCCCATATCGGTCCGACAACAGAAGGGAAAATTAGAACTCTCTGCAGTGCTTAGCTTCATAAATGTACATTTATATAACATGGTTTTCTGTCGTAATAGGTACCTATGAACAGCAATGTTGGAGGAAAATTCAATTCTATGCCCTATGTTTCAAATGTGAAACTGCAAAAAAGAGTGCCTATTATTGCCTGTTACAGCCCATCAGCTACAGGTTCATAAAAATATGTCTCTCAGAAGAGACGTGCTGTAGTTTGGAATGACAAGTTTTTACTGCAGTGTTGAGCAGTGGGAGTGAATTTCATAGTACTTGAAAGAAATTAGGCATATTTGAAGAAGAGAAAAAGAAATTGATCCAGGATAAAAATGTGTTAAAATCTGTTTGTGCGGTATAAAATTAACACTAGGTAGTAGATTCTTTAGCTTTTTTCAAAATTGGCTATGCCAATCTGTTCTAGTTCAATAGTTAAATAATTTCAACATAATTTCTAAAACATTAAGTAAATTATCACACAATGTCCCTTTTATCAAAATGAAAAAATTGTTAAAATGTGTTTGGGGTTTTTTGTTGAATTTTCTTATATATTTTTACTACCAAGTCCTTATATCTTTGCAATCTTAAATTATGAGCAGATAAAATTTTATCTCCTACTTAAATAATTTTTGCTTTTTAACTCTTTCTTTGCATATAAAGAAGGCATCTATCAACCACAGACCATGTCTAGAAATCAGGGGTTTTTTTATGAAAACATCAAACTTTTTAATGTGAAAATTGAAGAAAATTAATCTATCCAAATATGACTTGATTTTCTTGTACGATTTGGAACTGACAAAAGAGAAAAAAATAGTATGAATCAGAAAGTGAGGAATACTTGTAATGTTGGCTTTAAAATCTTGTCTTCATTCTGGATTTAGGAACTGACTGAACAATCTGCCATATACCAAAAAAGCACGAAGGGTATAAGCAATGCACGTTAACCTTCTACAGAATTTTGAAGATTTTAAAGCTTTTAATAAGACTTTTCATATTAATGTTTATTTTAAAAGCTTGAAAACTATAGTATTGAAGTTTGTGTCAAGCAAAAACATTTGTTCAATGGTGGTAAACTATTGTTCGTTATTAAAGGAAATGCTCCCAGAAAGTGTAGCAGTTTTTCTTACGTGATTTTGCACAACTGAAATACAAAATTTTCTGATATGGTGAAAAAAAACCCAAAAAACCCCAGAGTTATTTATTTATATGTGCAAAACCAGCATGGCAAGATACCCTTACTAGGTATTCATAGCAGGTGTTTATATTATGAAACCATATTGTATCCTGTACTTCTGTGTAATAGTGAACTATATGAATTTCAGATTATGTCCAGCTGCACAACGGAAAGCACTTAACAGACAGATTTTATGCCAATGATACAAAATTCCAAGGTGATTGTTTTTAAACAACAATTAACTTGAGTATGTTCTAAGCTTCTGTATTTATCTGCATGTGCTATTTTTCTATAACGTACTTGGTGGAGATACTAAAGAAAAATCATAGTTGTTACTGGTTTAGTTATGTTGTTACTTTGATGCAAAATACTCCTACATGAAAGATCAGTAGCTGGTAGTAGCCAAGCTAAGAAGTTTCCTGGTGAAGTCCTCAACCTGTGATCTGGGAAAAAGAAGGAAGATTTTAATGCACATTGAATCATTTATGTTAAATGTGTGAAACCAGTCCAAAAAAACGGAAGACAACTATTTCAGTAATCATATACGTTAGCAATAAGGTATGCCTCTATAGTACGTAAAAATGTTGAGACAAACATGACTGGCATCACCACCAGTCTTTTAATAAAAACGTCTCATGCCTACTTTCAGGCAGCTCTGACTCCTTCCCATAGGCAGCTTCACACAGTACAGACTATTTTTCTCACAGGCTGCTCCACACAGCACTGAGTCTGTCTCTCCTCTCTGCAAGTTTCCTTCTGCATAACTGGCTAAAGCCCAAGCCATCCCTTACCCAGCCACCTGACCCTGTCTATCCCTTGCACAACCACATGTCCCTTCCTCCTCACAGCACAGCCACCAGACTCCATCCCAAACTGCAGCAGACACTGGGTCTCAAACTCCAACTTACAACCAGCTAACCCACTCTTTTATAACCCCCATCCTCACTGGGCAGGCAAGGCTGTTTCCACTCCTCAGTAGTCAGTACAGCTGTAATTCATTGGGAAAGATTGCCTTCTGCACTAACTTTTTAAACTGTTCTCCTACACTTAAAACTATTCTACTACATGCCTCAGGAGTCCTTTCTGACTGGATTTTTCCTATTCTAAATGCTTCATTTCCTAGCATTCTTCATCAGTGTAGTCTGCCTGGAAAATGAAATCTGTATTAATAGAATTGACTATTAATATTGATTGCTTTATGTAAAAGCTTGCTGATATCAAATAAAAGAAATTCCTAATTGAACTGAATCAACCACATCTGGATGTGTACTTTACTGTCTACTTAGTGTTTACAACTAATGACATATATTAATAACTTATAACATTATTGTGTTCTTAAGGGCTTGGATACACAGCTTGAATTAATACATTATCTGACCCCTAATTATTAAATAAATAAATTATGCTTTAAAGTATTTATGGCCTAAAAATCCAGTTGCTCTGGGAAATCCAGTTTAGGACAAAAATGTAATTGTGAATTTTTTTAAACACATAGACCAGAAACAAAGTAGATTAGAGAATAACAAGATCTGCTGTTGTTTTGTTTGGTTTTGTATCTTTCTTCAAGTTGATTCCCTGAATCTGCAAGATTCAAGAGATCAACAAAAGGTGGTGCCAACAAATTATTCAGAGCACAGATACAAATACAGTATGTTCTCAGCTGTGTATTTTTGTTAAACCTACTCTATAAAATTATTACTATTTCATCCTTCAAGCAATTTATGTGAAAATATTAGGATGAACATTGTTACAGAGTTATCACACTGAGAATTTTGACTATCCAATAATTTAATTGCATCTATTGGAGAACAAAGCAGTAGGTAAAGAATTTTCAGTCAATATAAATCTGAAAACAGAATGTTTTTCTGAACATAAAATAAAACAAAATCAGGTAAATTTGCATTATTTTAAATAACAACTAAAACTAACAAACAAACAAAAATATTAAGGTCCCAAGCATAAATAATATAGAAAGAAATAGAAACTTTGTGAGAACATATTTAGGGCTGGCATTGCTGTGAGAATATTAAAATTAATAAGTACACAGAGATAAAAATTATGCTTTTTTTTTAAATGCTACTAATAGCAGCCAATGTTAAAATAATTAAATAATTAAAATAAAAAGAAATATATGTTTTTCAGGGAGGGGATTGCTTCTTAATACCTTTTGTAGTTATGTAATATGTTTGCTTCCATGTTTTTGGTTTAATGCTTTAAAAACAACTCTGCACTTACACAAACTTTGAGATTTTGCCTTTTGAGGGGCATAGAATCCATTCTGTTTTGATGGTGGCTCATTAGCAAATTCCAGACAGTAATTCATTGTTGGATCAAAATTATTTGGAAAAAAAATCTATTTATCATCAGGTCTGAATAAAAGGTCCTTAGGTTCACAAACTTTAAAAGAATACAAGACAGAAAAAACAAATTATAAGGTTTTATTTGTTTAAAAAGTTTCCTAGGTTTATAAATTCAAGGGAAGTGTATATACATTTAAATTAACAACACTGAAATAGGAACATTGCTTAAAGACAGTATCTGAATAGGAAAATAAGAACAAAAAAATCCTAGGTTTTACAGACAGACAGAGGAATAAATGAAGGTAAACATAAATAATGACCAATTTGAGTTGCTGAGGCTCAGTCTCATTTCTCTCTGTAAGCTAAAGGTAGCTGGAGAAAGGCATGATTTTACTTCCTTACTTTGCTTTCTTGGCATACTGCTTTATAGTAATATAGCTAGTCATTAATAATGTAAAGAATGCTTTATAAATTATTTTCTTGCAATATAGATTATTAAATTATCTGTAATTAAAGAATTACAGATGGGAAAGTATATCTAATGGGATTTCTTCTTCTTTATAAAATTATCCCAATCTTAGCATTTTGCAATTACATTATTGTAATTGTAGAACACATGGGAAAATCAAGTGTAGCTATTATGATACCAGTCTTTACTAACATTAGTTTTTCAAACCAAAAAATTGATGGATTGTCTCACTATGTAAGAAACACCTCTATGGAAACATTTACTGTAGTAAATTATTAGAATTTCTCCATATTACCTGTTCAATTTGATAAAAAATCTATTCAGTAGAGGTACCCGCTAGTGGATACTCCATTACCTTACAGCTGCTGCGAAATTTAACATTTCAGGTTTGACAGTAGCAAAACCATCTAGATGTGAATAAATCTATCATGGAGCCAACTCTTCTTCTTTGTCCTCTGGATTTATATTATACATACCCATGTAATTTCAGACCTCTACATCTACCATGATCAGTCCTGTAGAAAACAGTATCATGCATGTTGGCACTCAGATATCTATGAATCTAATGTCTCTTTACTGGTATATGTAGTTTTCTTTGTCTTCTTTACCTCTCAGTACTGAAATATCTAGCTTTTGATGAGCTGAGAAAAAAATGAAATGCTTTCTCTACTTTTTTTCCCCCTGTAATTGTTTTCCAAACCATTTAAATAAAAAGGAATCTGGTAAAGCCTGATTACAAGTAGCTTTTTGGAGTCTGAATTCACATTAACATGATGCCTGGAAAATCCCAGTGTTCTCTGAAAATGTGGGATTTTAATACCATTCACTGTCTGAGGGTAACCAGAAAGAGGTGTTAATTTTCTGAAAACTTAGAAACTTTTGTGCTCACTTAGTATTATCTGTAAGGTTTATCTGGCTGCCATGCAGTAGCTGTGTTGTCCCAATAGCAAGTTTCTGAGTCCAACACATGCTGGAGAGAACCTAATCTTCCATACCTGTAGAGGAAGAATTGAGTTTCAGAATTTCTGAGAATGGATGCCCAGGGAGTGGTGAAGAAACAAGTGGTCATGGTACTTAATGTTATAGTCAAGTTGATGCAGTGGTGATTGGTCAAACCTTGAAGGGGAATGGGGTTTCTGGGCTCCCAGCTCCTCACCTGAATCCCTCTTGGAGACAAGGACGTGGAGTGGCAAAGCAAGTGGGTATGGCCTCAACCTAGCAGTGGGCAGGGGTAGATATTACAATGAAATTTTTTACTATAAGGTTTGGGAGACACTGGCACAAGTTTGACAGAATGAGTGTGGACTCCTCATCCATGAACTTGTCCAAGATCAGGCTGGACAAGGCTCTGAATAGCCTAGTCTACTGGAAGGTGTCCCTATCTCTGGCAGGAGATTGGAACAAGATATAGCTAAGGTCCCTTCCAACCCAAACCATTCCGTGATTCTGTGATTCCCTGATTCTGTGATTTTGTGTTCTTGGCAGTCTTTGCCAGCCTAAGGGATTATGTGATTCTACGAGGAGCTGTAAAATGCAAATTGTCAGTCATGATTTTTATTAGGCACTCTCAGATATCCTCTCATTTCCTCCCTCATGTCCAGAATATAACTCATTAAACAGATAAATAGGTCATAAAGACAATCATTAGACATCTGCAAGGGATGTACCATTGAAGCTACTGCTCTCTCTCCAGAGCAGCAGCTGGTCCTTCCCACCAACATATACAACAAAGGACAGCACAGTGATTGTGATCTTTGCTACTGCCTTTGGAGAACTCCAGTTTCCCTCCTCTGTCACAGACCTTTGGCATCAGCCAGCCTGTTAATGCATTTTTTCCTGAGTTTTTCTACCTAAAAATTGAGTATAATGAAATCTGCTGAACAACCACGCCATATTGTTTCAATATTTCTATTAGAATGTTAAGGAACTCCAATGTTGTGGTGATGGAAGACCATAAAATAGTCAATGCAGTTGCTTTTTTTTACAAGAAACAGATAGAGGGATTCTTTCAGCACTCTGTCCAATATCAACACTTCAAATCTTGTTAGCTTCACGTTCACATCTTTTTTTTCTCTTGTACTAAATCTTTTACCTCAGTGTTTCTTAGCTTTGATAAGTCAATAGAGCAGAAACTGAATTCCTGTAATGGAACCTGAAATCATGAGTATGAGGCAGAAAATCAAGCTTGACATCATTATATAAGGTACATAAGAAAGTAAATTTTATGCAGCCAGGCAATTCCAGATGAGCAAACTTAAACCAGCATTTTAATACCACAGACACATTATTCAGTGCAATAGACTTACATAGGATTATTCTTATCCACCCAGAGGTCAGCTGGCTTGTTGTCATAATTGCTACACAAGAACCTTTACCATATGGTAGTTCATGCCTTGTGGCAAGGAACACTTCGATCAGAATCCCTGAAACCTGTGCTCCCTTAAGTCATTTTGTCTCCTCTCCAAGAGAGTTCTAAGGAGTTTATCAAGCCATATACCTTAACTGCTTAATTCTATGAGCGATACAGAACATTTTGCTTTCTAAAAGATGCTGATAATGATGATTATTAATAATGTCATTGTGCGTATCACAGTATCTTTAGCCATATATTGTTAGGTGTGTTATTAAAACATGGTATATGAAAATGTTGTACCACTCTGAATATCAAATCCAAATAGACAGGATGGACCTATTATTTCAATTTCTACAGAAAAGGAAAAGATATGCTGGATTTACCAGAATAAGATGAAACAAGATGGACTGTCGGTGGTTGTCAGTCATTTTCCTGATGTTTCAGTCTTTTGGATATACTGAAATACTGTTCTGTCTTTCTAAAAATTATCCACTTGCATATTTTCTTTGGGAAGGCAGCAAAAATTCATTCTTTTTTACTTTTTTTCTTTTTTTAAACTGATATTTGCAATATGAAATTCATTATCATTCATAACAATTAGTTTAACAAACTTGACCAACTAGTTATGCTATGTTTGTGGAACACGGCTGCACTTTCTGTATGAAAATTCAGCCTGTGGCTTGCTGTGATTATTCTCCATCTAGTTCTAACACAAATTCATTCCTGTTTTTATTCTACTTTTTATCAGGATATAACTTGAAACTTGCCTTCTACCATTTTGGTACAAGTAACAATTTTGTAAAACTATAAAAGGCCAATTGCCTCCTTTTACTTCAAATTTCAAGACCCATGGTTTGTAGATGTGAATGACATTTTCACCTACCTTTTGTTTTCACCTACAGCTCTCTTTTTCACCTCTTATAATTATTGGAGTTTTTATTTGAAGTTTTAAAGATAGTGATTGTAACTTCACAGATTATCATTTGATGGATAGTGTACCTATTCAGTCTGAATAGAGAATATGTTTCTACATGAATTATATTGGTTAGCAGTGCATAATATTGGTTTGTGTGACTGATTGAACTGCAAACTTTGTAAGAATGAACAGCTGCATGCTATAGAGAAAAAAAAAAATCAAGTTCCAAGCAAACAAGCAAGTTCCTGGACATCCTCAAGGATCTTTGCAATTTTTTTGTGTTTGAAGAAGTCAAAGAAAATAGTCCATTTATTATGAACTGGTGGTGGCAGTTTAAAAAAGCCAACTATGTGTACTTTGCTCATCCAGTTACTGACTGCTTATAGAAATCTCATACATTTTGTTATTCAGCTTTGTTACCAGATGCCTTATGTTTGATTATTTTTTCAATTGTTGGCAGTCAGATGAGCAACAATCTCATTTCTTATGCAACTAATTCATATCCTATGTACAGCAATACTACCTAAACACCTACAGAGCTCTAAACTATGACTTTGTGCAATCCCTAGCAAAAACACAGAATGGGAACTGACTGGGGATCAGCTTTCAGAAAAGGTGCAGGGGTTCTGACTTGACAGTAGGCTGGAAATGAGCCTGCAAGGTTGCATGTCTGCATGAATCCTCCATCTGGAAGCAAGGGAGGTCAATGCTGGGCCATATTAACAAGAGAATAGTCAGAAGGCCAAGGGAAGATATTATCTCCTCTGATCAACATCTGTTAGACTACATGTAGAGTTTTGCATCACCTCAGTACTAGAAAGACGTGCATAAACTGGTGCAAGTTCAGTATAGGGTCACAAGGACAGGAGAGTCGGGGACCAAGGCACTTTCAACTATGAAGAGAGGTTGAGGGAACTGGGCTTGTCAGCTGAGAGAAGCTGAACTGAGAGAAGAGCCCACAGCCTCCTCCCCTACCTGTGGGAGCAGGTTCTCCACAGCATATGCAGTGGGAGGGTGAAAGACAACAGGCATGAAGCAAGGTAAGTTCAGTTTGATACGTGAGGAATTTTTTTCCCGTGAGGACAAACAGGCAGTGGAGCAGCTCACCCAGAGAACTTGTGCAATCTTTTTCCATCCTTCACGGTTTTAAAGGCCCGGTTACATAGCTGTGGGCTGTCTCATCTCATAATTGACATTTCTTCGAGCCAGCAGTTATCCTAGAAGCAACTTCAAGTTGCTCTTGAATTATCCAGTGATTCTAGTTTGGAATAATGACTCCATGGATTGAAAACTGAGGAGGTAGTAAATGCACATAGAACTATGGTAACAAGGAACTTGTGGCTCATCCTGAGGGCAAAGCATTGTCTGGGTGGCAATAACTTTCATCTCTTTCAGCCTGTTTGCACCTTTGCAACGAACCTATGTCTGCTATGCTTGCATTCAGACTAAATTATTTCAGTGTTGTGAACAAAGGAAATTGTACCTAAAGATTCTCCAATACTTTAAAAGTGTTTGCAGCTATACCAAGCTGTCTTTTTTACAATAAATAAGGGTAGGAAAATTCAGGTACCAATTTTAGTGTTTTCATGCCCAGTGTTATAGTTTTGATGGGTACTTGAATTGATGGGTATTTGTCCAGGGTTTCTGTTGTAATGCTGCAACACTGACCAAGCCTTGCAGTCAAACTATTGACATCAAACAGTGTTAGTGAAGTTCAAACTCATCTTCTAGACACATGCATAGGACTTTAGACAAACAAATCTGTATGTTTACTTAGATGAAGTATGATTTACATTAAAGGAAAAAGAAAATGTATATAATATATTGTATTTTTCCAAGAAAGTAGCCTTGTATTATGTATGCAGAAAGCTGGTAAAATGGTCTATCTGTTAAATACTAAAAAGTATGTAAATCCCCATATATCAATTCTAAAACACTTTGTGTATTAATTCACAGCAGAAAAATTAATTTAAATTCTCAAGATCAAGAATATTGTTAATATTTTTTAACATGAATTTTTCATTGTCTGGGGAACAATAGATTTATTATTTTTCTTACTAAACTGAGAGATTTTTCCTTCTAAAAAATTTGTACTTGGACAGAAAAAAGTTACAGTAATTTCATGATTATAAGCCGTATCTGATTATAAGCCGCACGTCCGGGTGTCAGTAACTGTCTTGGGTTATAATACAGAGTGTGATAAAAGGTATCTATTCTATCACCATCTGTTGAGGGTGGGGGCAGTGATCCTTATCTCTATGGGAGATATTCTGCTAATGGGCCATCCATTGAAATCAGGCAGGGCATTGTTCTTTATCTTTTCACAACCCATCCTTCCTCCAACGAGTCATTTTCTGCTAATGGCCCATTGAGTCCCACTGTGGGACTGATAAAATTACTGCATCCCATTGGAAGTTGCTCCAGCCAGGGGAAAGAGCCCAGCATTTCTTACCAAGATAAAAACAGAGGTTTTGGGACACTAAGGGAACCCCTTCCACTGGACTCCAGAGGAAAACTGGATTTCTCCACATCACCACTGGACCTTTAGAGGGAAACTGCACCTTGTACAGGAGCACTGCTCCAACTGAATCACATCTGTCACTGCAGGAGGATGCAGCCACCATTAATGGGACTGCTGCCAACACCCTGCCTGACGGGGTGTCAGGTTGTACTCTGAATTTGTCAGGGTTTGGAGTTTGTTTCTTTGTAGTACTGTATTTCTATTTTAATTTCCTTAGAAAAGAACTGTTATTCCTAATTCCCATATCTTTGCTGAAAGCCCCTTGATTTCAAAATTATAATAATTTGGAGGAAGGGGGTTTATGTTCTCCTTTTCAAAGAGAAGCTCCTGCCTTTCTCAGCAGACACTTGTCCTTCAAACTAAAACAGCAACTTTTCCTTCTTTGTCCATATATAAGCCGTACCTAATTATAAGCCGCACTCCAGGTTTGGAGCAAAATTTTAGTCAAAATGGTGCGGCTTATAATCGTGAACTCATCATGAATACCTAGGTATAATGGTCTAAATAATGCCTTGAGAGGCATAAAAATGTTCTTGTCAGAGGACAAACCTTTATCTAGTTGTAGGTCAACTACGTGAAGAAGTACTTGTTCAAAGTAGAACTTGTAATGTACCCTGTCATCCAAATCACGAATCAGAATGTGATGTATTGTTTGAGTTTCTTCAGATAAACTAGATGAAATACACACAACTACACCAAGTTTAAACTGATTTTACTTAGCAAAGACTATACAAATTCAGGCTGTGGCTACCCTCCAAGTGTTTATACGCATATGTGCAAAGACATTTAATTAAATCAGGGGTGAAAAGTAGAGGTAGTTATGTTCTCTGATTTTATCAGTACTTAATTTTACTGGCTTCAACGTGTTTGAAAAAGCCTCAACAGATCTCTCCAAAAGCAGAATGGCCCAGCACACATTCTCACCTCCCAAAAAACATGCTCCAAAGCTCGAGAGGTAAACTAGACTGGGATGTAAAGCACGTTTTCTTCACTCTTATTTGATATTGGCTGCTACTCAACAGAGAGTGTTAAATAAGGAAGAGTGTGTCTCTGAGTATAAGAAAGAGAGGTTTATTTTCTGTTACAGGGTTATCTGATGAAATACATCTATTTGCAGCCTTGCATGCAAATGTAGACATTACCTTTCTTCTCATCTCCTTCACCTGTGCCATGGCTGTTGAATGGGCACCTAACAGTTTATGGGACATGAAAGATACATTTTCTTTTGTACTCGTAGACTAACAGACCCAGTTCTGAAGGTAGTGTGATTCCAGGCTGCATGGATTGTGAATTTTGGGATTATGAATTAGAGATTGTGTATTTTACTATTATGACCAAGCTTAGTCAACATTCTTGTCTGCTTGGCCTTGATTTTGATCATATTCTGCAGCCTGTTGTTATCCAAAAAATATTCTTACACCATGAATGTATGGATATGACAAATGCACTGTGGTAAATCTGACTACGGTTGATACTCCCTGCTACAAAATAATTTTCATCATAATAATGTAAGAAGTAAGCAGTAGACCAAGAAATATTTCACAAGAAATATCTGGATCTTTAGGTTTCACTAGTAAATATGTACCATATAAACTTCATGCATTTGTAAGATCTTCATAAACAGTCCTATAAAACTAGCTGGTGTAGAAGGTGTTTGGATTTAGTGATCTAATAGCAACCTAATAGTCCTGTTTTCCTAAAGTCAGATGGGGGGAATAACAGTTTGGTGAGTTCTGTTATTGAAAAATTTGTTTTCATTCTTGTTGCTAAAAAAGAGATCAGTGGTATCTAATTTTCTTCCTTTTAACATACTTTACATATTTGATAATTTTCCTGATGGTCCGAAATTACACATACTTTGAATTTTATGTACAAGTGCACCTTAGCTAAAACAGTTGCATGTTTTTACTTTTTAATATATTGTTTGAAGACATGCATAAGTAGGAAAAGATGAAGACATCAGAACTGAAGGCAAATGGATCTGTGTATAGGTCTAGCATATAAATTTACTCTCTATAAACCACATAAATAGACTAAAATTAGAAATATAAACAGATATATATATTCTATATACCTCCAAATATACATGTTTATGATTCAGGGTGTTAGAAAAGTACATAGAAATGTATTAATTTTTAATTAATACACCAAACACCACTGCATCCAGGACAATAAAAGTTTATTTGCCTTGTAAAGTATTTAAAATAGCATCTGCAGGAAAAGAATATTAAGCTTATCGCTTAGTCTGACTTTGTTGATTGATACAATAAGTAGAAAGCTGGAATTAAGATCTGCATCTTTCCTCTCATCATGAAAAAGCAACTGGATAATATCACTCAAACAGACAAAAAAATTAAGTGTCTTAGAATACATTCTCTCTTCTTCATAAAGTACTAGGTAAACGATGTGGATCTGTCCCACACTAGAATGCCTGTTGTGGATTGTTACCTTCAGATCATTCAATGCTGTGCTCACTGGTTATGGAATAGGATGAGTCTTTATTTCCACTTGTACAATTTCATCCCTAAATAATTAGCTCTTCCATAAACTCTTTCAAACTTTGTAGTCATTTCCAGCACACAAAGCACATATCTCAAGTCATCCTTCCTTTGCTAGTCAAAATCAGTTAGGACCAACTAGTTTGATATCTTTACCGTGTAACATTTACTTTGTAATTTATGTTCATGCTGGGTAATGTCAAGCAAACATTAGCATGGGAAAGAAATTACCTTCTGTTTTCTAAGAGCAGGATGTTATGCTGTAAGAGAATAAAAGATTAGCTGTTTTATGCTTGAAGAAAATACAGAATTTTTTACAGGATATTTTGTAAGTAGCAAAATGATAAAAATTGCTTTCATTGATTTTATAGAAAGGGAAAGTGAGGATGCTAGATTCTTAGTTCTTTGCTATGATTCCCAGCTGTAGACCTAAATCATGCTGTAGACTAACGCTGAATATTCCTACTGAAAGTTCGGGTATTTATGGATATTTGATTATCAATGTAAGAGCCTGAAAATATTAATGACTGTATTATTCTTGATTCTCTGGAAATACTTTGTTGTTAAACACAGTAGTTAAACACAGTCAGAACCATAAACTTGAATCATCCCTGCAAAGGATTGCAATCCCTTCTTTGGTTAATGTTGCCTCTTCTATAAGTAACATCTTGATCCAGTGACGTTTGGAAGTTGTTGAATTACTTAAGTGTGAATGGTACGTGTAATTAGCAAAATTTTCAGTCAATGAGCTCATCTGAGTATGGAGTGTAATTAGGAATGTCAGAAATGATAATAACTACAATCTGTAACTCCCAGACACCAATCAGAGTAGTGTGTTCACCTGTGTCATTTTAAGAAGCCAAATTTATATAGTGAGATCTCCCTGTTCTCTACAAGCTGGAGTGAGCAAAAATTGTATTAACAGTCCAGAAAGCCCATCCTCCTCTCTGATAGAAACTAAATGTGCAATAACTGTACCTCACTGTTCTGGATATGCACCATAAAAGCATGGAATTCTACACCCCTCTTCAGGCTCTGACTACACCATCTTCAGGGAAGAGCTTTCTGTATCAGAAAAAAAAAAAACAAGCATTTGATCAGAAAATTTGTAATTTGAACTCTTTTTGACAAAAAAACAACAAGAAGAACAAATCAAGCCATTGCTGCTTGTTTCAATCTGTCTCAGGATCAGCCAGTTCTATTAATGTTCCACAGTAATGAACAATGACACTGAAGAGTGCAAGCTGCAAGAGAAAAAGCCAGGTAAAGCTGTGCTAAAAATGCATGTTTTACAGATTAAAGATCATTTCAGTTCTAAAGTGGGAAATTAGGTTACTGACTATAATGGAATAGAGACATAATTTGAGAAAGATCAGTGAACTCATTCAATTCAGTTCCGTTATTCCTGAAATCAGGGGGCTTTAGTATCATAGAACAGTACAGTAGATTTGGAGCTTTCTAGATTGGTCTCACATAAAGTATATTGTTACCTAGTGTAATTGTATAAAAACAGGATGGAAACATGGTTTTAACAGCTCAAGAACATGACTAGGTGCTGATAAAGTATAGATTACATGGACTGATCATTGATCAAATATGTGACTAGATCCCATTATCTGACCATGTAAAGCCTTGGCAGTGTTGAGTACATTATCAAGAGACACAAGAGGTGCCAAAATGAGCAAGCAGATGAAACAGATTACATAGACGAATGTCAGAAACAAAAGCTAGCAAATGAACTAGGGGAACAGATGGAGTGTGAATCACTGATGTTATAGGGACTTACATTCCAGGGTAAACATGAGTAAAAATAAAACCAAAATTCTTCAAATAAAGTTTTACAGCCTGTAAAAGAAAGTACAAAAAGCAAAGGAACTTAATACAGGAAAAGAAAGGAACAAGAATGTGTTGGACAAGTGTGTAATGAGTAGTAGAGCACAATATACAGCAGGGATGAAAAGAGTTTTCAGTTTCTTTTTAAAACCTGAGTAGGCCTCTGAAATTCTTTTGGCAGCCTAAGGGTTTATTCCTAGGAGAGATATAATCGATTTCCTAATTAGAGAAGGATGTTGATAAAAAATAATGCCAATACATGTGAGGGTTTTTTCAATTCTAGCTGATATTAAATTTTTCAAAACTTACACTCTAGCATTTCAATCACTGGGAGTTTGAGTGCCTTTAACAGGCTGGTCTATGTTCTACAGTTTATAATGCAAATTGATTCTGACATGATGTGACTCAATGAATTTTACTATAAATAGATGAAATTCCATTAAAAGTCTCATATGGTGAACAACAACTACCATCTGCCAGAAATTATGGGCAAAAAATTAATCACTGAATTATTAATACAGTGCTATAAAAGCAGCAATGGTTTGCTGATAGTTTGCTTTCTAAGTGTTTCATACAGCATCCTGTACAGCATCTTGTAAATCACAGCCTGTATTAAAAACCATTTAGGCCCTAAACAATGGTGGGTTCCTTAGAGGAAAAACTCCAAGTATATAATACAAGCAGTCAAAGAGCCACAACAAAAGTATGCCAAGTTTTTGTGGCTGTCTAAAGAATCTCTGACAGGGCTTGTAATGAGAGGGGTATCAGCTCTTCTATCCTTGTAGGAAATAACCTCTCGGATTTACACAAAAGAGTGCCAGGAAAGTCTTCCAAGCATCTTTTTCTTTTGCTAAGACTTTTTTCGGAAGTACTGATAGACTACAATAGAGGCTTACATGGTCCTTGGATACAGGAATGTTTGGTTTCTCAGATGTACTTAAGAGAGAAAGATGAGACACATGGATAATTAAATATCTAGTGATTTTTTTATTTCCTGGGATGTAAAGAAGCCTACATAGCCTTTAATGCCATCTCTGCTATTCCCTTTCTTATGTAACTTTGTCTATTCTTTGATGTAGATTTTCTTTTTGTTTGATTTGGCTTAGTTTTTTACTTTATATTAAAATAATGGCAATTTCATATATTTTTTCAGATAATTTTGCAGCAAGGCTGCATAAAATGCCATACCCCATGGGTTATTATTAGATCCACATTAAGATTATAAATATGTTTTCAATGCCAATCTTTAGTTTGTTATGACTGATGCATTCCTTTTGCTTGTAAATTTCCTTTTTCCAAAGTTTTACTCTCCTCTTCACTCATTTTTTGTATATTTTCTCCAATCTTCAGGATTAATATTTATCAAGTAAAAGTGCATTGAATTTTCTTAAATACAAGTATCTCTTTCCAGATCACTTGTCATGTTATCTATGTGATTTTTCATATTGTGTATGTGTTTCATGTGTTATGATTCAGTTGTAATTAAAAAATGTAATCAAAGACAACTTTTTACTGCTGCCTAGATCAATAAAGAGAATATTAAATAATCTCCATTCCAATTCACTAACTCCAAAGAATAATGATTCATTTCCTGTCTTAGAAATCTCACAGGAATTCTAGTGTGAGGCAGGATTTATTTTCGACTGATATTTCCCTCTGATTAATATTAATTTAACCATGCAACAATATAAGATGTCTCTTTTTTGGGAGATTATACCTATAGCAAAAAGCATGAGCTATAACAAAATTACCATCCTAGCCTTTATTCTGAAAGTCAGGGCCTAACTGATTATGTTACATTGAAAAGACAGAGATAGGCACTGATGACTGTTTTAAATAGTACAGACCATATTCAAAGTAAAGAGATCCTAAAACATGTTAAAGTGATTATTAAAATTTAATTGACAGTTTGAGACATCAGTTTTGGAACTACTGAAACAAGTGACTGGAAATAGAATAATTTCATGGAATATGTTCATGATGTAAAAAATCCAGACCAGTAAAAGAATGGATATTTGGAAATAAATATAAGTCATTGTGACTGGCCTAGAAACAGTCAAAACCACATCATTTGAAGAGAGAGAAAGTTTCACTTACTGAAAAAGGCCAGTGGACATGTGAATTTTGTTTATTGCTATCCATGTTTGGGTATATGTGTATCATGCAGATACTAAATTTCCAAGGAAATAGAAACTGATAAGCTAAAGAACAATGAAAATTTTCTTTTTTTTTTAATATGAAGGAGAATCAAGAAATAATCACACCTAAGTACTTAATAATCTCAAAAACAGTCACAAAGAAGGTGAAAAAGTAGACCATGTGAGACTATCAAAAGTGTAAAGAAATAACAGCAGGAAAGCATAATAGTACGATAAAACTGATAATGTTCAGATAAGTCTTAGGATATCCTGCAGACGCCAAAGGCTATCTTCAGAAAAGAAAATTACTCTTTGGGAAGATGAGAAGAAAGGACTACATTTTTGGTTGATGTAAAAGTCTCCTTTCAGCTAGTAGTAGTTCTTAGATGAAGCAACTGATATTTTATATCCTTGTGTTAAATAGTCTAAATTTAAATATATAGAGAGAGCAGAAAAAAAAATGAGCTAAAATAAAGCCCTTCTGCATTTCATTAAAGGAGAAACATTAAAATGATTCTCAGGATATTTTTCTGATAAGTAAAATTGTATAGAAATATCAAAATATATTCCCACTCATTGCTTCTAAGAAATATAGCATTTCTTCTCAAGTTTCATTGCAAATCTGAAATGGAAAATTTCCTATAAAAGTCCTATACCTCGGCTGGCTTAGAATTTTCACTTATTCCACAGAAGAAGATAAAATAATTTCTTCTTTTCTGAATCTAAAACATTCTCCCTTCTTCATCACCCCTATGTATAAAGATCCCCTGAGAAACTAAAAAAAGACAGCAGGAGGCCAGACTTTTCTGAATGATTCATTCTGAAGAAAAATGAACATATTTTAAACAGCACTACGTAGAAACAAGAATCTGTTCTCCTATGATGTTTCTTGTGTTCATTTGGATTTTAGAATTTAAGACAAAAAAAATCAGTGACTGTGAAATATTTAAAATAATGTAGGCATAACTGGGTGGGATTTCACATCCAATTTATCCCAAAGTGTCTCAGGGTGCAGGGAGTGGACATTTTCCTAAAGCAAGGTTAATTGTCTTGCTTTAAAAGTAGCAAGATATTTGAATATGCCTCAGTGTTATGGTAGTTTAGGATTTAAAATAAAGACAAAACTTCCTCCACTATATTCAAGCTTTGTCCCCACTTTCAGTTTAGGGTAAAAATCATATTTTCCTATTTGGGAAAGACACACATGACGAAAAAAATTCTGGTTTCATCTGCAACAATACAAATGCTTAATTTTTCTACTAATTTTAGCATTGCACTTTACTTACTTTTTGCCTGAAGATTGAAGCCCCATACTATCACCACATTTTTGGACGATATAGATGTGTGAAAAAAGTAGGAAAAATTGCAGCATACTTTTCTTTCCATGCATGATAGAGATTTTTGTCACATATCATGCATACTGTAGATAGGTTGCACACAGAGCAGATTCTTGGACTGAGTATGAATGAAATAGTACAAAAAAATTTTAGACTGACTTTTATTAACTTCTTTTTTCTTTCTCCTTCTTACCAATAAGAATTTTTCCATAATTGTTTAAAATTCTACAGCTGTATCTCAAAACTGCTTAAGCCCTCATTTTATCACTTAAGCAAATAGGTAAGTCTTGAAAAGAACTCTGTAATAGGGATATTGGAAGGCATTGTGTTAAGACCATCATACAAAAATGATTGGTGATCTCAGGAAGAATGGATGAGACCCTCTCTGAAACACATTTTCAGCTTTATTCTCTATCCTTTCCTACCTCTTATTCCTTAACACAAACAAAAATTGTTGTTTTTCTTTTTTTCCCCCTCATCTACACACCTATTCTAGACAAAATGACATTAAGGATTCCAGCTTTTGAATTCCAGTAAAATTGAGTCAGTACGGAAACTGCATTGCTGTTGTATCAGTGAGCAGAATAGTACTAAACCAAAACATTCTTCAGATTAGATGAGGATTAAAACCTTTATTAAATGGCTGTGTTACACACAAAATTACCAAGAAAGTATGTTTTAATTGACAGTATGTGTGCAATAATTACAGCAGAAATTATGCAACATTTTTAGTATCAGCTTTATAGGGAAGCACTGACCTATTCTAAAGTGTGACCTATTCTATCCAAGCCTTTTCTTTTTAAATTAATTGTAAAGACACCACCATAGATTAAACTATTTTTCAGGATATAGTCAAGACATAGAGATTCATCTCACATTACCTTGCAGTGTTAAAAATTGAGCATCAAAATCTCTCCAACTACCCCACATCCTTCTGGAAGACCATGGAGATTAATACATTCTTCAAGAGTAATTCAACTCATTTACCTAAATGTCCATCTCTCTCTGTAGGCTGTAAGAGGAGTTTTGTGGTAATCTTGCAGTTAGGCATGCTGTACACTGTAGACTTCTGAAGCTAAAAAAAAAAAAAAAAATCTTCTTTAATTTTTTACCCTTAGAATTTGCTTGCAAATGTAATTCAGCACATAATGTTTTCTATTGTAGAGCAAGATTCCCCACAGCCTAAGAATTAAAGATGATAGATAACAATTATATATCGTTATTACAACGTAATAATAATTGTATTATGCAATGTAATATATGTGCCCTCTATTGGATGATTAACTGAAAATGGCAGCTCATGTGTTAATAAAAAGTTTTTCTTACATATGAACCTCCCTGGATTTGAACATGTATTTCATTGCTGATCATCTGAATCTGTAGATTCCTAAATTCAAATTCTTTCAGGTAGTGACTAAATCTTACACTCAAAATAATGTGCAAATATAAATAGACATGGGCAGAAGAGAAAACAGTAAATAAGTACTAATTTTCCTTAATTTTTCTGGAAAGGGTGGCAGAAATAAAGGTTTGTCTATTTAGGCATCATAATCATCTATAGATATTTCAAGTGTAACAATATTAAAACTATTCTTTGTCAAGGATAAAGATTTCCTTCACTTCAAACAAGAAATAGAAAGATTTAACAGTAGAACAGGATTCAACCAGATTTTCATTAGATCAAAACTGCTAAAATACTCAGCACATCCATCTTTACATCAGTCCTGTTTGTGTGAGACACTGTTTCATCAGGCAGTGGTTCAGTTTTGGTTGCTTTTGGGAAAGTGTTTTAATTTATTCCAGAGATGAATCTGTCTCATGTTTTTTTTAACCAGAGCTTGGTGTGGTGTGGTCACGGCAGAGTAAAATTTCCATTCAGAGACACCTACAAAACATGGAGAAGCAGTCAAAGTGTGCAGGCCTGGAAGATGCACCAGGAGACCTTGTGGTGGACTCACAATTACAAACTCAGGAATAATAGGATAAATGTCATTTGCCCAATCTGTTCCTGAAAATTTACTATGAAGGAAAATTTCCTTTTTGTCCCTCCAAAGCAGTGTGTCCCAGAGCTATTTACCTTTTACTTTCCAAAATGTAGTGTAGATCTCTATTGTTTTAATTGTCTTCCTCGTTTGTTGATCTTTTTTTCTGCTTATACCACAAAATTACATTTTTCAAGTTTGTAGTTAATCATAAGATCATGCCTGAGATTTTGCTTCTCAAGTATAAGCAAACTGAATTATCATTTCCTCATGGCTCATGTTATCACTATTTCTACTTTCTGTGAGCTTTATTCAGTTGCACCAAATGCTGTGAGCCATTATACACAAAAGGTGGACACTGGACACCTTTAGTGCTCGAGCAGCAAAGAGGAATGACTGCAGATACCTTACAGACAGCACTGTTTCTGTGTCTTGGGATGGTGCCTGCCTTTCTCAAGGCTGTGTTATTGACTCTTGTGCAGCTCACAGTCTATCCTTTACAGTTGTTTTTTTCCCCCATATACAATAGACTTGCTTGTCTTTCTATATCTTCTATCTGTAGATTATCACTAAAAAATTAGGAGAATATTTTATTTGCTCTTACCAAACAGAAAGCTTTTTGTCCAAACATTTATTTTGATTATAATCTTAATTTAATTATAACCCTGTTCCCTGTATACTCTGCTTTCTAGTTTGTGTGTGTTCTGCAAATAGAAAAGCAACCTCTATTTTTAGGCATTAATAACATTAATATAATTTTAAATAACGTAAGAATATTCCAGAAAAGATCCTTCAGTATCTCCTCATCGCTTTGTGTCTTTTCTATGTATCACTTCAAGTAGCTCGTTTAGTGTGGACTATGTGAATTTAACTCCAAAGAGTTAAAAATTAGATTTAGCCTTGTAAGTAATTTAGGTTCTATTATAAGCATTGTAGGAAAATCAGTGTGCTCACATGCTTAAGATTCATCCTCTCATGAGATATCTTTGATCTCTGGGAATCTTTACCCATGCACAGGGCCCATTTTCTTCTTTAACCTTTGCCCAGTAGACAGATAATTTCTGTTTGTGACCAGCCTTCATTGATTTGATAGTTTCTTTCAGAATTCTTTCTCAGAAGGAGGCAAAAATCCCCTAAAATAAAGAAAGAAATTTTATGAAAAGAAAATAATAGAAAAGAAAAAAGAAAAAAAAGAAAAGAAAAGAAAAGAAAAGAAAAGAAAAGAAAAGAAAAGAAAAGAAAAGAAAAGAAAAGAAAGAAAAGAAAAGAAAAGAAAAGAAAAGAAAAGAAAAGAAAAGAAAAGAAAAGAAAAGAAAAGAAAAGAAAAGAAAAGAAAAGAAAAGAAAAGAAAAGAAAAAAAGAAAAGAAAGAAAAGAAAAAAAGAAAACTTCTCTGTTTTTCACATCTTTTCAGCAAAGCAACAGAATTACTGAATAAAAATAGAGGAAGCAAAAATTCAGATATCAAATGACTCAGGAAGTGTATTCCACAAGAACCATTTCACTAAATGTTTCATTATTTCCTTACTCACACAAAGATAATTTATTTTAAAAAATATTAAATGCAATACAAGTTCAATAAATTGAAAATCTGTAGGTATTACCCTAGCATGTATACATTCTTTTTTAAAGCTAATTTTTTTCTATGGACACGTTGGAGAACTTTATAGAGGACATCCTCAAAACCTCAATTCCATATACTTGTTAAAAACATAAATCAAAATATTATAATTCTCTCTGAAATAATAGAGACTAATTCAGAAATATTTTGCCTTTGCAATTTTGAAGAGCTTGCTACGATTCAATAATTGTCAGTAACTGTGTCAATTTTCAGAACAAATAAATCTATCCTGTCATCAGTTTTTTGAATTGCGAAGTATTTTTTTTCCAATGAATTCATATTAAAACATCAAAGAGCTAATTTTAAATTATCAGTTTTTATTCAAGCTTAAGCTAATTTTTTAAAATAACTTCTTTTCACTCACCAGACACCAGCCAAAAAGAGCAATTCTTTTAGGTTTATAGGCAGTTTCCTTAAGAAGAATGTACAAAAATAATTTTGCTCACATTTATTTCTGCAGTTGTCTAATTCAGGTTTTTGACTGAGGATTTGGAGTTATATAATGATATCCTAGCATAGATGCACGTTCTCAGATTCATTAAACAACCTTTAAAGAGATTTTTATTATGTATTGATTTCCTAATCTGCTTAAATTTATTGGGGAGCTGAAGACAATGAAAAATTGTGTAATGAAAAACATTATAATTTAATCAACACATACTGTAATTTTTTTAATATTAAAGGAATTATTGTCTTGAATTCTCTAATCAAATTTCCCAAAGACTAATATTCCACAAATTTCAAGGCTTTCCATTTATTTGATGATACTTTTGAAAAACCTACTTTGCAAATTAATGTTCTTGATGAGTGATTTCAATAAACCTTGTCCTAATATAATCTAAATTATCCCAATTTATTAATCTTAGCTTGCACTCCAAGATTATCCCATAAATATCTTAAAGCAAGTTAGGAGCCGATAGACAAGTGAATATATTAGTTAATATATAGAAAGCATTAGCAGTATGCATGATGACACTTTTTAATTTATTTATGTATTTCAAATTCTTTTAGGTTTAAAACCTATTATTTTCTGGTATTTGGATTGACTTAAATTTATCTTGTTTTATATGCTACTGTATATCTCTTGCTTATGTGTTCTTTTGTTCTGGTATGAAATAATTTATCTATTCACAGGATAAAACCTACACAAAGTGATGAGGGTACTTGAACAATATACTAAAAAGCCAGACAAATACTCTGTGGGGAAAAAAAAACTTTTTATGCTTTAAATATATGGAAATGTGCAGATACAAGCTTATGAGACTTTCTACATTTTAAAAAAATTCTATGATGAAACATTAATTTTCTTTTTTTTTCCTTTTCTGTTCAGACTGGATTATGGAACATTAAGTCTCAAAGTTATTGTGTTTAAAACCCTGCTAAGTAGATGTTAATGGTCTCATTCAAAATTCAGAGAAAGTGTACCAGTTTCTTGGAAGAGAAAACACTACATCCACATAAACCAAATAAAATACTATTTCAAAGAAGAAAGTAGAAATACCTGTAGAAAAAATAAAAATACTCTTCTCCAGAACAGCTTTTGGGAAAAAAGAAGGAAGATTGTGTGTTAAGCTGGATATCTGGACATCAGGAAAAGAAACAAGGAAGGAATGGTCTTAGTGACCAAAACTCAGTGAGAACCTTCAGGAGAACCTTTCACTAGTTAGGCAGCAGACATCATGTAGCACACACAAGTGTATTAACCATGGCCTGAACTCTGTGTGTGATTACCAAAAATCAGCTCACAAAATAAAAACAATAGTGAATCAAATCAACTTAAGATTTCACATGTATGAATTCTAAAGCAAAAAGTCCTGAAAAAAACAGGAACAAATTTTAGTACAGGATTACAAGTTTTTAATATATTTCTTAACTTAGTTGCCCTTGCTGCATTCATGTGAGCCATTGATATGGAAGACAGTTGTATTTACAAGGAGAATGATGCCAGAAAAAAAACTCCAAAGAGGACTCTTTTTTTGCATGGTAAGGAAGAGAAATGTGTTCTGATCTGCTGAATATCTGAGGGTTGAGGAAGAAAGAAGGAATGAAATAATGAGCCATGTCTTTTTGCCCACCAAAAAATTCTAATTCGGGATAAATTATTTTCCAAAAGGTTAGTAGGATCTAGAGCACGGGACTTGGTGACAAAAAGAAAATATAACTACATGGTTAGCCATGAAGAAAGGAATAGAGGAATAAATACGCACTCAAAAATATTTTATAGAATTTGGGTAGAGACTTTTGATAGAGGATGGAAAAACCTTTTTTCTGTGACTACAGCAGTTATTAGTTGCCAACAATCAATTAAATTAATTAAAGTTCTCTGAATCAAGTCTGGTTTGTAAGTGGAGTGACACAAAGGCTCAGTGGGCCTTTCTGACAGCCGCCAAGCTCATCCCACCACTCTTGTATTGAGCAAAGACACAACTGCTTTATTTTTAGGTTGAGGCCAGAAGCCAAATGAAGTTGGAAATTGTTTTTCTGAGCAAGTTATGACTTCTCGGACACTGCCAGTTTCAGGGGTGATCACTACTATATCACCAAGACAATGAAATATGTTTGATATTAAAGTAGCAACATAAGTACTTATGTTTTGTAAGGGAAGACGCCATCCACAAACTCAATTTCAATTGTATCAAAGTGCAAAAGAGAAAAAAAATCATATTGTCTTTCAACCATGAAGCATCATATTTTGATGCAATTTCCTGCTACTTGAACAGTTTTTCCCCCCAGTTTACACTTCTGAGGAAATGTGTGAATTGTAAAGTAGATGTTATTTTCAGAATTTTCCACTAGAAAGAATTTAAGAGGAAAAATTTACACTTATATGGCATATGGAGCAAATCAGTGGAAGGATATGAATAATATTTAACAGGGATAATATATTTCCAAGGCCAGGGGGAAAAAAAATTCCAAAATGAATCAACTTTAATTTATTTTTTTTTAACATGATACCATATTGAGCAAAAATGGAGATTTTTTTTTCCTTGAATAGACAGTCTATTCAATAGACTCAAGACATAATATTTATAAATATAAAAACCTCTTTTGAATATGTGTGTTTGTTTCCATCACTTAGCATATATAAAAGCATAACTGAGCAGCCAAACTAGACAGAGATTTTAATAATCTTAAGCTTTATATGCCAGGTGGATGACTGCTTCTGTTAAAATTACCTTGTGACCTTTCTATTAAAACAAAAACAAACAAAAAAAAATCTTTGAAGTGATTTAAGGTTTGAATCTTCTCCTAATTACTAATATTTGCAGCACTAGGTGTAGTGTTCGGGCTCTGAATAAATGTCAAGATATCCTGGTTAACTTATACCTTTTATATTACTAAATCACAGAGAAGATCAGCTATACTCAGTTTTGAAGGAGAGGTCATGAATGGAGAGCTCTGAGGACAACCAGTAAACAACACATATTTTCACTGATCTAGTTCCTCAATTGGTACAAATCAATATAATTCCTGTGAAGAAAATGGGCTCTGTATTGATTTACCTCTTGTGAAAATAAGCACAGCACGTGGCTCAGCTTCCTGTGTGAAAGAGAACTTTGCCTGACTAAATGGAGAAGAAAATAAGAACTGAATGAAAAAGAAGAATTAGAACTGTCCACGAACAGATGTTTCATTAATATTGTGTTTTATATATATATATATATATATATATATTTTAAGTTGTGAAGATTAAAGCATATTTATTAAGGAAACAGTGCTATTTTAAATTTTTGTGGTGTAAATCAACACAGTGTCACTTCTTTTGGAAATGGTGTTAAGTTTTTTCACAGATTATTTAAAATTATATGTATTAATTAGAAAAAGTTAGGAAAACATTGTTAATATATTTTCAAAAGGAAGTTAGAATTTTCTGATGTTTTCAATTGAAAATCAAGGCTTTGGAAAAGAACAACCAATCATAATAAGGCATATGAGAGAAGCATATGTAGAATCAGTGCAAAGATTGCTTACTGATAGGGACAATGTGTAACTAATGTCCAGATCTGAGGGTAGAGCTCCTCTACCTATATGCAACAGGTAAACAGGAGACATATGCTGATAGGGTAAGCATCCCAAAAAATTCTGGTCTGATACCATCTAAAATAAAATTGGCAGAGCTTCCCATTGGTTGTAGCACATGCGTGGTAAACTTCAAAGACATAAAGACAACAAAAAAATATTTTCATCAATCAGGAAAGACTAAGGATTGTTTTTTCCACACATTTTTCAACCAGATATGTTCCTAGTTTATTCTACAGAGAAATGTTGACATTGAGGGAGATGCCATGAGCAATCAGCAGTAGGACAATTATTGCCTCAAATAAGGGAGAAAAGTTCACAAATATGTGAAAATAAAGAAAAGCAAGGGTTTAGACACTTCCAAAGATTTTAATACAGTTTCCATCTTTCTCTTATTTGGCTAAATCAAAATATTTGACCAATAAATGTTTGATGAATAAATCTTCCTGTGTTTTGGTCAAATCCTATAATGATATTGCAAACAAACCTAATTGCAGTGTGAACATATTGCCATTGTTTCTGCATTGTGTGTGGTGCTTACGTGCAAAGCCAAGTCTAATATGTCTCAGGATTAGAGGCAGTTGAGTTTAGGGAGATCAAATTTAGGAGATCAAATTTAGGTTTTCGTCCTGTCAAGGGAAAAAAGGAATTAACTTTTGGACCTGATGTTTTTACATGAATGGGCAAATTGATTGTGTGACAATCACATTTGACAGTTTTATATGTAGTCTTTATGAGAGGGGATTATTTAAAATTAATTACTGCATTCAATTTGTTTTCCTTGGTTGATAAAAGAGGTTTAAATTTTAATTCATCCTATAGTCATAATTTAAGGCATGTTCAAACTAGTATCTAGTGCTTATTGGATTTAAAAAAATTTTAAATTTTATATAGGAAGGAGAACATGAGAAAAAGATGGATATATATATCTTTATTTTATGTTAGCATTAGGGTTTCTGAAAAAAGAACTTGTCTTTCCCAATAAGGTTTCTTCAAAAAGTGAAAAGTTTCTAAAAGTACTTGGTACTTGATGAATTGACATTTTCAGACAAAAAACATTTTGTCCAGTTCTACTAGTGTGCTACTTCATTAAACAAATTTCCTGGTTTTAGTAGCAGCACAGTCTGTGAAATTATCTATGTTCCACTTGTTTTAGTCATTGGAAACTGGAATATCAATTACGATTATAATTTATTGTAATATCATCTTCAAAGACATTCTATTCTTTCTTGAAAGCTGTTACAATATGGTTCTTTCAAGGCACAAAATACCAAACAAGACTTTTTCATCAGATGTAAGAAAATGGTTTAACATGAAGAATCAAGTGAGTAAAGCTCATTCACAAGATCACTCAGTCAGAACCATGTCACATCTGATAAGAAAGCTGTCCAAAGGGAAAAAAAAAGGGTGTCTGCAAAGCCCCGACAAAAATGACAAGATTCAGGCTGTTGACACTTATTGTTATCAATAGTTTTTTGTTGGACATATTTCCACTCTCACCAGTCTGTCATGAATAGTGGAAGACAGTTTATGTCTTCTATGATGCTTTATTTACAATGGTAATTCATGACACTCCTGCCCAGAAGCTCTATAAAGACAACACAGAATTTTTTAACCTGGAAAAGGGCTCTGGAGGCCATCTGGCCCAAAATGTAGCTAAAATTAGAGTCAACTTTAAAGTAGATTCAACAAAAAGATAAAAAAAGTCAATAGTGGCAGTCATTGTTTCGAGGGAAACTGTCTTAGTATACAACTTCATTTTTATCAGTACACATATTCAAAGTTCAAGTGTAAGCCTGAAGACCTAAATTTATAATACATATAATCAGAATATTCCTCATTGCTCTCAGAGTTTAATTACCAGTTACAAGTTGATTGCCTTTTATGAAATTGTTGCTAGTGAGAAGTCTATTGGAATTGGATTTCAGAGCAATTGGGAGAACTAACAGTTTGTTTTATCAATATAAGTGCATTTTGTTACGAGACATGATGCATACAATTACTTGAGGAAGCATCAGGGGAAGAACTTCAGAGACACAGCAATGATTCTGCAAATCCAACCTCTAGGGCAGACCACAAGCCGGACTGAGAGAGCAAAACCAGGGCCATCTGTTGCTTTAATAATTTCATAAAGACATTTGATTCAGCATGGTAGAATGATCACAAGGCAGAAACCTTTATCCCTTTGCTAACAACTGTGTATGAAAAGTTAGACAGAACATTGTTGATCAACAAAAACCTGAAGATTGATTCAAGCTGATAAGCAGTGTATGGCCTATTGCACTCTGTATCCCCCAGCACCCAGCTCCGAGCCTGAGCAATAAAGCTGTGATAACTGTGAGCTTCAGGCCGCAAGCCAAGAGCAAATAAGTAAAGTAGCAATCTTAAAACAATAGTTGCTGGAAGAAGCAAAATATCTGGTTGTTACTCTTAGAAACCCACAAAATAAGATGTATATGGAAGAACAACCTGAGGTGATATGATGAAGCAGGCAATATGAAGCTGAATTATCCCTTACATAACAATATAATACAGAATTAGAGAGAAACTGAAATTTGTTTCTGTGATTTTCAGACTTGAGATAAAAGAATAAAAAAAACCCCCAACCTACCTAATGCAGATCATGTTTTTGGAGTAGTATTTCCAAGGTGATTTCTTTGAGGCAAATTTTGGTATATGGTCATAGATATGACTAACCAATATTTTTTTTTCCTCAGAGTTTGGAAACATTTGGAAAATTCTGAAACCATATCAGAACCAGTCCATGAAAACTTTTCCTAGAGGATCCACTTCCTTTTGGTATTCAAAATCTGTTGGTTCCGTTTGATAACCTCTTCTTGTTTTGGAGGATAGCAAGTAAATAATCCCTATATGCTCTCTTTTTTCGTTTTGCAACTTACTGTGATGAATTTGAAGGACAGAACCCAGAAGTTTTCATCTACTGCTGTATCAGTGCTAAAAAAACATTGAACAAAAATAGCTGACTCTATCTTCACTGCAGAGAGAGAGAGAGAAAAAAAAAGCTATGATCAAAATAATGAATCTATTAAGACTTAGATGCATGGGTTAATTTTAAAATGAAAAATTTTTGTGCCTCAGATAACAGGGTAGGGAAGAGACAGGAGGGAGGCAATGCTCTAAAAAAATCACTAAACAATTTTTTAAAGAATTCATGCAGCAGTTTCAAAATGCATATGCTTTTTAGCCTAATTAAGCATATGCTTTAGCAATTATTGATTTGATGTGCTCACTTGAGGGCTCAGAATGTAGAAAGTATTTTGTGGCACTGGGAAATACTTTGCTATGCAATTTTAAGAAAACTCTGGAGGCAGTAGAGTAGAGTTTATCTTACTAATGTTGTTTATAAAAGCAGATTTTTTTCTGTCAGATCTACCAAGGGAAAGAATCAGATCTAGACACATGAGACTATATGTGTAGAGTATAAACAGATGGAAAGAATGATATAGAACACCTAACCTATTCCCTAACCTCTCCATAAATTATCACATACCCAGTGAAAGTTGCATAAATTGACCTAAAATCAAATAACTTTAACCAAGTACCAACTATTTTTGCATCTAATTTAAGATTCAGTTCAGTTTTGAATTCTCCTTTATGTGTGTAAGATAGTTTTGGCCTTCCCAGGTTCCTTTGGTTTTTGATCTTTCTGGCTTGATGAACCATCTTCTTTATCATTGCTAAAGAAAATTTGCAGAGGAACAGATGTTCAGGCCATCATTCTGTGAAGGATGTATTGAGGAGGTGTCATCATCTTCATGGACTCCTGAACCGAAGCCATTTTTAAATGTCTCATCCACCCTTTGGAAAGAAGGGGTTTTTTTCCCCTAAATAAATAGATTATTGCTACAGTTTGACATATACAAATTATTTAAGAACACTGCATATTGCATGCACCCAGAAAGCCCAGGACATTACTATATGAAAGCACTTGAAAATATTTCATTTTTCACTGGTTAGGTTTCCCGTGTTTTCCATTACATAAGGTATCAATAACACTATTGATCTTGAAGATGATCTTTTTGTTCAATTTAATTTTAAATGTGACAGTACTAAGAACAGAAGGTTTTCTTACACCCAGAAATAGCATGTTTACTTCATTTGTGTAATTTATATGCTAATAATGTGCAGTCTTGGATTCCTTGGGATATTGCTTTACTGCTTATAAATTTATTCCTGTGATACCGTCTGGCAGAGCAATTTCATGTCAGCTATTATCTGTGGAAACAGATTAAAACATCCCTGAAGCTTTTTTTCTTTATTTGAAGAGAATTTTCCATCTTCTAAAAGCATTCAGAGAAGGGAAGGGAACAGAAAGTAACATATTTTTCCAGTTCAAACATACTCTGGCTTTTGATTATGGACACAATATAAAAAATTGTACAGCATTCATCAGTATTGTTTGACAAAAATTTACTGTCTCTCCATGAACATGGATTTTGGAGGCAATGAGGAGGAAGTAATATCACTGTCTACTGTCATAAGCATGTCAGAAAGTGCATTCGACAGAAAGGTAATAGAAAAGGTTAAAATTAATAGCCAGAAGGGATAGGCATTTTTTAGGTAACAATCTAAAAGTGCTGTATTCTGATAAGCAGTGGTTTAAATGGTGTAAATGGTATTTGTGTTTGCAATAAAAATACTGAGAAAGAAATTTTATTTTACTGAACATTAACACTTTTCATATTTCTTCTTTAGTTTCAGAATCTCTGAATGTAGAGGCCCATAAGTAAATTGCTTCATGGAAAAGTAGGTTGTTAAATTGGCATTTTGATTAATGGGCTGTCTTCTTCAGGATTCTTTAAGGGAATGGACCTCCCAGACAATATGCAGACTCTGGAGTGGTTACATCAGATTTCAAAAGGCAATTAAAAATATATGTTATGGAAGGTCATAAAGATGTTAGGGTCATCAAAGATATCCTCAAAAGAAGCAGCTGAAGAAAGCAGGAAATTTGGGAAGGAAAATGAAAAAGAGGATGAAAGGCTTAGGAAGGGAGAATTCTGACTGGTAGTAGGTGAAAGATTATTTGGAAGCAGTTTAAGAGAGGATTATCTTTTCTGGGTTTAAGACAACAGGAAGGAAAAATGTATAATTAAACTCCACCAGTGAAATTGTTTCTTGTGTTTTTCCTTACTTGATAAAGGCACTGTACAAGGATTGACTCATGTATTAGATGAAATAGAAGTTGATTAATTAGGATATATGTGATTTGTCTAGAAAGAGGAATAATATTTAGGATTTCAAGAACCAGCCTCAGAAAGAAAGGGATATGTTTTGTATCACTGGCTTCCCAAAAGAACATGCGATAGTATTTTGAGATGATCAGCCTTAAGATGTCTCAGAATGGTCTAAAATGGTAGTTTTGGCCAGAAAGGGGATAAGTGGAAGTGATTTTCTCAATTACATATATTTCAATTTGTAAAAAAAACCCCAGCCAACCAGTTTTTAAAAATATGTATTTTGCTGAACTTAGATACAAGTACTTTGTACTTGATGATTTAAAAATATTTTGTCTTAATAAATGTTGTCCAATTTCCTTTTTAAGATGATGTATTTCATGATTTCCGTATGGTGGGAGTACATTCAAACACAAATGGTACGTTTTTTTTAAAATATATTTTTCCTCCTGTGTGGAAAAATTGTTAGCAATTTGATGATCACCATGAATTAAAGCAAGTATGAAGACCCATGATGATTCATATAATCTCTTAATTTAGATTTCAAAGGCATTTTAGGATGTCCTGAATCTCTGAATGAAAATCATCCAAAAATCTTTGATCCATTGGGAAGCTAAAGATATCTGACAATAAACAAGTCTTAGTAGGATTTCACAGACGCATAAAAAACCATTGTATTTCAAAATTGCTCACAGAGGACAATTTTGCTATTGGATTTTCACCGAACAAAAGATCTTTCCATTTTCTCTCTTGATTTCTCAAGCTGTACCTTTGACAACACAGAATATGGTTGGCTTTTTCTTAAGACCATTCTCTAAGCACATAACATTTTTTTTATAGCTGAGTTTAAATAGCAGCTGTATTTATCCCAAGGTTGACCTAATTAATTTTAATTTTGAGGACTCTGTATCCAATCTCAGGGGCCACAAATTTATCTTTTAAAATTAAATTTTTCTGCTTTATTTTAAACTTTTATGTTTACTGAGTCCCTATGTAATTCAATTTTTCTAATGCTAACTCAAAACAATCTGCAAATGTTACTTTATAGCATGTATTACTTCAGGCACAGAATACAGAGCTTTTTTTAATGTGTTCTCTTTTTGGGAAAAAAACGTGTGCTTCTTTTTGGATTAAGCCACCTAACTACTACCAATAGGAAGAAGTATATGTTAATAGTCATAAAGATGTCACTATCCATAAATATTAATATTATAATTTATAAATAAAAATGGAAGACAACTAATATGCTCTTGAAACTTGCTTGTCCTATATCTTGTCTACCTGTATATGTATAAACTTATACAAAAACGAGTGAAATCAATACTAAAGTAACACTGATTTGGAAATCCTTTTGGAATCTTAGAATATATTTAATGGAACTGTGCATGTTAAGAAATGAAAGCAGATTTTAAATTGAATACACAGTGAGGTTATATTACTTCACTGTGACATAAACATCTTACAAGAGTCCAAGTACAGCTGAATTCCTATAGGAATCTTAGAGACATGGAAAAAGGAGATTTAATTAATGGAACATCAGTGTTACATGATGAGTTGGTTCTTGTGTGGACACTTTGACCTACAGAGACATTACCTCCTCTTTTAAAGAGAAGGGGAGAAAAAAAAAACTATGAAAAACATCTGTGTCATTCAAGGCATGCAGAAACTTCATAAAACAGTAATGACGGGGTAGAATGATTGTTTTTTTCAAATTACTGCCAACGACCCAGTTGTTATTCAACTGCTGTAAGACAAGGCTGTTTTTTATTAATTTTCTTCTATTCCCTTTAATTATTTTGAAAATTGCTGTGAACTGTAGCTCTGTAGATGATACAAAATGTTCAGGACTGTCAGATCTAAAAATTGCAATAAAGAATGACTAGCAATAAAATGATGGATGCAATGCTGTCAGCAATGAGAAGTAATGGGTAGGTGGGAAAACCAATCTTAACAACCTAAACTATGTTTATACACCAGCAATCGCAAAATTGACTATTATCTTCTGGGATCAAGGTCTGTCAGCCACTGTGAATGCTTTCCTGAAATCATCTCTCAACACCAGCGCTTGAAAATGGTAGATATTCCAAATTACTAGAAAAGAAATGGACCCAAAACAAGTAGTTTTATTTTACTGCATGAATTCTTGAAGTGCCTACAGATAACATAATTTTGTGCATTTCTGTTCACTTTACTGAAAACCACTTAGAACATATATGTGTTCTAAGTGAGAGTTTCAACTGAAATAATTATGGCAGAAGCTCTTATAGAAAGGGAAGAAATTTTAAGTGAGGGACTTCTAATTTTGTTTGATTTATTGCCTGGGTCTTGTCCCCCAAATTAATATGTGGAAACCAGAATCAGAAAGGGGTGACATAATTGTGCAGGAAGGGTTTCTTTATGCCCACCTTGAAGATCAACCTCTTGGCACTGCAGTCCTCCTCCATCATATGATGGCAAGAGCCTCAAAAGTGCTTTGTGTTGACTGAGAAGCCTCAGGATCTCACAAAAATAAACCTGGATTTACGGGTATCTCCTAGGCTTCCTTTACCATCCTCTATAATTAGTGGACTGAAACGGGAATTTGTTTTAGAAATCTGATTCAGACTGAGGTCAATTGCATCTTAAATTGAGCTATGGCAAGAGTCAGATGCACTGTATATTTATTACCTCAGGATGTTTAGAAGGCCAAACACTCACAAAAATAATTGAACATATTCATAGCAAAGGATTTCTGAGTGGCCCTCTCAGGTCAGTATATCTGCATATCTGATGCATGATGATATATCCTTCTACTGGTATCTGGAAAAATTGAGTAAAAATATATGACCACACATGGCTGTTATATTTCTAGGTCTAAGGGCTTAAGACATAATTGCTGCTTTGTTACTTTCTATAAGGCAGATTGCTGACCTAGAGATGAAACAGAGTTTTGTGCTGGATTGATGTAGAATCTCAACTACTGTGGAAGATTGGGTTGATGATCTTGTGGAAGAGGGTTCTTTTAATTTTGTCCTCCAGATTAGAAACAGAACTGAAAGGTTTCCGCTTTTAAAAAATCCACAGAGAACAGCAAATTCTTTCCAAATTCTGCTCTCCTCCTCATAGTGCAAGCAGCCTTCTTATCTGTGCAGTCCAGAGTCGTATCTGAGAGTTACTCACTTCGGGGTTGTTAAATCAGAGGCTCTGTGTTCACTGGAATTCTCCAGGCAGATGTGTGCCCCTGACTTTAAACAAAATGACTTAGTGATAGATAGAACGATAGGTTTTATTCACAGATGAATGATTCTAATTCATTTAATAGGACTTCATGCTTAAAAATTGCTTCAGGGGTTTTATGTTCTATTTTGCTCTGCATCTGAGGTGTTACCTTCACATAACCATTGAGGTGTATTTGGAGTTTCTGTTAACAAAATGCTGTTTGTAACATTTTGGTAGCAGAAACTCTAAATGCATCTGGATTGTTTGCTTCCAAAATCTGTTTTAGCTGCTTTGTTCGGCTCCTCTAGGTCTAACAGAAGTTTTCACAAACAGGAGATTTCTTTCATTACTGCAGAATTGTCTCACTGGACTTTAGTGCCTTGCATATTAAAGCAGATTAGTATGTTAAATTTAAATTTTAGCAAACAAAATTACCCAGGGTCTTCTTCTTTATAAAACCAACTACTGAGAAATCGAAATTAAATTAATAGAAACATGTTGGTTAGACCTTTCCCAATAATCCCAACTACTCTGCTCCCTGTCTTTTTAAAGATTATTTGCCCTATTACATTTTTAAGATTGACGTTTAGAATTAAGTATTGTTCCTTCGTATTAATCCTCCTCCTGCATCCTGGGATTTGGGGCTTTTTGGCTTCTGTTTGGGTTTTGGGTTGGTTGGTTGGTTTTTTTAAATAAAAGATAGACAGAGCCATTATAATTACATAAGATAATAAAATATATATGTAAATCAAATATATATTCACTTGTCAGTTTTTTTTCCACAGGCTATAACCAAGTAAAGCAAGTATAATAGCAACATTATATCAAAATATGATTACATCATATTATATATGCAAGGCATAATAAGTATGTTGTTAATGTTCATATTTCAAACAATATCTTTTTTATTTTGGAAGTCCACATTATTACATTACAATTTTTTTGGCTTTTCCTTGTGATCTCAGTGATAGGACTGTTTTCTGAAAGATGAATTTAATTTTTTTATGTTAATAAGGAAGAACAGAATGCTATTATACTACTTATGCAACTAGAAGATATCAATGAAATCAGATGAAGCTCTACACTGATTAAATTTGAAGTTACATTGACATCTAATTTAGATTTAGATTTAATATACTAATGTTACAGTGTAATGTAGAAAGATCAAAGTGTTGATGCTAATTACTTTTAAAGTTTCAGTATCATATTGCATTCATTTGACTACTTCCTATGACTTGTAGATGACAGTGGGAGATTTCTTCCGAAACAATTTACAAATAAAATAAACAGCAAGGTTTTTTACTTGTTAAAGGAGACTAGACACTGAAAAATTGTATATAGAATAACAACCACATTTCAGTGGGATCACCAGCAAGAAAAAGGGTTTCAAATAAACAAAATTCTTATTCAGACAATTTTTATTTGGACCACGTATTCTTGGTCTTGCAGTACCACAGAGGAAAAAAAAACACTTTTTGTTATGTCATTATAGCACATGCATGGTGAAAGTATCACCTGTAAGTAGCAAATTCTCTTTTTAAATGGTCCCCACTCTAAAGAGTTATCACCAGTGATTCAGAGGAAGTGACAATCTGACAGGTCGACCATCTGCTTCCCAAAACCCAAAATGACATAAAGTGACAAAGTTTCTATCCCAGGGAGCCTATTATCACAATTTGGTAATGCAACAAATAATGTAAAACATAATATAGACATTTGCTCCTTGCAGTGAGCAGAAGAATTTTAAAAAAAAGTGAACAAGGGAAGTTTGAAGAAATTTTGTAATTGGTTCCTAGTAATTAAATTAGAAGGGAGAATATTTCTGTGTTGTTCCCATACACAACAAAAATCTATTTTAAGAAACTAAATTTCTTTTTGTAGTGTAAATTCCAAAATTCAGATCACTTTAGCTGGGGCCTTTGCTTTCACTCCAATGCATTTCTATGAGCTCTCAAATGGCACAGCACATCTCTGGAGCTTCAGGAAACGTAAAGAACGAAAACCAAGTTAAGCCTGAAAGCTGAGTCACCCTTCCATTTCAAAGCAACTTCTGTCACTAAAGATGTAAGAAAGATTTTTTTTTTTTCAGTTTTATTAAACAGATATTGTAGAAGCCTCAGTGATCCCTGAGTCCTCTCCTCTGTGTGGAAATGTGTAGGGTATGACACGGAATGATAAATTAGGAGAGACTGTTGGTCCCATTTCCAGCACTGCTCTGTCAGCATGGCAATATTTAAAACTACATCTGTATTGTCTTTTCTTAATCCTCCTTACTCTCCAGGTAAAAGATTAGAGGAGGTAAAAAAATAAATCAGTAGAGATGTTACTATTTAGGCTTGTCCTTAGAGGAGTGGGAGTGGTGTGGGAGTAACTGCAAGAGTAGAACCAGTCAGCACAGTGACATAAAGCTTACAGCTCACATTCTGAGGGAAGTGTGTGCAGCAGTCTGGAGATCTGTCTGCCACACACAGGACACACACTAGGCAATGCCCCTGTGTGTGCCTCTCACCCTGGAGCACAGGAATGAGGCAGTGTCCTTGGGTGCCTGAGCTGTGGCAGTGTCTCTGCATGTGTGACAATCCCACCTCAGGATTGCTGTCCTCAGCCTATTGCAGCATAGGGAACTTCTGTGGATGTCCCCACCCAGGAGCTAATGCTACTTGTATTCTTGCTCAACAGCATTCACCTATAATCCTGATGGTCACCCATTCCCAGTCTATTTTACTTGCACCTTTTTTAAAGTCCATTAGCAGTGGCTTCCTGAGGTAACACTGTCTACTGATCTTCAGCCCAAAATGTGTTACCAGGGCCCATCCATTGGGGTTAACAACTTATATCCAATTCTTTACAGTGCATGTCTAAACCATTATAGGAAGGCAGATGTGGTTCATATCCCATCTGTCAGGACTTTCAGGTAAGAGTCTCTCATGATAATTATCTATGCTGCCTTGTCTGTCCAGTGCACACCAGAATTACCAAATCAGTTGGAGGTGACAGATAAAGACCTCATTTTATCTGAGCTGTGCTTTCAGGTAGGTTTTATCTTGTCACAAGGCTATTGATTTTTCAATGTATAAAATATTTCAAATTGAAAACTTTAGGTATAGCAACTTACAGATAACACCAAATTTAATGTGCATTGCATTTTTGCTGTATCCCAGAAGAACTTTTTTCCTTTCCTCTGTTTTGCTTTAGCAGGAAGCATGACAACTTGAAAGTGATAAACCTTTACCCAAGATACCAGTTCAGTACAGTTTGTCAGTTTGCTGATTTTTTATTTCCTACTTTTTTTTTTCCATTCCTGGGTAAGCAGTAACTGTTTATTCTCTAATATTTGGCCCTATTTTGATACATTTAAAGAGTTTACAGCAAAACAAAAAAAATATATTTCATATAACTAAGATAATTGATTCAGTCAGTCAAATAAGAAAACAGAACTGGGAATATGTATGGAACTAGTTGCTCTTCATTCTTTCCTCCAAGATTTGAAGCTGCAGTTTTGATACAGTCCCTAAAGACAGGATCTCCATGAGTACCTGTGAAGGATAGTTTTTTCCTCATAGTCAATACCTTTGTTTGCATGTCTTGTGCAATATTCCAAATATTATTAATGTGTCATATGTGCTGTTGCCAAAACAAATGCTAGCAGAGAGTGTGTTGCAATGAACAATGTGAAATACACCACATGGCTGTCCATCTGCTTCCAGTCTTACAACTACAAATCATAAACACTCTTTCTCAGTTATCATTTGACACTGAGATTTGAAGCTTCATCTTCATTCTTGCTAAAACACATCTTCATATACATATGAAAATGTACCTTAATATGGAATTATTATTCTTAAGGTTTCAGAGTGCAAGGAAAAAAAATTGGCTGAATTTTTTTCCAGTTTCTTATGAAAGTAATTTTTTTTCAGTGTTTCAACACTCCTTTGTTTCTAAAGTATCTCAGGACCATATAACAATTTAGATAACAACAATTCTTTCTCTGCAGTCCTTAAATGGTATTTTACCTACATTGGTACTTCTAAATGAGGTACTAAACAACTGTTCATGGAAGGAGACGAGCAACAAAGGAAAATTGCAGTGGAAAACTGGAGCACTGCTTTCAATTGAAAAGGAAAGAAAAGTCAGGGTTTGTAAGTAAAGAGATGGAAAAATGGTGAACTGCAAAGCTGAACACAAGATGCCAAACAAAAAGGAAGAAAAAAAATGTAGAAAAGTATAGGAGAATATATGCACCAGATAAGTGTTTAAATTTGAGTTTTTATCATGGAAATGCATGACACAATTGTTTAAAATTGTTATGGGATTAGAATACTGACAAGATTAGAAATAAAAAAGATCAGCTAATTTCAAACCTAGACACTACCTAACATCAGGTAATATATTCTCAGTTTTCTAGGTGAAAATTCCATAAATGGGTCACTAAATATTTATTATATCTGCTCAGTGCACGTCTTTATTTTTAAATTATTCTTCTGACTGTAATTTTTTTTCTTTCTTTGAAAATTTGTTTGTTGTTATCTCTCACTATCCCAGCCACAGTAGCACATAGACAGACTGAAGTACAAATACTAGCACAATTTGAATGTATCAATACATTTGTCTCAGGCAGCCTGCTCGTGATGAAACAGAACTGTGCCACCAGCATCAACTCTTCAGAAGAGATGTTTATTCATGGTCACGAGTCCCTTGGTACCAACCTAAACTGAAACAACAGCCCCCAGGTAGGCTTAATTGCCATCAGTCAGTGTTTTATCATGAACTGTAGAAAAAGAAACTCATCATATCTTTTCAGCAGTTACAAGGTGTCATGCATCATGTCAGTCCACAATGAGGGGAGGTTAATTAGGGGCTCTCTGACAAGACACAGAAAGCTAGCTTGTGCTACCAAGATGCTGGTAAGCAGATGTGTGAGATTGTGGTATAAACTAACTTCACAGCAAAAACACTGAACTCTGGGCAGCTTAAACAAATTTTATCACTACAATAGAAGTACAAGTTTATTGGTATTTTCCTGGGAGTAAGGTTCTGCTAATGCTTAAAATGCTGACTAAAGGCCATACTTTGTATCAGGGTGGACTTGATCAATTTGTTTGACTATTATTGACTATGCATTCATCCTGTTTCTATCTCACACAAAACCTTGCCCAATAAAATTATGCTTAGCATGTACACCAAGCTATGTTGAGCAATGCCAGATTTATGTTGCAAGTTGTACCTGCAAGGCAGAACTCACAACACCATGGAAGCATGGAAACATTCAAGACATTTTCTTCAGGATGGAAACATAGTTTTGGGATTGAGAGGTTGGACTGATGCTCTGGAACAATTACTGAAATGTCAGATTTTCCTCTTAATTCAACAAGTCAGCACACAGCCAGCCTCTCCCATAAATAGACTTCTCACCAAAGGACAGAGAACATGTTCTAAAAAATATTCTAAATATATTCTAAAATATTCTAAAAATATTTTGGTGCTTTAGGGAGTTAAGTTTGGAAATCCTAGCTATATGTGTATGTCCTTTTTCTGGATAAACCATCTGGGCTTTAACCCCAGATACAAGGCTGTGGGAACAGCTACATATCACTGCCACGGGGTGTTGCCTTCCCCATCAAGATTGTTTATATACATAAGGAAGTTCTTGTCACCCTCCTGACAGAAAAAGCCTACAATGGAGTGGAGGAAAATATTTTCTTTAGACAGAAGTCTCAGGTACTAAAAAATTAACTAACAACAATAAATAGTAGTTGAGGTTGTGGTCTCAGCTGAAATGGGATTTGGCTGGAGGAGACGTTTTTACTGGAGGATACTGGGTCTTAGCTGTCATTTGACAGGTAGCAGCTGTTAAGTAGCAAAAAAAGATTTGCTAAACTGAGACAAGCACTTGAATTCAGACTTCAAATACATAAATTTGATTCCAACTCACCCACTTCATTTTCTCAGGAAGGCTCAACTTATCAGTTACCAAGAGTTGCTTGCTTTCAACTCTTTCATGGCTGGTCATGTGGAAACACAGTCTTCCCATCCTAGCTGTAGATTTGTTCAGTCTTTTTCTTTGCACAGTTAATGACTGTGTTATTCTTATTCTTGAAATCAGAGCTCACAGCCACTCTATAACTGTAGTGTTGGGTTTTATTTCATCAAGACATGCAGCAAAATGATTTGCAAGGCTCTCTGAAGGCCAGCTAATGTAGCAGCTTGCAAGGACGCAGTTGCAGCAATGGCATGAATGTTTTATAAGGCAGGCCATTCACACCTGGTGGCCTTACAACTGACTGCACCTGCTGGCACATGCAGATGGTTGAGGTATACTTGGTGTATTGAGCGTGGGAAGGTGAGATGCAAAGCTCTGCCAAAGAAAAAAAAGGAAAGTGAAATAGGAAATTGTGACTGTACCACATAAAAACACAGCAAATATGGACACAATAGCTGAAACGGTATGCACCTTTCAAAGTTAGTACATTTTTATTTGGTAGTATTGCTTTACTAAAAGAAGGTTAAGTCTGATTTATTTAGGAAAGGTGGGAGTTTTGGTTGGGTTTTTTTGTTTATTTTTTTTTTGTTTATTTTTTTGTATTTTTAGGAATTAAGCAGAGCCAAACAGTAAAGCAATAATTTAACTAGAGTTAAAATTTGATTAAGCAAAACAGGATGAGGGGAAGAGGGAAATGAGGATAGCAGATAGCATTCCTAATTAACATTTATCCCTCTAACAACCATACAATTAAGATCTGACAGAAAGGGTCAGGAAAATATAATAATTTCGAAAAATTCCAATTCAGATGAAGCAGCAAATTACAAGTTCCTATGTGGGATCCAGATGAATACATGGGTTGTGTAAGCCAAATCCTAAAATGAGTTTTCCAGTCTGTGTGGAGCTCAGTTGGCTGCAAACAAGATTGATGTAGTGACATCCTCATTCATCTTTTCCCCCCCAACTTTTTCATTTATTTGCTGCTTTGATGTAGAGCGACAGGATTATGTCAAGGAAAATTAGCAACTTATGCCCATCAATAACTTCACTAAATTTCTTGCAAACTGTGTAAAATAATCTCTCCTAGGGGTAGATTTAAAAAAAAAAAAAAATTTGGACTGGTGAGCTGGGTCTTAGATAGATATGAAATGCTTAAATCAGAAGCTGTAACCCTAAACATCCCTGCTTAGCTGCTATGCCATACCAACACAGGCATCTTATTTTTACCTTAGCTCATACATCTGCTTCTGTATTTTCAGTAGGCAAAAAAATAAGGGGCAAAACACCTCCCAAATAATTCTTGCGAGGGTAGTGTGCAAACACCTCAACTACCCTTGCAGACTAACCTTATCAATGCTTTGCTCCATTCAGTATAATAAAGCTGAAATAAAAGGCTTTTTAACTGAAACACAATAACACACTATTTCAGTGTAAGAGAGGAGAAATTAAGCTAAGTTTGTGAGAAAAGATTATATGGTAAAGTAACAGGAAGGAGAGATCCATGTCCCAAAGAAGGTGGAGAGGTTAACCAACAAGTACTTTTTCAGCTTTAGATGGGTTTAATTATATATGTACTGCATTATGTGTTTATTATTACTATAGGTTTATACCTGCAGCTCTATCCAGCTGTCTCCCTTACATTAGATTTTTACACACATCTGCAGTGGTGGGTGCAGAGGCAATGCCACAGGTTCTGTCCATTGCCATCCCTGAGCTAGGGGCTGGGAGGAGTGCAGTGCCAGGACTAATTGAATCGCACAAGTGACCTCTGCATGGTAAAGCAATGATAAAATTCCTTCTTTAGCCTTTCTTTCTCTCTCTGATGAATATCTTTGGATTTAAAATGGTTATCATGGCATTTCCCTACTTTGTGCAGAACGGGCTTAATGCATTCAACTGCAAAACATGTTCAGATTCTATGGTCATTAGTGCCATACGGTTCAATGAAAGGAATCACAGTGCATAAAATCAGCACGTGTGTTAAGCTGAAGTGAAAAGAAACACATAAATTGGGATACCTTGAGAAAAGAGCAAGTTGTTGCAGAACCAGGGAGCCTTCATTTTCCAGGACTCTCACTCTTTTCAATCCTGAATAAAGGGAAAGCATGAAATCACAGACTTTATTTTAAAAATATTACCTTGCAAGATCTGCAAGATTGGTTTATGTAGCTATAATGGCATCTGCAATTTGAAATTCATAATCTTTATTATGTTTTTCCACTTATGCATTTATTCTACTTGGTTATAAAAACTTGAATGTGAAAGGTAAGTTGGTACTTCAGAAATGTTAATTCAAACCAATCAATCATTTTACTAGACTTTAGGCTGCTTCAAGAGATTTGCTGCCATAAACCTCAATTTAAAAAGGTTTTGTCCATATGTAATACCAGTCTGACTTACTGCAAAGTCCTCCTTTTGAACAGATGAGAGTGGTAAACTGAGAGTTTAAACAGTTTAAAACTGTTCCCAGTTTAAAACTGAGAGAATGCTTATTTATGGTAACTATGAAAATATACAAAAAACTTCAGAATTAACAGTATTTCTTAAGACAAAAGCAGATGACCTGAATAGATATTTTACAGTTCACAACCTTTGCAGATACCATATTGATGCTTTTAATGTAATTGAAAACCTTTTTATAGGCTTCCCTGTCACATCCTTAGCAGAAGTTACCATACAACAGAATAGCATACACTTGATTTGTTATCATCACTTTCATTGCCTATTAAAAATAATGTACTATCTATTAGCAGTGTATTATGTTTCATTATTGAAATGAATAATATTATTGCTTTAACATAAAATTAGTGTGTTATAGAACATGTTTCTTCTGTCATCACAGTCTGCTAATAGTCCTTGCACCTATTTGTAAAGGTTCATAAAAACTGCTGGACACCAGGGAGCAGCTTTTGTGGCTTCAGAAAAACAATTTTCATTTGAACTCTTCCACATTGCCTTTAGTGCTCTTACAGCAAAATAATTTATCTGTAAATGGATCAAAATAAGGCTTGTTGATGGCTAAATGTTCCATGGAATTGCATATGCCCAAACGCTTGCTGTCATGCAAACTGAGAAAAAATCAAGTCTCAAAGATGGCAGGGTGTAAAAGGCAGAATTAGATGTCAACAGTAAACACTGGAAGTAATCCCTTTCCTCTCTCTCACATGCGTGAAAATGTTTGTGCTCTTAAAGACTGGTAGTTCCTAGACCAAAACTGAAGATTTTACTTTATGGTTTCTACATTACATAGACATTATGGTTTCACAGTAATTTTTTTAGATTGTAACTTTACTTGATTTCTCTTGCCAGCTATGGTACTTTTCAACAATGTAAATTCAACACTTAAATTCTACATATGCTAGCTATCTATAAATCATAACACAGAGAGAAAACAACATTAATCAACTTCATGTGGCAATGAAACTCTTTTGTTTTAATTAGCTACAAGTTTGGTGTTGACTTCTTGGCATAGAATAAATCAAAACAATTCCATAAGATCTACTTCTGTCTTCTGACATTCTAGTTTTTGGATGATTGTCCTCAGTCTTCACGCTTATGTACCAACACACTTCTCTGGGCTATAGAAGTGGGAGAATTTCAAAATACATAGCTAAATAACTTTAGAACATTTTCTACAACAACTTGATACGCTGCTCGGGGACCAATGATCTGAAGATCACTGGTTAAAGCAGAATCAAAGGGGGAAAAGCAGAAAAGAACTTTAAAAGGGGTTTTCTTCTCTATTGTTTGGCAGTTTTTCAAGCCAACACCTCTCCTGTAGTGTAAATCAAGCAGGAACAGACTACCATTGCAAATTGCAATCTAAATCGTTTACTCAAACATAAAGATGATGAGGAAAATTTTCAGTTTGACATTTTCTCCATATTTCTCATTAACCCACAACAATCGGGTATTTAAACCTGAATTAGTACTTAAATTCACTGTTCACATATTTAATGTTCTTGACCCAAATTTTCATTTGGGTCCTCAAACTGTGCAACTACCAAGTATCCAGAAAAACTTATCAGAGCAAGACAAGATAATGCTCCTGATCCTGTCATGTTACCCAAGAGTGGTGATAGAGAACCCTTCTCCTCTACATGCAAAAAATGCATCAATGAGCTAAAACCAATAGGTATTAAGCTGACCTATTTGACTTTGGTTTCTAACAAAAGATGGCAAAATATTTGCACATATGGCTGGGACACACTCTCTTAATTAGTATGTCAAGTGCAGTACTGCTTGTGAATTTTTTCCCATTCCCATGCAAAATTAAATTATTGAGCTTAACACCTTTTATTAGCTAAGCTATCAGTTGAGTACAGTGATATCTTTCACTTCACATTGGGAAAGAAGGTGGAGGAAAAGCATGGAAGCACAACCAACAGCTAAATGGTAAATCCCTTCCAATCTTATGACACCATGTGTTTATGTGTCCAAATTTTGTTAGGATGCTATACAGGTCAAAGTCCTACATTATGGCCTAAGTAACACATGCTGTGTGTTAGGATCAGATCCAACCTACTCATTGTATATGCCAAACTAAGCTCAACACTCCATGAGAATGTTACAGAAATTATTAATATGCATACTTATTTTCTGGTTTTTATTATGTGATACTGTACTAGAAAAGGCTGGAACAAACCCCCAAAATACAAGTGAAAGGAAAAAAAAATTAAAACTGCAAAAACTTTCAAATGTATTAAGTAATTTCTGGAAAATAATAGAATTATTCTCAAAGTAAAGCATCTTAGGTTGAGCTCATATCCTCAGTAAAAAATTGTGATTTCACACATCATGAGATGATACTGATATATCTTAGGTGAAGATCAGAGCCTTAACCCATAGGTGTAACTCAATACTTGAAAGTAGGAATCTGAACTTTAATGAGACTGTTTGGGTATTTCTTTCATTTCATATGTGATTAAGTGATTTCCTGCATTAAAATACAAAAGAAAAGGAGTCAAATGGGGGAAGCTCAATATTGTACTGTATTTAGGGCTTTCAATTCTATAGAGGTCAATTCAGGCTGAAGAATTTTGGTATATGCAGGACCAATGCCTGGAGAGCAGTCAACTCACAAGAATTACACGCTGTATTTTTGTGAAATTTTTAAAATGTGTTATAATTTTTGACATCTTGTGCATATATTTTCTTTAGCATCCCAATGAACAATTGATACACTGAATTAAATTTAATTTCCTAATATCTCTTAATCTTTGAAGAGCTTTCAGAGATTTAAATGTAGGCAATTAAAGAGACACTGAATCCATCACGTTTCACTGGAAAAATTCTTATAAATTATTCTGTACAGAACATGGTCAGTAGACTGAAATCAAACAAAAAGGCTATAACAGAGAGTAATGAAAATTAACAATTATATAAGTAGATGGGAGGTATCTTGTGCTGACTCTAGCGTCCAGGGTTCTGACCTCCATTTAATATGCTCATTGATAAACTGGAAAAGATTTGAGAAAGTTAATAAAGCACAGAGATGATATTAAATAAAGGATCAAAGGCAACTTTTCAATATGTACTCCAAAAGTTCCTGTATAAGTGTGAATAAAAAGAATAAATGATGTTTATATGCAGTGCAAATTTTTCAAACTGCTTGTTTGAATATATTTCTGCTGTGGGTTACTGCTGCAATCACTTTCTCTCTCAACAACTTACTGTATGTTGCACTTTCCCTTTCCAATTTTTCTTTCTCTCAATGCTTTTATGAATATTCATTGACTAGCTCCTGAATGGACTCTAGAGGTCCATTCTAGAGGCTTTTCAAAATATCCAGCTTACTTTTTCTAAAATTGGGAATTATTTTGCAGCATAAAAATCTCAAGAGCTGTTAATACACATGCGGATAATATCAGACTTAATTTTACTCCCTATTTTCAGTGAGCAGTGGGCATGCACTAGAATAAATACATGGATCATCTAGACAAAATTCCAGACACAATTACAGGGTATGAGTTTATTTTTCAGAAGCACACAAAAGGACAAATTAGCTGCAGATTTGATAAGGTACTAAAAATATCCCCTTAATATATTCAGGTTCTTTTTGCACAAGCAGAAATTAGGAATTAGAGCAATATGAACATTATCAATCTGTATTTTTCAACTTTTGATTTTGAAAGTTAATTCTCTACAAAGTTCTGATTTTTTGAAGACAAATTTTTCTTTGGATGCTTCTCTAGATAGCATAAAAAGCCCCAAACCAATCAGTGTTATAGAACACCCAAAATGAGAGAGTGATTCACCTAGCCAAGCAAAAGCACAAAGCACATACATCTGTCTGTTTCATCTATTATGCTTCTGTAATTCATGGTAAAAAGCAGACCTCTCTGAGGTTTCACTCATTTTTTTCTAAAGTAGTTGTTCAATATAAGACAGAAAAAATTATGGAGTCCCAAAGTTCCCACTTTTCTAATTTTCAGACAGAAATATTTCCTTCCATAAAGAGGAAATATTTCAATATTTTTACAGCATGTAATTAATGTTGTTTTACTCAAATGAAGTTTCATAAGCATAAATGAATTTGTCTAAATATTTGGCACAGGTTTTGAGAAAATCATTTTTATGTGAACTTTCAAATCCTCTGATTATTTCTCATAAGTGTAATGTTTTAAGGCATTTTTTGGTCATGAAATTTTCTTTGCAATTGCCCACTGCTAAACAATGTTCTTATAGTTTAACATAAAGAAAAAACAGTGTTGATGAATAGCATGAATAGCAGCTTGTAAAGTCCTCTTATAGTGCCAGAAATAGTTTGCTTTGGTTGTTTTAGCCCTTAGACTTGCTGCTGCTGGACTCATATTAACCAATAATCTTAGCAGGATGTTTGGAACGTTAACTTCAATAGAGCTGGTTGTCTCCCCATTTAATGTCCCCTGCTTTTCACAGTCACTGAAATTTAAACATTTATATGCTTGTTGACTCTCTTGATGTTGAGCCATTATCTGCTCTTGGGTAGGCAACTGACAACTGACATGGTTCAAGTAAGCAGAGCAATAAATCATTTCATCACCTCTGTTTAATGCCTTGAGGCCCTTTCACTCCTTTTTTTCCCTCCAACCAGAGACAGTGATCAGCTTGAAGAAAAATGAGAGAAGCACAATCAGAGCTCTCTGCAGGCTTCTTAGGTCCTTGAACACTGGAATGTTAATGATCAGATCTTTTTTTTTTTTGAGTGCTCAAATGCTAATACACTTCTAAAGGATAGAGAATGTTCAATTTTGCTGTTGTATTAAATGAGAAAGGCTGATAAATTAATAAAACTTTTGAGGGAATGTTACTACAAATAAATTATTTCTTTGTCACTCTCTGCGCCTAAGGAATTTGTGTGCTCCAAACCCCAAAACCTGAGACCCTTCTTGCTCCCTACAACTCCCTGAAAGGAGGTTTTAGTAGGGTGGGTGTCACCCTGTTTTTCTAGACAACAAGTGACAGGACAAGAGGAAATGGCCTTAAGCTGCACCAGGGGAGCCTCAGGTTGGACACTGGCAGGAATTTCTTCATTAAAAGAAATGTTAAACATTGCAACAGACTGCTCAAGGAGGTGGTGGAGTCACTGTTCCTGGCAGTGCTCAAGAGACAACTGAGTGTGATGCTTAGTGCTATGGTCTAGTTGGCAAGGTGGGGCTCAGTCAAAGGCTGGACTGGAGGATCTTAGAGATCAACCCAAATGATTCTGTGATTTTGTGATTCTGAAAAGAAAAAAAAAAAACCTTGAAAAAAAAAATCAAAAAAATAAAACCAACACACCAATAACACCCTGACCATACAAACAAACAGCAATACCCTGAACAAACCAACCCAAAAAGCAGTGAAAAAATTAATCTTCCCCAGGTATAGTTATCTAAAATGTGATATTCTGATATGAGTTATTAGACTAAGCTCTCTGCAGAGAGCAGGAACTTTTGGAAGCATGTCTAATATCTGTGGGAGTAACTGTTGCACTTATTTCTTTCTTTTGATCAAAGGGGACATCATGATGGTTGCATCAGGTTAGACAATGAATTTGAAAATCAATATACAAATACTATTTAAAACAGTAGTTATGTTAGAATGCCCCCTAAATAAATCTGGCTGTGGATTCTCTGTATACTTCTTCAGGAGACAAAGTAAAATATATCTGTCAAAAGATATTAGATGAAAAATATGTCCAAATCTGTATTTTATTAGTTCTGTGTATTGTCTGTCTTATGATCTGGCTGTTTGCAGCTCCTGGATAGTGTAGATGGGAATAATTGAACCACATGCGTACATAGTTTATGAGGACGTGCTCTCTGGCAAATAGAAAGGAAAACAGCATTTTCAGAGTTGGGATTAATTTCATTCTTAAGCAGATTTCTAAAATAATCTGGATTAATTATCCCTATTTGTCTAGACTTTACTACAAATTCAACATCAGGTAGAAAGTAAAAGCACAAAGATTTACTGTAGAAACATTTTAAGTTACCTAATGTTATTCCTCTCTTGTGACATATTATTTCAGATTAATGGTTTATTTATGATCTACTAAAGATTTGATTATGTCTTGTCTTGATATATCTAAAACAGGTTTAACCTGGCTGCGTGAAATACTAATAATGTATTTCCTAGTGTGTTTCCATGGCAGAGCCGACCTCAGCAGAGAGCTATTTTCACAGCTTCAAAAGCTGGCTTTGAATCTGAGGTCTGCTGTGCTAGGCTGTCAATGCTGGTTACCTAAAAGTTAGTCTCAGAAGTTTTGATCTTGTCTTATGCTGCATGCACACATAAAGCATTACAGTCTAAGAGTGCTTTAGGCAACATTCATTTCAGCAATTCTTGTTTCCTGTGAACTTTTTAATAACCAACCACTTTTAATCTCCTCCATCCAGGTTATTTGGCTTGAGGAGTGCCTAAGGCCTAGCAGGATTAGCTTTTTTTCAAATACTTTGTGAGTTTGAGACTTCATGTAGCAAATACTTTTATAAGTTTCAAGGCTGGAAAAAAAAATCTGTTTCCATAGACTTTGAACAATTACATCTCTTAAAACAATTATCTGATTTTTTTGCAAACACCAAAAAAAGTTTTTTTTTGTACAAGTTGAATAGAGCAATTTTATGTATTTGAATAAATAGTCTGAAATGGAATCTTAAATTCAACTTTATGCATGCCGTTTGGTTTTTGCCTTTCTTTCCTTTTCTATGTTCTCTGTATTCTCCACATGTATATTTGTAGCTCTGTAGCCTATTGTATTAGTGACTAATTTTCCCAATACTTTCCCATAGCCTTTCCCTAAGCAGAAAGACAAAAACAAATTGCAGAGCTCCAAGCCCCAGGAGGTACAAGGCTCCAGCGCTATCTTGGTTCTTCCTAGGAACCAAAGTTGTGGAGAACTCTTTGAGATACATCCTCATGGACAAAGTACAACTAGTGCTGAAGGGGGGCTCCAGAGAAGGAGCTTGACCTGGGGGGGAATTATATCACTTGTCCTCTTAATTGGTGCTTTTTATCAATTATGCTTTTTTCCTAAAACCTATAAATGTGTCCTCATCTCTGTAGGGGTAGGCTTTTGTGGACATCTTTCCATAACTGCCCCTGAAGACCTTCATTAAAGATCCTCTTTTATATTACCTCCTTATCTAGAGTTTAATTTCCAGGTTGGGAAAAAGGCAACAATAGCATATTAAAAATCCTTACCCCTTTACAATATTGTAATACATTTGTAATCCTCAAAATATTTATTTCTGGAAGAAATAAAATCTATCATGTCACTTAAAACATCAGTGTACCCAACTAAAGTTAGAAAAGAAATCCAAGAAAGATCAGAAAAAATCAAAATAAATTATCTTGCCTTACATTGTGGTAGGGTTTTCATGGGTACCATCTTCAGGTGCTCTTGTATATATTCTGAGATGGAGAAAGAGAGTGGAGAGTGCCACAGGAATGTGGTTTATTTCCTACGTAGTACAAAGAACACCATTTGCTCCCTTCACTAAGGGAGGAAAAGCTTCAGTGAACTTTTTCATTTACATCACTTAAATCTTAGATGGTTTGGTATTCATGTCCAAATATTCTAGTGTAGCACTACTTGAAGTCAGGGACAGACTGTCCAGTGAAACGGTGCTAAAGGTGTGAGTCTGTAAATTGGCCACAAGCATGCTTATAAAACCCCTAAAACTATTTTGCTTTTTCAGAGACAAATCCTGCTCAGGTGTGTTAAGTTTCCAAATGCAAACAGAAGTCACATCTCTGTTCATCTGGGAACACAAAGTCACACCTGATAATGTTAATCTCTTCCCTTTCACCAAATCTCAACAATACAGAGCTAATGTGGGAGCATTAAGGTTATAGTAAATACATTGGTAGAAAAGCTGTTGGCAGCAATGTATATGGAGTAATAAAAACTTCCTAGGCTGGTTACTCAAGTGGTGTGCATGAGTATGTAAGTATGCATACCTGACAAACAGAGAAGCAGCAGCACGAGTCCTTAATTATTGTTCACTTTCCTTTGTGTCCCCGTTCCTCCATTCACACCTTTACCTCCATGGAAGACAGGAAGGAAGGTTCTGCAACTCTGAGTGAGTGTACAGTTTTTGTCAGCAGATGAGAGTGGTCTGACATATATTACAGACACTTATTCTGTTCATAAAGACCTGAATCTCTCTTTTTGCATTTAAATTATTGTTTTGAACTATCTAATTTAATGTCTGGCGATCTATATTTAAGGTCTTGGCTGCATAGTGAAACCAAACCCCAGGAATTATCATAAGGATCATATCCCAAATTCATCTAGTTCAGAATATTTATTTTGCCAGTGACAATAGTCATTATCAGGTCACACAGAAAGGCATAAACTTCTGGCTCTAGAAACTAGAGATTGATTTGGACCATAGAGCACAAGATTTGTTATTATTTTTTTTAAATGTAAGTTCTTCGTGTCTGCTATCTGTTGATGACTCATTTTTTTGACAAATACTGCACTTTAATCCAGTGTGGTCTGAGTGAAAATCGTTTCTTTTTGTCATGAATTTAATATAGTCACGATTTAAAGGAAATTGGTTTAGAAACTGAATTTATAAATAATCTAATCAAACCATCTAAAGTTGGACTTGTTCAAAAGTGGAGTATTATTATTCCTATAAGAATCTACCTTATTTTCATTCTTCAAGGCAGTAAGATTTCAAATTCATGAAATTGAAGTCCACTGTTTTGTTTTTTTTTCATAGGTCTGCTATTATTGTTGTATCACATATATTTTGATACTAATAAAACTTTATTGCTTTACATCTTGAATATGATCCATTTTATTTTAGTTTTTTGGATGGCAGCCAAAGAAAAATATCTTCTTATTTTTCCCAAGGAGATGAGGGTGTGAGGGCAAAAAGTTACACTTGTATATTTCATTTGTCCTAGGGCACTTAACTCATGTCTTTTTTTTTTTTTTGCAAAGTTACAAAAAGTTGACCTCTTGCTGATATAATATAAAATTATTTGCTCTTTCTTTGAATTTTTTATTTCTTCTTTAAACTGAAAAAGAAAAAAACCAACTCCACTTAAAATTTATTTTCATCATTAATCTGGAAAATGAAATAGTCAATTATAGTCAATTTTCCTTGGAAGTGTTTTCATTTAGAAAATAATAATTCACCTCTCTTTAAGAATCACTTTAGTGAGAATAGTCTTGTCTGTTATAGATTCTACAGATTTAACCTCTTTTTGCTGGACTGAAAACAGGGGCAGAATTATTCCTCAGCTGATAGATTTGCAGAACAATTGCTGGAAATGTAGAATTTTCTTAGCCAACAACCTTAGAGGAAAGTAGTTTTTTGGATTCTCCCCTGCATAAAATCAATTCTTTCCTGTCTTGAAAAGTTGATGTTTTTTCCCACCCCACAAAAACTGGCATTTTCAAAAAGGATCCTTTCTGCATGCCCAGTGAAAAATCTGAGGATAAGCATGCCCAGTGAAAAATCTGAGGCATTCTATTTCAGCTCTTCTCTGCACCATTTATAATTCCTCTTGTCCTTTCATTTTTTCTTCTGAGTGTCACTGTAATTCCTTCATGTAAAACCATGTTAGGTGGTGAACCCCAGGAAATTTATTTTCCAGTTATTTCCTAACAAACTATCAGACCATGAATTAGTCACTCGTGTTAAACCACAAACCATGAAACCACATCTTGTTCACCTGAATTCTCTGTTCTACAGCCAGGTGATTGATTGTAGGCAAAAAGTCTGAAAGTCTAGCACTAAGGGAGTAGTGAAAAACTCAGCTGCCAAGAGTAGGTGAGTTGGCCATGAGACTGTTTTGAGAATGTTCAGGTGAAAGTTTCTACTGCTTTGGGAGATGAAATATGAATCACTTTTATGAGCATCAGACCAGTCATCTTTGAAAAGGCTACTTTTCACACTTATCCTACTTTGCTCAGACAGGATCCCTTGAGATCCTCAGAGAATTTGCTATCTTTTTAGTGTCCTAGTATTTTTATTCAGAAAGAGTCTTAAAATTGGAACATCAAATTATCTCTATAGCTTCAATTTTACTTATAAATGGAATTCAGTTTGCAGGAGTTACTTTTATCTTTAACAAAACAGTTTTGAAAAGCTAAACTAGGAATGAGAAATAGAAATAATTGCATTGGGCATTGAGAAATTAATGTAATTCTAGGATTTTTTTAATAGAAGTATTATATTTAACTATAGAATCACAACAATGAGTGCAAAAATGTAGCATGTGAAAAGAATGAGAAGTGATTAATATGACTATGACCACAACTACCAGATAGGAAATTATACAGGAATTAAAATTGACCCTTTTCTTAGGTGTGTAATTTTGGAAGTAGATAACTTCATAATCTAACATACTGATAAAGGAGCTGACATTATGATATTGTCATGGAAAGGCGCAGTGTGCTGGCTGATAGGTGTACAAAATGCCAAGTTTGCAGCACAAACCTGAGGGAAATCAGCTTAGTTCAAGGGGAGGTTGCATAGCATTCAATAGATAATGAATTCTTGTCTGGAGCCCTGATTTTGTCTGCTTGTGACTTCATTAAATGACTTCCTCCAAAGTTGCTGAAAGTTGCTGACTCCATTTGGCTTCACAGGTATTAATTAAGCCCTAACAAATCAGATGGCAGTTTGCCCTGTTGCTCTTGGCTGCAACTAGGAGAAAGGAAGTCGATGCTCTCCTAAATTGCAGTGAATACATTGCTGATTCATAGTCAATATGCTTTTGTATTTCACAATTTATTTAGATTCCTGCTAGTGCAGCTCCCACTCCTACATGATGTAGCCATCTAAAATCTCTTATACAACAATTGTGTGCCCATCTCTTTATCACTCACTGTTCTATCCATAATCAACAATATAGAAAAACTAGTTATTATCTATTTGTGTTTCCTTGCAGAGACTTTAATGATCACTGCCCACTGTTCCACCTGATGGATAGTAGAGTGGGAGAGAGAAAGGGCACAAACGCTTTAATACAGAGGCTCTTTCTCCTTTCAGCCTTCTGGCACATCCAATCCAGGCCTCGCACATGAGTTGTCAGCGAACTTCTTACTTTATATGATTGGGTGCATAAATCATTTTAGTCCTATCTATATTACCCTTTTATCTATGTATATATCCCTTCCTGTAGCTCCTATGGTTTTTTTGTGCTCTCTTATCCCTTCTCTCAGCAGCATTTTGCAGCAAATATCAAGACTTAGTGAGACATGTTTTTCCTCAGAGCCAGCAGAAACCAGAGCACAGTACCAGCAGCCCTATATTTTTTGTGTGTACTTTTTCCTCTTCATTGGTATTCAAAACTGCTTCTTATTCAATGTTGTCCTTTAATTCATTAATATTCCATTTTTCCCTCTCATCAGTCACCTATGGAGATGTCAAACAAGGCTTGGGAGTGATCCCCAGAGATTCTCCAATAGATGCTAGCCTCCCAACACATGGACTACAGTTAACTGCTTTCCTACAGCCTTTCTAAGATTTAAAGTTGACAGGACTGCAGCTGTTGTGGAAAAGAAAGCTTTTCAACTTCATATCATAATGAGTCATGTTGTAGCTTACACACGATTTAATGTTTGTTAAAAAAAAAATTATTGAATACTAAAACAATCCAGGTTTGTGTTCTGTTTTGTTGGTTTTGGGTTTTTTTTTTCCAGAGAAATCTATCTAGTGTTCTGCAGTAGAACACTTACTTGTTTATAATTTTTAATCTCTGTTTTTTGGTATTATAGTTTCTTCTTGTAATCAGCCGAATTTTCCTAATTATGTTTATTGTTTTTCTTTCACCTTTTCTCCAGGTCCTGAGAGCACAGACAGACAGACAATGTACCATCACAACAATGCTTATTCGAAGTAGCTTTTAGACTATAAGTAAAACAGGAATAATTATGACCAATGTGAAAACTCCAGAAATTCCCACTTTATTCCATGTGAATTAAGACATTCACATCTTTTTGATGCTTAGAGCCAAGACGTGAGACTAAACTTCAAGTAAAGAAGTGCAAGAGACTAAACTTAACTTTTACAGATTTCAGTGCTTTTTATTTGTGCTCCTTCAGACTCATAAATCAAAGAACATTATAGGAATAGGATCTGCACCTTTGTAACATTACAGGCATTCAGTAGAGTAAATGAATGTACGTAATATATATATTTTAAATTTATGCTATGTATGGTAATTCCCACCTTTTTGTTATGCCTATATATTACATGAAAAACAACATTTACAACATTCTTCATTTGATCCAAAAAGCAGGTTTGTTATTGTGCTGGTTGTGGCTGTGATAAAGTTAATTTTCTTCATATCAGCTAGTATGGGGCTACAGTTTGGGTCTGTGATCAAAACAGTGTTGGTAACACAGGGATATTTTCATGGTATCTGAGCTGTGCTTACAGAGAGTCAAGGCCTTTTCTGCTGCCCACCCAACCCCACCAGCAGGGAGGCTGGGGGTGCACAAGGAGTTGGGAGGGGACACAGCCTGATTCCAACTGACCCAAGGGATATTCCAGACCATGTGGCATATGAAGGTGGGAGAAGAAGGATGCAAGGATGGTCAGAGTGACAGTGCTTGTCTTCCCAAGTAATCATTGTAGATGATGAGGCCCTGCTTTCCTGGAGATGACTGCAGCTGTCTGCCTGTGGAGTGAATGAATTCCTTGTTTTGTGTGTGTGGCTTTGCTTTACCTATTTAACTGTCTGAATATCAACCCATTAGTTTTCATACTTTTCCCTCATATTCTCCCCTAGCCTGGGAGAGAATGGGTGAGTGGCTGGGTGCCATTTAATTTCTGGCTGGGATTAAACCTTGACAGTAATTTTTTCTGTTTTTATGCATTTATGATGTTTATATATTATGAAGTATAGGGAATGTGGAAAAGAAGACAGGCCCCTTGGGAGGAATACAAGAATGTTGTCAAGGATATAATGTGGAAGGGTATTTGGAATTAAATTTTTCAGGCAATGTCAAGGAAAACAGAAAGGGTTTCTTCAAATACAACAGTAGCAAAAGGAAGATGGGAAAATAATGGCCTGCTGATGAATGAGATGGGTGCCCTGATGATGGAGGATAGAGAGAAGGTGCAGTTACTGAATGCCTTCTTTTCTTCACTCTTCACTGCAAGGCCAACTGGAATCCAAGACCCTGGAGATAAGAAATTCTGGAGAAAAGAAGACTTCCCCTTGCGCAAGGAGGATTGGTTTCAAGATAATTTGTGCAAAATTGACACTGGCAAATCCGTGGGTGCTGATGGGATACACTCACAAGTGCTGAGGAAGATGGCAAATGTTTTTGCTAAGCCACATTCCATCATCCTTGAAAGGTCACAGAGTGCAGGGGACTTACCTGAAGACTGGAGGAAAGTTAATGTCACTTCAGTCTTCAGAAAAGGGAGAGAAGGAGGACCCAGAAAAATATAGAGCAGTCAGCCTCACCACAATCCTTGGAAAGGTGATAGAACAACTCATTTTAGATGTTATCTTTAAGCATGTGAGGGAAAAGAAGGTTGATGGGAGTATTCAACATGAGTCCACCAAGGGGTAGTAATGTTTGATGAATCTGACATCCTTCTATGAGGATATGACTGTCTATGTAGATGAGGGGAGAGAAGTGGACATTGTCTACCTAGACTTCTGTAAGACTTCTGACAGTCTGCCATAACATCTTCACGGTAAGCTCAGGGAATGAGGATTGGATGAGTGGGCAGTGAGGCGGACTGATAACTGGCTGAATGGCACAGCTCAGAGGATTGTGATCAGTTGTGCAGAGTCCAGTTGGAATCTGGTAGCCTATGGTGTTCCCCAGGGCCAGTTCTGGATCTAGTATAATACAACATATTCATCAATTACCTGGATGAAGTAGACCCCCAGCAACTTTGCTGATGATGCAAAACTGGGGTAAGTGGCTGGTAGACCAAAAGGCTTCCATTCAGACAGACGTGGACAGGCTGGCGGCTTGGGTGTGGAGGTGAAGTTCAAGGAATGCAAACGCAGGTCCTGCACATGGGAAAGAAAAACCTCACGCACTAGTACAGGTTGACCTGCTGGAAAGCAGCGCTGTGGAGCAGTGAGTCCTGGTGGAAAACAAGTTAACCATGATCCAGCAGCCTACCCTGGCGGCAAGAAGGCCAGTGACATCGTGGGGTTCATCAGGAAGACTGTGGCCAACAAGCTGAGGGAGGAGATCCTGGCACTCTACTCTGCCCAAATAAGGCCATGTCTGGAATACTGTACCCTGTTCTGGGCTCCTCAGTACAGAAAAGACAAGGAACTACTGGAAAGGGTCTGGTGAAGAGCTATTAAGATGGGCAAGGTACTGGAGAACCTCTTTGATAAGAAGAGGCTGAGAGAGCTGGGCTTATTCAGTCTGTAGAAGAGAAAACTGAGTGGGGACCTCTCAATGCATACAGATATTTTCAGGGTAGATGTCAAGATGATGGAGCCAGGCTCTTTTAAGTGGTGGCCATAGACAGAGCAAGGTGCAGTGGGAACACACTGAAACAAGGAGGGTCCATCAGAATATGAAGAAAAACTTGGAGTGTTGCCTTTGCTGGGGGAAAACAAAGGCAAGTGACGACCTGGTTAGAGTGGGCCACGGCAAACACACACGCTTACAATCCCAGTCGCCGGACAAATCACACACTACACCGATATGGTGGATGGTGAAATGCGTTTATTACCCGGTAAACGCCAGCTTAAGTAACCCTGGTACAGCTGTGATTGGCTAACGTCACGGAGAGGGTGGGCCCTAACTCCTCGTACATCACGATGTCTTCCGACCGATCTTTCTGGATAACCACATTGGAGGATGAGAAAGTACTGAAACAGGTTGCCCAGAGAGGTTCTGGGGTCAACTCTGGAAATACTCAAAACCTGCCTGGACATGATCCCATTCAAACTACTCTAAGTGAACCTGTTTTAGAGGAGATTGGACTAGATGATATCCAGAGGTTCCTTACAGCCCCAACCATTCTCTGATTCTGTGATTCTCTGTAATTTTTTTGCCTTGTTTTACGTTGCTGCATGAATATTGAGTAGCTGTACATATGTATATAAAGAATTTTGCTTTCCTTTTCAAGTTGTTTTCTATTTTGATCAAGTGGTTTTATTGAAATGCTTTTATCCCCACAGAGATGTAAAGAAGTGTATGTAAATAAGATAAGAAATGACTCATAGACTTCCTGAGTTTAATAACCTTCAGAGGAAAATTTTGGATTAGAACCGGATCCTAATATAAAATCTGACAGCTTTAGAGGCCAACTCTGCTCAAGGTGGAGGTATTAAGATTGTTAGCACAATACTTGGAATACATACAACACAGAGTTGTAGGGTTAGGAGTTTGCTGAAAAATTATTTTTCCATTGTAAATAGTCAGGGGGTTTCCTTCCAGATGACAGTGAAACACAGTCTTGGATGGTGGAATAAACTCAACACCCTTTAACTTTATTCACAGGCTGAAAAACACCAAACAATTCCAACAGTGCTAAGATCTGTAAAAGGACTAGTCTGGCTGGGATAGACTGGGTTTCCCATAGTCATAACAGAGTGCACAACATGCCCTGGTCCTACTACAGTGCATGTCAGCAAGGAGCAGCTGCCCTAAGCCTAGGCAGTATTTTCCATCTTTCTCCATGTCCCATTGCCCAGGTGGCCTTGATCCAGAGCAACTGGCTTCAGCTTTGCCCTGCTGTGAATTTCATTCAGCTGTTCAGGGATAAGGTTGGAATTGGCTGCTGTAGAAACTGAGAAAGACGTTCATTAGGGAGCAGGGGAAGCAGCCGCTGAGTGGCTGCTGGAAAGGAGCCTGCATGGTGCTGACATGCCATTCCCTGGAAGACAGAAGCAGCTGTGGAGAGGAAGAAAGGGGAGGACATTCCTCAGATTTCATCTTACTCAGAGGAGTATAGGCATTTCTGAATATTGGTGACTATGTGAAAATTTAGGGCACATCTGTCAGTTCCTACCATTCCTTTATGCAATAGTGTCCATATTGAACTTTGTTCCAAGAGACAGGAAAATAAACAGGGGATTTCACATAGCTTAAAGATTGCTGCATCCAAAAATGACAGTGCAGGAAGAGAAAGCCTTGGCAACAGCTTGTGATACTGTGTCCAATATGAAATAAAGTCTCCCAGGGAGTTCTCAATTTCCCAAGGAGAACAACCCAACTGGGGAACAGGAAAAGGTTCCTGGGAAAGGTTCCTGGGACCTGCTGCTCAGACATCTGGAGCTTTCCTGACCCAACGCTTACTAGTTTTGCAACAATTGTGGATATGATCCTCCCTCTTGATATTGTGAAAGATCAAAATAATAACTTTTATCATTAATGCCTCTTCTTCTAGGGAAGAAAATACAAATGGTGACCAAAAGTGGCTAGCAAGCATATAATGGGAAAGAGGAATGAAAATCAAATAAACTATATATGTACATAGACAGGGTTTAGTCTTACCACTTTTAATAATTCAAGGTCACATATCTTATGCATGTTGTGGCTGAATTCTAACATAAATAAGGGAGTAGGTAGAGGCTGCTCAGAAGAAAGAAAATTAGGAAATTTGTGAATGGGAAGAAGTAAGATAGAATATGAAAGATAATTAAAAACAGCTGCACTTCGGGAACTGCCCTTTTGAACTGAATATTTCCAATTTTCCTGATGGAACAAACATGTTATTCTGACTTTCACTGAACAAATTTGAAATGAGAGAGGTGGAAATAAATGTTTGGTTTTCCCTCATCTTGCATGACACAAAACAAACAACTCACTTAAATAACAGAATATCCCCAGTATGTCTCTTAATTCTCTCCAGAGGGGAGAAAACACAGCCCAAAACAGAAGTCTAGGCTCTTATGTACATGCTTTGTTGTCATATGTGTTTCATCTTTCATCAGTTACATGCCTGGTAATCCCACTGAATCCAAATTCTGTGCTTGGAATTGCACCAGCAAATCTACCTTTCTTTTCTCTTTCAGTCCCTCAAGAAGGTAGCTAAAGACCATTCATGTGTATTATTAATGTAACTTATAATCTAATGGTCATCCCAATTTTTCATTAAATTCCTGAAGTAGGCACTTAGCTTAAAATGCTGTTGACTGAAGTTTTATTTCAAATTATTCTGGATAAAGTTCTAAATCCCTATATATTACCACGTTATGTAAAATAAGGTCCCAGAATCAACAATGGAGTATGATGAAATCAGGTTTTTTAAGCTGCATGCAATAATTAAATCTTTTTAGTATCAAAGTAAACTTCTTGCTTTCCAATATTGCAATGTTTAGTTTAAATATTCAAAAATTAATTTTTTACAGTACTTTTAATATGCTATGATAATACCAAGATAACTTGTCTCGTACTAAAACAAGGAACTTTTAAAAAAGAACACTAAAATCAGTGGAATATGGGAAAAGGTCAAAAGTGAAATGAATATAAATTCACTTAGGGGTAACCAAAAGTCAGTAAGTAACTTTGGGTTCTTGTGTGAAATTCCACTTTACTGGAGGCTGATTTTTATTCTGCAGGACTTTTTTGTGATAACTTTGTTTTATAAAGACGCAAAAGAAATCTTTTGAAAGTAAAAGTAACTGTGGTGTTCTAGTGGATTTTATTGATCTCTGAGTGCAACAACAATTACTTCAAGACCTTTTGTCTTATTAACAAACATCTTTCTATCAGTTTGGCATAGAAAATCGGAACTAATGGATATGTAGCTAAGATGTACTGCATTGACAAATACAAAAATATCCACATTATAATAGTATAAAATATTTTATATCTTTGTTTCCTTTGTGACTGGCTTTATTGTAAGCTCAAATATTCAACTTTTGTCCATGTAGACAGAAACTAAATTATCTAAACAGTGAAAGTGTTAATTATTTTTTAAATGCATTAACATTTACGAGGGAATTTATTTGTTTTCCGGAGCACAAGAATCAAAGACAATATAGACTATTCAGGTCTGAGCTCATTTAATGATGAAATGATGAAAACTGATGAAATAATGAAACAGAAAACTTCACATCTTCTCAAGTCCATTTGCTTTAGAGCATGCTTATGAAGTTCCTCTCAGCATGTCTTCATCCTCTTGCTGGTTCTTCGCTTATCAATGCTCACTAATTTATGTCCAGAATTTGTCCTCAGCTAGCCTTAGTTGAATTGATAGCTTGGAGGACACCACAGAGAGAAACTACTGTTTCTAAAGTGTGACAGCAATAGTGAGGAATCTTACATCTTTGTCATGCTATTCAGCGTGATTCTGCCTGGTGTCGGGGGAAGAAAAGCTCCTGGGCTGCTAGGACTGAAGATACATCTGTTAACCCTCCCTGTACCACACAGAAGAGTGATGTTTACAACTACTAGAAAACATTTATCGCTAATACCAGAAGGATATACTCACCCATACTTTCTAAAAGATTGATTTTATGGTATTCATTGTTCTTTGAAAGTCTTGGTGAAGATTGAGCTATTATGATTGAAACAAAAACCCTATGCATACTGAAAACCCAGTCTCAAGCTCCTGTTAAAAGCAAAATCAGGTATATCAGGTTGCTCAAGACCATATCCAGATGTGTTTTGAATAGTTCCAAAGATTTAGACCCCCAAGATTCTCTGAGCAAACTCTGAGGTAGATTGGAAGGATTACCTCCTCTGACCTGCAACACTCTTTCCAGTGCACCTGAGAAAATTGCTGTCTCTCTTTGCCTTGACAGCAAAACTCTTAGCACTATAGAAGCAATCATAGAATCATTAGACTACAGAATCATAAAATCATGAGGATAATATAACAGCTTGGGCTAAATGCAGCCTTAAATAGATGTAGGTCCAACATCCCAGTAATTAATCATCCAAGTAATTAATGAAGCTGTTATTCAACAGTGGTCCCAATATGAACCTCTGGTTATTCAAGCAGCAACTGACCTCTAGCTGGACTTTGTGCCACCAACCTCAGCTCTCTAAGTCTGGCTGTTTAACCAGCTTTCAGTCACTTGCACTTTTCACTTACCTAATCTTTACACCACTTTGTTCATGAGGATATAATGAAAGTCAGTGCTCAAAGACTCAGTAAAAGCAAATTAAATTACATACACTGCCCATGCGGTGAGCTGCTTATCTGTCTAAACTACTTTGGGGGTTTTTTACATTTCTCTTTTGATAACAGTTCTGTGGTTTTTTTAGGCATGGCATAACAGTGTGGTTCACAGCTAAATTTTCAGAAGTTTCCCTCTAGATAGCTGTCTTAATATATGTCTCCTTTGTGTTTACTACAAGTAAAATAAACCCTTTTTTTTCATAGAAGGCAAGTGGGAGAATATAATCCTGGTTCAACTGTCAAAAGGCTGTACATCTTCACTAAGAATTTATATGACTTACTAGCCTATTTTATTTCTCTATGACATTTAACAATGCGGTCTTGCACACTAAACAATAACTTTTGCTAGCTGCTTTTCATACTAGCATTCTCTAATGCCTTTAGTCAGGTGTGACATTTACATTTCCAAGGTTTGGAAAGACACTCACCCCTACGACTCTCTGCAGTCTACTCAGGTCCCTCACTTTGGGTCTGCTCACGTTCCCAACCAGATGATGTTTACTATGGAAAATAAATTTCCCCTCATCTTCGAGGTTTATATTTCCTTCCTAGTTAAAATATAAGAACATGCTGAGAATACAGGAGTAATAATTCCTTTGATTATCTCCTTTTTTTACCTAAATAAGCAAGAAATTATAGTATTAAATACACTAAGTTGTGTATGAAAATAATGGTGCAGGTTTAGTACTCGTGATACATTAAAATTAAAAATACTTCTAAATATTCTCACTGGAATATACAGGGAACCACTGGTTTTATTTGGGGTATTTTATTTTTACTATTTATACCTGTAACAAAATCACAGCTCTTATTCACTTCCAACAGTGACACTGCTGTCAAAATCCAACTCCATTTCAAAAAGACAAGACTTGCTTATATTTTCAATATCTCCCTGTGCTTTACCTGCCGTCTCATAAATGACAAGAGCAGACTCAAAACCAAATAAAAACAATCTAAAGCTTTTAATTTTCAACACTATTTTTTAAATCCCCCTGTCCATCTCACTGAGGCGATGGTCCAAGAGGGAAGCTTGTAGCATTCATTATATTAAAACCATGTCAGCTTCAAGCTCTGTTCTTTCATATGCTAGCTAAATATATTCTAAACTGTTTGTATCTTTTGCCAATCCTTGCAAATTTTTAATGCCTCTTTAGCTGCTTGATTTATCTCCAAACCTGCAGATTGCCTTTATAAGAATTTCCATTGACTGAAGTGATACTTATTCATGTGAGCAGAGCCGATAAACCACAGGTCTCACCATCACACAGAGCTCTGCTGATTATGATGCCACAGATTTTGTTTTCTTTCAGCAGGCAACATAGGTTTGAAAACACATTTTTCCTTAATCCTTCAAAGGAACTCATATCAGAGTAGCTGAGATTCAAAAACTGGCTTTTCAGATGACAGTACATCATTCTGAATGGTTCCTACTTCACCTGACATATCTAGAAAGCTTTAACCAGTAAGAGACATTTTCAGCCCCGAGAGACTCAGGTATCAAGGTCTTCTCTTTTTTGTATAACAGTGCAATATTCCCCACCTACCTGGATAGATTCCTAAACAACCCTGCAGAAGCATTTCTGAAAAAGTAAATAAGCGTTGTACAACATACATGAGCTTTTTAATAATAAAAACTGAAAAATATATAGGCAAACAAAAAAACAAAAATCCTGATTGAAATCTGAATTTATTCCCTCACAGACATAATTAATTGACAACAGGATTAGGGGGCAGGGGGCAGAGGGCAGAGGGCAGAGGAGGAAACAAGCTTAGGTCGTCTGTTAGGATATCACTGTCATGATATTGTGTTCCCTTAATGAATGGAGCTCAATAATCCTTTTGAAAACCACAGTACTGGCTGTCCTTTTCTTCTTGACTATTTGTGTTTACCTCCATCCTTCTCATGGATACTTTTGAATAGTGTTTCCACTGCAGGGTTATAGTCAGTGATAATACTGTTTGCTTCAAAACTGCTCCCCAAGTGCACAGGATGTTACAGAGTTACTGTAAAACAAAGTTGCTAATTCTTCTTCTACTTTAAAAACTCTGTCAGAATATTTTGTAGGAAATACACCCATGATGGGACCAAGGAGTACTCTGGCATATACAGAGTTTTTAAAAAGTTTAGCTTTTTTCAATCTTTAAAATAAAATATTTTGTTTTGTAAAACGAGTTTTGTCCTCCCTGACATGGATAAATTAATGTTCCTTTATATCTTATATGAAGAGCAATATTTCTAATGCATAGTTTTGGGGCACTACAAATTTATTTGAATGAATTGCCCTTTTGAATCTCATTGGAGTATGTTGAAGTATGCAAACTGTATTTTGATGATCTCACTGAACAAATTATAAAGAACAAATTATAAAGCAATACACTGGTAAAGTAGCCTATAAAATGGATTTCATTGTTTTTACTATGTATTTTATCTGTAACTAGGTAGATGCATTGTAAAGGAGAAACATCCTCCTTTTAAAACTGTCCCTTCAACCTTTTGAGATTTTTGTTTTTAATTGTACTGTCACATCCTACTTTTTATTTTTTTTCTTCTCAAATCTCCTTATAAAATTTCAGGAATGAATGAAGTGGTAGACATGAATGTTTGCAAAGTCGTTTTCTAGGTTATATGTGTGTATTTGCAGGTATATAAACTTTTCATAGTTATGTGGTGATATATGCTATATGTTATGATTAGGCATTGAACTTCCTTTAGGTAGATTTTCCTCCCTTTGGAAAATATCTCTGGTTGTGCTTGAATGCTAACTTTAATGCTAATAATATTATAATCAGAAAAGTATATAATATAACAGGAAAACAATAAATTTTTACCAAAACTGCTAAGAAGACTGTGTCAGTCTTGACATAGTGATGGACTAACCTCTTGCGTAAAATTAAAAAGTCTTGGCTGACAGCAAGTTCAGGTAACTAATAAAATTCATGAGTCTTCAGAAATTATGCACCAAAAATGTCTCCTTGAGAATATAGCTTTCATTCATGGTAACCATAAAATTTAAGTTGCCTCCTTGTTCCTAATTAGTGCAATAAGATGCATCAAATTAGAGTTTCTAAATGCAGGCAACTGTAATTTGTGACATTATTTACAGGCACACATGTTATTGAAGCTAAATTAATGTTTTACTTTGCGTGGCCATTAGAACATGTAAATAGAGCATGATGACCACAGAAATATCTTTCATGTTAAGTGATTAGATGCAGGGTTAATTAATGGCCAGATTCAAATTCTATATCACCCCTTTTTTTTCTTAAGTTAATTGGATACTAGTGTAAAACCAGTTTTATTTATGAGTATTTGAAAAACCTAGAAGTGCTTGGCTTATGCTTTGTACTGTGTGTCTGAATGTTCTGTTTTATTCCTACCACTAATGCATTTGGTGCAGACCTTGGTTATAAAATGCTTGAAATACATTGCTCACCATATTTTTCAAAGGTTGTTAAAGCAAAAAGCTCCTGGTTAGTTTGGTAAGTGTTCTTCTGCTAAAATATCTTCTGTTTGCAAATCATTGGGGAATGTGGGTAAATTTCTTGATTTTATTTGCTTGTTAAATCGACTGGGAAATAAGTGGACAAATTCATCTGTGAGTTTATACATTAATGTGTTTCTTTTCCACTTAAAGAAAAAATGGTCTTTGGCTTTTTGATTAGGGATAAAATTAGCATATCCTAGTTCAATGATAATACCCTAGTCATGGAATATGGATCTGATCCTTTTAAAATAATGGCAGGACAACTATTTTTGAATAGCAACTTAAATGTTTTTCCTGTCTCACATAATTTTTAGTGTGTTCTATGAAAAATTTGTAATTAGAAAACACAAAAACATTATTTATTGTTTTTTTAACTGTTGAACGGTTTCATTATCTTAAACAGTAAAAGCTGACTGATTTAGGGAGCCTAATATATCCAATCATTACCCTTCAGGAGTTGCTATTTATTATTTATGTTGTTTAGTTAAAAAAAAGATACAATGTAGTAGTATATTTTTTCTTGAATTCTATACAAGGCAGCTGCACATTGAGAGATCTCATAAAGTAGCATTGCAATACTATAAAAAAATACATAAGTAAATATATATACAAAGAAAAAAACCCATTATTCTATTTGTAATTTTAAGTTAAAATTTACTAAAAATTTTGTAATTCCAGAGGATATTTTACTATAAAATTCTATATTATCAACAGCATTGCTTCCCCTTCAATGCTCCTCCTCCAAAGAGCTATGTATGCCCACAAATGTCTCTGATTAAACTACAAAAGTGTTATAACTAATTTTACATTTCATGAACACTTCTAAGGAAAATTTTTGCTTGGGTCAAAGTATCATACATTTGAAATAGATAAATGTGATATCAACTATATTTTCCTTCAATGGAAAACTAAAATATTACATGTAGTCAAAGGGAACACATTTTCATCAGTATCATTTTCATTAGCTCACTGGAATTGAGTTCAGGCAGGTCAGCCTGAATATATTCAAAAATTATGGAGGAGGTAATTATAACTGAATGAATAGCTAGGTAGTATGAACAGATACAAAAGAGGCAACCACAAAAAACTTTTAAATATAGTTAACAAAACTTTTAAATATAGTTAACAAGTTTATTCTCTACAGTGAAGACCTAATTTTCATAAATAAATTTGACTTCAGGTATTTTAGATTAATATCAGAAATGTTAGAAAAGTAAGACCTTTAAAATTAATTAGCTGTTTGGTTTCCTTTAAAAGTTAGTGCCACCGCCCCCCACCTTTGTTTTTTTGATAAAAATAAGTAGCATTTCAAATTGTTCTTTTGTATCAGTTTTCAGAAGAGAGGTGTCACTCCTGAAACTCAAGCATTTCCCTCCCTGACCATGACAATGACTAGCTCAGATACAGATAACCAATTGTTAAACATCTTAGTCAGGAAGTGCATTGTCCTTTTTCTCCTAGTCTTGTCATTTGCAACAGTTTATCCAGATGCTAGTACAGAGCTGAGCAGAAAATGTGTTTGAAAGTAATTACTAGAGAGCTTGGTGAACAGCTGCACAAAGAAAAATTGCTTGGGTAGATCTCATTCATTATTTAAAAGGCTAATAGATTTCTTGTATGTACTGAGCTGACCCCTGACCTCATTCATTTATGCCTTTTAAAAAACATCAGTATATCGATAATAAATAGATATTGAAGAGAAACTAATTGAATTTGTGTTAGTTCTGCACTCTTTAGGTCTAAGCCAAAATTCAGACAGCAATCACAAGTGGTGAAATCTTTTGTTTACCATGGACTAAATGAAAAGTTGTTCCCATTACATCAAATCTTGTCCATTATGATTCAAGTCATTATTTAGTTCCACATTTTTGTGAAACAGCTTCCCTTGTCCCTTCAGATAGGTGAATACATTTACTTTATTAATTTAAAAAATTAATTTGTTTTCATTTTTTTATCTTCACTAAAAATAAGATATAATTTTAATTGGTCATATAATCCAAACCCAAAACTGTTTATATTTCAAACAGAGAAGATATTGAGGTTCCAGCCTTTCAAAACCAATTTAAGAACAAAACTGAAATGCAAAATTCACAAAAATGAATATTTCCTTACAAATTATTTGGGGTTTGAAAAATTGACATTTGCAGAGGGAAAAAAATCTACTAAAAACCTTCTGACCTTTTTAAGTCCACTTTGCTGCACGTACTGATGTATGCAATGAGTCTATATGTCTGAGAAGAGGAAGATTATTTTCTAGCTCATGTTAGCGCATTTACAGTAAGTCAGTGGGCAGCAAATTCTTTGCTCTGCTTATCTTCCTCTTGTGTAGAAACCCATGATAATCAGAATACAGTAATTTCATTATTATAAGCCACACCGATTATAAGCCGCACTTCCGGGGTGTCAGCAACATTTCGTTTTTCCTCCATAAACAAGCTGCACTGCATTATAAGCCGCGCTTTTGTTCGCAGCAAGGATCCGTGTGCAACTTTCACAAAGTTGCCAAATATAGCGGGATCATGGGGTTTACTGGCTTGGCCCTGCTCGGGGCGGCCGCCAGGGAGCGGCCCCAGCCCCGCTCACCACTGCCGCCAGGAGAAGGGAGAGGGGCGTGCCCAACCATTGCCACTGGGAAGCGGGAGAGGGGCGTGCCTGGCTGGTGCCACCGCCGCGGCCCCCAAGGCTGGGCAGTGCTGCCGTTGTGCCACCACTGCCCCGCCGATGCCCGGGGCTGGGCGGGCTCTGCCTTGGCTCGGGGCTGCTGCTGCCTTGGACTTCCTGGTTGGGAAATTTCCAAAATTTGTTCATATATAAGCCAGTCCTGAATGTAAGCCGGACTTCCAGTTTGGGAGCAAAATTTTAGTCAAAATGGTACGGCTTATAATCGTGAAATTACTGTACTTTCATTTGTGAGTTCTTAGATGTTTGTTTTGATAGCATGGAACTTTTGTGGTTCTTACATATCCTAAGATTTTCTTCTTCTTCTTCTTCTTCTTCTTCTTCTTCTTCTTCTTCTTCTTCTTCTTCTTCTTCTTCTTCTTCTTCTTCTTCTCCTTCTCCTTCTGCTTCTCCTTCTCCTTTTTCTCCTTCTTCTTGTTCTTCAACTACAATATTAGTCTGTGTCTTCTGGTATTCCAAATGAAGTAAATATTCATCATTCCACATCAATGTGTCAGTCAAATACACAAAGATCTTGAAGATATGTTAGCCCCTTCAATCTTTCAACATTGACTCTGATTTACTTGAAAATTCAGTCCTAAGTAATCAATATATTCAAAGCAGATGAATTCATACAGAAAAAGAAAAAAAAAAAAAGAACTCTTTTCTCATGAATAAGCATTTTCTATACAAAAATGTTCTGCTGAAATATTTCTTGTGTTATACAACTGCTAAGACATAAATGTCTCTTTTTTTGAAAGAGATAAAAGATGAATAGTCTTCATCTGTATAAAAAATATTTCAAAAAGCTATATGTGAAAATAAAAAGAAAGTGGATAAAATTATGTGTAAAAAAATAAGGTAAAGTATAAAAGCATAATAAAGCAAAACTTAATGTATGAGTTGATAAAACAATAGCAATGTAATTTGTAACTAAAAGTGAAATGAATAGTAAAACAAATCTGTTGAAGAAAATATAATGAATAAAAGAATCCAAACCTGCAATGCAATTCATGCTCTGTACAGACATTTGCACAATAAGAAACATACCTATTTTCACTTATATTATGTTCCAATGTTATTTTCAAATAAAACATAGTTACAAGGAAAACTTTTTTCTGTGAGGGTGGTGAGGCACAGTAATGGGTTGCCCAGAGAAATTCTGGATTCCCTGGAAGTGTTCGATGCCAGGCTGTACCAGGCTTTAAGCAACCTGGTCTAGATGCCCCTGCCAATGGGAGAATGGTTGGAACTAGATCACGCTGAAGGTCCCTTTCAATCCAAATCATTCTGTGGTGCTATGATTCTAGGATACATGCAGTGACTTTGATGACATGGCTGTATGTGTTGATATTGAAGTCTTCAGTCATTGTTTTTTTGCTGCCATTTAAAGCAGGTTAACTCCCTCGGATATTATCTTACCTGCATTTCATAAACATTTGCTGTTGACAGGGAGTGCAGTTGTAGTACACATTAACTCATGTTAACAGGAGCTTACTTTTACTCAAATTATAAAGAAAAAAGCACACATTGAGATAGATGGGAAAAGGAAACTGTTTTTTATCTAAGGCATATGGAAGATGGCAAATGTTGAATATTGTTTTGCCACTACCCAGTTCCTGAAAAATGCAAAGCACATGGACCATGATGTTTATTGTATTTTTTATATTGACAATTCATGGTCCCAATCTTGTAGATGTAGAGTTAAGTGATGCCAATAAGATTGTGGTAAACAACAGTCTTGTTCACAAACGTTCCATGGTACCATAAGCACTGTTTATTATGTTACTACATTTGAAATAAATTAAGTTAAAGAAAAATATCAGATTCAAAAATAATCTGCACCCAGCAAAAAAAGGATGGAGCTAAGTGTTCAAGTGTGAACAGGAGATAGCAACAGTATCCAATTTGTAAAGTTAACCAAGGTCCTCAGAGCCTATATGGAGTGTCTGTGTTACATTTCTTTGTGCTTTAAATAGTTTTCTACCTATTGCAAGTTTAAGATTCGTCAACTTTTTATTTCAGCATAGATGTCAAAATCCATATTTCAAAATATACTAATAAGTACTCATAGAAAAATGAAGAGGGTCAACACATATCCTCTTTAGCTTAATTTGTTACAGCAGAAGCTCTTTAAAAACATCTCTGTGATTGAGAACATGAATCTTCATTTCTGCATAAAGAGAAGCAATGAAGTTTTCATGGTTATTATAGTCCCATTTAAGTAGCAGTACCCTTGAAATATTTTGACTTACTGAAGCTTTAATGAGAGCAAAACCCACTGTGTCTAGGTCTTGATTATACTCACAGCATTTTTTTAGGATATGCAGACATGAAGAAGAATCACACCAATTTTGCTGTACTGTGATTAGAATGAAATCATACTAACTTCTGTGTGAGGCATTTTCTGCACATTCATCAGTTCAGCAATTTAGAATCTGTCTAACAGTTATCTTCCCAGATGTAGTTGAGAGCAAACTATGACAATGATTGTCCCAAGAAGAACAATTTTCATTTCCTTTAGAGAGATGGATTTTTTTTGCAGATGCTGAACATTTTTAGATGTCAAAAGCAGGCTTGTCAAAGCATTGTTTCAGAAAACCTTTTGAAATTTGTTCCTCTTCACAGAAAGAAGAATTGCTGCATGCGTCTTCAAAGTGTCTCTGTAAAGCTGCAAGGTGACTCAAAATACCCCACCCTTCCCCATTATTAGGATCAACTAAGACGTTTGTGAGATTAGATAGCAAATTTTAAATACAAAGTCACATACAAATACAAAGCCACATTTTATACTGAGGTTGGTAATATAGACACTATTGTGGTCAATAAGATAGTCTTATGGGAGGGTAGATAAGCCCTGTATATTCTGATATACAAAGAACATGTCCATGAATTGACTATTGTTTTGTCTGTGCAGTTTCCTATTTTGTTGCTAGTTCATATTAAGGACTAATAATCACACGATTCACAAAAAAAAAATAATATTAAAAGTTTCTATTTACATTTTTTTCCTATAGCACATTAATGCTGAGAAACTTTCTGCTACCTTTCCTAAAGATAGCATCTGCTTACAATATAATCCACAATTTAACAAGCTTGTTTCAACCAACCATCTTTGATTTTTCATCTAGGATTTCTTATTTTTAAGTTCTCTGCACATACCTCTATGGGCAACTACATAACATGGTAATGGTTTTATAACAAACTAATCCTAAACTTGAGCAAAGGTTATGAGTTATTTGTTGATTTCTTCCAGCAAGCTTTGACATTTGAACTGTAAAACCCAAATCATTCAGATGCTTATCTGTCAATTCAGTGAAAAGTGTATCTAGCAGCAACTTTCTTCACTCTGAGTATTCTTGGAAGAAATGTTCCACATGATATAGTTACATAGAAACAATATTTTGCACATTTTTTTGACTAAGTACCTTGTTCACCTGCTTACCATACAGTCAGAAGGTACTGTTGTTCCACGAAAGTCTACCTAATGAAGTATTTAACAATTGATTTCCATTTAACATTTTCCATTAATACATCATGTATCATCTAGCAAATCAATTATGTAGTGAGTTGTGTTTATTGCTGATATACCCCCTTCCTTACAGCAGATGAGCAGTGCTGTCCCTTAAACTAGCTGCCAGAGCATAAATGAAGATTACAGTAATTTCACGACTATAAGGTGCACCCTTTTGACTAAAATTTTCCCCCGAACTGGAAGTGCGCCTTATAGTCCGGTGCGCCTTATCTGATCTACAAAGTTGCGACATTTGCCACCCCGGAAGTGTGAGCCGTGAGCCGTGGGGGGAGCCAGCAGTGCCACGGCAGCAGGGTGGAGGCGGGCCTGGGGGCCCGCGGCATCGCCCCTGTCGAGTACAGGCGGGCCCGGGGGCCAATGGTTGCCAGGTTGAGGTGGAGCCTCGGCCAGCAACTGGGTGGGGGGAGCTGGGGGCGGAGCCTCGCTGCAAAAAAAAAGTGCACCCTATAGTCCAGTGTGCCTTATCTGATCTACAAAGTTGCGAATTTTGCCGACTTCCAGGGGGTGTACCTTATAGCCTGGTGTGCCTTATGGTCATGAAATTACTGTATATGCTGAGGTTTTCTACAGACTGAGCATGACCAGACACCAATGACACATTTTACTGTGTGTCTAGAAGACTGGCCTTGCAGGGTGGCATGTCTTATTAGCTTTCCTAGAGAGACTGTTGTCTGCAGAAAGTAATCCTTCAGCAAACAAGGATGCCAGTAACAGTAATATTCATTTGTGCTTATTTTAAAAAATTAAAATTTTAATAATTAGAGTTATTAAATAGGTTATTATATAGGACAATGACTTAAATTTCTGGGCCGTTTATTTCTACAAAGATAAAAAATATTCCAGATAAGTGGGACAGACTTATAACTGTGTCTGTGGAAAATAATTAAATAAACATATTTAAAGAAAGTCACAATGAAAGCTTAGCAAGAATTTTAAATTAATGTGTTTTAGATATTTTCAGAAAAGAGATCTTAAGCCCTTGAGGAAACCACTGTTAGTACCTTTCTCTTTTTAACTCAGTCTACACTAAACATGATTTGTCACAGTAAGAACTTTAACCATAAAGAGAACACTTTTAAGAATACAAAACCTTGAATTATCTGGGGTTTTTTAGATGGGAGACAGACTTCAAGGCAAGAAAGGTTTTATACATTTGTTTTCAAATTAAGATTGCTTTATTTTTCTAAAGCGACATATTGACAAAAATATCTCATCAATAAATCATTTAAAATTTCATATACTATTCAAAAGCTTTGTCAAATATGCAGCTAAATCAGTAAAACAGATGTATGGAAAAATCTCATCATGTCTATATCTGTTTTTTTTATTATTAGTCAGAATGATTCTTATAACAGAATCTATCATGGGAAGTATCAAGGTAGAATGCCCATTGGAAGAGATTTTCTCACACCACGAAATCTTATTATTCAAATAAGTCCTATCATGTTATTTCCTGATCACACTTTAAACTCAGTGACACAGAAGTTACTCTGCTCCCTGCTTCATTTTCAGATGAACAAAGTTATTGGGTATTAGGAGTTTTTTCTCTGTAGGAAAAAGGGAGAAATTCAATCCAATGATGTCATATAATTTTATAATGCCATGTCATTATAAAAGTTTAAAAAAATATAAAGATATTTCAATGTATCCAAATAGAATGAACCAAAGGGTAATTACTGAAATTTGGCAGTGCTCTCTAAGGTGTTAGTGGTTACTCCTTATCAACTCCTTATAAACGCCTTATAAAACAACTATATAGTCACTAATATCTGTAAGAATGCTTTGCACATTAACATTCAGTTCTGGAAGATAAGAAATCTAATGTGGATGTTATCTGACAGCAATACATGAGCTGCAGCTTATTGTTGAAAGGGAAAAGCAACAGTCTCTAGGTGACACTGTCTGAGCAAAGGGCTATCTTTATGAGTCTTCTAACCTCAACCATCCTGCCATACATGAACAGTTTTAATGTAAAAGTCAGGGTGAATTCAGCAGTGCATCTGCCTTCTTCATTTTCCTTTCTTCTGCTACCTCACTTGACAACGGTTCATGAATCCTCATGCACTCCCACATCTTCATTGTTGGGCTGCTTATTGCCAGGACCTTGTAGACAGGACATTGATTTTTCATCACAGGAACTGATAAATTAAGGGTGAAAACCCACCTTCAAGGCCTCAAGACCAAATGTATCTGCTCTGGGTGAACAACAGTGGGTTGTAGCCCAGCAGGTTTTCCTTCAGTAAACCTTTACCTCCTCTCTCCCACAGTTTTCTCCCACCTGTCCAGTTGCAAGAACCTATGGGTCCTGCACAGGGGTTGTCTGGAGCAGCCCCTGTCTGGTTCTTTCCAGTCCAGCAAGGGCCGGGGAAGGGTGGACGGTGAGCTGAACACAAGCCACCCTTTAGCAAAGCAGTCCAGGTGTATGCTGGGCTTCACAAGGAAGGGTCTTGGCAGTAAGTCTTGAAAGATTGCTTGGAACTGAATCTGCTTAGGGATGCCACAGGCAAGGGATTCTCTAAATGTCTAAGTGGCAAAGTCCAGGGAAAAAGTGAGCCCATTCCTGAATAGGGCAGGAGATATGTTGTCTTGGCTTCAGTGATAAGGCAGATGTGAAAACTCGCCTGCAAGGCCATGGGAAGACACCAAAACCTCTTGCACAGCAGGCTTTCCCTCTTTGGGGCATCTACTTTCCTGACTGGGTTGCAAACAGTAAACAGTTCTTTGGAACACAGGGACATCACGGAGTGTTACTGTGACATCACCCCAAAGTTGCTGATTTTTAGAAGCCACAGGCTCTGTCCCCTGGCACTCTGTCCCGGACTCCTGCAGGCACATACACAAGGTGAGCAGGCTCCAGAAGGATCAGGGTCTTGGTCTGAGCAAAGGCAGCCCTCTTCCAATCTTCTCTCCCATCTGCCCAGTGGTGAGGCCCTGTGAGTCCCACACAGGAGCTGTCCCAGTGCTGTGAGTGCAAGGAAAGGGCTGGGGCTTTCCAGCACAGAAGGATCTCTGCCTTTCCCTACCTCAGGTACCCTGTGCTAAACACAATAGTCAGGAAGACTTTATGAGGTCTTCGGGGGATTGGACACAGCAGGTGTTTCCCAGGGCCTCCTGACAGCTCACCAGAGCCTGCCCCAGGGCTCTCAGTCATCTAGGTTGAGCTCTGAGGAGAAGTGGAGATGAGACCTTCCCTTCCTACTCCATCTCCCTCTCTACCTCCAGCCATCCAAAGGGTCTCTCCAACCTCCTTCCAGGTACCAGTGGGAGCCTCTTCCAACATGGGCTCTTCATGCATGTCTTTCCCTGATGGACAGACAGGAGGTTTCCCCAGCACCTCAACATTCAGTGATGGTGGCTTGCCTATAGCAGTAAGGGCAGGGGACAGGGGTGCAGGGCTCTCCTTGGGCTAGCTCACCCACAGGGCACCTGCTGCTGCTCCTGCTGCTTCTGCTGCTTTGAAGCCAGGGATTTCACATGTCTCCCTCTCCAGGACTGGGTGCAGGGCACTGAGGAAGCCCTTGAGGAGATACAAGGAGCAGCATGAACCAGCCACTGCCAGCAGGGCTATCAGAAATGGCAGCAGTAGACGGCCTATGCCCCATCTGCCTGGGTGACCTTGAAAATGCCACCTATGTGGAGGTGTGCCAGCATCGCTTTTGCTTCATCTGTATCCGTGAATGGGCCAAACTGACAAAGACCTGCCCACTGTGCAAGCAGCCCTTCGGGCGACTGCTGCACACCGTGACAGCGGACAACAACCACGAGGAGGACGCGGCTGGCTGGCCTGCCCGCCGCCAAAGGAAGGCAGCCAGGACCCGGAGCAGAGCCCCACAGCGGCACCACACCCGGAGCTGCCGGCGTGCTGACACCCAGGCCTCCACGGGGAGAAGAGGGACCGTGGGGACAGAAGGAGCGAGGAGGGATCCAGTAACCGTGGGACCCTCTGCTGGCACTTCCCAGCAGGATGCTGCAGCCAGCACTTCTCATGAGGGAACAGCACTGAGCACAGGGGAGCACCTGGCTGACCCTACTGCCACACCAGACAGCAGGGCTGCTGCAGCTCCTGCAACAGTCTGACCTCTTTCACCTGCAATAAACTGCCAGGCCCTTTCAATTTTGGCATATGAATCATGATTTCAATCATTTTTAACCACTGTGTCAGAAGATGTTTCTCTCCTGCTTTCACCCCTTTCTTTCCAAGCAGGGGTGTCCAAGGCCTTTGGCCAGCAGCTGTTTCTGCTGGTGGTTCTGTACCCAAACGTTCCTGACCATTCCTCAGGCACTACTCTCAGTCCATCTCTGGCAGCAGAAGCAGAAACTCCTTGCACCCAAGTTCCTGTGGCCAGCAGGCAGGAGGGGACTTGCTATGTTCTGGCTAAATGCTCTCTGGGAACAGGAGTTCATAAGCAGTATTGGAGAGTCTGTATTGAAGGGAAGCCTGGATGGCTTATTCCCAGCAAACTGAGGGGTAAATCCACACTAAGTAGCTTTGGCTACTTTTTCCATCATGGGAAATCACACACAGGTACAGAAGTGCCCTGAACAGTAAGGTTTAAGAAAGGATCAATCCACAAACTATCCAAACTTATTTTTATCTTTGAGCCATTTTCAAGGGATGGAAACATGCCAGCACTGACATAGAAACTAAACTGTAAACCGGAAGAAGATGCAATGTACAATTCTTCTTGGTTTGCACCTACAAGACTTCCTAAGACATGGACAGTTGCCCAGCATTGGCACTAGCCTGGCCAACCCCAGTGCCCAAGTCTGAAGCAAGCTGTCTCTGTCATTTTGTCTTGACCAGAAACAGCCCAGCTCCTTCAGACAGACATGTGCCAAAGCAGATCTGCAGATGGGGTCCTGGGGAACAGCAAGCAGCAAAGGAACATATTCCATGTCTGTTTGACATGGAGGTGATTGGTCAAAGGTTGGATTCAGTGATCTTGGAGGTCTTTTCCATCCTATTCTGTGACTTCTACCAATTAGCAACTGAGAGAAATAAGGGGAGAAAAAAAGAAAAGTTTTCTTTTTAGTAAAGGAAAGATGATTTTCTTAGGAATATTGCAAGATAAATATTGCATCACTTTACTTTCTTCTTACTGCAGGGTCTACCAGAGACTAACAGGGAAGACATCCTCTTTTCTAAAAACTCATGTCTCAGGATGCATAGATTTGAGAGAATCAGACCTGAAAACATGGAGAAATTACACTAAATATATTTTTACTTTTGTAAGCATAACATGTCGTACTAGAGTGTGTGCTTTCAGTGGTGTTATTGTCCATTCAAATCTCAGTAGTGATTTGGACTTGTTATAAATTATAGAACCATGGATACAATAGCCCAGTTATTTGATGTTATTTCTAAGCTGCATTAACACATATCTCACCCTCTAAGTTCACTGACTAACACATAGTTGGAAGTGTATTTGAGCTAACATATAATTGAAAAAGTTGCATCTCATTTCTCATATCAAAAATCTCCTAACAAAAAGGACTTTTGCCAGAATCTTTAACAAGTGCTGTGGTCTAAAAAGAAATATCTTATCAGCCTACCACCGCTTTTACTGCCAGAGATGAGACTATATGTATTGTACTTATATGCTTATTATACAGGGAAATATTTTTTTATAAAGTTGTTTCCAACAATTTTAAAATTTGGGATTATAACCTGAAATACTCCACAAATAAATTAAGCAACTCCCAAAAATATATGCTTCTCAAAACAACATTACCCTGGAAATGGGTTGCATTTGATTTTTTTGTGACTATAGAAAGGAAAAGGAAAATTAATTTTAATTACACTTAAATGTTTATAATAAACCCACACATAAAACAGTAGACTCCCAGTGTTGCAATCAGCATACTGTGATAACATGCTATGCCTTGGCAAGAATGTTCAAATAACTTCTTTACACAAATTATCATGAAGAGTACAGGTATTTTTGTGTCTCATATGCAACAGGTTGACTAACAGTTAAAATGCTGTTATCAGTTATATGAAGGAGCTTGTAGACACCTTGTTTCTCACCTTTTTTTGTTTTTTAATCTATAAAACAGAGCAAAATTTTTAGAGCTGAGAGAACTTCATAGTTGGAACACACCAGGAAAAGAATCAACTTAGATTACACAAATCTGTTAATAGAATCACAGAGTAGCCCAGGTTGGAAGGCTTCTAAAAATCTCATCTACTCCAACCTTTTGTGGGAAAGGGAGACTAGGAGATTTTTTACAGCACCTTCTGAGGAGGTTGTTCCAGTGAATGATTGTCTTCCTATAAAAAGTGCAACTTGGTTCGTTACCTTTGTCTTCTCTGCATGACTTCTTGTGAAGAGAGACCCTTTTCTTTGTAGGTGCCCTTTGAGTCCTGGAACACTGTGCTGACATCCCTCATGAGCCTTCTGCATTGAGATGAGATCTAGGTCCTTCAGTGTTTCCTCACAGGTCAGGTTTTGCAGCTCTTTGATCATCTTTGTGACTCTCCTTTGGACATTCTCCAGTCTGTCTGCATTTTTCTTGAATTGTGAAAACCAGAACCAAGCACAATACTCCAGATGAGGCTTGACAAGATCTGAGTGGAAAGATAACAACTTTAACTCTGCTAGCAGTGTCCCTGTGAATGCAGCCTGGGAGATGTTTTTTTGACCTGACCTATCAATTTAGGCCCCCAAAAAGTCCATGAAATAACAATCAAATAATTGTCTTTCTCTAATGCTAGAAAACAGATAAAGATTTATCAATTTTAGTCCAGTTACTTTTCTTGCTATACTAACGTCTTTTATTCCTTTCATTTATCAGAGACACTCAAATTATAAATAAGAGTTCCATCATTATGCTAAAAGGTCTAAGCAAGTCTTCTGTATTATGATTATTATTAAAGTATCAAACCTGGTTGGAACAGCTGTGACTAAAAGTAATTTTATAAAAGCCAAAATGTTTCCTGAGATGAACGTTGGTTTCAATGAATTTTTCAAAGGGAAATTTTCTGCAGCCAAGAGCTTCCTGGTCACCTCTAATGGGAAAGACTCAGGAAAAGAGAGGAATTAAAAAGCTCAGGTATTGTTTTGAAAAAAAAATCAATTTTTGACAGAAATTCAGTGTCAAAAGGAAATTTGTGGCCATTCCAATGTGGAATAGAAACAAAGTTTGAGGTTTTGAAAGTTCTTTTTCTGCCAAGTTCTCTGCCACATGTGATGACACTTAGAACCATCATTTCCAGAACAGCAGTTCATGGTTCAGTGAAACCAGTCTTTTACACCGTGGGTTGTCTTGAGATACAAAGAACTATCTATACTTTGATACCTGTAACCAAAAACGATAAAAGAACTGAAACTGAGTACAGATAATAAACTATGAATTTCATATTAAGGGTTATTTATACACTGTCTGTTAGCAAGAAAAACAGGATAATAATCCACAGCCATTGCTCCATTCTGGGGGGTAATTTCAAGCACTAATGCAAGAAATACCAAACCAAAAAGCAAAACTTCACAGACTATGATTTCTGTCTGCTATTACTGAGCAAAGTGATATGATTTACAAATCTGCAAAAATATTCAGAAGAATATTTACACTTTAATATAATAGTAAATGCTTTTGGTGTACAGATTCACATGGAGACCTAGAGGTGTAGGGGATTCAATGGGCTACAACTAAGCAAAATGAGGGAATGAACAAGGTCCTTGCAAAAGTTCTCCATAATTTTTGAAAGAACAAGTCTCTGCTGACTGAAAGAAGGCAAATGTTTCATCCCCATTGATAGAAGGGGCACACCCACCATTCTGGGAAATCAAAGGTGAGTCTGTTTTATTCAATCCAGCAGTAAATTGCCTCTGATCAACCTGATTGTCTTCCAAGCAGACTGGAAATGTGACTGAAGAGAGAGAAGCAGGTATCATTTACCTTATGTGACTGAAGGGAAAAAAAGAGATATCTTTACCCCAACTTTGTTACTCTTTCAACACTGGTTCCTATAATATTGTTGTATCCAGGTTAGGAAAGCCCAATCTGATGCACCAGATGGCTACACAACCCATCTGTTTGGATGTTTGGACTCAGAGGGTTGTGGTTAATGAGTTGCCCTCTACCCAGAGACCGGTAGCAAGTGGGGTAATGCAGGAATCTTCCCTGTGGGATAAGTCTTGTATAACAACTTCATAATTTATGAGGTGACAGAGTGCAGTCTCATCAAGATTGCAAATGACATGGGGGTAACTAGTTCATATGCTCAAGGGTAGGGCAAAGGGACCTACACAGGCTGGAAGAATGGGCCACAAGGAATCTCACGAAGTACAAGGACAAATGAAAAATGCTACACCTGGGCAGGAAGAACTCCTTGAAGTGACCCAAACAGAGGACTGAAGACTGGCGAGCAGCTCTGGTAGACAGCAAGCAGTGCATGAGCAGGCAGTGCTCTAGCACAAGGAGAGCCTGCAATCTCCTAAGCTCTATTTATAGGAGTTGAGACACCATAGAGGAGTTTCAGTCAGTCCAGTGCAGGTAATAGATTTTTAAACAGGAAAAAGCTTGAAGGTAGAGCAAAATCTAAATGTATTTTATCTTATAAAGGTTCATAAAGGGCCAAAGCATAATCTGCTCAACATGGCTGGTCAGTCAGCACGAAGGATAATACCACATGCTGTGCTTGACTAACTCTTATTATCCCATACTCACTGCCTTTTGTGAGAGTGTAAAGCGCCAGATTGATAAGGGCAAAATTGTTCCATAAAAATCATATTACTATAAAAGCTAATTTTGTCTGGGAAATAGCACTAATGGGATTAATGATAGAAAAGCAGTGAGAAATTCTTTGTGCTTTTTTTCTAGCAGGCAATTGGGACCTGATTGATTCTCGTGGCACCACCGCCCAGACTCCCTAACACTACTACCTCATGAAAGCAAGTCAGAGCTCTCTTCCAGCATGGGGTCTGCAGCAGGATCTGAGGGAAGGAAGGAAAGATTACACGAAGGACGGATTCCAGGAAGGAAGGAAGAATTCCAGGAAGGAAGGATTCCAGGAAGGAAGGAAGGAAGGAAGGAAAGATCCTTCTGTACATGCTACTCTTAAGGCCCATCCTTTGAACTAAAATTTTTTTGATGTGCGTATGGTGAGTAAGGAGAGGACTAGTCCTAAGCAAAATACATACTTCCAATGTAGCTCAACTTTGTGTAAGACAATAAGAAATTAAAGAAAACAAAACCAGTCTGAAAACATATTATAGTGTAATTATGCTAATGCATAACTTCAAAGACTTGGTTGTAAGTTTATGTAGAATAGTTATAAAGTATGCACAAAAATAAATGGGAAGTTAGCTGCTTCTCTTTTTCTGAGAACATGCTTGTTTCATTATCAACTTTTTTCCCTCCACAGCGCATTTTATAGCCGAAGTGTCATTGCATTAAGAATTTCAGCCTCATTTGCATAATTCTAATAGCACAAAGGCAGGTTTGCTTAACTATCCATACAGGAATAGGATTGCTGCAGCTCTGGAGGAAATGGATGCACTTGTTAAAAAAGCAAAAAGAAAGTAGCTGATACTAGACTGTCAGCCAGAAACTGATTTAGCTGCTAATGTAAACACTTTTATTATCTCAACTAAGCAGACATGTGTCATTAATTCAAAAGAAAACATTCCAACAATCCCCTACCTCTTGATGCTTTTATTGTGCAGTGGGATGTTGGGTATTACTGGAATAATATAACAGGACTTCAGTTGACAGGATACAAAAAAACCAAAATTAGGACACACTATGGTATTTTATTGTTTCCTTCTTAAAGAAAAAATAAAACAATCTTCACTGGCCCACAAAGTTTCAAACACTTGACACTTAAGATGAAGCCAGAAGTATTGCATGCCTGCAATATCTTTATTGCTATTAGTGGGAATTCAAGGCACAGAGAGAGGCAATGAAGATCTTAATGTTGTTGCAAAGAGATCTTTTAATCAGAATGAAATGGTTAAAACAATATTTACTGCACTGACTGGCATAAGCTCTGCATCTTCACTATTAAGGAGAATTTTAATCTTTTGAAGTTGTATAGGTTGGATTCTCTTACACAAAGAAATCAACAAAATAGTTCTTTAAAAAAATTATGAAGCAGTTCTACATACAAAAAAATACACCAAGAATTTTCAAGATATTTTCTGACTTTATAGTAGTGACAATATGTATTCTAAAGGACAAAAAAGAAATTTAACCATATTAGGCAACTTCTTATCTATATAAAAGAATATATGTTTTTAAAATCTGCTACATAGTTTTTAGCAAGTTTTTAGCAACTTGATATTTGTAAACAAAAATGGAATTGATTTGGAGAAGTTAGTATGGAATTGTATAAAACATAAAAAAATATATATATACCATCAAGAAAATTGCAGTCATTCTGCAAAAAATGTCTTTTAGGTTTTTTTCATTTTCTCCAGTTTATGTTTGTAGTTTCTAATAACATTTAAAAAAACCCCAAACAAACAAAAAAAACAAAGCCCCACCACTGGTTCTCAGAAGAAGTAGTCTACAGAAAAGAAAATATTTTTATCTGTATGTGTGTATTAAGAAAGCACATAGCAACATCTTTAAGTGTACAAAACGAAATTCATCTTGTTATTTGTCACAAAAGAAGCATCTTGCTTTATTAAATGTATCTAATAATTATCTAATAATTCTAGAAAGATTTTTTAATTTGTTGAAATATGTAAATTGTAAATAGTGTTTGCTGTTATAAATTATGGAGTAAATTACAGGTCATGGGTCTAAGCAAGGAAATATATGCAAGGGCTGATATGAAATAACAAACAAGCACTAATCACACTTTGTGGTGGGAATTCAGAAATATGATATAAGAGATGAAGAAAGAAAAATTACAAAAGCTACTTGTCTCCAAAAAATTTTACAAAAGAAGGAAAAATAAAATCTCTTAATTTTGTTTTATGGGGGGAGCGAGTTCTTGATTAAAAAAGAAAAAAATTCGTTTATTTCAAAAATTAAAAGAGTAGAAGGAAGATAGATCCTAATAGGACCATGTGGCCCAAACTTGTCAGAACTAAAGGTATTTGTAGTGGTTTATTACTGAACTAGGTTCAGTTTATGCAAGAAAAATATGAGCAAATGCATTTCAAGCAGATATTCTCAGGGAAACCAGGCATGTAATGTGCTTGTAAAGTGTCAATTCAGAATGCCTTTTCCTATTGAATATGTCAAAATCAGTTAATTATATTTGTTAGGATTGTTTTTCAACTCACCTGTCATTTAATCTATATTTTTAAGTAGCTTAGATAAATTGTTTCTATCAAAAGCTAAATTTTAATTTCTTGAGGCAGATTTTGCTAACACAATTCTTGTTAGTGCAAATACTTAATAAAAATTCATATAAGGTCTCTTGTAAACTGAATACAAATAAAATGTACAGAGAACAAAAGTAGAAATGTCCAAGTTCCTAAAATGAAATAAGGAGGAAAAATGTCCTGATTTTAAGGTTGTTTTAAATCTTTAAAAATACAAAAATTTCCTGTTACCCTACTAACTTTGGGTATGCACAAGACAACCAGGAACAGAAATAGGATGTGACTTAGCTATCTAAATACTTCTCTTCAATGTGCAAAACAGATCAATGCATCAGTGTCAAGATTTTCATGGAAAAATAAGAATGCTTTGTAACTGATGCCCAAAATGTCTGGTGTGGGAAGCTTGAACTTGATATTGGCAAAAAGTAATCCTCTCATGCTGAGACACAATTGGCTGCTCAAAATCATATGGGACTCATATTTTACATTAATTATTAATCTAAAAGTGTTAAGTATTATATCATTGCATATTAATCTAAAAGTGATTTCAAAAGTGAACCAAAGATCACTGTTTTCTTTAAAATAAGCTTAATTTTTTTTTTTTTTTTTCTGAATATATGTATATTTAGACCACTGCTCCACAGATAGGAAACCAGGCAATTCTGGAGTTTGCTGCCCATACTAGTTCTACTGAGCTGTAGAAGTTAGCTCTTGCAGAGGTAAATTTTGTTCAGTTTATATCCTGTAATCCTTCCAGACTGAAATATTATATTGATTTATTAATGTTGCATAATTAACAGGTAATCAAAACGCTATGTACTTATGAGAAAAGTGAAAAATATAAACTGAACTACTGTATGCTTGCAACGTTGGTACAGACTTGCAAATTTCTAAACATGCTTTGCTAACAAATCTCAAATGGCTGGCTTACACACATAGATGCACATGCACACAGACAGGTTTGCATGTAGCCAACAGCACCCAGCTGCCTCATCCACCCCTTTCCTCCTCAGGATCCCCAAGTTTCTCTGCACTGAGTTACTGCAGTGGGCCAGTTGGGACAACAGATAATAGTTATTTAATAGTTATGAGATCTACCTCCAGCTCTCAGGACTCTTATGTATTTTATATTAATCTCTGCCAGACAAATTGTTTTGAGACTACATGCAGTTATGAGTCTCTCAGTAGAAGAGTTTAGCTTGGACACTTCTGTAAAATAAAAACGCATGGTTTCAAGGACCTTAACATAGAGAATGGATTTCAGTCTACATTCCTAACACTCTCACGATTAGCTTTATCATTTGAGGTATTTAGAAAGAAAATCAGAGATTCTTTCACTTATAGTGCGAAAAAATTATAAAATATCTACTGAATTCTGTGGAGAGCACAATATCTAAGACATGCTGGGGAATGCCTGCATAAATTAATTCTCTTGAGTGTGCACAGGAGCAGGACCTAGTGACTACGTGACTGAACTGCCAAGATCTACTACAGTGCCAGTGGAATTTTGTTCATTGAAAATTAGACAGTGTGTGTAGTACTTTTGCAATGCAATGAAATTCTGCTTAAAATTAGTTTTAAAATGGATACTAGGAGTTTTTGTTTTCCCTTTCAGAAATATGATCTTCAACCTCTCTATCATTTAGGAAACTACTTGAAAATACCAAGTGTTTAGAAAACCTAAATTATTTTGATTTCTGTAAATACAGTAGAAATGTCCCCCTATGCTTTTGAGAGATTATGTAGTTATATATATAAATAAATTAAAAATAAAATAAAATAAAATAAATAAAATAAAATAAAATAAAATAAAATAAAATAAAATAAAATAAAATAAAATAAAATAAAATAAAATAAGTGTGGTTTTGTTTGTTTGTTTTCATTAAATAATGCCTATCTCCTGGGGCTGTTATTTTGATATATGCTACTTAGGAGTCTAATAGCTATCTATTTGCAATACCTTGATTATTTTAACTGAGATTGGCAGTAATATTCTTAAAAATATTTATGTATAGTTGAGAGGTAAATAACTGTACAGTTCAAAGAGTTATAAAATATACTTCCATTTCTGTTTAGATAAAAAATCAGATATTTGCTAAGTGATTTCTGTTTGGTTAGGAAATGAGACACCAAGCGATAAGACCTGATGCAGAATCGAGATATTCACAAAGGTACAAGAGATGATGTTTCACAGGAGCTGGATATGGGCAAATAGCATTAGGGAAGACTCAGGAATAAACAGTTTTTATAAGTTTGCCTTCTGACAACAAGTAAGCCTTTCTCCTTTCCTGAAGGTGTTTTCTTAGCTCCAACCATATTTCCTTACCTAGCCCAACCCACGTACATTTCATTTTCAGGTTACTTTTCAAACTTACCTAGATCTTGCATGAATTTACTGTATTCACATTCACACATTCAAACTGTACATGATTAAGCCATTTAAGTCATAATATCTTATGTTTAAAAAAACAGACAAGTTATCACATTACGCAGATTTAAAAATTGTTTTGATGCAATTACAAAATTTACTTTATAGGTAGCCTGCAGTAACAGAATGTAATGGTGTCTTGGAATGAAAATGAACCAGAAAACTCTTTTTTCCATTTCCTATTTTACTGTGAGATAAGTGAACACAGTTCCTACAGACTGGCTGATGTGTTGGGAGCTCCTACGCTTCTTGATCTCAATTATTTTATGTGCCCATTCCTTTAATGACGCTTGGAAAACAGTCAGTGCAATTCAGTCTACTTCTGCCAAAAATGAAGAGAACAGACTGCTTCTGAGTGAGAACTTTCTTGTTAATTATGGAACTGTTGCCTTTGAGACTTTCTGACACAGTTTTTGCCAAAAGAAATGAAGTTAAACCTGGGCCAGAGAAAGAGAAATGTGGCACTACCAGTGACACACTTCTTCAGTATGTGGTTCATTGACCAAGAAAAGGATTTCTAAATAATTTTTCTCTTTTTTTGCTACTCTAACTGATTTTAACTTTCTACTCAAACTACTCAGACATTAACTCATCTTTTTCTTGACTTCATTCTCACTCATTAGAGTTAGCTGTGGAGGTCTTTTAAGCGGTTCTGCAACGCCAAATAACACTTAGAGTCTGTTGCCTGTAGACAACCAGAAAAACACCAGATGGCTGATTCTGGTCATTCCAGTTGGGTACTATATCACACCTGAACTCTTTTAGTATAGACATGCCTTAAGTTCTTTTTTCCTCACTATTGTTTTATTGAATAAATAGAGGTTTCATTTCCACTGACCTCAGAGAGAAGTCCAAGAAACTCAAATAAATCAAGTTGTGAATAGAAATCTTCTGGCTCTAACTGCAAAATACCTGAACTTTAACCACTCAATTTGCTTCATCCCACTAAAATTTAAATATTTAAAAGCACCTTGTTACCTTGTAACATCATTTATGTCTTGACAAACAGAATCCTCAGACACTAACTCTGTCCTTTTCCATAAATTTGCAAAACAAAATTTCCATAATCAAAACAACTAACAAACTATCTAAGAAACTATTAGAAATGTTCACTTCAAAGAAGAAAATCTGGAATCAGGATCTAACACTCAAAGCAATAGACTTAAATCCTGTAGATACTCAACATTTTACACCTGAAATAATCCACCACAATCCCTCTATTTAAAGAGCATTTACCTAAAATTTTTGGGGTGTATAATGTAAAAACAAGTTTCAAACCAAGTGGATTAGAAAGATAAACCTGTCTTAAAGTCTGACCGATTCTCAAATTATTATCCTAGAACAGTCTCCTATCTTGACTCAGATGGATTACCAATTCCAAAATCAGATTGTACATATGTCTCCAGCAATAACTGTCAGTGACTAATTACTAGGGAAGATGGAGTAGGGGTGAAGGATCACGTTTTTGTTAAAGAACAATGAATATTTCTAACTTTTTAATTGATCTGGCCATTATTATTCCATATATCACCATTGCAAACTCTGAATTTACCCTTCTCTGCCTCTCCCTTTGTTTTTTCCCTTTTTTAACCCCTGCACTAATGATTCTAAGACAAGGTAATGGTTGATAAGAATTTTTTTTCTTTAATTTATTGAATTGATCTTTTGTCAAGTTGACTAAAAATCAACTACACAGAGAAAAAAGATAACCCTTTAAAATATGTTGATTCAAAAATAAAGCTCACTCATGTATATTTTCATTTTAAAACAGAAGGGCTATTTTAATGGTTTTCCAAGTTTTTTTCCCCAGGAATTTAAAATATGTACTTAATATATTTTTTCCTATATTTTGGGAAATGTTATTCTCTCTTCAGGTTAAGTAGTTTGTGTCAAGCTGTTAAGCACATAAATTAATGTTTTTTATTTTTAGAAAAACTTAGAGCAAAGCACCAAAATCACCAAATCACTCTGGACGGCAACAGGTAGGTCCTCTCTAAGTCAAGTTGCACAGTGATCAGTTGCAAGGAAAGCCTGTCTGAATTCTTTATTAAAGTTCCATTTTCCAAGCATCAGTTGGTGCACATGCATTTGGCCAACCTAAATGTAAACTATACTTGAAGGAGAGAAGTTACTATAGTTCAGAAAATTGAAAATCTGTGCAAGACTACAAGCCATGCATCCTTCCTAAAATGTGCTTCACGAAGGTTTTTCTTGTTGAAGATAGAGTCCATACAATTAACTTGGTGACCTCTAGATGGGGAACAATACAATGAATAAACTTTCACCTCTGTACAACTTGCCATGCTTAATGCCATTAAGCATGTTATGTTTAACTGGTTGATAACTTGTATTGTATGAAAGTTTTTAGCTGTATTTGGGTCCCCTGCTAAGATGTCCATGCCAAGAAGGTTATCTCTAGAAAATCCTCATGTAAAATTTTGGTCTTGGCTGGTCAACAACACCTCAAGTCAAGATTTTACCTGCAATTTGGAAATTGGTGTTTGACATTAATGGCAGGCTGATCTAATACATATGCTCTGATTTTAATTCTGAAGCCAAGGTTTAATACTTTTTCAAGCAAGAGAAATATGCAAAATATTTTATGATTCTCTTGAAAATTCTTTGGTGATACAAACAGCTGCAGTGACCAGATGATTTAGGATTGCCTGGAAAAAAGTGGCTTACTTGTTTCTTTCTGCTCTTATGTAAATAATTTACAATTTCAAAATTTAAAAAAAAATATGAAAAAACATGGAGCTGGTGAAGAGAAACAAGAAAATTGCTTGAAATCCAACAGTTTTATCTCTGCGTAGTGTACAAGATGATAGAAAGAAAATAAAATAATGAAAATTATACTTTATTATTGTATTAGTGAAAAAAATGAAAAAAAAAAAAAAGATAAATTAATAGTAACATTGTTCCAATAGGCTGAAAAAAGGTTGATGTTTTTTGCTTTCCTTCTTTTGATCATACTTTTGACCAGTTTTATTTTCGGAAAAATACAATCTCAAAATCTCTACACTTAAGTGAGTGTTTTGGGAGAATCATCACTTTCTGACAGGAAAAGAATTCTCTCTGACCTGCTCTTTGGGTAATATTTGCCCCAGTCATGTCTATCATCCTTGCAGTGGTTTTCACTCTCTCATGCCATCTCTTATCTATCTTGTCTCTGTTCAGCCTGAGTATTCCCTATTGGGAGGACTTATGTTTTGAATCTCTTGGATGATGGATATTTTCCGAGCATCAAAAGTGAAAAACCTTCTCTTAGATCTGTCATACACCTCTGGGTACACATCTGTATTGTCAGACTCTGACTGCTGCTTCTTTTCGCAAAATCTGACCATAATACAACTTTTTACCTCATATTATAGTTATAGTGTGCAGTGACTCAGAGCAGAGGGATTTCCCCTTCTGCAGTTCTTATTTTTCACTTGTCTTGATGGTTAGTGACAGCTTATCTGCAACACTTTTTCTCACAGAAATCCAATATACAAAAGAATTGTCTGACCAGCAGTTTTTTGAAGAAAAATATTTATTTCTTCACAAGTCTTTAATTAAATACACAAATTTATGTAGCTCTAAGTTTTCTGAATAATAAAAAAATAAACAAGAATAAAAAGGCCACAGACTTTGAGTTGCACTATCAGGAAAATTTCCTGAAGTCCTTGTTTTGGGTAGGTAACTCAGATATTTACTTTGTTACCATGTTATCAAGGCCATGACACAGTTTTCTCCTGTTCTCATAGTGTTTGCTGGAAATATTTTACCTTTTCGTATGAAAAAGTAATGTTCTTTCTGATAGCATTCAGGTGCAGTATTGTGCTGATTTATTGAAACATCTCCTGAATTAAAATGCTTACTTATGTCATTAAGGAAATGAGTTTATGATAAACTAAGGTGCTTGTGACATGGATCATTGTGCTAATGATCAATATCTCAGTCTTGTAGAAACTGCTGCTCCTGAAGAAGGCATTTATAGATGCCAATTACAAGCTATTAAGTTGTCATTTCAAGCTAGTTTATTGCAGAATCATTAATATCAGCTGTTTCAGACACTTTAGTGTAAAAGAAGAAATAAATTAATTTCTAAAAGTCATATGCTGCATGATGAATGAAGCAACATATGAACAACACAGTTTGAAACCAAACAACTGAAAAAATCACCTATTTTACTGATGGTTAAAAGATATGTTGTATAAAAGTCATGAGATGTATGAAAAATAGCTAATGAGAATACACAAATAGATTATGTTAAATTTGTGGAGATAAAAATATCACCTTTTAAATTCAGGATTTCCTTCCCTTTCATAGGTCTAATTAGCATGTTTTGGTTCTTTGGAGAAAGGTCACGTTCTGACAAAAGCCAGTTGTCAGACTAGGTAATGGAAGCATCTGTGACAGCAGAGTTTAGCATATGTGACCATTTTCACAATGTCTAATAAATTATTTTGCAGAGTGATTTCAAAGAGAACGTGGTGGATTAATTAATTTTATAAACTTGAGAAATACTTTTATAAGGTCATCCTGTGATGTGATTTTCCTTCTGTTATAACCAATATAAAATAACACAGTTCAAATACAGTCACATAGAATTAACTACATTAAAAAAGGGGAACATTGTTCCAAACTTTTAATTTCTTTTTACCTTCAGAATAATACAATATGTCCATAAGCAGAAGATAACGACTACTTTCCAGTTTGGATAGAATTAATACTTACTGTTTCAAGCAATTAAAAAAACTTTTCTGTTCAATCATAACAGGGAATAGAACAAAGTAGGTGGTAACAAAATTTTTAAAAAATTATCATCCTTTTAAATTACATCCTTTTTATTTAAGACTGACTTTCAAATTTTAAAATCCATCCATCCACCATCCATCCAACAAAAAAAATTGTTATTTTTATTTCATAATTTTCTTTTACTACTTAAATGCAAGTATTATCAGGCAAGTCACGCATCCACCTGTTAGATAATATCACTCTCCAAAAAGCAGGTATTTATTGACTGGTTGTGTTGTTGCAATACTAAGATTAAAGACCCCAGGAATATTTTAACTGTTAATATCTGTAAGAGACAGACCTGAGATACAAGAAAAAACCAAACACAGGCTGAGCATAATGCTTTGATTTTGGAGAACAGAGACCATCAGTAAACAATGATTGACTAATCAGGGCGGTACCATATTGCATTTGTGTCAAGCTATTTTTCAGATTAATTTTACAGTTTTGTGTAGTGCCTTTATGACTTGCTATGCATTATCCCTGTTAGACCAATATTTCCATCTACATACGTTACATACAGGCATATGTTGGCATTAGTGCCTCTCAAAAATCCTTTCGGTTTTTGGGGTTTTTTGTTGTTGTTTTTGTTGTTTTGTGGGTTTCTCTTTGGTTTTGTTCTGGTTCTATTTGGTTTTGATTTTTTTTTCTTTTTTTTTCTTTTTTTTTTTTAATTGGTATTAATTTCTCAAATTCCTAGTTCTGGCTAAGCATCAAATACCTGATAGAAAATGTTATTGTTAGGTACAGTAATTTCACTAATATGAGATGCACCCTTTTGACTAAAAATTTGGTCCGAACCCGGAAGTGCACCTTATAGTCCGGAGCTACTTATATATGGACAAAGTTCGGAAATTTGCCAACCCAGAAGTGCGAACTGTGAGCCGCTACAAAGAAACAAACCCCAAACACTGATAAAGTCTCTTGGGTTACAATACAGGATATGATCAAAGTATCTATTCTATCACTATCTCTTGTGACCAGGTGGGGCGGTGATCCTTATCTCCGTGGGAGATACTCTGCTAATGGGCCATCCATTGAAACTAGGCAGGGCATTGTTCTTTATCTTTTCACAACTCATCCTTCCTCCAGGGAGTTATCTTCTGCGAATGGCCCATTGAGTCCCACTGTGGGACTGATAAAATTACTGCATCCCATTGAGAGTTGCTCCAGCCAGGGTGGAGAGCCAAGCCTTTCTTGCGTAGATAAAAACTGAAATTCTAGGACACTGAGTAGCCCTTTCTCTACTGGACTCTAGAAAAAAATGAGATTTCTCCACATCACTACTATACCTCTGGAGGGAAACAGCACCTTCTACAAGAGCACTGCTTCAACTAAAACACGTGTCACTACAAGAAGACTGCAGCCACTATTTAATCAAACTGCTACCAACATCCTGTCTGACTGGGTGTCAGGTTGTAGTCTGACTTTGTCAGGGTTTGGAGTTTGTTTCTTTGTAGTACTGTATTTCTATTTTAATTTCCCTAGTAAAGAACTGTTTTTCCTGATTCCCATATCTTTGCCTGAGAGCCCCTTGATTTCAAAATTATAATATTTTGGAGGGAAGGGGCTTACATTCTCCATTTCAAAGAGAGGTTCCCGCCTTTCTTAGCAGACTCCTGTCCTCCAAACTAAGACACAAAGTCAGAGCACAACCTGACACCCCTTCAGGGTGACACCCATCAGGCAGGGTGTTGGTAGCAGTCCCATTAAATGGTGGTTGCATCCTCCTGCAGTGACAGATGTGATTCAGTTGAAGCAGTGCTCCTGTAGAAGCATGCAGCCTCTCTCTGAAGGTCCAGCGATGATATGGAAAACAAGTCTGGTTTTCCTCTGGAGTCCCGGGAAAAGAGGGTGACCTGGTATCCCAGAATTTCAGTTTTTATCTAGGTAGGAAAGGCTGGGCTCTCCCCACTGGCTGAAGCAACTCTCAATGGGATAAAGTAATTTTATCAGTCACACAGTCAGACTCAGTGGGCCATTAGCAGAAGGTAACTCCCTGGAGGAAGGATGGGGGGTGCAAAGATAAAGAACAATGCCTTACTGGTTTCAATGGATGGCCCATTAGTAGAATATCTCCCATGGAGATAAGGATTCCTGCCGCACCTGTCACAACAGATAGTGATAGAATAGATACTTTGATCACATCCTGTATTGTAACCCAAGACAGTACAGTTGGCGTGATTGTTACTAATTCATTACTTTATTGCGGATCCTCACTGCAAAAAAAAAAAAAAAAGTACGCCTTACGGTCCGGTGCGCCTTATATATGGACAAAGTTTGGAAATTTGCCGACTCCTGGAGGTGCGTCTTATAATCTGGTACACCTTATAGTCATGAAATTACTGTAAGTATATAAACATGCACAAGATTACAGATCAGAGAACAAGTACAAATTCCTATTGCCATAGGGTGGGCTGAGAAGACAAATCAATCAGACATTGAAATGGACTTTGCAGCACAGACTTTGGAAATCTTTTCATGTTCATTGCTTTCTCTTTTTTATTTTTTATTTTTTATTTTCTCTTTTATAATTCTATGATTTTTCCCTATTCTTCCATTGGCAGCTTTACTGTTCAGAATAGCAATAAAAGAATATTTAATGAAATTTCAGAAGTCTTCAGAAATGATGCATCAGCAACCTGACTCTACTACAAATGCTGACCCCAAAATAAAGAGAATGAAAAAAAAAATTATAAACCACAGCTATTCAACTTTAATCCTATAATAGATACTATTGTTCTTCTTATCTTCATAAAAATATGATTTAATTAAGTAATTCAAGTGTAAGACTTTATTAGTGATCAATTTAAAGAACCATTTACAACTATACACTCCCCCATCTAAATGCTTTCTTTTCATACTCTTAAATCTTTCAGTCTTTCATAAAAGACTGAAAGATTTAAGAAAGATTTTGCCCAATAATAGCAGGCATGTTCCTTGTAGTTTAAACTGATTCTTTTATTGTGTTGGCTGCCTAAATACAGGAAATAATTGTGAGGCATAATTGTTTCTTTTGACCAGTAAAAAATTATGAAAATATCTTAATGATATTTGCTGAATGTAATACAAAAGTTTCTAATGAGTTATGAGTAATAAATAAAGAATAAATCAGTTCTACTCTTAAAGACACCATAAAACAAACTGCAGTGGTAGCTTGTTATGTCAAGAATATTAAGTAGATAAAGCTAAAATAGGTAAGAATTAGGAGGAAAAGTCTGTTTTAAGAGGTCACAAGAACACATAAAGGTTTGAAGACATTTACATGAGTACTTTATACACATAAGTGTTCTTTGAGCTTATACTAGCTCTGGCAATGGGCTCTTTTTATGAAAAATAACAAAAAGGAAAAACAAAACCAAAGGTTGTCACAGAATCATAGTTTGGGTTTGAATGGATCTTCAAAGGCCATGGGTGAGGACTTCTCTAGGTCGCAAGATCAGATTGCTCAAAACCCTGCCCAGTCCTGAACTCTTCCAGTAACAGGGCATCCATCACTTCTCTGTGCAACCTGTTACAGTGTCTTGTCACCCCCATTATAAAAATGTTTTCCTTATGTCCCATCTAAACCTATTCTCATTCAGTTTAAAACCATTTCCCCTTGTCCTGTCACTATGGGCCTTGGTAAAAAGTCCTATGTTTTTAATATTAGCCTTCTGAAAGGCCATAGTAAGATCTTCCTGAAATCCCTTCTTGTCCAGGCTTAGCAGCTCCAACTATACCAGCCTTACTTAAAAGGAGCAGTGTTCTACCCCTCTGAATCATTCCCCTTCACTCCAGCTCCCTAATCATTCATTCCCTCTTGTACAAGTACATATTTTGAAAGCACTGTGCTTCTAATAGAACATTTTTAAAGAGAGTTCCTAACTGGCACAAACTGCCACCATGCTTTTTCAGTTAGGAGCTTCTGAACTAGAAAAATTTATTTTTGTAGCAGTCATCTGTTCTGAATTATATTTGGTTTACTATTAGTTCTTTTCTAGTGATAAGTTTTGGAAAAAATGTCAAGACATACTGTGTGGAACAATATAAAAATACTATTTTTCATAGTTTTCTTAATTTATAAGACAGTTCTGGTTTATAGATATTTATTAGTTATTAACTGAGGAAAATAGATTTTTTTTTATTTAGTTTTGCAATAAGAAAAGACTATTAAATGTCAGTGTGAAGGAGACCAGTGCAGCACAAATAAAAAAAAAGAAATAGAGCAACACAAGCCAGCTTCCAAGAAATCTTGAAAACCTGAGAGTAAACCCCTTAGGAATCATAAGCATATCTTTACACATATGGAAATGGACTTCTGAGGTGTTTTGACTAACTCAAGTGCAATATTTGTTTGAAAGACCTTTGCTACCTTCTGAAGCAATGTAAGAAGAATGTCTATGACAGATGGCATATATGTCTGTCTGTCACAAAAACAACATAGCATAGAAAAAATTCTAGGATAAATGGAGTTGTGACATAAGAAAAGCTGTGATGGAAGGACAAGGCAATTTTAGGTTATTGTCAGACATGAAAGTAAGGTAAGTTAAAGTAGTCAGGAATGTAGTCTAGGTTAAAGCAACGTAGTATGGAAATACCATGTGACAATAAATCAGAAGTTTAGAAACAATCTTATCAAAGGAGCATGTGGATATTGCAATTCAATATGATGGAAAAAGAGAAAAGTTAAATAAATAATTTGGGCTTTACTTGTTCTAGTACCTATAGAAAACCGTCTAGTCAGCAAAATATATTCTAGAATCAATGATCAGTAAAAAGCCATTTGGAAAATTCACTCATAAGCACAATAAATTCATATTTATATAGTAAAAAACATTTTGGTGGTCATGACGTTAACATTTTATCCAAAATGCTAATGACTTATTTGATCAAAGTCTAAAACTGTAAAGTAGTTTAAAGTAGATTCTGATTTTAGAGTTAGCCTTAAGTTAACATTATGTTCCTCTACATAAAGAATAGAAAGCCATAGAAAATGAGAGTATTATCGGGATATGAAATATGTCTTCATTAAGTTCATTAATGAAGTTGATAGTAAAATAATTTCTTGTGCAGAGGAGAGGAGATAAATCTTTCCTGTTGAAATTTGAATAGTCTAAATAAAACTATTTCATCCTGTTGGGGGTTATCATTGTGTATTCTGAACAAAATTAACATTCAGATGGGCTAACTAAAAGTCTCTGAAAAGCAGGAAGCAAGGATAATCCTTTTATTCTAACTGGTTTAAAAATTTTATATTGACAAAGGGGTTCACTTTGCTTTCTTTAGGCACTATTACTCTTTTTATAATAAAGTTTACTCCCTCTGTAGTTTAGATTTAGCAGGAATTGTGGTAAAGTACACACCATTTCTTCTTCACTTTATACCAAGAAAGTAGGACTCAGAATCTTGTGATAAGGAATTAGACTTTATCAGATATTGAAGCAAGTCTTGCTAAAAAACTTTGTGATTTAGGGGACACCACCCAGTGATATGCATCCCAGTTAATGATTACCATTGAAAAGTGATGCATCTAATCAAGGCTATCTAGAGTTAATGGAGAGAAAAGCACCTGAAAAGAGGGTTCATTATTTCTGTGTCATATCTTGCCATTTTTTCTCCTAGGCTTTAGTTCAAAGAAGTTAAATAGGAATTATAATTCCCCCCATTTCCTTGCTTCATCTTCTTTTGCTAGTTAAGAACTTTAAACTTTGTGGAGAGATAATAGTTGGCATCTTGTAAATAGTTTATATTGTATATCAAAAACGAAATGGTAAATATGAAAATTTCATAAAGTAACTGCACCTCCAGTTTTCTATAGCATCAATTTAACAGATTAGAAAAATACAAAAATCCCCTTTCAAAAATTACAGGGTAGGATTGATTAATTTGAGAAATAGCATCTGGTAATTTAATTGCAATGCACGTTTACCATAAAGCATGCTGTGGCCTGCTGCATGATGTGATAAAAAGTTTATAATAATCAGAATATAATGTATTCTGGACTATCAGTTTTCTAAGTAGTAGCAAAGCAGTTTATCTTATATTTTCAGTATTAACAATGGAATTACTAGGCTTGTTTACTGAGCCAGTCTTTAGCAAACCTCTTTTAAAAATGTAGATGTCATTTCTTCCTACATCTTGCAGTCTAGTCAGCATCAATATAAAGCATCAACCAGCACATTCTGTATGACCTGTACTGTTTCCTTTGACTCCAGGAGTTTATAATTGCGACTTGTTCTCTTACATGGTGCTTAAACAGTTAAAGCAAAAGTGGCTTTTTAGCATGTTGCTTACAAGGCAGTCCAAAAGTTCAAAAGATAACGAGAACTTCTTGCTATTAAGGAATTAGAAAATGTATTTGCAAATATGTGTCTAATGGCAGTTGTCAGAAGCAATTAGTTTCAAATACATTTCACAGTTTAATCATGCTGTGAAATGCTTCTGAACTTTAAGGATTCAGACTTAATAATATGATACAGTTTCCTATTAAAAAGCATGAAAAATACTGGAGGAAGATTAATTGCCAAAGATTAAACTAGTATACGGTATTTAGGTCTCATTCATTAGCTTATAAACTCTGGCTCCTCAAAAGAGTATCAAGTAGTCATATAATGACCCCACGTCCTGAAATTTTAATTTAGCTTTAATTTAATGGAAGACATCTAAAATGTTCTTTATTTAGGTTTTCTTTTGAAGATTCAGATGGATCATGGGTCAACTACTTAATGATCAGACAAAAATTACCATCTACATCAGTGTTCATGATGAGGATTCTATGACACAATGATTCCACTTATTGATTTGTCCTTCTTCAGCATCCTGGCTGTTAAGAATCACAAGGAATAAATCCTGAAGAAACATAACGATTGTCTGAGTTTCAGGAGAGGAAAAAAGTATTTTCATTTGAAAAATGTAATTCAGAGAAGCTGCTAACAGCAGATGAAGAGTGATGTTGGAGATTAGAGATATTCTGAGATGAATGTGTAAAATGAGAATGGGTGTATTTTAAATAGTCAGGTAATGGAATGGGCCTAGTATTGATAGGAACAGTTACAAAAAATAAGAAAGAAGAGAAGAGAAGAGAAGAGAAGAGAAGAGAAGAGAAGAGAAGAGAAGAGAAGAGAAGAGAAGAGAAGAGAAGAGAAGAGAAGAGAAGAGAAGAGAAGAGAAGAGAAGAGAAGAGAAGAGAAGAGAAGAGAAGAGAAGAGAAGAGAAGAGAAGAGAAGAGAAGAGAAGAGAAGAGAAGAAGAGAGAAGAGAAATGAAAATGCATCTCATACTTAAAGTCAGACTGTAAAGATAAACTGCACAGAAAATAGTAATAACCTAGATTTATATGACATGTATCGCTTAATTGTAGCGTACACTTTTTAATGTGGATGCATGGGATAGTGCTCCCTAAGAGACTGAAGAAGATTCCTTCGTGCCTTCTGTTGATTCAAACCATCAGGTCATGAAGGCAGTGGTTTCTTTAGAGGACTTTTTCCCCACCTTTCAGAACCTGGGCCTGTATGTAAGCAAAAGATGAGAACTGCTGTAATGGCATATTTAATATTTAATGGCATATTTAAACACTGTGCAATAGAGAGTATAGAACCACACATGAGACTCCAATGAAGGTCCATTACAGTGACTAAAGGATTGAGGCATCAACTGCGTGAGGGAAAGTTGTGGAGATGCACTGGAGATGCTTAGCATAGAGAAAAGGTTTAGGGGTATCTCATAAATATGTACAAATTCCTGAAGGGCAGATATAATGAAGATGGAGCCAGGCTCTTTACAGTGATGCCCAGTGAAGGACAAGAGCTGATGAACACAATCTGAAACAGCATATTCCTCACTGAACACCAGGAAAAATGTTTTTACTGTGAGGGTGACTGAGAACTGGCGTAATTTGCCCAGCAAAGTTAAGGATGAAGTCCCCATCCTTAGAGATACAAGAAAGACATCTGGACATGGTCTTGAGCAATTGTCTGCAGGTGACCCTGCTGAGGCAGACGGGTTGGTATCCAGAGATCCCTCTCAATTTCAACCATTTTTTGGTTCTCTGATTGTGTGATACATGTTAATTCACATGAAATCACCTTTTCCACTCGGGAACATCAGTGGCCATAAAGCATTTTTAATTTTTAATATATTGTGATAGGATGTTCTTTTTGGTTTCCAGATGTCCACAAAGCAGCTGTATCACTCCCCTCCACAAGAACAGGGGAAGAAGACATAGCAATAAAGCTTGTGGATTGTGATAAGGATGGGGAGCTCATTTACTAATCACCATCACAGGCAAAATAGACTTGACATGGGGAAATTAATTTAATTTATTGCAAATTAAACAGAGCAGGATAATGAGAAATAGGAAAAAAAGCTAAAAATATATTTACATTTATTGTGAGGATAGGTAATTTTTTGCACCTACCTTGATGCCTTTAGAGCTTTTCTCACATTTTCTCACACCTTTCTCCCAGCTGTTGTGCAGCAGATTTACCTCTTCTTAAATAAGTTGTCGTAGAGGTTGCTACCAACATCACTGATGGGCTCAGCTTTGGCCAACAGCAGGTCCATATTGAATCCAGTTGGAACTGTTTGTGTTGGACTTGGGGGCAGCTTCTGGGGTCTTCTCACTGAACTCCACTACCTAAGCCTTGCCATGTAAGCCCAATATACCAATATGAAAATATTTAGGAATAAAAAACTGAGTTCAGGGGCCACAAAATCAACATTGAGACATAAAATAGACTCCATCATGCAGAATTAAGGAGTTTGTTCTATTCATGTCACCAAATGAAAAGAAGTTAATAGAACTGATCATGGCAATTACTTAAAATGGAGAAAATGTTTGACACGGGAAATATGGACGTCTAGCAGGCAACTCATTTGAGGACCAACAATGGTAGTGTACTTGGGCTTCAAGAGAATTCATCTACTTTGTCTACAGTTTCTTCTCCTTTTTCCAACTTGTCTGATGTTTGTCATCTGCTAAGAGTTGATTTACCTGATGATGCTTGCACAGGCAACAATGGGAAAGAACTTCCAGCAGAAAAATAAAAAGGGAAGAAGATATGGGAGAGAAAGAGGTTGATCTGAGATGCTTTAAAAGCAAACATAAATTTTGTGTGTTTGCTTTGGGACAGATTTTGTTGATTTCCAGGACTATTGAAAAATAATTAAAAATGCAATTTCAGGGACTTCTAAAAGAGCCTAGATATATTCCACTGAAAACCAGAATTTATCGTCCTAGAGAGAAATCTAGTTAAAAATTGAAATAACATGTCAGGATGGATTGATTAGAAATATACTTAGAAATAGAAAGGACTTTGAACTAACTTTTGGAATCAGTTTTTTAATCTCTTTGTGCAATGCAGGTGGCTAGGAAAGCTGACTCACAAGCTTTTTTTAATTCCACTGTGTGTTGCCTTGCCTTTTGAAGCCGATCATACTAACAATATTTGCAGATGTCTCCAAAATTTCTGGTTAAGCAATGCCGTTTTAGGGCTTCAACTGGTCAAATGCTGCTATTGGGGGATCTTTTCTGTATACTTTAGCTTTGATTACTTGGATTTTTTTGTTGTTGTTGTTGTTTTGCATCTTCTGTAAGAGTGAATATATGATGCACCTAGAAATATAATATTGAAAAGGTGACTCTAGAAGGTGCCTGCCTTCAGATTTCTAGCACATGTATCCTGTTTACTAAAATTGAATTCAAAAGAGCACTGAGATCAAAAGAAGGTGCAAAAAAAGCACTGTATGCATCATACCCACACTTTCTTAGACTCAGGATTTCTAACACTCTTCTTAGTTACATTGCTAATATTGCCCAGTTACATTATTGATTACAGTAATTTCACGAATACAAGCCGCACCAATTTGACCAAAATTTTGGTGGAAACCCGGAAGTGCGGCTAATATTCCGGGGCGGCTAATACATTAACAAAATTCTAAAAGCTGCCAACACGGAAGTGAGAGCCCGCAGCAGCCCCAAGCCAAGCTGGAGCCCGGCCGGCCCCGGCAGAGGTGGGAAAGCCTGGCAGAGGCGGGGCCAGCAGTGTGGGGGGGGGCGGCAGAGCCTGAGCCAGCAGGGCGGGGCAGGGGGGGCGGCAGAGCCCGGGCCAGCAGGGCGGGGGAGCCCGGGAGAACTGGGGCTAGCAGTGCAGGGGAGCATGGCAGAAGCAGGAAGGCCGACGGGTGGGGCTGCCTGGCAGCGGGGGAAGCCCAGCAGAATCAGGGCCAGCAGCGTGGGGGAGCCCGGCGGTGTGGGGGCGTGCAGTGCCGGCCAGGGCGAGGAAACGCGGCGGCGGTGCAGATGGGAGGGGGCGGCCGGCGAGTCTGGCAGCGGCGGCAGCGGCTGGCCCGCCGGCAGGGCGAGTACGTGAACGCAGCGGCGAGGCGGCCGGCATGCCTGCCAGCGGCGGCAGTGGCTGGCCCGCCGGCAGGGCGAGTACGTGAACGCAGTGGCGAGGCGGCCAGCATTCCTGCCAGCGGCGGCAGTGGCTGGCCCGCCGGCAGGGCGAGTACGTGAACGCAGCGGCGACGCGGCCGGCATTCCTGCCAGCGGCGGCAGTGGCTGGCCCGCCGGCAGGGCTAGGGAACGCGGCGCGGCCAGCAAGCCGGGCGGCGGCGGCGGCAGGCCGCCGGCAGGGCTAGGGAACGCGGCGCGGCCGCCGAGCCGGGTGGCGGCAGCCCGCCGGCAGGGCTAGGGAACGCGGCGCGGCCAGCGAGCCGGGCGGCGGCAGCCCGCCGGCAGGGCTAGGGAACGCGGCGCGGCCGGCGAGCCGGGCGGCGGCAGCCCGCCGCCAGGGCTAGGGAACGCGGCGCGGCCAGCGAGCCGGGCGGCGGCAGCCCGCCGGCAGGGCTAGGGAACGCGGCGCGGCCAGCGAGCCGGGCGGCGGCGGCGGCAGGCCGCCGGCAGGGCTAGGGAACGCGGCGCGGCGCGGCCAGCGAGCCGGGCGGCGGCAGGCCGCCGACAGGGCTAGGGAACGCGGCGCGGCCAGCGAGCCGGGCGGCGGCGGCGGCAGGCCGCCGGCAGGGCTAGGGAACACGGCGCGGCGCGGCCGCCGAGCCGGGCGGCGGCAGCCCGCCGGCAGGGCTAGGGAACGTGGCAGCGGGGCGGTGCTGACGGGAGAGGGGGGCCAGCGAGCCCGGCGGCAGCGGCAGCACCACCCGGCCAGCCCCGCCGAGCCGTGGCGCTGAGCTGGGCTACCCGGCCCCGTCGGCAACCATGAGCGGGCCGAGCCTTCCTGGCCCCGCCCCGAGCCAGTAAAGCCCGCTATGCCGCGATCCTGTTACTAATTGGCCAATTTGTGAAAGCTGCGCACGGATTCTCGCGACGAACGAAAGTGCGGCTAATATTCGGGGTGCGGCTTATCTATTGACAAAGACAGCAACATTGTCGAGGCACCGGAAGTGCGGCTTATAATCCGTGCGGCTTGTATTCGTGAAACTACTGTATATCATGTGCCGAAAAGACATGGGTAAATTAACTTATATCTTCATATAAAATAAATATAAAACCTCCTTCTTGGCAAAGTTCTTTCCACAAAAACAACCAGCACATTACTCAATAGTAGTAATTTATCTCAGACCACAATCTGTTTGTTTGTGACTTTAAAATTTCATCAAGTTAGTCCCTGATGTGGTCTGTTCCATCACACTGACAGGATTGATGGGACAAGTCAAGGACAATACTCATTTACCTAGGAAACATAATCTGGAATAGAAATGTGGGCAATTTATCTGCCATCAAAAATCTACATCATCCATCAACTTCATATTTCCTTAGGCTGTCTAAGCTCTTGGTGGCCTGTTAAAGGTTTATTTTTCACCTTAGTAGAGTTCTCTCAATTTGCTTGTGTGTAAATACAGAAGTGTTGAAAGCACAGCTGGTACCATTACATTCTCTGGTTTTAACTTTGTTCCTGTGTTTGGATCTGCTGGCACAGACTGAATGACTTATCTGGGATTTTATAAACAAGAGCTTTCATTTCCACCTGAAAGTATATTTATACTAGTACTTCATACATTTTAAAATATTTTGCCCTCATCTTTTAAGAAAAAATGTTTGTTTTCCTGTCTGTGTAACTCTAAATCTAACGTAAGGAAATACCATAGAGTTCCCTAAATTTGCACAAGAAGGTTGGGATTCATATTTTCTAACTTTGGCTAGAAGGTGATTGATGCCACTCTAAAACAGATATGCCTGTGACAGGGGATTTTTTTTTCCCCTGCATCTAAAGACTAGAAAGTTTGCTAGACCGTATAACTAAGTTTTAGATGCCTAAAACTGGATAAGATTAATCTTTTGAATGGTTGTGTCCAAGTCTCTGTATTGTCTTGTTATCCATCCCTGGTTGCTGGTTGCTGCCAGTAGGGCACAAATGTTGTGATATTTTCATTCTGTTTATATATATTATCTTAGAATGTTTGACTTTGTCTTCATTATCAAAGTATTACTTTGAAATAAGAATTCTTGCCATAGGGGCATAATAGTCCAGTATTCATACTACTTCTCTATCTGTGAGATATATTGTTTTTGGAGAGAATTCAATCTCTTTAAAGAAAGAACTTATTTACATTCATAAGACTAAGCTATTATTGATGTCAAATTAGTCTTAAAATTTTCACAAGAAAAAAAAGGATATTTGCATATATAATCCATATGCTTAACAATTGCTGGATTGTTTATGCAATTTAAAAGATTTGAAATTGTAGGTTATAGGTGCCATTCATATTGATATTATCCAGGTAAATAAAATAATGAGTCACAATTGAAAAAGAGAAGTAGAACCTTAGTTATATGTTATTTAACTTGAAATCTACTCTACATTTATGGGTAATGGTTCATTCTTGTCCTTTAATCCTCATGCCAAATTCCTTTTTTTAATCTGGTCTTCAAGAAAAAGAGGAGGACCAGAAAAAGTATTTGTTAGTAAACTTCATCTCACTCTTGGGGAAAGCAGTACAGCATACATTGACCTGCGAGCAATTTCCAAATATTTTAAGCAGAGGAAAGTGATTTGAAATCACTTTGTTAGCACTGATTTACAAAGAAGTCATGCTTGACCCAACCTGGAAGTTTCCTGTAACAAAATGACTAATTTGATCAAAGAGGAAGGAGTAGGAGAGAGTGTTTATCTTCACATCAGACAGTTTTGATACCTTTTTCTATCCACTCTCATCATGGACCAAGCGAGGAAGTACAAGTTAGAATAGAGTAGAGTCAGATGGACTGAAAACTGGCTGAACTGCTAGTCTGACAATGTTGTGGTCAGGAGCACAAAGCCCAGGTGGAGGCAAGAGACTAGCAGTGTGTTGTTACTGGCTCCAGTCATGTTTGACATCTTCATTAATTACCTTTCCCCTAGATCAGCACACAGAACACCCACGGAAGCTTTTTGGATGAGATAACTGGGATGAGTGGCCGAGAGACCAGATGGTTGTGCTGGGTCAGAGGGACCCTAACAGGCTAGAGAACTGGGCTGGCATGAACCTTGTGAAGCAGAACAAAGTCCTGCACCTGCAGAGAGATTGGACTAGGCAATCTCCAGAGGACCTTTCCAGCCTCCAAATTTTTGTGATTCTGGGATTCTTCTAGGCTATTTTTTGAGTGGAGTGTTTGCCAAAGCATATAAGCATGGACAGGATTTATTTATATATATATATTTCAGTTTTCACAGCAATCAATAGAGATTTAAGTAGTTTTTAAAGATCAACATAGCAGTAGAGAGCAATGAATAGGACATTTTTTAGCTTTGGACTATATGATTTGTCATAGCCATCCCTAGCATGGCTTCAGTGCCCACATACAATGATGTGCTAGTGCAGTTAGGCTGCTTTTAGTCCCAGGATGCTTTATATAAACACATTGCTGTGCAATAAATTGCTGCTGCTGGGACAAGCTCACATATTGCCAAGGCAGGAGTTGTCTGTTGCCAATAGCATAGCCACTAGAACATGACAATTAAGCTGAGATATATTGTCCATTTGAATTGATGAAACCTTTATTTTTGATTTCAGAAGGGTCAATATATTAATCATAAAGGCACAGTACCATACATTAGAAGCGAAGACTTTTAAAGACATTCTTTCTCATTGTTTTCTGAACACATTAATTAATCTCTCACAGACAAAAGTCCATGTTCTGCACACTATTATATTGCAGAATCACAGAATATGCTGAGTTCGTAGGGATGCACGAGGATGACTGAGTCCAGCTCCTGGCCCTGCCCAGCACCATCCCCAGCAGTCACACCCTGTGTCTGAGAGTATTGTCCAAACACTTCTGGAGCTCTGTCAGGCTGGGGCTGTGACCACTGCCCTGCAGAGCCTGTTCAGTGCCCAAACACCCTCTGGGGGAAGAACCTTTTTCTAATCTCCAATCTAAACCTCCCCTGACACAACTTCAGGCCATTCCCTCAGGTTGTGCCTCTGATCACCACAAAAAGATCTGTGTCTGTCCCTCCTCTTCCCCTCACAAGGAACTTACAGACTGCAATATTTCCCCACAGTCTCTTCTCTGAGGAGACCGAGTGACCTCAGCCACTCCTTGCATGCTTCCCCTCAAGGCCCTTCATCATCTTTGCTGCCCTGCTTTGGATGCTCTCCAGGAGTTTATATCCTTATCTTGCGATGTCCAAAACTGTCCCAGAATTTGAAGTGAGGTTGCCGCAGCTCAGAGTAGAGCAGGACAATCCCCTCCCTTGCCCAGTTGTGATGCTGTGCCTGATGCACCCCAGGGTAGGGTTTGCCCTCCTGGCTACCAGGGCATTGCTGACTCACATTTGAATTTCTGTGAACCAGGACCTTCAGGTCTCTTTTGGCAGCACTGCTTTCCAGCATCTTGAGGTAAGCCCGTTGCTTTGCAGTAAATATCATCACTCGTTTGTTATTTCTTTCCTTAAAATCACTGGTGATAAAAGATTATTTAAATGAGTGGATTATAAATAAAAAGTTTACAGTCCTAAAAAAGACCAAACATCAAAATAAGGTCAGTCCAATGATCTGGAATTTTTTGTTTTCTTTTAAAAACTGAATCCTTTAGAGTAATATTTTCAGTTAAATTAATGACATTGTGGCTTTTAAAATAAGGGAAAAGTCTCCATTAAAATATATACTGAAAGGAGATGTTTTGCTTCAAAATTTTTCACTTTAGTATTTTCCATAGTTTAAGCTGAGGTTCTGTCCAGTTGCATTTTAATTGCAACAGAAAGTCACTTAAATGAAGAGGAAAACCAGGTTTTTCTATATCTGAAATTTTAAAAAAATAAAAAAAAATATTGAAAAATCAAAACAAAATTTTACTATCAGTGCCAGAGTTCCATTTATTTCATCTTGGCCAAAGAAAATATTTAACAGATTTTGAAAACAACATTTTTAGGAAAGCTCTGAAGAGCAGAGCTTGCAAAGTAACTGCTTGTATATACTCCTTTGCAACTTTCATTATCTAGTCCACTTCTTCATTTAGGTTTAGAAATAGTTACATTATCTCAAAACATGGTATCTTTGTACCTTATGTATTGGATTTCACATATCATGTGAGTCCAAAGTTTCAGTTGACATCTCTTCATCTGTAAAATCAGACTGTGATGTTTCTCTGGCACAACCTCACAGCTTTAAGTTGTCTGAGTTCTTGAGTCAGAATTGATATCTTTGTGCTTAATAGCGCTTGATGAATTTGTCTTTCATGAATTAATCTAATTTACATCACTTCCTTGTCTACATCCATCTTTGGGACCATAATGACTTCATAAATGTCTTTTCAAAATTCTTCAGTGTCATAGTGACCTTAAAAATACTCAATCATAATCATTGGTGTCAAAAAAACACAACCTTATAAATATTTTATCAAAATCTCCTTTTCTCTCGCTGTCAAAACAGTGTTATTACTTAACACATTCACACTCTAATCCAATAAATTACCAGATGACAAAACCTTGTTTTTGTCTAGTAGAAGGAGTACAATTTGCTGCTGTTAAATTTACTAATTTCTTCCCCTATCTGTCCCTTTCTTAAATGCGTTCTCAAGTTAACACATTTAGATTACAAAATCCTTGTATTTATTACAGGATATTAAAATAAAATTACATGCTCAACATGGACTTTGAAGTGACATCTCCCAGTATGTGATAGAGCACTACTGCTCAGCCCCCTTGAAGGTATCTTCTCCAGAATGAGCAAGCTCAGCCTCCTCAGCCTTTCCTCATGAAGCCCTTATGGTGGCCCAACACTGAATTCTGTCCAGTTAACTGTTTGTCTGATACTGGGAGCTCAAAACTGGAGCAATATTGGAGACACTGTCCAAAGCGTGCTGAGTAGAGGAGTATAATCCAGTCCTTAATTCAGCTTATAGTCTGCCAGGGCCCAGGATTTTTTTCAGAGCTGCTCCCCAGTCAGTCAAGACACAGCCCGCATATGCTGCAAGGGGCTCCTCCTCCCATGGTCCAGTGATTTGCATCTGACCGTCCTGAATTTTATGAGATTCCTATTAGCCTTTTCCTCCAGGCTGTCTAGGCTCCTCTGGATGGCATCACTACCCTCCCACATACCGGATGTTTCTTCCAATTTTGTGCCATCAGCAGATCTGACAAACATGCTCCATCGTCTCCTCCGCTGATAAAGATGCTAAACTGCACGATTCCCAGGACAGGTCCCTGCATTGCTGTATACTGTTACTGGCCTTCAGGCAGATTATGACTAGTTAACCATGACCCCCTGAGTAAACTCATCAAACCGGTTTTTACACACATAGTTGTTCACCCACACTGATAGTCATTCTCTAATTTGGATACAAGAATATTGTATGAGTCAGGGTTGAAAGGATTGCTGAAATTTAGGTGAATGTCATTGCCTGCATCTTGAAGGCAGGTGCAGCATTTGCTTTCCTCAGTTACCCTTGAACTGTCTTGATCTTCATGACTTTTTGCAAGAAATCAGAAAGTAGCTTGCAAAAATCATTTGTCTCAGTTTCCCTGAATACAGTATGTGGATTGGTATGGGTCAAATAACTGATCTTAATCCATTGTTGTGTATTCTCCCCCTTGAACTCTGCTTCTAAGTAAATACAGAAGGCTTGGATACCTCGCTGGTGAAGAGACAAAGGATGCAAGAAGTACATGAGGCTTATCTGTGCTTGCTGTCACTGTGTCTAGTCTGATGCTGCCTTGTTTCATCTGGAAATTAAAATGGAATTTTGAAATCTGTTACATCTGAGATGACTTTCCTCGATTACCTAATGTTGAATCACATGTCAAACTATTTAACACCTATTGAGAGTACATAGGTTCATAACAAAAGAGAAAAGATCTTCATCTCTAATGGTGGATATTCCTAATTTTTTTAGGACTGAAGTTTATTTGGACTTTTAAAAATTACAGATTAATAATGAAATATAGCTTTTATTAGGAGACAATTAATCTTCTTTCATAGCAGATTCTTTCTGTGAAGGTGTTTAGTGTAATTTATTTTGTTGTGAAAAAGATTTTTGAGCAGCAATTAAGAATTCTATTATGTACACTTGGCCTTTAGTGCTTTGTAGTACAGAATCTGTTTTCTCATATGATTTCTTCTAAGTGCAATAGTGCAACAATTCAATGCTACCTTCCCTATTAATTACAGCTAGGAGAGAGATACTGATTGTCCTGAAAAATAACACCTAAAAATCTCTCTCAATAGTCATCCAGCTTTGATACTGAAGTGACTTCAAGATGAAAAATGCTTGCTTGATAAATTCTCATTAGGCAGAGGAGACTATATAAACATGTTGACATGCTCTTTTATAACTTTGCCTGTTTAATTCTTTTATATATTAGCAGATGCTGGGTACTAAGTAATCTAGAAGCCTGATGGAAAACTGGGACATCACTAAATACCATTATTTGTGACATTGCCTTATAGTTTTCATGGTTCTATGTGCTATCCAGGTCTATAAACTCACTTTTCCAATCATCTTGGCAATATTGCCATTCTCTAGATTATTTTCAGACAGCTAAGGTCTTGTGTTGTAGCTCAGCAGAGCCTGGTAATGTCCACACTGCAACCCACAGGACTGTGTTTTTACAGTAAGAGGTTCTATAATCAAAAAAATTGTGGAACAATCTCAAGTAGATGTGAAATCAGAACTTCATGGTGGATTTTGAAATTTAGGCCCTCAGCCTCCAACTTTGTGGGTGTGACTGTCTCTGCCATGTACAGTAATTTCACGATCACAAGCCGCACCATTTTGACTAAAATTTAGGTCCAAACCCAAGGTGCGGCTTATAATCAGGTGCGACTTATATACGGACAAAGAATGAAAAGTTGCTGGTTTAGTTTGGAGGACAGGTGTCTGCTAAGAAAGGCAGGAGCTTCTCTTTGAAATGGAGAATGTAAACCCCCTCCCTCCAAATTATTATAATTTTGAAATCAAGCGGCTCTCAGGCAAAGATATGGGAATTAGGAATAACAGTTCTTTACTAGGGAAATTAAAATAGAAATACAGTACTACAAAGAAACAGACCCCAAGCCCTGACAAAGTCAGAGTACAACCTGACACCCTGTCAGGCAGGGTGCTGGTAGTAGTCCCATTAAATGGTGGCTCCATCCTCCTGCAGTGACAGATGTGATTCAGTTGAAGCAGTGCTCCTGTAGAAGGTGCAGTTTCCCTCTGGAGGTCCAGTGGTGATGTGGAGAAATCCAGTTTTCCTCTGGAGTCCAGTGGAGCAAGGGGCTCCCTTAGTGTCCCAAAACCTCTGTTTTCTTCTTGGTAAGAAATGTTGGGCTCTTCCCCCTGGCTGGAGCAACTTCCAATGGGATGAAGTAATTTTATCAGTCACACAGTGGGACTCAATGGGCCATTAGCAGAAAATGACTCTCTGGAGGAAGGATGGGTTGTGAAAAGATAAAGAACAATGCCCTGCCTGGTTTCAATGGATGGCCCATTAGCAGAATATCTGCCATTGAGATAAGGATCACTGCCCCCACCCTCAACAGATGGTGATAGAATGGATATCTTTAATTACATCCTGTACTGTAACCCCAGACAGTTGCCAACACCCGGACATGTGGTTTATAATCAGATGCGGCTTATAATCATGAACTTATTGTACTCTTGTTATCTAGTGGGGAGCAAGGCTGTAAAGTACCATTCTAGCCCATGCCCGTACCTAAATGAATCCACATCAGAAATGGGGAACTCTGCCACTACAGTGATTCACCAGAAGGGTTGACTTACAGTAAAGTGTCTCCACTAGCTTTTTGTGTATTTAGAATTATTATCACTCCCCGTGGGACTGGCTTTAAGGATCCCTAGAAAAAAACTCAGAAGTTGATCTTCTGGAAGAAATTTGTCTAAATTATTTGTGGGACCTTTTACTGAGATGATGGACATCAAGTTTTCCCTTTTAGTCATTACAGTCCAGTTTATTTGTTTAAAGACAGCTTAGAGTGATAAAGGCTTTTATGGATGCAGAGCATCAAGCTGTCAGTTCAATCTGAGGAAAGGGAAACCTGTAACCAAGATGCAAGGAAAAGGGATTGGATCTAGGTTTGGGTTGCTAAAAGAAGGGTAATATTGCATCTGGGATGGATCTCATCTGCTGGTTGGACCTCCCAGCCCATGTGGTAATGAAGACTGGGGTTGCGTTGATAAGCAGAAGGCTTTGGAGCCTCAGGTTAAAGCAAGCAATTAAAAAGCAGAGCTGACAGCTAAAAAGATACATAAGTCACTTATATAAATGAATGAAATGAAATGAAAAACAAATAAGGAGTAAAAGAAATAAAAAGCAATCAAACAAAAATCCCCCAAACACCGTATGTTATTACAATTAATAAGGCGAAAAAAATTGAGCAGTCCATGAAGTAATGTCAATTATGTAGGAAGATTCTTCCTTTAATTGAGCTTGTACTTTGGCAAATATGACTAATAACCAATCTAAGATTGTCTGTCCACAGTTTAAAACTGTTACCAGTTTTCTGTTCCCCAATTAATGAGTTTTCTAGAGATATCCCTGTAAATATTTCCAAGGATAGTTATAACATCTTCTGTCAGTTATAATTTTGGCAGTATATTCTTGATTTTCTTATACTTTCTACTTCAAAGGTTTTATATTCTAAAACTGTTAATCCTTTTGCCCCCTGTACAGCAATGCTAGTCGCTGATTCAGTGTAAAGTTTCACTTCAGAGCTGAAATGGAGCATGATAATTATTTCTGTACTTTATACACACTTCTATTAGTTCTAGCTATTGTGGCAGGACCATTGTGACAGAATCTTTTCTGCAGTAGTTACAGAATTAATTCACATTCAGTCCTTAATCCACTAATTTCCACCAGCTGTAACAACTGCATCTTCTTCATGAACCACTTGCACTAAAGTGCAAAGTAGTCGCTAAAATTGTCTATCATTACTTTATTGAAGAAAATTTGAAGGAAAAAAATGAATGATTGACATGCAAGTTTTTGATCGGGAAATAAGCATTAACAGACATTTCTTAGGGAGTAGGACCACTAACCTTTGCTGCAATGGATCAGTATGTTATAAATGCTTTCAGTCCATCATTAACTGTGTGTAGCCACACACAACTATTGTCAGTACAACATGGGAAGCTGGCGTCACCATACTCAGTTACCCTAGGTATGAACATCTGTCATTGTCCAATCTTCCCACCCTCCCTGAATAGCACAGTTATGTCCGGTCCAAAATAAGGCATTGCTGTGTTTAATTCTATGTTAGCCACACACAGGGAATGAAGAGTCCTAACCTATTTCCCCATATAGCTGTCCCAAGATTAGGTACAGCCTAGTTTCAAAATTCTAAGCAACTATTATTTGTTTTGTGCTTGAATTTAGCCTCCTCACAAAAGCTAAAGTTAGTGTGCAATTCTAAAATGAAATAAATTGTGTTTGTGGATAAATTGTTTGCAACTGTGAGAAACAAATAGGTGACAATGACATATGAGCAGATTCTGAGTGCATAGGCAGTACAGATATTTACTGACTGTAATAACCTCCAACATCCCTTCTAGAAAAGGGAAAATTACTATGAATATTTTAAATTCAACTTTACAACCATGTGAACTAAAAAAGGAAGTTTAATTCTGAAATCCATATAACTACTAATTAGCTTTCTTGTGCAGAGACAGGACTTTAAATTCTTAAAGTTAATTAGCTATTTCATGATTTCATAATGTTTTCTGTGTTTATTAGGCTCATAAAGAAGTCTTTTTATTAGAAATTGATGTGTGTTGAAACAGTTTCGTAACAGAAGACTACACTAGATAAGTGAGGATCTGAATCACAGGTACAGCTAACCCATGTACGCAGATTTCATAAAACTAATTCATTTACACAACTTCGTGGTTAGAAAAACAAATAATGTCACAAATAAGCCAATGAATGGAATCACTATTAATAGTAACACAAAATGGTTAAAAATGTATAAGACAAACAAAAAAAGACTACTTAAGCACTCAGTGATTAACAGGTCATCTTTTGAATGCAAATTCATTTCATGTTTAAAAGAAACCCAAATTATTTTCCATTTACAAGTCTCCATTTAAAGGGCTTTGTGTATTTGTTGATCTGTTTCTAAACATTCACTAAATGGCTATATCCTGAAGAATCTGGTTGCTTGGTCCTCCCTATATCACAAGCATTCTGGTTTCGTAGTCTTTCCAATGCACATTGTTAGGATTAGGTCACTGATGTAATGCACTATAGCTGTCCTTTTTCTTGTAGTTTGCACCAAGTAACCGAAAAACATCAGAGCTAATTGTGGTAGCAGAGACAAGAACAATTGCTCTGCTTTGCCAACTGAACACACAAGGGTAGAAAATTATATTTCTGCTGATGGTTGTTCCTCTCAGTCTATAAATCATAGAGTCGTAGAATAGTCTGAGTTGGAAGGAACCTTTTGAATGTCACATAGTGTAACCCCCTGCAACGAACAGAGACCTCTTTAAATAGATCAGATTGCACAGAGCCCCATCTGACCTGACCTTGAACATTTCCAAGGATGGGTAATCTGTCTCTTTTCTGGGCAACACCTGTGCCAATGCTTCACCATCCCCATTAAAAAAAATGATATGTAATCTAAACGGACCCTCCTTCAGTTTAAAACCATTACTCCTTTTTCCTATCACACCAGGCTCTTCTAAAAAGTTTGTTTCTCTCTGTCTTATAGGTCTCCTTCAGGTACTGAAAGGACACAGTGAGGCCTGTCTGGAACCTTCTCCAGGATGAACAGCCCCAACTCTCTCAGCCTTTCCTCATGGGAGAGGTTATGTTCCTTTCTAAACAGCATACAAATTTAAGCAAGAAGGTTACATAGCTTGTTCTATTATCATAAAATTTTAGGATGCTCTCTTCTCACCAAGACATGAGGGTGAGAAGGAGTTGGAATCCAACTCCTGAGCCCTTGAAGAAAGTTGCACTGAATCTGGGACTGATAAAAAGAGTAGACATAATTTCTTCTAGTAATATTTTAGAAACAAAACTGTAGCTTTGATTAGTCCTTTGTAAATACAGCTACTAGAAAAATGGTACATTTCTGTACAAAATTACTGTCACATTGATGTAAGTTATCATTTCGCCTCCAAAGATAGTGGGGAGGGTTGCTACATCCAGTGCTTTGTTTGGACCTTATAATCATCCAAGGCCTTTATTGGATTTGTGAGCACTTGCATATTTCTCAAAAACAAGCACAGTTATTTTAACAACGATCTTAGAAATCTTTTTCATGACTAGCAACTGACTGAAGAAAACATGAGGTAGCTGTAAGAGTAAAGTAATGATGTCTACATATGTGGAGTTTTTTCACAGCTACAGAGAATTTAAAAAGATTTTTAGCACAAGCAAATGGGCAGCCCAGATTGGCTCAGTCTATTAAACAGAAATGTAATACTCTAAATTCACACACAGTATAGTTCTACATGCATGAGAATAGGTGTTCTTTGTGCTATTCAAAATAGCTCAAAGAACACTTAAAATTACATCCTACAGACAACTGAATTTACCTTTTTTTTTGATGAAACAGATGTTTTCCTCCCACAGTGTGAGAGTTTCTTTAATGACACAGAGCTATCATAACATCACATTTTCTTTTCTATTAAACGAAGTGTATTGCAACAGAGGCAGCAGAATCAGTGGCTGAGCCTACAGCTGCTGATCTTTCCAGGCAGCAAATTTCCTTACATGAAGAAGTTCAAACATTCACAATACAAAGCTAAAGGTAGAGGGAGAATTTGCTATCACACTGCAGCTTGTTTTGAAAATTAAAACTGAGTATTGACACTTACTGCTGCAATTGCTGCTATAAGCAGTCTGGTTAAGATGGCCAAAGAAATCTAGTACCTTAACACCTGTTATTACACTGATAGTTAACACAGGAAGAAACAAAGAAATAAATATTACAATTGCTGCTGTGCAAATACTGTGTTATGTAACATGGCAAGTCATTATATAGGTGAAATTTCAGTGATTCCATGTTACTAGACTTAAAGACCTTTACATGTTTCAGTTTGAAATTGATTTTTATACCTGAATGGTGTTACACTACAATGTTCTCTTTTTATTTTCTAGGAGACAGGGAATATCTACTGAAAGCACCTATAAATTCAGAATCTTTAAAAATCCTCATATTCTGCATGTATCAATCCACTAGTAATATTTTATACTAGTTTTGTGTCCAGGAATTTTGACTTGTGAATTACTGGGGAATGTGTGTGTCACCTCCTTCCTTGTTTAGTAGCAATATCTGGACATGAAAGTATATTAACCACAGATTAGTTGACATAGCAGTTGTTAAAAAATGTGTTTTCTTTCTTGCCTAGCTTTTTGTATCATGTTACATATGGATGAGGATAAACAGATAATAAAGTTAAAAGATACTAAGTTATCAGGATGAATTTTAGCAAAAAGGGTCACTGTCACACATGTAAAAATTCTTACATAGTTTACCTTAAAGTTTGTTGTTGAAGAATATTTAGATAAGAATCAGTATTTTTTTCTTTTCTCAAATGATATTTGTATGCGTACATATACACATGTTTCATATGGATGTATGTGTATACCAATACAGAAGCATCAGAAGCACAGCTACACACACATATTCACAGTCTCTTAAATGCTGCTATTGGATCTGAACTGCTGCTTCTGCTTTTTTAAACTTTCTTATCAAAACACAGTGTATTGCACAGGTACCCTTCAGCTTCAGTAAAGCACTAGAAATTCAATCCAATTATCAGTGCTGCAATTTCTTATTTATAATTGAAGGAAAAAGCTGCTTCTGCTTCCTAACACATTTGAAGGAGCAGGTCTCCTTTGACAATTGTAGTTCAGCTTAATTAGGCACCAGAGTCCAGAACAGGTGTTGGGGATCGCTTTTGTAGAATCAGGAGATGTAAAAGGCTGCAGTCACAGAGGAACATCAAACAACTTCTCGCAGGAAAAAAACTCAGACAAGCTCTATCTTGCAACTAAAACCCATGGCCAAGACTCACAAACAATGAGGATGTCCACACCAGCACTCCAACATCATTTTAAAAGTGATGGACTCTGTACCAGGGGTGTTGCTACTGCTCAGATACACACCCAAAGCGCACACACAAACACTCCCTTGGGGCTTCTTCCTCACAGGTACCCAGAAGGTGAGTCTGGAGAACACCAAAAGGTATGGGGCTATTGTGCAGGTTCCAAACACTGGTACTAGATGGCTGCAGAACCAACCAAGGACTTGTCTGCAACAGCAGACAAGAATTGTTGGTAATAACCAAGGACTGTTGGTATCAACATACGATGGGAAAGAACAAAATTTGGCTGGAGAAGGGAGGCCATTCAGAGATAAGGGAGCACTCTTCTGAGACAAGCATCCTTGTTATAGCTCCTGGAGGTGAGCACAACACAGTACAGAACAAGCACAGGAAGCCAAGAAACAGGCATGGACTATAAGAGGGGATTAAGACCACTGGAAGCCCTCAGATCCATTTCCAGAAAGGTTGGCAAGAATGGCCTGCACATGATAATTAACAAAGGTAGGAAAACCAATCTTTGGGGTAGAGAAACCCACACATGAAAAGGTACCACCCCCAAAGCACAGGTGGCATTCCCAAGACCCTGGACATCCCATCAGCCAGACTGCTGCAGCTGGATTCATGGTGAAACTAGGTTTATCAGCCGGATAAATGCTGGAACCAGAATTGGGGATTTTCTTTTCCCCTTCCCCTTCTCCTTCCCCTTCCCCTTCCCCTTCCCTTCTCCTTTCCTTTCCCAGACCATGGGTGCTTCCTTCTCTTAACCATGAGTGGTCTCAGGGTTTGCCCCATCCTGAGGGTGCACGGATCCCTGACGGGTATCCAGGAGAGACCTAGACAGTGGCTCTCATGGGGTAGGTGAGGGTGCCCGGCCGCAGGAGGTGTCCCAGGAACTGCGGGTGTTCCCGGGTAGGGCATTCCCGCAGCACAGGGGACACAGAAGTGTACAGAAATCCAGATTTTGGAGTGCTATGATATGTTTGAAAGGTCCTGGATAACTAAACTTGACAGCTGCCTGCAGCATCTTTATCTGCCCTTTCTTCAATTGTTGCCACTTCTTTTTTTTCCTCCTTTTTTACTGTTTCAAGATGTGACATTTCCTTTGGTCATTTTTCACACATTTTTATGTTTTAGTTTGGGTGAAAAATCAGAAACCTAGTAGCTGTAAGATAAAATAATTAACCTTCATATTAGAAAAGAACCTTTATAAAACTTACAAAATAAATGTTTCTAAACTCTGTGTCCTATATAGGCATCATTGTATCAGATAATAGATTCATTGGCACCTGTTTGATACCTGAATGACAGTTCTGCCTAAATATCTGCTGTATTGCTGTTTTTTACTCATTAGCCTTTTATAGCTACGCTATTCTTATTTAGAGCATTTCCTGCCTATTTTCCATATTCAAGTACTGTTAACATACATTTCACGTGATACATGTAAGAGTTCAACTGATGCAGACCAGAAAACCACAATTTTTTAAGAGAACAGGAAATTCACAAATAATAACCATTTGATGCAAAGAAAAAGGAAAGGTTGTGGCATAAAGCATACAAGGAAGACAGAGTAGACACAATCCCTGTGCCCATGTTCTAGGTCAGATATTACCCTAGTACAGTTCAGAAGCAATATAATCACTAGTTAGACGTTGTTTGCCTGGATTTTTTTTTGAAGTTTATAGATTTTTTGTAACTTGAATATTGCTGTCAGATTCTGGGAGGATGATTTAGAACTCAGACAGAAGAAAAGTTGCTGTCTGAATCCTTTCACAGACGTGTATCACCAGTAAAGCAAATGCTTAAATATTTTTCAGCAATTGGAATATTGGTGGAATCACAAATTTTGGACTTACTGTGTTGGTAATGCCAGAGAAGAGTAAAGTGGTTTAAAAAAAAAGAACTTGCTGTGTATGTAGAATCATAGAACTAACCAGCATTGATGTATTAAAAGTGTTTAGAACAGAAACATTTCAATAAGGTTGCAAGCAATTGTGTCTGTGCACATGACAGCAATATCCGTAATCTTTCTCATTTTCTCAAAATAAGTCCCTTTACAATTTCTCATGCTCATGCTTTTCATCTGCATTCATAGCTGAATAGGAGAAACAGTGCCCCTGGCCAGTTTTTATATAGCGCTTTAACTGTTACAACATTAATTTCAAATACAGGTTTTCCAGAGTAAGAGGATTAAAACATACATATTTTACTTCTCTGGGTAGACTTAATCACCAGCAGCAGACCATTCTATGTGATAGAACCCTTCCAAATCTCCTGTTGACTATGGGCCATGCTCCACAAATAATGTCATGAGTCCCAAAAAACACATTCTAGAGGGAAAGTGCTCTAAATTTAAAGACTTGGGAATTGAAAGCGGGGTATAATTTTTCATTCTTCCAAATGAGATCTGGGGGTGCTGGTCAACAGCTGGCACTGTGCCCAGATGGCCAAGAAGGCCAATGGCATCTTGACCTGTATGAAAAATTATAAGGCCAGCAGGAGCAGGACAGTTATTGCCCCACTGTATCCAGAACTGGTGAGGACACACCTGGAATCCATGTCCAGATCTGGACTCCTCACTACAAGAAAGACACTGAGGTACCAGAGCATGTCCAGAGAAGGGAAACTGAGTTGGAAAAGGGCCTGGACAACAAATCTTATAAGGAAAGGCTGAGGAAGTTGGGATTGTTTAGCCTGTAGGAAAGGAGGCTCAAGTGAGCCTTATGGTCCACTGCAGGTGTCTGAAAGGAGGCTGTAGCCAGTCAGTTTCCTGCTCCCCAGGGAAGAGGTCATGGCACCAACCTAATGGAGTTCAGGAATCATTTGGACAATGCTCTCAGGCACATATTGTGACTCTTGGGGATGGTGATATGCAGGGCAGGCGTTGGACTTGATGATTTTTGTGGGTCCCTTTCAACTCAGCAGTGATTCTGTGATTTATTACCTGGATAACACTAACAAACATGAAAATAGTTTCTGTACGTATGAAATTGAAAAATAAATTATTGCAAAGAATCTTGTAACATTTGTGAACTTTCTTTCATCATCTTGAGTTCGGTATCTACCTCCAAGTATAACAGATGTATGAGTACACATGAGAACACAGTCAGATGCACCACAATGTTTGCATATATGTTGAGATCTACACTAGCTAGAAAGCATTTGAGCTGACAATGCTCAACTGTAAGAGCGCCTAAATAAACCATGGACCTGGTAGTAAGGGTACTTATTTAAATAAGTGCTTTAATAATAAACCTGGCTGTCCCATTCAAAGCGAAGAATGCACAAAAGTTTGTTTTAAAAGAGTGACAAAGCAGTCTTCCAGGGCAGCATTGCCAATAAACTTGCAAGTATTGGTCTCAATAAGAAAGGAGGTTCTCAAATCCAAAGTCCCAGAAAACTCTTCCAAGTAACATGTTACCTTTGACCACCCTTATTTAAAGTTTGCTTTCTCATTCCCTCCTGTTCTTTTACTAGCTACGACTGAGAGAAGTTTGACTCCACCTTCTTTGCTACTCCCTAATCAGGCATCCATGCAGTCACTTTCACTGTTTACCCCCCACCCACCTTGCCCCCATCTTCTTGAGGTTAAATAGCTCTACTTTAAGAACTTAATTGCTTCTCTAGATTACCTATTTCGGTTTTTGTACAATATTTATCTATTAAACTATTTTTGTTGCCTCAAAACTTAATATTAATTATCTTTACTGAAGACCAAATATAAGTCCAAATGGCTAGGTAAAGAAACATCCTCTGGTATCCAGTGACAAAATTATTTTCTATATATGTACTTAGGAGGTATGTGGTAGTTTTATTTCCACTGCAAAAGGTAAGAACAAGAGATTCCAATTGAACAAAATTATCTTCATCTGCAGAGTAAAGGTTTCTTTCCATTCTTGCGTGTCCACATGAGCTATTTCTCTGCTTTCAAAACTTCTTGATTTTGAGTAAAGGTTTCTATATTTTTAACTTTCAGTTGTGAAATCAATATGGTCTATTTGTCCACCTCAGTTTAACAAGCTCAGTAATCCTTCAAATTCCAGTGAAATTTCTTCTGTGTTTTAGCAATGAATTAAAAAGGAGGGAAGGAAAAATATCATTCTGTGTGCTCAGATCATATCAGGTCTGTACACTGGAACTAGGCAGCTGCTGTCAAAAGCATTGGCAAAAAAAGTGACTGCTTAAAAGCTCAGTCCCAGACTGAATTTGTGCCATTCTAACTTCACCACTAGACATGAAATTATTCTACATTACTGCTATGAAAAAAAATTCCTGTTAGAAGTACTGATAGGAGGAATAAAATGTTTTGTTAATTAAATGTTGCATGTATATAAAGACATGTAATTTATAGTTTATATTGAATCTCTTTACTTATGGATGAGTTTTTAAAAGAGAAAGAATTGTGATAAACTATTAAGATTTCATGTTAGAAATAATAAAGTGAGTATCAAAGTTTGGTATACAGTGAAAGAAATTCAGATCTCAGATTCCTAGCAAAAGGATAAATATCTTAAGCTAAGCAGTTGATATAGATATAGTAACAGGTATATATGTCACAAAAAGAATAAAAATGTTGACAACAATTCAGGAAGTATTAGATTTCTGTGGAGTCTAACTTCATTGCCAAGTATGTGAAAAATTGTAGAGTCAAGTTATTACTCTCTCTTAAACATAAATTCTTAGTTTGGAGTATTGCAACTTACAGCATTAGTGAAGAAAAATTGCCAAAAGTTTGGAGTGATTATATCCACCTGAAGATGGGTTGGGGAGAATAGTCCCAGCTTTTCATTTTCTTCCTGTATGAGTCTGCCATACATTTCATCCTCTTTCAAACTGATTGTTTTGGATCAGAGTCAAATCCCCTCACGCTGCCTATAAATCTGTGACTAGAAGTTCTAATTCAGGTCAAGGTGCATCAGTGACACATTCAGAGACAGCCTGTTGTTGTTCAGAAATATTGTGAAAGTAATGTGCCACTGCAATGTGATATAGTAGGTCAAAAAAACCCTTCAAATAGTTACCTGTAACAAGGAAATACAACTATGGCTTGTCTTTCCCGAATGGAACTACCTGGAAACTCTACAGGAGATCAGATATTCTTTGATACTCTAAGTCTTCATGAAAAGAATCTGTTTCCACTGTTTTTTGCTGTCTCCACAATCAATTTGGGTGTGAAAGAGCAGAAGCCCCTTTGCCAGTTAAGAAACAGACCCAAGTGTTCTGATTCTCAGATTAGTTACTGCAGCTCCTATTTCTCCTTCAGAAGCCAGGAAGATCTCTCTCTGCTCCAAATGGATGGTCAAGCAGTGGTTAGCTCAGCCTTCCGGCAATCTCAATTCCTCTCTTAATTTTGATTTAACGCATTATTCACCAGCTCCCTTTTCTCTGACTTGTGTAATGCTGTTACTCAAAAAGTGCCTGAGCAGGATGAATTGGACCTCCGAACAGGAGGGTGGGATTCATGGACACTTGGCACTGAGAAGCCCCTATCTAGACAGATAGCTGAAGACCAGCTGAAGACAGTGTACTTCTTCAGTAGTTTTTAAAAACACAAATGAAAAGACAATTACATGAGTGTCTGTGCAATCAACCTTCATTCATTATATATTTTTGTTTAAATTACAAGATGCAGGAAGAGATATTGAGCTACATATTGAGAAATGAAACTAAAAATTCAGAGAAAGAGAGTAGAAATTGGTAAAATTATTTTTTCCTATTCAGAGGAGATATTATTGAATGTAGTAAAGTACATGAGCATTTTTACTCACAGATCAGAGAGGAAAAAAAACCCAGCAAGATTTTAACTTTTTGCTCTTCTGACAGTCTCTGGCTTTGATTCCCTTTAGTCTGTGTTGTGACTTTTATATGGTTTGGGTAGTTTATTTCCCACACCAGGAGGAGAAGGCTCCTGTATGTCTTTGTGGCATACAAGATCAATGCCTCAATGAAGCATCCTCTTTCTTTCCTCTTTCTTTCAATTCCATTGTTAATTCTACAGAAGATACAGTAAAGTACTGATGAGATATTTTAGAACTAGTTTTTCACTGAAAAATTTCACGGAAATGCAGATTTATCTGAAGTAATATCTAACAGGAACATAGCAATAGGAGAAATCCAAGTTTGTTATTTAAGTAGTATTCTTATAATTTTTATTGAGATATTTCCATTACGTAAATATGAAAGATAAAGGTAAAATTAGCATTATTCATGTAGGGGTTTTTATTTTCTTTTTTTTATGTTATCACGTATATTTAACTTTCTCAGGAAATTTTTACTTTATTTTCATGGTCAAGTTTCATTTTATTTGGGGAGGGGTTGTGTTTTTTTTAAATATTGGGGGTTTTTATGAAAGGAAAATGTTGGCTCCTGCCCATCTTTCTAAACCAACTGAAAGTAGAATAAGAGGAATGGACGAGCATTTATATTTATGAACAAGTTGCAAATATACCCAAACACAATGAGACTTATTTTTAAAAATGTGGATGAAACCACAGTAGTATTTTCCTAGTTTCACTCTCTGCATACTTGTAAATAAGACTAGAGATGTAGTTGAAAAGTATTTTCTTTCCAGCAGAGGGACTGTAAGAGCTAAATGTGAATGTGCTAACTGAATTATCTCCATGCAAATACAGCTGATCAGATTGAAAAATAATCATAAACGTAATGGAATTAAAACATTTAGAGAGTAGATTGGGTGCTTGGATTTACGCCCTTAGCAAATATAACAAATAAGTTAAGAGCAATGAGGACATTCAGAGATTGCCTTGCACTATTATAGGAGGAAAAGGTAAGCTCTGTGATTTTTACAGAGGATATTTCCATGATAATGCCAAGAGGTCAGCATTTTGTGTTGTAAACTGATTGTCTCATACTCTGTAAAACGGTCAGAGTTACACAAGGGATGTTGCAGTGATTCACCTTAAGTGAGCACATGTTTTTTACACAAACACAATCATTAAATAACAACAGGCTGATTCTAAGCCAGTAGAACATTGCAGCCTGCTTCGTTCATGAGCATGGCCAGTGGGTCGAATGAAGTGATTCTCCCCCTCTACTCTGCTCTTGTGAGACCCCTCCCAAAGTACTGCACCCAGTTCTGGTGTGCCCACATAACAAGGACAAGGAACTGTTGGAAAAAGTCCGGAAAAGAACTGAAGCACCACTGCTGTTCTGCTTGGAGAAGAGACACTTGTGTGGAGACCTCATAGCAACCTTCCAGTATTTGAAGGAGTGCTGTGGGAGGGCAGAGAGGGGCTCTTTGTCAGGAACTATAGCGACAGGGCAAGAAATAATGGGTACAAACTGAAAGAGGGGATATTTAGGCTGAATATTAGGAAGAAATTCTTTACTGTGTGAGTGGTGAGACACTAGAACAGGTTGCCCAGAGGTGTGGATGCCCCAGGCAATGTTCAAGGCCAGTTAGTACAAGGCCCTGAGTAATCTGGTCTATTGGGATGTGTCCCTGTCCATGGCAGGGAGGTAGAAGGTAGATGATCTTTAAGGTCCCTTCCAATCCTTACCATTCTATAATTCCATTATTTATTTCAGTAGATGCTTCTGGAAGACATGGCTGTACCTTTCACAGTTTCTTCCTTCTTGGAATATCTTCCTTCTGGGTGGTATCTCAAGCTTCATTATTGGTGATATCTCTGTGTTCATACTTCTAGGAAATTCTATTTCCTTTTACATTATCATGAATGCAGTCCTTTCAGTGCTCAGCAGACTGAATTATTTTTAAAAAGTGTAGACATTTTAATTCAGAACATGGAAACTAGGATTCCATATTCATCTAGCTTGTCATTATCTTCACATTGTTAGTTATGAGAAGGCCTTTTCTCCTATGCAGAGTGATGTAAAATCAGTGTTTACAAAGGAAGAAATGTGGGGATCTTATTGAATAATTATGACTACTTCTTTCATACCACAGTATGCCAAGATAAATTCTCACATGCTTGATATCTCTAGACAGTAGGGATCCAAGGCCTTTGGATTTATTCAGACCACTTAGGAACCCACTGAAAAGAGAAAAGGGAAAAAAATAAAATGACACTTTTATTCTCCCAGGGAGAGAAAAGAGCATTTCTTTGTATTGTGCCTCGATCAAGAATACTGCATCCAGCTGAGCCTAATCAAACAGAGAGAAATATGTGGCAGTGTTTGTGTGCAGAATACACACACACTCCAAGACACCGTATGAGGTATAATGCTTGCTGTCAGACTTTCTCACCCCTGCAGCATATTTTTTTTAAAACCTGTTGTATCTCATACAGATTCTGTTACTGACTTTTAAATTTATTTTTTAAAAACTCAATGCACCTACACATGCTTTAGAGATCTTTTAAAGAGTCAAGGTCTTCTTTCTGTCTTAGAGATGAAGCACTAGGATGACAGTCAGGAGACAGTTATTTCTTCCCCTATCTCTGATGTTGATTGAGCGTGTTTCCTTGGAGGATTTACGTTCTCTCTCTGAGACTTGGTTTCTAACATTAAAAACTGAATAAATACCAAAACTTCAACACGGATATTGATAGATATTTATGTGAGATATTGAAAAGAACATGAAAACACAAGTAGTTTATAAAACTGCCTCCTACAGTTTTTAGTGATATGCAATTCTCAATGATAGGAAATGGCTAGGCCTGTTTTGAAGGACATGGAAATCTGGTTTTAATACTCCACAGTTGTTTTTCTTTGATTCTGTGGATTCACACACTCCATTTATGAACTGATGCAAGTTTTCAGCAAAGACAGCATTCTGTACTGAAGATACACTGAATGAAGTTGTTTATATGGTACCTACCATATTCTCTTGTTGGATGTTATTCAGTTCTTAAAATATGCATTTACTTTACGACATATATGAGTTTATATATCTTTGAATTAACCCCTTCATTTGCCTATTTTATTCAATATTTATTCAATAATTCCTTCTACACATTGTCACTTTTAAGCATTTTTTATCAGACACCTTGTCAAGTGAAAGGCAGCTTTCCTTGAACTCTTTATACTGGATCAATCGATCAGCATGGCCAGGGAATACAAGACCCTTGTGCTCAACCAGCCTGTCAGAACCCTATTACGTAGACTCCACTGAAGAGTGTGTTGTCTTGAAGTGTGGTTCAACTAATTTACTCAGGGTCATGCACCTGCACTTTTATTTGGAATATTGCCAGTTTTGTCAACTCTGTTATCTACTGCCAGCTGCTGCTAGTGCCCGCAAAGGACTCACATTAAGAAGCTAAGAAAAACCCCCAAACTTAAACACTCTTTATTTACAAACAGACTGGTAGTAGAAGACTGTGATGGGCTGTTCAGAGATTGCAAACGGTCTTGAAATGATATACAGACAAGCTCCTATCACCGGTGAAAGCTAGCATGAGATAATAATTCAGTGTGCATAGGATAAGGTTCTTACCCAATATTTGTCCCCAGGAGGGAGAATACAAGTTCAGGTTGTGGACCAATCCCAGAAGTTATGATGGAGTCTTCTATGACATCCCTCCCCACATTTCTTTGAGGGAAGGGAAAAGGTAACCTTAAAGTTGATGTCAGGTCGTGTTTAGGTGGAGTTTACTGACTTTAGTAGGCACCTGTAAAATAATATGCATTGTCAAGTTAATGAAGCAAAATTCAGTTTTTGATTATCATCTAGATAATTCTTTGACTTAGTTCCCATTGGCTGCATTTTTTCCAGATGAAATATAACCACAATACCTCTGTGTTGCTCAATCCTTTGCTTCATATCTGCAGTGTTCCTGCTCTTTGGATGTGCAGTTTGTCCCTGGTGAACTACAGCCAAGACTTACAGTCCTTTCTGACCTTTATTTTTTGGTCTTCTCCCCATATACCTCCAGACCTTTTTTGGTTCTGCTATAATGCTTTTGCTAGGAAGATTTATATGCAATAATCAGATGTGATACACAACACTTTTTGATTAAAAAAAGCATAATGAAATTTTCTGGTTTGTTTGCCATTTTTAAAATAATAATTCATAGAATTACATTTATTTTCTTGACTGATCTGGCACTGACCTGATATTTTAATGGAGCTGTGCGTTATGACCCAGAAATCTCCTTTCTCAGTAAGGATTGTCACCTGTCAAAACATCACTCAGATTTGTCATTGTTTTTTACTAATCCTTTTCAAGTTCCTGATGTGTCTGATCCATAATCTCTACCAAGATCCTAAGATTCTTCTATGCCCAATGACTCTTCTAATTCCAATGTGGATTTTGTTATGTTTGCTATCCCCCAGTGACTTCTCTTGGAGCTATATTACTCTGGATAAGCAATCCACTGAGGGAAGATTTAAATATTCAAGGCAGCTCCTCTGCATTACCCTAATAATAACTAATTATTTGTACCAAAGGAAACAGTCTCAAAGAAAAAAAAACAGAATGAAAGGATGCTAAATTTCATAGAATTCCTCTATATTTGGGAGAATTATATTTGTGGGAAAGTGCCCCAAAGTTTTCTCCACTGGCTATTAAGGATATTTAACTTCTTTTATGCATTCTTGCTCACCCACTTGGTTCAGCTCACTAAATAGAGCATTCAACCAAGAATTTATGTAGGTAACACAAAGATTCCAACAAGACCATCCATCATTTAAGCTAAATTCCCTAGTTAATAGGAACTAACAGTTCCAGAGATTTAAGGAATATCTATTTTTTTTTTTCTGATTTGGGCAATACTCTGGACTCTTTACTGAAACCAAGAAACTTTTGGATAAAGTTATGGGTTAATAAGTTAAGACACCATAGACACAAAAAAGTGAGTATGGAATGGTAAGGAAGTAAATGAGCATATGAAAAATAAGTCCTCTGAGTTAAAAGGGTAATAAGACATAAATAAGAAAAGTAAAAGGATTAAGAAAAAAGAAGCTTTAAATTCCATCTGAAATTTTATAATTACTTGCAGCCACCAATAAGGCAAAATTTGGATTTTGTGTTTTTGTTTCTGTGTTTTATATTGGAGTCACAATGAAGTCTTTGCAGTGAATGCAACCTTGTCCCAGGGCATTGGGCCCCTCCATAGGCCCAAGGCTGGGATGTTGTCCTCCAGGTGGTTGTAGCTCAGCAGGAGCAGGAGGAGCATGGGTGCATGACAGCAGGAGCTGTACATGGAGCTTTGGCAGAACCCTCAAAAGAAGTACCTTCCCAGGCAGTGACCACCCCATGGCCCCTGGGAGCTTCCCCTGGGTGACCATGGCAAGAGATAACCCTCAGCTACCCTGGCTCTTAACTGACACAGAGCCTTAACCGCTGAATCTCCAGGAGCCCCTGGGGATGCTTTCATGGCCCTTTCAATATCTTCTACTACAAAACTTCCTAAGTAGATACCAGAGATCACTGTGATTGCACTTGATGTGGACTGAAAGATATGCAAAATACTTTGAGATTAACCATTGAAGCTCATCAAATATCATGGACAGGGACCAATTAATTTCTAAGTAGTCATTGGGCATTGACAGGGTTTAGGCATGGACCTGTTCAAAACTGTGCAAACTGAAGCACATCTTGACAGCCTTATAAATGGGAATTCAGGTGTGAAAGAAATGCTAATGTTAAAAATGTAAAGAATGAAAGAATTTAGCTCATTTGGAATGTATACAGTAGGTTAGACAGAAAAGGAAAATAATGTCATAACTGAAAAATTAAGTGCTTGAATTCTGTTTCAGTCATTTGAGGTTTCTTGTTCATCTCCTGGACCCCATTTCTTTGGAAACTGATGCAAAAGATGAACTACAGTTATACTTCCAGGTAATGTCTTATCTGTGGGCTCTGTCTCTTCCTACAATGCTCCTTGAACATTTTGTGTAGTTTTTGAATAACTCTCGGATTAATGCTGGGAATAGGGGCCTTTAATCTGAGCACCTATACATGAAGTTTTTTTTCTTTGCTTGTTTTCTGTCACTGGTAAAATTGTGTTCTTTGTTATGTGATAACAGTTTTGATGGGCTTGAGAAAAAATTTTGTGTCCCACCACTTCATTGCACAAAAGCTGACAAGGAGGAGTGCTGCCAGACTGGGAAGAGTGCTGAGCTGTGGTTGCTCAGCATCCTTGAGAGGTTCATACCTCTTTTATTATAGGTAATGTAATATAACTTCAATTCAGATAGAATATAACTTCAACTTAGATAGAATGTACCTTGCCCAGATTCAGATATGTAAAGTTTTATTATGGCTGGGACAGAGGAATCAACAACCTGCAGTGGTTCTGGATTCTGAGATTTATTAAAGGATCTTCAGGTTTTTACCCTGTTTGATTATCTCACACACTTGTTCTTAAAAGTGCTACATTAACCAGCAGCCAGTTTCCCTTTCCCACAGAGATCCCTGCTGCCCAAGGAGAGCAGGCAGACAGTCAGGTCTGGACAGCGCTTGCAGCTTCAGCCCAAGTCCCTGGGCATCCCCCAGGAACATTTAGCTCCACCCATTTCTGTCGTCCAGGATCATACTCCAGTTCCAGTATCTTTGCTCCAATCACACAGAATCATCAAATCCAACCTTTGACTGGTCACCACCACATCAAATAGACCACAGCACTAAGTGCCACATCCAGTGGTTTTTTGAATACCTCTGGGGATGGTGACTCCACCATCTCCTTTGAAGTCCATTCCAATGCTTATCAACCCTATCCATGAAGAAATTATTCCTTATGTCCCACCTGAACCTTTCCTGGTGCAGCCTGACACCATTTCCTCTGGTTCTTTCACTGTTGCCTGGGATAAAAAGCAATAAGGTTTTTGTGTGATTCTGAGTGATTTTGAATGTGCACAAACATTTTGAAAAGAAATGTGATTGCCTTTATGTAACAGCAGCATGCCTCTGTATCCCTGAATCACCTGAACTCACCACCTTTTCAGACCCTCTTTTTCTTTCTGAGACCAGTTCTCAAGAGGTCTTATTTTTAACACTTTCTTCCCAGAAGTCCAAACCCTGAGCTTTCCAACTTCATTAGTGTATGTGCACATGCCTAGCTTCCTGATTGGTGTTTCTGTCTCATGTCTCTATTAATTTTAGGATTCAGGATGTGTCACTTTTCCTCAGTTCAAGTGTTGTCAGGATTCGTGACCAGTCCACACTGGTGGCAGCTATCAAGTTTCTGCTTGAAAATGCAAAACCTCAGCTCCAGACATTCACCTGTACACATACACATATACCACACATGCACATTTACCAAATTATGTGCTGCCTGTGAGCATTTACAGTTTAAGCTGTTTTTATCACCTACAGCAGATTTAGACAGCTGCTTCTATACTAATCATGCCAGAGTGCCTTTTATGGCAATAGAGGAAAAATCCTCTTTAGGGTATCTCATCTACTTTACAAATGCTATTGGAAGATGTCATGGACTGAGCAATGGAAATGGCAGTTGTCTTCATCTGTAAAGTAAAGGAAACACTGGAATCTTGTTCAGGTGGCTTCTATTTTTCACAGCTGATTACAATTTAAAGATGCAAATATTTTTCTGCCTAGTTTGGAAAACCAAAGGGCTGGAGTTTAAGCAGGTCTGATCAGGTGTGAACACAGTGCAGCACTGCAGGTGCCAAGGGAATGCTGAGGTAAAAAGGGGAGTTTATGGGTGCCTCAGGCTTCTTTACAGTCAGCAGTGACTAAGAGAGATTGTTCTGGGTCTCAGTTTTCCTTCTAAACATGTAAGAGCCTTACTTAAATCTTCTTGGTCCTTAAACTGCTCTTTGGAACTGGCTTGCCTTTGGTTTTGTGTTTGGATTTCTTTCTTCTCAGATGTTTTTTTCTAGTACAATACTAGGAAAAAAAAATGACAACAGAATTGAGCCAAGACAATCCTCCTATTCTAGTCTATTCTCTTTCATTAGGCCCTGGGCTGTATTCATGCATAACTGTTTTAGGTTTGAGATTTTTTTTCTTTTAAACTTTCAAACCAGTACAGACAGCAAATAATTTGCATTATATTTTAAGGACACAATGGAACATAATGAACTGCAGAGTTAAAAAAAACCTCCTTTTAGAACAATAGGCTTATTCAAATAATTATGTGCATGCCTTTAGTAAGTATTTTTATATATAAAGATATAAGAAAACCCACACTCCAGTAGAGATATTTTGTGATTCCTTTTGACATTCATGTCCATTAAAGCAGCTTAAAATCAGACTGAACTTTTCTTTTGCCTTTAGGGAATGGCATATGCACATTTTATTTTCCTGCTCTTCTTTGAAAACTACTCCAATGTCTATTTATTTAAAATTCAAGGTGCATTTACTAATTAGTGCCAGAGGAACTGTAATCTTAATAGGCCATAATAGGTCATATATGTCATACTGTTTTATATGCACCTAGGAATACATAAAAATAAGATTAATTGGAGGGTTATATGTCAGATTTGATAACAGGTAAAATTGTTTAAACTTGTGACTTAAAAATTAAAATATATGTCACATGAAATCCCTGTGTGCATCCAGCAGTCTAAGGGACTGAGGTGTCAAATAGCAGTCCCAAGGGAATATTTTACTGCTCTATTTTCTTTGGTGTATGCTGTAAATCAATTTTAGTATATTTAAACAGGTATTTTGTAGCTGATATTTAATCCTCTGAATATCTGAATATAGTAAACTAGAAAAAAAACAGACTCAAAATTATAAACTGTTCCTTGTTTTAATTGCTGTAAATTTATCATTTGGGCAGGAGGAATGAGAAAACACACTGTTATGCAATTTTGTTCAGTAGAAATTGATTAATCTGCATATGTTACTGGCATAAGATGCTATCTTTCTACCTTTGAAAATACAGCAAATTCACGAATACAAACCACACTGAGTATAAGCCGCATCGCCAGGTGTTGGCAAACATTTTGGTTTTTGTCCATAAATAAGCTGCACCTGAGTATAAGCCGCTCTGTCGTTCGCAGCGAGGACCCACGTACAACAAAGTCGCCAAATAGTAACAGAACCGTGGCAGGGCGGGGTTTACTGGCTCGGCTCGGGCCACGAGGGCTCGGGGCTGCCGACAGGGCTGGGTGGCCCAGCTCCGCGCTGCCGCTCGGCAGGGATGCTCGGGGCCGGCCGCCACCACTGCTGGGCTCGGTCACCCCGGCCCGGTGCTGCCCCGTGGTGGCAGGGGGGGCACAGAGCCTGCCGGCACCTGCGGCAGCAGTGGGAGGCAGGGATGTAGCCTGCCTGCTCCTGCAGCAGCGGCACGTGGGGACGGGAGCCCCCCGAGCCGCGGGGCCAAGCAGGAGAGAGCCCCTGCCTCCTCCGAGCCGCGGGGCCAAGCAGGAGAGAGCTGCCCCGCCTTCCCCACCCCCTGTGCTGCCTCCACGGAGCAGCTCCACCAGCCGCACAACAGAGTAACCAATTTGTAACAACCGCGTAAATGCAGGGTTTTACTGGCAGGAGCTCGACTTTGCAGTTTGCACTGACTTGGTTTGCACTCCCAGGGTTGAAAATGTCAGAAAATTATTCACATATTGGCCGCACCTGAATATTAGCCGCATTCCCAGTATGGGAGCAAAATTTTGGTCAAAACTGTGCGGCTTGTATTCGTGAAATTACTGTATTTGGGTTCATTTACTGGAAGCAGTGGGAGAGTCTAGCTTTTACTTTAGCACTCATCGGGCGAAATATGTACTCCAAGTCAGCTGAAGGTGGGGAATAACAGTGATATCTCCCCAAAGACTCCATCTCACATGCTTAATGCATTTGCAAGTCCAGGAGATGGGAAATTTGTCAATTTGAGAACAGATGTACCTGATGAAGAGTGACACATGCCAAAGCTATGACTTCAGCTTTCTTCTTCCCTTCTCCTTTTTTTTAAGTGAATGGTTCCCATGCCAAGGAAAGGAAACCATAGCATTTCCTGTGAGCTGTAGGGAGTTCCTGAGAAGTGAGCATATCAGAACTGTAGCTTTTCAAAACTTTACTATCTAAAGACAGATTTTATGTGCCTTCGCTTTGTGAAAGTGACCTGTCTCTCAAGCTGTCCTGGCACAACCTCAAAGATACGGCTGTTCAAAGAAAAGACTTCTGCATGTGTTTTAACATGGGTAACACTAGATTCCTCCAGGGTTTATTGTTAAAGTACTTATCATGGTGGCTGAAATGTTTCAGAATTGTACTCTGACTCTAGATCTGTAGACCATTAGCGTGAGCATTAAAAAACTTTACACACCAGAGACAACTTTATGATCCCATTTTGCAGAATCTTAGAAGGGATGAGCCATGTTAGGTCATCCAGAAAATATTTCTTCCAAAGCAGGAGTTCTTTACCCATTAACTTTCCAACCCTAGCTGTACTCTACATCCTCTCCTATTTTAAATGGAGAGTTTCTACTTCTAATCGATGTCACATTCTTACCTCAGTGCAATATGGCAGTCTGCAGTGAAGAGAAAGCACATAGAATCACATAGATGGTTAAAAGAAAGTGTTCTTTCATGGAAGACAATAAATTAATTTTTTCTCATTCATTGTTGGGTATATTGGCTCAGTGTAGTGTTTTCAAATTTTTGAATGTAGTTTAAAGGAAAAAACTTTAAAAGTAGATTTTTATGTTTGTTTTTAAGAAGCATACTTAATAAAAACTTTGGATGAATCTGGAGATAATGGGTTTTTGTCTGTTCATACTATTAATTTTTCATAGAAAACACCTAAACCACCCAGAATTACTTTTTGTACTGTATAAATAATGACATTCTCAAAGATGAAAAACTTAGATAATCTATTATCCAAAGGAAATGGCATCAAAGGGAAAATGAAGAGAAACAGAGAGCAAAAGGCAAATAAATTAGAAAGAAAGAGATGGAAATGTATCTAGGAAAGTTTCTGAACGTTTTTGGCTGTTTTAAAAAATGAAAACCCCTTGTAAATATGCTACTGTTAGGTTTTTCACTACTCTATACTTCAGCACAGAAATAAGTGTAGATTCTGCTTTATACAGCAAAGTAGAATACTGCTTTACTGAGTTGTTCAGCATTCCTGAACTAAAAATCTACAGTTTCTTTCTTTCACTTTAACTCTACAATGTAGATTTGTGGAGTAGATGCTTATATTCACCATGCATATACGTAAGAAATAAATTAGTTTAAAAATCTAAACACTCTTATTATCCTTTAGGAAATATTAAAATAATTTATGTCCCCAGCTATGTCAATGTAACCAACTTTAGCTCAACACAAATGATCAAAATTATGCTTGTGTAAATAAAAGATATGTTGGCTCAATCATTTCAAAGAAATAGGACTGATAAAATTAACAGTGTCTTTAGAACTAATTAAAATTGCTTTTGCATGCTGCTAATGTACTTTATCCACCACAATAGCTGCAATCTACCAGTGCTTCAAAGGCTGTCTTTCTATTTTTGAATTTACAACTTTGATCTGAATCTATACTTCTAGTCCTTCCTGAAAACTAGATGCTGCAAATGTATAGTTGGAATTTCATCCACTTTTAGATCTATTCCTGGAAATTAATAGCTTAAATTGTTGTAATCTTTATATTAATGTGAAGTATTTGAAATCAGTTCCAATGACACCATTGCATACTTTGCCCTGATCTAACTTTATGCTATATCACCATAGCTATTCCCTACTAAGCTTCAGTTGGAATTACAGTTCCTTTATCAATACTTTATTCATTAAGCTTTATTCCTTTTACCAGGGCAAAGCAATATTTTGCAGTTATTGGACAAAATTTTGTTAAGAATGTGTAACTATTCTACGGACAAATATGCCAACAGGCTACACTAATCTACCAAGAATCTATCAAATATTCTCTGAAATGCTGGGCTGATAATTTGGCTTTATAACAGTGCTGTTGGTTCAATAAAACAGCCATAAGACTGGAATTTTCCTTGTTTCCTCTATGACTTCAAAGTTTGTTATTGAGAGCATTGTCCTTTCATCTGTTATCTCACAAGTGAATATTTGGTACTAGGATAACAAATTTACTTTGAGTTATGTCCCAATGGTCCTTTTTGCCCAGAAACTTTAAAGACATTACTCTTGGTAATATGTGTGATTTCCTGATATGGTTTATTATATAGATTGGCTGAATATCAGTTTGTAAATACTTTTAAAATGCTAATCTTTAGCTGCAGAATTTTATATGTTTGAAGATCTAATTGGATTGTTTTATGTTTATGAAATATAATGAAGAAATATACAGTAAATAATAGCAAAATACCTCAATTTTCCCCACTATTCTATTATATTAGATGGAAAAACCTCCTACAAGAATCATAAATCAGTCTACTTTTAATTTATATCTCATGCAGAATACGGTGGCAAATGTGATTATATTGTTTATAAGTCTGCTGTAACTGCTTGCTAAACAGAGCATAAAATTAAAACTTACATTTCTTGTTTCAAAATTGCTTTATAGAAAGATTTTTATTAGTATTTATTGTGCTGAGATAATTATATTCAGCGAGAAAAATCATCACGGTCTTTATTTATTGTATTGCATTCATCCAGTTCCTTACAGAAGACCTGGAAGAGACCTTGGGTGCCTTTGACTACTGTCAGACTACATTTCCTACAGACATTAACCAGGTAGTTAAAATTATTTTAGTACGGCTATGTCTTTCATTCTGAGATGTTCTCATCAAATACTGCCAAATTCAAATGGTTTGGATTTATTCACAGTAAAAAGAACCACAGTGCTCCTCTGATCAACACTTTGAACAGATCGCTAAGAGAACCACCAAAAATACTTGACCTTGTGAATTGTGTGTGGACAATTAACTTATTCTACCTATTCACATCAGGTGAACTAGTAAAGACCATTATTGTCACGTGTACTTTAGAACTATATGTGCATGGTCTACCTGCATGTGGTATTTCCATCTACAAAGACACAATCCTCAGATCTCCCTATTTGTCTGTCACCCCCAGGCAATTTCATGAAGCTTTGATTAGTCCCTCTTTCTCTGGAAAACTTTCTTTGCTCCATAAGGAAAGGAATTTAAGATAAGAAAACAGTAAAAGAGAATAAGAAGACATATGTTGAATAATCAGTTTCCCTAAAGAGGACTGTCTAATTGACTGTCCTTTGCATTAAAATAAAAATATTTGACCCCCTTACAAAATTAAAATTATCTTTCATTAGCAAAAAATATTAACCTTTTATTATATTAATTAAATTTTATTACTTTATTTAGCTTTCAAAATAATTTTATTCTATGGCAGTGAATGACACAGATTCCTCTTTATTGTGATGAAAAGCATTGCTTTAAGTCATTACATATGTTTTCTTCTCATTTTACCCTGCCCTACTTTGCTGAAGTGGGTTTAAAAACAACCCTGTGTGTAATCATCTCTTCTTAATTAATTTTATTTCTTAGTCATGACCTGAATGCTTTAAAAAAAAAATTTTAAAAATCACGGTTTCATAATGCTCTTTTAATAAGGTCTGATCTGCACTGATACCGTACTGACATAATGTCCTTTTTCTGGCAAGGACAGGGTTAATTTTTGCAGTAGCCAGGAGTGAGATGTGGCTGGGACCCTGATGTTGTTGTAGACCACCTCACATCATTGCTGGGTGAGGGGAAAGGGACTCTCTTCTTTAGAGAAGGGATTCCTTTTTGTCTTGAAAGCATTTCTATTGTCAAGAAAACATCTGATATTTGTTTATTGTCGGGCTCTGGGGTGAGAATTTCTGCATGTGAAGCACTCTTTTCGTATACTTATCTTATTAATATTGCCGATGTTACTGTTCCTTTTATTATCTCATTGCTCTTAGCAGTAAATTTTTCTTATCTCAGCCCATGATCTTCACCTTCTGTCCCTCCAGTTCTCAGGTCCAACCTGCCAGGAAAGGCGAGGGGTAGAGGAAGAGAGACAGAGCTGTGTGTGTTTTGGGAGAGTCTTGGTGGGGACACTGAGTTTGGGAATGCCTAAACCATGACACAACTATACTGGCATAGAAGGGGCTGATGAAAACTGTGTGTACCACTATTACAGATTACATTTAATTTTTTTTCCCACAACCTCCTTTTAATGGAGGTTTCACAAAATATAGAGCAAGCCCTCAATGGGGCAATTACAGAAATAAATTCACCCAACAATTTAGCTGTACCTATTTTGTGTCACAATGTTTTCTTCCTTCCTTCTTTCCTTCATCCCTCCTTTCCAAAAAGTGGTCCAGACTAAGGATGTTTTCTTGCAGAATAAAAAGAGACAAAAATTATGCTGGTCATGTATTTCCTAGATCTTGATCTTCCAAATCTCCAACATAAATATATGTATGCTGCCTCTTTGGGTTGTGCCAAAGTGTTTTGAGCTGATTTAAACATTGAAATGTTAGGGTTTCATGACATGGATAATTCTGATGGAAAAAAAAAATAAATCTCTTCGTTTTGGCATACCTACAAGCATAATAACCTCTGTCAGTAAGGCATGGTTGAACAGCTGTCAATGTGTTGAGGAGAGTAATCTTTTATTTCAACTCAACAGCAGCCAAGACAGCTTGTCAGAGTGTAATTCAAAACAATAGACAACTTCTGAATAAAGAAACTCCAGACAACTGAAAGTGGAAGTAATTAACTTCATTCTGGAGGAATCATCCTTTGTTAACATTAAAGATTCTTTAAATTCAGATCATGGAATATTGCCTTAAGATATTCAAAACATGGTGATTAAATTGTGTACTACTAAGATTACCATGATCTTTCAAGTAATAGACAAAGGAATAAGAAGCATGGCAATGGTAGATTCACTCAGTCAAATACTCTGGCCCCGATAGTGACCAATATTGAACAATTGGCCAAAGAGAATAACAGATAAGCTTGCAGGAACAACTTCTTATCTTTTAGCCACCCATGATTCAGAGACAGTGTTTCATTTATCTTTGTGTTTAGCCTTAAGTGGAATTCTGTTCTACTAATATGAATAAATCCTTTCTGAATCCATTTGTGTATTTGGCATTCATCAACATCCCAAGGCAGAGTTCCTTACATATCTACTCTTATATTAGTCTGCAACAAATAGTTTCCTTTGATGAATTCTTAATCACTGTAAGAAATTGTGAATAATCACTGTATATTAACTTCTTCTTATTAACTGTGATTTTTGTGCCATTACCATTTGATTCTATGATTCATTACTTTTTCAAAGTAAAGAATGTTAATTAATTTCTCCAAAAGATACGTTAATCCACAGCAGTAATAAAGCTTTTATCACTTTTCCCACGCTTTTTTCTATTTCTACCAAATATTTCAATGGAAAGAAGCAGAACTGTAAAAAGCATTTAAGATTCAGATAGTCTAGGGTTTGATACAGTGTCATGTTTTCTGCTTTTTAGCCTATTTTATTGTTAATAATTTCTGATATCATCTCTAGGTTTTCCACAGAATATTGTTCAGTCTTTCATTAAACAATCAAAAATTAGTCAAAGAAAACCCTTCTGAACTGGAGTACATCACAAAGCAAAATATTTAGGATTGCTTTGTGCTGTACTTGAATTTTTTTCCCCATGTGCACTGTTCACATGTCATCTATGACTTTATTTTCCACTCTCACAATGTTTTGAGCTCAGTTACAATTAAATATTTGTACCAACTCTTTATGGTCAGTCCTTATCTTTTGACATCTGAATGTTTTTGTGTCATTGTTATTCACAGCTTCGCTAACGATACTCTACCCACATTATTCATAAATATATTGAACACTATAAATATCACAGAAGAGTATGGTGGGATTTATTCCCTGTAATTATACCATGACAAAAATTATCCTAGATTTGTGTTATCTTTTCAAATTTACTCCCAGCAATTACCCAAGAAGTTTTACTTCCCAGCTTATAGTATGACTAACATTAAGCTAAATGTAAAGGGTAAACTTCATAGATTAAGAAAGAGAAATTCACAAATCTATATGAGAGAAGTGTGAGATTATCCTACAGTCTAAAAATACTTTTCATTTTATCCTAAACTAAACAATTATATATAGTTCCACAATATTGAGACAATTTATGTCTCCAATATCATTGTGTCCTTCAAAAAAATTTAGGAAATTTGAGGCAAAAGAAAAGTTCTTTTTAAATGACCCATCTTGAATCTTCATTATTCTAAAGTATTTTTTATCAGATTTATTAATCTTTCAGCTTCTTTTATTCTTTCTTATGCTTTGTACTGATTTCCCTGATACAGAAGGCTGGTTTATATTCTTTCAGTCCTGCAAAAAATATTATATTTTAGACATTTTGTTCTACTGAAATTAATTTGATTAAGTGATAAGTTACAACATTAGTAATTTGACTTTTTTTTTTAGTTCTTCTGGGCAGCAGATGAATACTTGACAGTTGTTTATGATTCATCTCACCATTTTGATCTGAAATATCTTCTAATGATATGTTAGTCTGCAGTAATTTCTTTAATTTTCCTTGTTAAAAGGAAATTTTCAGGACAAACCTCCCATAGCTCCTATGTAGTATAATGCTTTTATTTCTCCTATTCTTATCTTGTCTTTCTCATCTCTTTTGAACATTCCTATTCCAATTTTGTTGTCTCTTGACCTAGCAGATTTTTGGCAATCTTCCCATTAATTATTACTTTTCATTTATTTAGCAAAATGCTTTTCAAAATATTTATTGGTCTGCTCTATAATCATTTTATATTGACATTTGCATGAGGCAGCAGAGAGGTGAGGAGAATTGCATCCTTGCTTGTATCAGAGCTAGTGTGGGCAGCAGAACCAGAGCAGTGATTGTCCCTGTGTGCTCAGCCCTCGTGAGGTCACATCCCCAGGGCTGTGCCCAGTTCTGGCCTTTCACTGCAGCAAGGACATGGAGGTGCTGGAGTGAGTCCAGAGAAGGCCAGCAGAGCTGCCAGAAGGGCTGGAGCACAAATCTTGTAAAGAGCAGCTGAGGGAGGTTGCAGCTGAGGTTGCTTAGCTTGGAGAGGAGGAGGCTCTGGGGAGACATTATCACTCTACCTCTACCTGAAAAGAGGCTGTAACAAGGTGAAGCAGGTCTTTGAAAGGGAATTTTTATGACCGTAAACAACAAGAGAACAAACAAGAGTTATTCAGAGTTATGAAAACTTGCTTTGACTTGTGGCCTGCCTGAGATTTCCATTTTTTCTTCCTCATGCCTCTAACAAGTAGCAAAACCAAGTAAAAAAGGAAGTTTCTCTCCAAGACCTGAGAGAGACACAGGACTGCATATTCAGATCCACAAGTGATCCTGTATTAAAGGAATCCCCATGATTGGTCCCCATGAGGGCTAAGAACTGGTTCAGGGTACAGTGAAGAGCAGACAGATAAGGCGCACCACACATCACTAAGGAGTGTTGGTTTGGTAATTGGCAGCCTTTGCAGATGAAAAAGTAAGTTGAAGACACACCATGCCAGCATAACCTGACAGCAGAAATCAGGCAGTAAAAAGAAGGGAGTAAAACAATGAGGAGAAAACACTCCAGCAAATGTAACTGTATTTATTATCATGATTCACTGTCAGATTAACTCTTCAGAGAGGTCACATCAGGAGCTTAACAATTTTAAAAATACCTCAGAAATACAGGAATCTTGTTAATCCATCCTAACATTCATGTGAAAATTTTCAAAGCAAATAGGTTTAGGTATACCAAGTTTCTAATAGTCATAAAATAATTTTAAGTTCTTTATATTCAAGTGCTATCAGTAAGTCCAGTTTGTTTGGTTTTTTTTCTTCAAAAAGAAACATTCAGCTACTGGTGTGTATGAATATGCTTCCAGAAAGGAGGGAAGGGCCCAAAGATCAATGAATGAAAGGTGTTCTTGCAAGTATTATGTAGTTCTATGTGTTGTACAGTACAAGTGTCACATGTACTTCCTTGTAAGGAAAAAAGGTGAATATTTTCTTCTCTTTTCCATGATAAACACTGATTCAGAAGTGTGGTTTGGGCTGTTCAAAATGGCAACAGACAGGAATTCAGCATGCTTGTTACAAACCAGGATGCAATTTTTTGCATAAGCAAAAGATACTTGTTGAATAACCTTTTGGCTAATTATCAATTTACACTGTGAGAAAAAACATAAACAAAAAATTCTGTAACACATCCAAGCCCTGAACAAGCAGACAAATGAAAAATGGAGCTTTGTTCTTTAATTCAAAGCAGTTTCCTAATTAAATGCATCTTTCCGTCAATAATGTACTATATGCAATCCTCCTTGCAATATTTATTCTGAATGCTGTGCTGAAAAGGAAAGAGGCAAAATAATGCAGCTTACTGGTAATGAACGAGCCCTACAAATAACTTTTTTTTTTTTTAATATAAATAAGTGTGGAAAAGAAAACACAGTCAAAAGATTCCCATTTGGGTACTTTTTATGAACATTTTAATACTTCTCCCAAGAAACAGTGATCACACCCATGGAATCCTGTCTGATATATAAAATAGTATATTAAGTTAGAGTCCTGTATTTTCTTGGCCAGCTGTGGTGAGACATCAATCCTGCCTTTACTGTCTATGTAATATCTACTCTCAAAACAACTGTCAGGAAACATGACTTTCCCACAGAAAGCCAGTTTTAGCAAAGCAAAAGATGTCTCCAGACTGTGAAATGAAGGCAAAATTCAACTCACTGCAATTAACAAGTACTACATGAAAGTTCTACGTGTTCCTCTGTCTGAATAGGACAACTAAATGTCAGGATTAAATCAAAATATATCTACAGAGTCATAAACTTCTCATTTCATATTACTGCTATGTGGTTGTTTCCTAGATTTCTCCGGAATGTCTTAAAAATTTCTATGGAAAAAAACCAAGACTGAGTACTGGGTTGTTTTATTTGTGTACTTTGTAGTAGCAACTAAGTTAATCAAACAAAACAGCAAGCAGAGAATAAGAATTATAGATAAATAGTAAATAGAGATCAGATAATAGTAGAAAGCAGGAATATTTAATCTGAAACAGGTATCATTAATATTAGACCTCTACTCTGCTGACGTAGGTCCTTCATCCTATATATCCAAAGCCATCTGGTACAAAAAACAGCTGAATTTATTTTTGCCAACTCTCTCAGAAAATCAAAATATTTACCTAAAAATCATTCTGGCAGTCCCTACAGAGAGAACACTGTGAAGACAGGATCCAATAGATCTTCAGTTGTTCAGACTCCTTTCCGCTATTTCACCCACAAGAAAACCGTTCCTTTCCCCCCACTCCATTAACTTTTGTGTCTTTCATTTGCAGACCATTTTACATAACATATTTTTGTTGGTTCTGATAGCTAAGCTGACAATAACAAATCTTATGCTTGGTATTTTGTGTCCAGTATCTCAGTGAATCTCTTCTATTGGCTGGTAGATTCTGCTCCTGGGTGACAAGAAGCCTTGCATTATTTCTCCTTTGTTATTATACTGCATACTAATTTGCTCTTATATTTATTCCTAGGTAGTTTCTTGGCAAAATCGCTCATCATAAATTTCTTGTCAGAAACAACAGACTGGTCTACGGCTTCTGGTAAATGACAACAAACTGTACTCTGTATCACAATGGCTTGAAAATGTATTTGTAAACAACTGGATTTTCTTGTATGGCATGTTACTGGATACAGCACCACCATTTTTCTATCTGAAACACAATGCTGGATCAATCTTTCAGAATCGACACTAGACTAGAGCAAATGCAAAAATGTATTCAATGGAACTTACATATTATAATTTTAAAAAATCTGTACTCCCTGACTTTATAAACCCAGCTTTAAATCAAGCTTATTTAACAGTAACGGTACAGTAACAATAGCGCACTACGGTCTGAATTTTTCAGATAGTATATTTATTTTCAATAAAAATTAAATGCACTGAAAGAGTTTGCAGGTATAAATAGGTGACTATTATCAATGAATACTGTTTTTTAATATATTTTTATATTTTAATAATAGCTTCTGTCTATGAAATCCACCAAAAATATTGTTTTGAAGTAATTCAAACCATTACATAACTAATGAATATACAGATAATTTACAACCATATTAAATCTGTAAGTCAATAAAACCAGCTTTTTCCAGACACCTTTCTGCTAGTCCATTTATTCCTGAACCTTTATACTAAGTTTTAGAGAACACTGGTCTCTGATTTCTTTCACTAACTCACCTTTCTCTTTTTCCTTCTCTCCATGTGGTTTTATACAGTATGTCAGCTTGAGCAATGGATAATTCAAAGCTTTTGCAATTTCCAAAACTGCTGTCAAAAGAGGCAATTATTAATGATTATTTTTTCAAAGTCCTGGAAGTTGCAAGTAATTATACACTCGCCTGTGGAAGATGTTAATCTGTGATCCAAGTCTTAGGAGAACTAAGGAGGAAATTTAAAATCACACATTAACTGCTGAAATCAGTATTATGCAAAGGAAGCAATCCTTGCTTAGTACAGATAGCAAACTGATTTGAGCTGCTATGTTGTGATTGGTTTTGATTTGGGAGGGAGGGGTTTGACATTCTCACCTTTTCATTCAATTACCTTTCTATAACCTGCTTTGATTATGAAAGATTTTTCCACATTGTTATCAAATATGTAGCACTTCAACCATGGAATGAAGGTGAGAAAATGTGAGTTTCGATAATATAAGACTGTAAAATGCTAATGATAAACTGTTTGCATGATTTCAGGCATATCAAGTTTAATAAAAGTTTCATTAGGGTAAAACAAAGTGATCACATCTAGGGAAATGGTCATGCAACAGAATTAATTATGTGCACTCAAAACACCAAAGCAGGTTCTGAATTACACTTGAAAGGAATTAAGTCAAGTAAATAGTCTTACAAAGACAAAACAAAAGTACTGGCAGAACACTTTTCCTTTCTTGGAATTTATAAAAAGGCTTGACTTCATTGGTCTTATCAGCCTTCAAGCCTGGACTCTCACAAAAGATTTTTATTTAAGGACTCTTTGGGGTGTTAGATAAATTTCACATGGATTTTTGTTTCAACTTTTTTTGATCAATTGATTGATTTGTTTTTTCGCCACAACATCCTTTTTGTGCAGATTTTGAAGAAGCTGGAGAGAAGAAAAAATATAAAAATAAGGTTCAGTATCTGCCTGAGTATGGTATTTTATTCTGTGGATGTCAGCAAACTCTCTAGGACATAAATTAATCAGTTTGATGATGCTATCCATTCTATATTTTGTGTCAGTTAGTATATTATCTACCTTCAAATCAGGCATGAGTTCATCAATTGAGAGGCATGCTTTTTCCCATAGAAGGTAAATGTTACTTTGGCATATATTTTACAATCTTTGTGTATTTGCGTATTTCTTATTACTGCACTGCTTAAATGTTTTCACCACTAATCTTTTGTAAAGATCAGAGCTACAAACTACCTACAGCTCTACTTCTGGCTTTTTGTTGCTTTTTCTTGTACACAAGGTGAATTACTCTGTGAATTGTGTAGTGTAGCAGACAAAGCTGAAAGAGCTGCCTTTCTCATTGCATCAAACTGAAATGCCTCATGAATTCTAGATTAAGAATTTTCAGTTCTCCACTCATATGAATTGTTGACCATTTTCTTTCAAACAGTAAAATACACCTATTGAAATTCAAAGTACCAAAGAATAAATGCTGGCAGAGTATAGTGCTGTTTTTAACAGCACTAAATTTTCTTCTTTTGTAGGGTCCGATTAACTGATCCAGATTTTATATTCTTGAAATGTTTTAAATTTACTGAAGAATGACATTGATTTCCATTTTCTAAACACGCTTTTTTTTTTTTTTTCCTTTTTCATGTAATGAATATCAAAGCAGTACATCTTTCCATGCCATTGAAACGTACTTAACCAGTGCCAGGGCTTAGCAAAAGTAAACTCTAGTGGGAGCCTTGATGGCACTTAGACTGCCTATCAACATCTCTCATTGAATATCAGGTTTTCTAATTAGAATGACTTTCATTAGTACTCTCTAGATTTTAAGCATTTTAATGTATGCCATTATTCTCCAAATCATCTGTGTCATTACCATTTCGGTTTATGCTGGAATTATCTTTTTTAAAACGAGAAGGAAAACTTAATATAGAAATTCTGTATCCAAACCATGTTGTATAATGGCCATAATTTCTGTTTTATTGTAAAAAAAATGTGTAAAGAGCTTTTCCTGTTGGCCTGACTAGCAGGGGTATAATTCTTATGCCAGTGATCAAATGGAAGTTGGTTCTCATGAAAAGAGGATAAGATCAAACCACAAACACATCAGGGAAACAAGACATACCATATGATCTCTCTGGGAAGGCTCTGCTCACTTATCTATGAACATTTTTGGTCCTTAAGGATGAACTCTAGGATTTACACAAATAAATCTAAGTAATAGATACAGATGGTTGATCCATATACTCCATAAAGGTGCCTGAGACATCTATGTGCATGCTAGTTCTCTGGTCAACCTTTTTATTTAGTAAAGAGAACCAGAAACCTCTAGAGAGTGAGCAACCTCATCTTACAATGGATGTTGTCCAAAATGCTTATTTTTTTCTTAACTGAAAATCAAATTCAGAATGTGTTGGTTCAAATCTGCAGTTAAGTATGGAAATAAAAGATTAAATGGGATGAATGAAAAGTTGTTTAGAGTTGAGGGTTTTTTTGTGTGCATGTTGTAAATATCCTCTCCGAATACTTTGGGAAAAAAAACCTCTCCACTGACAGTTAAATCCTTTTGTTTATCGTACTATAAACTCACATACGTATGCTCTGGACAAATTTATAGTGGTTAAAATTTAATGAACCTATCACCCTTACAATTCCTCTTTCTTTGGAAATTTAGTTTCTAGACCATTATTTGACAGATAATTGCACAATGCCACTTTTCTTGTATTCTCAGATATAACTTAACAAGTTTGCTTAAAGAAATCAGCAAAACTATTTTTAAGAATTTTTTTCTTACTGCAATTTTCTTGCAAAGATATCAATTCCAATTCTTTCTTTTTACAGGATACATAGCTGAAAAATAGGGTTTTTTTAATTTACAAATTCATTTTTCAGTTCAAAATGGCTTTTCAATTTTAAACATAAATGATAGTAGCATCATAAAAGACTATAACAGAAAGACATCCTAGTGTATCCACTGGATTCACAGATTAATAAGAAAAGTTTACACTGCGGTCTTGAGAAATTTTCCCATTTCTTGCTTTTCAATACATATCCATATTTTGGCATTATTCTAATTCTTTAATTTGTAATAAAATTTTATATTTTTATCTTAGTCTCAGCTAATTCAAAGTGACATTTTATGCAAAATTTTGGCGTTTTCAAGTGAATTCACCACTCAGTATGCAAATTCTTTCCCTACATCAATCACGATGAACATTTGATGGTTCTTTGTAAACACAGGAGTAAACTGTCACTTATCGAAGGCTTTGGCTCAGATAAATACTGCTTAGTAACATGGAGAAAGAATACAGTATCCAGATTTAAAATTTCATACACTCACTAATTACACAGTTCTTCCATAAATATGTGGTGATTCAGACTAGAACACTTAATAGTCTTCCTTTGTAAAAATTTATAAAAAAGAAAACTCATGCCTAAAATAGAAATCGGAGATGTTGAGATCATGTTCTTTACTTATTGAAGAAAGTTTTAATATTTTAAATTTGATTGCTGAACTTGGGTGATAAATTTAAAAGTATTTTTTTCACTAAATATCCAATTTATGACATATAAATTAAAGTCATTAGATTGTCTGCAAGGATGTCTAAAATTCAGTTAAAAATAATTCCATGTAGTAGAATCTCAAAACTCAGTAACAGCAACCACCAAACTTCCCATCCAGTAACTGTGTTCACTGAAGACAGACTGTCTTCATTTGCTCAGGAATGAATACATTTACTTTAAATATTTTATTAAAAGCCCAGTAAATGTTTTACATTTTGCATACTGAAGATACCGTGTATTTGATTTCTCAGGAAATAAAATCTTTGGGGAGAGAGAGAGTCTATGCAGAAGGAAAACACAGACAGATGAATATACAAAGTGCAGGCTGCAGATTTTGCTGCAGTTGAACCTTTTTTCTGGTCAGAGCAGGATCTTGTTTTTTCTGGGTTGCATTATGTACCTTTGTGTCACTGACCAGTGGAGCACAGAGACAGACCATGTTGCGTTTGCCCGCACAGAATGTGTTTGCTTCCTGTGCTCTCCTTGCAAACTGATATCAGCTGGCAGCTGGTGCTGGCTTTCTTTGCAGGGAGAGCACACAAAGCTGATAACTCTGTGCCACCGAAAGGAAATAATATTTACTGAAAAAATTCCTTCCATTCTCTAATTGCTGATCTTCCAAAATGGTAAAGGAATCATATATCTTTTTATATTACAATATTTTAACTTTTCCTTCAGGTCTGAGAGAACTAAGGCATAAGCAAAAGAATAAGTATCATTCCTGGATTCGTAATTATTTATAATTTTTTAGAAGCATGACAGGAGTAAAATATTGTTCACAATTTTCTGAACTTTAAGGGAGGGTCAGTATCAATTCATTGTAGTGACATTTTTTCTCATTTTAATTATTCTGTAACGACTTACATGGTAGTAACTTGCTCTCATTCCATTCTCCTTGATTGTCTGTAAAATTAAGATTGATTACTGTAGAACAAACAATTTTTTTTGAGAGGAATGATACAGTAAGAATTAATATGACAAAAAAAATTGTGCTTATAAAATAATTTTGTAGTACATTCTGATGCTGTCTGAAGAAGATGAGATAATCTTTCTGATGGAATTATTGCCATATCTTCCTATAAAAAATTCATTGAAATATGGTAGATTGATTCCAATAGATGAAATGTGAAAACAAACACTGACAAAAGCAAATGTATGAATAGAAGGGAACTTTCATCATGTTTTTTTTCTACAATTTGTTCATATATTAAGAATATATTTGTTAATTCTCTCCAAATACTTTTGCTGAACTACTTCCTCAGTTTCTATCAGTTACTTTTCAACATTTGTAGTAATACCTACTACTTCAACACTCATTGAAAAGGAAAATTATATCTGTAGGTTTTAAACCATAGACTTAGAAGAAACTTAATTTCTTATAAGTATGAGGAAAGAAAAACCCTATACAATGAAAAATTTAATATGAAATAATGTAGCCACTCACTGACCTCTCTTCAGTCATTACATCAAATAAAGAATCTATTGTCTTTTTATTTGGGACAATAAAGTAACCATTCTAAAGTCTATAAAATGAATACCACTGCAAATGTCTTCATTTTCATGAGGATCAGGTAAGTGAAAATAACCTTATTTTCAGAGAGGCAAGAAAGGAGTGACTCCAATTACCTCACAGAGAAATCATAGGACAGTTTTGCAGGCAGCTCCAGAGCTGCTGCAATGTTTCCTTGGGGACATGCCAAGGAGCCAAATGCTAAAAGCTGGAAAGGATTTGTGCAGCTTAACATATGGCCTTTATCACAGCCAATAAAGGCTTCAGGGTGATCTCAGGTGCTACTCCTTCTTAAAAAACAAAAGAGGAATTGAAGGGAATCATGACAAGCAAAGACTGGTTTATTTCATTATGACCTAAGTCTATTCAAAAATAACTCTGAAGGTGACCTCTAACCACTCAGTGGAAATTATCTACAGGATCTGAACTCAAATATTTTTCATTCATTTTAGCAAAAGCAAAACTATTTCTGCTTATATGCAAAACTCAATGACTATCGCAATATTGTAATTCATCAATGAAATATTACATAGTTGCTCACTCCAAGGCCAAAATTATCAGCCATTTTTTGTCACAGATAGTTTACTAAACCCTTTTGTTCTAAAAGTTATGTGACATATCTTGTATTTAAAGATGCTTATCAATTAGTTCTGCATAAAATTAGTTCTTCAAATTGTTTTCCTTAATTCTGTAGTTCAGTGTTATATTTATATTTTAGGTGCCAACCATCCCTTTCCAGCTACACACTGAAAACATAAAGAACTTCCAAAAACACTCTTCTGAAATATGTTGCACTTTCCAGCTCTTAGTCATCAATTTCATAACAAATCAAGATTATTTTTAATTAAATAACTCAGAGAAAATATAATGGGAATGTTTTGAAATAAATGGAAATTAATGTAAAATGTTTCACTGCTGAAATTTCTTTACATTAACTTAGATGGGAAAAAATTGAGAGCAAATCACTATTTGTTCCTGTTTATTCCCACAATCCTTCATGTTTCTCACAAACTTATTTACTCTGACTACTTCAGAAAATACAGTGCACCAAGCAGCAAGGAAAAAACAGCAAGGTAAATTTACTGCATCATTTTTCCTTCTATCCTCTGTTTCTTGTTTGTTCTTTGTCTGTGCTTTCTCAAGGGGACAAAATTATTGCCAAAAGAATAAAGGGAAATTATTATGTTTCTCATTCAGCATTACTAGAAACAGACGTCTGTAGCTGTCTGACCGAAATTTTGGTAATTTTAAAAGTACTTGAAACTTTTTATTTTTTCCCCATCATCATCGGTAAATTCACACTTTTCTGGGCCATGGCTTTTGCTTAACAAGAACAATGACTGAACAGCTTCACCTACCTATGGGTTTCAAACTAACCTGTTATGTTAGCCATGGAAATACAGTCTTTTAAAAGACATTATTCTAGATTATCTGTTTGCAATTAAAACTGTGATATTTAGTTCATTTAAACTTTGGATGTAAACACTTTCTTCTCAGAGGACTGTGAAAATGTTGTGTTAAACATCTAGTAGCCTTGGGTGATGAAGTACTCTGCTGCAGTATATGACCCTTATGTGAAAGAATACTAAAGAGATCTTAAACTTCATTTTAATAAGAAAAAAAAAAAAAGAGAATGAAACATACAACGAAATGTGATTTATCTTCAAACAAACAAACAGTACATATGCACTATAGAAAAGATATTTTTCTATATAGTGTTTAAAATGTCTTGAAAAAAATACAGCCAAATTACTGGCAGCTACAGTGCATGAGAACAGCTATAAATCAACTTCTCTACTGTATATCAATTTATATTTAGTAGTAACTTCTAACTCACTGTGGATTTTATAGACACTTTTATGATATATTCACACTGCAACAACAAAACAGTGCTGTTCCTCTACACAATATCTAAGGAAGAAATGAATGTGATTAATTGGCCCCATGGCAGAAGACATCACTAATTTATATCTTGGATACTCCATGTGAATCTATTTTATTTTATTTTTCCTGTGGTTTTATTAATCAGTGGAATAGAGCAAGAATCAGGATAAGATGATAAAAACAGAGCTCAGTTTAATGTTTAAATATTTTGCATTAACTCTATTATAATGAATGCTCATTATATGTTAAATATTTTATAAATGCTTGAATTGTGAAGAAATTAATTTAAACGCTTTATCCTAGGAGTCCATATTTTATACCTGTAGAAAGATGTTCTGCCTGTAATGCAGAAACAATGCTCTCAGGGGTGAACCGAGGTGTGGTGTCATGCTGCTTTTGGTGTTGAATTATGCTAAAACCATGCTGACTCATCAGCCCCAAAGTTAGTAATTCTGATTGTGAGGTGAAGGTGTGTCAGATATAGTAAAATATCCTTTTCTAGAAATGCTAAGCTGACACAGCTGATCTGGAGAGACATATCTGACTGCAGGAGAACGGTTTGTAAGGATAATGCCGAAGGCAGTCTTTCCCAATGAATTACAGCTGTACTGATTCCCAAAGAGTGGAAACAGCCTTGCCTCCCCAGTGAGGATGTGGGGTATAAAAGAGTGGGTTAGGTGGTTGACAGTTTGTTGGAGTTGGAGCTTGAGATTCAGAGTCTGCTGTAGTTTGGGATGGAGTCTGCTGGCTGTGCTGTGAGGACAAGGTTGTACAAGGGACAGTATAAGCTGAGATGTGTGAGGGACAGACAGGGTTAGGTGGCTGGGTAAGGGATAGGTTGGGGCTTAGCGAGTCATGCAGAAGGGAAAAGGGAGCTTAGAGAGAGGAGTCACAACTGTGTAGAACTGCCTGAGAGAAAGCACGGAAAATCTTTAATAAAGGACTGGTGATGATGCCATTTGTGTCTGTCTTGACATAATTACTATATCTGATAGTCAATCACTTTATAGAATAAAAATCCAGTTCCACTTTCAAATAGCGGGTTCTTCTAACACATCCCTTCTTCGTGTGTGTGTGTATGTAAATTCTCCCTTGCATGGGTGCACCCCTCGAGTTACTCTTCAAAAAAGTGAAGCAGAGTGAAAAAGAGTTGTCTGTGATCATTGGTATGACTGAGTAACATCAATCTCTTCCTAATTATTGTGGGATTTTGTTGCTGGCTTGGATACAGTACACTACGCTAGTGGGTTTAGTTTCTATACTGTGTAATAAAAGATTCTGATTAAGATTTGTCTAATCATTTATCATAAGCATTTTTATATAGATTTTCCATTTTTAATCATGCAGTATAGAGTTGTATAAATGTGCAGTCACTGGATCCAGTTTGCTAAGGCTCCTGTCTGAGGAGGAGTTTATAAAGCAATGGAGTCGCTTCTGCACCTCCTGACCCAGCAGGAGGACTTCTCTAATAAACATTGTCTGAAACTCCCATTCTACCTGTGACAATGCCTTATTTCAAGTGTAATTGAATTTCAGTTCCTCTATGATATTCAAACAATTTTTTTCTGATTTTTATAGTAGGAAACTCAGTGAGCAGTTACAAAAATTGAATATTTTACCTATATGTTTTCATACCTCAAAGTAAGATGTTCTGAAAAGATTTTGTGTCTAGTCTTTTTTTATACTGCTTTATATTTCACCTCAGAGTATATTTCTTCTGCTTCAGTGTAGAGTTAATTAGATTTGGTCTTACCTTGAAGCAAGAAAATTACTTGCATGTCTGCATGTAGGTTCCAGTTGCAGACATTGAGGAGATTCAAAGCACAAATCTGTTAGTTTGATGGCTTTCTAATTCTCAGGAATGATGACATTAAGTCATGATTGTCAAAACATGACAAAAATGTTGCATTCCATGACTGCGTTTGATACATAGCAAAGACCATGAGGAAGACAAAAGGAACAACAAGAAACAAAAGGAAGAATATAGAAGAAAGACACAACAGAGAGCTAAGAAGAATGTTGCTGTTTGCTGTAAAGTGGAACAGTTATTAGGTTCACTAAGTAATTATAAATTTAATTATAAATCTTCAGAGAGAAAGTTATTCTGTTATATAAAGGGAGTGTTAGAAACACAAGAGTAAAATGCAAGGGATAAAACATTTGGAGCTTTAGAAGAAAACACAAAGCTACGTAAGTATCTACCTCCCACTTACATCCTTGACGCCTAATACTTTTTGGATCTGGTCCCGGATCTTTAGCTGCAACTGAAATATGCTAATTTTGTGGAGCTCTGCTCTACCCATGTTTGCATTTCAAATTTTTTAAGTGAGCAAGGAAGGATGATTTGAGCATAATTTAGCGAAATTGCAAGCCTGGTTTCTGACATGCATACGTGTCCCAACACTTAAGGTACTTATTTGATACCTCCTGAGGATGTAGCAGTAAGGCAGTAACCTGTTCTGCCTGGGACCTACTTCTTCACTATGGGTGCTGAAAATTATGTACAGGAAAGCTACCCTAACAGCTCTACATTGCTGTAGGAATTTCTCATACAAAAGCATTCCTCAGAAAAACGGTTGATCTGACTTCCCAGCTTCGTTCTAACGTAACACTGATGCAAGCAACTATGATGACCCAAGGATGCAACTAGTTTTAAAATCTTATTTATGAACTATGAATTTGAAAAGATAATTTTAAATTTTCTAAATCAGTGACATGCATTTCTTGTTTCTGAGGTGAAGTGCTCTATAAATGTTTGTGAAAAGAACATTATGCATGGGAACGTCTCTGTTCTTTTTATAGTGCTAGGAGTTTAATTCCTGAAATTTATTATTTCATATTTATTTTACATGGAGAAAAATGCCTCTAACTGCATAATAAGAAATGAAAATATGCTAAAAAACTGAAACATTGACAGAGCAAAAAAAGTAGAGAATTTTTATTCGGAACTCTCTTTCTCAAAAAGAAGTATGAAATCGTAAATTTACCATTTGGTGGATAGCTTATCCCCAAAGCCTGACGATGAAATCTTTATGTTCCTAATACTCTCACCTCTCAGTATTATGCTAAGAATGAATTGATTAATTTAGAAATGAACAGAAACACTTAAGCAGATAATTTTATTAGATGACTTATTAATAAAAGGTTTATTTCTTCTCTTGAAAATAATAATTAATCAGTAGTTATTCTATAAAATACTGCAGAATGGCACAATCCATTTTTAGAATCATGATTGTGCAGTAAACTGATATACAGTGTATATCAGTTAAATTAAAGAAATTAATTAATTAAAAGAAATTATGTAATTAAAGAAATTTTGAAGAAATATACAGTAGGTAATATGTGCTTAATAGTAGCATTTCCATTTCCCAGATAAGTATGAAAAGTGAGAAAAGTCATATTCAAAGAGGTGCCTGCAAAGAGGAAACCCAAAAAACCCCCAAAAACCCACAGAATACGTGAAAGGACACTAAAGCTGGGAGATGTATTTGAAGATCCAAATGACTCTGTAGGAGCAGAAGAGACAACAAACCTTGCTTCTGCAGCTACCTAAGAATGATAGTTTCTGCTATCTTTTGTGAAATGAACACAGTTTTATTTATTTATGCTTATTACCTTTGTTGTTTTCTTTTTCTTTCTATTTTAAATCCTAGTCATCATGGCAAAAGGTGGGAAAGAGAGTTAGGCTGAGAGCCATGAGAGTAGCAGTCCTGTGTGAGCACAAGAACAGGGAGGAGTGGGGTCAGAAACACCTCTGCTGTTTTGGGCATACTAAGTTGTATAACCTCTTTTGTTAAATATCAAACAGGTTCACTTTTAAAAAATAGCCTTGTTTCTTGATGCTATTATTTCTACTGTAATTTTTCCTGAGACTAAATTTTTTGTTTTGTTAGTGTGGGTTTTTTTGTGGGTATTTTTGTAAAAGCCAGAATTTCCTGAAACAAAGGAAGAAAAAGAAAATTCTGGGGATTATTTTGTTGCCTTTTGACTGGGTAGAGTTAAAAGGCATTTACACCGCAGATGTGAAATACTAACCATCCCTAAAATCTAATTCTAATATTTAGAGGCATTAATCCCTGGATGGTTAAAACTTGAATAACTTTAAAAGTAAAACTGCACTTCAAAATAAAATATTATCTCTGCAAAAAAAAAAAAGGAAAAAATCTTTTACAAAAATCATTGAAGTATAATATTTCTTAATAAAATTTGTAGTAGCACTCTTTTTAAAAGTGATTTCTATATTTTATTAAATAGAGATGGGTTCTTGGGACTGATCCCTTACTGTGTTGTGTTGACATTTGCCTCATTAAAATGTTCTATATCTCTTACACAAGAAAGAAGTAGCAAAGATCAAAACATTGAAGAAAACAAGCTGCACAGGCTCAGTGTCTGAAGGCCTTTTTTTTTTTTTTTGGTTGTAACAAACACTTCTATAGCATTTACTTATTGTAGAACTTTTATATATCAAAACCCATATTAATCTTTCAAGTACAATCTGTGTCTTTTCACATGTCTTATGTTTGTTTTTTTTTTGTTCTGACATTTGGGTTTGAACAAATGTGCATTAAATATGTATCTTGGAAATATCAAGTCCCTTTTTTTTCCTTCAATGTTTAATGCCAAACACCATGAATTTTGAATGCATTTAAAGTCAAATTCCGTACACTTATCAGTAACCTCATAATTAATGAAAATATTGGAACAATAGCTCAATCTGTTTGCTAATAACAGGATTTTGGGGGATATCTTCCAGCATGTTTTTTCTTTGGGCATTATCTTGTATTATGCCCACAAGAGTAAACATTCCCCTTAAAACTTTAAAATTAAGAGAAAAGTAAATTTTCACAATGTGAAGACTCAACATAAGAGACATGTGGCAGCACTGAATAAAAGAAAACATTCATTGCATAGGTGTAACTGTCTAGTGCTACCTCCTCTAAAACACTCCTCAACTATTTTTTTTTTTCCAAATTGGCTTTGACAAACTGCTAAAGAACGACCTAAGTTTCCAAATTAGTGCAAACATGTTCTTAACAGCAATTACTGGTTGGATACAAAAATGTGTCTTGTATCTACAAAACAATTATTTGGTGATTAGGTAATAGAATAAAAGGAAATATGCTTTCCTCGCTTCATTTAAAGCAAGATGAGAGTTTTGTTTCCAGAGTTGATGAGATGGGCTAAAATGTACAGATTGGCTGCAGAGCAGATAAGTTATCCCCATCTCCTTGAAGTCAAGGATCTTGTATTAGTAGAAAGGTACTCTTGCAAAAATGCTGTTATTTTATGTTGGAAGCGACACGAGCATCTTAGGATGATATAACAAAACAACCTTGTGTGTCATTCTGTGATACGTTTTTTTGTTGTGGCTGTGTAGTGGGTTAATCACAAACAATGGAAATAAATATACAGAATGTAAATACCCCAGAAATCTTGCTCTTGTTCTGATGTATGGAATTATGACCTGGTCCTTCCTTAGAAATATGAAAAATTGCTTGAGCAGAGTATAAAACTATTTTAGACCTTATAATTATGGAGTTCAAATAGCTAAGTCATTTCAGTCTGTTGTATGAGCAGAATTAAAGCAAGACTGGAGGTAAATTCAAAGTCAATAAACTAATCAATGAGCTAAACAAGACAAATAATGTGCAGAACTAATAAACATGTAAAATCTCATCATTATTTATTTTCATGTTTCCCATTTCCATCAGTATGCACTTAGAGACAGGAAAAAAGAGAACATGTTAGAAAAAAATCGGACTTTAAAAAATAGTATTTTAAAATAAGTTTATTGTAGATGTAGTAGATGTGATGACGGAAATGGATAGATGACAAAGGTCCCTATTAAATAAGTTGGAAAAAGTTTACGTACATAATTTTTCCTAACAATGTTTGCATTTAGACTTTTATTCCATCTTGTCTAACATCAATTTCCTAATATTTAGGCACTTTAATTTAGTCTCTTGCACTCCTCCATGATTAATGAAGAGAAATAAGAATCTCCAGAGGATGATCCATTCCATCTGTCTCTGACGTTTTTCTGGCTTTTCTCTGACCATGAATGAGAACTCAATTGAGAAAATCACTGTTTCACTTTTAGTTGGACTAATTGCTGAGCCTTTACCTTAGATATCTGATTTCCTAAAGGACAGATTATTTGAATGAATTGCAGGGAGAAAATACTCTAAACCAGTATTTTTGTAATTTCTACTGGTTTTCAACTGATTTTGAAGTATGTTTTAAGACATTGGCTTGACCAAAACAAAACTATTGTCACTTTTAAGTGCAAGGGTGAAAGATATGGAGAAGATTCACAGTAGCTCTGAACAATGCCATAAGTCTGAAGAAGGGTATTGAGACAGGTGGTAACTTACAGCAAGACTGGAGAGAGAGGTTATGGAAGATGATAATTTTTCTTCTTCCACCGACTTTATGGGATAGTTTGCTTTGTACCGAAACTCTTTGACACCTTTTCTCTTCTAGGCCTTATCTAGTCTGGATTTTTGAAGAACTATAAATTTTAAGGTGTTTTTGTGGGTGATGAGATATTAACAGATACAGCACTCATGGATGGATTTCTGAATTTGAGAGAGCACTTTATTATAGCAGTCTGCTTAGTTAAGAAATTTATGTTTTGTATTTATGTTTGATTTGAGTTACAATTTTAATGTTATAAAATTTCTCCTTCTGACTGGTATACTTAAATAATATAACATTATTATTCCAAAAAAAAATTAGGAAATCTCTCCTCTTTCATAAGATTTTTTTAATTAAATGAAGATTCAGTTATACACTCCTTGGATTTTTTTGTCTTATTTTATTCTGAATATTTGTTATGCTTAGCATACAGATGCAGGTGTCTGAACACTTGCATATAATTCAGAACATAACAGTACAGTATTTGTATACATAAGTAGGAAAAAAGAAATCACTGACAGGATGGAGCACCATGGAGAAATGAAAAATATTTTGAGCAGTAACAACTGTTGAAAGGGTATCACTTATCCACATGCAGCATTTACCCCTGAGTTCCCACAGAAAAACATCTTTCCTCATGATTAGAGAAATAATACAATGGGAAAGGAATGTCAATTCTTTTGAAAAGTTCATCTGTATATTCTAATTGGGTTGTACCACACCAAAATAAATACTAGCTTCAAGATAGGGTATCATCCATTTAAAATATTCTCTGATTCTTCTTATATTTTGTGATACTCTGGATGGCTGATTTTTTCCCAACAAATAGGTATCCATCGGTGTAACAGAGATAAAAATGAAATAAATATTCAATATATGTAAATTACAGGCAAGTTTCCATTTAGGCTAAGATACATCCTACAAAACAAGATTTATATTAGCTTTATAACTTAGGATTTTGGAGAGACTAGAGAATAGATTTTTTTCTTAGAACTACATGAAACACCAAGTAGCTTTTTCAACAAACTTTCTCGGAGATGTTCTAAAGTGAAGTGAACCACAACTTAACAGCGAGCCTCTGACACACTGGAAATAAATGTATATTGAAGGACACTATTCCATTTACACAGTCTCACATTTAAGGAGATACGTAAACTCCAAGATTATTAATGTGAATAAGGAATTAGTCAGAAATTCTGTAGTTTATATAAAAGCATATGCTTTCAATGTGATTTCAGGATCTTTTTAGGCAGAATCTTTACATTTTGAGAAATAACTGGTGGCTGATGTGACATTCTGTAGTCATCTTAGATAAGAAAGATAAAAGAGGCAGAATTTCTCACAAGTCCAAAAGAATAAAATATTCATGTGTCCTAAGAGAGTTACAAATCTAATTTACATTCTTAGAAATACTTGAAAAAACTCTGGGCTCCGATGTGTAATTATGCCATGGTAAATTGACAAATAATCACTGTCATAGGAGCCTGGGTAATCTCTTCCTTTGTGGCCTTCATTAACACGCTCGCTTTTGGTCTCCAGCAGGCAGATTTTCACTGCAACTGAAGAAAAGTTAATAAATTGGATTTCTGAGTCCCAAGTCTTATTGCAAGCCTCTGCCCACCATTTATGTCATACTTGGAAATAGGATCCAGGCTCCGAACTTTGTTAGTAACACTTGAAAATGTTGCTGTTTTGTTTGTTTGTTGTGGGTTATTTGTTGTTGGTGTGGGGTTTTTTACTACATGCTACAAGCTTGCTTCATATACTCTCTACCCTGACTTGTTTACATTGGAGTAAAATGAGGCCCAAAAGATGCTGTTATCTTCCCTTTCATATTTCCTCTCCCTTTATTCTTTTCCATTATTCTCAAATATACCACTTAGAAATATTTTCTTTTGTGCACACGTGTAAGAGCACACACAAACCACACTACAGTTTTACAAATGGATTCATATATCGGTTAGCCAGACAAAATCATTAGATAAATACATCTGGGCTACTTTTCCTCCTTTTTTTTTTTTTTCCACAGCATTACCCCACCAGCAATGATTTAAAGCTACAAATTAGCATTTAGTGTAATAATCAATAGAAATTGTTTTATTTCTTCTTCCTTTAAAAACATATTTCCACTATAATTTTACAGCTCATCTTTCCTGGCTTACTGTTCCCAAAAAGAGCTTACTGCTGTTTTGCCCAACCAGCAAATGATGCTATTGAATGTCTGTGGAGTGCATCAGCACAAAACATAAATTCAAGATTAGGTAAGAAGGCCTCAGTTTTCAATTCAATCCTGTTTTCATCACTTTCAGAAAGCATTCTAGGCAAATCTCTTTTTATAGCCCAGGGTTTTGTTCAGTTTTCCATTATTACTCAGAGTATGATGATCTGTTATGTCTACTGAATATCAGTTCCCTATTCAAAGACATAAAACATTCAAATTTGTGTTGCAGACCAAATAGAAGTAAATCAACTAAGGACAAAAATAGGGGGGAAATCAGTATTGAAATCCAGCCACTATACTAATTTCTCCTAATCGAGCATTTTGTGCTCAGAAACTTTGTGGTCACATTTACATAGATCTCGAAACCCCTCATTCTAACACTTGGTACTTGGCAATTACTTTTTCTTCTAACTTCCCAAGAAAGAGACTCTCTGTATGAGAGATTATTTTATTTCTTTCACAAGAAGTCTGATGCTACACTAGTTGAAGAGGTTGCCTCAATCGAACAGGACCCAAAGAGAATTCAGAATAAAGGATATGGCTGAAGAGATTGTTTTATAAAGCCTAGCAGGCACATGAATCATTTAGAATTTATATGGTTGGAATTGCATAACCACCTCCAGTAAATTTTCTCTTTTTCTTCTAAGCCACTAAGCTTTTGCTACCGCATGCTGAGATTCTATAAGAGGTTTTCCACTTTCCCACTCCCCTAAATATTTCCCATTTTGGCAATAGTTAAAGTGAGCTCTTAAAGGGGCATGTAATTATATCTGTAGGGAAGAAGACAGGAATACTGGATTTGATTTAATGTGGCTTCTCAGATAATTTAGAATTGAACAGGATTTAGTCAGAAAAACGTTAGGCAGAACTGAAATCTGCACTGAAGATTACCTTTTGTTGTGTGTCTTTAGTAACCTAATCTATGTTGCAAATTGAAAAAGTGGATGTTTGTTGAAATTTAGAAACAAAGTTAGAAAATTTAGTGTCTTTCTACTTTTAGAGCAAAAAAATCTGAAAGCATTTTTTTGCTATGTAATTTATTTAAAAACATAATTTTGCTTTGTTTTAAAAATTTCCTTTTTGAATTGAATTTATTTGCTACTTTCCTAATTTGGGACCTGGCTGTGGAAGTACCATGAACTAGAGTGGAATAATCCAGACAAGTGAATTCTAATACCTTGCCCTGTGGGTTTCTGCAGTGAGGCACAATAATGAGGGTGGATCACACTGTGCTGGCTCTCTGAAATAATTGGCATTCAGCACTCATAGCATACTTTGATCACAAAGTAACATGAATTTATTTAGCATTCCAAGATATATAGACTCTGTCTCCACATTATTTTCAAGGAGAAACTGTTTAGAGACAGTCTTAAACCAGAGAAACTATATGAATGATGCTTGAAGTAGCATTCATTAAGTCACTTCAAAATCATATGAATTATTTGTTTCAGATTGTTATGGTGCAAAAACTGTCAGCCTTCAGGGGTAGACCAGGCTTATCAGTGTGCTTTTGACATAATACTTCTACCAGGATATTTGAATGTCCTGGAGACCACAGAAAAAAAATACATTGTCTGGAAACTGCTCCATGCTCACCCATCTTTAAGAGCAGTGTGGACAGGAACAGAGATTCCTATTCCTCCTATTTGCTGTGTTTCCCTGACTTCCATATACAATGTGGTGCTCCCTGTCTCCTTTTTCTCCTGGACAATTTGAATCACATTCTTCTTCAACGTATTTGCTATTATCATCACCACTGTGGCCCAATGGAATGTGCAAACCCCCTTGATTAGTGATGTTTTCAGTGTTAACATTTCCTGAACACATTTCTTTTGTTCTGTTTTCAATCAACTCTATTTCATATCTATCAATTTATCTAAGAGAAACACATCTTGGCAGTGGAGAAGGGATTCCCTTAAATCACTCCCAAAAATATTGTAACTTTGCTCCTTTCAAATCATAAAGCTGCTAAATTTGTTTTCAAGAAAGTTACTTAGATGGATCTGGATAGAATAGGCTGGATTTACACAGATGGCAATGAGCCTGTGGGTATGGCAGCCTCCATTCCTCATGGTCTCTTTACCTGCTCTACTGGTGACGTGTCTGAAATTATTTTCTTCTGCATTTTCACTTTATTTAAGAAAGGATTTAAAAAATGTAGTTCGTGTTAGTCTGTATGTTCTGGGGGTTGAGGTGAATGCAGCCCATGATTTTGTTCCAATAAACCAAAATGTCTGGAAGATGAAATATAGCATACCAGCCTTGACACTGTTTTTGTCTAGATGCTATGTTTCATTTCATCTCTGTTATAGTCATCTCTTTATTCCTGTAAATGTTATATTTATCTGTCCCTGAGAGCAATTCAGACACATTTCTTAATCACTCAGAAGTTCAAAAATATTATTGATCTCATATAAAAACTCTCCTGAGGCACTGCATGAAACAACCTTCTAAAGGAGGAGATATATAATATTCTTTATGGTGGATGGCAGGTGCTTTGTGGACTTGAATCCACACAAAATATTTAGGAGGGGGATGAATACTTTTCAAAGTAAGTCACCTTCTGGAGAAATTACGAGACAACAAATTCTTTAGCAGAGTCATTAAACATTTATTGGCTCTGGCTTGCAGCATCCAGGCAAACACTGCTTTTTGTTTCTTTCCTGTAACATTTGCATCCAGTCTTGTTTTGTTCAATAGAAACATAGAACTTGGCCAAATTTATACAAAATGCAGGTTAACCTAATTTGACTTTGAATTTAGCTACTCTGCATCTGGTGTATTACAAGATGAAAATAGAAAACAGTTCTTGCTGTTAAAAACTAAAATAAGATATACTCAAATGTTTTCAATGTACATGGTTTTTACAATACTCCTTCAGTTCTCCTTTCAGTGAATTTATGCTAATATATTTTTTTTCTACAAAAACCCTGCCTTACTGAATGAGAACAGATGGAAATAATAATGTCTGCTCTCCTGTCTTAGGGACCTCTTCTAGGAGCTGATAAGTTATCTATAAGAAATGCAAAATAATTTTCAGTGCATATAAATCAGTTTAGAAATAAATATCTAATTTTAAAACTTTTAGATCAAAACAGGCAACTCCTATGCTAAGAATACTTTCACAAAAGAAATCTAACTACTTTGCTAAGGGCCTTACAAAGTATGTTCAATGTGTCTACTGAATATGAATATATACAATGGAATAAAGCACAGTTTAAAACACAGATATCCTTCTGATATTTTAATGGCTCTTGTTAAAAGATAGTTTCCTACATCATAGCACTTGATCTGATTTATTTAGATCAGATAAATTATTATTGTAAGTTCAATTCACTTTTATAAATTGAAAATACTTGCACGTTTTTAATAAAGTTAAATTAGTAAGGTAAAATTGGAGCTGAACAAATAATTCATAACTGCTAATTTATTTGACAGATTTGTTTTTTCTTTTTGTTTGAAGATTATCCACTCTCAAATAATATAAAGTGCACATCCTCCGTGAATAATTATTGAGGTACAGATAAGACAAAGCAGTTTTTCAAAACCTTTTATATTTAAAATTCATTGTGTGTTGGTTAATTATGATTACACCTTTACGTTACCTGCTACTGTCTTTGGGACATGCATTGCAAAAGCATTGCTTTGGCTACTACTAAATCATAAATCTAATGTTAAGGGCTCCAAAGCAGAAATGCACTTTGGCTGCTTATGCTACTCCAGATTCAACTGAGTGGTGACAGTCATGTTACTGTGACTGTATACAAGCCAACATGGAAAAACAGTTTTTTTAAATCTTCTTGTGGTTATTATAAATTAGTTGTAATTAGCTATCTGCTTTATTTGAAATTTACTTTTCACCCTATACCAATAACAAGAATTTTTTAAAAAATGCTCCTATTGAAGCAATCATGGAAGCAATAGACTTTCACAGAATTAAGGGTTTGGGAATTGTTAAAACTGACAGTTTTTTCTTCATGAGTTATTTATTTTTCTATTTGAAATCACACCTTCCTAAAAGGGTATTTTCTGTAACACCATGACCAGACTTTGCTGCTGTTTTCTTTTGTTACAATTTAATAAGTTTTTAAGCATTTCAGACCATACTGTTTTGAGCCTCAGCTCAACACCAGCAGAGAGATCTGGTTTTCTTCAAGACAAACCACACCAGGATGACTGATCCCAAAGAAAAATAGCCATTGTGTTTTTGCTGGGAGTGTTTTCAGCTGGATCTGTTCCCTGAATAATTCACTGGATAGACAGTGAAATGGCTGTTGCAGTACAGAGAGCAGAAAAAGCAGGGGTGGGAACGAATGACTGTCAGTGAAAGATGAGGCAGGCTGCTTCTTTTATTTAACAGCCCTGCTTCACACCAGTTATTCTCTGGGCCTCAGTAACTAGTCAAGAACGTTTCCTTTCCAAGCAAATGGAGTTTATTTACAGTATGATTTATAGCTTCTAAGTCTTGATATAAACTTTATAGGAGAAAATAAAATCATTCTAAATGACCTGAGTCCCCAGCCATTGAAAATTAGAGCAGAGTAAGTTATCCCATAATTATTAGTCAGTTTAGCCTCCTCTATATGAGAATGAAAAGCTTAGTAACTTCTATCTGAGATGACAAATGTCACTTTTGAAGCTTATGTGTGTAAAATAATCATACTTTCACTTCCTGCCCCTTTTGGCTTAGTTGCAAGACATCAGCCTTTGGAACTCCTAATAGTGTAGACACAAAGGCTGTGGTACACATTTGCAGCTGTAGTAACTTGCATATCCAAAGGATTTTGTAGGAGGAAACAAAAAAATAAAGAATTTGATGCCTCAGTGACTACCAGCATTCCCAGGGGTCATGTTCAGTGGTTAATGAGGTATTTTGTTGTCAATGGCTCCAGTGAGAATCTAGTGTATAAAAGATTGCAAATTGGAATTAATTTTCCACTTTTGTTTAGTTTTATTTCAGAGCAATTTTAAGTTGGTGTCTGTTTATATTTCAAGCCAACTACTGACTAACACATTGCTTTAATAGCAGCATTTTTGAAGCAGGAAATCCAAAAGCCATGCCAAGAATGAAAAATGACTACCACAACACAGCTCACACCACATTTTTCTGGTGTGCACCAGCCTCTGCTCGCCCCCATGACATCTTTACTGCTCCACCTAGGGTTAGGGTTACAGGGAGGTTTAGGATTATGCCTAGGGTCAGGGTTCTGAAAACAGCTCCAGGGACTATGCAGTGACAAAATGCATTCCAAGAAGAGCACAGGACACCAACAACAGGGCACCTCCATTTCCTGGTGTGGACCAGCCTGACCCCCAGGAGGCCTTTCCATCTCCAGCTAGGATTAGGGTTAGGTCTAGAGTCAAGAGTGCAGAAATCCTCAAAGCTGAGAGGTCCAGGCTTTCTGCCAACACAAAAGGCATGCTAAGGGGAGCACAAGACTCTCACAGCGTGTTTCTCTTCACATTTTTTCCTTCTCACCAGCTTCATCCCCCTGAGGATTTTACTGCTCCACCTAGGGTTATGCCTAGGACTAGGGCTCAGAAAACCACATAGCCCAGAGCTGCAAACACACTACAAAAGGCATTGCCAAGGGGCAAATGTCTCCCTTCACACCTTTTTGCTCTGCAACACCCTCACCCCAATGAGGCATTTACTGTTCTGCCTGGGGTTATGGTTACACCAAGGGTAAAGCATAATCTTAGGGTTCGGAACAGCCCAAAGCCAAGAGCTCCAGGAACTCTGCAGATACAAAAGGCATGGAAAGGGAAATGCAGGACTGCATGGCTATCTGCACATCTTTCTGGTTGCTGTCAGCCTCATCCCCCTAAGATTTTTATTGCTCTTCCTGGGGTTACACCTAGAGTTAAGGTTCAGAAAACCACAAAACACAGAGCTCGAAGCAGAGTGGTGCTGCATAAGACATGCCAAGGAGTATCTAGGACTGCCACAACATGGCTGTTTGCACATCTTTCTGGTGTGCACCAGCCTCACCTCACCCCCAGGAGACCATTACTGTTCTGTCTAGGGTTAGGGTTATGCATAGGGTAGGGTTTGGAAAACCAGAGAGCCCAGATCTCCAAGCACCCTGTAGCTACAAAAGGCATTGCCAAGGGGAACACAGGACTCCCACAACATGGCTACATCGACACCTTTCTCTTTGGCTCCAGCCTCAGACCCAAAGGAAGCCATGTGAAATAGGTTGAGTCATTGTTTTGTTTAAAATAACCTTGACATGATGAAATTTGTTCTCAAAATTATAATGTTGAAAGTGATTAAGAATTAGAAGGGGTGCACATCTTGTATGAAACTTGAAATGTTATGCAGGTTGTTATGCATTGGACAGATTTCGCTTACTCATTAGAGTACCAATGAATACTTACTCAACTTCCTTATATGTCAAAAAGCAAAGAAAGACTTGCTTAAACTTAAACTTGCTGTACTTAAACAATTGATTTTTGGCCAGGTAAAATTAAGTCTAATTTAGCATATCTGATGTTGATGACTACAAAATATAAACCTGAAAAAAAATTTCTTTCCATTTATTAAAAAGTTATACCTGATCTTTTTAAATCTTAAAGTTGATGACAATTTGATGATATTTTTATTGCTATTTCTTCTCAGTTTATATTTTTCTGTATAGTTGTAATATCATTCTTCTGTGGTCTATATAAAACTTGTTGCATTTTTTAAAAAGAAAATTAATTTACAGTCAAATATACTGTATCTAAAAGATTTCAAGGGGGAAATTCTGGATTTATGCCTTATTTCTGCTCCAATTGATAGAGAAAGAGCAGAGTTAAGTTATGGGTTTTATATTCCTTCTGAGCAAATACATGAATGCAGATATAGTGCCCAGACAAGGGTCTTTACTGTCAGTTTCTTATCTCTTTATCTAACCTAATAAATCCTTAACTGTTTCTCTGAAAGAAATCTTGAAAAAAATGAATGCAAATTCAATGACAATGGAAACATTTCACCTGAAGGAGATGAAAGAGTAGGGAGATACACTCCAAATTCCTCTGTTCAAATCAGGTGCTTAGCAACGGAATAGTATCTTCATTGGAGTGAAAGAACAGAAGTTTAAATTATTTTAGATTTATTTTCTTTCCATTCTAAGTTCTTTTTTAGCAAAAATAAATCTCAAGACCTTCTTCTCACCTTATGAAATTCTTGCAATTTTGGCTTATCCAGATACCTTTTGGGAGTCCTAATTTGTGTCAGCAAGTGAGTCACAAAGCTTGTTGAAGCTAATGGGCTTGTCACACAGTTTCAGGCTGAATGAAAGGAACATTTAAGTCTTCTTATGTATCAAAGATAGCTGGGAGTAATAAAATAATCATCCAAGGCAAATAGCAGATCAGAGTTAGTTGGAGCACAGGCTTTGGACATATGAATTGATTAATTTATTTTAGTTCCAGTTGTCCTAATTTTTAACATAGCAAGGGTATGACAAATACAAGAAGTTATGTCACACTTTCTGGGTAAATGAGACCTATATATCCTGTGTTTAAAAGCTCATTTCTTAGTAAACGGCCAGCACAAATCTCATCCTTCTCAATGCACTGCCTGTTCAGTTTTATGCAGCTGGCATAGTGTAATCTGTGTAATATTTAATGCTCTAAATATTGCTTTTATATATATCTACAAGCCTGACTGAGTGAGCTACTTAGCTGTTTGCAGACATTAGGCATTTGAATTGCAAAAAGATGAGGTTTAGATATTGGAAGCTGAGAAAGACAGGAACTGTCAACGGCAGTGTTTGGAGGTGCAATTTGTTGGTTAAAGTTCTCTGCCTTGCAGATTGTGAAGCAAAGAAATTATCTTTTATTTCAGTCACAATTGGATAAAGAGTAATTGGGTTCCTATTCCTGTTGGATATAAACAAACATACGTATGCAGGGAATACATCTTTGGTATGTAACACAGTCATTCTCCCAGCAGAAGCAATCCTTGCTGCCAGCTGTTCAGACCAGCTTGGTAATCTATCTATAAAGCTGCAGCCAACTGCAGATTTTTTCCTTGCCTGCTGACTTTTACTGTTCACTTCTCTCTCCAAACCCCTTAATGGCAAACCTTTAACACGCTACTAAGCTTCATTTTCCAAGATTGTTGCTTTCAAGGCGTTGCACTGAATAGACTTTAATAGACTCACTTAGGTAAGCAAGCATTGCTTATCTTGAGTAAAGCTTGAAGAGTCTGGCTAGAAGAGAACAGCCAATTTTTCTGTTGTGCATTAAGTAGTCTTCTCTGACCCCTTTTCATTAGCAGATCTATTTCTCCTGACAGCTAGCTTTGAGTCTTACTACAGCTTGAGTTAAGGGCAGACACGAGTATTCATTTCACTCACACATCAAGTTCCTAACGCACAGGAACACATGATATGTAACCACAAAACAGACAGTGACTGACACATTCAATGCTCTGCTATATATGTGTGTGTTTGTGTTTTTACTTATTTATCAGTAATATCAATATCCTGGTCATTCATAGTTTTGCTCCCCAGAAAGTAGCAGAAACGTACATATATATAGTTTCAAGCTCCATCAGACAGAAAATTCAATACTGTAAAGCAAATATTAGTCTATATTCTTTTTCTGTTTCCTGACATTGCTATAACTGCTGCAGAAATACAAGTAACTGAGCAAAATAACTTTATGTTTATTGATTTGCTGAGGGAATCACAGAATTTTACTTGGTCATGAGATTGTGCCCTTTGCAAACATGGTTTAGCATTGCAGTTATTCACTTCCCGTTGAGAAGCCTCTCATGGGCTCCCAGATCTGCTCACACATGTGATACCAAACCAGTGATTATGTAATACACACATCTTGGTTGGTTGGTTGGTTGGTTATTTTTAAAAATGAAATATACAACTGAAAGTCTAGATAATGAAAATATGCATACTTTTTCAAAAACACAGTTTTAACTCTACAACTGCACTTGGAATGGCTAAGATAGAAGACAGAAACAAATATTTGCTGAGTTCATCAATTTCTTAAGGAGGAAGAGAATGATGAAAGACTACACTTGTTTTATACACATTTCATACTGAAGAAACAGAGAAAATAAAATCATTATAATTTCCTTGAACATGCTAAGCACTTGTTTCAATCATGAAATACCTCTACTGCAAGGAAAAACCCCTATATATAGGCTTCTAGCAGTAACATTTGCACTTCTAACATCTGTAAATTGCTGATGAATGAAAATATTGCCTCAGACTAAAGAGCCTCTCCATTGATAAGAGCAAAATAATGTAAGAGAAGAGCTTCTGAATTTGTTGCACCTAGAGAAATTCACTGAAATTCAGTGTGACTGTTTTCTGCATCATGTTTACAAACATTTTTCATGTTTAAGATTAGGGAGGAGAAAATCTTGACCAGCAAGTTATATTCTTCTTCACTTTCTTTTTACTGAATCTACTTCCTCTCTTTTCTGTTTTTTAATTTCTTGTCTTTCCTTCTCCACACCATGCCAGAAGTGTTTACATCTGATAGCACAGCATATTACTTCAGTCAAAACAAGCTGGGGTTTTTTTCCAGAATTTTTTCCCTTTTAACACAAAAAATAATAATCACTCTTACAACCTCCCACAAGTATGTAAATGATTTAATGATGCTAATTGTTAGCTGGTTATATTAAAAAGATTGTTTGGTTTGTGGACTTTTCTCCCTAGTTTCCCTTTAAAGGCAATTTATCACTTACTTTTAGTATTGGGACGACAGAGGTATCTTTAAATTTTATGACAGCTAGCTATTAACTGAAGGATAATTGAGGGGAAAAAAAAGTGCATATAAAAACTGATGTAGATTTCTTATTCTTATCCAGGAACCCTCAACTAGTCTCATATTAATATCTTTCTCCCAAGTAAAGAGTATTGCAAGCATCATGCACAACTTGTGACAGTGACAGATTTGAAATTTTCAGACAATTATAACAGTTGGCAATCTGAGGTATCCGTGTATCATGTTTGGGATGTAAAAATGTAAGAGTACCCTATCTTCTTTTTATGTTCTCTTTCCATTAAGTGGCCACTGCTGTTGATTTTCTGGCCTGCTTTCTTAGGCTAAGTGGGTTGTAAATCCTGTCAACCTCAGCACTAGGTGAATATTTGAAGCTATACCTTTGCTATGAGCATGCATTTTCCCAGTACATAAAACCTGCATTTAATAAAAAAAATTAGGTTTTACAAGGAACTGACTTTTATTTAAGTAGTTTTTTTTAGTGACTGGAGAAAAGAATGTATCACACTACTTTTTTATAAACTTAAAAAAAAGGATCCTGGGAACTGCTGACCAGCCATCCTAATCTCAGTGCCCAGTAAGAACATGGAACAGATCCTCCTGGAAGATACATCAAAACATATGGAAAAAAGGGAAGTGGTTAGTGGCAGCCAACATGGTTCCAACAGGGAAAGTGATGATGGATTAATCTGGTGGCCTTCTATGGTAAAGTGACTATATCAATGAGAAGAGTCACCTGGACTTCTGTAAGGCTTTTAATACAGCCTTGCACAGCATTCTTTCCACTAAATTGGAGAGCTGATGGTTTAATGGATGAACTCTTAGGTGAGTAAGGAGTTGTCTGGATGTCCACATGTTAAGAGTTATAGCCAATTTTGAAGCCAAAACATATAAAGAGTGGTGTCTTTCAAAGGTGCTGAACTGATACTACTTAATACCTTCAGCAGTGACAGAGATAGTGGGATTGAGTGCCCTCTCAGTGAGTCTGCTGATGACACAAAGCTGAGTAGTGCAGTTCATTCACCTAAGGTTAAGGATGCGAGAGGGATCTTGACATGTTTGAGAAATAATTCTGTTTGAAATCTCATGGAGTTCAGCAAGGTCAAGTGCAAGATCCTGCACCTAGTCTGTGCCAATATCCAACATTGTTACAGACTGGAGAATGAATGGATTGGTAGTAAGCCTGCAGAGAAAAATGTGGAGGTACTGATAGATGAGCCAAAAATGTTAGTGCTTGCAGCCCAGGAAGCCAATCGTTAGGTCAATCCCCTTCTCATTCTTCAAAGGGTGCAATGAACATGTTTTCTTTCCACCTGATGCCCATAGCCTTATTTCCCTAAATGGAAATAGCTACTTTTTAGAGTTTTTTAAACCTAGTAATGATTCTAGTAATTTCTCATGTGGTTTTTTTTTCAACACTTATATCTTTCTGTCTTCTCTCTCCTTTCCTTGTACCATTCCGGTTGTTGGCCATTCAAAGATAACACTGTGGTCCAGAGCAGCCATCATGTTTGAGCTCTGAATGAAAAATCTTATGTAGTTCTGTGCAAAATTATCACATATTTTTAGGAATTTATACATATATTATTTAGAAACATTTGATGAGGTGAACCCAAGAAGTCTACTCCCTCCAGTATACAGTTCCAAAACTGCTCTACTGATCATGTAGGTTAGATGGCATCAGGTGACAAGGTATGGTGGGGATGGGGGGAGTTTTCTTAACTGTGGGGATAAGTAACAGGAAATCCAGTGTGATCCCAGTCTACAGATGAGAAGAGTCACTCAAAGAAGGGGAATGAAATGTATTAATTACTGAAGTTGTGATTCAGAGAAAGAGGGCAGTATTTTATATTCTTCTTCATTAGAACTCTAAAGCTGGGGTAAGAGCCAGTGAACACAATAGCTGGATTAGAGGATTAGATAGTTAGCAGATACTTAATTAGAAAGCACCATTAATTTGGAGCAACTGTGATGAGTCAGCTGACTGTATATTGCTGCCCTTTAGAAGTAATCCAGGGTCTGAATCAATACCTAACTGTTCAGGAACTTTCTGCATATAGCTATATAAGTATAAATAGACATGTCTGTATGTGTGTGGATTTGTGTGTATGTATATATTTCTGTATGTATGTATGTATGTATGTATGTAACCTGAGTTAAATGTTACTTGGAGGAATTTGTACTCTCATAGTCTTGGCCTTCATAGAGGTTCATGAATCACAAATTTGCTTGAGAATTAATCTTGCAATAGTGAGTGAAAAGTAAATAGACAAGCAGGAAAAGCTCAGACTAAATGAAACTGGCATTACAAACCATGAACTTAGTTCATCTCCATGATAGAAAATAGAAGTAATCTCACATCAGGATCATATGAATAATTAATTCACCTTTCATTCAAGAACATACTTTGAACTAAAAATATATGTGAAGTGCTATGTTACCTTTACTTAAAAACACCTTTTTATGGCATGATTTAATTAATGGAGTCAAAAAAAGAAAGAATATATCTACTATTAATCTTTCATAATCCATGCCAAATAAGAGAGCTGGAATTCAACAGGCTACAACAAATAATTCCAAATAATTTTGGATGTTATATAACTTTAATTTATTGAGAAAACATTGTTAATAAAAAAGACAGACTGTTAGTATTGTATACAAGGATTCTAGTTTAGAAAAGTTGCAACTAAAATTTGACTAATGCTGTCAAAGAAACGCACCATTACCAAAAGTATATTTTTTTCTGTGTTGCAATACTTTAATAAAATGAAAAAAAATCAGTTACATTTAACTTGGTTTTATGATCCCTTCATGACACTATTTATTGCAATGACCATCAAAACAATCAAACCTGATTTTATAAACATAGTATAAAACCACTCCTTCCATTAATCATAGATACAAGTAATAATTTGTGTTAATTTTCAGCTTGCCTGAAAGAAACTGAGATGTGGAGTGAAAATGATCCATCCAAATGCAAGAAATACTAATTTTTATAGGTACATTAATAAAATAAATACAGAATCATGCTTTCTGTTTTGAAAACAATATAACTTATCTACACTTAGTAGACCCCAAAAATGTACGGGTAGAAAAGAATAGAGCACTGTCTATTCAATTATGATCAGATATTTTTTGTCTATATTATGTTTATATATTATTTGCCCATATATATTTCTATAAGAATGTTTTTATATATTACAGTGAAAAGGAATTATTCATGACAGTTAATGTATGGAGACAGGAGGAAGAGGACTAAAGTGGAGACACTAGGCAAAACTGTCATTTTAGTTAATTTGTTCAAGTATGGCGCTGCAAAAAGGTTTGGATTCAGGGGCCCTCTCGCTACTTTCCTCTCTAATTTGGACATATCCCCTATTTTGTATGCATGTTTGATTTTTCAGTTCTTTAACACAAATCAATTGTTTTTTGACAGTTACACAGCTCATTAATACACAAGAAAGACATATCTCTTCATCTAGATAGATACCAAATGTTAATCACAGCAGTTTTTAATGTTATTTAGCTGATTTTTAAACTCTAGTTCACTCTTCTGAAGCCTCTGAAGAGGAAAAAATTTGGGTCTAATGACTTCTTTCCCTTCAAACTGATTATTCAATTTGTTCCAGCAAAGTTATTGGCAGGAATAAGCTGGTCTTCTGTAGGCAGCAATAATTGAAAGTAAACATTGAACAGGAACTAAAATAAGAAAGAAAGAAAAAAAAAAAGGCACAAAACCAATATACTTACTGCAAACAAATAACTACAGTCTTGAATATATCTATTTCCACCCTTCATTTTTATTGCATGGCATTTTTTTTTCATTTCTTCTTCAAATAATACAACTATTTTTATGCAGTATTGCACTGAAATTTATCCTCCCTGAATAAAAAAACCCACGTTCTATAGGCAGGTTTGAGCCCCCAAAATTTGTCTGTATTATGTATGTTATAGTGATGCTTTCATGTGAAACTACTAAAGATGGAAGATAAGAAAAAAATCTGCCTATCAGAATCTGAAATCACTGCAGAAAAAACCCTAAACTATTCAGGTGGTTTGCTGAGTACCCTGCCCTTCTCTTCCCATTATTGATATGGAACATTTCAAACCATATTTAATGCCAGAAAATAGAGCTGTAATGCAGCCATACAACATGAGAGAATGTATGTTTTAATAAACTTGGTGAAAAATATATTGGATAAGAAAATAGGTGTGATGATGTTAATTTGAGGAATGACTTTAAAAACTGAGGTCTTGTGTGTATAATACACCCAGGTTTCCAAGACAAAAGGACGAAGATAAGCTCTAGTAAAATAATCGGTCTTACTGCAGGAATTCACTGCATGCTGGTGCAAAAAGACCTTTTGCATTTCTCTCTTGTAACCTCCATTAGGTACTGGAAGACTGCTGCAAGAACTCCCCAGAGACTTCTCTACTTCAGTCTGAGCAGCTCTGACTCTCTCAGCCTGTCTTCACAGGACAGGTGCTCCAGCCCTCAGATCAAGTTGGTGGCTTTCCCCTGGACTTGTTTCAACAGCTCCAAACCCTTCTGCTGGGGGTCCCAGATTTGGACACAGGATTCAAAGTGGGGTTGCATGAGAACAGAGAGTAGCCCTGGGAACTGAAGAACAGAGAAACAAGGAACCAAAGACACCCGAAGTGAATCCAAAACTGGCCCTGGACTGAGTGCCACAAGGCTAGAAAGAGCTGTACTGACCTGCCAGACTTCTCTCCTGAAATGCTTTGCTGTCCCCTGTGAGTTGTACGAGAAACCAATGTGGTAACCTGTGCAAATTTATCTTTAGGTAGAATGAATGAAAAGAAAAACAAATCCACTAAATGATCAAAGAAGATACCATCTGCATGTCTTGAAGGTTCTCTACTCCTGGTAAGAGTTTTTAGTAGCAAAGCAAGTCCTGATATATCATCCAAGCTTTACAGACAATGTAGAAAAGTAAAAGGAATGTTTGTAAAACATTACACTCATTATGTGTGAGTGTGTAAGTGCTGATATATTGATATTCTGTCACAGTATTTCACTGTCTTGAAATAAAAGGTTGGAGCAAAAGGTGAAAATGGTACTACAAGTGAAATTGATGCACTTTTAGAGCAAAGATATACATGAAGAAAAGAAATTAGCATGTTTTGAATTTTCTATAAAATTGCTAGGCAGCAACTGTGAGAACGTTCTTTAATGACTTTACCACAGGCTACAAGAAACATTTTTTAGTATCTCCAATACATTTGAATTAAGTATAAGGCTTTTTTATTTAAACTAACATAAAGCAAACATAGAGCTTTTAATTCAAATTCATTTAATTTCAAATAGATATTTTAATTGATTCTGTGACAGTGTTATTCCTCCTGCCATAGGCAAATGCATTAGGCACAATATATTAGCATAATGAAAAGGTGATCTCTGCCTCATGAAACAGACAACCCATGGCCTTTTCTTTGCCTTTGGGGTCCTTACATTGTTTTCATCAGCAAACATGACACTGTTCTCTCCTCAGTTTAAGCCCAGTGTGGGCAAATCTGAGTTTGTTTTTCCTGCAAGATCTCCATACCCCCTTTTGAGATATTAATCTGTACTAGTAATAGAAACATGGACATTGCCAGGCAGACCCACAAACTTGGCTCACCTAGAATTCTTGTATTCTTTTCCTGCGCATGTTCACTCCCACATCCTGCTCTATCTTTGGTCTTTTCCTGACTGGTTCTTTTTGATTAAAAAGAGGTTCAACCTTCTCCTGTCTTTAAGATCCGTTGTAGCTCCACCCTTTGCTGTTCAGTCTCGTTTCTGTCAGCATCCCTGCCATCATTTACCAAATTTTTGTTCATCTTGCTTCTTCCAATACTCTATCATGGTTTTCCTATTACCTAAAGTCAGCTCTATACTAGAATTAGCTATGAGTTTTAGCCTTATAGTCTTCAAGTTTTTTAGTTTTAAGTACAACCATATTGAACTCATAGGGATTTTGATTTTAGAAATTTTTGTCATTTTTTTTGAGAATTGCCAGTTTCTTAGTTTGCTTTTCTCTTTAAAGACATGCAATGGATGATATTCCAAATATATAAAGTTTTTCAAATCTTAAAAAGAAGATCATCACGCTTCTGAAGGAAAAAAAGTCCAAGAACAATCTTATCAATCTTGGTAGCTTTCATTTAAAAGAAAATAAAATTTATCCTAAGCTTGCAGTAATTATCTATTACTTTTGTTTTCCCCATTTTACATTATTTTTCTTCATTTTTGTTCAAATATTTAACATTTTGCTCTTTTTCTTTGATTATTATCTTTTCAGATATCATCTTATGATGCATAATAGACACCCTACAGAGACCACTTAGAAACACAACATAATCATTAAAACAATTAGTGAGATAGATTGAAAAGTAGAATATCTTTCATTTCTGCTCTGTATTCAAACAGCAAGCATCATCATGAAGATCTTGGTGATAAATGAAAACTAAGATTTTTTTTTCTAGCTATCTTATTTTGATTGAAAAATAACAAACCAATTCCTATGCTTAATAGCTGGATTTATGCAAAAACAAGGATACCAATGCAAGAAAAATAAAAGGAACTGGAAATATAGAAATGTACTCAGGAAAAACAAAAGCAAGAAAATTAAAACTTAAGCAATCAATCTACACCAAAAATTCTGCTCTAGGCAATGACTGTGTTCACAGACTGTGAACCTCCAGTTTTCTTTCAAAACAACACCATAGAGTGTATGGATAAGTACTATGGATAAGCACTTTGAAATGAAAAAGCAGCGTTTTTCCCAGAATCTCTGAAGAGATGAGAGTGATTCTAGAACAACTCAGAGAAGAACAATAAGAATGTTAAGACACAAATAACTAGTCAGGAATTGTTGACTTCTAACTCTATGTTGTGTAACTATATAGAGAGTGGTGCCCCTTGGATAGTCACTAGGTGTGATAAAAGCCATAATGCATTATCTATCAAATTTTAAGGGAAAAAAAACCAATGTATAACTTAGCATGATGAAATAACACTAAAAATACATTAAATTGATAGGAGACAGGTTTCAGAGAAGAAAATTAAAAGAAAAAGTTTAAAAGAATAATTATAATACGAGGAGGGAAATAAGCAAAAACTTAAAAGAAATACACTGAATGTATCTGAGTTAGTCACCACTTGAGGGTTAACATCATCTGGCAGCTATGCACCAGTGCATCACTCCATGGAGGTTAGGAGGAGAACCAGAAGGGCAAAAATAAGAATACTCATGGGCTGAGATAAAGACAAAGTAGTAGGTAAAGCAAAACACACAGGCACACAGGCAAAGCAAAATAAGGAATTCATTACCACTTCCCAAGGGCAGGCAGGTGTTAAGGTGTCCCCAGGAAGGCAGGGTACCATCATGGTGACTTTGGGAGGCAGGAACTGCAAACAACCCTCCTTCTTCCCCTAGCTTTCATTGCTGAGCATGATGCCATATGTCAGAGAATATCCCTTGGGTCAGCTGGGGACAGTTGTCCCAGCTGTTCCCCCCTTCCAAATTTTTGTGTACCCTCAGCCTCCTCACTGGTGGAGTGGTGTGTGCAGAAAAGGCCTTGGTGATGTGTACATACTATTCAGCAGTTACTAAAACATCCCTGTGTTATCAACAGTTTTCAGCACAAATACAAACCAGAGTTCCATAGCTACTATGAAGAAAATTAACTCTGTCCCAGCCAAAACCAGTCTGTCATCTTATAACAATCACATAAAAAAATAAGAAGGAACATTTACTGTTTTCAGAAAAAATAAAAGAGCATGTTAAATTAAAATAGAGAGGGCAAAAATAATATTTATCAAGGCCGTCATTGGCAGAGAGATAAAAGTACAGCCACTACTGGTAGAGAGGATCAAACTCCATGAAAAAAAAGAGAAAATACTTTATTACGTTCTCAACATCAACATTTAAACATGAACACAAAATCCCAAGTGCCAGGACCAGATGGTATTCTTACCCAGTCCAGCACAGCTCCTGGTGGATTTATAGGAGCCCCATCAATGAATGCTCCATTCCAGGGCAGTTCAAAGTATCACATTTTGAAATAATTGCCTGTCTCATGTTTAAGCAAGACGTGGAACCTAATCACACTGCTCATTTCAGAGTATTACTACAACAACCATTTAGGTAAAGATACTTCTTGGGAGAGGAAAACATAAAACAGGAGGTAACAAAGTTCAGATTCTGATTGATAAGTTAGTTATAAAAACTGTCAAATCCATATAAAGAAACCTCTGGGGTAGCATGGATGGATTATCCTAATGTTTTTCACTCTGGCATCTGTTTGGAAATTCTGAGACTGTAAGCTGTTGAGAATAAAACAGCATTTTTTAGACTTTTACTAATCATCACCAAAGACTGATATTTAGCTATTTTTGATAACAGCTGGAGAACTTTTCATGAAACTCTTTCCCATTTATTCTTCAGTATTTTCATTTTGACTACAGGGGCAAGGCCAAAAATACTTGCAAAGTGAGATTAGGAGGATAGGACCAAGGCACAAGAAACAATGGTCTGAGAAAATAACAAATCAGATTTAAAAACCTCTTATTGGTGTATTGTTGATAAGACTAACAACAATGGATTTAAATCCAGGAGTCAAAAAGCTTCAACTGCATAAAACTAAACCCATCACAGAAATTTAGATTATATGTGAAGAAGACATGAAGCAAGATATAAATAAAATAAGATGGTAAGCAGAATGTGATGTCGTAAAGTATATCATTAGTACCTGTTCAGTGTTGATGAAGAAAAAGAAAATCATTAAACTGTGGAATATTTTGGGTTGAAAGGAAAGTTTAAACACAATCTATTTCAACCTGCCCACCCAAAATCAACAGCAACATCATTGACCAGATCCATTTTCCAAGACCCAATGCAACCTGATCTTTAATGTTTCCAGGAATGGGGCACCTACCACCTCTCTGCACAACACAGACAGCAAGATAAATTGTGTTCTTTGTGATGAGCACCACTTATACAGGAATTGAAAAAGGCAAGAATATTTCCAGAGGACCAGAAATGGTTACAGTAAATTCACGAATACAAGCCGCACGGAATATAAGCCGCACTGCTGGTGTGTTGGCAACATTGTTGCCTTTGTTAATAGATAAGCCGCACCCGGAATATTAGCCGCACTTTAGTTTGCGGCGAACTTTCACAAAGTCGTCATTTAGTAACACAATCGCGGGATTGCCAGGGCTTACTGGCTTACTGCCGACCTCGGAAACATTGTTTCCAAGTGAAAAAAGACACACCCTTTATTTACAAGCCGAAAAAGACAGGAACAATAGTGTGGTCATTTTGTGAGCATTCCCAATGGATCCGTGTTGCCTTTAAACAGCCACTTAGCCACGCAGGCAGGCAGCTGAGCTCCGAGTGGAGCCACATCTCCGTGCTGGCACAGGAGCGGCCGTTGTAGCCCCCGCAGCCGGGCGGGGGGAGGGGCCGTTTTAGCCCCCGCAGCCGGGCGGGGGGAGCGGCCGTTTTAGCCCCCGCAGCCGGGCGGGGGGAGCGGCCGTTTTAGCCCTCACAGCCCACGGGGGAAGCGGCCGTTTTAGCCCTCGCAGCTGGGCGGGGGGAGCGGCCGTTGCAGCCCTCGCAGCCCGCGGGGGGAAGCGGCCGTTGCAGCCCTCTCCCTGCGAGCCGAGTGGCCGTTCTACCCCTCTCCCTGCGGGGAGAGAGGCTCCCCCAGCCCTCTCCCTGCGAGCCCAGCCAGCCCCGTAGCCGCACAAGACTGAAAACACTTTAAAAAGTACAGAGAAATATCACACACTTTTATCGAACTGCCGAGGTAACTCGCCGAGGTAACTCACCCCGATAACAACCCCCGCCCCTCAGTAACGCCGCCATCCACAGGCAGGCAATAAGCTGTTCTCTGATTGGTTCATCGTCGGAACAACGGGAAACCATGGATTTCAGACTGTTTTGGCTCGGGACTGGACCAGCATGATACTAGGTAAGGGCAGATATCACATTTTTGTCCATAGATTAGCCGCACCGGAATATTGGCCGCATTTCCGGGTTTCCACCAAAATTTTAGTCTTCTTGCTGCGGCTTGTATTCGTGAAATTACTGTAAATGAATTTCATATTGGATTTCCACAGACTGTTGGAAGCCAGAAGCTGAGGCACAGTATTGATTCAAAATCTTCACATTAAAAAAGCAAAATCATAAAGACTATGAAAAAGAAAACATTTTTCTTCGGACAGATAACACTCAGAGAAAAAAGAAAAATTCCTCTGCAAACAATAATGAGATTACAAAAATATCTGTTAAATACCTCTTTGTCACATCTAAGTGCCCTGTGTCTAAAAACTCCTGATGTTATTTACTTGGAATTTTTCTTAACCATACGGTCTCCAAAGCTCTTGATTTTAAATATTTTAGCCAGCTATCACACATATACAATATATTAACCTGTAAGGATACAACTGACACCAACCACCATGAGACTTTATTAATTCACAGCCAAAAGAAATAAATTAATCAAAGACACAATACAACCCCACTCACCCCCTCCAAAAATGCATATGCATTAACTATTCATTAGAAAATATTCCCATTACTCTGCATAAAAAAAAGGCTTTTAAATCCTACAGGTGATATCACATCTGCAAACCATTGTCAAGTGTGGCTTTCTGCCCCTGCCAAGTAGAGGTGGTAGCACAGAAACAACAATCCTAATCTCAGCATGAGCAATTTCACTGCATTGACTTCAGATGCGGAAAATAGTGAGGCTGAAAAGAAAAAGAATGCTGGTGTTTATTCATACAAGGAGTAACTAGTTGTCCTTTCCAGAAAAGAAAGGCTTAAATTCTTGTTCCACATTCACTGCTTGACTTAATACCTTAATTGAAACAACTCAGAAGTATAAACAAACCTTTCAGACATGGATGTGTGCAGAACAATAATTTTCCAACACCTTTATCAGTAGAAAATTAGAGGGACAGATGTGAGAAAATCAGTGGATCAATTTTCCAATCTTTTCTGAAAGTCCACTACTAGACAAAATGTAACATAAACAGGTGACATTTTTCATAATTGAAGCAAATTTTATGTGGAAAGACATAAAGACATAACGACTTATTCAAAATCCATTAAGAAGCTACGGGATAAAATGAGGCTTTAGGAATTAAAAACTTCTCTAGATAAACAGGGTCAATGAACATCAAAACATAATTGAAGAAGAAACAAGTGAGAAAATGCTAGGGATTTTGACAAATAAAGTCATTGTGGAGAAGCTAGATCTTATTTCAAAAAAAGTCCCTTTTCTTGAATAGATAGGAGAAACAGTGCTTCATCAGATGTAGATGAATCTATGCGACTGTGCAGAAAGGGCCTGCTAATAAAGGTACCAGAATTTATTTTTATTAATTTTTAAAAAATCTTTTTTATTAATTGAAGAACATCAGAAACTAAAATGAAAGTATTCTATTGATCACCTCAAGTCTGACTATAGCCTATACACATGGAAGAGCAAATATCTCAGGACACAATATATAATAATGCTTACAGGAATTAGCAGGAATCTACTCCTGTTTTTCTTTGCAATGAAATAATATATTAAATAATTTGGAGGTTTCAGGAATAGGCCAATCTTTCCCTGTTTTAATATAGAAGCTGTGAAAAAGATTAGTGAAGGAAATCTTAAACAGAAATATAAAAGAGAACTAGATAAGTAATGGTGCTGGAGTAACACTGATTTAGTTGCTTTGGTTTATCTGTGCTTTATTGAGACTAATTCTGCACCCCCACCCCCAGTAGTCTTTTACCACCTATGCACTTTTCACTATAGGGGAAAATTTACAATTATATCTTTGTTTTAACCAAGTATTCTTGGTTAAAAAAACTCATCCATAGATTTGTGCAGAGAAACTCTTTGCTTGGCCCTGCCTGAATGTCAGGCACCCACCAAAGCTGCTTTGTCAGCTGTACAGGGGAGAGAAAATAAAATGCTTGTGGGTTGAGACCAGGACAGGGAAATATCACTCAGTGATTGCTGACATGGGGAAAAATGAACTCAGCTTGGGCAAATTAGTTTAATTTATTGCCAGAGAAACCAGGGTAGGGTAATGAAAACTACAACACCTTTCCTCCACCTCTCCCTTCTTCCCAGGCTGAGCTTCACTCCTGATTTCTCCATCACTTCCCCTCAGTAGCAGGGGAGGGTGGGAAATATGGTCTGAGGTCAGTTCACCACATTTTCTCTTTTGTTCCTTACTTCTTAGGGGAAAGACTCGTCAAACTCTCCCCCTGCTGCAGCATTGTGTCCCTCCTATGGGGAACAGACCTCAATGAACTTCTGTGTGAATTCTTCCCATGGAACTACAGTTATTTAAATACTGCTCCATTGTGGATCCCCCACAGGGTCACAAGTCCTGCTCTCAAACCTGCTCCAGCACTTTCTCATCTCTCCTTGAGCCCAGAGGTCCTTCCTTGGCCCTGCTCCTGCAGGAGCTTCTTACAGGGTTATGACCTCCTGTGGATGTCCACCTGCTCCTGCTTGGGTTCTCCACATGCTGCAGGGGGAATCTCTTCTCCTCCGTGGGCTGCAGTGGCACAGCTGCCTCACCATGGCTGCACCACAGCCTGCAGGGTGATGCTGAAGAATTTCCCCCTCTTTCTTCGCTGACCTTGGTGTTGTTTCTGTCTCACTCCTCTCGTCTCTGGCTGCAGTTGCTGTTGCCATTGCAATGGGGTTTTTTCCACCTTCTCAAATGTGTTATCCCAGAGGTGCTATCACCATCAAGGATGGGCTTGACCTGGGCCAGAGGCAGGTGTGTCTTGGAACTGGCTGCAGTGGCTGTTGGACAAGGGGGAAGCTTCTGCAGCTTCTCACAGAAGCCATCCTTGTAGCCTCCACACCACCAAAATCTGGCCATTCCAGCCCAATTTAGAAACACTTGGCTTTTTTTGCCATATTTTCTGAATCTGTAAATTTACACTCTATACTTATCTAAAATAATTGACCTCCTCTGTAATTCAAAACTATATTCATTGCAACACCAGAGGCATAATAACTGTTCATTTTGCTAAAGAATTCCTAATATTGATTTTGATTAAGAAAGTAATTTCCAATGCCAATATATTTAATAAAATAAGAATAAAAGTGTCTTTACAGAGAAGGTTGCACCAACCCAGCCAAATGATCAGGAGAAATTTTCTCATTTGCACAAGCCTTATGTAAAGTGGGATATTCATGGCCTATTGATACTTGAGCATAAGATTAATAACCCTGTAAATGCTTATATACATACTTCATAGAGTTTTATATAGACTATTCAGATGGATCTCAAAGTTCAAATAGATCTTAGATGCATGGAGTTGCACAGATTGTCAATTGCTTTCTCTTACGTAGACTTTTAAATATCAATACTACACTCATTTGAGCACCTAAACCTAGGCAATATTAATTCAACACAGAATTAGTCTCTGTTGATACATTCTTATTAATGACCAGAGTTTTTAGGCACTGCAGCAAAAACAATATCAGACTTATTTTGCTGTGTTGTGGGTTGGCGAGGTTTAGAAATTTTTCCCATTATTATGTTAAGCTAGCCGGGATGGCTCTCCTATTAGCCGTTAAGAGCTGGAGATAAAGGACTGCTGAAGCAATGATGGCCCATTAGGGAAAGGTGGAGTCCTGCTTTTGTGTTCCGCAAGTAAGAGGACACTGGGGGTAGGAGAACTACACAGCTCGCCGGCCGAACTGGAGGTGAGAGGTTCTTTTTCTCCTGTTGGGATCAGGCTTCTTGGATTTGGACTGCTAAAGCTTCCTGCTTCCTCTGAACAACTGGGAACTGGGACGCCCACGGTAAGCAGAATTTCCTTCCTCACCCTTTTCTTCCACCTGGGGCGGGTGAGGTCACCTGGCCCCCTCCCCTGCCCCTGCAGCAGCCGCGACTGAGACGCCGCCCGCCCTGGTCCATCGGAGAGCCATCGGTAACTGACAAAGGGACTGGGACTGAATTCCATTCTGTTCTGTCACTGGTTTTCTTTTTTTTTCTTTCGTATAGCTGATGCTGTTTTTGTTTGTCTTGTAAATATTTCAGTAAAGAACTGTTATTCCCAACCTATACCTTTTTTTGTGCCTGCGAGTTCCTGAATTCCCTTTTCCTGGCAATACTGTCCCTTTAAACCGAGACATGCTGTCATCTTATTGTCATGTTGCACTAAACTCCAGATTTGGAGTGTAAGAAATAATAACTAGTATATTTACAATATAAGTTACACACAATGTGCACAACTTGCGTCATAGAATAACTTGCATGATAAAATACAGCATAAAAGAAAGAACTTATATATCTTTTTTCTCCTACCATGGTAGTTCAATATTAATTCCTTTCCTTCCTAAAGCTCCAATTAGAATAACTAAAATCAAGTGGTAAGGTCTTATTTTGAAAAACAGATGCTGTTTCACCATATGTTTGTGTCAAGAGAAATGCCTCTGCAGACATCAATAAATGAGAGACACCCTTGACAGTGTTATTTGCAGCCAACACTAACATGAGCTTCTAAGAGAGACTTTTCAAGGAAAAAGAAATCTGATGCAATAAAAAACACATTTACTCCTAACATAAAGCAGGGCTTAGAAAGGTAAATCGCCCCATTGCAGATTGCAAGTGTCTTTTATATTCTTATTATACTAAAATAAGTACTGACAATAATGTGACTTAAAATACCTCTAATAACATCAAGCAAGTATAATGGAAGAAAATTTATTAATATATTATCAACATTATTAAAAACTATTTGCTACTACTTTGATAAAAATTGTCTTTATGTTTTCAGCCAAAGAACTTGAAAATTAGAATCAGAGATGACAGTTATGTTCTCTCACATTATCCTCTGCTTCTCAGAAAAAGTAAAAATCATCATTTGCAAATGACTATGAGAAGGTAGTATTTATATCTCAATTGGCTCTCACTAAAATATGGGAAACTCATATCTTACAAATAACAAATGCTTTAATAACTATACTTTCTGTCTAAATAAGAGTGAAAATTAAAAATTTTCCAGAGTTCTTTTTCCATTACAGAGAGAGTATAGTAATGAAAATATGTTCAAGAGCAATTAAGAAATAATTCAAAACCAGGAAAAAAAAACAAACCCTAAATGCTTCAAACTTTCAACACTCAGGTACAAAATTAGATTTAAAATTTGATTGTAATCCAGATGTTCCCATTGTTTCTTTACAATGGAATATTTTCCACTGATAAGTTAAATCCTCAAGTTCTGCTGATCTATGGCAACACCATGGAGTGATGATGACTTTATCATCAATAAACACTAAGATGTATTTTAATATGAATAACACAGTGACAGAGCCAGCCAATATGAACTGAAGACTATAACGAAATCATTCATGAAATAGGAATGACTATCTAATATGAAGAAAGCAGCTAAGTCTGACATAAATAATAAATATTTTTATTTTGTAAAGAGTACTGATATAAGCTTATTTTCTATTTTGCAACCCAAAAGTAAGCTACTTCAATTTTTTTTATTTTCTAACCAAACTGAAATTATAGCAAGTCTTTAAAGAGTAACTACATTTTTGTTAGAATTATTAAGCACAACCTTTTTCACACAAGATGTTATTTTCCATTATTTACATTTTTTACTATTTTAGCTATTCCCATATAATAACCTTCTTTTAATCACTCCTTTTGACAATCTCTATCTTTCAAATTCATGTTTAACTTTATGTTTAACTATTTCTTAGGAATTGTCAGAATATGAAGTTCTAGTTTAAACACAATTGCATTGAGATAAAGAGAACACTCTTTGGGTGAGTTTCCTCTTAGCAAACTTTAACTAAATTAATAGGCATCTGACCTAAGGCTCCATTAAGAGAAAAATGAGCTTCCACAGAGTTATTTATGTTACTGATTTCAGAAATTCATTTTAGAGCATGATTCATCACTTTCTAGAGTTGTCTACATCTTTCTCTTAAGAGTAGAAGTCTTATCCTACTACACAGTAATACATATTGAGGCATAGGAGAGCTTGAATTGTGTGATTCACAACACATGATCTACAGTTACTCTAGCAACAAAATTACTCTAAAGATTTACTTTAAAGATCCTGTTCAGACCAAGAAAAGCATCATTGCAGTCTTATCTGTACAATCTTGTCTTTCTCAAGCCTCTTAAGGAGACAGCAGAGTTCTTTCTAAGGACAGCCTCCCTCAGTGGGAATGGTGACCCATCTTAACAGCAGTAAAAATTTCTCAGTGAGCAGGTGAACCCTGCAACTTTCCTCCTACCGACTGTAGACCTCTACCTACTCCAGTCAGCTCAACACCAGGTGCTCAATACCCAAAACCAAGCTTGTGAGCCAGTTGCCTTTTTCACTTGTCTGCTACCCACTCCCACAAACCAGGTCATTTGTCATGTGCTAGCCCAGCTGCACTCAGTTCTTTGAAAGGTAACCTGTACTAGAAGTTGTGTGCCTAAGGATCAGTTTTTTATTGGTTCTTGTCCTAATAACATTCAGTGAATCCTTTCAGATAATCTTTTTAGGTTCTTCCTTTATTGCTTTTTAAGCATAAAACTTTTATGTGAACAACTATGATAAATATGAAATCAAGATATAAAGTCAATGAAACTGTGGCAAATGAAGAATAGTGAAATAGAGGTTGGCCATTATTTCAGAGGAAATGAAGGTGGTAAGCAGGGTCAAACTGGGAGGAGAAAGTGGTAAGTCATAAGTCATATGATTGTGATTGTAAGGTGTCCTTCTTGAGAAGCCCTGCACAATTTCAGTGGAGTTCTGTTTACAGCAGAACAAAAAAAAATCTTTAGTTTCTTTGACACTTGCATCTGATTTCACTCATTGGCTCAGACACCTGGGTTACTCTCCCTAGTGCTGGCAAGGGATTGCTAAGAGAAGGTGGTGACTTGATGTTCTAATTACTGACATGTACAAACACAGCAGGCATAAGATTAATTTCCTAAAGAAATTGGGCTGAGGCGCCTCTCCGGCATCTCATGGTTCTTTTAGTAACAGTTGCTTTTTACGTTACATTATCATGCAAAAATTTATTGCAATTAACAATGAGTGTTGTTAATTCACGTTGTCATTGGTCTGAGGTAAAAATCCAACGCCAGCTGAGTTCCTGTGCTACAATATTCCCCTAAGGTTTTGCTCTTCACTGTCTGTCTTTCCTGCAGCCAGGCATCCTGCACAAACCAAATGTTAATTGCTAATGTTTTTATATGATGCAGCTTATATTGAAATTAGAAAAATATGGAATGATCAAAATGTAAACTGAGTTTTCACACTCAGTGGCAACGCTTTTTATAATTGCCGTTCAGTCTTAAGTGTGTCCTTGCCATTACCAAAGCCCAGTCGAGGATAACTTTATCTTGAATGTTCTCCTTTAATAGAAGGGATGCAGCATGGGCTGGTAATTGGCACAGGGAGTCATGGTATGTCTTTCAAAGTTAGTGGTAAAGGGTTTCTTCCAGAATAAATGAGCATGCCCTTACCACATTCTCATATTCTGATAATTTCTGCCTGTCAGAATGGTGGACTTGGAGTGCAATTAAAATAGTGACATATGAATGCAATTAGGTGTGTGTTACTCACAGAGGTTGAATGGTGACAAAGTTCATTGTACAGTCAGTGAAAATTCTCTTAAGCTCCTGGTATGTTGATGCTAAACCTGACAGTTGACCAGTTCAGTCAGCTGCAGTTTCCCTTGTCCTTGTTTATGTCTGATGTTTCATTGTCCATGGCTTTCTTATCTACTCTATAAATGGATGCTATGGCTAATGTCTTTTTGCTTTTCTTTTATTTTTTTAAGGGCAACACAAAGTGTGTTTCAAAGCACAAAGGAAAAACAGTGCACGTGAGTTACACGCTTTGGGTGGCAGATGATTTATGAGTCTTGACAAAGTAATTTACAAATTTTCTATTTCTGCATTCAAAATGTAGTTTGTGTCTAACTGGAGCTCCCATTGCTGTGAATTACTCCATGAAATAAACTCATAGTGGCTGTGATATAAAATATGGAGGTTTATTTTGAAAAGTACACACTTAATCATGTATCATAGTTGAATGAATTCAGAATCAGTGTAAAGGAAATTTGAGAAAAATTTGCCCCAGCTTTTGGCATAAAAACCAAAGCAAAATCCTGTTTCTCAGATAAGTAAAAATAAAGGGGACAATAAAGAAGAAAAACTAAAACATCCACAGCAAGTTAGTTGAATTAAATATATCTTGGCAGTTTCAGTCATATTTAAAGCCAACTTTGACTGATTACAGGCCTGGATTTGCTGCATTTCTATTATAATAATATTGCAGCATAATGGAAGAGTATTGCTTCACTGGAGTATTTACTACTGAAGAGAAAATTTCTCTTATAATTATACATTCCCAGTAAAATTTACAGAAATGTCAAAAACCATAAAAAAAGTCATCAACAAATTATATGTTTGAATTCTCTCAGTTATATGTGTATAACACTTTCATTACTGTTTGAAGGATTTAGGAACATACACTGAAGGATAAGCAAAGGTGATTGGATTTACATCGTAATTTGCATTGTAGTTTTTCTTGCTAAGGATTTTCTACTGTAAAATTGTGTGTATTATAATTTGTCATTTTTAATGGTGATAAAAATAAAATAGATATCAAGTCTCTATGATATAATATATGTGAAGGGCTCCCAAAAATTATTTTTTGTCTTTTATTCACTCCATATGTAAAAAACAGTATTCCCACCATGAAACATATTGTATAACTCAATGAAAGCTGATTCTGATATACATATATATATAAATATATATATACACCCCCTTAAACTGTCTTGATGCTTACATTGTGTGTCCTGGAATTCATCTGGTAAATAGATACGATGCTATCTTCTCAGCCAAGGAGCCTACTTTTCTATTTTAACAAAAATTATTAGCCTAACTGTTACAAATATCTCTAAGAACGACTTTTTATTAGCACTTAAATGTATATCTGTTATCTAAGCCATATTGTCCATACTACTTAATAACTTCTTGAATAATGACTTTGATTTTCATTCTTAATAATTTTGAAAGTGGTGGGGTTTTTTTTCAGGAGCCTAAGTATCAATTTTGAAAGCTCTGCTGTCGTAAAAATAGAAAACTTGATATCATCAGTGAGACCTATTTTATGGCACAAATGGCTAAGTTATGTCTTCTGCTAGAAATGGAAAATGTGCACAAAGAACTGTTTTAAACAGGTAATTTGCAGACAAGGAAATGCTATATTTTCCTCTCCTTATGAAGCTGAAATAGTAATGACATGTAATTTTGAAGAGGATTATTGATTAGTGACACAAGAATATTTACTGGTTGTGCCATTTGCTATATCCATGCAAAGAAAGGGGATTAGGTGCCACATTTGTCTGTGATGCAGAGGGATTACTGTGCTCTGAACTGTAGATCTGCTATGTATAGAAAAGGCCACTTCTTGAGAGACATCTGTTAGTTTGGATGTTACTCAGCTTCTGTTTCCCACCAAGATCATTGCAAATGAGAGAATGGATAAGTCATTGGCAGGAAATACTCTGCCTGAGCTATTCTTACTCCATTGAGCATATGGCTCCATTATCTGTCACCACTTAGACCTGTATCACTTTATTTTGTTGGAATAAATGAAATACTTCTTGATTTCTAAATGCTCATGGGATATAAATAATTCTCATGGATAAATTTCATCATGAGATATTTTTGGGCTTCATAAGAATGCATTTTTCCTCTTAGTGCCATGAATTCAAATTATACCAAGTATAAGAGATTTTAAAAGAATGTCCTATGCTTAATGCCATTAATTCTATTATTTTTTCTAAAAAATGTCTCTAATTAACCTAGAGCTGCCCCTTGAGATAAAAAAAAATTAAAATTACATTCAAGCACTTTTTACCTGCTCTTCCAATTCTTGCCTAATTTTTCATGTGTTCATGGTTTTATAAAATAAGAAATGAACCGCATTTTTCCCCCAAGCATCAAGGTAATTCATTCCAAAACTAGTTCTGTAAAAAGTGGTCTGAAAAATAATTGAACACACAGAGTGTGAAATTTTAAAGGACATTAGAAGACATTCATTGCTTTGAACACCTCACTGTGTGGCATACAACAGTGAAGAGCTGAAAGAGATGATTAAGTCAATTAATTGTCACAGAGAATTACAACATATTTGAAATATGTCATCCTGACATGACCTTATGTACTCTTGTATCGATACAACATCAAGGCAATATACAACATTGCAAGGCATTATCAAGGCACTCTGTTGTGATTACTTTGTAGTTTTCCATAACTATTTTACACTATTTTTCTTCCTTCTCTTCCCCGTTGTGCATGACTTCTAAGAAGAGCCAAAGTATTTCACATTGTATATCTCTTTCTCCCTTTTTATTACCCTTTTTCACCATGTGTTGTTGGTTTTGTTGGTTTTCTTTTCTTTTTGGGTTGATTTTTCTTTTTTTTAATGGATGATTATCAGTGGCCTGGTTTTATTTAATCAACATTTTATGACTTTATTAAGGAAATGGCAGAGATCTTAATCTCTAGGTATTTTCTGGTCATAAAAGAAGAGCTTCATAAACTCTTACTGACTACTCAGGAATTATAGTCAGGGATCAAAAATATACAAGTCCCTGTATTCCAGAAGGATTCACCTAACTCAGCCCTTTGTGAGCCTTGATAATAGAATTATAATTTAAGGAAGTATGCTGACTTTTTAAAAAGACAAATTTCAAGCCTTCAGTATCCCAAATTTCAGCCCTAATGCAAGATATGAGAGGTACAGATTCAACACAGCATATGGCTTTAAAGTTGTTATTACAGATTTAGGGCATAGAGCCATTTCCAGTCCTGTGAAATTACTTCTCATGAAATATAATCTCCAATTTGCATTTTTTCTGGTTTCCTCCATTATTTTATTCTCCATTTATATTTTAACTCCCACAGCACTCACTCCTGGATAATGCCAGCTGATGAGTCAGCGTCATGAAGGCAGCACAGACACTATGATAACTAAGTTTCATTTTCTAGTCTCTGAAGAGGCAGCCACCAGCTTTGTTGCAAAGAAAAACAACTCATATTGCACACAAGATACGTGGATATTCAGAGTGAAAATGACATTCAGTATGAAAATTTAAAAGGAAATATAATCATTTTATCCCACAGAAGGTAAAAAGATAAGTTTGGGAGATTCACGGTTGATAAAAAATAAAATAAAAACTTTACTCTCTCTGTCTATTCACATGTTAGCCTGAAACAGTCTAAACACAAAGACAGGAGACAATTTGTGGAATATGAGTACCCTGGATGTGTTTCTGCCACAAAGATATGAATGCTGTTAAAAGGTCAAGACTAAACAATGATAATTTTGAGCTGGGAAGACTGTGGTTTGGATTCTAGGAGATTAGATTCTGCAAGTGAAACCTTAGCTGTAGTAAAAGAGGTAATCTATTTGATCAAAAATGGTGAGTATAGGAGGATTGTAGAAAAGCAGTGGAATTGTATTTTTCAAAGTCATCAAAAAATGATGCATTCCTGTTAGAAACTAAAGAAACCAGAGTTTGAGGCTGAAATTAATCTGATTTAAAACAGCTGACTTCTAGAGCTCACCCGGTCATCTATGGTTCCCTTTACTGTAAGTGGAGATGAATCAGAATAATAAATTCATATCACTATAAAGTAAATAGCTAAAATAGATTAGATTAATCACACAAGAAAAGAATTAATTTCTCTTTTTCAACAAAAGCAGCCTCTCTAGATATTCTCTGGATGACCACATCACAGATGTTTAAAGTTAAACTAGATACATCTCTTTAGTACACAATTCTTCCATGAATGTTTGAAAAAATTCCAATTTTTTATGCCTATAGCAGCTTACAAATTGAAACTTGGAAGATTGTAACCTTTACATCCATACAATTTTTTGTACACAAGGCAAGAAATAATCACAGATGTAAATAAAAAGTGGGATAAATATTTCACAAGTATATTATATTGCACCAGCAATGAATGCACAAAACACTTCTAAATGCTACAGACAAGCAAGCAAATTAAAAAAAACATTATTAATAATGGTAATATATCAAAAGCTGCCTTCAGTTAAAGTAAGAAAACAAAAAAAAAGAAAATTTGCCTATTTTTAAATCATTTGCTGAGAAGCAGAAAGTGATAAAATCACCTGCGTTCTTCTTCCCTGCACTTCTATGGCATGCTGTCACTCTTTTGTTTGCATAGTATTTCTGTTAACAACAGAGTAAGGGAAGCAGCAGTCCACAGGAAACCCACAGAGAAGTAGCAAAAATTATAAAGAAGTGGGGGGTTTTTTTGACAAGGTGGGAGAATGTATCATAGCTTTATTTTCTGGTAACATATTTAGACAATCTAATGCAATATGTTAGGCACAAGATATGGCCACTAATGAATTATACTGATATCAGTCACCTGATCAGAACAATATTGTCTTCAAGGGTTAGGGCTTTTATGTTTGAATATTCTGACAAGGGTTATTTGTTCACATGGTTTCTAAACACTGAGGCAGCATATTTCAATTTAAGCTCTGTAAAATCCAGTTGACAAATTTTACATGTTGTAGCCAGAATATCAAGACTCAAGAGCTACCTCAAGCCAAAAGGCAACAGAGAGAAAGACCTAACCTATCCCATGTGTGTGTTAAAGTGAGCAACTGTAAATATTTTGTTAGCCTTCTGGTTTGAAGAAGCCATGCTGCAAAGAATTCTCATAAATTATCTACCTAACACTTTTGAATTTAAATGGGATTTTGATTCAAAACATACTGATGAAGTTTTCTTTCTTACTCCCTTATTACTCCGTCTTTCTTTCTTATTACATCTTTGCTTACTAAGAAAAAGAATAATATTAAGGTGTTTTGAAAAGTCTTGATACTCATAATTTTTCAGATATTTAATTGTATAATCAGGAAGATGGAATTTTTTAAAAAGAAATCTGTCTCTTGATTTAGCAAAGATTTAAACTAAGAAGCATAATTGTGCTAAATAACAGGTGCTAAATAATTGTTCTTGATATATGAGAATGGAATAATAATGAATGTTGAATAAAATTTTTCTATTACCTAATTAGTATAGTAGAAGTTATGCCTTGTGATTTATTCACAGTTTACATTCTTTACCCTGAAAGGCAGCAATCCTTGACAAGGCTTTTGAAATCTCTATGTCCCTAGCTGTTGATTACTGACATCAGTTGAAATTTCCCCAGTGCAAGACTGAACAAGAGAGCCCTCTGGCCTGGCAGGGGTTTATGGTCTCTCCTATTTCCCATGGCTTAGCTGAGTCTACCTCTCTTTTCGAGCAAGCTGTGACTGTCCTGCTTTTTGCTACAGAGACTCATCTGCAATAAATTTTAGGTATCTTCTATATTGTTTTTTCTTCCAAATATTTTTCTTTCTCCATCATGCTTCTTTTATAGCTGGAGATAAAAAGAAGCTAACAACTATGGTACCCATACTTTTGCAATAGTTTTGTAGACTTCAGTTTGCCTCTCATCATATCTAGAGTAGAAATTAAAAAACACAGAGTCCCAATGCTATTACTTTTCTGATACATTACAAGGGGGGCAGAAGTAAAAGAATTCTGTACTTTACATGAGAAAAATGTAAAAGGATTGCTTTTCCCAATAAGCTATTTTCATCCTTTTGTTGTCATGTTCTGGCTTGCTTAAAAGAGCAAGAAAAGATAATGCAAGGCCCACAAATTAGTTCAATAAGTCAGATAATAGGGTGAGTTTATTAACTCTGTAATATTAACCATTGATAATTTCTAATGGTAGTTGGTTCCCTAAGTGCTCTGGCTCAAACAAATAGGGGTTTAAAGCTGACCCCAGCTTTGGCGTCCCTTGGTTTTAAGTGTTTGACAGAGCAGCCAAAGATATCTCTCCCTCACAATGTTCTTTCTCACTGTACAGAAGTTAACACTTCACTGAAAATTCCTCAGATCAAAGCATTTTTTTAACCATAGTTCACTGATAGAAGTGAGAGGTGGAAACAGATGAAGTGGAACAAAGTGAATGAGAACAGGACCATCACTCATTCTCAGGGAAGGCAGTAGCATTAGATGTACTCCAGGTCTGTCTCATTGTTTTGCAAATGGTGCTGCTGCCATCCAAGATAAGAAAAAAACAGCTGAATTTTATTGTCACTCAGTTTTCTGTTTTAACATTTCCTATTCAGGAGAACTAAGTATGTTTAATGCACCAGTGTTACATGAATAATGGTAATCCAACTAGGAGGCATAACTATAACTGCAGAAAGTGAAATAAATTTTAGGGGGGGAAAAAACCCCATGCAAAATCAAGGAAAGTAAATAACAGAAAGCTTGCTAAAAGATCTGAATCTGTTGGGTCAATATATTAATTTGAAAGGTATTTTTTTGATTCCATTGTCATTCCTAATTTGAGATCACATTATAAAAGGAAGTAAAGGAGTCAAATAGGGAAAAAGATTACTAGAAGGTCCAAATAAAGATTTTTCTTAAAAGTATAGTAGGCTAAAGAATAAAATGAGAGCAGATAGGAAATACTCTCTGAGAAACTAGATGATATTATGGTAGAATGAGGTACGAGATGAAATATCTGCATACACACGTAGCTGGAGAAAACCAGCCTGTTCTTTCCCTTTGACTTTTTTTCCAGTGATTAATTTGGAAATGATCAGAGAGGCTTTTTTTTTTTTTTTCTTCTTCTTCTGTTGTATGGCTTTGAGGGACAAATTATTTTTTACTTAAACAGACAGATGTAGCTTTCACAGAGTGGAGGTTCTTTAATTGAAAAAAAGCCATGAAATAAATTTGAGTTAGAGGAGCTTTTGTGTCATCACTACATAATTAATACTCCTGTGAAGACACTGAAAAATGGGAGTATTAATTTAAGTTTAAAAAAAAAAAGTTAGGATTCTAATAAAACTACAGGACACAAGTTATTTCTTTTTTTTTTCTTTGTCTTTTATCACTGCAGCAAAGACTGGTACTGCAAAACCAATATGCTGTTGGTTAGAGAAGCTGGTTTCTTTACAACCTTAAATACAATCTTCATATTTCAATGTTACTTTAAGTTGTGTCAAAGTCATAAGTTATTGTTCAGACAGTGGAAAATATCAAGAAAGATATATCTGGGAGTACTGAGCTATACAGTGACAATAAGCAGTTTTATGTCTTTGGTGTTTTTGTGATGTCTAAAACACATACCTTCTCCAGGATGGGCTCTTCTCTCTACAGGTCTGCAGGTTCTTTCCAGGCCCTTGACCCAACACCAGTTTCCCATGGTTTCACAGCCCTCTTTTGGGCATCCACCTGCTCTGGCATGAGTCTGCTCCAGGGGCTGCAGCCCCTGCTTGGTATCTGTAGATTTCCTCCAGCCACATGTTCTGACTCCACTCTTCCCTGGCCAAAATTGCATCTGCACAATAACTATTTTTGGAGGCTTTACCACCATTTCTAACCGACCCAGCTTTGACCAAAGGTGTGTCCATTTTTGGATCTACTGGGAACTGGCTCTGCTGAACGTGTAGGAAGTATCTGGCATGTCTTCATAGAAGCCACCCCTGTAACACCCCCACTATTTGGCTGTGCAAACCCAACGCTGAAATCTCTGGCTGGTTGCCAAGGATCCTAGAAGTTTTAAAGTATCTGAGTCTGCACCTGGAAAGGTAGACCCAGACCCTAGCCCATCGTAGCTTTGTCTGCTGAGCAGCTGGATACTTGGAGTTGGAAATGCAAATTTGGGGGCGGTTCTCAACTCGCTACCAGGCAAGCTGACAGGAAGCCAAGAGCCTTGAAGCTTTGGCTAGACAGAGCAACCTGGCAGCGAGGACTCACAGCTCAACAGCATGCCATGTGGATACTGAAGGGTTGGTAGCCTGGAAGTCCACCAACAGTCTTCATAAAAGGCAGTTGGGTGAGCTAGCATTGTGGATTGTTGGAAACCTGCCTCCTTTCTGTCACAACTTTGTCAACATGGAACTGTATCCTGAAAACACTTTCATTTTGATGAATTTGCAGTCTCTGCTCCATCTAACAATTTCCAAAACGCTGATTCTGGAGTCTAAAATTTGGGAAGTAAGGATCTTCAGTAGGAAAACAAATGTTCTCAGGAAACACATACAGTTTTGTACAACTGGCAAACAAAAATCCACAATAAACTGAGATGTTCTTTCATGCATGAATGAAAGCTGCTTTGCCTGGCTTCTTCTTGACATTTTTAGTTTGTTGGGTTGATCAGCTATACTTTTGAAATGGAGAATACTGTTTCTTGCTTGTGCACTTATTCATCAGATGTTTGTCTTTTCTCAATACTAATTGAGAAAGGGTTGCACTAGTAGAATTACATTGGTGAAATAATTCAGCTAATGACTCCATCATTACAATAGAGATATTTATATATATTAAAAGCTCCATCTATACTGCAAGGAGAAAGTTGAAGTACATTAATATGCATTTTACTCTTTTTAATAATCTACATAAATATAGGATTTATTTAATGTATATTAATTTTTATTTAATCCAATATTTCTATAACTTGAAAGGAAAAAAAAGTGTAAATAAAGGAAGCTGTCTAGTAAAGTCCTGATTTTTGAATTGTCATATTTTTAGGATAACTTTTTCCAGAAAAGAAATGGGTTTTTTTTATTGCCCTCTGTTCAATAAATCTTTCTATATAAGCTGAGAACAATATAATGTGATAAATAACTTTGAATAACTGTATTATTCTCCCTTTAAACACAGAATGGCATTGAGATTTTGTGGGGTTTTTATTTCTGGTCTCTGTAAACACTCCTTAAAAGATATATTCTATATCTGTAAAACATATTTCAAATAGTTCACAAGAGCATAAATGAATGCAGATAATACAATGGAAGTATTTCAGCAGAGGTTCAGCCATTCTCAAACATATCCTTCACACAAATGTAATGTCACTGCACTAGAAATGTCTGGATACAATGGATTTCAAAAGGACTGTGTGTTATTCATTTATTATGGCTGGGAATTTGAAAGGGACAAAGGAACTGAATTCAAAGCCAATAAGAATTGTTGGTTTTTGTGTTTGTTTTTTTTTAATACACCCTCTGTCACTGCATTCCATTTTTCCCCTCCCAAAATTATCATTTCTGTGAGAAATTGTTTTGTTGGAGCTTTGGGATTTATTTTGTTTAAGTTTTAATTTTTTTTAATTATGTCATTTCATCTAATTTGGATTTCACTACAGTTTGTTTGCCATAACACTGATCTGAGTCTAAATTTAATAGTTACTGTGCATTATTACCTAATTATATCATGTGCCCAACAACAGAGATAATACCAGAGCTTTGAAAAAAAGACACCAATAAATGCCAGATTCCTTTATATTATTTCAGTGAGGTTGTATTGGTTCTATCAGATAGCCTGAAATCACCAGAAAAATCATTTATAGCAATTTGAGGTCTGTGCTGATCTTCCCCAGTGCTGAAAATCACAGTACACTCACATAACTTCTAGTTACCTAAACTTATTGAAGTCAAAACTATGCTCGTTTTTCTTCAGAGAGTGTCTATGGATCACATTTACTTGTAGACTGTCCATTTCAAGAAGGCAGTCAAATCACCTGGCCATTCCAAGTATCTGGACCTTTCTTTCATGGTTCAAAGCACCCTTCCCTGAGAATATAACACTTTGGATTAAACTCTGAAAAGATCATAAATGTTGTACAAACATGCTGTAGAAATTGCGGCATCAGATTGATATATGAGTACTTGAATGTTAGCTTCTTGTGTCTCCTGAAATAAGGAAAAGAAAAATGAAGGAGGAAAATGGAAAGGAGGAAAAGGTGTGTAATGCAAACATACTGACCTCATTTCATGGGGAACAGAGAGAGAATTAGGCTGTTAAGCTCCTGTATCATGTAAGAAATCATAAGTTTCAACAGGATTTCCATAACAAATTATATATTCTGATCAGACAATCTCCTCTTACATTTTTGGTCTTTGAACAGTGAGAAACTTTCTGTGCAGCCAAAAATATATTAATTTCTTTCTAGTTTCCATTTGAGTCTGATCCAGAGAATATTTTGTGAAATACAACTAATAGATTTTGAATGTGGAAAAATTTGAAACATCAAAGTAGAGATAAAACTGATTTTGCTATAGGTAGTAATATCGGGAATTTCAATTTCAGGGCCAGAGCAGAAGACAGGGCTGTTCCTGTTGCTTTTGCCTTTTTCTGCTTTCAAGAAAAAATTGAGGTATTCCATGGTCATTAGAAGAAAGATCCTTCCTGTCTCTTATGAAATTTCCAATGAGAATTATAAAGAAAAAAATTTTACATTGACAACATCAAAGGAGTTATTCAAAAATTCTCCTTAGTTACCAAGTTAAATGATCTATATATTTATTAATACTTTTCTGACTCTTGCATTTTCCACCACACTGGCAAGGTTTGTCACTATGTTGCAGATCATATGATGTAAAACTTTCCCAAAAACTTTTACCTGAATGTGCCAATAAATAGCCTTGTGTTCTAAAATTTTAAAAATACATTTTTGAGTGTAATTTTTAGTTAAAACTTTTTTTTCTGTCCCCTCCTCTCTTCATACTGCTGAGTCATTTCCTTCATAAACTAAGCAACTGTTCAGTTGTTTAGTAGTCAATAGACAGCTTCACTCTCTTTTTACATGTTTTTTTAGTTTAGCTTGGTTTGGTTTGATGTAGTTTGATTTTAGTGTAGGTTTTAGAATTTAAATTATGTAACACAGGGCAAGGTAGATCTTGTGATAAGTCTTCTTATCCTGACTTAATAGTCTATACAAATATTCCAAACCACTTTGAATAATTTAAATTTTTTGATAACGTTGTCATAATATTTGTTCTTTGCCTAGGTTTCCATACACTCATAGTCAGACTATGAAATGAAAGTTTTATTTCAAGCTCCTCCCATAGACACTATATATTTTTGTTGTCCATTCTATTTCTCATTTGGCACTCAAAGCTATGTCAAAGTGAATGAATCCTTCCTTTCCTAGCTGAAGAAGAATCTGTTACAAGGTTCATAATAAGAAACAATATGGAGCCTGACTTTCATTAAGACCTTTCTAAAGAACTTTCAAAATTATGCAAGTGCAGCTAGGGAATTCTTTATCTGTTATTGAGATGTATTTCAGTGGCTGTAAACCCATTTGCCTAAATGTGACATCCTATGCAACCACATCTCTCAGGTTCACACATTTCAGGCTTAAAAAATGATTTGACTTCATGTACAGCTATTAATTATTTTGAAGGCTAAAAGATATCTGTGGTACTAAAGACTAATTTTTCAATGCAAACAAGTTAGGTCAGCATTTCAGAAGATACTGACACATGGTTAAATACTCAGTGATCAACTGGGTTTCTCTAAAGGGCTTAGTAGTTAATGGATCCAAACCGACTGCATGTACATCACTATTCATCTCTGAAAAACTACTTAGTATCAAAGAGCACCAATCTGTTAAAAAGCAGCTGAATTTCTAGCCCACCCTTGAGTTTCAGGAGTGTGTTGACTTTGTTTTGATTACAACTTATTTTAATGCACCAAGAAACACAGCATCATAACTGTGAACCTGTGCAGATAGTGATCTCCATATGAAAATGATTGATAAATGACTGAATAGTTGTAACAAAATTTTTGGTGTAGTACCTATATGAAATGTATGCACATAAAAGCTTGATTTGCTATTTTAACTTCTCTGTTTGTTTTAGTTAAATGTAATTCAGCTATTAATTCCATCCCACCCACCCTCATGCCCCTGACTTATGTAATAGATTCTCTGATTCACTTTTTATAAAAAATTTTGAAAATCGTGTTTTATTACATCTACTGCATATTTATCTGGCTGACTGATCATTTCAATTATGAGGCATGTATTCTATGTATTCTACTTCAGCTTTCAGGAACAATCTTAAGCTGTAAACTGTGACAAGATGACGTAGGTAAGTAAAGGCTACATTTCTATTGTGATTTCTATACTCATCTATACCATATATTCGCATGCAACCTTGAACAGTATCAAGCTACAAAGGTAAGTATGTATGCATTTAGTTCTAAATAGCTTTTATTAGACATTTATTTTATTGGAATTAAATAACCAATTTTCATTTTCTTCCTAAAAAGACAGATCACTGGGACAAAATATATTCATGTAATTTAAATGTAGGGAGCCAGATCAAACAGTGAGAAATATGAGTAAGTTGTGATCCTGGAAAAAAAACATTGCTCATTTCAAGTAACTAATGGTAAATACCACAGAGAACATAATCCAGGAATGAATTATTTCCAACCTCAAACTATCCTGAAACTGCTTCAGTCTTACATGTTTTTGTATTTGTTTTAAATTGGATTTAAAAAGACTTAAAAAAGAGTGCAGCCAAGGGGAAAAATCTAGGAAGAAAACCAGACAAGACAGAGAGCTCTGCAAAGAAATGTAAAAGTAGACCACATAAAGGCTTAGATAAGGAAGTTTAAAAATCTAATAAAAAAAGTCAGATCACCTTTTACCACAACCTGGATCATTTGTATTTGTTTTATCTATGAACTATGTTTCATCTATATATGTCTTTGTCTTTCCTCTAGCTATCTGTAATATTAACTTTAGCTTTATTGACTTCCCTAGTGGGAAATTAGGTTGGTTGAAAAATTTACTCTTTCTTATTTTTTTTTCTGGAAAACAAGCAAACAAACAAATATAAAACCCAAACAAGATTTCACAGGAAGGGAAATTCTTTTTCTTCACTAGTTTAAAAATTATTTCAAGAATAAGTCTTCCTGACTGTTGTCTGATTAAGATATGTGTGGTGTTTTACCCTTTCAAGAACAAATTATGCATGTCACACATGCTGACAGGTATATATTTTAAGGTTTATCAGTAATGTCACAGAATGCCCAGAGTCTTAAATTTCAATTTATCTCTCTAAGTGGGAAAGTACCAAACTACCTTATTCAGTTCTGAGAACATATTAACTGATTTTATTATCTTTCTTAGAAGAAAACCAGAATGTGTAGCCAGATTAAAATATTGTAAAAGGTCTGTCTAAACAGCATATTTTCTTACCTTTAAGAAATCTTCAAAGATGAAAATAATTCAGTGAGATTTTTGTGCTTCTTCCTGTCCACTACATGAAAATCTCCAGCCAAACATTCAGAGTTCAGTTTGGGATTAGCTGAGGTTGTCCATCCAGCTGTAGGAAATAGGTTATTTAATTCTTTAACTGATTTTTTTTTTTATCCTTAACACAATGAAATCTTTTTTAACAAAAATTAGGACTATAAAATCATATTATACAAATATGAATGATTTCCAAGCGTGTGAATTTTCTTCCTAAGATGGAAGCGTGTTACAGCTAGAAATAAAGATTTGCAATAACAGGATTGCTTATTTTAAAGAGTTGCTAACAGTTGAATCTGTATTTCTATTACTATTGTTTGATAGAAAAGAGTTGGATGTTTTCTGAACTAATTTCAAATGTTGAAATATAATTCAGGAGATTTGTGCAAATCATAAAGATTTGCCTTTCTGCTTGAAGTGTTAATTTTTTCCAAATGGGAAGTGCAGATGAGGACTTCAGAGAGGACAGAGAGGTAACTGAAGGGACTATTGGTATTTAAAGTGTGAAGCAACAAAGCAGTAAAATTAGCCTCAGTTTAATGAGGGATGATAAGGATTAATATAAGAACAAGTGAAAGTGAGGTGGGAGAAAAGCCTGCATGAAAAACTGCATTTGCTAGTAAGCAATTCATCCTTTCATTCCTTTAAAAAAAAACAAAAAAACAAAAAAACAAAACAGCAAACAAACAAACAAAAAAGGGGAAAAAAATGTGTGTGAAATTGTGACCTGCTAGTCTAGTCACTTCATCTCACTACCCCTTCTATCCCTTTCATTACATACTGAGTTCTGTCTCATAAGTAGCAAGATTTTTGTCTCCTCTCAGTCCCAGCAAGCTGTTCCTGAACATCTGACTGATCATTAAGAACTTTAATCTCACTCCAGATTAAGTTTTTCATCACCAGTTTGCACTTCCATGCAGTGTGATTGTCACCACATAAGCTGTTATATTCTTCTGCAGGGCCTGCCATTTTCAATAATTAATATTTAGGCATCTTGTATTGCAGAAGCCCAAGCTAAACTGGACACCAAAAATGTCACTCTTGCTACTTTCAGTGTGGCTAGAATAACACAGCAAATTTTTTTGCAAAATAATGAAAAACATAGCTGTTCGATGATGAGAATCTGAATGTGAGAAGCCAGATTTTTATTTCTTTATAACATGTGTTACAATCTCTTTTATATAGAGATGTCTGCAGATTTGGAGCTCCTAACTATATTTACACAGCTCAGGAATCCAGATCAAGAGTTTCAGCCTTAACTTCTTAGCCACTGTTTTGATAGGATCTTTTGAACTAGATGTAAATAGGTAAAAGTTAAGCAGTAAATAGATCTAACTAGAAGAAAATACTTTTCTCCAAATCCCCCTTAGGGCAGTTGAATTGCATGTTGGTTTTTGGGTTATATTCCGCTCAATAATCTGTCAAGGTATACATTACCTAGCATTTCTCAGTCCTATATAACATGTAATAGACAACAGTTAGCCACTACATTTATTTTTTCTTATTAGCTACACATATACCTGAAAATATTTCTCCAATAGTAAAAACTTTGATATTAACTTTTTGATACTAACTTTGCTATTAAGCAACCAGGTAACTTCTTAGCATTCTTGGCTGAATTTAAAAAGGAACATTTTACCCTTCTGTCAAATTTCTGAGTGTCTTCCTTGGCCTTGCTGTGTTTGCTCCATTCTGAGTTTTCTTTTCATGAGCATGAGTAACAAGAGTTGTGTATGCATTCTGCAGGAAGAGTAAGCTGGCATAAATTTACTGTGGGATCTTTCTGCCTCCACTGGAAATCTCTATTCTGCTTCACTAAGATTTTTTTTGTCTTTTTCACAGCTACATCAAGTTAGCAGCTGGAAATGCTTCTGTAATCAACAAGCAGCACTGAAGTCCTTTCATCTGTTTTTCTATAGATAAGTCCCTAGATTGATGTCACAGAAGTTTATCTTATTAAACCTTAAGCATGTAATCCTCCTGCATGTTTGCCAATTGCATTGCATCTTAAAATTCCTGTCACCCCAATGGTTAGTTCCTCCTGTATGTGTTAATTAATTTTTTTGTAGGCAGCATTTTCCAACTTTATTTCATCACAAATTCTCTGAGGCAAATCATGTCCTTTCTGTTTTAGGTAAAAATACGAAATAAATTTGTCCTAAAAATTGTTCTTGTGAAATACCACTGAACTGATCCTTCAAAATCCCTTGTCATCTCCTTTTCAGGTTGTTTTTCTTTTGCTTTTTAATTAAAGTATAATCCAATCTTCACTACTTTTTTCCATAAAGGATTGAAATAGATGCGCTCCTCTGGTCCAAACAGAAAAAGTACTACAGGTCTCATCGATTTTAAAAAACCCAGAAAACCGTGATAATTTATGTTAGAATATGTTATGATTTATAAACCAAGATTACATAATTCATTTTGTATGTGTTAAGCCTTCAAATATTAATAATTTTTTGTGAGACTAGTCAAACTACAGAAGTCAGAAAGCTTCTGACTAAATCACTTATTCTCAGATGGCAAAATCCAAATTTCTTTACTAAGCTTGAACTAAGCAATATTATTTTTCCTTCAGTTTCTGTTAGACAACTCACTTTGTCTCTTATATTCAATATCTTCCTCTTTTTTGAGTGCAAAGATCAAACACTCTTTTAATATGTATCTACACTCTAAATTTGTAGAAACTTCATGATTCTTCTAGCTTTAATTGCACAAGCTACAACTTTCAACTGATTTGATTTGCTGGTCTTACTAATAATTAGAAGTCACATTTTAAAAATGCATTTCACATACAGCTAGTTTGTTTTATTTTTCTAGCTGAATTCGAGTACTTTATGAAACTTACAATTATTCTGTCCATTTTTTGTTGCACAGTCATGTGTCTTATGAACCTGTGGAAGACAGGTTTATGCCACTGAGCTTTGAGACTCATCTACAACATAAAATTTTCATAATTGAGATATATTTTTGAAAGCTAATCAAGCCCAGATTCTTCAGTAGAAACAGTACTTGTTACTGAGAATGTATTGTGTGGATTTTAGATTGCTAGAAGAAAATAGCTATGAATAAATTTTTCTCTGGATGTCTCAACTTCCACTTCAACACAAGAGAAAGATTGTAAATGGAAATTCAGGCAGAGTCATTGGAATGCTTGTAAAACATCCCTGTACAAATTAATCTGACAAATGTTAACTTGAGTACATCTGTGGCCCTGTATTCAGATGCAGAAGAATCTACAGCACACTCTCAAAACTGCCATTTGTTAAACGTTTTCATGAGTAAAATATTCCTTTTAGAGTCAGCAACTTGACCGTTGTGAATAAAATTCATTTTAACTGTTTTTAAAACTCTTAAATTACAGTTAGTCAGACATATGTGTTTTCTGATATATCTGTCCCACAGGACCTTCAGGATATGAAAACTTCTTATATTTTAGACCAAGATCTATAGTTAGGCAAGATTTTTGGGAAGGAATTATTTTAGTTCACACTCTCTATAATAAAAGAAAACAAACACATGTAAGTGCACAATGAATATTCAACATCTTCATTAACATTGTCCTATTACAGTCTGCTTTAAGGTTAATATGACACAGAGCTACAAACCGAAATTTGAGCCAATTCTGGGATGCCTGTAAGATTAAATAGAAACACAGTATACGAGGTATGAATATTTTTTAAAGAGTTTCCACACATCAATTCTATGAATAATATGTTGTAAAATATCAATATCTATTTTTCATTTCCCAGGAATGTGAAACCCTTACACATTTAATAACAGCAGAGACTGTTCTCTATTACTGGAGGATGTAGCCTAAGCAGCAAGTAAAGAAGTGTCATGGTTTAATCCCATCCAACAGCCAAGCCTCATGCAGAGGTTCATTCACTCCCACACCAGCAGGACTGGGGAGAGAATTACAAGAGCAAAATATAGAAAATCTTGTGATGAGATATAGACAGCTTAACAAAAGCAAAGGGAAAGCAAAATCTGCACACGCACAAAAAAGCAAAACGAGGAATTATTTCACTACTTCTCTTGGGCAGGCAGGTGTTCAGGCATTTCCCAGAGAGTGGGGCCCCATCATGCATGGTGGTGACTTGGAAAGGAAAATGCCATCACTCCAAATACCCTCCCCTTCCTCCTTTTTCCCTCACTTTATGTACTGAGCATGATACCATATGGTCTGGAATATCCCTTTGGTCAGCTGGGATAACCTGTCACAGTTGTGTCTCCTCCCAGCTTCCCACACACTCCCACTGTGCCACTGTGGCTACACAAAAAGCAGAAATGATCTTGGCTCTGTGTAAGCTCTGCTCAGCAATAACAAAAATGTTGCTATATTATCAATCCTGTGCTCAGGATATTTAAATCCAAAACACAACCCAATGCAAGCCACTGTGAGGAAAATTTACCCATTAACCCAAAACCAACACAAGGTAAACTTTTCTTGACTTTAATTTTAATTTTATTATTAAATCAGTTCCTTTAAACAAACTATTTCTCAAACAAAGAACTGGTTGATAATTAGAATAAGGGGAAAACACAGAGTGTATCCTGAGGCAAATTTTTAATAATGACTTAATTTTTCCAGTCTTCATTGTTATCAAGTTATTTGTTTACTAATTTATTAATGATGTTGTGAAGGTACTATTAATTATATTCTGGACCATATACTCTGTAATGTATTTTTCAATGAGAAAAATGACTTCCTAAACTATGACAACTTCTCTTTAGAGAACAGTATCATGCTATTTTAGGAATTGTATGTGAAAAACAGCCTTTTACTATTAGCATTCATTATAATACAGAACTGTCTCACACATATCCCAAGTGCTGTAATCAGTTCTACTGAGATGTAACCATTTATGATACCCTTATATTTGGCTTTTCTTGTGAATGACCAATATTTTTTCTATAGTCAGTAGGGAAAAAGAATTTTAGGGGATAAAACTCTAATCAAAATAAGGAATTACTTAATTATAACAAGTTTCACTAGTTTTTTATGTTGGCCTACACCAATTTTTGTTTTACAGCTTTTCCCACTCACCTCACAAGTCCATTCTCCAATGAGAGCCATTTCAGCAGTCCCTTTACACTGTAGGAAATGGGAGGTAATACTATGATGTTTTCTAATTGTTTTCCCACATTTTGCACATTGAAACAAAATCTTCCATGGCATCTTCTTAAATGTTCAGTTAGCCCTAGCACTTGGTATGCCTGGTTTCCACAACATGGACATGATGGTCTTTTGTCCAGGACCTTCCCCTCTGGTGTCCTCTGATGCCAGATCTGTTCTGCTAACCAGGGTAGGAGAGACAGACAACAGAGACTGTCCTGTTCTTCTTACTAGTCTCAGCCTCTCCCTCACCATGGCTGATGTTTCTTCCCATGACAGGTTCAGAGGTGGAAAGCTCATGTGCCTTGGGATACCTGACCAAGCCCTCCCACCATATGGAAGGATAAATATCCCTCCATATCAACTTCCACAATCACAGCACTCCTATCTCATCAAAACAATTTTGTCTTCTACCAGTTCACTGTGGATTGTGGTCAATAACTTTGGGTAGCCAAAGTTATGATGCATTTCATCAGTGAGTCCAAGCAAAACGGAGAGATTAATTACAGCTATGTATCACTGGGACAGAGACTGACTCAGTTACCCCTGGGGGTATTTGGTGGTAAAGGGAGATGTGACCTCTGCAGCTGAGCCCAGTTATAACTACAGTCTTGTCTTACAAGAGTCATAGATTCTCCTGCTAACGAATGGGGTCTAGATGCAGTCTAAAGACCACCCAAACTACTTCTCTCTATGTTTCTCCATCATATCACTTCATGTTTACATTTACATAGGTCCTGAAATCACTAAGTGAACTCAGCTTTTGCTGGAGACCTGATACAGAACAACTGTACAGCACCGAAGAGTCTATCAACTGATGCATGTTACATTAATCTTATGGGACTCTGCTACCTCCTCACTCAAGGAAGTCCCCAGTGTTAGGGATCCAGGTGGAAGATGGTTATGCAACGTCCCATTCATTATAGGATTACTCCCTCTTCTCCTTCATGGCTATTTTGGAAGGAAAGAGTAGGCTCAGACAGATAGATAGATAGACATCACTTCTTTACCTATTTTTTCAGCTTCAGTAGACACAGCTTTAGCAACTCACCCCGTTCTACCATATGTTATGACCTATATGTAGGTCATGAGTCTTGAGAGTCCAGCTCTGAGTGATTTTCTAAAGAAGTTTGATTACAAATTTTAAATATTTTGGTATTGTTTATAAAATAAAATCAATTGAGGACTGCTTCAGGAACGATCTTAAGATGAGTAAGTCAGAAAGGAAGGGGCCCCAAAGCCTGCAATAGCTTAAACATCTTTGCACCTTTGGTAGAGGGTCATTCAGAAATAAAACCAGATTTATTATAATTGACCTCAAGATACTGTCAAAGGCTTGTAGAAAAGAAATTATGTGTTTATCTACGCAATTTAAAACATTTTACTAGCGAGTGAGAAGTCTTTGCAGATTCTAGAAATGAGATCTCTAAATGCACATTTATGGTATCAGCACACTAGGCTTTTAAGTAAAGTAGTGGTGCTTTTAGAACATCAGTCATAATAGAGAGTATTTTTTCCCTGTTTTGAAGGGGATTGGGTGTCTTCCCTCTCCCCCTTGGTAAATAAAATATTTTTAATTACACCATGATAAAATTTTTTGTTGAAAGACAAACAAACAAAACAACCCACCCACCCCCAAAAATAAAACCTTCAGAAACAGCCAAAACCAAAACAACGATAAAAAGTCCACAAACCACATAAAAAAACCTAGATCCTTTTGAACCTTTGATTAGTTTGAGTCAGAAACGAAGAAAAAAGACTAGATTACAGCAAATTTTGTGAGAACTGGTGGCTAAATACTTAGAAGAGACACACTAATGCCCACAGGCAACATTACAAGACAAAAAAAGCTACAGTTGTCTTTTGAGAATCCACACAGAACCTCACTATAAAGAAACAAAACCTACAGTAATCAAAGTATTGTTGGTTCCACTACTGACAGAAAGAGCCATTTTACAAAGCTTCTATGTATGTATTGTGACAGAAATTCAGAGGGTTAAAAGTGTGGATGTTGAGAAAATAAACCACAAGGTGATCTTTCACTATTTTTGTTTTATTTATACTTACTAGATTTTCTTCTCATGCACTTGAATATTTATATTTCATTTGAAATAATGATTTGAGTGGGTTTTTTTGACAGCCAGTCTCTTTAAGACTAGAATGAAACAATTTACAATTGAGAGATCGAGGCTGATGTGCCAAGGTTGAAGAATTCCGCCATTGCATGAGAGGCTCAAAACACAGGAAAAGTAATGTCATGCTCTGTACAGAGAAACCATCCTGCCAATTGAGATAAACTTTTATTGTGTATTACCCACAATGGGCTAAATACTTCCCTGTTTGCTTTTCTTAGCAGGAGAAGTGACTTCATTGAGATAGCACTGTTTTTCATGTTTTCAGACGCACTGAAAATTATCTAATGCTATCTACGTATTAAAAAATCAATCTGCTTTATACCTGGTTTGTATAGATTCCTTTTCTTTTAAATCTCTATTCATTCCATGAAAAGTAACAGAATGTCTACCCATTTTTAATATATTCATAGCAGAAATAAAAATTTTACATTCCAAATAATTTCATTTTATATTTTATCCATTTTACTTTACACTGCAGTAGATTAGGTGTGGTAGTTAGAGAAAGGACATTTTCACTGAGAAATAACTTCTTAAGCTGTTCTCCAGTGGCCACCTATAAATATTCAAATATCTCTTAATGTTTATTGCTACAGGTTATTAAATACCTGCTACTTTGTAATAGAGATTTATTTTGATCCTGTAGAAAATTTGGTCACCTGTTAGATGCTTTCATGTGTATTTTTTCCAGTCTACCCACATATCAAATAGATAAACTAGTCAAAAGAGCATGTCAGCATATGTTTTATTTTGTGTTTAAGAATTTGCAGCAGTAATTTCAAAATAAAGTATGTAAAATTAAGTGTTTTACTTCATAAACATACTTAATTTTAATGTTCAAATGTCTGGAAAACTTGACTGTAAAGATATTTTGCAGCTCAGAAAGTACTTCATAATTTCTTGTATATTTGATTCTATTATCTTACTTTTCTCAAATTTATAGATTGTTCTCCAAAAGATCAATATTTCTTAATATTTCTTTGGAAATAATATCTTAGAGAATTAATGACTTTTGATTGGTATTTGATTTTCCATTCATGCAAACACATGTGACACTGTTTCTAATCTATAATAAGTTAAGCTTTATCTAGAAAAAGCACATTGAGAATTCTTTGCTCATTAGTCAAAAAGGGAAAAGCTTTAAACTGTTCTGTCTGTGAGGATTCAGATCATTGAAATGAATTCACATGAATATTGGTGAATGTCTTGGCTGGTGATAGGACAGACACTCTAAAGCTGCATATGCTTTGCACAAAGTTTTACACCAGCGGATAGAGCAGAGAATGCCAGATGGATGCCAAGAGCTCCATTTTCAGCAAGCGTCTTTTTCTTCCATTTGTACTGGCTTCGTTTGACTGACCCTTAGATAGAGAGTGGACATTTTTAACAGGATTAATCTGACCAACATAGAGCCTAAAATAGAGGATTCTGGGTCTGACACTGACATCTGAAGTTCCTTTATAGTCAATAGGAACAGGAAAATACTTTAGGATTAAATTAATGTGATGTCATCTGAACATACTCATCTATCAGATGACACCTTAAAAGAGCCTGTTCTCTTTTTTTCTGACTTTGAAGAGTGCCAGAAGTGACTTTCTTGGATGCAGACTCTTTCTAAATTTAGGTGAGTTAAGGTCTCTATTTGAAAATTGACAACAAGAGGAAAAGAAGTATTTTTATAATGGCTGAAAATTATTTAATTGTCTGTAACAATTTACAGCATATTTCATATGCCACATGGGAAAGTTTATACTTCCAAACTTTGATAGAATAAAATAACTCACATTGTAAGAACTTTATTGAAAAGAAAAAAAAGGAATGGAAATTCCACCCTTCTTTTTCCTCATCAGCCAAATATACACAAGTCTTTAATAAAACAAGAGCGCCAACTTACATTCACTAATGGATTGTTAGTTTTAGAACAATATGCTATAGCAGATCCTTACACTTGTTCTTAGACCAATAAAATGTGAACTGTCCTAGTTAGCATGTTACTGTATAGTTCAGTAGAAGAGGGAAGCAAATAAGGGGTTTTTTCCTTAAAAATTAAAGAATTATATTTTATTGTTAACAGTAATTCAGGTTCTCATCTTATTAAATGATGCATGAAAGACTTCAGACAAGGACACTTTTGAAGCGTTTCTTACTGTGTATTTAGTGAACCACTATAGGCCTACCTATCCTTCTGTTATTTCAGCTTTTAAAGTCCTGAAATGGAAATGATTTTCTGTCATGAAGTGCTAGATACTATTTAAAGTCAACAAAATGTGCCCAAGGACATTGGGAGTGATGTGTTCCTCTGTCATCTGTTTTACTCATGCAGCAGAGTCTATTTGACTAGCTTGCTGGATGGGAAAAGTAGAAATAAAATAGAAAAAAATAATTGAAGCCAATATTATTCTTTTTTACTTCAAGGACAAGGTGCTTTCAAAGTTATGTAGAACTTTGTGATTCTGTCATATGCACACAATACAGACTTAAGACTAAGCAAATAAAAAACATTTTATAGCCTACTTTGAGGAATCTGTGGTCACCAGCCTTTTTCATGTTAAGAATCTAGAGATCATTTTATCCAATAGATGAAACTTCCTCTATCACTAAAAATTGATTTTTGGAAATAAACAGATATTTATTTACTCAAGAAAGGTACAACTGCGCATCAACTATTGTCTGGGCTCTAACCTAATTTATATTAGTTAAAATAAGCTGAAGTCACTGATGTTACACAGCATGAATCTGGGGAGAAGCAATATGTACATAACTATGGGAAATTACTTTATGTGCTCCCCAATACATAATGAGCACAGCATGCTATTATTTGAATAAGTTGTGTAGCTGTAAGATTTTGGCAACTTATAGACCAAATGAATGCTGTTACTCTGAACTTTACCCTTAAATGTCACATTTGGAATTAGTTGCTGCTGAGGTACCTCAGACTATTTTCATTATTTTGGCAACATTCTGTGTATTGTGTGCATACACATACACACTGTAACACAAACAAAAGAAAACCAAGCAAAAAACAAGTTTAGTTGTATATATAGATTTTATATCAATCTTTATATATTTATGGCCATAAATAATTACATGCATAAATGTAAAAGAAAAATAATTCAGAGGCCATAATCAACTCTAGCATGTTCACATAATGATATGTACATATATGTGTGTTTGTGTATGTGTGTGTGTGTGTGTGTGTGTGAGACTTGGCTTTAGAAGCCCTTTAAAGGCCTTGGGTGAATAATAATATTAGGAAAATTCAGGCAAAAGTTATTTAGTCCAATTTAGATGTTTTTTTAAAGGATCAAATTAATCAAACTCTGGAGGTACTTTTCCCACTCTTCAAAATGTAAAGTGTTTGTGGGGTGACTTGTTTAGACATGAATATCTACTCATTCAACTTTGGGAGAATATCCAAAACCATTATCAATGAATTAATTTCCCACTTACATGTAAATATGAACAGATAGAGACAGCAATAGAAATAGAGAACAACGCATTGTACAGTAGCTAGAGATAGAAAATATATAGATTTACACATAGATATAGATAGCAATAGATATATCAACATGACCACCAAATCATTGCAATCTGTTCTGGAAACAGAATTTTTTTACTATAATTTCTTTGACTACAACTGTAACAATATTTGGAAAAAAATGTCACGCTTATTTGCGCATTTGAATTTCTGCCTAATTGTTGAGGCATTTAAAACTAAGATGCTATATCTTCAAACTGAGAGCTGTCTAGAACTTATCAGTTTGTGACTTTTTAAAATTCTGGTCAAGCAATCACCTTGACAAAGCCTTCTCTAATCTGAACACACCATAATTCCTTGTATGGGCAATTTGTCAGGCCTTTTCTGTCCTTTCCTAGCAAAAGCTACTGCCAAAAGTTCAGCAAAAAGGACAGTGAATGTGGCTGATTTTGTGAAGCTGGATGAAAGATCTGGACATATTGGACAACGGCCTTTGCTTTAGTTCCTCCCTTTGAAAAAGCAAGTGATAAAAATTATTAGGCACAGAAAGGATTCAAAACTAGATTTCCCAAGACAACAACCTTGTCTAATACTTTCACTGAGGAAGGTTAATCCCTTAGTATTGAGGCTACAGTTTTGGGATAAAGATATTATTCCGTGATCCTTGAATATATCTATTTTCAAAAATGTTAAAGATATAAAATATTGCAAGATGTGGGAATTGAAGTCAGGTTGCCAGTGTATGCCTGAACAATTAGTTCCTAGAACCCAGAACTTCCTTTTCTTCTCTTATATTTCTTTTTTATGCAGTGTCATATAGAGGGTCTCTACAGATAGCCTGTTCTCTTTTATTTATATCTAGAAATGACATGCTGTAATTACTGTACTGGAATGCATTTCATGATTAATTTGAGAAACCTAAATTTCCCATTTCTTGGATGATATGCAAAAAAGCAAGTACTATCATTATTGTGCTCTGTTCAAAGAGATATTTATTCTCCAAAGATATTTCAGTGCTGTGCATGGTAGGTGGCCTGAGATTCAGTAATCTAAGCTCAAATGAGGGTAGAGTTTGAGATATTGCTGTGCCTGGTATCCCCTATTTGTTACTCCTACGCTGGTTTTCCATGTTTCCTCTCAAACACTTTCAAATCCCCTGATGCTTTGACAATTTTGTGAAATCTGTTTTTTTTCACTAACATCATTTTAAACATTCAAGTTAACCCCAAAACAGATTTTTTGAAATGTTTTGCTGTACTTCATATAGAACTTTAAAGAAAACAGCTAGTATGAATCAGTGAAAATGCAAACAATACTGAAAATATCAAATGAGAAGTTATTAGAGGGGACCTGTGGATCTGTATGGTTAGGTATTGCCAACAGAAACCTTCCTTTCAGTTATGATGAGCATGCCTGTTACTAGGTTCTCCCAAAAAATGGAAATATCTGTCAAGACATGAAAGCCTGGACCTGAAACAATATAATCACCATTGCAGTGCTATCAGTCATAGAATCATAGGCCATATAGGTTGGAAGGGACCTTTACATATCTAGTTCAATCCCCCAAGTTATGAAATTTAATTTATATGGCAGTGAAAACAGCATCGTTTTAATGTGCTTATACTTTGATATAGTCTGCTCTTATATAGTCACATTTTTCCTACATGTTTTTCCCACCTAGCCTCTCATTCAGGTAACATAGAAAGTTGCATTTAATTAATATTAAGTTTTTAAGACTAGGGAGTTTTCTGTTGCCTAGTATACAAACTATGGTTTGAAGAAAGAGTAAGAATTTCCTTATGTACTTTTTATGGCACTCATCACTTGCTAGCATGCTGAAGTTTTTTAAAAACATCAACACATCCACTTTATAACACTACTTTTCCATTATCTCTCCAGTAGGTAAACTGAGATAGATGCTAGAATGAACAGTGTAATGTTCTGTCCCCACTTAAACAAGTTATTCATGGGTTTTTGCACATTACTTTAAATACAATATGTAAGTTCACTTTTCTTTAAATACAATATGTAAGTTAAATGAAATGACAGAATTTCTGCCAGAAATATCCTAGTTTTTAAGGCACCCATAAGCAGCACATAGACTGTAGGGACCCAGAAAAATTCAGGTAACTGTTTTGTCTAGCATACCATGGAACTTCATGGCACAATAAGTATAGGTCATTGTTCAACTCCCCAAATTCCATCCTTCAATTCTTTGCCTTGCCTACTGGAAAAACCACTAGGACCTCTTTTACAGCAACCTTATTCTGCCAGAATTTGTTGAGCTCAAACTTCCAGAGAAACATGATATTTCCATGAGACCTGCTAACAAGACAAATCAGTTTTGAAGTCCACTTTCCCAACTGTTTTCACTAGTTCTCTTGTCTTTCTTATTGCTTGTTAGTGTTAGGCTTGTTCACATCCTTTTCTTAGCAGTAGAACCACAAAATCCTCCATCCTTGAGTTCCCAAGGACCCTTATTTTTCAGCTGCCTCATCCCAGGCACCCCAAAGTAGGAGACTGGGGATTTTCCAAAATCTCTTGTTTCCATTTTCAAAACCACTTCACTACAAATTTTCCATCCATATTCACCTGGAGATAGATTCATCACCAGTTTAATTACATACAGGTGAGATCTTACAAGTGTCAGTCTCAGACCAACAAGTTCATTTCCTTAGGCATGAAATTCAGCCAGTGGGGCCCTACTCCCCTCGTGTTCCCAATTGCTGGCATGTTCTGCAGCAGCCGTGTGGCAGCCTTGCCCTGCTCTGGGTGCCAGCAAGCCTCTGCACCCTGCCAGGTGTGCCAGCTCCTGGAAGAGGTGTTTGAGGGCAGCAGGGATGACCTCCAGCATTGGGAGCTCAGCCAGGAGGGTTGTTCTCCAGGGGCAGCCCCAGCTCAGCACAGGAGCTGAGCTGCTGTCTTTGTGGTCTCCCTGGCCAGCAGCCACATGGACAGCCAGGTTTGTGTAAATAAAGCCTAGAAAGCAGGGAAGCAATCATTTAATCATGTTCATCACAAGATTATCAAAGATTTGTGCATGAACAAGCAAAAATACAAGTACTGCAATATGTAAACACTTGATCCCACTTCCTGAGAGGCAAGTTTCTTAGTGTCATGTGAGCTTATCCACCTGCAGGTATCAATTTAACACTGGCTTGAAATTCCTTTCATTGGAAATGCAGTAGAAAGGTAATTTATTAGTACAGAAACTTTAAGCAGCCCATTAATATGCTGTTAAAATAATATTACTGTATTACTTTTTTTACTTTTTCAAGTAATCTATTTCCTGGAATTTTTAATAGAAATATTATACCAAAGAAAATATTTTAATAAGAAGTCTGTGAAAGGCTAGTCATTTTTCCAATCGGCATTTTGTTAATTATCTGCTAAATGTCTCTAATATTAAGACTTTTTACTCAAAAAATTGCTTCTGACTTACGAGTGTTCTGTCTTTGATTTATGACTGATTAAAAAGTCACTTGTACCTGCAATAAGTGAATGTGAAACTGATATATATGTATTTACAGTAGATTGTTTTGCTCTTGGTTTTGTTTCAGGGTTTTGTTTCATTTTTATCTAATTTTGTCCATTCCTCCTGTTTATTTTTCAGACCTTCCATTTTATTTATTTATTTACTTATTTATTTATTTGCTTTTAGTTAATGGCTCAGCTTCTTTTTGTTTCGTTGAAGTCTGAGTTACTCAGTGTCACACCAGCTTAGCCAAAAAAGCAGCTTACAAGACGTGGAAAAAGCCAGTGATACCTTATAAACAGGCATTTTAAATGCTGGCAAGCTGTTAGAGAAAGTGAGGGAAATTAAATCTCCCTGAACACTTGCACCTGAAGAACATTCACAAAAGTCATTCATTGCTTCAGAAAACATAACATGATGTGTTGCATGGTTTAGTGCATTTATTTACTCTATTGAAATAATAATTTCCAGTCTTGAAATCTCTGTGTAAAAGTGTCCACTGGGTGATCCTGGTATTAAGATACAGAGGATACAAATAAGTGGCACTTGTGCTTATATTCAGAACCAGAACATGGGTAATCTTAGAGGTCATGTCACCACCCTCTGATATTCTCCGCAGTGTAGGGCTAACCAACATAGTTTTAATTTGTATTATTAAAATCTAATAATTTTTTATTAGAGAAAAAAAGTATTTTCTGAGAATTTTTTTCTGTCTCTCTCAACTTATATTGCCATCTATAGAAAGTCAAAAAAAGTTGCAATTACAGTTTACCAATAACAACTCAACAGAACTCAGAAAAGTCAGGTGCAAAAAGTAGAATTCTCCACACTGGTTGTATTTCCCATAGCAGAAGTAGAGCAGTGTGACGTTGTTTTTATTATCCTATTCATATATTTTTGCTACTAAAAAATCTATATTACATCTTGATATTCTAGTCCTTCAAGAAGTGTGATTTATAGAAGACTAGTGGACTGAATTAGAGCTTCTGTAACATAAGGACTTGAAAAAAACCACTAATAATTTCTGTTCTTTTGCCAAACTGTGGTATTTGCTTAAGTTATGTATTTAGGATTATGCTCATGCAACAAAATATTCTCAAGTCAAATATACTTAAAAATAAAAATAATTATTTTTATTTTCTTTCTTTTTCATTTGTTCACTCCCAATACATATATTTTTATATACACACATATCTATGAAGCTGAAGTTGTTAATTTGTTAAAATTTACTATTTTTAGAAAATTTTATAACACTGTGGACTCATGGATGTATTACAATAAGTTACTTGGTTAAATGCTCTGCACTGTAAAATAATAATTTTTTTTTTTTAGTTACATCATTAGAAAAAGCCACAAAACTATCACTCTTGATGGCTCAACAAAATACAGACATGTTAAGAAATATGACTCTCTGCTTTCTTAAAAAGCATTGGGAAAATTCGGTTCCCTGTAATCCTCTGAATCTCTAACCACAGTTCTTGGTTAGAGCACCTGCTTAATAGCAAGAAAATGGTGCAAAGGGAAGAAATGATATGGTAATTCTTCATTATTTTTCTTAAGTATTTCATTTAGCTTTAAATGTATAACGCATGTACTCATTTTTAGCAGGAATTATTTGCGCTAGGACATTTTTTACTTCCTTTTTTTTGTGTAGAAATCATTGGTTCACATAGAGACCAAGTTGATTGATTTAACTGGATAGAAGTAATAGCTTCTGAGAGGAAATACTGAGAGGAAAAATTGTGGAATTAACTGATGTCTAACATAAATGACATTTCTGTATCTTTCAGATCTTCATACACAATCAGCTGGAATGCAGGCAGACAAAATCCTGGGAATACAGTACAAAAACAATAGTTGATGATCTGTCACAAAATCATTTCCTTTCCTCAGTAACTTGTTCTTTAGAAGGTGTTATCAGGAGATTAAGATGATGGATGATGCTACTGTCACAGTCTAAAGAGTACTGGTACTTTACTGGTCATATGTGTAAGGATGAAAGTCACTGGAACTTCAGTTTTTCTCTCTGCAGGTTTGATACATTTTGTTAAGACCCAAAACAAAAAATTTAATTAAAGAAGCCATACACAATAATAATAATAGTGAATTTTTCTTATCTTTCATATCACATCGCAAAAGTACAAACAAAAATTTTTCTTATCGTATATATCACATCACAAAAGTAAAAACTGAAGACTCTTCAAAGGGACAAGTAAAGATCTTGCTTCAGAATTATTTTCTACACAGAGAAACTACTGTTTCTTATGAAGGCCGTTCTATTTTTCCATTTTCTTTCTCTGTGAAAAACCACTTTTTTATATTTTAACCTTTGTGATAAAGCGTCTTCATTAATGTCTTGGGACATGTGATGGAGTGCTCGCTCTCAATGAGACTGCAAAGCTGATGGGGTGGAGTGGTCACTATGCTGCAGGCTCAGAATGGCCAGGCTGGAGAAATTGGTTGACAGAAAAGTCACAAAGTTCTACAGAGGTGAGTGTAAAACCTTGCATCTCTGATGATATTACCACATGAACAGTAGAAATTGGATAGAAAGCAGTGCCAAGGAAAAGGAAATTATGTAGATACTGAATGAGTTGAACACTTCTTGCAAAGAAGCCAAGCTGTTGCCAGTAGCTCCAGGTAGGTGAACCTTTCCATTTGTTCAACACTTGTGAGACCCCATCTGGAGTATTGTGTCCTTTTGTGGTCTCTCCCACACATTGTCATATTGGAACAAGACCAATGGCAAGCTAACAAGACGACTGAATGTTCATTACTTGAAAGGAAAGGATGAGAGAACTGAGTTTATTCAACCTCAAGAAAACAAGGCAATTCAATGAGGGATGAAGAGAAGACAGAGCCAGACTCTCTGCTCCAAGGTGCACAGGGGCGGGAAGAGAGGCAGTGGACAAAAGTGGGAGTAAAGAAATTCTGACTGAATACAACAGGAAAATTTTTTCTCACAAAAATGGTCAAACAGTGGAACAGGTTGTCCCAAGTTGTTGTGGCATCTCAATCACTGAATTGAAAACTGATCTGTACAGGTGCCTGAGCAACCTGATCTAATTGGATCTTCTGTTAGGAGAGGGTCAGACTAGGAGAAATCCAGACATCTCTGTAACATAAAATATTCTATGATTCTGGAAAAGGAATCCAGACTTTTTCCTGAAAAGGAAAACAACTTTCTGTTTGGCTGTGGTAACAGACAATACCTTTTTAGATCTGTGCATAAAGATCAGACTTTTGGGGCTTTCTTACAACTTTTTTACTTCTGCAGCTTTTATTTTTTTCCTCTATCATTCCATCAGAGTTGTGATACAGTATGTAAACTCTAATTGCTAGTCTTTAAATAGCCAGCATCTCTTCCCTTTTCCTCATATTGTATCATTGTCTTCAAGACTTCTGTGCTGCTAAATAATGAAAATGGAAGGGAAAAAATTTATACCATGACAGCAATATGAGATCTTTGACTCCTGCCTACTGTAAATGTGTATCTCTGTGAAAATTGGGATCATAGTCACTTGCAGCTGAAATCCTCTGAAACATGAAATTAATTCTTTTTTACGTTTTAATAGATAACTTCAATTTGTGAAATCATTTTACACTGTCTCTTTGCAGTGTAGGATCACATACACTCTCCACTTTATTAGTGTCCTTATAGACAATCAGGCCTTTGAAAGTTTGTAGACAAGGAATAAGAAATTTGATTTGAATAATTAGGTTTTGATCTTGCTGGTATTGTAGCACTAATGGTTAGTTACCTCTAACTGCTACTGTTGTCTCCTATTTTACTCGTATATGTACACAGATATCAATGTTAGATGTGCCTGCTGATGCACTTTTCTGTTCTTTGTATGACTGGACTGATTTCATCATTGGGTGACTTTCTTTGACTGTGCAGTGTGAATATGAACTGTTGGTATAGAGAGATGAATGCATGAGCATCAAGGACTGTGGTCTGAAGTCCCATTAGAATCAATGGAAATTTATCATCTGAAAACAAGAAAATTCCTGTCAGAACTAGGTGCCTAGAGTCCTAGGACTCAGACAAAATACTTTTTGTCTCATGAAAAGCTGTCAGACTTTCTTCTCAAACAGGCAAAACCTGCAAAATATGATTAACGGTACCTGGACAGAGATACTATAAAACCATTCCTTCTGATGTTACAAGGAACAGAAAATGTGGGATAACACTTTTACTGTGTTGCTGGTGCCCTATGGGAGAGTAATAGTGAATAATAGTAGTGTACTCATAACACTAATTAACCAGGCCTATCAAGCCGATGAGTGATGTAGAAAGAAAAAAAAGAGTAAAAATAGAAACAAGGAAGCACAATAGGGTAGAAAGAGAGCTGAGAAACAGGCAGAAGTGACACAGAACAAATTGTTTTTCAAGGACAAGAGTGCTTGAAAAAATTGATCATCTTGAAGGGAAAAATAAACCATTGATTCAAAAGCAAAAGAATGTGGTAGCAAAATTAGATTGAGCATATGTATCCTCATGGAGATGAATGGAAGCAAGATGAAAAATGTGAGAAGAAGAAGAAAACTGTCATCTTCAAATTTCCAACTCTCCAGTGATACAGGGACACATAGAAATGGTATAATAATAGTCATCTTTTTCCCAGACTGCAAACCTGGACAGATTTTAACAGCAAAGGCAGAAAACCTGGGAATCAATGGATGGCAGCTCATGCAGTTTTAACTAGTTTCAGCCATGTAAATGGCAGCTCCCTACAGATATTGTTTAGCCTTGTCTGCACTTTTGGGTGTCTAAGCCAAAAGTTGTGTTATAAAATCATATACTTTTCAAAATTTTAAAGTTTGGAAGGAACCTTAAAAGTCATCTAGTTCCGATTCCCACTATGGGAATAGACACCTCTCACTTGACCATGTTGCTCAAAGTCCTTGTCAAAACTGGCCTTGAACACTTCCAGGGCTGGGGCATTCACAACCTCCCTGGGCAATCTGTTCCAGTATTTATCACCCTCACAGTGAAGAATTTCTTTCATATTAGGAAGAATTTCTTCTTAATATCCTGATTATCCCCTTTCAATTGGTACCCATTAATCCTTGTCCTATTATTACACTGTACAATTATTCTGTTTTGTAATATCCTTTCCAATTAGTAGTCAAGCTGTATTAAATTTTATTTTATTGTGAGAGTTTAATGAGACGAGCCATAGTCACATACATTTCAATAGCATTTCTTTTACCATTATTATGATGCTAAAGTCAGGACAGCTTGAAGTGGAACGACTGAAACATAAGGAGGTTGCAAAGCTTTTCTTTCTGACATTGTAATTGAATTACTGGGATAGATAGGCTCAAATAATACAATATTTGTGTTCAAGACAATATGTACTCCTGGGGTTCTATCAGTTTTAGTCTGGCTCTTGTTAAAGGTCAAGGTATGTTTCTCTGAATAGAAAACAGCTGAGGATCCTCAGAATGACACAGCATATTTTTCACAGCTCATATTACAATGCTATACATGCTCGTATTGCTAAGATATAAAAAGGCTTTGGGTAAATTTGGACTTGTTCATTTTTATAAATAATCTTATAAACATGAAAACATGCAAAGTAACAATAATTTTAAATTAGGTCTTTAGGTATTTGCTTGTATGATCCCTCAATAACAGACTCGATAATAAAAATAGACATATAGCAGATTGGTAGATAGGGAATGGCTTTGTGAAACACACCAGCTCAAACTGATGTATTATTATTTCAGTACTTTGTTTATTTCACATAGAAATCATGAGTGAAATAATGTAATCTAAGTATAAATAATTTTAAATATATGTTAGCTCAGACACATGGATATGAGAATATGACATGTGGGAAACATTAAGTGCAGGGTAAATCATGCAGAGTCTGTAAAATTTAGAAGGGTGATGGACATGCTCTGTTGGAAGTGGTCACACCTCACCAGAGTCCAGAAGCAGGTCTGGCATGTAAGCAGTATACTTCTAACGAGCAATATTCCTCAACTGAGAAAATAATTTCCTACTTACGCCAGAACTTTAATGCTAATTTGGCAACCAAAATAGTCTTTGAAGTAGTTTTCGTGTTTTGATTATCAAGTTTTTCAGAAACTCTGGTACCACTCAGGCTGTGTTTGCTGGAATTCCAATCCTCTCAAAATAATCAAAGAAAGAAAAGAAGTTAGAAACATCAAATTATCCATTCATTTACTGAAGCATGGGTTGTGCTCATTCCCCACCCTGATGAGGTCTGGTTCAAAGGTTAGTGACCTCTGTTGGGTGTTTCACAGTCCAAAAATAATTGCCTGTTACCAGTTTCTCATATAGAAGATTTCCCTCATAATTTTGACAGGAGCAATTTAGTTCTGCTGTTGCTTCATGGCTGATTCCAGTGAATCCTAGTATCCCAGTGTCCTAGTAGCAATGATTAAAATGTTCTTTCAGATTGCTATGACCACTCAGTTCCTTGGAACATCAACACTTATATCATTGTATTCTGCAATACAGAGGAATACATTTCAAAAATACTTTTCTTTTACTTATCTTAATTCCCCTTCAAGACTGTATGACCATTGCTAGTATGAACCACTAGCATTTTCCACTTATTCTGGTTTTCTAAAAAATGCAGTACTGTAGAAAACAAAGGAGGTAAGAATCAAAGTCTCACATTGTTGATCAGTACCCTCCATATGTTTGCTCTCTGGCAGAGGCATATGTATATACAGATTATTTATGATAGAAGAAAAGTTTTATTTATATTAGGAATTCTATGCCATTATCAAATAACACCTCCTCATCTTAAAAACATGCTAATACTAAACGTATCAAAATATTGTTTTATGAATTTAAGATATAGTTTATGCTAATGATTGAACTCAATGATTTTAAGGGTATCTTTTTTTCAATTTACATGATTCTCTGATTCTATTTCAGTGTGTTCCTGAGAGGGCAATTGAGAGAAGTATTACATGCCAGATTTCTCACTGATAGCATGAATGAAATTTACAGTAGCCAAATCTTGAACAAGTATTTCATAAGCAGTAGGAGGTGTATTTCATAAAGTTAGTGATTTCAAGATTCAGATTTTATTATTATTCTCAATTTAATTTTTTGGACATGATAATGATATATATCAAATTAATATCCATGCAGAAAAAGCTATTTCTTATTCCTAGGAACTTATTAATCCTTGAAATTTTCTTTAGTATTATGAACTTTTTTTTTTAGTGATTTGTATTTTCCAAGGAACTTTGTTAGTTTACAACCTTAAAAAACATATGCATATGGGTGGTTCTTTTAATATCAAATAAGTAATATTTTCTTATTGATGTATGTTGATTATATTTTTGAAATGTCTGTTTTACTTCTTGTCTATAGTATTTAATAACTCCGTCTAGTTTTATTAAATTAATTAGTCCATTATAGAGAGTAGGATTCCATTTCAGTAAATAAATATAAAGTGCAGGGGAAATATCAATCTATTGAAATACCTATTGATCTAGCTATCTATAGGGCATCACGCATCTGGTTCAGTTCTATGGTATCAATCACCTTGTCATGTACAAAAACTGGAACAAAACACATTATCAACTTTTAAACTTTCTTGCTTTCTTTACCAAGTTGTAGTGTAAAAGATCACACTATGAATAATTAGGTAGAAAAATAGAGTGCATGTAGATGAAAAAGCATTGTTCTTTGTCTGGCAAACAGAAGACTTGCTGCAGATAAACAGTGGCATTGATGAGGCATGGCATCCTTAAAACAGAGGTATTTATAGAGGTATTTATATTTCCTCTCTTTTTTTTCATTCATCACCCTTCCTTCATCATTTAACTTTCATGTTATTACCTTTGTTTTGACAGCATGTGGGATGATTAACATTTGCTGCATGTATGTTTTTTGTTCTCTTTGTACCTCTGTAAACCAGCTCTGCCTAGCTTACAAGATTGCTTTCGTCTAATGATCAGATATTGACTGTTTCTGCTTTGCAGCTACTTGTCCAGAGCCCCAGCTTCATCTGCACCTGTATTCTCAATGCATTTGCTGTTATCCTGTGCTAACACAGTTCGGGTACCATGTTACAACCTGTATTGTTTTTTTCTTGATAAAAAGATAGGTTGTATTTCTGTGACATTGAAATTATTGTGGGGTTTTGCCAGAGCTCATCTTTATTCTACCACTCCCTGCTGTCACAAAAACTTCTGAGTGTAAAACTGAGGCTAAAGTGGAAGAAATCACTAAAAGAGAAATGCTCTCTGGGTTTTGAGTGAGTAGGAGTGTAAAGAGAGTTGATCTGCAGCATATGTTGGAGCAGCAATAGAATTGAAAGACTGGAGTGTGTTGCTGTGGAGTGTTCCAGAGCTCAGACTGTGGAGAAGGTATGCAGGTCAGCACTCCCTCTGGAACACTCTGAAGACCCATCAGCCTTTTCATGCTTATGATTTTCTTTTAGCAAAGAACTGTTTACTGTCATGGAGCTGGCACATGGTAGTGGATAAAGTTCCACATCCATGACCACAGAAAATACTGCTCTGCATTTATAGAGAGTGACTGAGCAGTTGTACAGTCCCAAAGTCTGGACTGACTAGAACTCTGAGAGAACAAAGATGATTGCATTGTAAATAAAATGCAGCAAAAAAACCCACCAGGAGCTAACAAGGCCCTATTTTAATGTAGGTTCTGGAGCTATTTTACTGCTGAGCTGTATTACGCACTTCAGGAGCTACTAGTGAATGGACACTGGTGTTGTATTAGTCCTGTCCACATGCATCTGTAAAATCACCATGTTTTTTTATAGGATGGAAACTATACTATTAGAAAAGTAAACTTGAAGCAGGATTATTTTTCTGGATGTGTTTTATATCTGCAGGAAAGGCATTCATCTCACTTTGCCTTACTTTCTTATACTTTTGCAAATTTTGTCAAACAGCAAAATAGTAGGTCCAGAATGACACTGCCTAAAAATAAATTCAGTGTTGATATGGAGAGTTGAAAAATTGCCACATCCATGTAGAGTTCCAAAAAGTAGTTTGGCATTGGTATTTAACATTACAACCTATAATTTACTGGCAGGTGGTCTGTAGAGCAGGGTTCACAGCTCACAGATGTCCTCAGGAAGTATTGACTGCATAAACACCGGACAGGAAATGACTGGCTTGGTTAACAGTTCTCCAGAAAATATTTTAGTTCATGAGTCAATAGTATCATGCTGTTCAGAAATAAAAAAAGCAGCACACAGATGTATATTAACAGGGGGGGAAAAAAAAATAAAATAAATAAATGAGAGAAAATGTGAACCAGAGGAAAGAAAGAGAAGAAAGAAAGAAAGAAAGAAAGAAAGAAAGAAAGAAAGAAAGAAAGAAAGAAAGAAAGAAAGAAAGAAAGAAAGAAAGAAAGAAAGAAAGAGAAAGAAAAAGCTTTAAAAAAGTAATAGAATAATCTCTCATGGCAAATGGGAAGTAAAAACAGTTTAAATTGCAGTGAGACAATGCAAATCTTGCTAATAATAAGGGTGGTAATCATTAAGCAGACTGCCTGGCAAAGTTATAGCCTTTGTTGCTGAAAATCTAATGGAACAAGATCATAGCTGAAGGAAAAAGAAAAAAAAAGTTTGAAAACCATATGGAAAAATAAATGGAATTTAGAGACTGAAAGAGGTTTTTAGACCATATTTGATTTTGCAAAAAAAATCTGAATTTTGTTCCAACTTAAAATATGTATATTTCAATACTGTATTCAGTAACACTATATGACTATGTCCTAAAGAACATAAGACTCTCTGTATTTAGTATCAAACAAAAAGTTTAATAATTTCTAAAATAATGTCCCAAGCATACTTATAGAAAATAATTATATGTCTATTTCATCTCTGTGGTCAAATGAATCCATAAATGTGTTTGCTTAAATAGTGTGTTATGAGTAAATCCTGTCTATAGCCCCAAATCTGGTTGTTAGGGTATTCACATGGACAGCAGAGCTTTCATCTTCCTCCTTCTGGCAGAGGAAGCTGCTGAATACTCCTGGTATCTGTAGTTTGGATGTATGCTCTAGATCAGTTTGAGATACTGAGTTGTGAAAGTCCCAATTCTTTAATCTTTACTTTCCCCTTAATTTATTCAGCATTACTGCTGTTTCAAACACACACACACAAGCAAAAATTAGCACTAAAAATCCTATAGAAAGTACTGCTATTTTCAATGACATTTGCTGATTTTACATTGACGTAGTCAGTTTACAACTCCTATTAACAGTTGCTGAAGTTATAGATTGTAATCCAAAATGGTTTGACATCATTTTCAATACTTATTCTTTACAGATGCTTGAAATTAAATTGTCATTTTAAAAAGTGAAAATTTCAATACTAATTTCCATGAAATGCTGATATTTAAACAGAATGCCATTTTCAAGAATAACCTTGAGCTCAACTTTGAAAAGAAAAAATCTTTCCTGTTTTCTGTGACAAATGCGAAGAGTTAATGCTTGGGAAGTGCCGAGACAAATGTTTATTGATGACTCAGTTAGTATCTTAGAGTGAGCAGAGTATAAACAGGCAAAATATGTCCTCGTTCTTTATAGCTCAACAAGCAAGGGAATGCAGTCATAAAAAAAGGAAATGTAATGAAATTAAATCAAAACAAACAAAAGACAAACTCTCAGACTGTGGTGCTGATGACTCATTTTAAACCTCTTCAAATTGTCACTTTATTTTCTAGGTTGGACCTTTGGCCTGCGACTGCTTGTGTGACATTTATAAATGAAAATGTGAGACTTAATTAGGTAAGCATTCCTACCGTTTCATGTGCATCTTACATGTGTTTAATTCTGTCTTTGGATGGGCAAGATGAGCTGTTTCTAGCTGAGATGAAGAGTGCCCAAGGGCACCGCGCAGACCGCGCTGCTCCGCGCCAGGCGTGACGCTGGCCCGGGGGACCTGGCTACCAGGAGCTTCCTCCACTTGGACACAGGCTGAGACCTGCAGTAGCTGCTGGACCGATGAGTGAAGAGGACCATCAGCTCCACAGCAGCCCAGCAGCAGCTGGCATTGCAGAGGAATTTCAATTAGTCAGGTGACAATCAGCTGCAGTCCCCAAGGAGACTGCTACCACCTCTTCTGCACAGTGCTCTGTCACTGCTACAAAAAGCTCATTTGTGACACCACTTACAACATCAGGTGTAAAAGTAGCTACTTGGAGGTACTTGTCCTCTCTGCATGGTTTAATTTAAAAGCTGAGATCTTCTATTCTGTGTTTGAATATGAATGAGTCAGCCGTAAACAAAGAACTAAAATAGATGAGTCTGGCATGGAGAGGTAGCTGAGTCATTCTATAAATCCTGTCCCTTAAATGTAAATGGCAGAGGTTTTCTTTTTTGACACAGTAAATGCTATTTTAGCTTAATGAGCTATGAGGCTTTTGCATCAAATTGGCTCCTGAAAGTTACTGTCCCAGTCAGTGCCTCCATTTTTAAACTTTTCTATCCATTATTTTACTTCTTGATCACTGTAAAGAGAAACTCAAATTTTCTTCAGGAGCTTTCTTTTCATATTAGCTATTTATTTTAATAAAGTGTTTGAATTGTGTACCTCTTTATCTTATCAAGATAGTATTTCTTCATTGCACTATGCCTCATACCATTTGAAAGGGGGACACAATCAAATGTTGGTATTAAATCTTCGACGTTTTAATTCAGAGGAAGAGGTTAGCACAGAAGAGAATTGTTTCTAGTTTGGATTAAAATAGCTAAAATCATCCTAGGAAACATTGCAGGTTTCAGCAAATACATCCACTGTTTGAATGAGAAAAACTTTCTACAAGACATGAAATAAAATTTCTTTTTCTTCCTCACTACAAATTTGAAAAGACACTATATTATTAAAGCAATATTATTCCACAGAAACTGACCAAAATTATCTTCATTGTATTATACCTATATGCTATAGGGTAAAATTAAAGAAAAAAAGCCCTATTTTTATAAAATACCTTACCTAGATAGATTTACTGCTTTAAAAGGCTAAAGAAATTGCAATGTCATCTAATAAATACCTGGAAAAAATTAATGGTGGTTTGGATGCTTATGTCCACTAAAAATTTTATTGCAAGCAAAATGACAATCTAAATCAGATTATCTTCCCCCTGTTACTCTTGATAACATTAGTAATAACCACATAAGACAGGATATTTAAAATCAGAAGACAACAGGATCTTTCAGAGCAACAGGTTGCATCATTAGTTAACAAACACTATTCTTGGGTCCACAAGCAGAAATGTTAAGTATAAAACAGTGATTTTACTGCATTCAGAGCTGAGAAATCCTTGGCATTTCAAATGTGGGGCAATGCAAGTTCAAAGCAGTGGTTTAACTAAAGAGATTCTCAGGGAGAGCAGGAGGTTTTCTAAAGGTGTGGGAAAATCAAACACTGAAAGAAAGATGAAAGGTTTCAGTATATTTAGACTAAGGAAAGGAAAAGACAGCAGCAGTATTCATATACATAAAACACAGCTTTTAAGGAGTTTATTCCCTTTTCAGAAGTGGTTTCAGATCAGACCTTAAATAACAGAAGAGAAGGTCTCTGTTGGGATGTGCAGCAGTGAGGACTGTGAAGTACTGTGGCCGTTTCTTGCGAGGCTATGGCAATTCCCTCTGATCCTCCTCTCAGAACAGGTTGTAAGGGTGTTTGGTCAGACATGGGACAGATATAGCTGATCCAACATTTGCAAAGGAGGTGGGAGTAAAAATTCTCTTCTCATTTTGTTCAGCACCAATTACTGCTATTTTGGTGATTTTATTATCCAGCTTCATTATACATCTTATTATACAGAAAATAAAATCATGAAGTAATTTACTCAGAAAGTTGAATTCAAAGAAAATTTTTTGGAAAAACTGGAGCACAAGTTCATGTCCTGAAGATTAACAACACTTTCATTTTGAATTTACAGCAAATATTTTCAGATTGAAATCTTAAAATGTTCTAGCTTTCTCATAATTATTATATTATTAATCTACATAATTATTTCATTACTTGCACACTGGCTTTTTACACATCATATGTGTAAATACTAGTATTAGGCATTAACAACAAGATTGATAAACATAATTTCGTGGTCCCAGCTTGGATTAGTGATGGTTTTAGAAATTTCATGCCAATCCAACTAAATACTACTACTACTAGCTGTGAATTATTTTTCTTTTTTTAGTCTCTTTAAATATTCTACACTGCTCAATGAGGGTGAGAGAAATGATAAGTTAATTTTAAGAATTATAATGGATAGCAATTACATCTGTATTATTTCATATTTTCATTGTTCTAATTATCCTTACGACAGACGTTCTGCCTCATTTTTCTCATGACAGTTTGTCAGAGAAGTGCTGTATCACAATGCTAACAACTTGCCACATCCTCTATTTGACGGTTGATAGTAAACCTCAACTACTGATGTTTGATAGTTTTATTCAGCAAGTCCATAACATTTTTAAGTGGTAGCAACACACATGGAAGAACTAAGAATAGACATGAAAATATAGAAAAGAACTGGACCTTTTTTAATTAAATACTTTTAAAATTAAATATTACATTTTTTTTAAATACTAAATATTGCAATTTAAGTATATATTTTTAAAATTATGAGGTTAAGGATATACTAGCCCAACTTTAAATAAACCATTCCCAATAATACTTTATCTAAGAAATTTATGTATGATCTGAGGTCCCATGTATTTTATCTGATAAACAGATAAAACAGATTCAACCAGCTAAACATCACAGGTGCTTTGAACAAAGTCAATTCAACCTTTGACTTGCCATATATTTTGTCAATAATCAAGCAGAGATTCTTTGCTAAATTCTGTTTAGAAATATGGTATCTTATTAAAACATAATTGGTTTATGTAATATTAATATACTCATGCACATGGTCCAGAGCCGTATCCATCTCTCAGTCCCCAGCAGGGGAAGGATGTTGAGCTGTTGGACCAAGTCCAGAGGAAAGCTACCAAGCTGATTAGTGGAGTGGAGCACGTTTCTGAAAGAAAGACTAAGAGAATTGGATTGTTCAGCTTTTGGAAGACTACAGGCTGACCTAATTCTGTCCTTTCAGTACCTGAGGCGACCCTACAAGAAAGCTGGAGAGGGTTCCCCACAAGAACATGTAGTGATAGGGCAAGGGGGAACAGCTTCAAACTGAAAGAGTTTAGGGTGAGGTTCTATCAGAAAGAAATTCGTTGCTACGAGGGTGGTGAGGCAGTGAAAGAGGTTATGCAGAGAAGTTTTGGATGCCGCATCTCTGAAAGTGTTCAGAGTCAGGTTGGATGAGGGTCTGAGCCACCTGGTCTAGTGGAAGGCGTCCCTGCTAAGTCAATAGGGTTTGGCCCAGATGACCTTTAAGGTCCCTTCCCACCCAAATCATTGTATGATTCTATGATATCAATTGCCCAGCATAATTTTGCATATTCATTTCAGCATACACATAAATGAAGCTTGTGGATAATCATCCCACTCTGTAAAATATAAATATTCATTTGATTTTAAGTTCACTGTCTTAAACATTCTGCTTTCTTAAATGTGAGAAGGTGTTTAAGTGCTATGCAGTGATAAGCTCAAAGTATTTAATGAGTCATTTATTCAGTGTGAAAGATAAAAAATAGAAGCATGTTGCTAATCATCTAACCTTAATTTCTACAATTCTCCAAACTCCCAAGTTCATGAGAAACAAGCTTAACCTTGGAACCAGACTCAAATTAATTGTTGTGGATCAAAAGTTGATTCTGTCTTTGGATGAGAATAAATTAACTGGTCTTTACGGAGTGGATTATTATGGTTTAAAATAAAACAGCTGAAGGAAAAGACAAAAAGAAGAATTCAATTCATCTTGGATTGACAGAAGTTACTAAAACAATAGAATTGGCACAAGAAATAAAACTCCTTTGCTACTTTATTCTTGCTGAATTTTTAGGCAAAATTTCAACATTTCTTATGGGTTTACTAGAGGATATTGCATAAAACAGAGGGGTTGCAAAGAGTGTTGTGTTGAAGAATTGGAGACAAGATCAGGATGTTCATCCACATAATTCAGCTCAAGGTATTGTTTTTGGTGGAGACATCTTATCTGCCTAAACATTTGGCACAAGTATCTCATTTTATTAATTTAATGTTATTTGAAAACAGGAAGGAGTCCAGGGCAAAAGGAGATATTTGCCCTTTTACAGATCTGGGTCATAAGCCTGTTCTCCTTCTGTTTCTTGTTCTAACATAATTTACATTGGAATAAACTCAATAGTACTAAATTCAGCCTATTGAAGCGCTTCTGCCTATTGAATCCTGGATATCAGGTGAAGTTAAAAGTCACAGGAGTATGAATTAGTCATGTTTCTGTACTCATGATCACCATGAACCTGGAGCTCTTTGAAGCAGTAGTAGTGAAATAATTCATCTCCCTGGTCCCTTTGTTGGTTAATTCAAATGTCAATGGGCAATTAGTTTCTGCACTCCAAAGTTCTTTGCTATATCAATCTTCATGGCTCTTCAACAGCCTTACTTGACTGAGACTCCAAAAACTTACAGACATATTGTGAATTCTTAATTAAAGAAATTGCCCAAATACAGAGATAATTCACATAACAACGCTGCATATCAGCCCAACTAAAGTGACTATATTTTATAGCCAGTAGCCAGATCCATCCTTTTTCTTGAACAATAATGTTAAATCATCTGTCTTCAAAAATCTATGGTAACATCCCCACACTGTCACCTAGGAATTTTAATTGTGCATGTAAAATTCACTGGATTGCTATCATTCAGTTTGTTGTCTTTCACTCTTCCCCATTTATCATGGTGTACTTAATAACTTGGAGGAAAACCCAGCACAAATCAAAATAATAATTTTCTTCATTTTATTTCTGCTATGTATCTGTCAGTATTGGTAAAGTGTCTTTGTATATTCTGAAGCTGCAGCAACTCTGAGACATTCAAGCTTAATTTTTGTGGTGCAACAAAGTTAAAAAGAAATACCAAAACCTCAGAATCTTGCTTAGATTAAGTTTTGTAGATACCAATTTTTCCTAAGATCCTACTTTTATAACTCATTTGGGAACTTAGCTCATACTTTTCTGGAGTTTGAAATTTTGTGTAAAATTGTCCCAAGTAGTCTTCAAAATATTTTTTTCTGAAGATGTTAGTGAGTGTTGCGTTATTACTATGCATGGTAACAGCATTAAAGGAAAAGAAAGTGCAAGCACTCTTTATACATTACTTGATTCCCTAAAACTTGAAAATAAATAATATGAGATTTCAAACAAACTGAAAGTTGCAGCATTAAGTGCAGAATCCTCTGTCAAAAATCACTTGAATAGTTTCAAAAATATATCATGATATTTAATATTTCAATATTTTAGATTCAACTTCAGTGCTACCATTGAGACAACCTAGTGTCAATGTGATGATTTTTTGTATAAACTTCTAAAAAGAGAAGATAGACACATTATACAGTCCTACTCTAAGAGCCATTTTTCATTGATTTATGCTTCATTTCACATAATATATTAAAGAAAAAATATGCATAGGCTGTTATCATGGTGCTATTTTCTTTGTTCTGTTTCTGTGTATTTTTTTTCTGTTGCTCCTTTGCAAAACTGACATAACTATTACTGCAATTATGATTTCAAAAAATATTTCTGAGCATTTTAATTGAATAGTCAGAGTATTCTTACAACCCTACTTAACTTCGTATTGCATACTTTTTAATCCATGAGATGCTTTAGGCCATTTATATAAAAAGTCAATTCAACATTTCTAATTTCTGGAAAAAAGGGAGAAACACTTTGTTCTAGTTATTGAAGCAAGTCCTCACCTGCAGATTCCCATTTTAATTCTGAAGGGCTAAGCACATGCATCTGTTTTTATCTTCTATATAGGAAAAAAGGGTGGGCAGTAAGAGTTGTGAGTCTAGCCAGCAAAAGAAAGTAGGAAACTTTCGATATTTTAGGTTAAACATTTTCTTCAGAGTTAGAAGGCTTAAGTGACTCTGATCAGGCAGCCTGTGTTCACTCCTTGATATGGCTTCAAGTCCTTTATCCTTCTTCATACAGATCAACACACATTTGGCAATGCTTGTTATTTTATCTTCATGTCTGGATGTCCTAAGCCATACATTAATCAAAAAAGATCTCCCCTGAGAATATACTAGAAAGCCTCCCTGTAGGGGCCAATCATTAGGAGAAACATAATAATCAGTCAGAAAAAAACCTCTTCTTTACTGAACTTCAAGAAGACACTTTTGCAGTAAGATCTAGCTAGGGTTTAGGAAGCAGGCAATTACAAATGGAATGCTGCAATTGAAGGTAATGTTGAACAGCACTGCTCACTGTGCTTCTATGGGATAATTCCTCTCTGCCATTAAGTAAGGTATATATATCGCACAAAAAAATTCCTTCTGCTGTATCTACTAATAGTTTAATTAAAGGCAGTGAAAGGATGTTATGAGCACTTATCTGTACACAGTAATTGCAGAAGAAAACTAGGTTTTATCCTGATAGCCTGTCTAAAAGTTCCTACTTCAGTTGTGAGGCTGACTTTCATTGTTTAGAGCATGACCACAATCACACTGGATAATGACTATGCAATGAAAAGTCAATTTACATCCCAACCTCTCTTTTCATCTGGAAAAATTTACTCAGAAGAGATAATTTAACAAGATTTTTAATTCTTCTAGAGTCAGAATCTTGTTCTTATCCTGCTCTAAAACGTCCTTTGAAGAGGAAAAAAGGCTCTCAGTTTTCTAGAAATCTGAGACTGAATGTTGAGAAGAGATAAATAATGACCATTACTGACTCTTGGGGAATGCAAAGAAATTTATAAACACAACAAATTGGCTTTTATTCCAATCATTTCTATATTCCTAGGAGGGGGTTTTTTTTGGGTTTTTTGTTGGTTTTTTTCAGAATATCATGTTTCTGTTCTGGCCATACAAACAAGAGTAATCACAAGCATTTAGACTAACAGATGTGATTGATTAATAACACATTTTTATTATAGTATTCTCCTGATCTAAAAAAAGTTTTTAATTTATTGAATAAAAAACAAGTTTTATTCTGTTTTATTCAATGGAAGTTTCAGTTCTAAGTATTTCCACCAGCAAATAGCTTTAGCATGGCCCTTCTACTAACCGCATACTCACAAACCTTGATTTTCAGGAAAGAAAATTTCTTAACCTGCGTCCAGTTTTCTCTACTTTCTTGGACTTTATTTATTTCTTCTGAAAAGAGGTGAAACTTGATCCATATTTCCCAGTATACCTGCACCCTACAGCAGTGAACTGCTCTGCACAGTAAACTGTGTCATAGCTACACTTTTGAAAGGTGCGAGCAACAAAGTGCTAAACTGAAAAAGAAGAAAAAGAAATGCTGACATCCATGAATCACAGTTCAGCTAAGAGCAAACACGATTAAGTTGTTCACAGGAAATAAGGTGGCACTGAGATTCTGTGGGAGATAGCACAGATGAATCATCATCAAATAGAGAGCGTCTGTGCACGCCTGTTCAGAAGGGACAGCTGAATGGAGCACACTGTGAATGTAAGGCAATGACATATAGACCTACACGTGGAAAAATGAGCTTTGCAATCAAGGCTTAAAGTTCCCTTTGGTGCCATAAAAGAGCTGTTATTTAGCTTTCTTGTGCTATCTTTAAGTGTTCTGGTACAAAATCTTTTTTTTTGGAAGATCACCTACACGTTGAGATATCAATTATGAAGGGTACCATTTATTCATTTGCTCTTTATGATTCTCTAGTATATGTAAAATATATGTTTCGTATATTTTAACTTTTTGAGACAGGCAGGTTGCCAAAGTACATTTTCCTCAATAGTTTCACTTTTATAGTGGCAGCTGGGAACCACAGAAATGTTTTATTCTTTGCTCAGTGTATAACACAGGTGTTATAATACCAACAACATTTTCTACTCACTTGAGAGACCTATGTGAAAAGAAGATGAAAGGCACACTGACTGAGTAGGAAATGTAATGCAATAGAACTAGCTCCAAGCAAAAAATGTAGACATTTGTCTTCAGTGATTTATGCTTTAAAAAGAGTGCAGATCAAAAATGTATGGGTTTATACGAGGACAAATTATACCAAATATATATATATATCTGTTCTTGCAGCAGTTTGTACTCTGTTGTAACATTGCTGGTTAACTGAAAATATTTTGGATTAAAGAATAGATATTTATGTTCCATGTATTTATTAAATAATATATTGCCTCCCAAAAAAAAGTTAAACTATATTTATTTCAAAATAACAATTGAAAAGTCTCAATTTAAATATGCCTGAGTTACAGCGTTTGTGATTCTTCCCCATTTTTAAACCAAACATTGACCAACTCAATGTGAGTATAGTGACAACTTCAACAAAACCAGATCTTTGCATCCTAAAGGACAAAATTTGTAGATAAGACCTTTTTCAGCAGATTATAATAGTTGGCACATGTCTGCCTTGCTGTTAAAATGCTTCTGAAGTTTATGCTATAGAAGTTCTTTTTAAGAGCTAGAGAAGAAGTTTGCAAAGAATTAATGATAAAAATACAATTTAGGAATTTAATAGCATAAATTTATTAAAATAGGTTTGGGGAGGAGGGAACAACAATTATACACCAGGTATAATTAAATTTTATTTACTGTTATTAATGGGATTCATTTACTGAAGGTTCAAACATGATTACTGAAAAGAGTTGATCGTGAAAACTCAGCTTTACATAAGAGTAAGGAAATGTTCCAATTTTGTTTACCCTCTGAAATGAACTCTAAAATTTTTCATTCAATCTCTAAAAAAGAAAAAACAATATCAGAAGCACTAATGCACAGTCAAATTTTTCAATTTGCAAACTGATAACAGATTGAAAATAGTTTATCTGGAATAAGAAATCAATATATGTGAAGAGTGAGTACACTCATATGGAACATCACGGGATTACATATTTGCAACAATATTAGAGATTCACAAGCTCATAAACTTACAAGTTCTAAAAAATCGATTTTGCTGGTTTTGCTTTCAAAATCCACATATAGGCAATGCAGCTTTTACATGCAACATTAATCTGTGGAGTTGAGCATCACAACACACTCAGTAATCAAAGCCTACAAAAGCTGGTCAAAAGGATTCTTGCTTTCCATAAAGTCTTGAATCCAACTTTGTAGAAGAAACAATGTGTTCATGCATGATAAAAACTGAAGGTCTTGAAAGTTTAAAAATTCTTCAACCGTAGTTATTTTATTTTTTCCCTAAGTTTTATAACTGTACAGCAAAAGTTTACTTTCTAAGAACCTTCTTAATTGTCTGTGTTATACTTAAGATATTTATTGTTAGATTGTCTCTAGGATCAACTGTAGATAAGTTACTGCAATAAATAAGCAGTCTCAAAGTAAAAAACATATTCAGTTATTAAAACTGAATTCTTGATTTGGTTTAACATTTTGAAGTTTAATATTATTTATATTATTATTCTCTCTCAGATGTTTGTGTTATTGGTTTTTATTCCCAGAAGCTGTTCATGAGCCTGTAAATGCTTATATTCTTATATCAGCCCAAATGTTTTTCATACTGCCAAATGTTATTGCCTAAATGTGCAAACCTAACATTGTAATTTTTATCAAGTGTGAACTTTAATAAAAACCTATTACATAAATTAAAAACAGCAAAAATGTCTCTAATATATTTTTCCTTATAAGCAAATTTAGGTGATTTCTTTTTCTAGCTTACTTTTTAATTGATCTATGATATGCTGCCTTTGATAGGTTTCTTTCCGTCTGTTTTCTGAAGTTGTCTTAAAACTCCTATGTCAGGGATTTTGAACCTTTAACAGAAATGAATGCTATGTAAATTCTTTCAGTTTTGACATCTCTCATTAAAGGAGTTAAAAGAGTTTTTGCACAAACAGTTCTGCCTTTGGAAGCTGAAAGTAGATTTACATCATCTTGAAACCTGAAAATCCAAAAGTTGCTCTTTGGATGCCTCCTGAGAATAAGGACTGATACTATCAGCAAAGGCTACCAGCATGTCACAATGTGTTTGATAATCAAAATAAGTTTAAAAGAAGTAAGAAGACCAATCAAACTGCTGCACAATCTATTTTGGAAGGGTATGGCATCATCTACTGGAAAAAAAGAAAAAAGAAAAATCCTGCTTTTCTCTCCTAATTGTCATTTGAAAAGATAAATTCAAACATTTTTTTTCATCTTTATGCATTGTCTGTTAAATGCACATAAGAAGTCTGAGAAAACATTCGGTAATAGGAATTTACAAACTGAGAGAGAAAGAAGTGAAAATTTAATAAACTACAAATAGTAAAAAATCTCAAAGCAAAAAGTTCTTGGGTTTCACCCAAAGATATTCATGACAGAGTAAAAATTAATGGAAGATAGATACCTATATTAGCAAAATTGGCATCACAAAGACATTCCAGGTAGTGACTCAGGATAGAGAACAATATCAGTGTAAACAAATGCATCCATTATTGTAGGTAACTACCTAGATGGAGAGGAATTCAGGCTGATGGTGGAGTAGCAGCAAGCTGTTCAATTTCAATGAAAGACCTTTTAAGAGAAATAAGTTTTCAGAGAAGTTCTTTTCCTAAGATAGCCTCAGAAACATAGAAAATCATGCTCTGTCTTCAGTCCCTCTGTGGGTTGCTGTAGATGTTGCAAGTTGCAAAGAAGTGCAGAGAACATAATGATGCATCAGTACTGCATTATATGTTAACTCCAAAAAGAAGTGACATTATTCTGAACTTATAAAAACCCTGGATCCTATTTATGACTGAAGTTGTTAACATTCTTGTTAAACTGTTTTTAGCTCACATAATTGCAAAGATAGAAAAGTCAGAAATATATGTTATCAACAGTCTGGTTTGCCTGTCCAAGAAAAAAAGTCTAGAGGAAGCTGACTAAAAATTACTAGAAAGAAATAATTAAAGACGTATCTTGCGAACAATTAAAACACAGGAACAGTTCTATGATGATGAGAGAGTTGTATTTCTTCACTCTGGTGAAGAGAAGGCTCTGAGGAGACCGCATTGTGGTCTTCCAGTACTTAAAGTGGGCTCTTAAGAAAAAGGAGGAGTGATTTTTAATGGGCAGAGAGTGACAGCAGAAGAGGAAATGGTTTTAAACTAAAAGAGGCTTGGATTGAATGTTAGGACAGATTAATGTTAGGACAGATTAATTACTCAGAGGGTAGTGAAGCACAGAAACAGGTTGCCCAGAGAACTTGTGGATGGCCCATCCATGTGCATGTTCAAGGACAGGTTGGATGGGGCCCTGAGCAAACGGATTTAGCAAGTGGCATCCCTGCGCATGGCAGGGGAATTGGAACTGAATGATCTTTAAGGTTCCTTCCAAACTGAGCCTTTTGGTAATTCTATGATTCTGTGATTCTCTGAAGCTATATTTAGCTCCAAGTAAAAACCAACTCGATCTCCACTTCTGGTATCACAACAGAATTGTCTTCCCACGTTTACAAATGACATTTAATTTCGTTACACATCTTCCTACGCTTACATGTTTTCGTGTTATCTTCTGTTTACTTTGGAAGTAAGACAATGCAAAACTTCCGAAATGGGATATGTATTTATCAGGATTGTTTTCACAAAGTTGTTTTCTTTTTCTTTAAACATGTAATTACAACACTAATTGGACCTCTTGAGGATTAAGACAGTTTCAAGGTATTTTTTAACAGTAACTTATATTTTAATGGGATACTGAATGTCCCCTTGTGGAAATACTTGCTGTTATTCTGCTTTAGAAGTTCTTTTCTATTCCAAAGTATGAAAAAATTTAAGACTGTGTGTACTACAGGGCTTATGTTTTATAATATTGAGCACTAGATTAGGTGCCCAGGATCTTGAGACAATGAAGGATTAGATACCTCAGGTAAGGAGTCACTGACATAAGCAAAGAAGGTTTTACATTAAACAATAAGTAGTGTTGAAATGCTGATATTCTTATATCTTTAAGAAATGTACCCACTGTGCTTCATCTTTAGGAGTTAGCTAAACATACATGCAGGTTGATATACTTCTGCCAGTACAACCAATGAGATTGAGTGTCAACTGACTGAAAGGTGTTTACCAAAATCCTTGTAAAGGAAAGTTCTTTTATCCATCAGGAGAAAGTTATTAGAGTATGTGGGAATTGTTCAAATTCAGAATATGATGGTAAGTTTTTTACTAACAAAGTAACTTTGGATACTGTATTTGAAAAACATCTTGATAATTGTTAGTACTTCATGTGGTAGGAGATATTTAAATATGTGTTTCTGTAAATGAGCCCATTTATCATAATTTTAAATATTATAATCTCTTCTCTTACTTTAGTACATAAAACACAAATTAAAACAGTCTGTTACAAATCTATTGCATTTATTCTCTATTTAGCTTTGTGACAGTTCTCTTTGTTAATTTTCCTTCACCAATGAAAACTGATCTCAAGGAAACTTTTAATACAGTAATTTCACAATTATAAGCTGCACCATTTTGACTAAAATTTTGGTCCGCACCCAAGGTGCGGCTTATATATGGACAAAGAACGAAAAGTTGCTGTTTTAGTTTGGAGGACAGGTGTCTGCTGAGAAAGGCAGGAACTTCTCTTTGAAATGGAGAATGTAAACCCCCTCCCTCCAAATTATCATAATTTTGAAATCAAGGGGCTTTCAGGCAAAGATATGGGAATTAGGAATAACAGTTCTTTTCTAGGGAAATTCACATAGAAATACAGTACTACAAATAAACAAACTCCAAACCCTGACAAAGTCAGAGTACAACCTGACACCCTGTCAGGCAGGGTGTTGGTAGCAGTCCCATTAAATGGTGGTTGCAGTCCCCTTGTAGTGACAGATGTGATTCAGTTGGAGCAGTGCTGCTGTAGAAGGTGCAGTTTCCCTCTGGAGGTCCAGTGGTGATGTGGAGAAATCCAGTTTTCCTCTGGAGTCCAGTGGAGAAAGGGGCTCCCTTAGTGTCCCAAAACCTCTGTTTTTATCTTGGTAAGAAATGTTGGGCTCTTCCCCCTGGCTGGAGCAACTCCCAATGGGATGCAGTAATTTTATCAGTCCCACAGTGGGACTCAATGGGCCATTAGCAGAAAATGACTGGCTGGAGGAAGGATGGGTTGTGAAAAGATGAAGAACAATGCCCCGCCTGGTTTCAATGGATGGCCCATTAGCAGAATATCTGCCGTTGAGATAAGGATCACTGCCCCCACCCTCAACAGATGGTGATAGAATAGATACCTTTTATCACCCTCTGTATTGTAACGTGCGGCTTATAATCAGGTGCGGCTTATATATGGACAAAGAATGAAAATTTGCTGGCACCCGGAAGTGCGGCTTATACTCAGTGCGGCTTATAATCGTGAAATTACTAGTCTTATAAAACTTGGTCCAAGAGGCACTTCATAGAACAGAATAGTATATTTATTTACAAAAGTCATAAATGGACTAGCAAATAGTGGGAATAACAAGTTTATAAAGTTTGATGATGGCCGTGAAAAGCTGTAGAAAGATTTCTCAATGATTATAACTCTAACACAGATGACATTCAGTGCTAGTAAACTACAAGTAAAGCGTATAAGGAAAGAGTATTTGAACTAGGTATTGTCTCTTTAGGAAAACCAAAAGAGAAAAGTTATAATAATTCTTTGAAGATTGTTCAATATTGATTAAAAAAACCAAAAAAAGTAAAAACCACCAAATTTAGTGCAGTTAATACAGTGAGACAGAAAATAAAATATGAATTATCTGCTATAAATTAACAACAGATATATCTCTGAAAATAAAGAATATTATTGGAAAGGTATAACTCTGCAGGCCTTTAACTGGAAGGAAATGGGATAACTTCAGCTATAGTGTGAGTTCTGTGTAAATAGAAATCAAACAGATTCTTTGACCTTGTTTGTCAAAAAAGGGATGTATCAAAGTCTGATTTTAAAAGAGAAGGAGAAGGATTAATTCCCAGTTTCTCAAAAAGTGGACAAGAATCAAACCATATTTTCCATGGCAGGTTGAAAAAGAAAAGATGAAATTAGAATTCATTATAACAAGTTAAGCATGAAAAGTTTACATGAGTTTAAAAACTGTACAAATTCATTGAGGAGATTCAGAGAAACCTTTGTCTCAAGCACTTCAGACACAAATTTTAAAAGGTTTTGTCAGAAAAATTGTAACTGTCTGCTTTCCTCGTCCTGTGCTTTGTCCTAGACATTCACTTATGACTCAGTGTCAGAAATATTGGACACAGTCTCTGATAGAAAAAATGAAGAAATCTCTTGATACCAGAAATATGTTCTATTTTTATTTGTTTAGCCATGAGTCATCTGCACTGTGATAGCTGTTGAGAACTGGCCTCATGAGCTCTTTCAGACACCACTCAGGATATGAACTCACCTGTCACTTAAATAAGAATTTGTTGCCAGGGAGCAGCAAGAACCAACAGCTCCAGTAGGACATGTCAAATCCGGCTTGTCCTGTGCCCTCAGCAAGGAGCACCGTCCCGTGAGGCAGGGGCACAGGAGGCAGTGCCAGATGTTGGTAACAGGTCCATCAACAGATGCAAATAGGGCAAGTGGTGACCAAGGGTCCAGAGGACATCCAGAGACCCAAGTTCAGAGCAAAGTACATGAGGTCTGGGACATAAATGTGGCTCAGTGTGCCTTAGGGAAAGAACTTCAAGCAATGTCAATTTACCTCTCAGTTCAGATGTGATAGGTGACAGCTCATGGCATGGCCTCAGGTGCTAGGTCTAGATATTAGCTCAGCCCTTTGTGCTTGCAAACTTGTGTGTCTCACTCTGCTTTATGCAGTCCATAAAAGAACAAAAGGCTGGATCTCAGTCTTGCAATGTACATATGCTAAGTATTTATCTGAACATCATAAGCATATAGAAGTATGAAATCACAGTAGTATTTGGCATTGATATAGGTTTACTCTGAATTTAAAAATTAATCAAAAAACTTATTCTGCAAACACATGGAGGTATTAGTAAAACTGACACTTCAAAGACTACTGACAGCTAAAATTTAATTTAGTATCTATAATGTCAAGAATGAGTTGCCTTACATCTAAATAGACCATAAGAAATCATCTTAAACTTGAAGGAAGCCATATGTAATCTTTTTGAGAAGAGGAAATGAAAATCAAATTCTCAGTTCTAGTTCAATTGAAACATCCCAGGCAAAGGTGACAGAATAGATAAAACATTTATATTAAAAAATGTCATGTTGCCTGGAGCTTATTGATAAATGCTGCTTTATTAGACTCAGCTATTCCTGAAGATAAACGCATACAACTTTCATTGATTTCCTTCAGCTTATATTTTGATAATCATTCAGGGTACCAGTACAACGTCGCATTTCATGCTACTGACTCAAATTAGTCTTACTGAACAGTCATAAAAACTGTAGAATCACTGAATCATTCATACTGGAAGGAACCTTGACAAGTCACCCAATCCACCTTCCTTCTCAAAACAGAGACAACTTTAAATTCAGACAAGAGATTTAGAACTTTTTTTCAGAAGAGCCTTGAGTTACTCAAAGAACTCAGATTTTCTGGGCAACCTATATGAAAGCTTATTAAAAATGATAGTGATTTTGTTTTGTTTCATTTTGTTGGTTTGGTTTGTTTTTTCCCAGCTAGGCTCTCAGAACCTCTGCTGTTTCAATTCCCTGCCTCTCATTCTTTCACAGTGTCCCTTAGCAGAAATCTTGGCTCTCTTTGGCTACCCAGTAGTAGGTATTAGAAGGCTGCTATTTACTGTCCCCTGATAATTTTTTTTGCTTCTTCAGACAAAAAAATGCTGATTAATTCTCAGTAAGTTAGAAAAACATTTCTTAATTTGACCTATTGCAAATCCTGCTAGCTCAGGAGCTGTTGGTCACCTTTGCTGCCAGGGAGCTACTGGCTCCTGCTCATCCTGCTGCCCACAAGCACACCCAGGTCCTCTTCACAACAGTGGCTCAGCCAGCCAGCCCCAGCCTGGGCTGCTGCTCAGAGCTGCCAGCTACATTCTCGAGTCACTCCTGGGAACTGAGCCCTGTGCTCTATTAGCACCACTGTGATTTCAGAATTTCGAAAATTATTTTTATTTAATTTATTATTTTTATCCAGCTTTTTAATCTTTATTCGTTTTTCCAAAGGCAAATCAAACAAAGCATGTACACAGACACACACACACAAAATACTTAATTTCACCTTCAAAACACTAAGATTGTATTTTTAAAGTAGCCATTAGCATTTCCTGTGATTACTGTTCTACTAAGTGTAATAAAATGTGTGCCTCACAGGAAGAAGTGCAGAAAAAAGCCAGATTGTTGCTTAAAATAACAAGGTATCAGGGAAAAACACTGCCTCAAAATCTCCTGATGAAATGTTAGGCCTAGTCAGGAAAATGGTAAAACTCCTATTAACTTTGATGATAGTCGTGATTCCACTTCATCCCACCACATAAGGTCTCTGTCAACTCTTTGGCACAGTAAAATATTACCTTGGGAAGCAGCCAGTAGAGAGTTTTCTTCTGCCTAATGCTCATAGGGAAGGACTCAATAATCTAACCTAAACAGTGTCCTCACATAATGAGGAGCAGCTGGACCTTGTAAAAAGGTGGCTATACTTCAAAAGCAGCCTTCCTTAATGCAGAAGTCATGTCCCTGTACCTGTCCTGAGTATGCCTTCCAACAACAGCCAGAACTAAAAGCTCAAGAGTAGAAGGCTGAAACATTTTCAGTTTAAAAATGACAGGAAATGACACTAGTTTAAAGTCAAAGTTTCCAAATAAAATTTATTTTTGTTGATGTGTTTTGAAATATTTTCATAAATATACTTTATTATTACAGGCTTCAGACCTATGAATTTGCTGATAGCATCCACATTAATGCTAGGAGAGGGCAAAAATATCAAAGTCAAGAGAAATATTTTTTAAAGAGTTCGGAGAAGATCAGGCTATAAATCAAACATTTGCCTGTGAGGTTTTACCCGATAAGAAGCAGAAATGTAACTTCACTTGCCATTTGGCACCCATATTTCCTGTTAAACATTTCACTACTTCTGCATAACATCAGAGGTTCATCATTCTTTATGAGTCCTTTTCTCTTTGTCAGCAGTTACCTATCATTGCTGCTACAATCTATTTAACTAGAGACTCTGATGACACAGCTGCTGCAGAAAAGGTGGCTTGCATAAACTTACCTTAAAATTGTCGCACTGCTCCATGTGTCACTAGCTGGGTTGATGAAATATCTTGAACAAAATATAAAAATGTTGTTAGAAATGTTGCTATTTATTTGTATTTCAGTAGCACCTACAAGTCACAAGAAGCTGAGACCTCAGCCAAAAATATCCTGTTCCCTATAAAAACCTGTATAATCAGACAACAGGACTTTAGTCCCTCCCCACGTGTGCTCTTCTCTACATCACTCTTATAAAATCCCAGCTGGAATACTGCTTCCAGCTGAGGTCCCCAGTCCAAAAAAAAACCATAGATCTGTTGGAATGGGTTCAGAGGACAGCCAGAACATTATCAGAAGTCTAGAGCATCTCTCCTGTGGGGATAGGTTGAGATAGGGGGTGTTGTTTATCTTGGAGAATAGAGGGCTCCAGAGAGAATTTTGTGGGCTTTCAATATATCAACAAGGTGAAGAAAGGCTTTTTACAAGGACCTATATTAATAGAACAAGGTGCAACGGACTTGTTCTGAAGGAGGGAAGATTAAATATGAGGAAGACATTTTTTACAATAACAATGATGATACACCGGAACAGGCTGCCCAGAGAAGTTGCTTCACCTTTGAAATTGTTTGATACGAGGTTTGACAGTACTCTGAGCAACCTGTTCTAGTGGAAGGTGTCCCTGTTCATGGTAGAGGAGTTGGAACTAAATTAACTTTAGGGTTCCTTTCAAATCAAGGACTTCTATGATTCTATGATGCTATGAAAGAGAGATAAGAGAACTCAAGGGTATAGAGATATAATGATCTTATGCACCTAAATACACCCTTTATCAGACCATCAATAAAATACTGGAAGCCACTTCACACCTAAATTTATCATGTAATAGGGAAAAAATAATTGTTTCAACATCAACAATTTAAAGGGAAAGATGCATTACAGGATGTAAGGGGGTCAGTTTTCCTGACCACGAAAGCTTAATTCCTCAGCCCATGAGATATTCACCATCTGTTCCATCAATCAAGATTGGAGAGATCTAGGATGAGTTCATACATGTGTATTGGGACTTAGCAATTTTGTTTTTCATTTTTGCAGATAATATCAAATTTTGCGGTTAATTACCTCCCATAGACAAGGACTTGGGTTGCCTAGCAGTCCATGGGAGCACTGCAGATATATTCACAGGCCTAACTCCTACTTTAAAGACTTTCTTGAGTCAGTCACATGGAGACACATTTTGCATATTGTTGAGGTATATGAGGCTAAGCTTTCAAAACAATGGACAGGAAGCCAGGATAAGTCAGCTACAGCATGTCCTCAGCTAGAAATGTGACAGTAGACAGCAGTCATGGTGGGTCTTTTGCTTATTTTCAATATGTACACCATGATGTATTTGCAGAGAACATCAGACACTTATAGAGCAAGTGTGACACGCATGGACAGCTGAAGTCAATGTCCAAAACTAAAGATGAGCCCAAACAGAAATTAAAATCTTTATTCTGGCAAGTGCTGACTCTTGCACTCCTAAATTTTTTAGTCTTACATTATACAATGTGCAAACACAAGCATGTGTGCAGACATAATCTAGAGGGTACCATTACCACAGCATCTCTTCTAATAGTGACTCTTTGCTATATGCTCTCTGCACTTAAGAGTTTGGCTTTAAAATATTTCACTCTGCCTCTTCAAAGATCAGGTGTGATATTTCCATTGTGTAATTTCCTGACACAAAATTTGTGCAGCAGTTTGTAGCAGCAGTTAACTGAGGAAGACATGTACATAATGCTTAGTCTCAAAATAAATATGGAAAAATGAGAAAAATACTTAAGAACCTAGTGTGATCTCAAACAGCCGAAAAATATTCTAGTAAAGAAAAAAAAAACCTTTAATGAACAGAATAAGCAAATCAGAAGATTTGGTTTATTTTTAAAGTACTTTTTTTCAAGACTGAGGCTGTTCAGAAGGTACTTCTAAATAAAGTAGTTTGAGTGTTGAAGAGTATCTGTTCTTAATGGAGTTTTTCTGATGTTATTTTACTTCTAATTGATCCCCGTGGGAATACTACCACAGTATTAGTCAACACCAAAACTAAGTAGTTTAGCTCTAGGCCAGGTTTTTCTTTTTTACTCAGCACTGGTCTGTAACAACATCTTTCCTTATGTATTTTATAATTAATTTCTTGGCCACCTTCAGCATTTCAACCCTTATGAGCCCCCTGGAACTAACATATGCTAATATCTACATCCATGTTGCACACTTCTTTCAAATTTACCTCAAAATATGTTTCAAAAAGCAATTTATGCTAAATTGTTTTCAAGCACCTTTTAGACACAGCTTCTTCAGTCTGAAGGATTGCTAGCTCTGGCTTTACACTGTCTGAGAGCACCTATCAGCGTGATTGCATTTCATTGTATCTTGAGAATGAAGTCATATTTTTGCTGTAAAGTTATGTGTCCTGTTAGAAATACAAGTTGAATGACAGAATATCCCACTGGTAAAAAGTAATTCTACAGTACTTCAGTATTTTACTGAACATTCAGTCCTCGCAAGATACTACAAGTAACCTTACACCCAACTGCTCCCTTACACCCATTCTGCAACCCTTGCAGTGAATTTACATGCACAACTCCAAAGTACTCCTATAATGTGAACTGAAAATTGCACAGTTGAGACACGAATATATTCTGATAAAATTACACCATTTACTTCTGGAGGGATCAAAAATATAGAAATATAACAAAAGAATTTAATAGTGGTGTATCATTCACTGTCTTCAGTAGGTCTGATTATGTGAGGCCAGAAAGAAAGACAGACAGGCTGAAACATAAGTTCTTCAAGTAAAACAACAGTCTGCTGCTTTTACATAAGCCTATTTCCTTGCAACTTACTGGAAATTATATGCTCTCTGGTTATGGCAGCAGCAGAGCAGACTTTACAGTGGCAAGGCAATGTGATTTATGAATTTGATGGTGTTGCAGTTGGCTGGTTTATGTTTTCCAAAAGTTGTCTTAATAGGCCAGATTAGTCATTAAAAGTAAAAAAATTGCAACAAAAACAGCTAGAGAAATTTTATCTCAGTGTGGAAATAAACTGATATGTCCTACAGGTTAAACCAGTAAATAAAATTATAATTTTTTGTTTGAGTTTTTATATCCAAATATTCCATTTTAAAAACCCCAAACAAACAAACATGGAAAGGCCCAAGATTTCTTCAGTGAATCTTATTGTGCTATGGACCACAGATGCTATTCTGTTACTGGATTTAATGAGTTGACACTGACTGGATGTCAGGTGCTCACCAAAGCCTCTCTCTCCCTTCCACAGCTAGACAGGGGAGAGAAAATACAACAAAAGACTCATTGGTCAAGAGAAGGACATGGAGGTCATTCACCAGTTACTGTCATGGGCACTTCTCACAGGAGACCATCCACCATGGACCTCTCCAGTGCAGGCCCCTTTCTCTGGCTCTAGTTCCTCGTGAACTGCTCCAGGGTGGGTCTCCTGCAGGCTCACAAGTTCTGACAGAAAACATGCTCCCTGTGGTCCCCTCTCTCTATGCATCCACAAGTCCTGCAAGAGCCTGCTCCAGGGTGAGCTTCCCACAGGGTGACTTTGGTCCCACAGTCTCCTTTGGCATCCACCTGCTCTGGTGTGAGGCGTCCTACAGGCTGCAGGTGGATCCCTGCTCCGCTGGGACCTCTGTGGGCTGCAGGTGGATATCTGTTCCATCGTGGACCTCCACAGGCTGCCTCACCATGGTTTTCATCACAGACTGCAGCATCTGGAGAAGCTCCTCCTTCCTAATATTTGGCGTTTACTATTTTTATTTCGTTAGACAGAGAGACATGTTTCTTTCAAACTATATTTTATTTTTCCACTGACTTTTTATCCTGTTAAAGTTTCTAACAAGATCTGTACAACAAAACATTCAGAGAACTCATTAAGAATCTGGTTAGAACCTGTTGCTGTTGTGCCTGAAATAGGCTAAGTTCTGATGTAATGCCAGGTGACATAAACAAGCTGCCAGGGCAGCATTCCTTTCCAAGGAAAGCTCAGTGACTGAGTATCTGAATCATTGGTTGTATTCTATCTGTCTAAAGGTAACTCAAGAAACACTAACTGCTGCAAGGATGCAAACTTATTATTAAATATTTTAATTACTATTATAGTCACTAGTTAATTTCCAAACTTCTCTTTGTTTTCCAGAATTGTTGGAATTGTCTGAAGTAAGTCCACTTGTGAAATCTCCTCTGGAAACTCTGTCTGCTTCTTTCAGCTCAAGTCAAAATCTTTTGCTGGCTGGGTTCCACTGGAACACCAGATGTGAAACTTGATTATTCTGTACTTTCACTAAAGAAATGTGGGTGATGTTTTTTCTTCTTTTGACAGAGGACAAGAAAATCACTTTATCATAAGGATCTTGACTTCAGTAGACCCTAACTCACTTTAGTGAGTACTGGCATTTTTCTGACCAAAGTACAAACAGTTAAGAAGAGTAATTCAGCCTGCTACAGCTATAATTTCTATTTTTACCTATATATAAAATTTTATCTTTCATGTTTTACTTTTTACAATGTGTGGATTAGTAAATGTTTGTACCTTTGACACTTAAACAAGAGTTTGACACATATAAAGCTGCCAGCCAACTTGGCCTGCTTTGGAAAATCACATATCAGTCTCAATAGCATAAAATAGTTTTGAGTACTTCCTTCTCTTTATTCAGGCTTGATAATGCCTTTTTTTTTTTTGTCTGCATTCATGTACAGAATTTATGTTTTACTGTACAAACATCATTTTTGTATTTTAGGCATTCTTACTGAGGTACACATAAACTCATCTACAGTTTATAAACAATCTGATTACTGAAGCATACTTTCAATGCATATATTTAGAGGAATTGAATATAACACCTGATCTTAAAAAACAGTATTTAAAAATAAGTTTCTGCTTGCATTTCCTTGCTTCCTTTCTGCTACTTAAATTTGATTTGTGAGCCCTGAAGGCGCTATTCTACAATTTCAGAATCACTATGGGTTTAGACATTCCTGTGGGAGGGTTGAAGGTCTTTTCCACTGTTTCCTCCCTCCTACTAGCTCAGTCCTGAGCTATATGTGATTTTATTTAGAGGAAACTGAAATAAACAAATTCTGTCAATTAGGATCTTAAAATTCCTATTTTGTCAATTTATAATGACAGTTGAATTTTAAAAGAGTTAAAATTAAAAGCAATATCTTTACATCTAGACTATTAACTAGTATGATTAGCAATTTTTCCAGCTTAGACTTTCCCTCCCTATTAAATAATTGAGAATTCAATGGGACTGAGAAAGAGAAGGAGAAACTGTAAACCTGATTGTACAGCTCGTTGTTTGGTGTTCTCCTTCGGGATATAGAAAAGCCAGGTTACAAGTTTCTGCTTCAAAATCGGGTTTAATTATTTATACGAAGAGAAATAGGTTCAATTGTATATGGAGAGGAGTTCACACTAGGATATCCAATATCTTGATGATTAGGATGCTCCCAAGGGATACTGGAAACCTCTCTTTCCATTCCTATGCCAGTGAATACTTAATAATTTATACACAATAAAATTGCTTCAAGACAAACTCACAAAAGATGATCCAGTACTGCAAAGATTAGAATACTTGCAATTAAAACAAACCTGATTTCAACCCTCTCATCAAATCAGAACCCCAAATCAGGAAACACAAATGTTTGGAAACAGATTCCTTTCTCCTAATGCTTTGAATTCTGGACTGCAGAATAAAATGAAGGGGTTTTTAGGACCAGGGGTTTTATGAGACAGCTGAACTGGAACTGGATATTTTTTTCCTGAAGAGGATACTTTATTGTGAATATATAATACCAAGTGTTCTTGATACCTGTCTTAGAGTGCTCCCATATTTTGGCACTCTCATTTTGTGAACAGCTGTTAGCTTTTTGTGACTCTTGCCACCTTGTTTTCTATACTATGCAAAAGAAGTCTGGCCTTTAAATTTAGGACCCAAGGTTATAGTCAATTGTAGTGTGTCTAAAGGTTAGAAATGCTAAAATCCAAAACTAATGAAGTTCATTTCTATGCATAGAGAAAATATCCATTTGTATCCAAATTCCTTGTACATCTTTATTGAAGAAGAAACAAGTCTACTTCAAAATGTGTAGCAGCTCAGTTGCCCCCCTCGAACATTTTACTTAAATCTATCCTCTGTGTAATGATATGGAAATGTTTAGCAACTAAAATTTCTTGAAAGATTGTATAAAAATAGGAATAACTTATAGAAAAGCTATGCTTGTTCTGACCTATTATAGCTCACTTAATCCTTATAGCCTTTATAATGTGGATTTATTTATATATTATTTGCAAATTCATATATGAATCTACATGTATCCGTTATCATATAAGGCAAATTATAGCACCAATAATCTTGTTAAACACTGGAAAATAAAACAAAGAAAACCTTTTTCTTGACTAATGTTGAAATATATTTCTTTCTCTAGAGAATAATAACTTATAAGCGTCAAATTCATAGTCAATTCATAGTGAAAAAATGACTACAATTTCATAGAGAAGATCTTGGATTTTGCTTTACATTAATGGTACAGAGAAAACTTGAATTGCACAACAAACTATTATTCAAAATTATCACTATCAATATAATTTTAAATAATAAAGGGAATAACAAATATAAAATGTGCATAATCTTTTTTTATTATTTCTAGTAAGTGTATCTGAAACTCCTAAGTGAGAGACTGCTTAGAAGAAACTGCCAATATTAATGCCTCCCCTGAGCAATGAAATAATTTACTCAACAACAATAAAATTTGAAATTTATCACCATGAAACAAAATGTATAATCTACACTGTGAAAGGAAATAATTGTTGTAGTTATAATAGTAATAGTAGTAATAATGTTACCATCCATAAAATGTATTTTCCCCTCACAACCACCAAGAAAAATCACTTGGTTATAGGAGAAAAAAGTGCTTTAATTTAACACAGTTTTTCCCTTTTACTTGCCTATTGTGTTATATCATAGACAGGGTATAGCTCATTTTCTTTCCAATTGGTCTGTCACATCATTTTCAAACTGCCTGTATATCCCAGGCTTTGATCAGCATAAAGGTAAAACATTAAATTGTAGTACACAAATAATAAAAGGTAGATGTGATCCCAATGCTCACTATTATCACACCAATTTTCAAAGAAGCCTGTGTCAGAAAATATTTAGAGTGCTCTCATTTATAGCTCTTATTCCTCCCCACCCAGCAGCTATTCATTTTATTGTCATCTGCCAGGCAAACAGTGATTGAAGTACCTAAAACACCTGTTTATACATCTGACCAGTATGTGTCCAGAGCAGCCAGCAAAGGGTGGTTTGAGCTGAAGACATTCAGTGTGAAACTGCCTAGAACTAATTGATGAAGATGAGGATAAATATTGGCATACTCTGGCATTTTATTAGCAGATCCAGGCAGCCAAGTCTGCGGCTTTCTGCATTCTTAGAGATGTGAAAAAATCACCTGGAAATGTGTCAATACATCTTTAAAACTTTTTAATACCGCTTGAATAGAGTTAAAATATGGTCAATAGTTCATACTACCCTTACAAAACCCCTTAATCTTATGCAAAACTTGAAAGGAAGGTTTATATCAAGGAGTTGCTAATTATCTAAAACTAGAATGTACTCAGTGTTAGTGAAATAAATCACTTTTTACCACCCTTCAGAGCTTCACAAATAGACCTACTAGGGCAAAGTCTTTGTGGTGTCTTTTTTACAGCTCAAGACTGATGTCAATTATTAATTTATGGGGAAGAAAGTGTTCAGTAAGCGATTTCTGCCTTTAAAAAGAGAGAGACACTACACTGGATCAAAAATTTCAAATACCAAATACCATAGTTTCAAGTTAAAAATTCCCATAAACACTGATCTTTATTTGTTCCTTCTTCCTAACTTGATCCAATCTCACATCATTCTTCAATGACAAAATTCTTTTTGATATGTTTCTAGCTACTTGGTCACCTGTCTCCATGGAAGTCTTGAAACTCTCTGAGATATGACAGCTCATTGTGCCTGACAGATTTCCTCCAGACTGCCTCAGTAAAGCTATGGCTGTGGCTTACTTTGGTTGGGGAGTGCTATTAAAGAGCTATTGAAAGATAAGCACAGCCAGGTGTCTTTCTTGGCAAATGCTGGTTATAAAATCCTTATGCTCAGTAGAGTTAGTTTTGCTGAGTATTGTCTCTGCAATCCTATCAGACAGCATAGACAAGGAAAGAATAAGACCTAATGACAAACCTGGGAATCTAAACAGAACTTTTCAATCAAAAGTATAAAAATCAAAAATATTGATTTTTCTTATGTCAGAATATTCTGGGTTGAATGTTTTGGCATTGGCCAGGTAGTTTATATGAAATTCCATTTATATGAAACACAGTTTGGAAAATGAGAATTATTTGGAAATAAGAGCATCCCTCTCTGTTTGTAGCTAATGATGTAAAGCATGGGAGAAAACCAGCCCAGGTTAAGGAAAGGGCAGGTCTTCATCAAGAAAAACTTGCTTAACTCTGTGGTTTGGCAGAGACAGGCTACTAATGGTGTTTAACAATCCCAATCATGTTAATTCTTTTAACTTTCCAATAGAAACAGTACTTAACATCTTGAAATAAAGTATATGTGCAGCTATTATTCAGTAAGAATTGATGTCCAATGAACAGTTCAAAGAGTGGTTTGAACTTGAGTCTGAGATTTTGATTTTTATTTGGGAGAACTTTTTTTCCATCAGTGAATTGGTGAAGTCACCAGTTTAAACAGAAAATGAGAGAGGGAAATGAGAATTAAACAAAATAACCTCTGGTCTAAAAGGTACAATTAAAAAAATATATAACTTGTAGAGAAGTTAGCAAAGCTGTTTCCGGTTTTAAATGTTTTCTAAATTATTGTCCTATATAATTCCTCTGAAAATTCTAGAGTTTGCACAGCACACTCTTACTATGATATACACACACAAACTGAAAGTCACAAAAATATTGTAATGACTAACGGTAATCTCTATGATTAATTTTATTATGAAAGTTTACAGGAAGTTGAAATGGACAGGAGGAATACTAAAGTTAGTGGCTTTTAACTTCAATGAATTATTTATTGATCGCATTATGAAAGTTAAGGAGACGTATTTGTTCCAGGAAAGCCTACATGAAGACCCATTGAAAGATATTTTCAATCATAATTTCAGAAAGATTCTGAAATTCTTCTCATCATATGGATATTTAGCAGTTTCTATTGCACAATCTCTCTTTTAGAGATCAGCATACAAAATATCCTTCCTTGTGTCTAGAAAGAAGTGTGATCATCGTAGCTGCTACAACACTTCATGTTATCCTGGCAATCTTAGCTGGTTTCCTTTACTATGCTACAAAAGACCAAATGTTGAATCCATGTAAACACTGCAGATTGATAAGTGAATGCCAACCACAGCTATGCAAGTGTTTAACAGTTAATTGTTTCTTTCACAAGAGCATCATGTATTTTGAAAAAGTAGAAGGTGGGTGGTTTTTTAGGTGTGAGGGTAATAACTCATAAATGAGACTGTCAGAATTTACCCAAAAGACCCCTTGAGACAGCTTTGCAAATGAGACACAATCATATTGCATCTACCTTGCAGATGGCTACAGTGTGAAGTGCTAAACCAATGTCTAACAAGGTTAGGACCAGTCTATGTAGCACATAGCATTTCATGCTGCTGAATATATGTACTATAAGACACCAGCTTAAAACTCCTTCTAGAATCAAGTGAAGACACTAGGTAATCCCATGTACTTAATGCTTATATATATGTATATGTATATGTATATAAGCTATATATATTTAGATTTTTAAAGCTTCTTTGCTCTCCCACAACCATAGAGGAAGTTTCCACAACTAGATTAGATGGCATACTCAGTATTCAGCAGATAAAGTTGTTTCATGATCGCTACCACTGAGTTTTTAACTTCTTCTTTGATGCAGTAGCCAAAATGTAGTACCAGTTTGGCCATTTATATATTTATATTTACTAACTTAATATTGAATGAAACATTTTTTAGCACTCAGGATGCATTTGTGCATTTGTGTTTCATTTGATAATTCATCTCAGGCATCAGCAACATTTTGTTTTAATGATACTAATAGAGTTCTATATAAGATAAATTTGTGTGACATATTTTTTCTTGTCCCAATCACTTAAGAACCACTGTGAAGAAAGATAGTGGACTATAAAATACATTTTCCTAAGCGTGTTTTCTGTATCAAATGAAGGCTTTTGGCATGTCTCATGTGTCCAGTATAAGTGTTATCTCTCAGTGTGAGAACTGAATCAAAATCAGCAGGAAACAGAAAACTTGCAATAAGAAACACTGTCAGGAACAAAGGAAGCCAATAACAATTGACCAGTAGCTAATGAAAATGGATGGAAAAAAGGAGAAGAAAAAATTGACAAAAGAAGATTGCTCATACTAAGTATAAATAATGAAGTAGCACTGTTTATCTTTATCTAGCTACTTATCTTAAAGGATAAACCCCCAATGTGGACACTGTAAAGAAAGAAAAAATGTGAACCCTTTCTAAACTTGCTCTATATCATTGCCTCCTGTTGTGGAGTCTTCTGCTGTCTCTCTCCTATTTTCCACGTTAAAAGTTATTTTTTCTGTATGTGTTACAGACACCGCCTAAAAAAAAGTACAAAAAACCCAAACCCCAACTGAAATAACTAAGCAAACAGGAAGATTTTCTGGGCTTATTTTGTATTTTGCAGTTGAAAAAACCACAAAAACCAAAACCTAAACCAAAATAAACCAAAAAAACCACATTTTTTTATGACTATAATAAAAGAAAATGTTTTCTTTGTCTTCTAAACTGAACATATTCTTCCAAACACCTCATTTAGCAATTCTTCAGTTACTTTGAGTGTCAAGATCCATGGAAAAATCTTCAAATTTGCTTTTCCTTGGTTTATAATTTTATGGCTGCCAAAGATCAGTAAAAAAGGCAGAGAAGGCAAACAATTGAACCTCATGCTTTTATAATCTACCAGCTGCTATAGAATTACTCTAGTACCTTTTTTTAATTGCTATGCTCTTACTCCTCTTTCCTGATTTTAAATGACAATCTGTGAACACAAAAATTAAAACATAAACAACATTTGAAATATGTCATCTGTTCCACAAATATATATAAGGAGAAAAAGTGCACTGTGAACTAATATTCCTGGAAAAACAGGGCATCTTCCTTTAATTACTCTAAAAATGTAATCATTCTTGCAATGACAGGAAAATGTCACTACCTGGGATTTATGATCCATATCTACTACCTGCTAGACAGATATCAGTGGTTTATGCTAGGTGAAAAATAATTCCAAAACGTGGATTAATCATGGCTTTTTCCCTAAAAACCTTGAGGGTCTTGTCCTTTGTGCTGGTTTTTGGTTAGGATAGAGTTAATTCTTCTCATAAGTGCTACTATGGTCTGACAGGGGGAATTAGTTCATGTCTGGGTGGTTCTTAGTTGTCAGCTGGGGTTAAATCATGACATCCTTGACAACTCAAAAAACAATCACATTTCTCCAGCAACTGTTTTTGACACCACAAAATTCTCCTGCTTAAATACAGGCTAAATCTCGATTCCCAGTGGAAATCTGAAATCACAAAAAAAGTTACTTTTGATATACTGGGAATATGTTATCAATTATTATCAAATCTTGTTTACAATCACTTTTAAAAACTAAAAATAAGCACCTTTTAAAATATGACTGCCTACTCTTGAGGCATGATTCATCTCACCTCTCATCTAGACTTTGCTGTCACATTGACATATTTTTTGTTCCTAATGCCACAATGTAGCATTAGTTCAAAAGATCATTCATCCTACCAAAGACACATGGGTTAGGAAAGTATGAATCTAGATCTAGAAGTACCTGTGTTGCACTACGTACCTTGGAAGGAAGACAGATAAGCAGTTGACACAACAATGCAATGGCTGCAGATGTGACATGAGTGCTAATTCAAGTGGCTGTTCTACCTTCCCATGAGAATCAGAATTTGAAATGTGTAATATTGATATTGTATGTGTATGATATACAAATACATGGGTCAAGCCTCAGAAATGGATCTGTCTTGATTTTAAATCCATTCTATATGGATCATTATTTAATTCAAATTCAATTTAACATTTAATAAGACTTGCAGATACTGACTTTTTAATACACAGAATTCTTCATTCTCAGATTTAAAAATGAAACGCATGTTCTGACCATTCATGTGGTTTTCAATGACACAATTTTGTCCTAGATATATGCTTCAAGCTTTTCATTCAAGTGCTTATGACTTGCATTATGTTGCATGGCAATTGCTACTGTTTTTTAAAATAGAAATAATTTAAATCATTTTTCCTGGCATTATTTGAAGAACATAATGCTATTAATATGGCAAGTGATTTTTTTTCTAGCAGTAATTGAATGAAAATTAATTTCTTTATTTCTGAAAGTTAACCCTAGGTTTTTATTTATGACGATAAATCAAAACATTTCAAGAAATCCATTAAAAGATTGTGCTGTTAAAACTTCATAAAACCCAACACAAATAGTTTGCACTTTTCCTAAGTCAATAAAATAGTTTTCTGATTCTATTCTGATCTACTGTATCAAAACAATAAAATCTCACACAGAAATTCCCTCATTCAACCACTATCTTCTGCTTAGCTTTAGGGCATAGCTTTATGACATCCAGCTTGGATTTAATGTGGTCTGACTTACAACAAAACAAAACAAAGCAAATCCCTAAAGATATTAAACTTTAGACTGAACTTGAAGGATAAAATCATTAATTCAGTGGAATGAACTGGACTTTTGCCACTGATACCTTCCAGATTAGTATAACTACAGGGATTTTGACGTGCATAAAACCATGTCCCAAGTCTGGGAATCAAACGTTGAAACTTTTATGGCGGAATCAGATGGTTTCAAAGAGCTGCTTTCTATTTCCCTTCAATTTATATACCAAAGACATACTGATAATTCTTCTGTAGTACCCTCATAATCACTGAAATTTTATTGTATCATGAAAATTAATAGTGGCTTTTAAAACTCTGCAGAAGATCAGCTTTTACTTAATTTCATAAGACTTCACTATGCATAGCTGACTTATACTACACTGTACATTCAGCTGCTAATGAAACATATTCAGTATTTTTAAGTGAGATGCTTTGAGACAGATTTTTCTTTTACCTTTCCTGTATTCTGTTTAGTGAATATTGATTTTCCACTACAGAGTTTCTAATGAACTGGAAGACAACCTATCTTCCTTTATTTACCTTTCTCATCTATATAGTACATTAGCATTCTCAAATAACATGTAGATATGTGTAGTGCAAAATATATATTATTTTAATTGAATTCAGAAAGGTTTGGAAAACCTTTTTAGAAACAACAACAAAAAAAAGATACAGTAACATTCTTTTTAAAAAAACAAAATTATTGTCCTAATAGAGAGTTTTCCCACACAGAGAACCTTTTAGCACCTTGAGTATTTAAAATATCCCGAATGTTATGCAATTTACATACTTCTAGAGTTAAGCAATTCTTTAAGGCAGAAGGCATTGTCAAGATTACAGGATTATCGCTAGGTCCCTGAGGTCCCTCTACTTCTTTTTTCAGTCCTCATACTTGAAGAGTTAATTACTAAATTTCCTAAGGAAACGGGTTAAGATCTTTAACTTGAATTTTAACTTTCAACACGTGCATGTAGTTTAGTTTACAGATTTTCTACTTAATTAAAAAGTCACCAGCATATAATTTTCATTATGTTTTACTTAGGTTTATTCAAAAAAGCTTAACCAGCCTTCAAAAAGTGAAAAGAATTGACCAAAATTCCAGCCTGCAATATATTTATTTCCAGAAATTCAAAGTATGCCATTACTAGATCCAGTAATAACTTTACAAGGTTAAAACCCATGAATCACACCCATGCCCATCAGAATTTGCATATGGAAATAATTTCCACATAATAATGATAATTCATAAAAATACCTCATATATGTTATATGAAGAATAAATTCTTCAGGAAAATCACATATTTAACATTTGTCTTCATATTAGTAACTCAAAGCTTAAAACAACATGAAATCACTCATACCATGAGATGAATAGGTAAGACACATTTATCTATTAATGCACTTCCCATTGGGCTGTTAAAAAAAAGATTAATTGGAATTAACATAAGAAACAATATCGTCTTGTGTTGTCAATTTTCTAAAAAAAAGAAAATAAGCTCTCTTCAAAACTTCCTTTTTTCGTGAAAATGTTCTGAAATCCTTTGCCATAATCTTCTGTCATCTTAGTGATGGATGCAAAGTTATTGAAGATCAAAACAGGTAGAAGGAAACAGGTTTGGAAGTCTTACAATGGTGTTTTGATACCAGTGTTCATGGATTTTTTCCCCAAAATGAATGAGAGCTGCTTGCAGTATTTCTACAAGATTTGCCAGAACAGAGTATAAATGTGCTTATGTTACAGTCAGGTAGACAAGAGGGGAGGTATAAAGAAAAGCTATATGTTTTCTAGGACAACATGATTTATTGACTTCTGCAATAAATGATAAAAAAAAAAGAAAAGGGAGAAGCAAAAAAACCAAAAACTCAGAAGCTTGTAAAATAGTCCTTGTTTTCTGCTGATATTATAAACTAGTGACTGTCTTGCTATGAAGAGCTTTTCTGTGTGTTTGGGTGAATAATTTGAAGTAAATAGTCACTGGACAAACCACTAATAATTGTTTGGATTTTTTAAAAATTAAATATAAATTTACACATTTTTTGTTAATTCTTTAGAAATTCATCAACGTCACATCCATCTGGGAAATATCTCTGAAATTGGGACAAATTACTTGACTCCATTCTATTCTTTCTTAACCTTTTGCTTTATGAAACAACAAACAACAATAAACTCTCATATAGTATCACAGACTAATTAAATAACATACCTTATTTCTCTTCCAGTATAACATCACATACAACTCATTCCACTATTTTGATATTCAGAATTTCAATTCTAGAAAGAATTTTATGTTTTATGTTCATTCTCTGGATGTTATCCAGCAAACAAGCCATTGGGAAATTTGTGAGCAGAAACGCAAAGCAGTTTACAAATGGCATAATAGAATTTATTAAAAAATACAAATTAAAATTTGATTTTTTGTAATTATACAATTACTTTGTTATATTGTGTGCAAAATTCATTTTGAGAACAACACAGCAGTTATGAGTAAACATTTATTAACTTTTCTATTTTTCAGTTGTGCCATTGTAAATTTTAGAAACTTTCTTGTGAATAAAAGCAGTCTTTGTTTTATTTTGGGATACTTGGTGCTTTTTCTAATACACAGAAACTTTAAGTACTAGTAACTAACATTAAAAAAGTTATTTTTCTACTTAATTGAAAAGAATACCAGTGTTTCAATTTTTTTGCCTGCTTTGGGGAAAACCTTTGTATTTTTTGTTAGTTTTCTGGTCAAGGTTTATTGAATAGGATCCAATGCAAAATGTTTTCAAACACTGAGGCATGAAATTATTTGTGTTTCACAATATCAAAACCAGTGTAAGAAAAAAAAAAAAAAAAGATAAAGAGAATATTCTCACAGGCTGGTAAGACTATTAGATAAAATATCCTCCGTAAAGTGATATGAAAATACATTCTTTTATTCAGAATTCTAGTTGTTCTGTTGTTCCCAGAGAAGCTTTGTTAGGTCAGATGCCGTTAGCGATAACTATTGCCTGTTTCAGTGTCAGCAAAGGCTGTGCAATTCCTGTGGCCATAAAAGCTTTACAGTATCACAGCTAACAGGAAAGGTTAACCACAAGGTTTTAACAAGTTTGCTATCTACCATTGTGTTTGCACCTGTGAATCATCACATACTGAAGAGCTTTCTACCCAAGGCAGTGCTGTCGGCTGATTTGGGATTGTAGGCATGTGACGTAAAGAATAAAAAAATAACGTAACTCAAAATGAGTGACCTATACACCAGAAACTGAAAATTTGTATGACAAAAGACTTCTGCTTCACTAGGCTTTGGATTCATTGAAGGACACTTTGTAGAGGCTATCATGGGAAACAGAAATTGATACATGTTGCAAATAGAGACACTAAACACTAAAACAGTAATATATTTTTTAACGACACTGATATGACACCCTTAGCTGAAAAACATTAAGCTATTTCATTTATTGAACATATCAATGAAATTTGATGCATAAATACTCAATATTATTGCATATTTAAATTAAAAATTATTGCATAATTCTATATTAATCAATGCATTAAATCAGCTTGGCTTAATATTCATCTGTATTTTAATGCCTTACTGCATGAAGTGTAAGACAGAAACCTGCACGCTACAGACATTCAGTTCAAAGGGTCATGCTAGTCCTCCTTACCAGCAAGGAATGCTAATAGAATTAATCATTAACAGCTTTTTAATAGGGTCAGCTGCAGCTATGGATTGGTAAAGAGAATATTAGCATATACTTAGGGGATGCCACATTGCAATCAGCTGTATATTAGAGCATCAGCAAGGGGCATTCGCAAAAGCGATTGAACAACAGAATTTTGCTGAAGTGTCCCAAATTTCTTCTATGCAGAGGCATTCTGACAACTCCTTAGATCAGTTTGACCCTTGACACTTCTCACTTGAAATTGCAGTTTACAAGAAGAATACTAAACATTTTTTTTCTTTTCACTTTCCATTTTTAATTTCAGTTGAAAGGGAATTAGTTTAACCTTCGAGATCCAGTATCATGGTGCTGGCTTTCATACACAGTTGCATACTTTTTAGCATATGCTCAGAGAATGGAAGGATATTTTTTAAAGTATTTTAAGAATTTTCAATTTTTTCAGAGTTAAAATTTATATTCAAATTGATGAAAATGGGAAGCCGTAAAAGGAAGAATGAAAGGAAGGAAAAACAAAAATTCAAAAACTAAGATTAATTATTATTTTTTGCTTATATTTTCCTCTTTTCCCTTTCATCTTCTGAGAATGGATTAACAAATTATTCTAGTGTGTCCTTAGTTTTGTGGAAAAGTTACTATAAGTAGATTGTACTTCCATTTGTTCCTGAAGTTGAGTTCATTGGTCATTCTGCTGTCTTGCAGGAGAGCAGTGTCTGCAATGACTCTTTTTGAGGCTCTAATGAAGATGTGTTTGGGATGTCCATAAGTGCAAAAGCACAAATCTGCAAAGTGCTGGGGAAGAAAGGACCTGTTTGAACTGTAATAATACTTGGAGCATTCACCACATGCCAAAGAGTGCTCAGCACCTTGCTGGATCATCCCAATTGCAAGATTACATAGGATAAAAAAGGCGTCATCTAGCATATACACCATCCGTAGCACTAAGTACTACCCAGTTGCTATTACATAGAGAATTTTACTTTCTTTTTTTGGAAGAAAATATAGATTATTTTCATTCTTCAAACTGTCTGCTGTGTTTCTTTGATAGAAATAAGACATTAGTAGTGTAATTCTTCTAGCACTAGTAACATTAAGACAAATGCAGCAAAATTCTTTGTTCCATATTCTTTAATGAAAGAAAAATTGAGTCTATTTTTGGTTTTGTTATATTCTCTGTCATCTAAAATATTTGATAAACATCACAAATGCCAGATAACTATAAATTTGGCTACCGGATCAAAATAATCTAGCTATCTATTTTGCAAATTCTGGATAACCAGTGGCTGGTTAAATAAGGTTGTTACATACTCCACTATTTTTTTGGGACACTGCTCTCAAGTTTTGATTTAAATGGTAGTCATTAAATGTGTTTATCTCTGCTACCTTTACAGTCCTGTGCAGTTTACAAGGATTATTCAGGTAATTTAAATGCTATGTGCTCTTAAGTAACATGTAGAGTCTGAGTTTAATCTTTGCTTTCAATACTCAAGTGGCTGCTGAAAGAAGATTTTGGGTTTACATTCTTTTAAAAAGTAGTGGCAAGTTTAATCCTTGATTAATCCTGAATCTTAATTTAAAAAAAAAAATTAAAAAGCAAGATGCAGGCCCACAATGCTCTTGATATAACTATCTTGAAAAATACCTCAGTGCAAAATACCAGATTCACACAGCAGCCCATTCCTCTGTTTTATCCTTTTGACTTTGCAGGTGAGGTTAAGCATTCATAATAACTTAATCTGCTCTTGCAGTTCCTTTTTCTTTTTTTCATTCTTTGGATAAGTGAACACTGACTAAAGGAGATTTACAGTTAGCTAGTCTTGGTCTCAAACTGCTGAAAGTTATTAAATATAAACTTACTTTTTCTATCCTCTTTTATGGACCAGTGATCAGAATAATTGAGCATCATGAGCAGAAGGTGTCTGTACTCTTGTCTCCTAAATCCATGGATGTTCAAGCTAGTAGGACATTATTCATCAGAATATTTTGGACACTAGTAGTAATCAAGGAACAATTGTTGTTTTCAAAATTTACTACTGGGAGCATGTATATCCTAGAAATTTGTAGTTTAATAAGTAAAGTTGTAAAGGTTGGAAGGCAGGAAGAGTGAAGCATTGGTTTAACACTGAAGTGCAGTAGGTCCCTACTAAGGAGAGGATTTCTTTCTAGGTATTAGGTCAGCAATGTGTTCTGAAAAAAAATACATGAGAAATGAGAATCAGTACTTTTATATTTGCTCGCCATGGAAGGTACTTCTTTTTAAAGAATAAAAGGCTGGAGTGTTCGAGTAATAAGAGAAGTGAAAATGCCTGGGATTAATTAAATTAGTTAAAAGACAGTGCAATGATTGTGTATAATGATATCTGAGGCAATTGGAAATGACCATTAAAATGCTGGGAATAACAGATGCTTAGGCCTGAAAATGATCAATAACATGACTGTGAGACAGCTGGTTTCATTAATTGAAGAAATTAGCTAACTGGTTAGGAACTTGCTTCAGTTAGATCAATTAAAAACAACTAATTGAATAGAAGGAGAATTCTGCCTCATTGGTTCAAACAAATAAGTTTAGTAAAAGATTTAAGAAATCACAGATGGGTGTCTAATTAATAACAGCAACAATGACAAGAAAGGTCTTCAGCAGTTAAATGAGGACAAAAGAGTTTGAGCAGACATAAGGGATTGAATGCATTGAGGGCAGGTACCTGAGGACCTTAGGGTAAGAGTTAGGTTAATTGAAATCTATTACGTCAGACTATAGAGGAAGTGAATGGCTGTCTCATGTGCAGCCTTTGGGGTAGCTTATTCCTCATCTACTTGTCCAAGAAAACAGGATTTGGGAATATATGTCGTAAAAATAATGAGAGGCCTGTTTAAAACATCTGCTAGGTGCAAAAAAGTAAATGTGGACACCAGTAGTTTCTAACTGGAAAAATATGATTGACAAAACTTAATACAATGAATTTCCTAGGAGCACCAGAGGTAAATCACAATTTTCACTTTGGTGTGAAAGGTGTTTAAAACAAAGAAACAGCTCCAGTGAGAGCTTAAAGGAACCTGCCAGTAACTAAAGGGAGCTGCAAGAGAGCTGGAGAGGAAATTTTAAAGGGCTGTGTAGCAGCCTGGTCCAGCAAAAGGTATAACTGCCCAAGGCAGCAGGGTTGAAACTAAATGTTCTTTAAGATCCCTCCCAAATGAAACCATTCTATGCCTTTTTTTAATGTAGCTGCCTATTGCCCTTACCAGTGGGTAGTGCCTGTGAGATATGAAAGCATTTTCCCGATACTATTTAAACATGTATAAAAAATACAAATAAAATATAGAATATGTATAGAATACATTTTAATATATATATAGTGTACTATCAGTATATAGTACTAACATGTTTTGAAAAGTGTCAAAAATTAATTTTATCCATTTTCTATGTAAACTGATGACTAAAAAATAAATACAACCTTTTAAAATGGCAATGTGTAGAAATCTCAAGCAATTGTTTTCAGGTTGTTATTTGGGACTGGAGGATGGAAAAAGGTGCACAAGTTTATTACTCTTCCGACTCTAGAAATAATTATACTAATTAATTTAACAGTTGTGGTATGTTCTTTTGATGGCTCTATAACCAGCTTACATTTGCATTGATTCTCCTGGTAATTATGCTTATTACAACATCATATATTTACAACAGCATTACAAACACCCATCTCCTAAGGCCACGCCAGTATAATAAAGGTGAAGCGTTTTTGGTTTTGCCACATTGCAAATACCTGGCTCCAGACTTCACAAAAAGCATTTTGTATTCAATTAACCCTAATGATGAGCTATCAGACCTGTACCATGCTTTTGTTCATTACATTATCTAACACAACAAAAGAGTCCAAATAATCAGAAACCATAAGATCTGATTCAGAAAATTTGTTCTATATCAGAGCTTAATTCTGATAATTGTTTTCATACAGAATAACCCGACCGTGGTATTCTGTGTAAACCCAGCTATATACGAGTTCCATTTCTAAATTCCAGTCTTGCAAAGTCATGAAAACAACAAGAAACATTTTAAAGCACTTTTAACATGAGTTCTGCATTTGTACCTCTGAGACAAGACAATAAGCCCTATGACTCACTGATAAAGTTTTTAGGCTCTAGTGAGAATGTTCTAAATCCTTCAAGTGCATCTTCTACAAAAGGCTTGGAAAGTATTCACCTTGAAGAGGATAGAACGTGTCTGCAAAACAGGAATGGCAAGTCTCTTCTACAAAGGGAACAGTTTCAAAGGGAAAGAAGGAAGAACTTCATTCTGCATGAGAATTGCTGTGGCACTCTGTCTTTTCCATCTGTTTCTAGAACCAACCACTCCTTGTTCCTATGATAAGGACAATTTTGTATTGATCCCTTTTCAAAAAACACCAGCAGAAAGAGAGGGAATTAAATGGAGGGTCTACACTCAGAAAATTGAAGTCTGCACCAATTAAAATCATCAGAAGAGAGTTCTTCTACTCTCCTTAGAGGAACTAGAATTTAATCCCACACATTCCACAATTATAAAGCCCTGAAATACTACCTGTACAACAATGAATTACATCACATGAAGTGAATTCTTTTAAACAGATCAGAGACCCCATGAATAGGAAAATAGAATTTATAACTCTGGAATGTTGTAGTTATTAAAAAAAAAATATACAATATTATACAATATTATATACATTATATATTATAACGTATATAATATTATAAAATATTATTTTCAAGGCCATTCTATTTTTGTTTTCTATATATCTAGATATTTCTACTTTCTGTTCATCATCTTTGCCCTTTTTTGCAATCTAAAAATAATTTTAGTTTTCCTACTGAATTTTCAGGTTATCCACCTATTGTTTTAATTGAAAAGTGCAAAATACTTTTCCTATTTAATTTAATTCCTCCTTGTCTTGTATAAAGGCTTCTTCACTCCTTCACTCTCCTGTTTCTCTTTTTGAAGTCTAAGAATCTTTGAAAGACAGAAATAACTCTTTTGCCCCGAGTGTTTAATTTTTTTGCTTTATTCTGTTTTTTTATTTGTTTGTTTGTTTGTTTTTTGCTTTGGAACTTCTAATCCCAAGGGGGATGAATTGTTTGAATTTAAATATAAATAATATTATAATTTTTAATTTCATATGTATAATATTAACAGGTTAATTTTTTATTTTAACTTCAACAACAAAGGATTAATTGTTGCTCTAAAGTTAATGTATTCCCCGTGTTCTGTCTGTTCTAATATGGATATTTTAGTTACATATCCTCAGACCATTCTGGATACCAATTTGAACAGTCGTTTATTAATTAATACAGGGTACTAATTACAATTGTTCCAACTAAGTTTTTCATGTGCAAGCTTGAAACTTTTTGCATATTATTTTATGAGATAGACCAGGTAAGGGATGAAGAACTTATATTACAAAAAATTTTATGACAAACATGTCTATATGACATTAAGCATACAAAACTGGAGTACTTTAAATCTGAATAACTTCTGGTAAAAGTCATACATTTATCATACTATGTGATTCTATTTTGATGCACATACATATAGTTCTAAAAATATACTGAACTGTGGGAGAAACTATATAATCCAGTTTCTAAATATCAGCAAAGATCTGCTGTTGTCACAGAATGAAGATAAATAAAATTCCCTTTCTGAAGTTCAGATATGTTGCTGATACTGCAGAAAAAGATCTGGTGGAGATTCTACCAGTCTCATGCCAAAAAATATCTTTGAAATCTTATTGGAAAAAATCACAGCATGTGTTCTGCTTACAGCTTCTAATTTGAATTAGAAACGTGAAGTTCTTACAGTAATTTAGTAGTATAAGAGTGTTTTCAGTTCAATAGGTGTAATCTTTTAATGCATTTAAATATCAACTATTTCCATCTTGGAAATTGGTGATGGATTTTCTCTGCTCTCTAGGTATATCTCTAGGTATGGCTAGTGGTCTTAAAATTTTTATCAAGTTTACATCTCTATTATAGAGCTTTGCACAAATCAGTGAAGTTTATAAAGTACTCAGGATTTGGCACTGGAACACAGAAAGCAGAGTAGGATTTGTACTGATAGAAGAGTGACCTACTCTGCAGATAGAAGTTTGTTATACTTTGATATAGGCAAAATCATGATTTCTATGACTTATGTAACTCAGTGCACACAGATATTATAACATTCTTTGAAAAAAATAGGAAATTAAATTAAGAGCAGGTAGCAAATACACTATTTAATTTATTGAATGTCATTTGAGTCTGAATTTTACATTTAAAAAAAAATTCTTACTAGAGAATTGAGTTAAACCATAGGGTCTAGAAATTGACTTAAAGATCATGATTTATCAATCACTATCTAAATATCTTCTGTTTCTGTTAGTAATAAAATGGCAAATACAGAACAGAAAGTTTTTCACTAGAAGAATAGAAGATTTCGTCACTGGAAAAACAGTATGGGGAAACCCCACTGATTGAATGTTGATTTCTGTTTTCAGACAAAACAAAAAGGATATATTTATACAATATGATTATATAAATAAGGAAGAAGTGATACAGTATTAAGATTTCATCCCATTAAATCAAAAATCCCTCATACTTTAGTCAAGAATTACCTTGGGAGCTCTTTGCACAACTCAGTTTTAACAAGTCTTAGCAAACCAGAACAATGCTAAGGAATAAAAGCCTAGTAACATAGGCTTAAGCCTATAAAAAGGTAAAACAGGATAAACCAGTGTTTTTCCTGTGTAAAATAGTCAAATAGTTGCTTTTACACTGTACAATAAAGATTTAAAACCAGCATAGTTTCATGAAAGGAAGGTCTCTGTTTTTTGGTAGGAATTTTTTGCAAAATTGCACATTCATAAAAGTAATTCTATTGCTTTGACACACCTTCTCCTCCAAGGCATTTTAATTCTACATACATTTTTATTAATAAGATAATACTGGGGGTCAATCAGTAACACATCAGAGGGACCGAAAATTCTCTCACTGATACATCTCGAAATAGAATTGTAACTGATGATGTAATGATGAGCACAGACATGTCTGATAGAGGATCTTCAGTGACAGGTCTCTGGTTAATTCTTTACTACCTCGTGTTATGATTGAAATAAATATAGAAAATCTTAATTGGAAAAGTTTGAAAATTGCACACTAAAGGATATAAAATACAGAGGAGGAAAAGTTACTAATGCGTACTGTGTGGTGATTGGATTCACAGATGTACTCATATCCTTCCTAAAGTCATAACTGCTTTCAATGCATAATCATACTGCCTCTCACAGAAATCCATGGAAAGGCACTGTGAAGTATTTAAAATTGTATTTATACCTTTATTCCCACCCAAGGAAGAGAGGACTTGAGTTTTGAGGTAAAATATTTGTACAATACTGGGGTTGGAATAGTTTTTTGTATTCCTGATAGACCTTTCTCTCATTCACCACTGAGAATGGATTTGTGTCCCCCTCAGTGTTTCTCTACATGGCCCTCAGGGAGTAAATGATCACCTGTGCTGTCAGTAAACATAACATACACATGAGTGTAATCCAATCTTGTGTTTCATGGTTTCAGCACGGTTCTTGTAGGAGTCAGGATTATTTTTTCCTTGTTTTCCTGCAGAACTGACTTGAAATAACCAGTTTTCTTTCTTTCTTTTCTAATTCCTGTGAAACATTACAGGATTTATACTAAACAAACTATCCTAAAGTTTACAGAGAGAGTAGATAACAGTGTATCAAGAATTTCATTCCTTTGACTGAATCAGCAAGTTACGATCACAATGAAATCCTAGTCCAGGAATGAAAACAATTTTTCTTTAAGATTGGCAGAGAAATCACTGTTTCAGTGGCAAAACATGATCATTTTCTTGAATTTTTTGGCTGCATTTTATTCCAAACCATGATTTCATGGTCTTTGATTTTCTCTCTCTGTGGTGAAATCTAGAACTTGAGCCTAGACAGGCTTTAATCAAGGTAAAAGCTGTATCACTTCTTAGTTAGCAACATACCAGAAATTATGATTAAAATATCCAGGTGTCCCATGCTCTTAACTCTATGCAATAGGTTGAAGGTTGAAATCCTTCTTAGTGTCTACCAGTCTTATGTTTAATTGAAGAAGTTATATTGTTCCACAGAGTGATATTTTAAAAGTGGGATTAAGAACAGTTAATTCTAAATTATTTCTAAAAATTTTATGTCTAGTTTTGGTTCTGCAGAATATTAAAGTTTGCCATGCAATAATTGGGGAGGGATTTATCTCTTTGCTTGGCATATCTAAACTAGAAGCCACTCTCTGAATAGCATAAGAAATCTGATTTCCACTCCCCACCTGTTTGATGACCTTGGTATCTTCATGAAATAATGAAATTGCTGTCAACTTTGCCTCTATAAATGGAGTATGAAGGCAGTGGTATTTATTTTCAGAAGCTTTATGAATGCAAAGGATACCTGTCCCCACCTTCTACAGACCATTATGTAATGAATAAATTAGAACCAAATCAAAAATTTAATGTTAAAATTTTTTTGAACATACATGAAGGTAACTCTTAAAATTTAATTCAGTATGATGCATGGAAAGTATGTCAATGTTAATGGATAGAGAATCCTAAACTCACATTAGACAACATAGCAATATATTTAAATTTGGAAGCATCAGGAGAAGCTGAATCATAAGGACACAATATCTATCTATCTATCTATCTATCTATCTATCTATCTATCTATCTATCTATCTATCTATCTATCTACTTGTCTGAAAAAAAGCCTTGGTTTCAAGGTGAGATCAAAACTGTGTTAAAAAAATAAAAGCAGAAACTCCCTCTCTTCTGATTTTATAGTGATAGGATAAGTGGCATAACATCAAGCCCTGTAGCCCTTTCATTACTTATTGACACAGAAGTCATACAGTTCAAAGAAAGCATAAACACAGCACACTTTTAAAAGACTATAAAGTACATGCATGTTTTGCTGTTGTCCTGCAGAGAATTTTTTTCTGCTGTTGTAGTTTTTTGGGGGGTTTTTTTGTTTGTTTTTTGTTTGTTTGTTTGTTTTGCATTATTATCAAACCAGTTTCTGGTTACAGAGAACTCTTATGTATTATTTGTTCTTGTGACAGTGCTAGATGACAGTAATTGGTTTACTGTAATATTCTGAGGAAGTTAAAAAATAAACTATGCATTTTTAAAAAAAGATATATTTCTCCAACATATTGAGCGTTCATAAACAATCAGTACAGAAAAATTCATTAATGCCATGCACAAAAGAAAACAAAACCAAAACCACAAGAACCTCAAATAAACCACCAAAAAACAAACCAAAACAGAAATCACATCTCCCAGGATGAATCCTTGCTGCATCCATGGATGAGTGTGTCCTGGTCGATATGTCTGTAGTCCCCAGCCTTTGTGCATCCTGGGAGACACGTCACAGCAAATGTCACTCCTTCTCTACTGCCATTCTCTGTTTCCTTTGGAAGGCAATTCAGGGACATCATGATGTGATGTTCAGGACAGTCTCTTTTCACTATGCACTTGGATATGCTGTGTAATGTAGTCACAACTACAGTTCTGAACAGGAAGACTCTACTTTAGAAACCAGGAACATCTATTGCTTTTTAATATTATGATCCTTTATACTATGATTTTAAATATTTATATAATATTGATTTTTTAACTGTTTTCCTTGGACAGGACAGAGGCCAGTTCATCATATCAAACGTTATAATAACCTGGCTGTATTTTTTCTTCTCCTCTGCCTAGTTCCCACCTTAAAAATCACAAAAGTCAGTATTATATATCTGCTTGAAATATATTCAGAAACGTGAACTCCTGACCTGTCTGTTTTGTGTTTGAAATAGTAACACAACTCCCAAAGAATGGATTGGGTGGAAGATCAGGCAGCACAGTGTCATTAGCACAGTGCTACCACAACTGAGAGTTCTTCTGAACATGCCTTAAGCTTCAAGTTATATCACTTCTAGGTAGTACTAAAAATTACTAGAACATAATTTTCTACATTTTTTTTGTAACAACACAAGACATAATTAAAGTTTGTAACATATAATTATCTACTGCATGCCATAAATTAAAGCAAATAGGATTTTCTCCTTGTTTGGTTGGGGTTTCCTTTGTTTTATCTGATTGGTTTCTCTCCAAAGTGATCATCAAATAGTGAAGACCTTTTAATCTCTCACCACTGACCTCAAAGTGTGGTACAGTGAATTTTCCTTTTCTACCTCATATATATATTTTTCTAATTGTCTAAAAAATTGACTGTGTGATGACAAGTGTTCATGTTCTAGCTAAACCTTAGGTAAAAGGGAAGCTTAAAAAAAAAGTGTCACTAAGTGATTACAAACTAGAATGCCTGAAGTAAAACCTTTTTTTTTTTGTTCTTGACCCTCATGAGTCACCTAGCTGCCAGTACTGCAAATCATTTATTGATTTTGTTGTATCCAAGGTTTTCCTTTTCTCCTCTTTCCCCTATATCAGAGAGGTCTATGACACAGCAACTATTATTTTGACTAACACTAAAAAATATAATTGCACATCAGGTATGCTTATTACAGTATGAATAAATTAAGAGAAGACTCAGCAACTGGAGAAAAATTTATTTACTTGAAAAAAATAAGTTTCATTAACAGTGAAAAACCCTCAAACTTTAGCAATATGAAAGAGCCACAAGGTTCCCTATTCTCTTTTATATGTCTATTTTCTCAGTGGAAGGAGTACTCTATGTTTAATTTTTCATTTTCTGATGCATAGTTAGAGACTCAAAGCATTTATGAGAAATTTTAGATATTGCAGCTTGTTACAGTGTCATTGCTATAAACCATATTCATGCATCACATTACCTAGGCTGTTTCCTATGCCCACCTCCAAAGAGCATTAAAGCTGTTTATAGCATTTCTTCTTTATGGATTTAATAATCTGAATTTAAGGCGTTGCATATTTCCTCAATCCAACTCTTTTTTTTTTTTTTTTTTTGGAAAATGGTGTGAGAAGGTCCGCAATGTTTCACTCTAATTCTGAAATATTTTTAAAAAAAAGCATTTTTAAACAAATGCATTTTAGAAGTCTCTCTGTCTTCTGATTCCACACAGAGAAGAAATCCAACACTACATTTTATTGTGGAGTTACTGCAGGCTATTGTTAGCATTTTAATAAAGTCCACACCTGTGGAACTGGGTGTCATGATACAGAAATACAGAGAGCTATGCTTTTAACATCTCAAATGAGATCATTACTCTTATTTCTGTGATAGTATGAATCTCATATTGCTTGGCTCAGGTCACAAAAAAACCCTGCTCTCAGGGTGTTTAAATCATTTATTAGCATATCACTACTATTTTATTGATCTTAGTACAGTAGACTCAAGACCTATAAATTGGCATCCATCTTCTCTGTTTGATCAAATTTCCAATAGTACAATATCCAAGCATTTTAAAACAGTACAGGAGTGAAGTATTTTGCTTTTCATAAAGTAGTAAGGTGTTTTGTGTCATGAGATTGAATACATCCATCCCTACCCCTTAGGCATGTTTACTTCAAAAATGAAACTATTTCATCTTATGGTGTACATTAATTTACACATTCATTCTTGCAATCTGAGTATAGATACTAATGACCATCATTTCTATTTCAAACACAAATAATTTGTCTGGACTACACTTTCTACTTTTTAAAAATTAACTCTTAGCCTGTTTTAAGTGTCAACCTCATCAATTTTCTCAGTGATAAAAAAAACCAAACATAATTATTTTATTCTGCAATTCTGTAATATGTTATAACTAGCTTCCTCCATAAAACAAATACCTGCTTTCAATAATGTCAGACTAAATTTCAATTTTGCACATATACAACAATGGCCAAGACAATACAGCCACTTTGATGTTAATTTAGACAAACAGATACAGACCCTTTCCTGGCTATTGCTATAGCTATGTGTAAAAAAAACCAGTCAGCATTTTCAAAATCTGGTGTAACCAGTTTGACACCTTCAAGTCTGCAATAATCCAATGCATTCATATGTGTCAGTGTTTTATCTGGTAAGTGCTTTTGCAAATGGTGGTATGAGATCAGCTTCTGCTACTCTTAACAGTGGAATTTCTGGCAAAATTGACAGCTGAGGTGCTTTGATGAGAAAATGGTTATTATGCTTACAGATCATTTGTATTTCTATGAATGTTGAAGCTAACAAGGGATGCTGTAAGGACCAGCAGAGGGCCAAGGGGTTCCTCCTGCCCAGGTGCTGGTGCCCAGCCTGGGTGCTCTGAAGGGTTATCCAGAGCTGGATGATGGGCACAGGCGCTGCATTCCCATTTACAAGTGCAGCCAGCAGCAAGGCAGAGTGTCCCTCCCAGCCATGAGCAGAGAGCACTGACAGAGCTCAGTGCCAGGTAACAATGGCATTTAACAACACCCACATGTACTGGGGGTATGTCAGTCACCAGAACTGCTGCAGCACACAACCTTACACAGCCCATTTCTGTTCTTCAGTCCTTCAGTCAATCACACACTGAAGCTCACACAGATGCCCCTGTGCTCTGGATTTCCACATGCACACACATTCACACATCCCTTGACCGTCACCATCCTCTGATTGCTACCCTTATTGCTTTCCCCACATTCTAATCTGCTCCACTAGTCTCCCACCCACTGCCTGGTCCAGCTTGGTGGTGTCTAGCAAACACACATGAACTCTTGTCTTAGTCTCCACCCTCATTTCCCCCCCTGTACTAGCATGGACCCTCTGCACGGTGTTGACACCACCCTCTTGCCATCTGGCCCACGCCCCCAGAGCAGCTCAGAGGCAGCTGCTGTAGGCAGGGGTCCCTGTGGCTGCTGGCCTGCAGGTACATGGGTCCTGTCTGAGCTCCACCTGCTGCTGGGATCCTCCCTTGCTCCAGCTGCCTGGCACCAAGGGCACAAGGGCCCTGTGGCTGATGGTTTGACTCTGGTTTCTGGCACTTGCACCAGTCACTGCAAACCTCCAGCTGCTCCACAGCCAACACATGGAGCTGTATGACCAAGGTGCCTCCCAGCAGCTGACTCTGAGCTCCTCATTCCTCCCAGCTGCTGGCTGGAATGCATGGACTTTCTCCAGGGTCTTACTCCTGTTGCTGGTATTTGTCAAATATTCCAACCTCTTAGACCCTGCAGCACTCACACATGGGTTGAAAAGTGACCACAGAAAGACCAGAGAATGGGTTCAGGAAGAAGATTTGATGGCTGCAGCTATTGAGCAGACTGGTAACTGTTTACATGATCATCTTTAATATTTGTTTCTCTCTGTTGTTCCTCGTAGTTACTGCACCTTAAACATTTCTCAATAAGTTTTGTCTAGTGCCACAGGCTCCCTCAAATACCCAAATCCTCGTGTTGATCTTATTTGTGCCACCTGGCTTATGTAAAGCCCAGGTTATTATCAGTTATAAAGTTCAGGCTGGCCTTCTCCAAGCCTATGCTCCATCAAATGGCAGCTGAACAGTTTCCATTATGGTTTGTGACACTTGTGATTTTGTTTATTACTTTCCCTTTCACTGATTCATTTATTGAAAGTGGAAGTTCTGTGATCTACCAGTCATACTGAAGAAGATGGTCTCACAGACCACACATCCTTACATAAACACTTTCTCAGTTTTCTCAGGTGGGGACTATTCCAATTGCTGCATGGTCACCTGATGTTGTGAACTGGAAGTGCAATCATAGAGACCATCCTTTTTAATTTACAGTTTGAATTATACAAAAACCTAATTGCTTTGATATATTGTAGCTCACCTGCAGATTATGTGTGTGCTTTTTTCTTATTAATAAAGGATGAGGCCATTTTATACACCTCTAGCAAGAGTAAGTTGTTTCTGAATATTTAATAATTTAATAGGTATCATAGATTTCATATTTGTCTTCAAATATGAAAAGGACTTCATTTATGACAGAACAAGCTTCAAGCATGAAAAGCCATTTTACAATGAGCACTTTTAGCATATAACTTGGAATTTTTAAAAGAAAAAAACATTCATTACCCAGCATAAAGACATTGTAGTGAATCTTGAATATTTAGTGAATTTTGCTAAGGCAACCATAGTAGTTACACAAAATGCATACAGTGTAGGCAGTTCTGTAGAAGTTATGACTATTAATTTATACTATTATGCAATTTTGGAGCCAGGGAAGTTTTCTTAAATATAATTGGATAGAAAACAGAAATTAATCAATATTTATCTATGTTGCTGCTCTTTTCTGTCAGTGTCAGCAGTATTTTACAGGCATTTCTTTTCTGTGTGTATGTCTTACATCAGCATATGAGCTCTAAAAATCAATAAAATATCCATAAGTGAAAATCTTGATGTTAATTTTGTGAAAGGACACTTTAGACCCCTGCCCCATACCATCTCCATGTCCTTCCTATACATAAATTTAGTATTTCCAAGAGTTCATTTAAAAAAGGAAAGGACAGAAACAAGAGTAACCTGTCAAAGTCCCCAGTCCATAGAGCTTTTTTAGTACACCGAAAGAAATTGTCCTCCCACATATAAAGGCAACATGGTGAGTGCCTGTGGGACTGTAGCTTTGCAACAGAGTTTGGATCAGTATCTTTCTACACAATTTTAAACCAAAGGAAAAATAGCTTGGTTTTTAATGAAGGCATGTTGTTACTTGCAGAAGAAGGGCAATAGCAGTATTTTTTTTTTCAGGTACAGCTGATTAAACATCAACTTCCTAATATTTAAAATATATATGGAAAAATAAAAAAGTTTTTTCTTTTCAGCAATTCTAGATTGAACCTATTACTATTTATCATCTAAACTGTAATATCTTTTTTCTTTTCCATAAATACTTAGGAGGCCTCTAATCACAGCATCCTGGAAAGAGTTATTGCTGTGGTGTTTCAAAGCTTGTGATTATCTTTTGGCAAAGATAGAGTTGTGTTTATGTATACCATATTCTGCTGGTTCATACATACAAAATAATATTCCAAAGTGTCAAATGGAACAATTTCTTTTAAGTTTGAAATCAAAACACTTAGTCCTTCATTATGCTGTATGGAATACATTTGATTTCTGGCAGAGAAAATAGTATGTTACCGTAAATGTTTCAGGCAAGACCAATATGGAAATAGCACTGATTTGATATTTTAAAATTCAGTAGGAGCCGTAGACTTTCATATTCAAGACTCCTACTGATTTAGAAATGGCTGGAGACACATGGCATGAATGTAGAAACTTGAGAATGGTCTCTTTACTATTTTTTTGTTTTGATTTCTTTGTGGAATAACATATTCTATAAGCAAAAAAAAAAAACAACCAAAAAAAACCAAAAAAAACCCAAAAAAACCCAAAAACAAAGAACCCCAAAGAAACAGTAGCAAATAAGTAAATTTTAGTGTCAAGACATCTCTGTGTTGTAGAAGAGTGAAAGATAACAAGAAGTAGGTAACATACAGTATTTCTATTAGTGCCAGATACTAATATATTTTTTTAGCATATGCATTATGATAGTAGATAATTGTACTGACAATTATGTGCTCTCTTTTACACATCATGAGGTGAAAATATAATTTCTTGAACATCAAAACCCACTCAGAGCTTTAAAAGGGATAAGGAAAATGTTATGTTTGAAGTTATGAGAGGAATTTCCAAGAAAATGAGACAAAAACTGACTTCATTAAAAATAAGAAATCAGAAAAAGTAAGGCATCTGAAGCTGTGTAAGAATATGAGGGAAAGGAAGAAGTGCTTTTTTCTCAGTGGTCTAGACCTTTAGCATATCAAAATATAAAAAGTGCTGGTATAGCTTAAATCATACCAGTAGAGTATGGAGTTGTAATATCATGTCATGCTGTAATATCATAACAATTGCCATTAGACTCACAAATTATACAGAATTACCATCTGATTTTTTTTCTTTTTATTCCACAGAAGGAATCACATTGAAATTGCCCAGAGAAGCTGGGCAGGTTCCAGAAGTGGATGCCTCACCTGTGGAAGTGCTGAAGGCCAGCTGGGTGGGGCTTTGAACAACCTGGTCTCGTAGAAGGTATCCCTTCCCATGGCAGAAAGTTGGAACTCGATGATATTTAAGGTCTTTTCCAGCCCAAACTATTCTATGATTCCACTTGCTCTTTAAAGGCGCTCGTGACAGCTTTAATTTTTCATGGATAACACACTGTTGCACACCTGATGCAAAGATTACACTTAAAAGCCCAACTCACACATTTTCTGAAGAAAACTAAAATTTCAATTTAGAAAGGAAATTAGGTGGGGGAACTAAAGCAAAATCCAGAGCCCTGAGCTACCCAGTTTATACAACAGAGAGGAAGAATCATGTATTTCAGAAAAAAATAAAATTGTGCAGAGTCAACATGAACGTGTTCTAATATGGTCCAGCTCATGGCTTGAGCTGGAGCCTGGTAATGCTTGTGCCAGGATGACTCCACTCTGCCTTCCTGCAGAGGAGCAAAGGAAGACTGCACCTGCTCCCCAGCAGAAAATGCTTTGCTGAGTGGTCGGAATCCTACCAGCTCCTGCTGCATCCATTAGCAGGAGAAGCTGTGGTGGCACAAGGGAGGTCCAAGTTAACCTTCTTGGCTATGGGACTGCACAAACACTCCCCCTCTCTGGGCTGTAAATACTTTGCATTTCACTCAGTCCTTGTGGTTCTCAGGCCTCCCGTGAAGGGAGTAGCCCAAGTCTCCTCTGACAAAAGCAGAGGCAAAGGGTTCCCCTCAAATCAAGGCCAAGTGTTTTAGCCAACAGTTCAACAGTTATGAAATTTAGATAGGCAGTTGTATACCTGCATCCAATTTTTTTCTGTTCTTGACAGGATTTAAATTCACATTTTTGACTCAGTAAGGTCAGTCTGAAACCATTAAGCTATAATATACTTTTAAAAAGAGATAAAGCAGTTGTTCATCTTTGCTCGGCATATTAGAGGATTAACTGGAATCAGAGGAAGAATGAACACTCAGAAGGACAATTGATTCTCTGACCCAGTGATAAAAGCATTTTTTGGAGAATGAACTATGTTCTATTTCCCATTTTTAAGAAGGATTAAAGCTTTTTGTAACCCCTGTCTCTATTTTTATTTAATAAAAACTGCATTAACGTTTTTGTACAAAGAAGCATAGTACCTACACATTGAAACACAGATTTGCAAGCCATTTTCTTTCCTTACCAAGCATATTGGGTGAGCTCTAGCTGACTCAAAGGCATGAAAAAAATATTACTTTAACAATTCCATGGTTTATATTATGATTACAGAAGAGTATGCAAGATTGTTGTAGTAAGAATGTACATTCAGCAGAATAATCTTTTTATTTTGAATCTTGAACCATTTATGTGTCTCCTTTGTGCTATTTCGGTGCCACCAATGCTTGATCTCATTTTTGAAGTATGCAGATGTAGCAGGCATTTTTACTATCTACTGTACAGAGTCCCCAAATCGTGGTGAAAATGAGAGCAGATACAATGCTCCTAAAGTGCAACTGAGCATTCTCTCACTCAGTTTTGTGCTGAAAATAGATCAGAATGCCTACTCCAAAACAAGGACTCCATACTAGCTTTTGCTGAAATAATGACACCAGAGTAGATGTTTCCACACTTTGTCTGATGCAGAAATCCTGAGACACACTAATCTTAAATTTCCTACTCCCTCATTATTATTTTTGATCTTTACTCCCCACCTCCATCTCCATTTCTTCCAAATGATTTATTGGTAGAAGTCTTAATAGGATAATAGAGGTCTACAGAAATCTGCAAACCTGCTCTAAACAGTAATAACTTCAGGCTGTCTTGAGTTTAGGAGCAACACAGGAATGCAAAAATAAAATTAATTAACAAATCTTTTAATAGTGCAAGCAGAATAGACTACATTTCGTAAAAATCTATCACTGATAATTACTTTCCAGCCCGAGCAAAAGCTTTGCATGTCAGAAAAGGTAAAACAGAATTGTTTGTCTATTATGATTAGACGGAGAAATAAAAATATTTTTCAGTGATCTGACTAATCACTTCTGTAAAGATAAAAAGGCAGAATGAATGACAAAAAATACAAAATATGTGGGCTTTCTTACTGAAGTAATTGCAGTGAAGAGTTGACTTTAGCTAATGAACTATAACACAAGGTATAGCTTAAGAGAGAAAAGAAGAAAAAGAAAGGAAAAAACCCAGAAGTCTGAATGGTGTTAGTTGATAACAGCAGAATTCAGACGCTCAGTTTTCTTATGTATTTTCCCCAAATTATGTGTCAGCTATATAGAACTAAACTCTGCACGAAAAGCAGGGGACTTCTAGGCCTCATTACATCTCAAGTTTCCCAGTTACAAGGACACATATTCACTAGTCCACTCTTAAAAAAAGAAACATCCTTTTTCTGTGCTCTTAATTGGAGCCACTAGCACTTTAAAGATCTGTGGGGTGATGGCAGCAGCACAAGTCCTTTGGAATGTTTCTTCCAGCAGTTGGCTTCTCTGTGCACTGTTTGAGCAAATTACTGACAAGAATGCTGCCTGAAGCCTATTTGCTCAGTCTAGTAGATTCTTCAACAGCTACTGGATAATGATTTACTGGGAATCTCAATTCTATCTGCTTTTTGAATTCCAGCAATGAGACAACATTTTTATGAACTTTTTCCTTTATTAATTCTTGTAGTATTTATTTAATCAGTACTTCTTTCTCCCTTCTCCCTCTATTTTTCAATTAATTAATGAGGAACAATTTCCTGCTTCTGGAACTTACTGGTGGGCTAAACAGAAAAACTTACCTATCCCCTTTCATCTGCATCACCTACCCAGAAACCAGTGCTTCTAACTGAATTAGTTTGCTTTGCTTCTTCATACTGTCTAGAGCAGTTGGTTATTCTTCTGAGTTCAAGACACATAAGATTTTGATGCATTTTAAGACTGCCTAGAAAAGAATTTGGAGTGAGATGGTAAATGGAAGGAGTAATAGTTTCCCACCCTTATGTTCAACACAATACAGACAGCTGGGAGCTTTTGCAGTGATAGATTAGTGCAAATAGCCATCCTGAAGTAGCAATATGCACATCACCTTTAGTTTAATGAAAATAAAAATATTGTTTACTAATTTTTAATCATACCTCAAATCCTTCTAAATCCTTCTCCTATTACTTCTACACAGCAGCAATTTGTTTTCAATTAAATTTGGGCAAAGTAAATATAATATGTGCTGTTCTTGCAATTTTCAGTACCTGCTCTGCCACTCTTAAGATTCTCCTGACCTGAATGATTGCCTTCCTTCACGTCTGAGTGTTAGCTAAGCTCCGAAAGCTAACCAACAGATGCTGTACTCAGGGAACTGGGCAAGTCAGTAGTTTTCTGTTATAGCCACTACTAAAACACACTTTCGATTTCTCTTGATAACATAAATAAAATAAGCCACTAATGTTTTGGAGCACAGACAGGCAACAGTTAGCAATTAGCAAGAAAACTAAAATTGGTGTAACCCCCTCTTAGAGATAATGAAAGCTTAAGATCACACAGGAAAGACAATTGATATCTGAGGTTTTATCACAGTAATTAATTTTCCTAGGTAGAAACTAAATCCAAACTCTCAAGCCTGCTCCACAGAAGAGATGACAGATTATTCTTTGCAAACTAATTGAAAAAATGCTACACAGATACAGCGGCAGGATTAGCAATGTCAGAAGCAAAGCAGGGTGAATGGGTGAAGTGCCCTGTATTTACCAAAGTTCTTTACAGAGACTGGAAAGGCTTCTCTTCAGAAACAGTGTTGTGGACTTGCCTATTACTTCCCAGTCAAACCTAACTAGCTCTGGTTAAAACCACAAGAACTGATAGGTTTTGCTGTATAGCTGTTCTTCTGCTGCCTAGCATCTTATAATTTGCCACATTGCTTAGTACGAATCCCTCATGGACTTCTTTATGGTAACAAATACTGGCAGAAATGTCAACTGAAGGATTGGCACATGAAAGTAGGTATTTGATTTGCTGTACTGATTTGTTTTTGAATAAAAACAGACTGGTTTTGTTTTAATGCAAAATATGACGTAAAGTTCCAGAAAAGTAAAAAACTTATGTTTTGATCTACATGTGTTATGTGTACACGCCCATTATCATACTGAGCAGGAAATAACCCCTTTCAGCCTGATGTCCCCTTTTTGATCTTTCTCTAATCCCACTGCTCAAAAATATAATGAAATACTTCATACCGACACGGAAAACACATACTTGAAATTTAAAATAATCTTTAAGTGTTTACACACCTTTGGAGTTATTTTCTGGCAAAATCTGTGGAAAACATCAATATGGTAGTATGAAAGGAGAATTTTTACAAAGGACTGTTGGACAGACTTGTAGAAGCGTTCAGGTCTATAGAAAGTGTTTAGGTACCTGGAAAGCATTGATGATACATGGAATTTGCAAGAATTTTCTGATTTTCACCGATTTAAAGGAGAATTCTCTTCACAGCTTCCTTTGAAGATCTATCTTTTAACAGCAACGGCATTAAACAGTTTTGAATAGCCCTTTAGATACCAGTTTGACAATTTAGGCACTAAATTAATTTCAAATTCTTGGTCTAGCAAACTGCAAGGAAAAGGAAGTGGGAAACTAGGAAGAAACAGACACAAGGAACTTAAGGTTTTTTCCAAAGGTTACTTGACATTGTTTGCATACAGAGTCAGTGTGCTTGTGTTGGGTGTTGAAATGGTGATAAGTATTGACACCACTCAGTTTTGGCCATCCTAATTGTCCATTTGCTAAGGCATTCACTGTAGCCTTTACCATCAGCAGCTTGGAGTAAGTTCCTGCAGAGGGTAGTTCAAGGGATCCTGAGGTGAATTGTTTTTAGTGCTGGGATTCTGGCTGGCTACCTTACCCAGCTAAAGTAGGTAGTGAAAGTACCACTAAGCCAATAGACCCTAAAATATATATTTTTAACTGTTAGGTTACAATACAAGACTGTTACTGTAGCAATAGAAACCACTTGAGAATTTTCAATTGTGGGCAAAGCAATTCAGCATATCATGGTAATTTTTGATGTGTGATTCAATTATTAAGGAGCACCAGCATTATATTACCTATTAATTTAATTGAAAGCAAATTTTGACTTCCTCTCAAAGTGGGAAAATTCATTTTCAATTCCATCAACATTAAGTTGGTATTCTCTGTTCACATTTAATATATTTTAGATTTAATATAAATTCCCTGTGTGACAATAGGGTTACTGTGTTTTATGTAAAATACACAGAAGTCTGTTGTCTTTCTATGGATGCAACCATTTTATTTCTTCCTAATCCCTATTCTTTCATTACAAATTAAAATATGGACAACATTTTAATTATAAGTTTAAATGCATAATGAACTGCAAACCTAATCTTATTTTTACAGCTTTTGGCATGGAGTTCTATACGTTTCTAGAACTTCATTACAGATAGAAGTAAACAGCTTACAAGTGACTCTGTGTTTGCCTCTGCTGAATTCCAGTATATTCTTTAAGATTTAATGTCTTGAAAGCATAACAATTTCAATATAACTACAGAACTGAATGAAAATTGAAGATTCATGAGCCCTGAGTAAATAAAATATGTTGTTGAGAGATGGGAAATGAGGATTTTATTTAAATGCCAGTAATATATACAAGGGTCCAGCCAGCTTCCTACAGGTATCAGAATGACTATTTAAGTATTTCCTAGAATAGGTAAAACTCCATGAAGAGATTATTAAGGGTATTATGTCTCATAATACTCAACTCATTTTACTAGAGAATGTAAAAAAATATATTCTGCTCCTTCTCCTGCATTAGAGGAAGAACAAATTTGAACTTAGATCCTTTGCTTCAGGTGAATGGCTTAACAGTCTTTTGGAAAATTTCCTTTCAGAAAATTGGGTGTAGATGAGATGTCTCATATGGAGGAGTGAACTATCCTGGAGATTAGAACACACAAGTAGAAAAACTGACTTCCAATTTTTATACATTCAAATTATTTACAGCAATGTCTTCATAGAGATGTTGCAGCCACTAACTCAATCCCTGCACAGAAAAAGAAGAACAAGGTAAAACACATTTGAGTGAGGCAGGTGGTGTTGGTTAAGTACTGATTAAAAATATATCTTTTTTTTTTTTTTAATCTTAAATTGAGCAAATGTTCTGCCTTCTGTAATGATGTCTAAGAAGCATGAAGTACTACAGCTTTATTCCCAGGAACTTTGAGACAAGCCAAACTGTTTGATAGGGTGTCTTTTGTTGAATTAACCATTCACCAAGGAAAAAACCAATCATTCAACACCACTGTGGCTGCCTAGTATCCCAAGAATACGGATTTGATATTTTCTAATACTGGTTAGCTGCCAATTTGTTTTAGGATAACTTTCAGTGAGGGATGTAACCGTGAATTATGTAAATATAAATGCAGCAACAAATGTCTCTTGCTAATGTTGATTGTTTCTTAGTAATTATATGTATAATTTGTGTAATTATAATGTTATTTATTATGTTAATTTACTACAGAGTTCCCATTAATTATTTCTAAATTAGATTGGACTGCTTGCTATTTCTGACATTTGATGCAGTTAGGAATGATGTGGTCCACATTTTAATTAATGTTGCTCTTATTTTTTATGTGCTGTACTCTATGGTGCTTTTTTTTTTTTGCAAGTTTTTGTGCGTTTTTCTTTTTTTTCTGCTTTTCCTGGTGAAGTAGCTTGTTGTAAAGATGAAACATAGAACAAAAAAAAAAAAGCATTTGCCAAGGCTTTTTTTTGAAAGCAGGCAAAGAAACAGATGGAGCCTTAAAAAAATTGTGTATGTATATGTATATAGATCTATTTACCTCAGAAACCAGATATAAATTACACACATAAGGTCTTACTCTTGAGTTTGAAAATGGTGAATTATCCTCTTGGGGAAGGTACTAGAGGCGTTACTGAGCATTCCATTGAAAGGCTAGGAAGGGAGTGCACATCTTGGTTGATTCTCTGATAACTGGTAAAAGAACTAAAAAAGAGAAACTGCCTAAAGGGATTGCACTTTTCCATGTCTGATCCTGATTTTTCTTCAGGAAGTTATCTGGACAAGAAATGAATTTTAAAAAATCAAGAAAGATATCAGCAAGGCTGGACAAGCAAGGATAAGTGCAAGAGGTGAATGACAGCTAAGAAGTAATCTGACTGACTACAAATGGAAGTTTCAACTTCAAGGATCTTAAAGTGTCTTACTAAGCACAAAATATTTCTGGCCTCAAAAGTCCCAGAAGACCACCTCCATGGCAGGCCAACCTATTTAAACAGAAAGGTCAGATTGTCAAAGAAACCAAACTGCCTCACAGAGCTGTAGAGCAGATGATAAACTGGGAGGTAATTTAGTGAACTCCTCCAACCTGCCATCCTTCGGCATTTCACACTTGGCTCCACAGTCAGCAGGGCACAGGCATGGGCTCACTGAGTTCAGGCACAAGTAATTATGCTGGGAAGTACAGGGGGCAAAGCAAGCTTCAGCCCCTTTGTGCCATTAGGAGAACTCCAGTTTCATAAATAGTTGACTTCCATAATCTGTTCACCTTTTCAGAGTTGGCTGGCTCTTTCTTTGAAAACAATGACCTTTGATGCTGGATACTGTGCTGCTGACACACTGGGGAGAGCAGAGTCCTTGGGGCAGAGCCTTCAGCTTTTTCTCCCATCCCAGTTTTCCTGGTCAGGGTCTGTATCTGCTCACTTGGGGCAATGAGCACTGACCCTGGCATTTCCAGATACAGCTCACAAGCAGTCATGTTTTTAGTTGATTGCATAGTCCATTTCCTCATAAGAAAACGTGCAACAAAAATACACAATTTTTTTTTTTTTTTTTTTTTGGTACAAAAATTAGGTCAGTGACCAATTTGTTTATTTTTTTTAACTCTCTCTTAGGAACTCTGATACTTCTTTTCAGGTTAAAAATTCCCATTTCAACAAAATTAAAAATTAGGGAAATTCAACTGGCAGATTTTTAATACTAAAAATAGCCACACTTTCTTATTCAATGGGCACAAATATAATTGAAAAATAAGTGTGATTAAAATAAATTTTTTCATCAGTTACTACTATGAAGTTAACAGTGACATATCATCTTGCAGAAACTAAATATCTGATAGAATGCAATAGGTAGCTACTGTGATGGAATAAAAAGCATAGTTAGGAACACAGATTCTAAATACTTTCATCAGTCTCAAACTGTTATGATCTCAGATCCCTGTATAATTTAAAATATTTAAAACTTTTATTGAAACAAATGCAAATATTTATGTTTTTAAACTGACTCTGCATATCCTCTCTTATTAATTGCTTGTTTGTAGATTTTAGGCATTGTGTTTGTTTAGGAACTATTTATTTTCTAAGTAAAAATATCATTAGCACTACCCTTCACTATATGAACTGGGGAAAAAAATATGAAGAAACATGGGATTGATTGTGTTCTGAACCTTCTGACAGGACCTAATCATTCATGCTACAAATATTTTGGTACCTCGTGCAAAAGCTAGCATTCAGAAGAATGAAGAAGCATAAGAAGCTGAAGTTTTGGATATTCTTTTCCTAAAAATGCATACAATTAATACAATTTGTTAAGAAAATAAATTTTTTCTTTCATAACATAGAGTCAAAATGTAATTAGAGGTGACCCAAATGAATAAAGGTCATTATTTATATTATTTTATGTGTATTCATGTGGGTTGGGACCCTGAAAAAAACTGCATGGCACAGTTTCATGCAGTTACTCATGTCAGAGCAATTTTCACTGTATAAAAAACGACAAGGGTGTCTGAAAAGAAATCAACTGTAATTAGAAATTGCAGCATTGTCAAGGTCAGGGCCACCACAAAATCAAGTTAAATGTTATATGCTTCAAAGCCAAAGTAGCCCTGGAGTGCAATGGGATCTCCTGCCTTCCAGAAGAGCCCATGAGGGAAGCCAGAGCTTCCTCATGAGACTGGAACTTTGCGTTTTGAAGATTGACCAGACTGCAACCTGTCTCTGTTCATTCCTCTGTCTTCTGACAAAGTTGTTATGAATATTTTGATAAAATAATCAATCAAATAATTCAAATTATTTATTATTATGAGCTATGATTACAAGTAGAAAACTGTGAAGTATCAGGCATAGAAATATCAGGAGTGCTGTGTTTGGAATGTGTAACTGTATAAACCTTGCCAAGAAGTTACTGGGCCTAGTTAAGAAACTTTGGAGACCATCATGCTCACCAGTTATGCTGCTAGGAAACTCACTACCCTTCCCATCTTGATTTTTATATCAAGGATTCCTATCTGCAGACCTCAGAAGAATTAGCCAATGATTGTTTTAGGATAAGAATATTGATGAAGTTATTAACAATTAAAGGTTAAACAATGTTCATAGTATGCATAGTATGTAAAAGAACTTATGTAACCATGATTCAGCAGAAAAAGTAAATAAAAGGGGTGGGTTTTGTTGAGTGGGACACGTTTCAGTGGAGCTATCCTCCTTATCCCCAGTGTACCCAGTAAAGAAGTATCTGTTTATTTGCATCAAATTGGTATTGGATTATTTTGGTCCTGTTTGCTGACAGAGCTGCCTATGAAACAGGTACCAAGAAATTTATAGCTAAGCATTTTTAAATCAACCAAAAGAGGTGTGCTTCACTCATCTGGCCTCCACTTCTCCTAATCATTAAACCCATGAACTAAATTCCAGGTCCATTAACTGTGACGGTTCTAAAACTGCTTCAGGAGAGCAAATGGGTAAGGATAGAAATTCTATTATCCACCTCTATTCCCACCTGCAGAAAAAAATAAAAGTCTAGAGCTATCTGTCTGCATTCTTCTTTTCATATGACATGTTGAATATTATAACAATCTGCAGGGAAAGAGGATATTCAATCAGCAAATTCAATTTTCCCACTTGCAGGGAGCAGGGGAGGGAATCAGGTCACATTTACCTTACACAGTGTGCTGACTATGATCTCTAAAGGGGTTTATAGGTCCTGTTGGCCACTCCTGCTGAAGGTTTTGTATGAGACACTGATTATGCAACTACAGGCTCCTCTAAACACGTTAACTTCTGCTCAGTCTAACATGTCCATGCTGCTTATCAGTTTTCCTAAGATTCTGCTTGTAGACTTATATTCCCTAAGAGTCTTTGCAATACATCACAATCCCACCTAATCCGTAGGAAATAGTACTATTCAGACTGTTATGTAGGATCTGAAACAACAGGCCACAGAGCAGCGAGGTACAAAACATAGAAGAAATTACCTTGTAAAAATAATTCAACTTCATTTAACCCACATTATTATATAAACTATGCTGGGGGGTGGGAAAGTTGCAAGGAGCAGGGAAAATGGAAGGGAAAGTTGGCTGTCCCAGGTGGATGCGATAAAGCCTCCATACCATAGAAGAATAAGTTTTGCATGGCATCTTGAGTGATGGAGGGGAGTCCAGGAGTAGAGAGGAAGACAGAAGATGACTCTGGCACTTGAACCACAAACCACAGAAGCACAGAAAGGGGAAGACCTCCAACAAGGCTTCCAGCTTCTGTAGACCTAGTACTGGTCCACTGACAGGAGCTCTCTTTCCTTGCTGTTTGATTAGGATAGGTTTTAGGACAAGATATTTTTGCCAGCATGTCTTTTTGTCAGAAATGAGATTAAATGTTACAATGAGAGATGTGAAAAAGGAAGCCTAGTCCCACAGTGCAAGATACATCATGATATGGTGATTTTCTTCCATCTTTGCACCATTAGTATCTTCACAGAGCTGAGTACCAGCCTCAGCTGTATTGTTTGTAAGACAGGGCAATTTACAATTTCACCACAGAAATCTTGTAAACTACGGATGGTAAAAAATAATCTTTAAAATTGTATTTATTGTATTATATGAATGAAAGCAGAATTACAAACACTCTAATCTGATGTAGTAAGAACACTGGTAGACAATGAAGAAGGTATTTGTCCTGTCAGATGAATACTTTTGGTTACTTTTCAATAAGCATGAGAATTGCACTATACAGAGAACAGAGAGCTCTCAGAGCATGTGGAAAAGCAGACATAGAATCTTCAGTTCAGATGTAAGTATCATTGGTATACTTCATCTGGACTATAGAGTTTGGGCAAGCAGTAGGCAATAGTATATAGCCTAGAGATGGTCACTTTACAGCAGGTTCCTCCTGCAAATTCTCTGCTTGGGCTCTGAAGCATCCGTGTCAACAGGTGGAATGGGGATTTGCTCCCTCTTGTGTTACCTTATTGCTTTGCACCTAAACCACTTTAAAACTGGAATGTGGACTAACACTGAAGCTGCTGTATAAACCCAACCTCTAACTCACTAAGAGCCATGCCTGGCCCCAGGAAAGCTTTTGCACACTGATGGGGATGGAATGGGTCCTGTCTGAGCTGCTGAAGCAGAGGAGGCTTTTGCCCAGATCTCATTCTGTGCCAGCTGTTTCCCCCTAATTGGGTCTCAGCAACTTAATGCATGCAAAAGCCAAAAATTGCCCTGTGCAGGCATTTGGCACCATGAGGGAGGATGAGGGAGCCACCTCCTTCCTGCGTGTGGTGCTGTGACAGCGAGCATCTGGAACTGGCTGGGCTCAAGGGTCAGAGCTCAGCCCAGGGGGTACAAGAGGATGTCTGAACAGGGCATGGCATCTCGTACACAACTCTGGATTCCTTAATGGAATGGATTTCGTTGTATTTTGTGCACCCTGAGAAAGAAATCTGTAGTCAGGTAACTTGGAGCACTGATCAGTATTTGGTCCAAGTGACAAGCAGAAATCTATGGAGGACAGACACAATTTTATCGTTCTTCAAGGCAAAGGGACGTGCTCTGTAAAGGGAAAATGGTGTAACAAAGTCATCAGGCAGAGCAAGAAGGAAAGTAAAAGCAAAAAAAGCCTTCACTAGGATATACATATACATACATATATATATATATATATATGCACACACACACACACATATATATACATTTAAAACTCAAACAAAAAAAAATACATAAAATAAAAAAAATCACCAAAACCCCTCCAGAGAATTCAAACCTTTTGGTAGGTACCAAGGTTTTAGACAATGTTTAAACTAAAAGAAATAAATTTATTCTAGAAACCTATATATGACTGGGTAAATTTATTTCTAAACTAGGAAAATAGCAGGGAAGACTTCTACCAAATCTCAGTGAGTGGATTTGTCATAAAATTACTATTTAAAAAGTCTCAGTCATGAGGGCTGAGGTTTTTTACCTTAAAAGGAAGGAAAAAAGTAATGGAGGAAAGGATGCTTTTAGTGAAGAGCTGTGTTTTAACAGAGGAATAAGGTAGAGGAAGAAACAGACCCTTTGATACAGGTGTTTATTCATATCTAATGTCCATGTGAGACATTTGGACACAAAAATTTGCATTTTTCTGCTGTAAAACTCCTCATCAGCTCCCCAGGATGTCAAGTGAGGAATAAAGCATCCATTATGAAATTGCATGTGACCCTTACCTATTTGGTTTATGTATACTTTACACATCCTACAGTACATTTAAGTGAAAGAGCTTTCACTCAGTTGCTTAGAAAAACATAATTTATGCAACATAAGTAGTGCAAGAAGAGAAAAAAAGAATAAAACGTTTTAAAAATTGCATGGAAATAACCTATTCTTACTAAGTGATCATAGGATCTGCCTTTTGACATATTTTCATCAAAGAGTATGACAGTGAACAGGTGATGTTTTGAAATACCAATACTTTCTAGCCAAAGGTTCAAAACAAGAAAATGCCTTCATATATATTCAAATCAAATGCTAAAAAGATATAAAATTATGATAAATTCAGAGTTTAATACCAGAAAGGGGAAAATACTGAGAAACATTGATTTTTCAAGCCTTGAGGCAAAAAACTCACTATTAGATCAGAAGAGATGATCACTTGGAACTAAGGGAAGGCAACTTATTAAGGAATTGCATGAAAATATATTTCTCTCTTTTATCATCATTAATTACCCAATAATCTAAAATATATGGGTGAATGGTTTCACTCCTTCAGTAGAAAATACTTCAGATGCAAGATTTTCTGAGAATTTATCAGTATCACAGCTCTACTGTTCCTTTCTGGCAAAGCATGGACAGACTACAAATGGAATGAGGACTTAAAGGTATGAGTTACAAAATACAAACAGGGCAAAAAATAAAAATTGTATCTAACTTGGTTTAGTGGTAATTGAACTTACCAGGTGTAGTTCTTTGGGCCTGTGTTACTTTCAAATAACACAAATAACCTACAGAGCAATATTACAGGAAACAACTCAAACCTGCTGATAATGCAGAGGTCCTTAAAACTGACAGCCCAGGTTTTTTAGTAAGCAAAATTAAAAAGCAGTAGTAAACAAGCAGATGAGGCAATTTACACTGAAATGATGAACATCAGGTTTAAAATCAAACAAGCAAACATCTGTGAGTGGTCTAAATCCAAATTCAAACCTCAGATTTGTACTTTCATTGCTGTACAGGTGAGACAATACATGAAAGCTTGCACAGACGTGCTGGAGGTAATTTCATTCTAGATGTGCAAAATGATGATGTTCTTTATTTGATGTGCATAGTCAATGGATTTCTTGCAACTCAAAATCCTGCAGCTATGGTAGGGACATGTTGCTGTCATTTTTTTTTCATTTATTTGAGAGAAGTCCTCCTCTGAATGCTTCCCTTCTGAGTTCATCAGATAGGGAGCAGGTAGAAAGTTCATCACAAAATTATTTTAACCTTTGATGAAGATGAAGGAAAAGCAACTTTCTGACTCTCATCAAAACACCTAGATTGTGGCATACTTGGAATATACATCAGCTCTTGCCACATAAATTGACACAGAACCCCATGTGCTTCAATTTTCAGTGGCTAGAGTATTTTACTGCCATAAACCAGTATTTTCTGTTTGCTACTTGATATCTCAATGAACTATATTGGACTCACAGCCTTGAGTATCCGGCGATTTACCAGAAGACCTAATAACATGACTCAACTGCTTGAAGATTGAAAATGTCAATAAAATTACAATAAAATAAATGTAAACATTCTGTGATAAAAGCTAAATAAATGTTATTATTATATATTCTTAAAATATGCAAAGTTGAAAGTTTTGACTTTGCTTTTAGCATGGTCTACTTTTAAACAGGAAGGCTTAAGAATATTAATTTTGAACTAGGTAGATAGTTTTCAGCTCAGAAGAAACACTTGTGCTCATTATTGGAATAAAATGAGAAAAAGTAAAATGCAGGTTCTATCTTACCTCAAAAGAACGAGGGTAATACTCTGGCTCCATCCATGCAACAACAGCTGGAAAGTGTTCTAGGCCAATTTTTCCATTAAACAAATAGCTATAGGTTTTAACACAGAATATCAGTTTTCTCAAAAGAAGACTATAAACTTTTCTCTAGGGTCTACTGTCAGTGTGGGAGATGCTGGTTAGAGAAGCAGTAGTATTTTAAACTTCTAGTGAAGCTTCTGTCTGCAGAAAGTGAACACACAAGAAGTGGCATGAATGATAGCAGACTGGGAATGTATTTTCCTTGTCAAATGGCTTTGTTCCCAAGCTTCCTGGGGCCACTCTAGATGTAACTTCATCCATTCCTGAATTTTCTTTTGAAGCAAACCAACTGGTTGCTTTTGGATATAATCTAGATGTAGAAACCTCATTACTTTGCTCCAGGGGCTATTCTGTGTAGGAAAAAAGGAAGGGAACCTGCACAAAATTCTGCCTACTTGACCCTGCCTTAGCCTACAAGGCTACTCTGATTCTTCAGATTTCCTTCATGAAAGGAATATAGATACTTGTATTCTACATATGCTTAATGTTGTATCTGAAACACAAAAATATCACTTCAGAAAGCCAATGAAACAATAATTATTATCAAGTGCTGCATCTTCATCCTGAGGCCAAGGGTGTATCACAGGAAATCCAGAAGATATTTTTGTCCAATACATTGCAGTGTAACAGCACTCCATGGTGAAGGATTTATCATTCATACAGACACAGGAGAATCTGAAACTCTTGTCTTGGAGGCCTGCAATCACTCCTGGACAGCGCATCTTTAGCAGGTTAGGTATAGTCGATGTGTTTTTCACTGAGACAATGACTTCCACAGCTTTGGTCTGTATCTGATGCCTCCATTCAAGAATAGTCAAGATGATACTTTGTTCATGGCAGAATTGCAGGAATGATTAAGAGTAACTAAAAGTCACATTGTGAAAGACTTCCAAAATTCTATCTCTTTAGCTCAACAAGAAGGAGGTTAAAAGGCAACCTCATTACAGCCTATAAGTAGTCATAAAGAGACCAGAAATGTCAGTGTACCAGCACATCTAAGCAGAAAGTAGAATATAGATATATTCAGGTGAGGAGGGAAAAAGGGAAAAAAATCATCTTTTTTTTTTTTTTAAATAGTTAAGATATTAACCTTTGGAACATATTACTGAGAAGGGTGCTAGATTTATCATCACTCAGATATTTTTTAACTGAGATAAGATTTTATTTCATTTTTCCAGAGGACTTGTCCTAGCTCAAAATGGAATTAATTTAGAATTTAGTCCTTCCCTTCACAGAAGGTCAGACTACATGACCTTTTTTGATGGGTAATCTATTAGTCTATTATTTTAACAACAAATAATGCTGACGATAGAACTCAACCAGCCATTTGTCCTGTTGATAGGATCCATCCTCTATTACATTTAGACTTATGATGATAGAACAACATTTAATTTTAATCACTAAGATTCCTCTTATTGGGCTGACTAACCATCTCTTTTTATTGTATAACCCACAAAATAGCAGCAATAAGTTCTGTTGTTCTTACACATAATCCATATTTATTTCCATACCCTTACTGAGACTTGTGGTATAATTACCGTATTAAATCTGTTGTAATATTTTTCTACTTTGTTATTTTTAGGCCAATTGACTGTACTTATCATCTTCAACATACTACCCTGTTTCAATTCAGGTTTATGGCCTACTCTGTTGTACCACTTATATTTTCCATTCAATAGTTCCCTTTTAATCACTTTTGTGTAGATCGAATCTACTACACACAGAATACATATTTTCTCTTCCTTATATATTTTCCTCACAGTTTGCTAATTTCAGATTGTTCCTGCATGATTGAAAATCATCCTATTGTATAGAAACAGAAGAATTGATGTCAATATCAGATTACTACTTAATCTGGCATGTGAAAACAAAATTTTCATATGTATGTATGTATATATATAGGTATATGTGCATATATATGTCTTTATTCATAACTTCTCTCAGGGGAAAGTTACAGAAGATTCACGTCTGAATTTGCAGCAGGAAAAAATTAAAGCATGAAAAGTTTCGTTTACATTTTTTAGAAGGGCATGTGTAGAACTGATACAGAGACATTGTTATACTCCAAAATTCTTTCATAACATGTTGTGACTGCAAAAAATCAGTTTCAGAAATCTCTTTACACAGCTCTTTGTTTTCATCTGCCATATCTCATAACCCTCTATAAAAGGACATATATGAATTATTATTCCGCGCATGGACTTGTTATTTTCTCAAAAAAATATATTATCTTTGCCATTTACAGATATTAGGAAAAACCGAGAGAAGTTCTGTCTGGCTGACTTGAAAACCCCCTTCACTTTCTTTTATAAATATAGCAATCAGACTTGACACTTCAGAAATTGGGATGGAGTGACTGGATTTTGATATTTGTTTTTCTTATTTCATATTGTTCTGGAACCATGGAAAGAGGGAGCTAAATTTTTGCAGGAAAAGTCCATTTCTGTAGCAGAGATTCAGAGCATATACAGTCTTTGAGTTTCTGATTAGTTTTCAGTGACATTATTTTTGTCTTTTTTTAATAATAAAAAAATAAATATAATTTTATATTATTTTAATTTTTCATAGAACTTTTCTTTTTTTTCTAAATGTATGCAAAGGACCACATGTATCAGATTTTTCAGTTATCAGTCTAACACATTCAGATGAGCTTTATCTAAGATGCTGATTTAAATGTTGTCTTTTTTTAAATTAATTTAATTCTCTGTAATTCTGACTAAGCATAACATATAGGATACAGATATTACATATTCCATGACCTAACTACTTTTTTCATGTTAGAATAAAACTTTTTTTTTTTTCTCAGATGCACATCTTGAATAGATTTCTCTTGTGAGTTCATGTTCAGAGACTTTGTATTGCATTTCACCAGGGAATATTATATGTATTATATATTGTGAACTGTATTCTTTCTTTCCCTTGATATATACTTCTCAACAGATGTATTTTGGATCAGTGATGTCTTGCTTTGATTCCTATATTCATTTTGGATTTATACCAATTCAAATGGTTCTGACTTGGCTTTCATCTGTGTTCCAACGGTACTGGAAAACATAATGCAATTTCTGCTGTTTAGGGCAGGCTTGTGACTTCAGCTGTTATACCAATAGAGAAACAATCTTGCTGCCTCTTTTAGGTGAGGTCCCTTATTCAGTCAGAAGCATATTTATACAGCCCCACTCGCTGTGGTATTAGATTGTCTGACAGCTTTTATGGTTTTGCCTTTGTTACGTCCACGTAGAATAAAGAGACATGGTTGTCCATTCTATGGTAAAAATTCACCAGATACTTCCACAAAGGTTTCCAGATCTTTACAACCGATGGTATCTTCCATAAAGCGAAGTTAGCATAAGTCTTTAAAGACCCACGGTAGTATTCCAGTCTCTGGTATGTCCAAGTTCCAGTTGCACTGCACCTTTCTTCCCTCTGGCATTGTGGACATCTCAAACACATGAGCATGTTCTTGAGGCATCTGTTTGTGCAGTACAATAAAATGTACAAGCATACAGCTAAGTGTTCAACTCCTAATGCCTTCAGTGAAACAACTGCCTCCTTGAAGTTATGTATATATAGATATATCTAGTTGACACTATTCATTTATTTTCCTTAGCACACTTACTGCTTTTCACAGTCACTTTTATCACCTATCAGCCAATTACCTGATTTCATTCTTAAAGGCTTTTGTTCCACATATGCAAGATATTCAGATTATAATCCTTCAAGGTTTCTAAAGATTTTATGGTTACTTCACATGAGTAAGTAAGTAAATAAATAAATAAAATTGTAATGAGAAGAAGAATAAAGAAGGTTTCATTGGGTACTACAAATTATTTTGGTAAAAATCCCACAGGATCAAGGTCTAGAATAATCCCAGTTTTTAAACTGAACAATTTGAAGTTAGTCTGTTACTGTTATTAGCCGTATATAACCTTGTGCTTCTATGCTTATCAACAGCCAGCAATATTGCTGATATGTATTTTTTTTTGGTGGAATTTAATTATTGTTTTTAGATATGAATTCCTGTAGCCTATGGAAAGAAATTATTCATATGCTACTTTCCTACCTTTTAAGAAAAATTCTCTTCCATACTTCAACTTATTCTTTCATCACAACATTCCCTAGCAAAATATTGAAGTAAAAACTGAGGTGAAGTCCAGATAATTAAACCAGTCTTAAGCTGCCAGATGTCTGTTTTTCTGTTTATATCAGTCAGAGAAAAAAAAATGAAGCGTTAACAGGAAACTTGCCAAAATTTTACAAATCTTTTCTAAGTTTTAAAGATATTTACTAGATATTTTTCCCCAGGAATAAGCCCATCATATTTGTACACGTGAAACTACATCGATTTTTCCAAGTAGCTGCCTATGCAGTCAGTTGCTTGGTTTTTAAAAGGCTGTTTTTGTGTTGAAACAGGTCTGTAAAAATGATATGGGTAATGTTTCACAGAATCACAGAATAGCTGAGGGTGGCAGGCACCTCTGGAGATGATCTGATTCACCCCTTAGCTGAAGGAAGGCCACCCTTGGCTAGCTGGCCAGGAACATGGCACTGGATGGTCTCTAAGGAAGGAGGCTTCACAACTTCCCTGGCAACTTGCACCAGTGCTTGGTCACCCTCCCCACAAAAAAATGTTTCCTGGTGCTCAGAGGGAACTGCTATGTTCGTTTGTGCTCATCACTTCTACTTCTTTCCCTGGCCACCACTGAAAAGATCCTGGTTCTGTCCTCTTTGCCTTGTGTTCAAATTGGCGCTTTCTAGAACTTCTAGTTCCCCAGTTTTCTGAGATAATTCAGAAAAGTGGATTACATTATGTTGGAAATCAAATAGAATATTCCATTTTACCATAAATTTTAATAGAACTGAACAGAAAAAAATGTTAAAACTAAGCTTTTAAGAAAATATTTAGCAGCAAATATCTCTAAGTAAATGTAGATTACTAACAAGTTTGTGGCTATGCTACTATAATTATCATTATTACATATCAGTACTTTCATCTTTATTGTTAAAGAAACATTTAGACAGAATTTTTAACAACACTTTAAACAAAATTATAACAAAGAGGTTGTTCAAAAGTTGGGTAATTCACTGTGTACCAGCTGTGAGGTTTCAGATCTAATTGCAGATAATCACTTTCCTAAAGAAAACCTCTATACACAGTGTGTAAGTTTGGGGTTTTTTTAGTTCATTATGCATTTTTTGTAATTTATACATTTTGTATAACTTTTATGACCAATGGTACTTTTCAGTTGTCGTTAAAAACACAGTTGTGATACATTAACACAATTGTAATCCTTCAAATTGAATTATTTTTTAATTTTTGTTCTATAATGAACACTCTTGTCAAATTTAAGACTTTCTTATCTATGTTTCACAAGGTTTATATTCTTAGCCATCATTTTATCATTCAGCTTAATTATAATATAATTTTCTTATTCTTAAGCTGCTCCACTTTCTGAAAGAATATCTTATTCCATTCCAAAGAGATTTTTTACTCTCTGACAAGTTCTATATAAATTAAAGATAACTATATTCACAATGGAAATATCTGTCTGCACCAGATTTGCTCTCTGGATGCCTCACAGTCTACAAGTATCTATTTTAACTGAAAAAAAGATACTTCAATTTTGTCAGTATAACTGAAAAAATGCAACTATTTGAGAATTGAACACCATTTTACAGTTTCTCGGTATTTGAAGATTTGAATTGCTGAACTAGTTCATTTATTACACATTAAAACCATAGGATGGATAAAGGAACATCTATGCTAATTCTTGCTTGTGAGAAAGGTTTACCTTATGGAACAGAAAGCATATGCACACAGAGAAAACATTCCATCTGCCCTTGAAATCATCATGGTTTTAGCTGAGCTATAATACTGGAGAATTAATGCAGGTTTAGCTTCAGTTTGTGTTCAATGAAGAGCTTCACTTCGGTTCAGAGCTATTTAAAAACAAGTTTTAGGCAGGTTTGACCTGGGCTTTAGTGGTTTTTAATTTTCAATGTGATTCTTTGATTGCAGCACTGTAACACCTGGATTGCTTTGTGCGTTTACCTCAAAGCAACAGCAACTCTGTGGCACTGCCACAGGTACCAGGCACTCTGCCCAAGTCACAACGTCCATCACAGCTCCCAGGTATTCACTCGCTTTCCATTTCCCAACTCTTCAGAAAATATCACTTCAGGATCTGGATGTGGCAGGCAAGCTATTGTAACAACAGCCAGGTTTTTGGGGCTTTTTGTATGGTTTTTTGGGGGGTGGGGGGTTGTTGTTGTTTTTTATGTTGTTGTTGTTGTTTGTTTGGGGTTTTTTGTGTAGTTTGGTTTTTTGGGTATTTTTTTTAAGACACTGATAATTTAGTGGCCTGGAAATTATACGCTTCCTATTAAAATTGTATCCTGGACATTTCAGGGAGAGCTAGGCACCCTCATCTCTCAGGACACACCTGTATCTTACAGAAAGCCTGGGATTAGCTCCACAGAAAGAAGATTTCAGTTGTTCATAAATGGTAAAGCAGGTTGCATTCTGGAAAACATATTCCCATCTATAAAAGGATTCTCAGTAAATCATAATCAAAAAAGTGACATATACATAGAATCAAAAGTTTCAAATTTTCTTAGCTTCTAGAAATAAGCTTCTAAAAAAAAGCAAACTCCAAGCAGAAACAACGAAGACTTTTTTATGGAAAAAATTATAAGTACATGGAGCATCCTAGCGGGCATTTCTATTAAAGTAAAAATCACTGAAGCCATCCAAAAAACAATTACATTGAATGGCTCCCTGGGGGAGTCTGGAGCTCTGAATAGGAATAAGTTCCTGAAGGATGGAAAGTCTTCAGTCCCTAAGCCTCTTGTTGCATATTGTAGTTAAAAGTTAGTTGTTTACATTATCAAAATACAAGCTACTATATCAGTTAATAAAAGTCTGCTGCAGATAGATCATCGTGGCCTGATAAGCTCAGGTTGTTTTTAAGAAACAGGCAGGCAGACAGAGAGACACCTCTAGCCCAACCATACAGTACTTCTTTGAAGAAATTCTTTAGTCCTGGGTTGTCTTGGAGTTTCTGATCCCAGACAAGTTGAACAGATAGCACTGTTACAGAATGGAGCTGATGTTTAACAATCACTCCTCTCCTGATTTCTACCGATCCCTCACAGGGAGCTCTGCAAATCTGTTGTGTCTCAGTTGCAGGCTAGAATGCCTCCAAAATGAAGTAAAGCCACAGATTAGCCTCATAAGTGAATCTAAATCAATACACACAGCAGTGATGGATAATGGGAAATGATCTTAGAGTCTCAGTACTGCTACAATTATCTTTAAGAATAATTCACCAGTAGTGCTTCTCTGTTCAAGTGCCTTCTTCAGATATCGCTGATGAAATACAGATTAATAATAATAATAATAATTATAATAATAATAATAATTAGAATATATCATCCTACCAAAGTATTCCAACCATGAGCATCTACATCAAAAAGTTGAAAGATATATTTCAATGGTACGAAAAGTACATCTTTTATTTGAAGCTTCTCTTCAGCTTCTTATAGACTGCATTTTCTAGAACAAATTCTATGGATTTATGTGCTTTGATCAGCTTCTGAGCATGCAGACTGGGGACTTGTTGCCAGAACAAGACATTTTGAAGTGGTGATGGAGACTCTTCTACAGAAAGCAAGAACCAGCTTCTGATATCTCTAAACTCATCTTAGAGGTCTCTGAGGGCTGACTTGCACATGCTGATTTACATTGATCCTCACATGCATTCAGCTGCCTGAAATTTTTCAGCTCCATATGGATCCACTTCTGCCTGTGTCGTGGGCTTCTGTTAGTGTCAGTACTGCCACTTGCTGATATAAACTAAAAGTTTTTAAGTAAGGAATAAAACTATAGCAGGGGAAAAGAAAGTTGCTATTTTATTGTGATTAAAATATTCATCAGGTTCAGCAGTATTTTAAATTAAATATGGAAATTACCATGTACAAAATGCCAACAGCCAGCAATTCTTTGTAGGATATTCTAATTATTTCACAGAATGTTGTATAATTTGTTTTATCTTACTGCAGGAGACTTTATGCCTTTTTTTTTTTTTCAGGATAGTACCTCTGTAGATTCATTTAATTTTTAAGCAATGACCTGGATTACTGAATGCTTTGATCTCTTTGCATGTCAGCACATTGCTAGTTGCATTTTATATCAGAATAGAAACCAGGGATACCGATGTCAGTCAACCTACATTTTTATATATTTTGTCTTGCTTTATGAAAGTCTGACTCAGTCTACCCAAAGTAAAATTTGCAATCCTGGCTGTGTATTGCAAAACCGATTGTGTCCAAATTCAGCTTGCAGTGAAAAACAGATGAGTGAAGACATTGCTGAACCTTGATAATGCCAGTCTCTTCAGTTTAGTGTCTACAAGTAATTGTGAGTTTATTTGCTCTAAGATTAACTTTGCAAACTCCCCTGTGAGGTTAGAGGGGATTATCTATTGGAAATTTCATTATCCCATTGAAAGAAAACCCATGATCTACCTGCTACTGCCACTGTACCTGATAAACAGTAACATCCTGGGTCGGGATGTGCTGCAAGTCCCACGTTATGCAAATGTTTTTCAGATGACTTGTGTGCTTTCCCCACACCAGAGAGCTGTGAGTCTCATTTGCATCAGTAGCACACCAGCCCTTTGGCCCTGGCAGCTGGTAGTTCAACTCCACTGTACCAGGCAGGAAAGCTGACATTACACTTTTGCTCTCCAGAAAAAAATCTTGCTTTGATCCCTGACTCCGTATCTATGGGAAATCCACCCATGTGGGAAAAAGTTTCAGTGATGTTTTCCTACCACAAAAAACATTCTGCTGTCATTAGTGCTGCTTAGGAAAAACCTGGTTTTTGAGCACAGCCTCATCAAACCCAGGTCATGAGCTGTGTCAGGTGTCTTGGTGCTAACAGATAGGATAGAGTAGGATGAAGGGATGGAAAAAAGTGCAAGCACCTACCTCAACAATATTACTTCCTTCAAATGGATACACAGGATTGTCTGCATGCAAACAGCTGTCCCTCCTTGTTCTTTAAAGGAAAGCATGATTTATTTTAATGAAACTTATTACGAGGGGTTCATGAGCATGATTCTTCAAGAAAAAAAGCCGTGGGGGAAGTCATTGGACTTTGTGTAGCTCTGCTCTGCATGTAGAGCAAGCAGAAAGCATGGTGTGATTATTTTCCGTGTGTATATTATCTATACTATCCCATTTCTGGTTTCATGGCAAAGCAATATACATAGCTATAGAATTCATTGAATTAATCAGACTTTCTAAAAACAAGTGGTTCCTTTCTTTCACCTGTAATGTTTATGGTGTTGCCAGTGCTGTTGTTTCTCCCTTTTCTGGTTTTGTGTGTGGTCTGTCTCTTGAAGTAATAGCTCATTTTCCTTAAGTGAAACAACAGCTTCTGAAACATAGACATTTGAAACTATCTCTAGAACACACTTTCAGACATCTATCCTAAACTTTCAGTGCTTTAGACAGTAATTTATAAAGTACTCTCGGTCTGGCATTTGAAATAATCACATTATTGTTATTTTATCTTGCAAATTGTGTACTCTGTAGCTGTCATTCAGTGAAGAATGCCCTGAATTTTGTATAAAGCTAATATTTCTGTCATTCCTTGTTCAGTGTCACACTGCCAACAATGACAAAGGATGGAAGCTCTCACCAGAAATGATAACCTCTATATCAAAATGATTGCAACTCCTCCTGTATTTTCAGGTAGGTGTATGAACCATAGAAATGAAGAAATAAATAACATATTTTTTTCAGAAATGTTTAGCACTTCTGATGAAAAGCTATGTGGCACTAGGACAGAATATATGGATACAGTTATATTTACTACACTGTATCCTCCCAGAATTATGCATACAGTAAGAACTGAACTTCTGATTTAAAAAGAGTAGACAAGTAATATTGAGGTACACTTTACAGCCTGTAATATATGAGAGATGTAAAGAAATTGATAGATAAATAGAAATATTCATAGGTTCATCTCTGATTTACTGTTTTAATTATATAATTTTTATTCTTCTTGTAACAGGCAAGTTCTCAAAAATTTTGCATTTCAATATATCTTAGGCATCTCCAACATTCGTTTTCACCTGTTCACTCTCTCTCTTTTTTTTTTTTAAGTTTATTAAAATTACATCCAAAAAAGTACCATTCAAAGTCTAATCCAGTTGATAAGATTTTCTAAGGAAGCAGACACAAGTAAGACTTCCAACTGTAACCTATGGCAAATGTCTTTAGATATGGATACTTATTCTATTACTCAAAAGAAAGAAATCAGTTGTCCAGAGTTGTGTTACCTTCTTTAAGCAGTTTTCACCCTCTTATTCTTCATATTTGTCTTTTTCTTGACATGTATTTGCTCTATTGATGTTTTCTTCCATGATACCAAAGCCTGTACTTGAATAAAAAGCTCTAATGGAGTAAGACAGAACTACTAGAAGCTGTATTGAAGAAAGATTGTGACCAATCATAAATCAAACCACATCTTTTGAAAAGTTCATCAACTTTCAAGCAAGATTAGGGAAAAATAAACCCTTGTAAGTTAAACAAATATAGTTTATTTTATTAAAGGTCATACTTATTGATGTGATAGTGGTCACAAAGACAATAAAAACACTGTGGCTAGCTTGGGGAGTACAGTAAGCTTCCAGAAACAATGCAAATAGAGCAAATGCTGTATCAGGAAAACAGGAAGCAATAAAAGGCTTTCAAACTAGCACTGCATATAACACTTCTTAATGACACCAGTCTTGCAGAAAAAATGTTCAGAATAATGTTTAACTTTGGCTTGTCACTTATTCAAAGAATATTGAAGATACCTGTGCAAGAAGCAGGAAGTGATAGCAGCTATATAATTTATATTTCCTCTGAGGATGAAGTTAGTGCAACTGCAGTGCTGTTCAATATATTGGTGATGTGGAAATTTAAAGTTTTACAGAGAAATTTTCCCTTTATTTTGGAACATATAATCCAGTGCCTTCTCAGACTAGATTATGACGGACCAGCAAATCTCCAGATTTTTTTCTGAAATCTTGGTACTGAATTAGTAATTGACAAAAGAGAATGAGCTTATTCATTGGTGGAAAGGCAGATACTGTCTTATTTATGTTTCAACCTTTGATCAGAGCTCACACCTGTGAAGAAATACACTTTACGGTTGTGAAAAAAATGTTAACATACTTGTATTTGCAGGTCTTTGAGGAAGTTGTGCATATTCCTTGGGCAACATCATAATATTTGCTTTGAAATTTAAAGAAAAATGAGTCTACTTTGTTATTTGCTACCTCATCCAACAGTAACTCCAATGGCTTCCATTGATTATTTTGCCATGTGTTCTCACTGCAGTTCTGCAGAGTGTGTAAAATGAACGCCCACTCTGGAGATGGAGAGTGCCCTTTACAGAGATCACTGTCTGGAGCTGATGCACTCCTTTGATGGGGGCACTTTTCAATATTTTGTGATGCTTATGGAAGGGTTTTACACACTGTGACTCTGTCACTGCTCTTTTTTTTTTTTCCTTTCATGTCCATACTCCTCTGAATGTCATATTACTCACCTTCTACCAAGAGACAAGGTATTTTTTTAATACAAACAAGAGCTTGGTTTGTCGTTAAGGATATTGTGCATATTACTGTACTTCCAACATCCTTTCAGCTTTGGGGACAGTGTTATTTTCTCTTCCCTGCTGCTGTACCACTTAAAATATTAAGTTCCTAGAAGCTAATGACCTGCTGTCACACTTTAATGTCATATGAGAAAAAGTATTGCTCTCCATTATTTTCATGTTTCAATGTGACAGAAGAATTTGCAGTTATCAAAATATATGAAATGTGGAAAGGCTTCTACAGCAACCTTTTAAGACAGACTTTGAAAATCTTCGTAAGATTCTGCTGAAACAAGCTAAGCACACTCCTAATTTGCAGTTCATTTCCTGATAAAGCTTTTAATATACTCATTAGTAAGGTTTCCAATTTCCTTTAGGTTATTATAACCAAAATGTTTCCACATTAATTTGTCTTTCGCATCAGCCAGCTTATTTTCACTGCACAGATGCAACAGATTACTTCCACCAAAATATTTTTCAGTTCTCATGATCTTACATCTTAGTAAATTTAAAGTTAAGTAGGAGACAATACAATTTACATATATTCAGAAGTATAGGATGCAGTCCACAGATAAGATCTGTTCCTTCTTTTGTTTGCTGTAACCCATTGATAACAATAATTTACTTTCTCAGGAAGCAGAATAAGGATTAGTGATACACATACCTTGCTCTCCTATTAGCTCTCCTATTTGCTAGAAAATTCAGGAGAAAGTCTGAAAGAAATGACATCTTGCTGATAAAAAGACCTTTTCGCATTTAGACTGCAAGAAGTAATAATCTACAGCACACGAAACACTCATGTAAATGGTGTTTTCTGGATGCAAATAATTGCAATATCGCAAGTGCTAAAGGTACCATTAGATTACAGTAATTTCATGAATACAAGCCGCACTGTTTTGACCAAAATTTTGCTCTCATACCGTGAAAGCGGCTAATATTCAGGTGCGGCCAATACGTGAATAATTTTCTGACATTTTCAACCCTGGGAGTGCAAACCAAGTCAGTGCAAACTGCAAAGTCGAGCTCCTGCCAGTAAAACCCTGCATTTACGCGGTTGTTACAAATTGATACTCTGTTGCGCGGCGGGTGGAGCTGCTCCGTGCAGGCAGCACAGGGCGTGGGGAAGGCGGGACAGCTCCCTCCTGCTGGTCCCACGGCTTGGGGGAGGCAGGGACAGCTCTCTCCACTTGGCCCCACAGCTCGGGGGAAGGCGGGCAGCTCTCTCCGCTTGGCCCCGCGGCTCTGGGGAAGGTGGGCAACTCTCTCCGCTTGGCCCCACGGCTCGGGGGGCTCCCGTCCCCGCATGCCGCCGCCGCTGCAGGAGCAGGCAGGCTACATCCCCGGCTCCCATGGCCGCCACAGGTGCCGGCGGGCTCTGTACCCCCCCTGCCGCCGTGGGGCAGCGCCAGGCCGGGGTGACCAAGCCCAGCGGTGGCAGCGGCCGGCCCCGAGCATCCCCGCCGAGCGGCAGCGCCGAGCTGGCCCACCCAGCCCTGTCGGCAGCCCCGAGCCCTCATGGCCCGAGCTGAGCCAGTAAACCCCGCCCTGCCACCGTTCTGTTACTATTTGGCAACTTTGTTGCACGCGGGTCCTCGCTGCGAACACGCAGCGGCTTATACTTGGGTGCGGCTTATTTATGGACAAAAAACGAAATGTTTGCCAACACCCGGCCATGCGGCTTATACTCAGTGCGGCTTGTATTCGTGAATTTACTGTAGATACTACCAAAACTGGGAAAGGTAATGTTTCACTCTTCTGACATTGAATTTTGCTCTCCAAAATTCAACCAGAATATGTAATTTCCAAAATATGCCACATGGCACTTAAGTTTAATTGAAAGCTTAAAAAACTATCATTTTATTTAATGGCTGATGTGATGGTGAAATATACTGGATCATTTACGTACATTTTCAAATCAAACCCTACTGTTCCCTACATCATTTTATGTCTTCATAATTCTGCCTTCACATTCTACATTGAAGTAGATACATAAATGAGTAAGATGTCTTTTAATAAAATAGATTTACAAATCTATTTTTTAGTAATAAAAATTATCTATTAATTGGAAATGAGGTAATGTGATTAGCTAAAAACCCTTATGTGGAAACTGTTATTTACACATTTCTGGAAAAGGGGATTTCAGATGTTGTGGTTCGTTACTCTTTCCATAGAACAGTCTATTAGTTCTGTTTGATTCCTGGTTCATTGACCAGACACACAGAGTCATTCAGATCTCATTGTATCTATCTTGCAGTCACAAAACAACATTAAGGACTTGTTTCTGCTGTCAGTAAAACAGAGTTGTGTGCCCTGATGCAGTTGCTTCAGCATGATCACACACAAATTATCAGTAATAGCAATTCAGTAGCCTGCTTCTCCATGAGCAGACCTAAACCCTAACTTTGTAGAATAAAGACCTTTTGTAATTTTTGAAGGAAAATAATTACTCTACCTACACAAAAGTTTAGTTATTGAACTTCAAGATCTCAGTTACTGAATGAATCTGAAATCTGAGCGGACTGTTCTGCACATTTTCATGAACTGCACATAACCCCCCTATTGAAGTGAAACTTGTAGACCAGTGCTGTTCAGTAATTCATACTGTGCACTCATTTATCTAATTAGTTACATTAATGCCAGTGGGACTTCTAGCCTTAATATACTCCATGCTTCAGACAGAATTATGGAGAAAAATGCACAAACTAATTTACATTCCATTGGCAAACCAAATTCCATTCCAAAGGCAAACCTTTTCACAATAACATTTTCTTCTGTGAAACTGGAAGATATTTATATATCATATACTAATCTTTATGTATATGCAACATATGTTTATGTGTATATGAAATGTGCTTTGAACACAACTCCCGTGTACTCCTTTTTCAAATGCATAAGTTTTTGCCTAAGTTAATAGGTATAGATATTTCAAAGTATTTGAAACTTTTTTTTGTTGTATATTGAAAATTAAACTTTTCAAAGGCTTCTTGAAAAGAAACTCTGTCCAAATATTGCTTTTCAGATAAAACAGATTTTCCTTCTCTTTTAGGAAATCCATCCTAGACATGAAAGTCAGTCTTGTTAAAAATTGATCTAATCAATCTATTTTCATATGGAAACTTCAATTTTATGAGATATTGGCTAACAATATAGAACTAAAACTGTTTTATTTATGATTTTTTTGCAGGTTTCACTGCATTACCTGCAGCATACAGATGCTTAAACGTAAGCATAGGTTAGTTTATAGTTTTGGCTTTGATGTGCTTGTGGCATAGTCAAAAAAGGAAATTTCACACAAAATATCACTTATATCAAGCCCACAATGCCATACTATACCAAAGCAATCATCAGATAATACTTTAGACATGCAATTTCTGGGAAACACTAAGTATATTTTGTCAAATACTTTGAAAACTCACTGTCATACAGTTGCCACCTACGCTGAAGTTAAAATATTGACATTGTAATAGAAAGAGATTAAGTTTCAGAGACTTCAACTTTTATTGATGTAATTTAGGACCCGCCACAGGTCCCTTAAGATATGTTAGAAAAATACATCTGCTGTGAGGATAAAATCACAAGGAGCCATCAGGCTAAGTCAGGAGACATAACATTTAATAATCAGCTGCATGTGAAGACCCATTGACTTGATGAATGGTAAGCACTGTACGGAGCAAAAAGTCTTACAGAACATCCATCACAAGTGTAGTAATGAAGGGGGCAGTTCCTGTCTGTATTTTTTTAATTATTTGGAGGGGTTCATTAACACAATAGATATAAATGTGATTTTCTCTTTCTCTTTGCATAGTTGTTTCTAACTTCACACAATGATGGGAATTAGATGTGAAAAAGATTAGCTTGTAGATTAGCATTTATTTCTTTGACTTGTAAGTGTTTATAAGGCAATAAGTACATATATTCACTAGGCTGCTGCTTTCCAAATTCTCCATTGATTTCTCTTCTGCTATTTCAAAGTCACCTTTATTGAGATATGCATCTGCTACATCCTCTTGTCAGAGACAGGATGCTAGACTGAATAGACTTTCAGCTTAATCCAGTCTAGCTGTCATAAAGTCTTACAAGCTGTAAGCTCCAGAAATGAAAAGGATCAAAATTATTAGTGGAGACTCAAAAATATAATACAACCATACAAAATAATTACTATCAGGACTCCTTTACTTTACAAACATATAAAATGAACTTACTTTGAGGGTGAGAAGAGGGAAAAAAATCCTTCCATTAGAAAATATAGTCACAAAGCTTTGAACAAATAAATTCACACACTGCAGAGTACACACACACACGCATGCAGGCAGGCATGCACGTATGTACACACACAGGTGCACACATACATGCATACATACACACATGCTTAGAGTTTACACTGCATTCTTCTGATGCCATGATTATTATTTTATTTGTACACCCACCTTTACTGCACATTCTAAACAAACAATAGACAACAGTGTAAGGACTTTTTTTCCTTAAAACTGCAACAAAACAAGTCTCAACATTTGCAAAACATTCCTTTATTATTAGAAATAAATTATTCTGTATAAAAATTAGCATGCATTGACCATTGCATTTATTTTAGCATAACCCAGGACTTAATTCAGTCAGCCGTCACAAGAAATAAACTCATCTTCTTTTACGAGTTGAACAATGTAGGACAGGAAAGGAAATTGTCACAATCACAAAAAAGTACTTACAAATATAACATCAGACATGATTTATTTCAACAGCATTTTTTTCACAAGCTAACATTTGTTTTCCTTTTGTGATTTGCTTCCTTTTGTGAATGAACAGTTCAGAAGCTTGACGCTCTGTCTCTATGTTATAAAACTGGATTTTTCCTTCCCCTGTCTCTTTTTGCCTTTTGCTTTTGTTTAATCCTTGTTCTTTAGGAGACTGACTATCGATTTGAATGTAGTCTACTGATATTTTCAAGACTGAATTCTGGTGGTGGTAAAGTCTATGTTTGCAAGATCCAGTCCTGCAGATCTTCCAGTGAATTTCATCCCTGCTCAGTCTGCCTGATTGCTGTAACTGACATAAGTTGTCTTGGTAGAGGAGGCTGTAAACCAAAAAAAACCAAAAACAAACAACAACAACAACAAAAAAACAAAGTTCAGGATTTTTAGAATCAAGAGAGGAGGAAAAAAAAACATATTACCATTTGAACATAGACAATGTCCTACTGTATTTCCAAACAATATGGTCTATGTTCATGGAATAAAAAATGTTTAAGGATGTATAAACTGGATCTCAATTTCAGTATTCATGACCACTTATTTTGTTTATGACTTGGGAAAGCAGAGGTCAATAGAAAGGAAAAATGATGAGTGGTTTCAGCAAACCCACAACAGAGTTTCAACACCTGTTATTATTTTGTCTGAATTCCATATAGACATTTATTCTTTAGAGATTGGCTTTTTCTTTCACTTCTACTGTTTGAAGACAACTTTTAAGCTAGTGGTGGTTTGTCCATCTAGAAGGAGACTTATGCTCCTTGAAAGGAAAAAAGCCTAACCCTCTCCAAATTAGAGAAACTGAGCAGATAGTCCCTACAGAATATGTTATCTGGAGAAAATTATGGTCTCCTTATGTTGATTGTCAGCTGATCATGTCTTCTTTTGATCAAAGCTGATAGTCCTTGTTCAGAATGAGGCAGTACGTTAAGAGAATTAAACAGATCTACTATTGCAAAACTGAACAACTAGGAATCTTTTATGAAAGTTTGTTTCAGGTTCTAGCCCTTACATCTTTGCTATTGAGAAATATTAAAAAAATATGCTATAAAAATATGACTCAAGACTTATCATTCAAGGTTAATGTGTTGGTTAGAGGAGAAAAGTGGTCACATCAGGTCTCATAGTTCTCTAATTTTAAATCAATTTGGTACATGGAAAATCAGACCGCTGGAGGACTGAGTCTTTTTTTTCTCTATAATAAGGTCTATGTTACACTGAATAAAGAGGAATTTGACTTTCTAAATATGTTTTATATTCTGTCTAATACAGACATGTTCTGCTTATGATAGTGAAGACTGCAGCTGGCAAGATGAAAAGAACAGGATGCCAAAAAAGTTTTCTGATCTACAGATTCAAATTTTCTATTTCCACACCTTTCTTAAATTTCTTTCTTTTTTCTATATAGAGTCTGGTGAGAACAGCTGAGATAGATAGGAAAAGCATTCTTCATGCTAACTCCTAAATTCAGCCCAACAATCTGATGATTTGTGAAGAACAGACTACTAGAACTGAGAAATTGTAGTTTCTCTCTTCTGGGTCACGGATTAAACTAAATAAAGAATTACGAAAATTAATGCAACTTAATAGTGATTAGTATAAATTTACTTTTTGATTTTTGTCATGTTTTCTTAGATTTTCTGAATCTAATTGAATCTAATACTGCATTTGCCATTTTTTAAAGACACAACAGAACCAGACCCTTTAATTCACACATTACTATAATTTTCCCCTTAAGAATGTATATATAAGAATGAATAATCAAACAAAAGCTGCAAAATGTAACCTTTCACTTACACAGGTATAAAGAGTTAGCTTTTTCTAGACACAAAGTACTGGAATTAATTCTACTACTTTGTGTCTAGAAAAAGCTAACTCTTTAAAGGAATGCTTTAATGTTTTTGGCACACAAAGCAATTCTTTCTTACAGTTGATCACAATATTTGAGCACCAACGTGAAAGAGCTTTATTTGCATGTATTGGGATACTTGAAGCAATTATAGCCTCATTTACATCTTTCAGATCTTTCAGATGGGATGTACTTCTCCCGTCTGATCTCTCTCATGCTCCCACAGCTGGATTTCTGAGAGGATTCTATTTTTCCTTTTGGCCTGCTAAGTTCCTACTCCAAATAATGCAAGACTGATGAAATGGCACCAAGAACTACAAACAGAAGGATTTTTTTTTTCCCAGCTAATAAATTACAGACAACAGTTTGCACATCTGCAAACTCTGCACACTTGGGAACAAAAGGACAGAAAGATCAGAGCTAATTTTTTTGCCTTTCCCTAAAAGTAGAGTCAGATACCTGATCAGGTTAAGTTAGATTACCACATGACCTAGTATGGGCTGAGTTCTGTGATAACTCATGTACATGTGCATATTTTTAGCCCACAGCAATGTAACATAATCAGATTTATCACAACTCAGTAAGTTGAATTATGTGAGGACATTTGCAAGAATACAATACAAAATACAAAAATAGTAGCTACCATATCTCAGATGATACAGAGGAATTTGTTAAATTGTTGTAACTTTTTTTTGCATTTAATTGAGAATTAAAGAGCTTTGATATAATTAATCTAGAGTTGACCAAGAAACAAAAATTATCCAGTTGAGTTCTGAGTGTTGTTACTTTTAAAAAATATAGCATGGGAATTTAATGTAAACAATAGTTTGAAATATATTAAAACTAATCTTATCTCCAAACAATGTTTGTAGGTTTTTACTTTATAAATATTGCATGTGTCTTTATAGTTCTGTGGAATAATTCTAGAGCTCATGTTTGGGGACCTGAAGCTTCAGCAGCTGGTGTCCTGCCCTTTAAGACTGTTAGCATTTCATAATAATAGTATGAACCACATTTGGCAACCCTAGATGGTTGGAAAAAGTAATGGACTTGGCTGAAAATATTTCTGCGAATAAACACTCTTTTACAGCTCCAGTTACTATTTTGCTATTGTAATGAAACAAAAAGAAGAAGGAGAAATTAAATGAGGATCTAAAGCAATGTAGAAGGGTTATTATGATCTGACCTATATTCATTTAATGTACTTTTCATTGCCTTATGTAACCACACCTGAACGTTGTTTTTTTCTTTATCCTCTTTCCCAGAAACAATTTGATTTTCACTGGATATGGACCTATTCCCACACATAAACCCATGAATGTATTCATGTGGAAGACAAGATAGAGCAATGTGTGCAACATGGAACAGGACAAACTAGAAAGAGCAGAGTTGTCTCTGGATGGGGAGCAAAAGGGATTACATGACTATCTCATCCTGGCTCTCAGCTAGCTATGAGCATTGCTATCACTACTACTATTTGTGCTTGATAAATGGGGGGAAACACTCACTGCCCATTTCTGGTGTACTAGGAGTAGACTCATATTTTGCAATCAGTTTCAGATGCTATCACTGAAAAGAAAGATCTATCTCACATGGAGTCTGTAAAAAGAAATTTTGTGGTGTTGAGAGGTTGTTACAAATAACACAGTGAAAAGAACTTATGCTGCATTGTGCACTTAAAATTCACAGGAACCTTCAAAAGCTTTGACAATAACTATTTCAGGGAAGAGACAAACTCATCTTGAGGCCTAGAACTCCATTACATAGGGAAAGCTATCTGGAGTGCAAATGACTTAACTGAATTTTTGCCTATGAAGCATCATGATGGATGAAAACCTAGTCTGGATATACTCCTAGTGAGCTCAGAATTATATAGATGTGTTACTGTTCAAGTTAAGTTTAGAGCACAGTAAATAAGCATTACCCTGAACTACTGGAGAAGCAGACTTGCTTCCAGTAGCATCTGTTTCGATGAATTATGCATAATCATAGTTTAAGGAATACCAGACACAGCATTTCTTAATTAGGTACAGTAGATAAACATCAGATACCCAAGACTTTCTTATTAACACTCTTTCTCACCCTACTGTGAAAAGCCTGGTCTATCCTCTCCTTGGAAGTTCATAATTTTGCATACTCAGCAAAATCCATGTCCCTTTTCCTTCTGTTTTCTTTAGGTGACTTCTGAAGAGTTGCAAAATTACTGAGGTTTTCATATTCCTGTTCTATTATTTGATCCACAAAGAATTGCTGTGCCTTTCTTGTTTGTCCTTTGTTACATGTCACAATCTGAAGCTGTATAAGTCCATAGCTCCCTCTAGCAGTTTTACACATTTTGAAGGGTCACGAGTTTTTCCAGTGAAACAGTTTGTACTCAATATCCTCCATTCATCGGCAACTATAGTATGGTAGAGTTATGGACTACTTTTATATAGTCTTCAGTCTGGCAAACTCTGATAGATTTCAGTGGGAGGTTCATTTTTCAGAAATAATTACAATATTTTAATGCAAACTTGGTACTGCCTTGTCTCAATGTGCTTAACCAAAACAGTTCTTAACCTTTATCATCCAAAAGCAATAAAAATTAAAACCAAACCATGTCATTTGTAGTAAAATGACTGAAAATCTTAGCTGTCACAGCTGCTGCCCATCTAATGTGACATCTAACTTCTCAACAGAAAACAATTCTTCATTTCTAAGCACTGGGTATAAGGTTAATGTCTTTGCTCATATTCGATTATTTTTATTATTATGAAGTCCAGTTTATAAGATGACATGTCATGTGGTGGAATGGGAGCTATAACATCTGTTTTCTTCTATTCCAGAGCAACTTAGAGATGCAACAAGATTCAAGAACTTTACTGACATGGGAAATAATTTTCTTCCCATTAAAAAACTATGATATATCAGAACATGTAATGATTAAACTTCATATGAATTATCATGATTTTGTACGAAAATGAGTAAGACCAGAACAAAAACCTGGATGGGAAGCATTACGCTGGGAAGTGTTACTCATGAATTGTGGTAAATGAACAGTCCAACAAATATTAAGGTAGAAAGGTAAAAAGCATTATTTTCACTTCCATATCTGACTGCAAAATAAAAACAATGTTAGCTGTTTTCATTACAGTTTTTTTTCAACAGCCTTTGAGTTTTGAATATACAATGATGACCATAAATACATCTCATGAACTGTCAGGACATACCACTGCACAGCAATGTACAACACATCAAAATAGCACTAGCTAAAACAAACAATTTTTAAAAGATGTGGCGTTTCAAAATCTGCTTGTGCTTTTTTTTTCCTCTACTAGCCTCCCGTGAAAATCAATTTCTTTTAAACAATTCTAGACATTCCTGCATTCAGCAGTACATGAATTCTGACACATCTCTGGATTCATGCAGGACAAGCAACAAAAATAATTAAATTTATTATTAAAAGAAAGTGCATTCTTGTGAACGTACATCTATTAAGATGTGCTGCCACTCTTGACCAAGTCTACAGATGACTTACTGTTGGTTTCAAGACTTTCACACAGTTCAGTCTTGACTTCTCCGTTTGGTCTGTCATTTCCTTTTTGTGACAGTTTGCTTTGCATTGTAGCAGCTGTCACTACAGCCTTGAAGCTCCGCTTCCGTTTTTGAACATTCTGCTCTGGATGAAAAATGATAATATAAACCTTGGGCATGTAGAGCATGCCCAGAGACACAGAAGCACTTAAACTCATGGAGATAGTAAGTGTTGTTGTCTGGATGTACATCTGGGGAAGAAAAGAAACAACACAAAGATAATTGTTATATTGATTTAATATAAGAAGGAAAACAAAGTAGTTATCTTAAAAGTACTAGGTGGAAAGGAAACATCAAAAGGACCCTTGGCTTCGTTTGTTTTAATTATACCCGAGTATGGCTGTTTCCTATTGGGTTTATAACCTTAAGAGTAGGTGGTACAAACAACAATATTCATGAAACTTCATTCTCATAAAAGTAACAAAGATGCTGCAGCAAACAGATTTTTAGAAAGAAAAACAGTATGTCTGGACAAGAAAATAGGAATGACAATAGAGCTGGCCTTGTGTCATCCATTTTAACAGACAGAAGCCTCTACACCAATATGCCACATGGTGATTCAACAGTGTGTGCAGCATGGCTCAACTGACAGCAGCATAATGCAGAACCTAATGGAATCTTTTATAAAGTCTGTGAGTTTCAAGCTGGAAAAAAAAATTAGTTTCCCATAGTGATGATTGAATATTGCTGAGTGTGTTGGGGCAGTTGGGTTTTTGGTTGTTATCCATCCTACTTTTGAATTCTAATCACAATGCTCTGTTGGCACACAATAAAGTTATTAATATGTCATGGTCTTAACTAAGAAATCAGAAAATTGAGGAACCATGAAATTACCTCACAGAAGACCTCAGCTCCCTATAGATACAAAGGAAAAATTCGGCATTTCAGAGCGAGTCTATTTTTTGTTATCACCTACAAAAAGAAGGTAATTCTGTTCTTCTATAATACCATTAAAGAAAATTACAATGATCACTCTGTAAAAACAGCAGGCAGAAATTTCTGTTTGAAGAAGTATTCAGCTAATATATTAGCAATATTAATTGTAGTTCTCCTCAACATTTTTTTTTTCTTAGGAAATTATTTTTTATTAACTATATTATGAACAAAAGATTAGAGTGCTAAGTAGGAAATGTCTCAATAATCCTTGTTATACTGAAAAAAGATACTGAAGTAAAACATGCCCAGTGCCTTGGCAGATGATTCAGTGACATTGTCAGGCATGATTTTAAGCACTGGCCAACACTATCACATTAACCTGAAGATAAGGTGGTAAGTCTGTCTGCAATGTCAGCTTCAGACCATCATTTTTTATGAAGTGCCCTTGGGTGACTTGGCCCTTGGCAGAAAAGTAGACATATAATAAACTGTTGTGCACTATTATAGTCAAACATTTTTAATGTCTTTCAGCCTACAAAGTTTTTCCATTAGATACTTTCTCCTTAGAGATCACAAATAAACTGTTCTCTCTCACTTACAGCAATCTTAGGTAAGAAAAAAACATGGATTCTGAATGACCTTATAAAGTAATTGTATAATTGTACAGAAACACAAATACTATGCCAGATACTACCATAAAAAGAAGGATAGCCCAATCTAGTGTTCAAGAAAACACTAACAAATCTTCAAAATCTGTAAAAAGCTCAACCTGTTTTCAGGGACAGCACCAGCCTGAAAATCAGGACTGTCTTTGTTGTTGTACTGAGGAAAGTTACAGGAGTAACACCTTGCTTCATTTCAATCATGCATCAATTCACTACTTGAGGAAATAATATACTCTTTTCTTACACTAGTGAAATAATTCCATTCCTTTCAATCTCCAAAATGACAGTGCCTGAAAGCAGAGCTATATTGTGCATGAACATTTCTAATGAAAACATCACATGGTCACATTAATATGCAGGATTTTTCAGACTTCTGTGGAAGGACCTCTGTGCAGATGCATGTTCACATGCAGACAGCACCAATACATGTCTGTTTCTCCCTGAATCAAACTGACTGATCTCCAAACAAATTGGTACAGCACCGGCTTTTAGGGTTAAACATTGAATTAAGTGGCATCCAAAAGCAAAAGTATTTTGGTTCCTAAACATGAGTATATTTCCTAATGGAATTTTAAAAACTGAAATCTTTGTAAGCAATACATTTTAAAAACTGTATTGTGTATGAAAGTTCCATTAAACATATAAATTCTTTTTGAAGCCTTACAATTTTTTTAAATCCAAGTCATGGCAGTTAAGTGCTACCTAATGCTCACCTATGCATTCTGTAACAAAGCCTGGCATTTAAATGCATTTTGGGGGTTTTATTTATTATCAAGCACTCAAATTCTAAGACTTGTCTTCCTCTCATGGTTCAGTGTTAAGAGTGACATGACAAAAAGGATAAAGCTCCAAATGTTATAGGATAAAACATATGCATTACTTTCTTAGTAACATTACCGAATCTATACATTATAGTACATCTCAATGATCTTTCTAGCAATAAGAGGTGCCACAGTGCCAAGATCTTACAAATACTCAAGAGGTTTTTCTTAGTGTGTCAATGTCAGCTTGAAGGTTTACATTCTAAAGCTACATAAGTGAAATAACTCTGAATGTCATCAGACACTGAAAAGTTAAGATCCCATGGGTTTCAGCACAGTATTTTTCATGGCTTATGTCATTACATCTAATCTATTTTCATGCGGACTTAAGCACAACAGCCTATTTTAAAAAATCCAACCCAAAATCACAGTTTGTTTCATATCACTGATTACAGTTCATATGTGGTGGGGTTTATTTCTAATGATGGCTGTGTTTCTGAACCAACCACTATAATTAACGAAATACCAACACTAGGGTGAACTGGGAATTTTCTGACAGGACAGTTTTCAAATAGTGAATATAGTCTCTTAAGAGTTTCCGACTCAGGAATTCTGTTCTTCATGTATCCCCCTGACTACTTACCTTTAATAAAGCCAGTGAAAAAGAAGGGTTTTAAGACACTTGCTAGACCTTGAGGGAAAGGCCTTGAACATATCCTTACATGTACACATTGTGTGCCTGTGTACATCCATCTGACTTCATAGGCTAATGCAATTGCATACTCAGCTGGAGGCTGAGTTGTCCATGACAGTCTTCCTACTGTAATCATAGAATAGTTTGGATTGGAAGTGACTTTTAAAGGTCCTCTAGTTCAGTCCCCCTGCAGTGAGCAGGGATATCTTCTAGTAGATCAGGTTGCTCAGAGCACCTGACCTTGAATGTTTCCAGGCATGGGGCATTTGCCATCTCTCTGGTTGAACTGTTCCAGTGCTTCAACACCTTCATCATCAAAAATCCTTAGTACTAGTCTGGACCAACCCTCTTTTATTTTAAAACCATTACCACTTGTCCTATCTCAACAAGCCCTACTGTGTTTTTAAGTGATCATTTGCAGGCTGAGAGTCTGTTTATAGGACAGGAATATCTCTTGCATTTAATCCTTCGTATCTTTGGAATTCCCATTCTTGCAGCCCAGTGAAGCCCAAGTCTAGGAAACAGGATACCACATGCACTTGGTTTGACTTTTTTCTGACTCTTATCTGACTCTTATCTTGTTTTATTCCGGACAAGAGGACAATGATGTTTTATGGCTGTGCATTCTGGGTACTTTTATTATTCTGGGAACATAACTACCTGTAACTTTTACAGAATTAGATGCTCTAAAAATCAAGGAGCAAAAAAAGTAGTTCAGTTTAATAAGATATAAGGTCTGAATAATTTTTCATGTGCCTCACAGTGGTAGCTCACTTGAAGTTACAGGAGAATAAAGGTCCCTTTTTTTGCAATGATTCATAGTTACACAGAAATGAATTTCAGCACACCTCACACCAAAATCCCTTCTGAACTACAAACTTTTTGCCCAATAATGCCTTTCACAATGTAACAAAGACTACTATATCTATTCTTGTTCTTGACAGTCAGAGGGTACGTCAGAAAACTAAAATCACAGTAGCCCAAGGAAAAACATCCTTTAAACTATGGGAAATATCTGAGCCTAAATACCTTCATGTCTCCATCCTCCACCCCAACCTCACCCCAGAACTGATACAAGACTTTTTATGCACAATTTTAACCTCCATAATTCACACAGGATTCATCAAAATAGACACTCCCTTGTGTAAAAGATTTAGATCCTCACTGAGACACATTATTTCTCTATTCCACAAGTCACTTGGACCCTTTCCTCATCAGAAGGGTCCTAAAAGTTTGGTAGCATAGCCTTCAGATTATCCTAACTCTGCAGCTAAAATAGATAGCAGCCATTGATTGTAGGACTATTTATCTCTTTCTACTTTGAAACCTAAAATGTTACACAGGAAACATTGGGGCAATGAAATATGCTATTTTAGTAAAACTCAGATACTCTAATGAGTTCTCCAGTTTGAAAGTAGTTGAAACTGCATTGCCTCCTGAAAAAAATTTCTAGGTATCAAAGCAAATGTGTGCACTGAATTTTCCCAGTGTAGGTAGCTGAATGACTGCCTCTCAGCCAGGCTTCACTGCTTGGATATAAAATATTCCCCAAGACCCCAGCAATATCCCATCAATTTTGTGCTTGCTGAGGCAAAGTTCAACACAAACCAACTATTTTCACTAAAGGGAAGGAAAAAAAAAAGTAATAATGTCACAACCTTGTCCAGACTGCTTTTTTAAGTCCTCCCCTATTTTTACATGCAAGGTAATATTCAGAGTCTCTCTAGAACTGTTGATTTTTCTCATGCAGTTTATTTTTCTATTCGACTCAGTTTCAGTTAAGTCAAATAGAGAACAGGCTCTTAGTTGGTTCCCTAACCTGGTTTAAAAGTATATCCTGGAAAGGCAGGACATGTGGTTATTGTGATACAATATATTGTGAGTAAATTTGATCTGTTTTCCACTTTGTCACAAGCTCTCTAATTCCTTGTAGCTGTAACACAGGTGAAAAAGTCCAGCAGTGAGACAAGTGCTAAACCACTGAGGGAAGTCTTGGTACATCTCAAGCTATGAGTGTGCCTCGCACAGACTCAACTCAGCTACTTGCAGTCCAAAGAGAAGTGGATGTTTGAAAAGACACAGCTGGTCTAATGACTCTCATTGGCTAATTCTATACAATTTGCCCTTTTAGAAGCCTCTTTCTCCACAGGATAGAGGAATAGGCTTGGTATCAAACACTGGGGTTTGAACCATCCTGCTGAGACAGATAAACACAGGCACTCTTGAACATGCCCAACGTTGCCTGTAATAGAGCAGAAGATTGAATTATTATTTAATTTTTCCTTTATCCTTGTTATCAAATTCTATATGTCTCCCATGTGAATCTTCTCAGCTGTTTCAGCCAGTTTCTCCAACAAGCTTTGCTTCCCAATAGGGTTTTTTTTATATCATTCCCTCCTTTCACTCTTCCCTTCATTCTCAGGTGCTAGAAACCTTACCAGATCATTTCTATCCAGGAGATAAATGATACATCATAAAATGAAGATACATATCATCAGTCTACAGGCATCCCTCATGTTGGGAAAGACAGCAAAATGGACCTTCTTTCTTTTGGTGGAGGCAGTATGAGTCTTTTTATTTCAAGGAAGACACTGAAAGCATTCATAGTCATCTTCCCTGTGCTGCAGAACATAGAAGGCTTAGAAAAAAGACAGTATTTTTTTTTCTTCTAAAATAATGCACGTGCAATGCACTACAATCACTTTCTTCTGTGTTGCTGCTTGCTGAAGAGCTGACCGGCTGGCAAAAATTATGTTTCACAGACCTGTTCACAAATTAGAAAGGAATGCCATACAATGGATTCCACAGGAAAAAGCAATGAGGAAAAGACTGGATACAGACAAATATATATTAAATACATTTGAAACCAGGGGAATGTAAACAGGAGGCAACAATACTGGCAAGGTGCCTAAAACTAACCAAAGGATTCATGCTTCTCTGCAGAACTCCATAAGCTGACACTTACAGGTTTTTATTGCTTTCACTGCAAAACATGCTTTTCTATATTGACCTGTGTGAAGAAAAATTTTTGAAGGAAAACATAACAGGTACAAGTCAGTTATTGTTTTGCTCATATAACAAGATTATTTTCCAGGTATAAGAGAAACTTCACTGAATTGAATGAGTCTTCTTCAAACATTTGTTCAGTTAGAAAACATAGGAAGCTACAGTACTTATATGTCTTTTAGCCTTTTAAAGACATTCCTTACCAAACTAGCAATTAAAATGGGGCTTAAGAAAGAAAAGTGAAAGCCTTCTCACAAACATGAAAGTACAACATTCATAAGTTGATTATCTCAATAAGTAAATATAGGCTGTGATTCTTCACACAGCAGAAGAAAACAAATCCTGAGAAAACATATAATCTTTATTTTCAAATTTCTGCTGCTTTAGAAAGTTATGAGAAAGAAAATCTCTGATAACTGATTTAAAATTAAATGTGAGCCACATTTAAAAAGTATGAACTTCCATTAAGGCTTGGATGTGAGAGGAGCTATAAAAGTCTTGTATGTCAAATACATGTATGTACTTGCATTTCAAAAACTGAATTATGGTAAATATTTCACCTCAGATTTTCCACTTAAGACTAATTTTTACCATACCTGAAATATTTATAAAGGTAGGGAGAGGAGGAGGGAGGAGAGGAGGAGGAGGGGAGGGTCCAAGGAGATTTTTTTTTGTGGCTTTTCAATCTGTAAAGGGGGGTGGTGATGGATGTAAGAGACAGAGAGAGGCTTTTTACCAAGGCCTGTAGTGACATGGGAAAGTGTCTTATCCTGAAACAAGACAGATTTATACTGAACTTTAGGAAGATATTTTTTGCAATGAGGGTGAGACACTGGCACAGGTTGCCCAGAGAAGTGTTCAAGACCAGGCTGGATGGAACCTGGCCCAGTGAAATGTGTCCCTGCCCATGGCAGGGGGCTTGGAGCTGGATGATCTTTACAGGTGGCTTCCAACCCAAACTCTTTTATGATTCCGTGATTCATAGCAACATGACACTTTACATGCAGACAGTAATGTCCATTGTCATTTCTACTGGCAAATGTAATCTCTTAGCATAACATTCTAGAAAAACAGATTTTTTTGTTCTTTCTTCTCTTCCCTTTGCTTGTTTCAATATGACAGTTTCAGATGCTTTAGCTCCTCTGAATTTGCTAATTTCAAAAAGTTTTCTGTTGATATGTAACCCATGTAGACAGTTTTACAGATAACATCACAGAACTCTGGCATCAAAAGTTATGTTGGTTTCTGGCAAAAGTTGGAGAAGATTAGAAAAGAAGTGCTGCATTATCAAACATTCTGCTCATTAGAAATAAACAACATTTTTGAAGGGACAGAAATATTCAGCTTTGCTTCATCTGCAGCATTTATTACAATGTTATATTATACTATTAATAAACTGAAGTCTGATTCTTCACAGTGGTCCATCCTCAGGATATGCATGTCATAGAAAATTCTAAATACTGTCTTGCAGATTTTCAAAATAATTCAAAGTATCAGTATGTAAATTGACTTTTTTTTCTTCTCCTATGTTCCTATAACTAATTTTTCTTCTTATATATCACACTATCTTAGAGCTTGCATATACCACAGAACACAATTTGTTGCAGCATTATGATTTTTAAAGTACATGTGAGACATACCTTACTGCAAATAGTGTCACACTTTTCAGTAATTGACCAAAGACTAATCTCTATTATGTCTGTTGTAATGTGTATGTCAGTTCTGATGTTCAGGCATACTGAGCTCCAAAAGATCAAACAGAAATTTAGTACTTGTATGTTTTGTAAAGCTAAGCTAAAAGAACTTCCAAATACAAGTAAAAAGAATCCAAAAATGTAAAAACATAGTGAAAAAGACTGTGTTTCATGGGAAAACTGAGAAATGAGATTAATTAAAGAAATTCTTATTTATACAATGATTGAATCTTAAACATAATGTTCAAGTAGGATTTCATGGTATATTGTGCTACACTTAAGGTCTTTCTTTTGACAAAATACTGAACAAAGAGTTTATTGTTTGTCTAATTAAAATCTTAACAGCCTACCGAAAACCATAGCAAATCTTATTATCAATCCAGTTACAATTATACCAGCTTTTCTTTTCATATCATTTATTACAGGAAAATCTCATTAATAATATAGCTAAATTGTATGCACATAAACTTTGAGTATCAGTCCCTTTTATCCAGTGATACACACCTGGTCCCTGCTCCTCTGCTTCCTAAGGCCAACAGATTTAGCCCTCCAAAGGATAAATAGAAAGAAGGGGAAAAGACCGGTATCCCAAGCCCTTGACGTTGATGTCTGGTGTTCCTTCTCCCTTAGTCTTGGATCTGGCTGAGGTTGTATTCACACATTTTCTAATATTGTGTCCTTATTTCCTCTTTTAAAAATGATTTCTCTAAACTCAGTCTATCTGCATCCATTAACTGCTTATTGATTGAAATTAAGTCAGTTACTTTGTTACTGAGTGGTTTTCAGGTTTATTGGATCATTACCATGCACAATATTCAAAGATCTAAGCTGAAACAAGTAGGGCAGTACTCTCCCCTATGCTGGACAATTGTTACCACAGCCACCATGAACTCTGGATATTAAAAAATATATCCCAAAAGCCCACACTGACACAGCAATATAAAGTCTGTAGCCTTTTTCTAGTAACAACACAACCCCCATACATATTTATTGAGCTGGGTGCTCTGTAAAAGCTTATTTCCAACTTTATTTGATAAAAAATACTCTTTTATTATAGGATTTCCAAAGACCCTTCAAATTACTTTCATATTACTTTCAAATACATCAAAATTAAAATTTGATTTTGTCAAATACATTCTAACTTGCATAACCTATCTAGATAAAATGTAGCAGAATTTAGAGAATAATTTTACTTTTGAACTTTTATCACTTTTACAAAAAATTATTTTATATAAACGGTTTATTATTAATTAGGTCTACAGGTATCTACTTTGAATGCAGATTGAATTTACCCTAAAGCTAAAAAAATAGCAAATATGGAAGGTAGACTATTTAAAATAAATTCATGTCGATTCAAACATTTTCAATTATAATCCCTTTAAAAACGTAGGTGCTGCATTTCAGAACACTTAACACTCAAGGACTCAGTTGGCAACCCCAAAATTGTCACTTTCATATGCATAATTGCATAGTGATGAAAAAGGGAAAGCAAGAAAAATGCCTTATGGTGAACGTAGGAAAGATGTTGCCAATAAAAATAAAAATACATTGCCTGAATTTAATTCAAAAACCAGGATTAATATAAGAAGTAAATCTATGTTCTGTATAACACAAAGGTACATTCTTATAACTAGGATATATCACTGAGCAGAATTTTTTTCTTTGTCCAGGTTTGAAATACATAAAGTATTACAGTTCTGTCTTTTTAAAATTCCTAATGCTTCCTGAAGTTCTATTATCTATGCTCATAAAACATAGAAAAAGGTTAAACCTAAGTGCTGGTTTATTATGCTATTAACTACATTTAGTTTATTTTTTTTCTGAAGTCATTTAAATATTAATAATACCTGAGCTAAAGACATAACTATGTCTAGAAATACTTTAAAACAGCCTTTAACTGTGAAATAATTAACTTGCAACCAGGTTTTGTTTTAAAATATGTTTGCTTATTTAGTGCACATAGCTTAAGTGTCAGAGTTTAAGTACCTGATAGAGACAAATATTAAGTGAAGTACACTTGCTCAGAAGATAATTTTATTTAGCATCTTCAAGCAGGGCATAATTAAGTTACTCTGTCATGCAAAATGATGGAGGCTTAAGTAAGTAACAGCTGGTTACCCCAATGGCTGTACAACTGAAGGGCAGCCTTTGGCAGGAAAAGCTGTGCAAACACAATCAATACATTATGCTAATGGGAACAATGTAATGAGCAAGGAAGCAGCTAAAACAGAATGACAAAAAGAAAAACAAACAATCAAACATGTCCCTGCAGCCCTCAGCAAGCATTTCAATTGCAATTTGTGAACAGAAATCTTACAACGGCTGTACTCAAGTACTAGTCTTATCTAGAAATGTTTGCTGCATTCATTTCTTATGTCAGAATAAATTTAATGGCAGCCAGATGAATCCACTGATGGCTGCTGCCTTGGCTTCAATCAATTTACACCATATTACTCCAAGTGATGAATTGACCAAAACCTATAAACTAATAAAAATATTTTTTCATTAATTTTCTCTCTGATATTTTAGCAAAAATAAATTAACTAAACTGCAATATAAATTAGACTTAAAAATGTGCGTATTATAAAACCATTTCCTCTCTGCTGCTACTAATCTCTAAAGGTCTCACTTGAGTGTTTACTTGCCTTGGTGTCATTCTGATTTATTTTGTTCCATAATTGATTGTGACATTACTCCAGTATAGATTTTCTCTTAGATTTATTCACTGCAGAAGACCCTTGTGAATTCCCTAATATACTCTGGAGCAGGTAAAAAACACCCACTAACCTGAACTGGATTTTAGAAGCAGGTACAGGTTCTTAGCTCCAGTGCAGAGGGTAGGTATGCTGCATGTTGAACTCAATATGTTCTGTGCCACAGCTAATCCACAGCCCTTTAAAGAGCACTGTAAAAGACTTTGAACATAAGTGTTTTCAAATAAGACATTTGAATGAACCTGTTTGCATGCTAAATATGATTTGTTCTGTGCTACTCTGATAAGCTTTAAATTTCTTCTTTTTCTACCTGGGGAATTCTTAATGCAAAGCAGGATTCTGCTGGCTCCCACAGAAACGTGCCGTATTATCTTAGAAGACCATCTCTGTGCTATCTCAGAAGAGGATCTCAGGAGAGAACCAAGGTAGAGCACTGATGACATCTGTAACATCCCACTCCACCCCCCTGTCTTACCCATGCAAATTATCCTTCTAACTTTCACCTTCTTTTTGCGTGTTCAGGATAAATTGAATATTAGTCTTTTGGGTTGGTTCATTGGGTTTTCTGGTTTTTTTTTTTTTTTCAACTTAACTGCCACCTTCTCTGGTGAAGTTTCAATTAGTTTATCCCAGATAATAAAAGAGCAAATACAGTGTAGTCCTTCCACAATTCTTATATATTATTATTATTTACATATTCAAATGCTCAGCAGCTATAATCTCACTTACCTATTACAATAGATAATACTGCACAATAGGTACCATAAGTAATTAAAATATGTAAGGCTGCATACTGGATTCAGCATTAGAATATCTCTGATGTCATCATCCAACATTTGCTTTTCCTCTGTCATTCCTACCTATCAAGAATATGAACCCTGAAATAAAAACCCTAACACTTTAACTTTTCTGGGAGCAATGCCAGAAGATAGAAACTTTCTGTAAGATATGCAGCAGTAAATGGGTATAAACTGCACTGCAGAACCAACAACAAGGTGGGCTTGTGACTGATTCAGAGCTGACTCTAGTATGCCTTGGCTGTAGTATACTCAGGGGAAATATGAGTGACCCAAACATTTATTAACTCTCACAAATTCAGTTAATTGTGCAAGGTGAATCTGGCACACTGGGATATTCAGACATCCATCTATTCTTGCTATGGTAACATGTACAGAGAAGATAAACCTGTGTGTTTCCCTTTAGAGATCTGAAACACTTCCTGTACAGTCACTGTTATCATCTGCTACAAGACCAAGAGATATTTGTTGTCAGCCTGAAAAATGTTGTCTACAAGGGCAGAACAGACCTGGATTAAAGCAGAACGTGAATTATAGCTATGAAGAGATTTCAGTTTCCTGAAATTGTATTCCAGCTGTTCAAATTTGAACTCTAAACATGGGAATATGTTGGCCTGAGCCGTGAGAAGTTGGTGTAATATCATCTCTTAGCTTTCTAACATCTGCCATACTCTGATCTACTGTGTTATATGATGGTGTCAGCATTACTGCTGGGAGGGAAATGGCTTATTCCTTGTGTGACTTCTGAGTGCTAAAAAGAGACTTTGTACCAAATCAAGACCTTGAGCTGAAAATACATAACACATTACAAGAATCTAAATAAGTTTAACTGAATAATTTGATTTCCACAAAGATGTTTCATTTATAAGTATAGTTAGTTCAGGGTGGAAGGAACCTTGGGTCTCTAGTCCAACGTTCTCCTCAAGGTAGGGTCAGCTTTGCAGTCAGATCTGGTGTCTCAGGTCTTTATCCAGTCAGGTCTCTCAAACCCCTAAGGATGAAGAGAGACTGCACAGACTCTCTGGGCAACCTCTTGAACTTCACTGCCTTCAGAGGGAAAAACATTTCTCCTTTTATCCAGACTGAATTACTTTTGTTTCAATTTGTGTCCATGGATTCCTGCTCTCCTACCACCGCCACTGTGAAGGGACAGGCTCCATTCTCTCAGTAACCAAGATATAGGCACAAGGGGCTGCTATTCAGTCTGTCCAAAGCTGTCTCTGCTCCAGGCTGAACAAGCCCATCTTCATCAGTCTCTCCTCACAGAGCAAGGGCTCCAGACACCAATAATCACGACAGTCCTTGTGCTGAACTTGCTCCAGTCTATTGCAATATGTCTTAGGAGGTGCTGGGAGGTCAGTATTTCAGATGTCTCCTAATGAGGACTAGGTAGAGATTGGTAATCCTTTCCCTTAATTTATTATCTGCTTCTGTTAACAGAGCCCAGGAGGTTTGTTTGTGACCATGAGTCTTTTAACTCATGCTCAGTTTGATGTCTGTGAGGCTTTTGTGGCCTTTTCTACAGAATTTCTACCCAGTCAGCCATTTTCACCCCGTACATTTGCAAGGTCTGTAGCTTTCCATGGGCCAAACTTTGCATCATGCCTTGTTAATTTTATGTGGTTTCCTGTTGGTTCATTTCCCCATCCAGTCTAGGTGTCTTTTTATGATGACCCTTTCATTTATAAAATCAGAAATTATATCCCAATTTTTTACCATCTACTATTTGGCCATTGGTAAAGATGTTAAACAGGTCCCAGAACAGACCTCCTGTGGCCTTTAAATAGAGCATGACATGGACCCATGACCCCCTGATCCCTTTTATCCAAACTGACTCTTACCTATCTGATGCACACCCACCAAGACTATAGCATCCTCAACTTAGGTACCAAAATATTGCAGGACACAGTGTCAAAAGTCATGCTATAATTAAGGTGACATCCCTAGCTTTCCCCTCATCCACAAACATCCACGTCCCATTGAAGAAGGCAATCAGGTTGGTTAGGTATGCTGACTATTTTCAGTAAATTTCTTGTCCTTCACGAGACCAGAAATCTGTTGTGAGAGGGCTTGCTCAATGATTTTTCCAGGGATCAAAATGAAACAAATTGACTTGCGTATATAGCTAAATGTTTTTAGTTTTCTAAAGTGCTCTTAAAATTTAGTACTACCTAGTTACTTATCTGAAAATAGGAAAAGATGTCACCACAAATTAGATAATAGTAGTAGCTATAATTAAGTGTTGCTTCACAAGTCCTGTAGTAGTAGTAGTAGTAGTAATTAAGACATGTTGCTGAATTATCTGAAATAAAAAGACGAGTGGTGTTACTGAACAAACTAATGACTTTATTAATACTTTTCTTTCTCTGTCTCTGTGGTATATGCTTGACATTTTGACCTTCCTTCTGTATTCTTGAACAAAAAAAGAAGACTGAGATAAGGGCCATATTTTAATTTTCTTTAATTGTATTCAATTTGCTAATTATGGATATTTAAGTAACCTAAATAACAATTATCTCAATAATTGTTATTATAAATTAACATTCAAAGTAAGACAATGAAGTATGGTGAAACCTGTGTAAATTACATGGTATTCTGATCAGTTCAATTAATTATCTTTATTTTTATGGTATATCTTAATTGGATACTTTACATAAATTAAAGATTTCAAGTCCTCAAAGAACGTTATTTATTAATATGAACTCTTTTGTTCAGTACCACATATCCATTACTCAAAACCAACTCAGAATTCAACAGATTGTATGTTTTATGATGTTGCCAATGTTTTAAACAGAAAATCCCTTTGGTTTATATGCCTATATATTCGGATTGTTGTTGTCCAGCTGCTATAATGATTAAATAGGACATACCATCTCTGGAGGAAAACCAACTCAATTAAGTGCAAGAACTAAAAGGCAGTTTTCCTTCCTCTTCCTTAAAATAAATTTTAAAAGGCAGTTCTTGCTTTTTACACTCTTAAACTATAATTAATATCTGTCATTGTATAATAATTATAAAGAGTAATTGCATGCCAATTGGAGCATGACTATTCAATTCCCAGTCACTAGATAGGGATTTTCTGTCATTAAAGGAAAAAAGGATCATCGCTAGATGAGTTAGTTATGGTTTCAATGCATCTCAATACAGGGACCAACATTCCTATTTCTTTTAAACTAATGAGCTGATCAATTTGCTTGGCTTTCAGTGAACCTGATTCAATGGGCTGGAATACAGACTGCACCCTACAAAATGGTGGCGAGACAAAAGACCCAACCTTGTTGGGTCCCCTAACTGCTTTCTTGGACTATTCTGACTTAAATACTTTATCTTGCCATATCACCCATTTTTCGATGCAAAATTTAATGCTTGTCCAAACTAAAAAGCCTCCGCCACTAGTCAGCCTGCTGGGGCTGTGCTGTCAAATACCCTCAATGTATGCCAAAAAGAGATACTCTCCTGCCAGTTCAGTTACATCATCTCACTGAGCGACAGATGCAAAACTAACATTAGCTTTTCTCTTTGGGCATAACCACACATTGGGATTTTGCCAGTGTAACTATATTAGTCAGGTTTGGTATGTGCATGTGGGTTGGTTAACTTTATTTTCTGCTCTCCAGATATGTCAGCAATTCTTTGTAGACATGGCCTAAGAATACGACTATTAATGATCAAAGTGGCAGCTAACAACAACTTCCATATATAAGGTACTTAACTTGCTAAAATGTCCTGGAGGATTAAAAAAAGTATGCTTAGGGACCACAGACTTCTCTTTGATCTGGTCAAAAACAAAAAGCTCACTGGATCTTTCAATTTTCTTCTAGCTGTTTGATGAGAAATGCCATGGTCTTTATCTTAAGATTTTCCTATATTGGACTATTCATGGCTGGTTTTTTTCTGCCGGAGAGGGATAATATCCTATAATATTTTGACAGGTGTAGCTCACACCACAGCTTGTCTCTTCTTTAGGTGTCAGTTTAGGAACTCTACTTTTACATAAAAGTTGGCTGAACCAACTTTTTTTTTTTAAATTTATGGTGGAAATATGAGTAGGACTGGTCATATGTACACTCTACACATAATTTATATACAACTGCATATACTTTTCGTACTTTATCTGGTAGAACCTCACCAATCCTTATGTTAGACTCACCAATTTTATTTTATTTCCTTCAATCATTGATATAAATTTGGAGAACCAACTAGTTGCTGCTATTGTTATATGTGGTTAGTAAATCCAGACTGTACTTCAGGCATCTACAATATTAATTTTCCAAAAGGAATGGAGATTTTTTTTTTCACACTTTGGAAATCACCATGAATAGCAAACAAAGAATAAACATGGTGCAGTTAGATGGATGTAGTTATTTTATTCATTATTTATTATCATTACTTAGTTTTATAACAGTATAAATAATCTGGCCTGGAGTGGGAACAGTCCAGTCAAATTTAGCACACCATTGTTTTTATGCAGTAGTAGTTTGTGTAAATTGTGTTTGTGACAGACTATTATAGTATTAGGTAATATTTTGCATGGAAGTAACAGATGACCCATGACAACTATAACTAAAATATATCTTTGCTGGTGTTACATAGCTAATAAGATGATCATATTCAATCTGTTGAGCTTCACTAAGAGGCAAAATAATATATAGTGCATGATAAAATATCCATGAAAAGGAAAGCTCTGTTATTTACCAGCTACACAAATCCTCTAACAGCCACAAGTGATTTTAGCCACTGTCTCCCTCATGAGCCTTTCAGAATGAACCCCTAGCTCAGGTCACTCACTTTGGTTCCTGTGTCCTACCTTGTAACCTCTTCTTCTATTATATCTGAAGGCATTTTTAGATGTCAGCATCACTGACACAGTATCCTGCCTTCACTGCCTTCCCTGATTGGATGGCCTAATTTTTGCCAACAGGAGTGCTGAATGAAATCATTATTAATGCCCTGAGATTGTTCAGGTGAAAGCTAAGAGTACTTTAGAATGGAGGGTATAATAGGAGACAGGAAGTATAGGAACACTTAGAAGATTAAAAATAATTTCCTTCCCCACTGCCTCTCCCCCACCACCACTGCAACAACACATTTGTTGCTTCTTTTGGGCTGTAAATAGGAACTCTGGAGTTTATATAGGCTGTGTTCCTACCTCTAAAAGGCAAAAAAGAGAGTGAAATCTAAACCTGATACAATATTTAGCAAATTTTGCAGACCCCTTCTCTTGTCATTTCCTTACCAATCAGTTGCTATTTCTGCCACCATTCTCGGCCTTCCTTTTCCAGTGTTGTTCACCCTAATCCCTGAGAGCCCCTGGCATTTACTCCTTGAATGTTTCCAAGGCATGTTAAAGGCTAATCAAAAGTGTCTATGGGGCATTTGCCTTCAAATAATGAGTTCTTGCACCATAATATTGAGGAAAGAGGTGGCATACATTTTTTGTCTTCACAAGTAATTTTTCTATTGCTTGTGCATACATAAACCTTCTTTTATTTGATGCTGTGTTGCAGATATTTTGCATTAATCCACTTTTTTATCCATCTTACTCATAATTTTCCTCCACTTATATGAAAATACAAAATCTACAAAAAAGCAGTAATGCTGAAGAGGGGTTGAAAGCCCGTTTAGTTTCCATACATACACTCCAAGCAAAACTGCAGTTTTTGTAGATGTAACAGAAATGTAAGAAAATAGGGAGAATGCTTACTGAATCACAAGTCAAATAGTATAAACAGAACCATAAATATATTATTCCACTGTTTGTTCAGCTCTAAACCTGACACTTAACAAGGAACGTTTAGCCACATGAGACAGGAAATTGAATCTTCTCACTTATCCACATTCACGCTCTGTCTCTTGCATTTGATTTGTGCCAGATTAACAGAAGAGAGTGAGGGATGAGCTAAATTGTTCCTCCCTGTGCAGAGGGAATGAAGAGATCTCCCAACAGCAAGTGGCTTTCCTCACCATATGTGCTTCTTCATCTTGGCGCAACAGGGCAGGAAAATGAATTTGAGGATTTTTAACACAACATATTATGTAACTTTTAGCTGCAGTGCTTTGCTCCATTTTTGCTTTCAGTGCCTCATTCACACGCATTTCACAGAGAGTGGCTAAGCTCAGAAATTGGAAAAGATTGAACAGTGTGGCAAGATCTGTGGAATTCAAATTAATTTGTTACATGAGGGTGAAATTCGGGTTAGTACTTTACATATACTCGTGATGTAACTCAGTAAGCAGGGTTCTGGTTTTGTAGACATGCCAGGGTACTTAGTTATCATTTCCCAAGCAGTACAAAATCGACCTTATAAATGGGAGAATTCAATGAACTTGCTAGAAGAGGTGAATCTAGAAAAAATAACAGTTCAGGGAGCCTTACCCAAACCAGCTGACAATGCCATTACACGGACCTAGTCAGTGACAGACCATTCTGTTTGAAAGACTTCGTCTCCACATCACCCTCTGCAACACATTTCAGCCAATTAGCGGATTCTTCAGCAAGCATCCCGTCTGTAAATGTTTGCAATACATGAACCAGACACTCCTGAATCTATTTTTAATGATAGACCATCATGTTGTAATCTCACTTTGCCAACATATGACCTAATTTCAGCATTTCAGATGCAGCATTTAAAGTTGTTTCTTTAAATGCTGAATGTTCAGGTCAACATTCTTCACACCACATTGCATGATGGACAGCTTTGAATGAAGTACAAACCAAGTCATGGTCATCCTTCTTTCTTGACTTCATCATATTGATAACAGATGATCCCCATTACAAGGGTATATAAGGTATTGGTACCAGAAGAGATGAGATGAGGAAATGACTGTAGGTTTGCTGCCAGTTGTGAAGTCAATGCAACTCAACCAATGCCCTGAAAACTATGTGGCGTGCACTTGCCTTCTGGAAAAATAACTGGAACAACAGTGAGACAATGTGATGCATTTGTATCCTGATTCAGGACAAATCAACCTGCAATAGCAGATGCTGAAGCCTGTAAACATTACCTCTGATTTCTGAGGAAACAGTAAAATTCCTTGCTATCATTTTTAATAGCGTGTAAAGAAAGTTTCTGAGAACAGAAGAGATCTAAGGGAATCCATAGTATAAAATGTTGTCTATAGGTATTTTTACATTAATATCTTTCTGTACCACTTCATTCTTAAAAAGAAAAATGTATTTTTAAGTGGACCAAAAAAGCTTTCTTTCATATTTTATCAACACAATTTATAAACCAATCAAATGTTTGAAAAAATCTTTGTTCCTAGTCTATGGGCAGACTTGATTAAGAAATTTGATTTCTTCATAATAGACTATGGGCTTTCTTCCAAAATTTAGATCGTATCATATCATATCATATCATATCATATCATATCATATCATATCATATCAGATGATCTTTATCACTTACAAAAAGGTCCATGAAACAGAACTAAAAGTACAATGCTGCTCAGAGTAAAGGAAATTACATATTATATTTGTAGGTTTATGCTTTAGGCTACTAATACTTTTAAATGATCCCACAAACAATAACTCCTCCCTCAAATAAAGAATCCATGTCTACTTGTATTTTCAATTCAGAAAAACTAAAATTCAGACGAACAGAAGTACAAATTAAGGTTTAACTAGCTACATATGCCTATGTAACTGCTAAGCTCACTACGTATATTAGTTTATTTAAGGATTCTAAAGTTTATATATAAAGATTCTGAAATTTCCTATTTGTAATTCTGGAAAAAACTAAAGATTTTGATGTCACTGATTGCATGACTGAAGGGGATTGTGAATATAAAAGTTTTTATTTGCACCAATTAACTGAACATTGAAATTAATTTGAATAAAGCAATAAAGAAAAAGTTTATCTCAGAACATTCTGAATCTCAAAGTTTCAACAGAATACTGTTGCTATTAGTTATCATAAAACTCTTTATATTCTCAATCATGGCTCTCAGTGTACTTTAGAATCACAACTGTCTCCTTTTTTCTCAGTGGAAACTTTTCAAGTTAGTTGTCATTTGAAGTTTTTATTTTCCTTTTAGTACCATACTGCGAGGGTTTTCTGACAATGCCTTTAGGGATGAAAAGTATCCTAATTTTCATTCTTTCAAAACCCTGTGACTCTGCAGAAGTCAGGCCTTTGTGAATACAGAGGTATTAAATTTGGGAGTTTACTTCCACCACTACCCTCTGACAACAAAATATCTTCCCAGTGTTCTGCCAAAGCTCACTCATATGTCTGCCACCAGAGTTCTTCCATTATTTTATTTTCTTTTTAACTTTTATTTTTCTTTCTTGTCAATACTATAAAGTCAGATAACTCGGAGCTACAAACTATCAGAAGTCACAGGTTGTGAAGAATCTGGCAATAAAAATAGGATTTTAAAGGGACAGATTATATGTGTGCAAATATGACTGACTGAAACTGTGGGGAATAAACTACCAAAAAACTTATCTTATCATAGCAAAGTAATACAGAATATCAGAGACATGCAGAGACATAATAATGTTTTCTGGACATCACATCAAATCCTATGTCTTCTGATAATCAAAAAAGGAAAAAAAAATGAAATATTCCATAAAGCTAATGCTTCCTGAGAAAGAATTCCACAACTACAATAATGTTCTCTTTAGAAAACAGAAGCTACAGAGTTGATGCTTATGGCTCATGGCTTATGCAAACATTTAAAAAATGATATAGCTAAGATATTTAGCAAAATTATTGTGCAATTTAGTAAGCGTTTGTTTGCCTAAGAGTCACTGTTTCAGAGCACTGAAGTCCTATGAGTGTAAGGATTCCAATTATAATTTTTTTTTTAATCCCAGGTAACTACTATATTTTAAACATTTTAGCAGATACAAAAGGGCAGCTATTGGAACGTTCACTGTGAAAGCTTCCATACACAGCATGTTCATAGACACAATGTTTGATAAATACTTCACTTGTAAAAAGATGACAGACAAGGCATTGACAGGTGGACACTGACATTTCTGTGGTCATTCTAAATGCAATTTCTAGTAAGAACCTGGGCTTGGAACTCAGCATATTGACTAGAAGCCTAGGCTGAGTGCGTTCACATACTCTACATGTCTGCACACTGCCAAATAAAGCCCAGTTGATCTGTCTAGAGAACAAGTATTGCCATGAGGAAACTGCATTGTCTGGCTCCCTTGCAAGGGGGTCACTGTGATCTTGCATTCTTTTATTCACTGCTGTCTCCACCAACTCTGTTCAAATACCATGTGACCATTAAGTACAGCGGGGGTTATCTCATGTTCCTTTTGTGTTGAAATACACTGCAGACTGGTTTTCCTACAGTAATTATACATTTTTAATATTTTTAAAAACCACAGTGCTGAAGCAGCTACTGAGAAGAAATTAACTTTATCCCAGCTGAAACCAGGACACAAGCCCTTTAAGAAAAAGAAGCTCTGTGAGACAGACACAGCCAGGAGAAAGGCCAAGTGAGGGAGGCAACTGTCCCCATTTTACCTCCAAGGCAGTAACTAAGCAGTCTGTCCACAAGCCACACAACACTGTTCTGTCAGAACAGGCCCCCCGTAGATTAGGAGACTCTTCTAGAAGAAGAGGTACTTTTTAAACTGTTAGTGCCACAATAATTATGTCAGATTAGGAAATTTCATGACCTGCATAAACCTAAAAGCTTCCCTAGGATGAGAAGTCATACATTATGCATTGGAAAGGTATTTAACACAGTGGTTTGCATTATCAGATGAAAGCATCTTGAAGTAATCACAAATAATTGAGCATTTGTTTTCTCCACTTAGAAAAAAAAATAGTAAAAAGTATGCTGTGGCTATGCAAGTGGAAAATCAAAGCATATGATGCAGTTTTTACAGATGCATTTTTTTTTTTAAACTTGAGAGAATACAAATTTCAAACTTCAGGATGAAGACATGAAGAAATGAAGACATGATCTTATATGAAATATTTTTTTTATAACCACAGCTACCTCATGATTGTGGGTGAGGTGATTAGTTTTACTATATTATCTTTTGTATGGAAAGATTGATCAGATCTCTCACATGAAGTAGGGCTGCAAAAAACAGATGGGGAACAAAAATTCAAAAGCTCATAGAAGATTTTCAGGGGCTCATAAACACTATCAACAATGCCATATAATGGGAAACCAATAAGAAGAAAAAAAATGGTGACATGGAAAACCCCTACAGCTTTATTCTACGACAAATAGCTTTTTTTATTTTTAGAAATATATACCAAAAAATGAAACATAGGGGGTTTTTTTAATTATTAAGTATGTAGAAGTTATCAAAATAGATTAGGTGTGATCCAAGTGGTCAAATACCATGGCTTAAGGAGTGGCCAAAGTAAGGTGCTTCAGAGGACGTTATAAAAGTTACCTAATTACAGAAAAAGCTACTCTCTGAAGTTGTTATCTTCATTATTAATTTCTAGATACTACACTAAGCCCTCAAATATGATATTTATCCCTTGAAATTTTTATAGCACTAAAAAATTATATTATGCACTATTTTTATCATTATAATTTTTTTAAATATCATTAGATTCTTGGTTTCTGACAGATGTATGAAGCCTTAACTGTGTATCTGGATAATTAATAGCTGCTTTGGGATCGCCCACCACACTTTTATGAGTGCATAACATACCATGGTGATGTGCATTGGCACTCCAGTTTGGCCTCTTACTCTCTGCATTCAGATCCTGTACTCATTATAAAAGTAAAACTTATCCATTGGATAGACAAACTCCTACCACAGTAGAATCCCTTCAGACTTCACTACAGCTGAGCACCCATTCTGTATTTTTATATTCAGGTACATCTGAACGATCACGAAGCTGCATCAAACTGTTGAGGAGCATTGGCACTGAACTGCTTGTGAACACCAGGCAGAGCTGAACAAGCCCTGCCTTGGGTGCCAGTGGATTTAGAGAGAACTGTGCTGAATTCTGCATGGGATCACCACTAACAAAGACTACTAGTCACACTTCTTCATGTCACTAACAGATTCAAGGGCAGCAATCATTTCAGCAGAGATATCCTGAGATATCCTTTATCTCCTGGGAAAGGAGCTGTGTAATTTTTCTGTGTTAGTCATCAGTTCCCATTTACAAGCAGCTGCAGCTGAAGGCTGTGTTTCCCCTAGGGTTGGTGTACAATATTGTATACAGCACTCCATGAAGGAAGGATGAAAGATAATGAACTTAGGTCAACAACAATTTTTTTACCTCTGATTTGGCAAATACGCTATCATTTAAAAATTGTTTGGGATTGAAACAGATGTATTTATTCTAGTTTTGCTCACAGAAAAAAAAAAAAAAACAAAACTCAATAATGTTAACCATTTTTAATTAATAAGTATTTTATTTATCACTGCATAATGTATTTTCTTATCAGGCCCTTGAAAGAAAAACTAATTAAATCAAATAGAGTGATGAGATACAGAAGAGGTGGTGGCATCCTTTTACATCACAAATGTTGTTAATATTTTGTTGTTTTACCTCATAACCATTCTTTAGAATGGAGGGACTTGATCTAATATTTCCCAGAACAGTAGCATAAACTTGCTAGAGAGCATCATGGAATTATATTTTTCCATAGGGACTCAAAAAAGTGGCTTAACATACCTTAAACCAACATGCATACCTGTTAATTAAACTGAAATTTGAAAGTAGAGCTTCATGCCTGGACTTGTAGGAATACTGGCAAGAGAGGTGAAGACCACTGACCTGGCATTCTCATGCTGTGAAAAAAAATTTTGATCTATGTACAAAGCAACAACATTTTCTGTACAGTGATTGTGTGAAAGTCTGTCCAAATGGCAAACGTTCAGGACAACAACTCCACCAAATGTCCTGCCCACCTTAATTAACGTTATAAGTGATCCAAATACCATTTGCTGAGAATTAATTCAATATTCCCACATGTAATTTTCCATCTTCTGACAGCTACTTTCTCCTCATTTGCATAACCAAATCAGAATGCAGGAATAAAAAAAGGAGGCCTTTACTAAAACATTCTCCCTGTGCAGTCCTAGGAGATCTCTCATAATAATCTTTAGCTAGTCATTCATTTGAAAAAAGTCCAGGAAGGTTGTTCAATGAAAACAGAAATCTGTTGCTCCATAAGCTTTTCAGAACAGGTACTGGATACTTTGTTTCTTCTAAAAATTGTTCGGTAATCTTAGAAGACAACTGAACATATCAAAACAAATACAAGGAATTATGTCATTTTTGTATATTGAGACAGATAAGCAAACAATATAAAGGAACTGGACTTTTTACATTAACTGTGTGTATCTAGTAGATACAAAATTCTCTGAATTAGGAAATCAAGTGCTAGATGGCTGAATTTATAGCAGAATATCGTGAACAAATTGAAATATTAGACTTCTAGCCCTTCCACGAAAACGATCTCCTTTTGTTAAGGTTATCTCCAGCCATAATGGCTCCCTAAACACAACTGTTTGTTAAAATAATTCCTCAGCAACTGTTCTGTATCTGTGAAATAGCTACATTTTCTCTTAGACAGCTGTGTATTGACCTGAAATAAGCAGACATGATATCTGAAACTGCAGACAAGTATATTTTTAATAGACTGCAACAGGGGGACACTTGTGCAAGTGAAGAAACAGGACAACAAGGGCCCATCTTTGGAAATTACATGTACTCTAGTATCCTTAACGTTCTTTGACAAATCCAAACACTTGAAGCTTCTAGGATGTAACAGAGGGCTTTCTTTTCTTTTTCTTTTCTAACATAAATATAACTCTTAATATAACACTTAATTATATTGTGAGCAAAATGCAGTCATCACCTGAATAAGAAAACATGCACACTTAAATTCCTAAGGAGTGTGATTCCTCAAAATAAGTGAAAAAAGGCCTTGGTTAAGGGAAGAAAAAGCAGACATGAGCTGTGAATATGTTGAAAAAGTGATTTCAACAATAAGTGAATAAGGCATAGAGTTTGGAGCCTCTGTGAAACATACTTCACCCAAATGGATGACTTTGTAGGAGGAAGAGAGTCTTGTTTACCAGCACTGAAAAAGCTAGAATAAAAAAGGGAAAATCACTGAGAAAATAAGCACTCTGTTGCTCAGAATCACATCACTGCTGGCTAACCTGACAGGTTAGATCTAAGTTACTTGCTTATACTCTGTCATTTTTAACAGCATGGTAGTGTTAACTGCAGTAAAAAATAGGTCTCGGCACTGGCTTTCAGGCATTACATGTGCTGGTTCCATTTTACAACTGTAGGGGTCCACTCTTCTGTCTACATCTGTGCACAACAACAGTAAGTGGAATGCTTGTGTTCACACACAGGCAAAGAGGCCCAAAAAACTTGTGTTAATATTCAGATGACAAATAAATTTCATTCAATAGGCTAAAAGTCTAGTATAATTTTACAAAAGCCTTTATTTCACTCATGTAGAGGAGACAGAAATTACTAATTAGACTTATAGTCAAACAGTGCTCTGCAAGGTATTAGGGCACTCTATAACATAAAACTGATAGCACTTAAAAATCTGTTCATTGCAATATAATAATTTCTAACAAGTAGATCTTCAGCCTACTGCCACTGTTTTGCAACACAAATAACTTTTTCCAGCAGTGAGGTGTAGAAACCACATTAACTTCTGTCATACAGAAGAGGCTTGCTCAACTGCAGTTTTGACATTTCCTTGTATATTCTGGTGACCTTGAGAGGAAATGAATGTAGTAAAATCCTAAAATGTCGTGCTCTCAACCACCTTCTCAAAGCAAGTGCAGCTGCAGCAGTGCCAGGTGACAGCACTTCCCTTTAGCCCCCAGTCTGGCAAATACCTGCCAAACAACCATACAGAGCTACATGGGTACAAAGAGAAAGAGAAAAGCCAAAAAAAGTTACATCCCTGCCTAAGAGATGGGAGGAAGCACAACACACATTTCTGTCTCCTCCTGTTATGCCTCCCTTGTGCTTAAAAGCTTCTCCCCTAAAGCAATGTTTAAGGACATAATGTACTTAACACTTTCCCTGTTTTGGGTGCTTAGAAAACCATAACTGTCTGTAATGTATTTTTTATGCCTTCTCCTTGTGTGCAGGAGAATTCAAACACACACGGGCTGGTTATTAAAGCTACACAAAAGTACAGGATAACCAGCTCAATTTTAAGCCAAGTCAAATTTGACCTACATTTTAGATAAAAAATGAAAAATACAATGTCAAATTCTACAGTTATATTCTTATATAACACAGATGCACAAAATTCCAACTTACACAGGTCCCTTTAGAGAAGTTTTTAGTAGCTTGAAACAGATGGGATGCATAAAGACAAAGTATTAAAGGAACAAGCATCACTGTTTCTTGACATCACTGGCAAAGCTCTCACTCACTTGATTGTGGCTTTACCAGAACCTTTCAGAAGCAGAGCATAAAACAAAACAACCAGAACTTGGACAAATTTGAGAATGTTGCACAGAGGGGAGCAAAGGGGAAGGAGGAAATGTTTGTAATACCATCTAAATTTAAGAGTGGAAGTAGTAAACGCCAATAACAAAATGCCATCATCAATAACTGTGAGGTAAAGGAGGAAGAGACACAGAGATGAGTTGAGAGTTTAAGCCATAAGTCACACAGAAAAGAACAAGGAATTTGGATATAGGATGCTAAGGATATAAGATATTGGAATATAAAAAGAAAAACAGTACTGGCTGCAATGACTGCTGTATCTTGGATAAACTATCAAGTAAGCAAGCAGAGAAAAAAGAGGATTTAAACAGCAAAAGACTGAAGGTTGAAAAGGTTATATCTTTGGTGGTGGCTGGAAACAAAGAAATTACAAACCTCATTGACAAGGCAAATAGTTTGGAGAAACAGCAGAGAAATTTCCAACCTGGAATCTGGAAACCTCAATGGAGGTGTGTGATCTTTGTAGATCAATAAAATTTTATGCAGTTCAATGGCTCAAAAGGATAGGAGGTGATGTGTTCTGGAAGAAGCTGCTTCAGTTTGTACCATAATCTAAAGTACCCTTTCAGTAGATCTGTTCTTAAGGAGAACATATGGTGGAAACAATTCCCTTACAGAGACTGTTTGTAAAGCAGTTTTGGGCTTTGGGACCAATTTCAGCATCATGCCACATTGGTTTGCCCATGCCTTTTTGACAACTGGATTAGGAGATAGATGCTTTGCCTGCTGTGAGCTCTTCTGCTATACTTCATTCAATTATGACTTCTTCTAGAAAGGCATTTGCAAAATGTAGTGTGTTCTTCAGCCTCAGAGCTAAGAATCTTTTCCTTTATTTTCCATTAAACACCCTCTTGTAAGTAGTTCCCCTCTTCTCTTCTAATCTCCTTCTGACCTTGTTGTTTAGTAATTGGGAAGTGTTTTGCAGTGCTTGAATGAATGGCATTCACAATACCTGCTCTTAATCTATTCCATCTGAGTTCAGTAAAGTTAACAAAAAAGAAAATCAAGTACTTCTCCTTCCTCCCCTTCACTGTTTAGTTATTCTTACTGCACAATTGTAAAAATAAGGAAGTTTTCTGTACAAAATAGATTTATGCAGGTGCTGTGTCATCAATTCTATCAATGAGCCTGATAACATCACTTCAATACCTTTTATATCAAATGAGCAAAACTTTGATAATCACCATGAAAACAATCATTTGACCATTCTATTAGGATCATATTTCTGGTAAATTGACTGATGATGATGATTATTATTATTTACAGACACTCTCAAGTCTGGAAAGCACCATTTAAGGAAAATAAAAAATTACTGAAAATAAGTGTCTAAACCTAAGACAATATTTCATAATTAACCTATTTTTATTTGGATTACTAAGAAACATAATGTTCTACTATCGTTAAATTTTTACTCTCTTGCATCTCTCTATGGTAATTTCATTCCCTGTCAGGAAGATTCACTTAAACTGAAAGATAAACTTAAAAAAATATGTTTATATGACCAATTAAAGACTTTTTTAAAAAAATATAAATTTCTTTTATATGTACTAAAATCATTGCTTTTGCTGGGCTTTCTATACTAGCTATTCTCATTTCATGCAATATAGTAAAGAGCTATGAGAAAAAAAAAGCTTGTACACACACTGATTCATATTCAGTATTAAAAATCTAATGAAATAGATTCTAGATAATAGATGTAGCTATAGATAATAGACTTAGTTTTGTTTTTCAAGAGTAAGTATAAAGCTCACTAGTCTTAGTGAAATCAGACTTCCGTCATTTCTTGTTCCTGGTGTTTCTATTTATATGAGACATGAATTGCAAATTCACTATCACTTACATGAAATTTTAGAATTTTATTGAACTTATCAATTCTGTTATGAATTTTACTGTCCTTGTATCTCATCAGATTTTTTTGTCTGGATCTTGTATTTTGACAGGATGTTCAATTTAGTGTCATCTTCCCATCTTCAACAGAATGGTCACAAGGGGTTGAAACATACACCAAACTACTGTGATTAGCAAACACTTTAGTAGAGTCACCATAATTGTACTTCAAAATGTTATTTGTCTAAAGGAAATACAGGGTAATATGGTTTTCATTAGGTGCTGATCGCCTCATGGGGATCAAGTTCACCAGTGTGGTGGGGAACTGGTATCAAGTTCAACAGGTGGTATGTGATGAGCTTGTATAAGCATTGCTGTTTAGGCTAAGCCTATGCATGGCAACTTACCAGTCCACAGCATTTTATCCTATCTGTAAGATCAAAATACTGATACTGGTAAGAATCCTATGCAAAACTGGAATTCTTGTAGGAGGAAATAAGAAAGACTAGAAGCTGAATATTTACTCAGAGCCAAGCTTAAACGCCTTCTTTGTTTCTTCTGCCTTTCATACATGTGTTTACTTGCTTTCAGAAATGTGCAAGCCTTGTTAAAGCTATGACAAAGGCTATTGATGTACTGCTTCTAACTTGGCAAGAATGTGAAGTTTCCCAAGAGCATCCCAGAAATAGTTCCAACACAATTTCTAGACAGTGTTCTATTTAAAGATTTTCTATTTGTCTTAACTAGAGTATAAGTGTTAAAGATAGTTCCAATTAACTTTCTCTTACCCATAGCTTTTTTTTCCCCAGGATGTGAGTTTATCAAATCTTTCTTAGCTGAAAAAAATCCCTCTTCCTGTCTACTTACAAACATTTTTCAGTAAGTGATAAATTAGCTCAAAGATGTTTTCCGTATGGTTTGTGTTATCACTGGTTTTACTTTATGCAAATTAAACCAGCCCTTACAGTGCCCTAAAAACCTAAGATTTTTTTTTTTTAATGCTGGAAGGATTTATCTTAAACTTGCACTTGGTGAAGACAACCAGATTTTTCACACTGGAGAAATCACAGCCAAAAGATCTATATTTTTGTGAGGTGAATCTGATTCCTAAAATGCAGTAGCTAAAGTATAATTTATTCAATATTATCTTTATGAAACATTTCTGGTCTGTCACAAACTGCTTTCCATGATTATTCTTTTCTTTTTAAGAAAAAGATGATGAGTTATTTAGCTATCTGTGCTTCACAAAATTGTTTCTGCTTCTCAGTTAGGATTAACTACTTATCACAGAAGCCAGCAAGTAGCCAAAAAGACCTATTTAACATTCTTTAGCATGCAATTCCATCTTCATCTACATCTTACCAACTCTCTGACATTCCCCAGGATGTGGTAGGAAGCTGATCACAGGCAAATTTAATTTTTCTGGCAGCTCATTCCTGACTTTGGGAGAAAAGCCATCATTCATGATGGGGCCAGAAGCAAACATGTCAGACAAGCAAAATGCCACTGTTTTCTATCATGTGGCAGGTGCACATCTTTTCAACATCTACAGCTAGGTATGCCAGCTTGATGCTCATGCTGGAACAGACACGCAGCTATGCAGAAATGAAAGGGGTTTGCAAGCCTCAGGTGCACACATGAGCACCTCACTGGCCTAAAAAACTAAAATATATATATTTTACTAAACACTTCTGTCTTGGAGGAGCTGGAATTGTTTCTCTCTGTGATATGTCCTGGAAAACTTATCATGGGGTGGACTAGATGATCTTAAAGGTCTTTTCCAACCGAGTTAATTCTGTAATTCCATAATTAAAATCAGTGTTCACCATACATACTCAAAATCCTTGTAGTTTCATTAATATAAAAGTAAACAGGGAAATTATATCTTTCTGTAAAGGCAATAGGCATATCTTAAAACAATAAAGTCCAGTCTTTAAAATTACATATGCATTAACTTTGCACGGTCAGTCATTCAGCAAGAAAATCTGCTGAAAGTCAGGTACACACTATGTTGAATAACAAAAAAAATCTAAACAGGGGTTAGAAATTTTAAAAAATAGTATTTTCTAAAAAATTTCTTGCCTGAAAACTCATTAAAATCTTTTCGCAAGTTTTTTTTTTTTAAATGCAAGGTTGTTATTAGAGACAACAATCCGGGAATTTTTCAGTTTAAGATATTGGAAACAGATTAAAACTTGTGAAATAATGCTCTTTAAATATCAGAACTGCTCTGCTTCCAAATTTCAGTTTAAATGTACAAGGATAGAAAATGTTGAAACTAAAAAAAAGCTTTCAAATGCCTACAATATTTTAAATTACCCAACCCATCAGTTTTGTCTCACTTATAATGTAATAAATGTTTTAAAAAGAATAACATAATCACATTTTTCTTTTAAGAACTAATTTTTAGAAGAGGTTCTCACAAAGCAACATTTGAAAGACAGGAGGATCTCTAACTGGTTTCTCATTACAGGTATCTTTTGCAGATTACATTGCCACCCAGGAGAAGTATGACTACTCCTTTGTTCTCTAGCACCAGCTCGTGGGAGGCTGGGAGGGAAAACAGATTTGGGGCTGCTGAAAATGTTTGTTCAGCCAGGGGTGGACCCAGCAATGACCATGGCCTGCAGTGCACTGAATATCTTCCAGCTGGAGGGGAACATGCTGCCTCAGTGATAAACAAGGAGCAAGGAACTTCCTCTCAGACAGAAAGGCAACAGAGGAAGATTGGGCCATAAATTGCAATTTGGTCACACTCTTGCCCGCGTCTTCTTTTAAACTCTGCTTCTACAGTAGAACAACAAAATCCTAATATCTGCCAAGGATTAGGTCAAAAATCAGAGCAAATTATGAAGCATAGAAATTATTTAGCTCATGAAATTTTACATTTGAAAAAACATGAAATTAGAAGGATGAAAAGTTTCTCAATTTTTAACATGATTTCCAGTGAGAGGGAGGGATATTTCTATCAGATGAATTTTAACTAATTTTCTGTTCCAAGACATAGAATAACACTGTCATTTAGGTTGGAAAAGACCTCTAACATCATCAAATCCAATCACTGGCCTAACACTGCCAAGTCCACCACTAAACCATATCCCTAAGTGCCACATCTATGTCTTCTAAATACCTCCAGGGACAGTGACTCCACCACTTCCCTATTCAATGCTTGACCACCCTTTCAGTGAAGAACTTTTTTCTAACATCCAGCCTAAACCTTCCCAGCCACAACCTGAGGCAATTTTCTCTTGTCCTTTCACTTGCTACCTGGGAGGAAAAGCAACACTGTCCTTGCTAAAGAAGGTTGTAGAAACAAGCTAAACAAGTCCAGTTGTCTGAGCTGCTCTTTATGAATCTTGTACTTCAGACATGCAAAAATTAAAGTACTGATAGTGTTTTTATAATCTTACAAGTCCTCCCATTTTCTAAGGATTCTGAACAAAAAAAACCATTAGGTGCACAGAAATGCCATTTTGAACAATGATAAACTGCTGAATGTGGAATATATGACTTCAGCAGTCTTCTGCTCCTGTAATAATGAAAATGAGAAACTGTTTCAAATAGCCCTCAGATTAATCCTCATGCTACACACAGTGTTGGCAACAGAGATTCTAGTCTAATCAAGCCAAACATTATTCATAAAATGAAAGAAATGCTAAATTTATAAATGTTGTCTTTCTGGATTTTTTCCCATGATGTGTACTGCATGGACTACCTGCAGAGCTAGATCTCAAAATATGATCAGGATTAGTAGAGAATGCTTTGAGGTGAAGAACAAGCTCAATGAGTGCTGCTCATTGACACAGTCTGAGGAATCGTCAAAGATGCTGTTTTCTTGCAGTCACAGGAATAAATTTAGTCAAGAATTCATAATTCACACACACAAAAGATGATCCGTATAAATTATTTTTTTTTAATATGGGAGAAGTAAGAAGTCTATAACTGAACTATCATTAGTATATGTTTTCTTTAAGGTAATGAACATATATTACTACACTGACAGAACAATCTCTTCCTCCCACTGAGAATTGAATTTCTTTATCTTGACAATTACAGCAGTAAGTTACAAGTCAAATTAATTGTGGAATACTTTTTGTATTGTTTCTAACTTCTTTTACTGTTACCAACAAACAGATGGATATAAGCATAAGATCCACCGAACAATAAATCCAGCACGAAAACAGCTGGAACATTAAGATCATAAGCATAAAAATTTATGGGAAAATGTCTATTTTAAAATTACAATTTGTCTATATAGCTGTTATGAAAAAAGAGATCAGATTTGTCAGAATAATTGGAAAAAATTAAACTGTATCTGCCTTGTTAGATTACACCTTGCAATTTCTTCCAGTTGGAGAAGAAGGAAAAATTATTCCATGTTTTTATGGTCTTTCCTAAGCAGAAAGTGGAACATCTCTTCTTTCACAATATCGGGAACAAGTATCCATCTTCTCATTCAAGAAAAATCTTTCCAGATTAATATAATAAATTATGTCTGATAACAATGATGTGTAATAATAATCTGTGAATAAACATGATTTATCCACCTGTCAAAAATGCTAAAAGGAATGCAATTTACAAAGTTCAGTTTATTAAACAGGGTTGTACTTCAGACAGCCATCTATCCTCAGAAGGCTTTAGTGCAATCTGCCATTTTAACTTAATTTTACATAGGAATTCAAACACCTGTTTTAATCACTCAACTATTCAATATATTTTTCAGTGGCATTCTGGTCATTATGACATTTCAGACATCTCTAGCCTAAATAATTCCAGTACTCCCAGTATTTTGCCATATACATGTGCATGACATAGAGAAAAGGTATATTCACAGAATGTTTTTTCACAGAATTTCTCCCCTTTGCCTCTAAAGCACCTTACTGACATTAATGCAAGTGTTAGAAAATTAGTGGTTTATGTCTTAGGGGGTCATTTTTCATACAGTTTAATGACACACTGAAATAATTTAATTTTTTGTAGTAGGTTCCTTTCATAAAGGAGTCATCAAAACAGGCATAAACATGAATGCATGAATGGACAAAGTTATGAACCAGACGGAAAAAAAAAATAAAGATCACACAGGACCTAAAGTCAATGTTCATATTTCCTTTGCAGAACTTCTGTAAGAATTACAGTCTCAAAATAGCATGTTTAATAGCATTGGGAATTTATATTCTGCTGCTTGAAAATAAGTCCAAATTAGTAAACATGGAGACCAATACAAGCCACTAAGCTTGAATTATGCCAGGGTATTTTGGATTGGTACTTTAACATTTTTTTTAAATTATCCATCCATATATATATATATATGTATATTTCAATAATGTACAGTAGTTTTCTCAATTGTATATTAGTTTCAAACTTACATGTAAATGGAGATAATAAAAATTAAAAGAAACAGCATTTGTTATAAAGGACTGTTACAAATGTCAAGACTATAAACCAGCTATATTCCCATTGCATCTTATCAAGTTACCTTAGCTTTTACTGGGTTTTTTCTTACAGACATGTCTGCATGCAAATTCAGGCATTTACCTCAGCTGCATTCACCAGCTAGAGACCCAAGAGTCTTCACGAGCACAGAAGAGAGAAAGCAGTTTCTCATTCTGTGCTTTGCAGCAAGAACATATAATCAAGATTCCTAGTCTGTCTGCAGATAAGTACTTCTGCTTATTTAAATTGCCTTCCTCATGCATATTTGAAGTTTGATTGATGCCAACAATCAATTGGACTTGATTATGGACTTGTGCCGACTCTACAGGTTTACACTCCTCTAGACTTTATAAAGAATTTCTTAGGAAGTTTATACTTTTGCGAATAAAAGTATATTATTCAAGAATTGATCACCAAGTCTACTAAATGTTAGGCTAACTTTCCTAGGGTGAGCTTGGAGTTTTGGATCTAGACACCTATTTTCAGCATTGGTGGTACTTTTTTTGTTTGTCAGTTGGACTGACAGTGAAATAAGAGCTGCTCAGTAGGTTTGTTATTTAATTAGTGTTAATTGAGTACTGAGTAAGTACAACCTCTTTTTCAAGAAATGCTTAGTAACTTCTGCTATTATTGTAAACACTGCTAAAGTCTAGGAAAACTGATATTCCTCAAAACATTTTGGAAAACTTTTAACTACTCATTATTCAAACAGAAGTGTATCTAAAGTTAGTATTTGGAAGTACCCCTGGCACATAACAAATGTCGTGATAAATTTTTTACTGTAAACATTTCATGAGGGAAACAGTGCTTTAAAATAACACTTTAAAATCCCCAGCTTTTATTGCTCTGTTCTCTCTGAGTAAGTTCGAGCCATAAAAAAAAATAATTTCAGGATTCTAAAATAACTGCAATGTGAGTAAGCACCAAAAGAAGTCTGTGCAAGTTTTTCATTTGTTTCATCCTCCAAAAAATCATAATATCAAATTTCAAATAAAATATTCTTGTTGTTTTAAGAATGTTTCTTATGGTGTTATGCATTAACTAGGAAACTACAAGTTTATTCAGACCATACATATGCGTACAGTAAGATACTACATTTTTATCCCATTCAGAGAAGTATCTTAATTGTATGGAATATGTAAACTGGTATGAAGACATCTGTAATGCTCTCTGTGGAAGCACATTTTTATTTGCAGCAAAAAGAAGACGCACTTTGAAAAGAATTGTTTGAATTATAGAGCTACTCAGCATTTTTTCCCTCCATAAAGAAGAGGGAAGAAAAACAAATAATTTAGAAAGAAAAAAATTACAATCAACAAGTGGAATTTAGTGTTAGAAGTTGTGTGAAGTAGCATCATTTGTGTGTTCAGTCTTGGGTTTCAGGAAAGAAATGCAAAAGTGACGTTCATTAATCTTGTCTTTAAATGTAGAAACCAAATCATCCTTTACTACAAGCCAAGGTGAACCGATGGTGTAAATCGAAGTCACTGCATGGTTGCCAGCAGAGAAATATTTCCTATTTCAATGCTCAGTTGTTCTGGTTCAAGTCCTTGCCATAAACCTGATTTGATCAAGCTGTTAAAAGTGCCACACATTTATACAACAAAGTAGTTTTGTGACTTAAGCCTACAAATACAAAAAAGGCAGAATTTAAAAACTATTTGCTTAACATGTTTTCTTATGTCAAATGGGATTTTTTAACTTATTCTATCTGTGATAAGCCATTACGTTGGTACTCACTTCCCTGACTTAATCCAAAAAGCCATGAAAATAAGCCTGATCCAATTCAGTAAGCCTGCTTCAATTTTTAGTGAGGAAAATGTTTTTTCTGCCACACTCTCTGCACCATACAATTCTTCTGTTTGAATTAGAAAGTGTTTCATCAAGGTATACAGAACTGTTCTCTAATTCCACAGACAAGGGTGCCCTCTAAACGAGAGATATATCAAACCTTTGCACAATTATAAGTGAACACATGCTGACTTTTCCAATTAAACTAAAATGAATATTTGAAAACATTATACAAAACACCTGCTAGAAGAAAAGACAAGAATTCATGTGAAAGATTGTTGACTTTAATTTCTTATATTTCCCATTTATCAAATATTTGTAGTTTTGAAGATTGATGCTAATATTATTGCTTTTCCCTGCCTAACTCGTCATTTCCACCACTGTCACCTCAATAAATACTTACACAGTCGACATTTACCTCTGCTTTCCCTTAAAAATGAGAGAAGGAGAGTTACATGTCTGACGTGTTTTGCATCCAAGTATGAACCATTTAGTCTCTTATTAAATTATCAGGAAATTGTTCTCTTTTTGCATTCATATAATAATTAGTGAATTATGCCTTATATTAATTTACACCATTCATTTTCTCCTATTCTATTTTTGGTTCTTTTAATTTTTTTTCAAGTTTTGTGTGTCAACCAGAGACAAAAGTAATTCTTTTCATTCTGCCCCAGTATTTTTCTTCATTATTTTTGACAAATGTAAGTTGATCTTCTTAGGCTTGTGGAATGCAACCAGATTTATCAGATCTGTGGATGATAACAAAGATTGATAGTGCTTCATGTAACAGGCCACAGCATCACTGAAGGGCAATAACAAGTTAGAAGAAACAGTCATTTAAGGTTATACTGAGAAATTGTCAACATTTTTATGCCAGTCACACAGCAATCACAATCAGTTTCTTGTGTCAATACACAGGGAGCCTACCTTTTGAAACATACACTTTTATTGTCTCTGAATTCTGATTGTTTTTTTGCCATTCAGAATTAATTATTTGTAAGAATGAAAATGTTTCAGGGCTGTAATTATTGAGAGATGAAAATATAAAAAGAGTAGTATTTTGATATGTAAACATATCACTTACCTTCTCCGCTGATTGGGCCGTACCAAAAAAGATTGGAATAAAAGCTAACCAAATTATGCAGGTTGTGTACATAGTAAATCCAATGGGTTTTGCTTCATTGAAGGTCTCTGGAACCCCTCTTGTTTTAATTGCATAAACAGTGCATGTGACCATCAAGAGGATACTATATCCAAGGGAACAAATGAGAGAAAGATCTGAAATGTCACATTTGAGAACTCCTCTGGCATTTTCTGGCTCAAGTGTCCTCTGCTCTCCATAGTCTACAATGGTATGTGGTGGGTCAATAGCAAACCAGATGAAGACTCCAATAAGCTGCAAGGATATGAGGCTGAAAGTGATCACCAGCTGCGAAGCTGGACTAATAAATTTAGGAGCTGTGACAGATTTTTTACCTTGTTCAAATATTCTGTGAATCCTGTTTGTTTTGGTAAGCAATGCAGCATAGCTGAAACACATGCCAAGTCCTAAAAAGATCCTTCGAAATGAGCAGACCACCGTATCAGGAGCTGCAATCATTAAAAAAGTGATGGAGTAACAGAGAAAAATGCCAGTGAGGAGCACATAGCTGAGCTCCCGCCCAGAGGCCCTGACGATCGGCGTGTCGTTGTAGCGGACAAATGTCACGATCACAAAGGTGGTGGCAATTATCCCGAGGATAGCTATGAAGACAGGCACGATGGCCCAAGGAGAGTGCCACTCCAGTTTGATGATAGGGATAAGCTGGCAGTCGGTACGGTTGGCATTTGGTCGTTTATTGATGGGGCAGAGCTCACAGTTGAATTCATCCACCTGGTAATGGTAGCCCTCACAGCGCTCACAGTGCCAGCAGCAGGGCACTCCCTTCACCGTCTTCTTTCTTTCCCCGGCTTTACAGGGCAGGCTGCAGACAGAGGTTGGGTGAGTGTGTTCTCTGTTAGCCCACTGCATGTCTTCTACCTGTGGGTATAAAAAATTAATGAGACTTCTATTTTCCTTCATTTATAATATCCTAATCCTGGCCACAGGTTTGTCATAAATCACTACATGCTGACAGCACAAATACAGTTTACCATAATAAGAAACCTGTTTCTTTCCCTTGCACTGACTTTAAAAAAGTGTTAAATGATTGTGTCCAATAAATCATTCATGCCACAGGCTTGATGAGTGTCATTAGTTTCTATTTACCTCTTTACTGCTGACCAAATTGACATCTGTAAAGATATTTTTTGACTCCAGGCTAGGTTAAAAGCAAAAAGCCCCATACACAGTGCTGTATAAAGTTAATCACATGCAAATATAAGTATCAGTAGTTCTCAAACATTTAATTACAAAGTAAGTCTATTTTCAGAGTGAGCTTCAGAGCAATTTCTGGTACAGTAAAGAAATACATTAAAATCTCCACGCATCAGCACTGGCAGAATAAAGAGTACCAGAAAAGAAAGGTCTGTGATGCCACCCCTTCCACAAACGTGGATATTTTATACTTTTCCAACTTCGAAGCCTTGAAATGCTCAAAAGTGTTTTGTTTATATTCCTAGAAGATTAAAATAAGTATACAGTGCTTTCTGAATAATAATGGAAAAAGATGTCTTGACTACTGCTTTAGTTCTTCTGATATAAGTCCAGGGATCTTTTTGTTGCACAAAACAATGCAATCTCGTTCTAGAAATCCTAGCTTTCTCCACAGCAGCACATTAGCAAAATACACTTTTTTTCATCCACTTCTGTATTCTTCCTGCGTGCCCTGCAAATGAAATCTGAATAGGAAACTCTCAGATTTAAAGAATTTCCTACTTTAAATTATCACAGAGTTTGGTGCCAGCTGTCCTTAGCCCACCACTGTTAAAGCCCTGTTCTGCAGAGGTTACTGTGAGTGATGGGTCCAGAGCTGTGGCTAGAGCAGAGCTCCTTCTGAGCACCAGAACCACTCCTTGCTGCTCCAGGCCTCACCTTTCATTCCTTTGTGAGTACTTAAGGACAAAGCACTTTCCTTGTTCTTGTCTATTAAGTACTTAGCACTTTTGTTTCATTTGGACGCTTTATATATTAGCCAAACAGCAGTAACAAAACTTCAGGCGTCAGGAATGTTTTCAGTTCCTTCTGGAGGAGGACAGAACGAGGACAGCTTATAAAAAGGGGTAATTTTGGCCTTTAAAGTTTATTTTTCCAGCAATTTTTAACAGACCTGAGAGGAAATCACAATGTAGCATTGCTGGCCTTATTTGCCTTGCCCAGAGAGCCAGAGCACCAGTTACAGAACTGCACAGGGTGAATAAAGCAGCAACAAGCAGCCAGAATCCTCCTTCTTCTGTGCCCCTTCAGTGCAGGACTTTGATGTTGTTCTCCACTCCAAGGGACCACAGAGTGACAAGGAGACAAGAATCACTTATGAAACCAGCTCTGAGAGCCCTCAGAGTCACTCGAGGACTTCAGTGGGAGACAATCCTGAATCCTCAGAAGTAAAATCCACCTGCCCCAGCCATTCATTCTGGTTACTTTCTACATTGATTTAGAAATTTTCATCCTTTAAGATTCTATTTGTGCTTGACTTTTTCTATTGCTAACCAGTCAATAGTGCTTATATTCATAATTAATTTATTAGGGAAAAAATTCTTTATCCAGTGAATTTTTCAACATTCATAACTTTATATAACTTTAAATGCTGGAAATGATATCTTTTTTAGTTTGCATCAGATGTATCAGAGTGAAAAACATATATCAATCTTTACCAGTTAGCTTCAAAAGTAGGAATTTGTTATGTCATTGCCAATGTGAAGTGTAACCTGAGGCACTTTAATGTTTTGCAAACCATGAAGAGATTTTAGGCATGTTTTTAGTGAATTAAAATGCCATCAAGAAAAAAAGCATATAAAATTATAAATAACTGTAAAATTAAAGGATTTTAATTTTTTTTTTTTTTTTAGTAAGGTGGAAGCTCTTGTAGATAAAAGGGAATTTTCTGTATTATCTAAGCCATCGATTCACAACACAGTAAATATGACCTTAGGATTCCTAATGCCAGATAAGGACCACTGTAGCCTCATGGTATTAAATACTCATCTGGTATTAAATCACCTTGCTAATTTAAATATATTTAAAAATTGGACACCTAAGATTTATCCTGTCAGGCTTTCTGCCTATCCATGCCATTCTAAATTGGTGCTGGATAAGGTGTTGTCTACTCTCCTTGTCTACTCTCCTGGTGATTCTGTATTGTGTGCTATAATCCAGCCAATATATAGTACCATTACTTTCTGAGTCATCCCAAACTTACCGTACTTATCTTATGTTATCATACTTATATGATAATCCTATCATTATGGATTAATGACCATGGCCTGCTGTTGCCTCCATTATTGTAGTATGTGAGTAAATCACAAGCTTTGTATTTATTCTCCTAGCAACAATGTGAAGGTGAATTGTCTTTGCTATCATGCTGATTTCATCATAGTATGTTTTTCCTCATGTCTAGTAGATGAAATAACAAGGGGTTATGTGAGCTTTTAGGATTTCAATGATTAAGACCAGGAGATTGTAATAGAGGTGAATTTTTTCTTACTGCATCAAGTGCTCTGCTGGAGCTCTATCAAAGCTGTTTCATACAAATCTGGGTTATTCTTATGCTTTTGAGGAAGCTAATTGCTTAAATGATTTTCCTTTCCATAGTCACCAGATGATGTATTTTGCATAGTCATCACAATCTTGATACAAAATTGGCAATGACATAACAAATTCCTACTTTTGAAGCTAACTGGTAAAGATTGATATATGTTTTTCACTCTGATACATCTGATGCAAACTAAAAAAGATATCATTTCCAGCATTTAAAGTTATATAAAGTTATGAATGTTGAAAAATTCACTGGATAAAGAATTTTTTCCCTAATAAATTAATTATGAATATAAGCACTATTGACTGGTTAGCAATAGAAAAAGTCAAGCACAAATAGAATCTTAAAGAATGAAGATTTCTAAATCAATGTAGAAAGCAACCAGAATGAATGGTTGGAGAAGGTGGATTTTACAAGGTATAAATCCTATGTTTTAAAATCTAGATTTTCTGGATTTATTTTCTATGCAAAAAACCCCCACATTTATGGTGATCTATATTTATCAAAAAGTGTTTTTTCAAAAGTTAGTTCCTGCTCACTAGTTTTGTATTTCATTTTCTGTTTAAGGCAAAAGAAGAGATATAGTCCCAAGAAACATTGGCCAGTATTTGAAACTGAAAATCCCTTCAAAATACTTGCATATCTAAGAAAATTCTGTGTCATTGTAGGATGATAACTCTGGAAGTTTGTGGAAAGATGGGATTCTCCCATGAACACAGCCATCTGACAACCCTCTTTATAGCTACATTAACCAGTAATCTTCCACAGTAAGAAACAACCAGCAGAGCAAAGCTGTTAATTCTAAAGACTTGAAGTTCGCATTGGTCTGTATTTGAAATTAGAGTCTGCAGAAGAAGGCTGTATTGACCTAATTTTGACATGGTTCAGTGGACTGAACAGTGGTAATCATCAATGAAGATTAACTGTCCTTCTGGAAAGCATATTCTGTTTTCATTTCAGCCAAAAGCAGCCCACGTCACTTAGCCCAAGACCCACTCCACAATGAGCAAGTGTGCTAAGTGGGAATAATTAGCAGACTCATTTCACAAGCCGACTCTTGGTTGAAACCAAAATGCTGATGTGTATATATCCTCAGACTGCAACTTAGACAATGCTGTACTTCTGAAGAAGCAGAGGTTAGGATAGGGGAAACTATACCTCAGAGTGAGCACCGTGCTTTTATTACACTTGAACTGCTCTGTTAAGTGTTTTTGTATACGCAGACCTTAATAATTGAAAAACCATGCTAATTCTGGTCATCCGGCTCACTCCCAGCTGTCCACAACCTGCAGCAGTCTTTGCCTATCAGGTATTTTTGAGCTATTACTTGACATAATATAAAAATAATAAGTAAATGTAGTCTTATAATTCTCTTTCAGTTTTTTCACTGATTTTTTTGATTGTATGTATCAAAGATTCCAGTTTTTTGAACTTGTACAGAAGATTCACCCATTACATTTCTCTCTTTATTAGCGAGTACTATTGATCTCACTTCTGAGATTATACACTAAATGACAGCAGGAACTGTTAAGAAACTACAAAACAAAGGAGGATCATTTGGGAACACAGAACAAGGGACTATTATAATTTCCAGAACTAGTGAAAACCTGTAATAGTCAAGCTTTAAAGGGAGTTGCTGGATGCTCATCCTCTTCTGAAAACCGTAATTTTTTAATGTAGACATAAACACTTTAACACTTTGCAGTGAAACTTTCAGAAGTGCCAAGGGGAACTTGCTCAGTATAGCTAATTAATTTAAATGAGAGTTAAGTGCCTTGTCTGTTTAACTGCTTTTGAAAATCCCACTATGTTTCCATCTGCAGTTTTCACAATATAAATACTTTGGAAAACTTGTCCTAAAGTGATCCAGAAGTTCAAATATTACAAAACTCACTTCAGGGGATCTTAACTTTACGCACACATTTCTAAAGATTCTTATGGGGAAAAGAAACTGTCAAAGAGGTCAAAGTCAGACAAAAAAACTGCAAAAACACAAAAACAAAACAAAACAAAACAAAAAAAACAAAGAAAAAAACCCCAAAACAAAACAAAACAAAAAACCACCCACAACCCACAGAAAAGAAGGTGCTCTTTGATATTGAAAAGATCAAATTCTGCATGTCTTCAGGTGTTACTGATTAAAATGTCTGGGTCTGCATTCTTTATACTGTTCAGATCCTACCAAGGCTGAGCAGGTCTCAGATTGTTAAGTAACCTTGGGCAAAAATGGTTTCTAGAAGATTTATTTTGTCACCTCATTTTCATGTGACATCTTCTAGATCCAGCGCACTACAGTATATTACAAGGCAAAGTTGATTGTTAACTGCATCTGACACTATCTAGCTCAGCTGGACTGGGATAGTCTAGCTCTGTATCTGTTATTAGTAATGGTTTAAACATCATCTCAATTTTACGTGAGTAACTTCTCTGAATCTGGAAGGTGTCTGACAGGTTGATGTGCTACTGTGAAATACCTCACATTTCCCTAAGATTTCCCTCACATTTCCTATTTCCTACTATTCCAATACTTACCAGAGTGAAAACATCAGAAATACTTTGACAGCATGTTTGTAAGAGGTATATTCATTTGCTGTGAAATGCATCATGATACAAAAAGAGAATGGTGTCACTGCTATTTCAATGGACATAAAAATCATCCCTACATGAGATATCTGCCTGATGGGGCTGCAATTTGCTTTAATGTAGAGTATTAAGATTTCCAGTTCGCTTAAACATTAAAATATAGACAAAGTTGCCATTTCATATCAACACCTCTGATCTTCATGAACATTACAAACACAATTCCCTCTAATATCTAATTATAAAGTAAAAAGATGAATGATGTGAGAACTTGGCTAAAAGAATTCGTGATTGATATGATACAGTAGAAATTGCACGTTCACATTCCTGGAACCCATCTTTTTCCAATAATCAGGCAACTCATTAATTTTGCAATGCTCTCACCAACTGGAGGACACTGATCAAAAATGCTATTAATAGGTCACATAATTTCTGAGTTGTGTGCAATATATATGTACAAAACCACTTTGTTCTCCGTTCTTAATTATCATGGAGAAACTTATCACTTAATTTTCCAATCCATGAACAAAACAAAGACACCTGGACAACCTTCAGAGGGTTTTTCAGAGTACATCACTTGGGTAATTTTTAAATGTTTCTGATCGTGCTATATTATCACTTGAAAGAATTTTCATTTTCTTTCAAATCTTAGAGCCAGATATTAATTTAAAAATAAAAAATGAATGTTTAATTGTCTTATTGTAACAAATGAATTATGTAAGTTCTGGATAGAGTAATGCAAGTGGTAATTAAATAGTTGTGGGAGGAGACAGAGATCTTATTTTGTAGTCAGTTAGCCAAGACTTTCAGAGCCATCAGGAGTTTTCCATATAAAATCATAGGACTTGTAATAGGCATTCTGATTCTTAGTTATAATAATGACAAAGAACTGAAATAACACCTCCAACTATCACTAGGGTTTTTTCTTGTTTTTGTCTCAAGTTCCTGGAAGTATTTAGCTTCTGACAAAAGGTCCATCATAGGAGCATAGTGAGTGAATTAAGGGAATTACATTTGGTACTTAGATTCTTTAATTGTGTTATATACCTATTCTCACAGTAAAAGTTAAAGACTTTCATGAACCTTGTCCAATTAAATAATCTGAACCATTAAAATCGAAAATTAAACTGAAACTGGTTCAACTAAAGAAATTCATTAAAAGTGTAAATATAATGATCATTGCATTCCGTCTGCCAGACAGGCTTATCCCATTAGAGAAAAGCTGGGTGTACCTACAGACTAAACTTAGAACTATTTAAGCAGGCATGTGCAGAAGGGAAATAAGTCAATTAAATATACAATTCATATTAAAATAAAACAAAACTGAGAATTACTCCAGATTGCCATGCCAATATAAGACTATCATGACCAAATTTGCCATAATTGCTGTAAATTACTCAAAGCATTCATCCTTTGCAAATTTTTTCCTAACAATTGAGATGTCATTTTCTGGAATTTTAGGCATAGGTAGTCCAAGAGTTCTGCAAAGAACATGGAATTATATCTTTGGTTTTACCATGTACTGGTTGAAAACTAATGCAGTCTAGTATCAGTTTGAGCAGGAGTTTAAGAATCCTGATGAGTAATAAAGGATCAGTCTGAAATACTACAAGACAGGTTTTTATCTTTTTCTTTAGGATCAGAGACAGGTTTTTATCTTTTTCTTTAGGAACAGAAGCACAACTTTTAAGCATCCAGATGGAAGCTTATTTCTCCTAACATTAAATCCACCTCCCAAATTCCCTCCTAGGTAAACCACTTACCTATCTCACAGATTTCTGAAAGGAAAAACAGTTAAATATAACAAAATTTTTATTTTAATGTTTACATTTGAATATTTATATACTATTTACACAAATGTATAATTTTTAAGCAAGTATGATAGAAAATGTTCTGGACTGCAGGAAGGATGGAAGGAAGGAGATATTACTAGTGGTGCAGCTTTGGTCTCTAAGCCAAGCCTACAAGACTCTGATGCAATCTGAGTCCACAGTCTTGTGCAAATTATTTAACCTTTTTGAATCCGATCTTTTCAGTCGACTGGAGAGAAGATGCCATACAGATAGGAGTGAAGATACTTTAGTTGAAAACGTGGGGTTCAAGTGGGGATAGAACTGATGTCCGTCTCTCAGGTTTCAAATGCTTTTTCCCCCAACAATTATTTATAGTTTAGAAAGTTTGACTAAAACATCTTTTTCTTTTAAAACTGGGCAATATATTTTCAAAGACACAATATCAAAAACATCCTCATAATTCTATGCTTTCTCACATGTCAATCTTTGTCATCTCCAGATTTCAGAATTGCACTATCACCAAGCTCTGGAATTACTGAAATAAAGAGAACACATTTCTATTATTCTGAACATATTAACAAGTCATTCTCAGAGGGAAAATTAATTATAGGGAACGATACTCTAAGGTAATACATAAAAATTGAAAAGAATGCTATAAAAAATATAAAGATTCTTATGTTCATAAATAGAAATGTTTAAATATTTGCCTTGCTTTATTAATGCAAATATGTTATTTAGTGGGTTGATACTGTAATTTTACCTCAAAAGAAACCAACCCTACTAATTAAGTCATAATTCATAACTGCTGAATACTCACATAGAGAAAAACACTGTTAACCTAAAAAAGGGAATAACCATACCACACTATCACAATATACAGAGAGTGTTTATTAGTGCTACAACAGTCTTAAAATGCTAGCCTTTATATGGCTTGGGATCTATCTTATTTTTTTTTCTTTTTAGTTGGTTTTGGCTTTTTTTGCTTTTGTGTTTGTTTTTTCTGGGGTGGAGCAGTGCTCTTTGGTTTTTTGTTGTGTTTTTGGTTTTTGTTTGTTTGGGGTTTTTTTTTACTTTTACTTTTTTCCTTCCATGATTTGGTTTCTTCTGATTCTTTCAGAATTGCTGGCCCTAGCAGATACTAGGTACAAAGGTCGGAAGGGCTGCAAAGTAACATCTTCTTAAATTTGCCAAACAAGAAACATTAATGTGGATGGAATACTTAGGAAACATCATTTTATTCTCAAATGCCTTGGGGAGGAGAGAGCACAAAGTGCAATGATTAGCACGTCATCAAGTAAACTGCTACTGTTACTGCACTGTAACCACCAAATGGAATTTTACAGAAGTCTAGTTGGCACTCCTACTCAATATAGGCATTTCTTTTTTTCTTTAGTGAAAGTATGAACCACAATTAATCTTCAAGCACTTCTGAAGACAGCTCCTTTATTTACAGGAGATAAAATATTATCCCAAATCAAAGAATTCAAACAAACCAAAATACACCACCAATATCCTATTCCACAGGACATTGGCAGACTTCAGATTTCTTAAAAGCTCTTTCAGTCATCTACTTTCTATATTTTAAAAACATATAATTGGTACCAATGTATCAGACTGAAAATCAGGTTTCCAAAGTTACTTTTTATGCATATCATAAAGATGTTTCACACAGACAATCTCTGTCACATATTCTTACCTAGAGGTCCTTGCTGCCCTTATTCAAAAGAGAATTTTATGAGCATCTATAAATAAATCTCATGATGTACCCACAGGAATTGAAGTCATTATGTGTTACCAAAAGCAGACTGTGCCATAATTTTGTGTATAATTGAACAGGTGTTTAAGACTGGATGTGGCACTAAGTGCCATGGTCTAGTTGACAAGATGGCATTATATTACCATGGTGTTGGACTTCATGATCTCAAAGGTCTTTTCCAACTTAAACTTGTAAGATTTAGATTTTGAAATAAATGGCCTTTTGAGAGGAATTCTTCCACCATCACACTTTTTGTCAACTCACTGGTTTTGATCAGCTCTAATACTAAGACCATGTGAACCATTTTAGTTTTAGTTGAGGTAATTTTTTTTCTTCTTGCAGTTGATCATGCAGAAATAGCCAGCAAGCATACCTTAAAAATTTAGTGCTTTGAGAAAAGGAGCATAGTTCTAGCAAGTTTTTTAACATCACTTTCTTTGTGCCTGGAGACTCTCTTCAGCTCTGCCCAAGACCCATCACTAGTTTAATAGTTTAGCTGCATTTCTTGATGAAAGTTTTAATACCTATAACAAACATGCTCCCTCCCAAATCCTGTAGCTCTACTAACTTTTACCTACAGTTACCTAAGTTAGAGCTGGTTTGTCCCAAGCCCAGTGCTCCATAGCTGCTGTATTTCCCTCCCATTTGTGTCAGGTGCCTTTGTCCCCAATGTCCCCAGATATTTCCCTCTTCACAGCTCAGCACAGACAAAAGGAACACAGAGCAAAACTGCCATTAGAATTTAAAGGAATTTAATATAGATTATTTTCTTCAATTTTAAGACTATATCATTTCATAAATGCCATTGCTTCATGAAAGATACTCACCATGGCATGCTTTAAATTATCATAGTGGTTAAGGGTGAATTTATCAAAACAAGAGCTGTTGTCCCCAAACTCCTTCGTGATGGGCTGTGAAACAAATGTACTGTGCTAGACTTTCAGCTGATTTAGTTCAGCCCAGTAAGTTTAGTAATGTTATCCTATCAAGTTACATTTCTTAAGGGGATGACCTACCAGTTTGTTATTTTCAATATTTAATTATTTTAAAACTAGGAATTAGCCAATCACAAAAAGCCTCAGTTCAATATGAAGATGCTGATAAATCTTAGTTTTAATCCTCCCCCACAATTTTTAAATAGTTGAACCTACTTCCTATTTCTTGATCAGAACAAAAGGCACTGTGAACATGAAACTGAAAAATGAATGCTTCTATATTCTATCCTGCACAACCCTTCCTACAAACACACAATACCAACACACAGGTAATATATTCTTTTTAGTCCCACACTGCTCACAGACCAAGATGTCAATTGCACTAAGGACTATACAAATCTACAAGAGAAAATTATGGCCTCAATCCCAAAGAATTCACAGTCAAACTATAAGATAATGGAAAGAGAGTATTGGCAGAATACAGAACAGACCATCCTAAAACTAATAAGACAATACAGATCAGTAAGATAGTCAGCAGCCATCTCATACTGTCAAACAGGGGCTTTTTGAGGAAATTTTGCCAAAAAAGATTTTCAACAAGGTAACTGAAAGAAGAAATCAGGGCAATTTTGTATCTACTTACTGAGCTTTCCATCCAAGCATAAGCAACACTAAGAGAGAGCACAAAGCCATTGGCTTCATCAGTGACCTCTCAAAGAGTAACATAAAACAGAGTTGAAATATCCTGTGCAGCTTAGCTTCTAATAAATGTTTCAGCAAAGTGAAGTAATTGACATTTTGGGGAAAGTTGCCCTCACCTCAGAAACCTTCATTGGTTCTGACAGAGGAACAGACAATCTCAGCTGAAATACAGGGATCAAATTTATTTACTTGTCTCAAAAAATAGAGGCACTATAACTAAACTGTTCCTGATACATTTGCCCAACCTGCTTTTAGGACAGAGAAGCTGTAGTGCATTCTACGCTGAAACACAACAAAATCCTAAACACCTGGACACTACTTTAAGATAATTTCCCACGTTAATGGTACATATCTTATTTTCTTCATGAAGAGTCAGATCTTTTCATGCTAAAGACTTTGAATTTTCAGCACTACATAAACAAAAGAAATCACACTAGCCCTTTAAACACAGTTCCAGACAGGAAGCAAAACCATATACACAAAAAGCATGAAAGTTGGAACTAACTCAGAACAGACAAAAGACAGACTATTTTATATTGAGATTTCCAGCAGCAGGGGAAGAGCTTTCCCTGCCAAGCCTGTGTTGTTGCTTAGAATGAAGAGTCAATAATTAAATTCAAAATTCTGCAGAGAGACCTAGCGATGTGGCAGGAACAAAAAGAAGCACAAGGAAGCTTATGCTAGAGAAAATGCTACACATCATGTTTGGTCAGGGTGGGGGCGGGGAACCAAACCAAAGGTAAAAATACTTCTTACTAAAGAAATAAAGGTGAAGACGTTCAAAATGAGAGAAAGTGAGGGGGTTTCGTATAGACTGAAAATATTGGGGTTTATTTTGTAATATTTACAGAACTGAGTAGACAGAAAGCTCTTGAGACTTTATGGGGAAGCATGGAGAATTTGCAAACAGGAAACATAATGCTTACATTCTGAAAAGAGAGGGAATGAAGAAGCCAGGGAATTATCAATCATTCATTTTGACTTGGATTCCAAGAAAAATCCTGAAAGAAACAAACACATTCCAAAAACACAGAGAAAACAAAAAAGTAACAGCCAAAAGGGATCTGTCATCAATGAGCTGTCACATTTCCTACAGTGAGAAGGTAACAGTCAATGTGGATGAGAGACAAGCAGCCAGGTGACATTTATCTTAACATTAGAAAGACTTTTGACAACATCTCAAATTACACTCAGTCATAAGCAACCTAGTGAAACAGATTTAGCCCCTAAGGGCTAGATGCAAATTATATCAGAAAGCTGAGGAAAGATAAAATTTGTAGTTGATTTACTGTCAGAAGGGAAGGGATGGCACTGGGTGTGGTCTAGAAAGGTCTACTGTTAGTCTGCTATTATTCAATATTTGTGATAACCACTCATTTTATGTGGATCACAAAACAGAGTATATGGTGGTCTGATTTGGGCAGTAACACTGGAAAAGGCTGAAGCTGTGCTAAAGGTTAGAATACTTATTTCAAACGATACTGCAGAGTCTGAAAAAAGGAAGCATAGAGTTTAACAGGGACAACTAGCAGCACATTATGGGTCATGAAGGACAGAAGTAGCAGCTCTTCAGAAGAAAAAGAGATCTCAGGGCTTTAGTAGCCTGGGATATATTGAACCAATGTCGTCCAAATACGTTGCAAGAGGGGTAAATGCCAGATAAATGCATATAGATACAACAGTTTTCCCCCTCTGCTCTCCACTCCTGACTACATGAAATTATGTTTCTCCTGTACTCTGCACTGGTGAGACAGCAAGTCAGAACACTTTCTGAAGGTTAGGTCATTTTTTTTCCCTTTGAAGGAGAATCAAATGGAGAGTCCAGAGGAAACCTGCAAAGATCAGAAGCACATCCAGAAAATATAATCTGTGTGACTAAATTGAACAAATTCCTGTTGTATAGCCTGAAGTAATAACATAGCCTGGGAGGTAAAACAACAGTCTTCAAATACATGAAAAGGATGAGGATGTGCACAATGTACACTGAATAAACCTACAGGCTTAAATTATAGCAATAAGAAGTAAAAAATTAGGTATTCATAAAACACTTCAGAAAAATAAGAGTAGCTAAAAAATTAAAGACAATGCCTCCTGAAGCTGCAAAATCTTCACCCTTAAAATAACGTAAGTGTAGAAGAAGTCTCTTGAGATCCCTTTAGCTCTCTTCTGTAATGCAAAGGTGGATTTCAGGTACTAAATATTTTGAGAACAAATGAAAATATCATAACTAGGCTAAATAAATAGGAAAATAGAAAAATTTCAATGTATTCTCTTGGCAGCTAAATTCTTTAGGCTATCTTTTGCAATTGTACAGAATAACTACTTAGGAAAAAAATATTTATAAGAATAAAGTAAGCAAGAAATGGTAATGATTCTACTTTTCCTATGTCTTACATAATTAATGATGCATTTTAAATATTGTATGGTAAATTACTTTTGTGTACAGGGAAAATGCTTCTCTAAGTGTTAGGGAAAGAAGGTCTAAGTAAAAAAATCACCAACACTGCAATAATAAACTGTTTTCCACATAAGGGAACCTAAATCAGTTTGGGATAAATTAAGCATCTAGCACGCAAATAGAAGTCCAAACTGGAGTCCTATATGTGAATGGAAAACTGGTAGAGAAGTTGTCCTTTCCCAGTAAAGTGATGTACAACCTGAAGCAAAAAAAGATCCTAAATAAGTAACCAGGTTTGTAACTCGATAAATCTTTCATGGTTTTCTTCTAGAGCTCTTGCTAAAGACATAGACAGTCTTGTATTCACTCACAAAACCAAGTATAGAAGCCCAGTTGCTTTCATGCCTCTCAGCATTTGCTCAAGGGACACAGGACATTGCCTCTGAGGGGATTATTAACAGTTCAAACCACCAAACAAATGAAAGCCAGAAAACTTTAGAAGTGATGGCCCCATCTCTGAATTGCTTAAGCAAAATCAATACAGCTCACCTGCTCCAACCAGCCCACAGTGCTGGAGATTGTCCAGTACTTAATTATCCTCACCCTTAGAACCTTCCAGCATGTCTGCATTACTTATCTCTCACTGTAATTCAAATCCACTTCTTCTCTAATAGCCAAATTAACTATGCCTAACAGTTTGTTCTTTTCCTGAATAATCTTTTCTGTATTGGAAGAGATTAACATAACCCCCCTCAGTGCAGTTTTCTTCAGACTAAACAACACTAGTTTGCTCAATCTTTCCCTAAAGGCATGCTTTTATAGATGGCTGATCATTATAATTGCTTGCTGCTGGACTCTCTCCAGCTACTTTATTTTTCCAAGTGAAGTCACAGTTCTGCTAAGGAGTTCACAGCACTGAGGAAGAAAACAGATGAATTACATCACAAGTCTAGGAGTTCCTTGCTGTAATGGCCTCTGGTGATGCAAATCAGTTAACCATACCAAAGCTATTGCTTAGCTCTATGCCAAAGTTTTCCATGAAAGGGGTGTTCACTTGAATTCCTGCAGTTACCAGAAAAAGCACTGCAATCTTTGACCCAGTCATTTCAAGCGTTTTTTCTTGGCATATTTAACACTAAATCTGTTTGCTGCAAGCTGAAGTTACAATTAAATCAGCTTTGCAGTCTTCATTCCCTGCCTTAACATGTATTAACACCACCACTAAATCTAGTGATACCTTTTTGGATATTTAGCAAATAATTCCCTATCTTTAAATATTTTTTTTAAAAGTGTTTGGGGATTTATTAGGATGAAAAATCCTGGATAAATATTAGATGACTGTTCTAAAGTAATTAAAATAATATTAGTGAAGATGAAGAGAATTGCAGCAAAGCAAACAGAAAAAAATAATCATAGAGTGATGTTCTGCTAATTTCGGGTTATTCCCTCTCATCATACAATAACCATTGAAGGTCTTTTTCATTTTCCATGTAATGATTTCTAATTTAGTGGTAGACTTCCATATATAACATAAATGAACAAGACATATATAAATTCCAGGGTGTGAGAGAAAGGGAAGGGGGGAAAAAACACACTCATACTCTGTTTCACACTGGAACCTCAAAAACTTTTACTACAGACTTGCTGAAACTACCTGCTATGCCAAGTAGCTGTTTGTCAATGCTAAAACTCACATTAGCTTGTACCAAGGGAGTAGCTAACCCTGCTCTGAAGTCCCATATATGAATGCAAAACTCTCCAGGAATTACTTTAAAAGGTCCTGAATTTTTATTGTTCTACCACTGCACACTCTTTTTCACTGGGAAAGAGAAAAGAACATTTTAAAACTTAAGTGCTATGCTTGTCATTTCTTTCCAGTTTGTTGAAAAAACAGGAATACTCTTTATCCTGTTGGTTATGGCTATTCAAGGAACAATTCATTCTAATCATACCACTTTTGCAAAGAATGAACACAAAAAGCTATAAAATATCTACCACCCACTCAAGAATCCTGTGACAAATTCACGGCCAAACATACAACTGCAGTTTCATGCTTCATATATAAGGAACTTTTCACTCACCCAGACAAGGTGAGAAAAAAGTCACTATTCATCCTAACTCTCCAGCAGAGACAGTTTCACTGGCAATTTACTATCACTCTAATGAAGAAAAAAGTGGTTATCAAATTTTGGGATATTTTCTCAGCAGCTATCTTTTATCCATTTTATTTTTCTTTTCTTGATTTATTTATTTTTCTCTAGAGAATCAATCAGAAGTCTGTTCCATTGAGGGGAGGAAAAAAAGATTATTAGGACCAAAGAAGTAAAAAACTTCAGAAGGAAGACAAGTTATCATTCTTCTTGGGTTCTTCCAAGGCCATTGGTTGTTGAATCCAGGTTCTGTTTTGATTTCAGTCATGTCTGAAATAGTTTCTGTCTAATACGGGCACTTCTTAAAATCATTTACTGCTTTTTTAACATCTGTATCAGCCTATTTCCTCTCCATTACAAAGCTTTCTATAACAGTACAACCATAACCTTTCAGTATCATAAAATCCCAATTTTATTCCTTGCTTCTTGTATTTTTGTCTTGTCTCCACTTCTCATCTACTGTAGCCTCCAGCTGACTTATCTTTTTAATCTAGAATTGGTTCTTAGCAGATACAATTTTCATATTGACCGAAGACCCTAACAATAAGAAAGAATAAATCCTGAGTCATGCTACTCGACCAGTGCTAAGTTCAGGACTAGTTTTGTGAAACCTAACTAATCTAGTCTCTTCTATTTTCAGCCTTGTGTAGAAAAAAGGAAGATAGCAGTATAATTTTGAGAAGACTAGTAGAACTTAAAACATTTTTGCTTGTCTCATAGGGTTTTACTTTTCAGCCAGCATCAACAATTTTCAGTGAGATAACACAGGTTTGTTAGAATGAAAGTTTGAACTCTACTGCCCTATTACATGCAGGCAGAAGAACACCCTGCAGGCCATATGATTGTCATATTTTGTTTATAGATATAATCATATACAGCACTAAGTGCTTTTGTTGTGTATTTCACTGTGCTGTGTTCTTTTGTTAAACACAGGGCTTAGGTTCAGCCTTTTAAAAACATCTATCAATTATATAATCACTACCAGAGGATAAAAAGAATTATTCTGACTTTTTAAATGAAATATAGTGGCCTACAGCAAAGCTTGAAACTTATTTAATGCAGTTATGGAAAAGATCAGAAGTTTTTGAGACATTTTCTTATAACATGTCACAAAAAAAGGGAACTAATGCGTTTTGAATCTGTAACTTCCAAAAATAATTGACTAATTTCAGTTTTGATGGCTCCCTTCAGTGTTAGATACAAGGCATGAGGCCCAGAAAAGAAGAGAAATCAAATACTGATTCAAATCTCTTTATGATCTGGCTGCCTGAAGGGAAGCTCACTGTCAGTGTGAGGTTCCCAATTTTTACTAGTTCACCAATCACTGTGCTTAAGGCTGATGATGGTTATGGCTGTCTCTCTGATAGTTCATCACATTAGTGTAATTTTAATTTATAGTTTTTGTCATAAATCAAGATCATTATGGAAAAATGGATGCCCCTGAGTCATTTATATCATCAGTGCACATACTCCATAAATCTGAAAGCTTATACATCTTATTATTTCAAACAGAATGTTAGAAATCTGTTATTGTAAAATATATTTTTTATTTTAACAGAACTCTTATGCTTTGGTGAAAAAAAAAGCAAAAAACCCACCAAAACAACCCACAAAAATTCCAAACCAAACAACTAAATCAATACAAGTTAATTCTGCCTTTAAAATACACTGTTTTCACTTGAAACACAGAATCATAGAAAGGCCTGGGCTAAGAGCAACCTGAAAAATCATCTAGTTCCAGTCCCTCTGCTGCGAGCACAGTCGCCTTTCACTAGACCAGGCTGCTCAGAATCCCATCCAGCCTGGCCTTGAATGTTGCAGCAGACCTCTCATTAGGAGCAGAAATGAGCCAAGACACAGACTCTCACTCAACAACATGAAAAGGGTCCCAGTTTATTCTTCTTTACAGCTCAGCCATCCTGGCTCTGACTGCAGCAAGCTCCGACTGTAGGGTCCAGATGCAGACTCTGACTGCTGGTTATTTCCTGCTGGGCTGTGACTGCAAGGATTGGTTTGCAGACTCTGAGCACAGCTTTCACCCAGCTCAGCTGTGACTGCAGGCTCCAACAGCAGCTCTGACCCCATCAGACCCAGACTGACCTCACAGCAGATCTTTTACAGCAGCAAATCTCTCCCTTGTTTCATTCTTCTTTGTGTCTCTCCGGATCATTCTTTCTTCCTCAGGGCTCCTCTACCTCCCCCAGGTCCTCCTTCTCCAGACCCTCCACCTCCAAGACCCCCCTGAGCAGCCAACCCACCCCCTTTATCACACTTATCTTTATTAGTCACAGCTCTGACCCATTGAGGGCAAGGCTGGTCCTCTTCTTATTGGGGTGAGCTTCCCTACAATCTCTTCTTGTGCACATGCATTGAACAGCTCCAAGGAAACATGCAGGATTTTAGATGCTTTGGGTTTTTCTTAAGGAGTAGGATCACTGAAGTTGAGATCCACTTGAGCATTTTAACTGCATCAGCTAAATGTGTGATTTTGAAATCACCAATAATTGTGTCTGCCTGAAGACCCATCAATCAAAATCACTAACTTTGAATAATATGCATTTAGATCTACATATTTTTTCATACTGGGGTCTTTAACACAGATTTCGGTAGACCAAAACAATGTATAAGCTTGAAATGCAATCTGAGATTGTTTCAAACAGTATTTAAAAATACATGGTTTTTTTTTAAAAAAAGAAAAAAGTCAAATATTAGATTTTTAAATTCTTTAACATTTCAACTTTTCCTATTGGTATTTATCTTAAAAATAGAGCATTTTTAAGAGGAGAAAAAAAGATGTTCAGAAATTAACCAGAACAAATGGAAAGGGTTTCTAAGGAAAGGAACTCAGAAACTCATTATTAAAACCTTAGGACTGGGACTATTTCCATCTACTGCCACTGACAAAAGCCACCAGTCATCATCTCAGTCCAGCATTTGTAACAACACATGCAATACAGAACACAGTTTCTAATGGAAAATTCATCATTAATCATAAAAAAAGAAAAAAACTTGAATTCAAATCATAAGTGCAAGGAAAAGCAAGCTTGTTTCTAACAACTTTCCTTGTACAGATATTACATGGTTGAGAGCTCAAATTTGTTAAACCCACACATTTTTAGAGAATTTTTACGTGTGACCTGGTATGCAAAACACTGTTACTATATGAATAAAACATAACTTTTGCAGAAACAGCTATCTTTGCCTGAATTTTTATTCATTATAAAAACCAGACTTTTTTTTTTTTTTTTTTTTTTTTTTTTTTTTTTTTTGGAAGAAAACATTTTAACTATCAAAATTCCCTGAAAATTAAGTTATCCTTTTCTACTGCTAAAGAAAAGAAAATTATGAAAGTAAGTAACAGAAAAATCAAACTAAAAGATTTAAAGGTCTGGTTGTTTCCAGTACATTAAGACTACCTAAAGCCAGGAAACCTTGGAGAGCAAAAGGACTTTACAAAAAGAGGTGTAAATTTACACGGTCAGAATCATCAGACAATAAGGTTCTTAGAGATTATTGTCTGACATTTCTAAATATTTGCTTTCAGAGTTTCCTTGTGTCTGTCAAAGACTGACAAACCTTATTCAAACTCTAGAATTGTGCAAAAATTTAAATTTGGAAGATCATTATTGTTTCTTAATTGTCATGCATGTGGGGTTTTTTGTAAGAATTACAAGAGTGGGACTGATCAGTAGTCATGAAGTGCCTGTATCTGGAAACTAGTTGCTTCAGAGGAAATTTAAAAGGTCAGCTAGCCTAAAGGAGAGCATTAATGTTACTGAAGTCTCCATGAAGAAACCAGCATCAGAGCTAGACGAGTCTGCAGCTGGTGAAGCCTGCTGAGAAAGAGCCCCTTAGGGAGCATGATACAGAATATTTATCCAGCCAGAGTCAGCACTTTCTGCCCAAAGGGAAAACCAGCACTGCAACAAGAAAGGAACAAGTCTGAAGCTTGACAAGGACCCTGCAGAGTCAGTGAAACTTTGAGGAGCCAGAGACATCAGCAGAGCAATCCTGAATCCTGTTGGTGGTGGCCAGAGACAGACTGGGGCTAGCTACCAGGTGAGAAGACACAGTCCAGACAACAAACCTGCAGCCAAAACCTGACATAAATTAGCAAAAAGTATCTTAAGGAAAAGGAAAATCAAAAAGTAGGGGGAATGAGTAGATCAGAAATAGAAAAGTGAAACTTTTCGATTAAGTTATCCAGGTGGAAGATATGTTCTAGTTTGTCTTTCATTAATTGTTCCAAGGGTTGAACTGTAGTAAAAACCTGATACTTTCATGATTTATTTTTTCTAACAGGGAAAATAAACAGAGGAGTAAAAACTATAAATTTCTGAAACACAATACCAGGTGTATAGATAAACATAACCATAAACACATACATATTATTGCACAATTTGAGGAAGAAATACCTGTAAAAACTAGGGTAGAGGTATCTAGCCTACAAATATTCACTAAAATCATGGTTACACTTGTCTTCATTAAAGGGAAACTGGAGAAGGAAGGATATAGGGGGAAAGTATTATATTTTAAAAGTATCTCCTTTAAAGAGCAGCAGGGTAAAAATTGCTCTGCTATCTTAATACTGCTTCACTTTCAATCAATATAGATGTTTTCACAGAAACTAATGAAAACATCCACTGTGTTCCCTATGATTCATTGGCAATCAAAAGCACTTCCTAATTTGCAATATGATGATCTGGAGTATTGACAATCATTCAAAAAGATTACTTGGTTTTAATATATTTTGTCTAGTGAGAGGAGGCAACAGCTTTGCCAGAGCAGATCATCATCTGTCACAACTGCCATCAACACCTGCTAAGAGTTTAGTGAATGCAGAACAGGGGGAGCTCCCCCTGTGTCCCTGCTTGCATCCTGGCCTGTGTGAGCAGGGGTCTGCAGCAGAGCAGGGCATGGTGGAGCAAGAGCCGGACCCCAACACAAGGCTGGGAGCAGAAGCCTGCACTTAAGGGCTCCGTGCCAACACACCCTTATCTTCACACCTCCCCACACTCGACAGAGCTTGCCTGACAATTTGAACTGGCAGTTGTATCCAACACATGAACCCATGGAGGTGAAAAAAGAGCCAAACAACATTCTAACACATTCTTAACTGATGAGAGTTAACGAGGGGCATTCTCAGATAAATGCTTTCCTGTTAATTTGTGGTCAGTGTGGTTAGCCATGGTGTGGTTTTAGTAGTATGAGTACCCATCAATCCAACCATATTTCAGAGCTCCCCTGTGTACATATCCATGAGGCAGAAGTAATGGGACTGAAAAACTACAGGCTTAATGAAAAATTTAGAAGTCTAGGGGGAGAAAGAAAAAGTCAGATCATAATGGAACTAAAATTGAAGCAAATTTTTAGGTAGCTTTTAGTTATTACTATATAATTGTTATGTTAGTACTACCATTTGAGCAAAACGTGTATCAGTTTTTCAGTTCATTTAATAAACACAAACTTTTCAGAAAAATGTAGCAGTTAGCAAAATTTTGAATGTATTCCAAAATAGTTATGATAAGGATCTTACTGTAGTGTTTTACAGAAATTAATGTTTAATATCCAACCTATTTTTTTTTCCTTTCATGCCTTTCAACAGACAGATATCAAGTTAGTGAAGGAAAATTACACTGCCACACAGTCTGCAACACACAGTTTCTGTTGGTAGGATTTTTTTCTCTTTGGGCAGAATAACTAAATAAATGAGTCCCTGACATGTAGTTACAGATATTAAATTGTAGATATGCTAAAGTGGTTTAACAGCTGTGGATGAAAATAGGGAGCCATCATATGTCTTATTGTGGATACCACTCAGATAATTATTGCAAAATAATCTGAACAGGAGAATAATTTGTAAATATTTCCTACACTGTCTTTGTTACTCTTCATCAGGAACCTCTCACATGGAAAACCAGAGATATTTGAAACCTTCTTTTTGTGGTTTGATTGAATTCACTGCATAAACTTTGGTGGATCTAGTCATCAATTCGCACTGTTGCCATTCTCGTCAGCCTTTAGCAAAACAACATTGGTATTTCACATTTGCAGAGGCACCCAAATGGCTAACACAACTCAACTATATTGCATGTCTAATAAGGAAAGAGATGACCTTCATTTTCTTTTCTGTTTGCATGGAGACATTATCTTCTAGAAAGAAGTGCCTTGGACTCAAAAATTTCTCATATTAAACTTTGATGCCTATCTGTCATACAAATACTATGTAATATATCCCCTGAATGGGGATGGATGGCAAATTTCAACCCAAATATAATTCCATGCACAGGTAAAACTTTACCCTAAAACTTGCAAAACACATTAAGACAATTAAAAACACCATCTATGGATGGGTAAATTGTGTATTTTTATTCCTTCTGCTATAAAGTAATAAGGGACAATCCAAATCATAGTTATTCTAATAGAAAAACACCAAAGTCTTCCTTTATATTCAAGGAATATTTTTATTGCAGTAGTTCATCATCCCAATGTTTTAATTAAATCAGAAGTGGTTAGAATCCAAATTTGGATTTTATGAAATACATTTCCATCCTCTTACATTATTTGAAATACCTGGGCAATTTACCTGTCCCCATCATTTTGTCTGATACCTTTTCTAAAGGAAGAGTTATTTCCCTGCCTAACTTATTAATCACTCTGAGGAATAATGGATATAAAATGATTTGAAAATATCATCTGAAGGAGCTGATAACTGCACAACCCATCTGACTTGAAAATATAAGAATTTGGTTCAGGCTGTTGTGCTATCTTTTACTGTCTTCACAAGAACAGAGGGGAAGTGATTTGTTCTGCCAACTGACAGAATAAATATTTTTTAAGCATTTGAAATAATTTAATACTCAAATTAGTATTTTCCAACATCAGTATCATAATGAAATTTGTAGAACCATAGAATCATTTAGATTGAAAAGATACGTAAGATCATCAAGGCCAACCATTGGACTAACATGACCAAGTCCACCACTAAACCATGTCCCTAAAGGTCCATCTACATATTTTTTAAATATCCTCAGGAATGGTGACCATTTCCCTGGGCAACCTGTTCCAATGCTTGATCATCATTTCAGTGAAGAATTTTTTTTTTAATGTCTGATCTAAACCACCCCTGGTGCAACTTCCATTAGTTACCCATGTCCCATCACTGTTTTCTTTCAGGTAGCTGTAGAGAGCAGCAAGTTCTCCTTTGAGACTCCTTTTCTACCTAACAGAATAACCAGGCCCAGCTCCCTCAGCCTCTCTTCACAAGACCCGTGCTCCAGACCCTACACAAGCTTCATTGCCCTTTTCTGGACATGCCCCAGCTCCTCAATGCATTTTGTATTCAAGGGAAACCTTGTCATTCTCTACAACTGCCTGAAAGAAGGTTGTAGACAGGTGGAGGTCCATCTTTTCTCACAGGTAACGAGTGATACAACAGGAGAAAATGGTTTCAAGTTGTGCCAGAACAGGTTTAGGCTTCATAATACGAAAAAAATTCTTCCATGGTAAAGGTGGTCAAGCAATGGAATAGGCTGCCCAGGGAATTGATGGAATCACCATCCCTGAAGATATTTAAAAGACTTGAAGATGTGGCCTTACAGACATGGTTTAGTGGTGGTCCTAACAGTGTTTGCTTGACAGTGGGACTCAATGACCTTAGATGTTTATGCCAATCTTTATCATTCTATGATTCTATCAGCTGCAGCCTCTCCAGCTCCAAGTATAGAGAGACAATCACTGCCCTGGTCCTACTGGCCTCACTATTTCTGATACAGCCAAGATGCCATTGGCCTTCTTGGCTACCTGGGCACATTGTGGCTCCTAATCAGCTGTGCCAACCAACACTCCCAGGACATTTTCCACCAGGCAGTTTTCCAGCCACTTTGCGCCCAGACTGTGGCGCTGCTGGGGGTGTTGTGACTCAAGTGCAGGACTCATCACTTCACCTTGTTGAACCTCATGCATCTGGCCATAGCCAATCCAGCCATGGAGCTCTGGATACAGCTCTGGATCCAGCCTGTCCAGAGCACTCTGCTGAGCCTTCCCACTCTCCAGCAGATCAACGCTCCTGCTCAACTTGGGTCTTGCCTGCAAACTTACTGAGGGTGCCCTTGATCACCTTATCCAGACCATAGATAGAGACTTTAAACAGGACTGGCCCTAGTACTGACCCCAGGAGAACAGCACTTGTGACCAGCTCCTAACAGTATGTAATGCCATTCACTGTCATCTCTGCATGGCTTGGCCCTCCAGATTGTTTTTTACCCAGGGAACTGTATGCCCAGGAACTGTGTGCCCATCCAGGCCATGAGCAGCCAGTTTTAGCAGCACCATACTAAGGGAAACAGCGTACTTACATTTAGATGAAGTTGATTACTCCACTGACCAATTACTTTGTATTCTGTACTCTTGTTGGTGATTTGATACTGAAAAATATCATAGCGTCCAGGAGCATCTCCATTTTCATTGAAAACAACAGGTGTTCCAGCACTCCCTGAAAAGAATATTAAAAATCAATAAATACCTTTACAGAAATTTTTAAAATACATATTAAAGAAAAAATACCAACTAGAAATTTAACAGGTTCTCCATAATGCAAGTAAAGTATGATAATAAATTCAAAAACCTCCCAAAGACAAAATGTATGTTATTACCATCATCACAAAATCTACAAATCTAATCTATGATTCTATTAAAATAATTTTAAAATATAATTATTTGCAGTCTTTTTCTCTGGGTGTTTGGTTGGGGGTGTTTTGTGTATGTATTATAGAACATTAAGAAATTCTAGGATAAAACAGAAATTAAGAAATTTCTTTTGACATGAAGAAAGAGATAATTTCACTCTAAGATGTGTATACTTGGAAGTAGGCAAAAAATAGCAATCGTATAATGAACCATATAGAAAATTTCCCCATTAAGTAAAAAAAATATTATTATATCATCAACTAAGGAGCCAATACTCATAAAACACTTTGAGATGCAAATGTTTAAATTGTGTCAGTTAGTATACTGTTTCTAGCACTGACCACCTATGCAAAAGCATTTTATCAAGATAAATTGAGTACATCAGCTGTGCTTGTTGCTCTCTCCTCTATACATGACACTGCCTGACAGAAAAGGCCATTGCTGAAGCTGTCAAAAGTTATAAATCGACACTGTTCTTACTTCGATCAACAAAATGTTCAAAGATGGAAAACTACACATCTACCTTGGCAACTAGACCAGCCAAATTAGAACACATTTTGATGGATTCCCTCAAGGTGACATCAAGGACCTGCACTCCTGCAGAGACTTTTCAAAAACTACATCTCTTTCCCAAATTTTATATATAGGTGAATCATATTTATAGTTGAGGTCCATTGAAGAAAAATACAAGTATGCTAATGCTCTATTTCAGTGACTGGAGATGAAATTTATCTTTACTCGGGGAAAAACCCAAATCATCACAAAATTCCCCCACGTTTTCATGTTTCTACATGCGAACATCCAAGAAAAGAATAGCCAGTTCATAGTAAATTCCTACAGTATAACACATGTTAATGTATCACCTACAGGTGCTAAGTCTCCTGTAAGTGGATTCCAGAGAGTGGAAAAAAAAAAGTTTTAAATTCTGGATACCTATCGAGCTGAAGTAAGATAGTAGAAGTGGGAACAGCCTACACACTCCAGGATTTCAACATAAATTCCTTTTGTATGTCTGTCTGTCTCTCTCCCATAAAGTATTTTGTTCTCTAAAGCATTTTGTTTTCTATAACAGCTTTCATATAAAATTGATATCCAGTGAAATAAACAGTGTTTTGAGAGTGACAAGTGGCACATTAAATACTGTGCCAATTTCACAGTTCTGCCAGAAAAATTCTGGCTGCAAAAATTGGACATGAGCAACCATGGAAGAAGAGTATCAAAAATTATGTGTGGTAAAGACTTAAAACCCCATGAAGATAAAAGAGACTCAACAGAAAATTTTGGAAAGCTCTTCATGCTTTGCTCCCAATTCTTTTGACAGAATGAAGGGCAAGAAAAATCCCAGTCTACAATCTATCAAGCAATGAAATTATTTTACGCTGCTCACAGACCAGGTTGATGCAATAAATTTCTTCCACCCAATAAACACATACTCAGCTGTTGTTGGTACATAGCTATGGAGGTAACCTTCACAACATTACTCTATAGTAACAATAGAATTCATCTTTCCACTCAGCAGCATTTGAAGACCTCATGGAAAAACTGCTATTTTTATGAATAGATAGGAAATGTCCTTGGTATCCCTTAAGACAAATGGGGACTTAAAACATTATTATGATCAGCAACAGGAGTGTGATCTTATAATATATAGCTGGATTTAAAAATATCTTGTGGTGGTTTTGGTTGGGATAAAGTTAATTTTCTTCATAGTAGGTTGAATGGGGCTCTGATTTGTATTTGTGCTGAAAACTGTTGATAACACAGGGGTTTTTTAGCTATTTCTGAGCAGCACTTACACACAGACATTGTGCTTTCTGCTTTTTGTCCACTCTACCATTGGGGAGGCTGGTGATGCACAAGGAGTCAGGAGGGGACACAACCAGGACAGCTGACCCCAACTGACCCAAGGGATATTCCCTACCATATAGCATCATGTTCAACATATAAAGATGGAGACAAAAAAAGAAGAAGGGGACATTTGGGGAGATGGCATTATCTCATTCTTATGTGTGATGGAGCCCTTCTTTCCCTGGGGATGAGTGAACACCTGACTGCCCGTAGCATGTGGTGAATCAAGTCCTTTTGCTTTGCTTATGTGTGCAGCTTGTGCTTCACCTATCAAACTGTCTTTATCTCAACCTATCTGTTTTCTCAATTATACCCTCCCAGTTTTCTTCCTGATCCAGCTGGTGGCGGAAGGAGCGAGTCTGTGTGATGCTCAGCTGCAGGGGTTAAACCACAACACTCATACAAAGAGATTGACTCATCCAGTCCAGAACCATCTTTATTTTTTAGTGTAGTGCTGTTCTCAGCTAGAGCACAACAGCATCTCATGCTCTGCATCACAGTCAACAGGGACATAGCAACTTGCTAAATTCAGCAGCCTCTCCAACTGAGTCCAGCAAGATTTTTCTCATGTGGCAAAAGTCAAACAATCTTTGTCAAGTTAATAAAAAACAGGCTTACTAAAAGCTGGAATAAGTCACAGAAGATTTACACTCCCTAACACTGAGAAAAAAACACCATCCCTTTGTTAAACAGCAGATTTTAGAAAGTACAGTAGCAATCACAGTGCCTGCTCTAAAGTATATTTGATTGTGTTTTAGCAATGCCATCATAACTTGTATATTGTGTTAACAAGGAGACTATTACTTTAATCCATGTCTTATTATATTCATATTCCATTGTGAAATGAAACATTTAATGAACTATAACAAGGAGGCACATCTGACTGGATTGTGCTAATAAACCATTAGCTGATAACCAGGAAAGCAAAATTAAAGGCATTTGAAGAAAACCTGTGGATTTGACCAGTGGTTCCCAAAATAATGAATGCAAGACAGTAGCAGAAGTCTTGAAAGATAACAGCAGACTAAAGGTGTAAGACAAACTAGATGTCTCAAGGCTATAAACTACCAAGGTTTAATTAGTATTCTGAAAAAAAATGTTAATCTCGTCTCAAGAAAAATATGCCCTGGTGAATTATCTGAATGAACAGTGCATCTGAGAATGGATAGTCCTCAAATGGAAAAGGTTTTCTAAGAAAATATGCTTTGTTGGATAGTCCATCAAATAAAAGTGCACACTTCTGTAGAAAAACTCATTAACACTGTATGCAGACCAGATAATAAACCATGTGAAGAAACACTGTACCTGACCATAGCAACCAATTCATGTGAGGAGCCAAACCTGGATTCAGCATAAAGCATTCTAACAAATGCCATGGAAGTATACAAGTGTCTCTTTTTCTGACGACCAGATATGCAGAACTGAGCACTCTTGATATCTGGTGCCACATAGAACCTATCATTGCCACTGCAGAGAATTACATCGTAGTTCAAGTTTAAGATAGAGAGTATTTAAATGCTCCTCTTATTGAACATTGAGGTGTGCCCGCTAAAATTAAATTTAACACAGTGTAGAGAGAAAGCAGCACAGAATACAACAAAGACCTGAGCTAGTGAGACAAGACTACCAACTTAGATGAAAAGTACTTTGGGAAACCACAACAAACAGTTCTTCAATAGAGTATTTATATTAGAAAATGAACTTTGCTAGCTTCATTGGAGAACCACATTCATTGGAAACCGTAATAAGAAAAATGTTACTTTTGCTTAGGATAAATGTTCTTATAATGTTAGTGTAGAACACCATAGAATAGAATAGAAAGCAGGCTACTTTAAAAAAAACCCAACAATTTCACTAATTAAAATTATTAAAATATTTTTTAAGCAATCATTTAATAAAATATCTAAAGAGAAGTGAGGGAACTATGTCTTTGAGCCTTTTCATATTTTATTCTATATGTGGTTATGTTGCCATGTATAATCTTTAACTCATGAATGACTCAGGTAATTATATTCAATCTGTCACCATTTAAAATAAATTTTTAATTTATTCTGGATGTCTAAAATAAAAGTACCTGCTAGAATTTCTCGATTACATAATAAGCTTGGATAACTATGGAAAATAATGTCTGAGCTTTTACATTCTTCATCTCTCCTTCATGGCAATCTTTTCCGGTTTGGGTTGGGTTGGGATTTTCTTTAATATAAAAACAGTGCTACTAACTTATTCTGAGATCAGTTTCAGAAGTATCTCTTTGCTGAGCAAAGGATATATTTACAATTTTTAGCTTTAAAGTAATACTCTGTCACTGAAAGGAATTCTTCCTCCTCCTTCCCACTTTGCAGCAATCAGCATTAAACAGCTCTGGGTGTTAAACTAGCACCTCAGCTAGACATTTCAGAATGTGTCTGTGATCACAGCTGTTTATGAGCCTTTCAAAATGCAGGTTAAACTAGCCAGAAAAGTTATTTACAGAAGACAAATAGTAAAATGTATGAGGTTTTTAAATCAGATTCAAGGCTGTGATGGACCCTTTTGAATTTTCAATGTCTTACACAGATATCAAGGAGGACCCTTTCAGATAAGCAACTGTTGTAGTACAGGTCCTTTGAGTACTGGACTTGAAAAGTCACATTCTTGTGAAGAAATCCTTAAACATGCACCTTGATATTCTTGAGATGCTGCTCAGCACCTACCTAATCGTTCATGTGCCTTCTTTGTCAAGTTACATTTCACATGATTCTAAAATATCTCCTCTTGTTCTGCACACTGCAATATTAGATCCCTGTGAGGTTAGAGCATGCACCTGGCCAATGCCTTCCAGTGAAATTCTCTGTACACTTCAGGAAGTGGAAAAGAATTGGATTGACTTGTATACCACAAGTTCATTTGTAGTACTGGCCAAGTGCATATAGAAGCGATTAATATATAAAAGTTATTAAACAATGCTGACCTTTATTTTAAAAAAATCTTTTAAATTTAATCAACATACTTGGATTCTTCTTACATGAAAATATTTTAAAAAATGTTTTATTATGCAGCCCTGTAAGTTCAGTACCTTGATAAAAGCACAGAAAAGTGGTTGTGCTGATAAATCTCACAACTGCCATTTACAGAATATTCCAACTCTAGTGGAGCAGATCTTATTAAAAGCTTGATACCTGATATAAATCTTTTATTTATGACATAATATTTATATGGGTTGATATTAATTTCTTTTTTTAAAAAATAAAATTGAAATTACTTAAGCTGTCTTCATTCTTTGAGCTGTTTTACATAAACTACTTTATCAGCTATGAATCTAAAGAAGTAAACCTGGATTCAAGTGTAGGGTTAAGAGAATGGAAGTCAAGCAGTTATGTAGTGCACTATTATACAATTAACTATTGTACATCAAAACTTCAGAATGCACCATCTCATAGCATTCAGCTTTATGGAAAGACTCCTCAGATTTACAGGATCAACTCTTCTTTCATTAATTCATGCAAACAGTTTCAAGTACTAGAGTTAAGCGTTCTGGTTTTTTTAATGAACATTTCAATCTCAATAGCTTTTAAAAGGGAAAAGTACTATAGAGATGTCCATGAATTAAATTGTTCTCAGGAAAGTAAAAAGAGGGAGAATTACCATTTGAAGTTTCAGTACCAAGAGTTCCCAGAGAAGAAAAATTCATTTGTACAATTAAGCAAGATTAATTTGTAAAATTAAGCAAGATGTTTGTCAATGAGACAAATGAAATAGAAGGTTGAAATTAAATAAATAGAAAGAGTAAATACAGGCTATTATAACATTTAATACCAACAAAAAACCCAAACAAACCAAAACCAAAAACCCCCAAAACCCACAAAAAACAACAAACAAACAAAAAACCAAACCAAAGAAAACTATAAACAACTAATCAGAACTTGCAACAGTTAATTTGTGACTGTCAGCTACCAGAGAAAGAATATACAGTGCACCAAGCTATGTGAGGTTTATGATAAATGAAGTTGTTATCTGCTCAATCTCCACACAGCAGACACTTTCAAACAATGAGCAATGTGATTACTAAAATAAAAAATTATTATTGTCTTACACCTATTCAAAATCTGAAAATACCTCTTTTCAAGTTTCCTCTACATGTCTCAGTTCAAGATTAGGACAATAAAAAGGATTTCATCCAGTTGCAGTAAACACAGACCTTTAGTGACATTTTAAATATCCTAAGATATTGGATACATCCATGTAGATATGCAGAATATGCATATGACAGAGAATCTGTGCCTTTCTGAGGCAGCAGCTGGAGGCCAGATGGATACCCTGGGGTATCTTAAATGGCATTTGATGCCCATGTTTAGGCAATTTATCTTACTTACCACAGGGCAAATTCTGGCTGTTCATGTATGAATGCATAAAATAGAATGAAAGAGAAACAAGGAAGGCTAAAATAAATGAATTATATACAGATTTGGGGCATATGTAATGCAAATTATGGTGGTATTCTTTACAAGGTTTACAGAGAAAGTAAAAAATTAGGTATTGAAATAAACTATATAAATCAATTCCAGGTCATGAAGCACAACTTTACATATTGGAAGCTGATGGACGAGAACTTAAGCTGTGGTTTTGCACAGAAGCATATAATTTATTTGATGTCCTGGTCCTCAGCATAGTGAAAAAATTAAAATTGTTTATTTCTGTGAGAGGAATGGTTCATTCCTCTCTTGTATAACATCAGCCAGGGAAAGCACCATAAGCACATGATATTTAAAATAACAAATAACAAGCAGAGTTTTTTTCCTTACAGAATCTATTAGCACTTCTTCCCCCATCAAGCACTGAGACATGCATCATAAAACTTACCCTGAAATGAATAAAATTCAGAGATGAGACTGAACTCTAGCCATCAACAGTATAGGAGTAGTAAAAGCAATTTGCCCCATCATTAATTAGTTGGTGTAACAGTGGTTATTAAAAGCAATGATCTGAATGCAAACTCTGGTTCATGCAGTCCTTCAGCTACAACTTCAAGAATATAAAGGAGAAAAATTAATCTACATTTTTCTTGTTCCCTACATTCTCTTCTCCAGCATCTGCTATTGGCCACTCTCAGCAAATATACTACAGCAGTGAAATTTTTGTTCTTACCCTCTAACAAGTAACTCAATCCAGAATATAAAAAACCAGAACTCTAGTTCCTCTCCTTACAGCACATTAAGTCTACTATCAGAAGATACATATAACCATAATACAACTGTATCACAGATTAAACTTTGAATTTTGCCAGATAAAGAATTAAAATTGGTAGACAGTCTGTCACCTGCTATGGGGACAGAATTGAGAAGGCAGTTTTGTGTCTCCCAGTCTGAACTCAGCAAGGCTATGCCTTGACCTCTCCTCCAGTGGTGGGGCAATGCTATGTGAATGACCTCCCCTACTCCGCTGTTAACAGGGAGGGGTAGGAGATGCAGATGAGTTTCTTCACAAGTAGGTGTTACAGCAAGGCAGGAATTATCACTGTGGCCTTGTCAGAAGCATCCATCAAGAAAAGAATGTGATGAATGAAGTTCTGATGGGGAAGGAGCTACTGAAAAACAGAAAACTAGTCCCTTTGAACCTCCCCTGCCACCTTACCTCTGTTCCTTTCACCTCTGGAAAAGAGACATCTCTGCCCACTCGTGGGAGGGGGTTTTGAGGAGAAGAGAGGATGGAGACAAAAAGCTTGCTGTTCACTACATGTAGCTAAAAAGCTCAGTGCTACCAGCATATTTGAAAGAATCCAGACTCTTTTTATTCTGTACTCAAAAAAAAAATCCATAGAGACAGGTTTCATCTTAAAATCTGCAGGATATATTGTGTGTCAGAGAAGATTGATTCAGTTCTAAAGCTGAAGAATCCAGCAAGTCAAAAAAGCCCACAGCTCAGGGAACGGATATTGTATGCAATAGGAACAGATCACTCAATCCCCTAAAGATCAACACATGGTATAAAATTCAACTGAGAGATAAATACTACTCTAGTAACATACTAAAATAGAAGCAGGATGATATGACATTATCTAGTACAAGCTAACAGCTTGTACCAAAAGAGGAAGCTATAAGAGGGTGGTTAGGTTTCTCGTATAAAAATGTGTGAATAGATGCATAAAGTTTTGTTTGCACAGTATTATAGACTGGATAGTATCAAATGTTCTTTGGTGGAAAATGGTCATTTTAATGCTATCAAGTACATGTGCATATTTTGGTTTTAAATGTTGCAGTTGGGCACAAGTAGTAGTAAGTACATTTCTTGTAGTCCCTGTGAGAAGAGTTCATGGCTATAATTTTCCATTTTCCAGACACAACACACACACACACACACCAAAAAAAGTAGCTGACAAGCTGACACAGATGCTGGAATGAAGTGGCAATGAAAGTGTGAGAAATCTTTTTCACAAATACAACCACAAGTAATTTTTTTTTGTATTACCAAATGAGTATACTTTAAGTAGACATGAATTTCTCTATCAGGATCACTTGCAGACTCCAGCAACACAACCATGTTATCTGTACAATGTATTCACATATTATAAGTTTTCATACCATTTATTTATGTTGCCATTATTCTTCTGACAAAAAAACTTCTTTCAAGAGGCTGTAGATATGTAAAGCCATTCAAAGAGATCAGAAGAGATTGAGGTCATTCAGGAGTGTCCAAAATATTCTGCAACTTTTTAACCTAAAACTCTGATTAGTATATCCTAGGAAGAACAGAATTGTCTTCTGACCATAAATCATCAGTTTATCTCAGTGTATACAAGGACTCACCAAGATATATCTGAGAACTACATGGCACAAGGAACTTGGGTGCACCCTGCCTGTATCTGTTCTCACCATTAATCATTAATCATGTGATACTGAGGATCCTCCTTATCCTACTTTTTTGCATTTTTCCTGCTGTGTGCACTGTTTGGCAAGGGTTTTGTTGTGCTTCAACACCCCCTTCCTTTTATTTTTGGGGGATCAGGAGAAAGTTGTTGCTTTGGTTTTGTAGTTTTTTTGGTTTCTGTTGTTTTTTTTTTTTACTAGTCCCAGAAAGATGTACTTATTTCAGCACTGGTGACCTCATTCACAGTTTTTTGTCACATTTCAGGTAAAAGCCTATCAAGCTGACAATTGACAGAGTGTCTTTCAGATGATACCAGACTTTTTCATCAGCTTGCATGTACTGAATGTGAGAAGGCAGAGATGAGCTACAGCTGTCCCACTTCAGACTCCAATCTGAGCATTTACTTCATGCCAGGATGAAAACATGCCAAGCGGGTACATACATACCTCTGTGAACTTCAGGAGTCAAAGACACTAAGATAAAATGTTTCAGATAAGAAAACAACGTAGTTAATACTAGTGACTCACAAGTTCTTCCCTCTCCACCCCAGAAGAATCCCCCTGCTATGGAACCACATGAGAGAAAGGAGATGTGGAGCTCAGTGAAAGCCTAAAAGGTAGTGGGGCTCATGAAAGGAAGATGATCAAAGAAAGCCACACACTACTATAGGAATCAATGGAGACTGTGATGTGTAGGAGCTAGTTAAGCTGCAAGGGCTGTCTGCAGAAAAAGTGAACATCTGAAGAGCCATCTATATTTCTAGGTGATTTTGGACAAATGTTTTTAGAGTTTGTCCAGCCTCTCAAGCAACTGCTCTGTATTAATAGGTTCCTGAGGCCAGTGAAAATCAAATAAAAGTTCTTTGCCTCAGGTAACAGCTGCCTGGGGAGTGAGGTAGCAACCTGGTGAGTAAAGATAACCATCCTTAGAGTAATTGTAAAAATGTCATCAAAATGGGAAATGGTCCAGCTAACAGGCTTCATCCCCAAGACAAGGATTGCTCTGCCAGCTCCAAGAGAGCTTTTATTTGTGATCTTGCTCGTCTGTCTCCAGGCTCCTGGAAGTCCTAGACCATGGCCATAGTTCTCAGATACCATTACTGACATCTTAGGATTCTGTTATTTCTTTTCTAAGTCTTCATTATTTTTCCAGATATGATATATTGCTAGAATAAAAATGAACAGAAAGCAGACAAACAAAATCTTTGTCACACAATATACAGTAATTTCACGATTATAAGCTGCACCATTTTGACTAAAATTTTGGTCTGAACCCGAAGTGCAGCTTATAATCAGGTGCGGCTTATATATGGACAAAGAACAAAAAGTTGCTGTTTTAGTTTGGAGGACAGGTGTCTGCTGAGAAAGGCAGGAACTTCTCTTTGAAATGGAGAATGTAAAACCCCTCGCTCCAAATTATTATAATTTTGAAATCAAGGGGCTTTCAGGCAAAGATATGGGAATTAGGAATAACAGTTATTTTCTAGGAAAATTAAAATAGAAATAGTACTACAAAGAAACAAACTCCAAACCCTGACAAAGTCAGAGTACAACCTGACACCCCGTCAGGGTGACACCTGTCAGTCAGGGTGTTGGTAGCAGTCCCATTAAATGGTGGCTGCATCCTCCTGCAGTGACAGATGTGATTCAGTTGAAGCAGTGCTCCTGTAAAAGGTGCAGTTTCCCTCTGGAGATTTAGTGGTGATGTGGAGAAATCCGGTTTTCCTCTGGAGTCCAGTGGAGAAAGGGGCTACCTTAGTGTCCCAAAACCTCTGTTTTTATCTTGGTAAGAAATGTTGGGCTCTTTCCCCTGACTGGAGCAACTTCCAATGTGATGCAGTAATTTTATCAGTCACACAGTGGGACTCAATGGGCCATTAGCAGAAAATGACTGGCTGGAGGAAGGATGGGTTGTGAAAAGATAAAGAACAATGCCCTGCCTGGTTTCAATGGATGGCCCATTAGCAGAATATCTGCCGTTGAGATAAGGATCACTGCCCCGACCCTCAAGAGATGGTGATAGAATAGGTAGCTTTTATCACACTCTGTATTGTAACGTGCGGCTTATAATCACGTGTGGTTTATATATGGACAAAGCATGAAAAGTTGCTGGCACCCGGAGATGCAGCTTATACTCAGTGCGGCTTATAATCGTGAAATTATGAAATAATTTGAAATAATGGATGGAAGAGAGAATGAAGTAAACGATTTCCTATTTAAGGCTTATATGAAGTGCAAAAATTCCCACACCCCACGTACAAACCCATAGCCAAAAGCAATTAGCTATAAGAATGTTCTGAAAGCACATAAATAATTTAAGATTTCTCAAACAAGACACTTCTGTGTCCTTAACACTGTCTCATTGGGATTGTCATTATGTAACAGACATCAGTCCATTTACATTGAGATAACAGACACCTGAAACACAAACACCATTTTCTTCTCTGTCTAACCAAGCTTCACGTGCAGCTTATTATGACCAATGTACTCTCAGTCACCCATGAGGATAGTTCATCTTGCTGAACAAGATCCTGTTTGACATTGAGCTATTCCCTGTTTTTTCTGGAGTGCAATCAGCTGGGTGTTAATCAAAATAATTAAACAGGTTAAAAGTATATCAGGGCATTTCCTAATATTGATTTCTACCAGTTGTCAGGAATGAAAACCAATCTTCCTTCCAGTGCTTCAGCTGGGGCTTAAACTCTGACATTTAATGAGGACGAAGCTCCGAAGAGGAACTGTTAAATATCCATAAACCATTTTGTAGCTTGATTTCTTTTGTGGTCTACATCAAAAGTGAACTAAGTCACACAACCGTACACACAGAGCTGCAGGTCATGCTTCAATTACCACAAAAAATTTGGAGATAGACATCATGCAGAAACATCACTCTCTGATTCACAGTTCTAAATTTTCCAAAGTATCCAAGGTAATGTTATTTCAGACCTTGTCATGTCTTATTCTCTGATGTTTCTAGAATGCAAAACCATCTTATACAATTCACAACAAATGCTATGTTATTCATTAAAGTATTACCTTGTGCCAGAAGGAGGGGAAGACTACAAAGCAGTTACTGATAAGCCTAATGTGCAAGGAAAAAACGCTTGAAATTCCTGAGTCCTTCAAGTCTGCACAGCAATAATTAATATACTGCAATCAAAGAATAAGTAATTTATAGGTTTTTGCCATCTTGTTTCTTTGTAATTACAACAACCATTAGTGAGCAACTGATGTCCACTGAAAATTTATTCTGTTGCTATGGTTATTTTAAGGCAATTGTAAAGCTACTAATCTCCAAAGACATAAAACTATATTAATGCTATAAAACATTTAAGAAGTACTTTTAGTTTACAATGTTTTACAATCTGTTTATGGGTCACAGTTTTACTGAAAAACTGACTTAAATTTGGAAGTAATTTAAAACACCTATAACCTATATACTCAGTCCCATGCTTCCCACTTTTTAAAGACCCTACTTTAGAGATCATACTGACTATCTGGGAGGTCAGTCTGTGGAATCTTTCAGTATTAAATTTTCACAAACCTTTATACCAATGTCTATACTAATTTTATACCTTTTATACTTTTTTCACTAGCTCTTTAACAGGGTTATTCACCTGTTAAACAGATCATATTTGAAGCTGTTGATATCTGGGGCAGTAATTTACTTTTATTGAAGACAAATAAGGACAATTTTTTAGCAGGAAAACGAGTCTTTATTAGAAGAAAAATATATTCTCTGAAGAGCTGATCTCTCCATTCAAGGAGACTGGTGATGAGTTCTTCAGTAAGATATTTTTCACAGGTGTTCTTTGGTATTAATATTAGGGAACACAGGCGATATTGTGAATGCAGTAAGTCTTGAGGCTGCACACCTCAATCTCATCTACTGGTATGAGAAATTCATATTCCAAAAAATGTCAGTAGAAATAATAACTACTAACATTTTTTGTATTACTGAAATTTTTCAACTAATCTCAAAAAAATTCATTTTGGATCTCAGATACTAAATTCATGTAATGTGAGAGAATCTTTTTAGCTTGCTTTAAAAAATTCTGAATCCTCAGCACCATGGAGAAAAGCTTTCTTTTGCAGCCAAACTCCTAGTCAAAAAAACCCAGATGGTGCAAAAGAAATTCTCCAAGGGGATTTTTAATCTTAAATTTTAAGGGTTTTTGGGGGGCCTTGCTCAAGACATCTGAGCTTATGGTATTGGAACACATAGTTATAGTAAGTAATATGATGAAAAATGATAATATTAGACATCCTTCAAATCTTGCATTATCTTCCCTATATAACTTAAATATGTAACAGCTGAAAGTCGTATATACCAAACACTACTGTTTTCTTCATAAGGAAGACAGTTAAATTCTGTTTAACTGGCTAATTAAATTAATTTTGCAACTGATTTTCATTATGGAAAAATACCAAAAAGTTAAAAAAAAATCTCAAACCCTAGAGATATATTTTATAGGTATGTTGTTTGGCTGAAAATGTCCAAAATAAATCTTTCTGGTTTATCACTGTACAATGAGGGTATGATAAAAACATACATCCACTTTTCTTTTCTTTTGCAATAGTTATCAAGGTTTTCAATATTTAATATGCTGGTTTGGTTTGAAGTCCTTATAAAGATAACATTTTCACAGTTCGGAAAACCAGACACCATTTTTCTCTGAATGCATATTCAGCCATGGTAATGACACTGTCCTGATCACCTGCCTGCCACAAAGGAGTTGTTTTTATCTGATTTAAATGTCAGCCTATCGGAAGCCCATGGAGTGCAGGGACCTGTTGAATTGCCAGGCAATGAAATCACACACCTTGAGCTGGCAAAAGGCATGCCTGGTAAGCAGGCTGAACCCAGCAACACTACGTTGAAAAAAAGACACATACACGAACAGAAGTTAAAAAGGAAGGAAAGAAAAAGAGCATGTTGCTTCTGGTGCTATTTAGAATATCAAATAACCAGTTTCTAGGACTGACTTGAAGGCGGTTTTAATTGGGTTGTCAAATTAATTTGATTATGCCTGGGTATCCCAAATCAATTATCGTGGCATATAAAAATATTTCATAATCTAAAATTTGGTGCCTAGATTCAATGGTAGAATCAGTGCAGGTTTTGGAACTCATGTAGCCATATTTCTCAGGTATTTAATATAAGTAGAGTTTTGTCAGCTTGTGAAGTCTCTAATAATAGACACAGAAAACAGCATTGTGTGCTTACTTACCATCACACACATCAGATTTTTTAAATGTCAGTAAACCTAGTGCTCTCACTGATAACTATGATGCAATATAAAGATCTAACTGCTACCATTATTTCAAAGACCACATAAACCCCATAATTTGCTAAATGTAGCTCTACCTGCTTAAATTAATGTAATCATTCTTGCAGGTGGTTAGAGGAAATGCTGTACTAATTTGTTATTGCACTAAGTACCTGGCAGACATAAACTGGAAGAGGTTTTGTATAGATTCTCATTTCCTTTTGCTGTTTCCCTGTAGGAAAGTTGGACTTCTGCAGCCTGTAAGACTAAAAATCAATATTGCCTCTGCAGTCTTCAGAGCAGAGCAAATCTCCTTACATAAAAAAAAAAGAAAAAAAAAAAAAGAGAAAAAAAATTATCCAAATCTTGTCGTGATTAAAAACATGGTAAAAGTAAGGTGTGATAGCGGGAATTTCTGCTTACTATAGCCTGAAATGAGACAGCCTGTGTTAATTACTACACCTTGAAGAAGCTACCTTCACAGTCACAGTTGTGTATTTATAAGGTGGGGTTTAGTCCTAAGAGAAGAAGATTTAGGATTTGATGATCCCATTGTGTAAACTACAGCTACCACTCTACATAAGCTGTATTTGAGATTTTTAATCCTATTGAATGATTTCATAAAAAGATGATTTACGGACTAATTCCCTCTCAAATACTTACAAAGACAAGACTCTAGATGCTGATCTTACAGAAACTGCCTAAGAGTTACACAAATTCCTTCAAGGAAGGATCCTACCCAAGAGAAATAATTCTTTGCCATTACTGCCGTCTGTCAGATTTCTACTGCTTTCTCTTAAAGTAAAATCTCCAACACTCCAGCCCACTCAAATATTGCTGCTTTCTATGCCCACATCGTACCCCCATTGGAACAATGGCTTTATCACCCATCAAAATTCTAATAAAATCAGAAAAACAAAAGTATGACTTTTTATTTAGGAAAATATTACTAAGCCTTTTCAGATTCTTAATTTAATCTCTGCAGTTATTTGGTGCCCTTTCAGGTTTGGGGTTTTTTTAGGATAAATTGACATATGAAACATGTAGTTGCAAACATTAGTTAAATTAAAAGAGTAATGCATATAAAATCCTGTTTCCTTGAAACTCACCTGATTTTTTGCTATTTCTACAGTCCAAGGAAGTATTAGGTCATTTTGTAGCTGATTGTCCCAACTCATCCAGGCAGCAAAGCCTGGAGAATGGTATCCCTGAGCTTCTTCAGAGGTGCCAGCACACCCACTCAGTACAGTGCACTGTACCTTGGCAGCACAACCTCCACAACCAGCAGAGTTTTCTCAGCACCATGCAGGGCCACAGTGAGGCACCCACATGTCACAGCACTGCATTCTCACCTGGGCTTTGATCTCTGAAAGCATTATATGCAGTTCTGAGGAGTTTGCATTCTTATTTTTTTGCAGCCAGTGTGAATCCTCCAGGTATAGAGGTGCCAGACTGAGAATTTTCACCTTTCTTCACCTTTCTTCTTGCAGTGAGAGTATAAGCATCTATATGCCAAGCTTCAGATGGAGTGATCTCGCCTGAATTTTATGCAAGACTGTCTGTACCTCATACCTGTCTGAAGGTATTTTGCCTTCTATCCCTCTTTTTCCACTCTCTTTCTCACTGTGACATTTTTTGGTTTAATATTATAAAATCTTGTTCTAGTCATTGTACTGTTTTCTTGCTCTGCTTTAATTTCTTATTGCTTGTTTCTTTAGTCTGAACAAAATCACACCATGTGGTAGAGGTCAGCTTCATAAAGAGCTGTTGAATAAATACAAGTATAAATACAGGTAATAACGAAAATCATGGTGAGTTGGTTTCTTGAGAAATATTCTCCTGAAATCCATCCATCTAAACTGATTTCCACTACTTGATAATCTGATGGACTCATTTGAATGAAAAGAATCATTTGTATTGAGAAAAACAAAGTCCATAATTTCTCATAGATAACTCATAACCCTTTGAAAAGTCTGTCCAGAAAACAATTTATTTACAGTATCATATTTATGAATTGTGTCCAGAGGCTAAACTGTTAAAGTTAAAAATAAAAATCCCCAAACAAACCAAACCAAAACAACAACAAAATGAAACAAACAAACAAACAAAAAAAAAAAAAAAGAAAGAAACCAACCAACCAACAACAAAAAAACCTAACAAAACCCAAACTTATTTTGCAAAGAGGCACTTACAGAAGTCTGGTCATTGAGAAGATTTTCTTTACAAATATAACCCAACATATTAAAAAGGCTTCAAACTTTTTTTATATAGACTCCCCACCATTACTGTAAGCTCTACAAAAGAAGATCCTCATTTTCTCCAGTCAAGCTATGCATGGGAGCTAAAATCCACCTGTACACCATCTGTTCCAGGTTCGAGAATGTAAGTAATGAAGAACATTTAGAAGAGCAGGATAATGATTCAAAACACCATGAAGAGAGCATCACAGTATCCATCTAACTCTATAATGATAATTTCCTAAAATACAGTGACCTAAATCTAACCAGTGATGCATGGTAATATATGAAAACACAACCCTTAACACCTGCAGCAATACGTCTCAGCTGTGACACGCTGCAGGTACTAGATTCCAAGTCCTATTTAATTACAGTAATTTCACGATTATAAGCCGCACCTAATTATAAGCCGCACGTTACAATACAGAGTGTGATAAAAGGTATCTATTCTATCACCATCTATTGAGGGAGGGGGCAGTGATCCTTATCTCAACGGCAGATATTCTGCTAATGGGCCATCCATTGAAACCAGGCAGGGCATTGTTCTTTATCTTTTCACAACCCATCCTTCCTCCAGCCAGTCATTTTCTGCTAATGGCCCATTGAGTCCCACTGTGTGACTGATAAAATTACTGCATCCCATTGGAAGTTGCTCCAGCCAGGGGGAAGAGCCCAACATTTCTTACCAAGATAAAAACAGAGGTTTTGGGACACTAAGGTAGCCCCTTTCTCCACTGGACTCCAGAGGGAAACTGGATTTCTCCACATCACCACTGGACCTCCAGAGGGAAACTGCACCTTCTACAGGAGCACTGCTTCAACTGAATCACATCTGTCAGTGCAGGAGGATGCAACCACTATTTAATGGGACTGCTACCAACACCCTGCCTGACAGGGTGTCAGGTTGTACTCTGACTTTGTCAGGGTTTGGAGTTTGTTTCTTTGTAGTACTGTATTTCTATTTTAATTTCCCTAGAAAAGAACTGTTATTCCTAATTCCCATATTTTTGCCTGAAAGCCCCTTGATTTCAAAATGATAATAATTTACAGGGAGCGGGTTTACATTCTCCATTTCAAAGAGAAGTTCCTGCCTTTCTCAGCAGACACCTGTCCTACAAACTAAAACAGCAACTTTTCATTTGTTGTCCATATATAAGCCGCACCTGATTATAAGCCGCACTTCGGGTTCGGACCAAAATTTTAGTCAAGAACATTTAACAAGGGCATGTGACAGCACAAGGGGAATGGCTTTAAACTGAGAGTGGATAGGCTTAGATTAGAGATCAGAAACTATCTATTCCCTGTGATGCTGCTGAGGCACTGAAAGATGGCTGCAGAAGCTGTGGATGCCTCCTCCCTGGAAGAGTTCATGGTCAGTTTGAATGGGCTTCTGACCAACCTGTTCTAGTGACAAGTCTCCTGCCCGTGGCAGGGGAGATGGAACTGGATGATCTCTATGGTCCTTTCCAGGACAGGCCATTCTATGATTCCATGATAAATTCACAATTTTATTCTTAATAGAGAAATCCAAGGGTGTGGTTTGCCTGGTGTTTTAGTGTTTAGTTTATATGCAATGAATTATCAATTGCAGAAAATATATAATAATAAAACTAAAAAAAAAAAGCAAAAGTTATCATTTCTAATTTTTCAAGTGCAAATAAAAAAAGCCTTTCCCTGATATTATCTTTTAATGTCAACATATTGATTGTTAAATTGCAGAAATAGGCACATAAAAATCTCACAATAAGGCCAATAAAATATATCCTAGTTAGATCGGCTTCAAAATTCAACATGATGGTTTTTAAAATTTGCTGCATATTTCCTCTTTGCAAAAGAACACTGCCAGCATAATGCTACAAAGACTTCTGGTTATTCCACTGGTTACTAAGCACAGTTTCAAAGACATCCTGTGGAATTTATCTGGGTATAATAAAGGACAAAGCAGCACTCCTTAGACTGTGCTTTCCAGGGACTGCCAAACAAGCTAATGATTTTTTTTCTGGCAATGTCAGTAGCAAGGAAAAAAATAAACAGGCTTTCCTGGAGCTTTAAAGGACAAAGAGCTTTATACTGAGGCTAGAATGCACTTCATGCTCAGTGCAGAGGAGAGGAAATCGAACCCATATATACATGGATAACTGATATTTATGTGCAGCTGATGCTATACTGACTAACATCCCCGATCATTGATCTGCGCATGGTGAAGGGTGGCTTTAACCATAGCTGAACCAAATACATTGTGAACAGAAACGGCAAGACCAGACAAACTATCAAAAAAATATACTGTGATACAACACATGCATTACAGTTTGGAATAGGTGCATTTTCCCCAAAATTGTTTTAATGGATAAATGAAAATGATAAAGCTGTTATCTTCCATCAGAAGTTTGTCTGAATACAGAATTTGTGATAAACCAGTTTCTAATAAGGAGCTGTTTCCCATTTGGCAGCAGAGACTCTATCATCACACCGTAGCAAAATATGATTTCATAACCATCTCCATCTGTGGACAATGCCAAGTTCACTGAAACAGAAAAGTCAAATACAGTTATTTTTTCGCATCTAGCTCTCCGTCTCAAATTTGTTATCAGAACTTTATCTAGGTAAAATGATTCTCCCTTTATTTTGCCTCCTTTTCTAAGAAGAGTTAAATATCTGCTATTTAAAAAAGTAAAGGCATGATTTTTGGTGAGTATTTTTTGCATGCTTCCAGGGGAAGGCAAATTACAAAACATTTGCTGTAGATTGAATAACAAGTAAAAAGACACTACCTGTTTCACAATAAAGTTTGAAGTAATTATAAAAGGAAGGATAAGCACAAGGCTGGAACATTTCACTATACACTTAGGATAGTATTATTTGCTTAAAGACAAACATTTCAAATTATACTGGATATCTCCATGTTTTTGTAGTCATTTTGTATTCGCATTGATTTTACTCCAGACAAACCAACTGTCTTAATTCTTAAATGGAAAGTTGTAGAAATGAGGACAGAATGATCCAATATCTACTTCCATCATTAATGCCTTTTTACAAATATTTATGTTCTAAAAGACAAATCATGTAACTAAAGCCGAAAGTTTTTTAGTGAAAGGGAAGAGAAAAGGCTGCAGTAAAGAATATCACCAATAAAATTATTGAGTCTTTTAAAGTCTTTTTGTTCTCATTTGTTTTGATTTTCTTTTCAATTGATTTTTTTACAGAAATAAGGGAGTTGATGTTTCACCACCACAAAAAAAAAAATGCAGAATTTATAAATTTTATCCAGAAATTTTAAAAAATAAGTTAAAATTTAAAATTTAAAAATGAGGATACTTATTTAAGCATTCTCTTTTATGAAATATTAACTAAAACTGTTGAAAGTTGATCTAATAGATCAAAACATTTCTCATACATATTAAACAGACTGAAGATGCAGTTCGTGAAAGTTCATGAAAGACTCGCTCAGTATCAGGCAGTTCAGGATAAGACTTTAGATATAAAACCTAAACCTTAACTTTTTAAACTAAGGAGTTGTTTTAAGTCCCTAGTTTTTTTATCTGTATCCACAATGCGTATTCATCATATAAACCAGTTTATTAACCTAAAGGTTTTCAATAATCTTGAAGTCAACACAAGCTAATTTTCTTTTTTATTTGTCATGACTTTATTTTAAATGCAGTCAAACATCTTGGACATATATAAATTTTGCATTTAGGACAAAGCATAATCTGTAGTACAAAACTGTTGCTGACAAAATTCAAACTACACATCAGGCACCAACCTGACAGATCATTAACATACAAAAGATTAGCTAATAAATTTATTTTTACTGTCCTCCTGTTAGTATCCCAAAAGAAAAATCCATTTTTTGTGGTTTTCTTACTCATACTTGCTCCTTACTTAATTTTTTGTTCACCTGGCAAATATTAAAATTTCAGAAGTACAAGACATTTAAATGTGAAGCTTTCATACATTATTGAAAATTTCTTTTTCCCCAGAAAACACCTATAAAACAGGCTGAGTGAAAGTAGCAGGGGAGATACTAGCATACACTTTCCCTTGCTCTTGCTGAACATATCTCTATATTTCAGCTAGACCATGGTAAGGTACTTTGCTTTCATTTTATCTCTTACATTACAACAGGTGGCCCACAGGTACTACCATGAAAACTGACATATTTTTAACATGCCTTAACTTTACTCAAGGAAGTTAGGCAATTGCCAACTTCCCACATTTCTGTCATCTCTCTGGCCATTCTGCAAGGTACAGAACCTACGACACAAGGGGTATTTTAACACTAAAATACCTATCAGCTCAGGCTAAATATTTATGAGTCTGAAATACCATTTTCAGAAAGGAATCAAGTGGCAAAATGTAAGCCCACTGAAAGGAAGGCTTTGGTTTGCCTAACTTTTTTAAAACACTGAAGACCCCCTAAGTTACACTCAGGTGTCTCAAGTCAAGATGCAGGAGGACACTTTGCTGCGCTCACATTGGAAGTAACTTACAAGTTTAGACTTTGATTTACAACTGTTTGCCTTAAAAAAACCCAAACAAACAAACAACAAATTGAATTGAAGAATAAATGAGTAAAATGGTAATGCATTTATCTTATGCACAGCAGACTTCCTAGAAATTTAAGTCAACAACTGATGAATGGAAATGAACACATGTATGCCTAAGCCATTCTTAATCTTCTCATAATTGAGTTAATCTATTTAAGTGAATTCACCTTTAATTCATAGCAATGGAAACCTATTTCCTAGCTGGAATACAGCTATGGAAGTGATTTAGCAAGATTGAGATGTAATGTCATAGGATGTACCCCATTATTCTCTTTTAGCTAAAGATATCCTGCTGAAAACATGTTGTCTGATAACAAAAGCAGTGAAATTGTACCTATTTTCATTATCATTGTCTTCTACTCAAGCAAGTTTCCACAGAAAATGTACACCACTGAGGAACATTCTGTAAGTGTCTATAACAAAAATTCCTTTAGAATGCACACCACAGAGAGCTGGAAGAGCTATAAACATCCACTCATCAGATAAACACCGAGCACTAAAAGAAAGATATTTTGAAAGTAGGCCTGAGTAGCAAGTACTAAAAGAGGGGTGACATCCTGCCTGACAAGTACCAGAATACTTGAACATGTGATTCCTGCCTCAAATCAATAATTATGGATCGGAGCATGCTCCTCAGGCAGAACCTGATTTTGGTTAAGGAGTTCAAGTGGTGGGAAAATGCCCCTGTTCTCCCAGCCCTGTCCAACCAAGCAGGGCAAGATGCATCTTCTGTCCTACTGAGCAGGTAAGTCCTTTGCAGTCTGCCTATCCTGTCTCCATGTGTCTTATCTATGAGTTTCTGGCAAAATAAGCTGATGTCTCCTCAAGATCAGCTTCCCCCGTCTTCACCTGTTGAGACATTCTTGTCTTTTTCTGCCCCATTTTCAGCTTTTACCTGATTGCTTCCCAGAATAGCTTTTTTTCTTGTAATTAGAGACTTACAAGCAATATCACACTCTAAAAATATAACAGCATTTCTAGTTTCAGCTTGTCCAGTTTCAGCATTCAAATCCTGCCATGCTTGCGAGATTGCATTAAAATTAAGTTGTTCTTTATCAGGATTTATTTCTTCATGAGACAAGAAAGAATAGAAAAGAGTTCTTAACTTTTCATTAGATAGAAGTTCTTAACTTTATCATTTCACAAAGTGATTGCTAAAATCTTGTAGCATTTTTTTAACGTCTGCAATAAGCAAGCATTAAACAATGAAGACTACAAATGGGTAATGACTTTCAGTGATAACACTAAAATGCTAAAGACAGTAATTTTAATTACACTTTTTATTCTGTTATTTATACACTTAGAATCACATTTGTTTCTTTACCAAAATTCTCTCCAATGAACTAAGATTCAGATTATTTTCTGCTCCATGTCCTAAATTGTTTTCTCATTCCTCACTCCTCAGGAAAAAAAATATGTTCATTAATTATATATTTCTGGGCTTCTTATTAAACAAACAAACAAGAAAAAACAAACAAACAAACAACAAAAAAAAAAATGGTTCCAGAATGAAAAAATTCAGAGACAAAATCATCAGAGAAATTGGGGTAATTTGCTTATTTTTTGTAATTTTTTTCTTCAGCATACAGAAGTTGATAAATCATTAAGCAATGTTAACAATGGAGCAAAATTACTAATTGATTAATACCTTTGTAAAGTGAGAGAAATGGGTCTTTTTATATCAAAAGATGCATAAGCATATTGTAAAAACGTTGATGAACTCATTAGTTTGCTTGCTTGGAAAGTGCTGTTAACCATACCAAAATGGAGTGTAATGGTTCCACTGATGCATAATAGAAGAGCAAACTCTGAAAAGGGACAAATACAGATACACCTGCTCAATGCCCAAGGTGACTGCTTAGATATTTTTGATTCTGTTAGAGCATAACCAAAAATTCCTTCAAGCATGATTAGATTTTCCCTCACTTTTGCATTTTTCTGTGAAATATAAACTAGCTTTGCTTTGCATGTTTTACCGGCAGTAAGGGAGTGTCAATATAAAAACATTTTCTTTAACCCAACAATATAAACCATAAAGAAAACTAAATTAGTATGAAACATAAAATACAATCTACTGATTCATTTTAAAGTTGTTCAGAAATGCAAACAGGATCAGTTATTGAATTATTAAAAATGTTATATACATTACAGCCTAGGTAAGAAATTATCAAAGGAAAGCCTTTGAAGAAACCTGCCTCACATATGAGTTGGCTGGGCAGCAGAGGCATTTTCATCTGTGTGGCATATGATGAATTAGTTAAGGGAGCATGGACTCAATCAGTATAGGTAGGATTCATCACTTCACTTAGCTATTTTTAATGATTATATATGAAGTGGAAAGAGATAGCCAGTGTGATTCATGTTGCTCTAAAACTGGTTTTAATACAAGTGGGCGAATATCACTCTGAAATTTCCTAAATTTTTGATAAGTTGTTGAAAGGTTCTAAATGGCTAAATTAAACTGAATGCCTGGTTTTGCTGTTAAAGTTAGGTGAAACAAAACTGGTGCCTTAAATATTTAAGATATGTAAAACGATTTTTTTTTTAAAAAGCTCATTAGACCTACTACATGGCTAATTTTCTCTGGGCAAAAAAAAAAACCCACCTAAAAATGACAAAAATTAATCTTAATCTACTTTTTAAATAAAAAGCTAATTTGAATTATTCAAATTAATTTTCTTTTCTGCAGATGAAAAAGAAATCTTTCATTCAGGAAGATAAGGTTCAAGCATACCATATTTTCTGATTTCTTTTTATAGGATTTAATTTCAAGAGAGTATTTTGAACTGAGCAAACTCCTTATCAGTTAAAGACTTTCCTTCATTACATATAGCAGTAGTTATCACAATGTGAAAAATTCAAGACTTGGTAATCATTAATGACAAATCCCAATTTCATGGTTGCTATCCACTTTTCCAGTTTAGCAGATTCCCCCCAGATATTTACTTTGCTTCTGAAAACCAAAGTTATTTTTCAGTGTAAGAAGAGACATTTGGGGTCCACAAATATTTTTTTGAGTTAAAAGGCAAATTTGCCTAATAAAAAAGTTAATAGCAATTAAAGTCAATTGGTGCTTCAGTATACATACACATGTTCTTACTATACATTATAAAAAGCTGCAGATGTTAGAAGGAGCGGGCAATCAAATTAATGTAACTCTGCATCTCCAGACTTTCTTATATAATTTCATTTTGTACATGAAATATATTGTCTGGGCAATGCAACCCTGCCAGCGAATCACCAGCCAGTTGTTATTGCCAAGATAATTGACAGTGGAAGTTGTGTGCAACAGCAGCTGCTTCACTCAACCCTCTGTATTGGATTTGCATGGCCAGGCTTTGGTAGTGGGAGAGGTGCAGGGGTGGCCTCTGTGAGAAGCTGCCAGAAGCTTCCTTCATGTCCAGCAAAGCCATTCCCTGGTGGCTCCAAAGATGGACATGCCACTGGCCAAGGCTTGGCTGATTAGAAATGGTGGTAAGACCTCCATGATAACAGATTTAAGAAGAAGAAAAATAATGTTGCTGCACAGTTGTAATTGTGGAGAAGAAGTGGAGTGCAAATATGAGAGGAACAACTCTGCACACACCAAGGTCAGTGCAGAAGGAAGGGGAGATGATCCAGGCCCCAGATTCTTTTATCACCCTGGTGCAGACAGGGAGAAGCAGCTGTGCCCCTGCAGCCCATGGGGATCCAGGGGGATGCAGAGATCCACCTGCAGCCCATGGAGGGGCCCCACACAGGAGCAGGTGGGTGCCTAGAGGAGGCTGTGAAGCTGTGGAAGGTCCATGGAAAGAGCAGCCCATGCTGGAGCAGCCTGTCCCTAAAGGACTGCGCCCTTGGGAGGGTGACCCATGCTGCAGCAGGTGCAGGGGAGCTGCTGCCCGTGGGATGAACTCACACTGCAGCACTTTGCAGGGAGTTAATGCACATGAGATGGACTCATGGAGAAGTTCATGGAGAGCTGTTTCCCATAGGAGGGATCCCACAGTGTAGAAGGGGAATCATTCCTCTGCCTGAGCAGCAGGAGGAACAAAGTGTGGTGAACTGACCATAATCCCCATTCCCATCGCCCTGTGTCTCTGGCAGGGGGCAGACAGAGCTGGGAAGGACAATGTGAGGAAGGTGTTTTTAAGGCCTGATTTTGCTTCTTATGATCCTGCACTGATTTTGTTAGCAAAAAATTCAACTAATATCTCTAATTTGAACTTGTTTTGCCCATGATGATATTTGATGAGTGATTTCTTCTGATTCTTATCTCAACCCATGAACCCATTTTTTTTTCTCCCCCCTCTCCAGCTGCAGAGAGGGGCTTTGGTGGGAGCCTGGCATCCAGCCAGTGTTGACCCACTACTACATTCTCCGAGTTTTGCTGCATTCAGCTTGATTAGTAGTCACAGGTCTATTTTTCAGTGCCTAGGTATTTCTACTGTACATATCTGTAAATTAAAATTAGATTTTACTTTTGCCAAGTTGCACTTTGCTCCTTTTTTTTTTCTTTTTTTCTTATGGTGATTCTTACTGTTTTAAGGATTATGGCTTTCCTGGATAAAATGTAATAATAAAAATAAGAGTCAGATGCATTGAACACGAAATTCAGGTCTGGTGTACTGCTCTAATAGATCTCACTTTATCTGTTTTTTCCAGATGCACTAAAAATGTCTTCCTTAAGAAGGTAGTAACTTAAATATTTGTAAAAAACTTATTATGAAGGCACAGCATCCTAATTCCTTCAGGATACAAGCAAAGGTTAGCTCCCAGGCTGCTTTTAAAAAGAAAGCTTAGATTACAGCATTTCAGGAGTGCATGTTTTGTGATCTATTTTAACAGCCAATAACTATTCCAGCCTCAGAGCTACCAGTCAGCAGAATGACAGGATATTTTTCCTTGTTGTATGATTAAGAAAAAAGTTTTGAGCAATATTCTCACAGAATTTCCAAACTTTAAAAAATAATCTAAAGGTAAGAGTTGCAAGGCTAGTTAATGGGATACAGATTCCCAATCAGTGCAGGAAACTGAAAAACATTCTTTGATAAAGCTCTGAAATTAGAGACTGGTGAACTACCATATTTTATACATATAATAAATTATATATGTGTGTGTATATGTATATATAAGAAATTGTTGTACTGGTTTATGAGGTATGGTGAGTGGGTGAGTATAGACACAAGGAAATCAGTCTGATCATAAGCTAAGCACAAGTGAGTAAGAGAAGTATGCTCCATTAATTGCTGTAAGAAATTTTACACCAACTATGCATTATTGACATCAGTTTTACTGGCGTGTGTGATTGCCAGAGAATTTTATGAGATTTTTCCACATTGCAAGTCATTTTTACAAAAAGGAGCGATGAAATTGAGCACTTCATTGAACTCTGATTGTAGGAGGATAACTACATAATTAGGTCTTAAATCATTACAGCACAAATTAACACATATTTTATATCAACCATTTAGCAGACCTGGAAAAATACAAAGATAGCATATTAGTATATATTTTTTAAACAAGATCTGCTATCAAATTTATATCTATAAAAACCCCAAGTGTTTAAGCAAGCAATGAAATAATGTCAACTGAGCTCTATGCTGTTGCTCCCTCTGTTTCCCTGGAGGTTTCTCTCACTGTTTTTCTGCATCATCCAATTCTGTGAAAGCTCATGAGGGCCCTGGCTAAAGCAGCAGAGAGAGCAAGAGCCTCAGCACAGGAGGCTCCTAGGACAGAATTCCATTAGCTCTGACATGAGCTTCCCAGAAGGGAGCCAGGGCAGCCTCAAGAAAGAGAAATGGTGAATGATGTGCTTTTGATACCTCCTCTGTCTATCAGAACATATATTTACTTCTACTTGATCTTTCTTTTTTTCTCCAGAATTTTTTTTTTGTTATTTAGTTTTATAAACTAGTGGTATGTAAGAAAAAAAATTGTTCTTTCTCACATTTATTCTGAATCTTCAACTGACTTAATAATAAGTACAGCACAATATAACCTGAATCCCACAAAGGAGTCCTGCAGTTTTAGAGAAAAGGTTAAATGTCAATCTAAAATTAAAATTTCAGCTAATTTCGATGACATGTTGAACTGAGTTATACAAGAAAATAAATCTAGATTGTCCAAAGTTAAAACTTTGTTACATTTTTCAGCTCTTGATTGTTTTTTAAACTTCTATCTAAATTTCTAAACTTCTTTTTGCTCATTCTGAGAAGTATTTTTAGGTATAAATATCTCTCATAATTTCTCTGCTTAGGATAGAAATAAAACAAATTCTGACTCAAATAAAATTTGCCAAAAAAAAATTTGCAAAGCAAATTTTCAAGGCCCTGTCTAGGGCCTTTAACATGTCAAGGCCTTTAACATGTTCCTCCTGTCTGGTTTCAATGAAGGGTTTGACATTCAAATGACAGTAACGGCACAGTGGGCTTGCAAAACAAGTTTAAGGAGTTAATTATTCATTAATAGAATATTACCATATTTTTTAGGGGAAGCAACTTAAATATGCTTATTTAAAAAAAACAGAACATATAGTGCCTGTCCAGAGTACTACTTGTGTTTCAGGTATTAGCTCTTCTGACTCAAGTACTAGGTGGTTATCAAAGCAGGCTGAGAGAAAAGAGAAGGATGATTTATATGTTGTGCTATTTGTTAATTTAAAAAAAAAAAAAACTAACCCAAAACTGTTTGGTAAAGACTGTGGGACTGCCAGACGTTTAATCACATTTTTCCTGACAGTACTAGAAGAATGGAGTAAACAACCTCTTGAGGAATCACCTCACACTATTTAGAACATGATAAAGATAAAACACAATGATAGTAGCATAAACATTATCCATAAGTTTGCAATTACTATTTCATTTCACATTTAAATCATAGACGCAAATAGCCACTGCTTAGATACACTATCCATTTACTTATTTCTTTCATAACACTCAAAATTTATTCCTCTGTGTTCAATACTGCCTTGTATGCCAGTAGATGGAAAAGCCATAGAAGAATATCTACCCATAAAAAATCTATATCACAACTGCCAGTGTAAATACCTTCTTTATTAATTCTGCATTCTTCAAAATTTCAAAGGATATTTTATATAATTTTAAGCACTAAAGCAGAGTAGCCATACACATTAGTTTGTTATTAGGAGATAAAATTCAGATAAAGACGTCATTGCCTTAGAAGACAGAAAGAAAACACAACTGCACCTGTTGATCCTGTTCTTAATGTTGTTTAAGTTATTATTCAGGCAAGGAAGCAACCTTCAGAAAACAAGAGGATTCTTACTACGAGTCAGGAAGAAACAGGAAAATTGAAATAAGAGGGTTCATATTGCCATTGTTTAAACTCACTGTGATACCCTAAGGAGTGTATCAAACATTAAATTTTCAGGTAAATTGTCATAATTTCAGAAGAACTAACTATGATTAGTAAGTAATTCTCCTCATTGTCAGAGAGTCTACAACACTGAAATAAATTAATCAACTGGCACGTCCTTTGTGAAATTTATATCACTATAAATTCCTTGATTTGACATCAAAGCAGGATCTTAGATCATTGAAACTGTTGTCACCATGAGTTAAAAAAATGCATATATCAAAATATTCTTTAATTTGCATATCAGAGACCATGGCCAATTTACACTGATTACATAACAACTGGGATATTTCTGTATCCAAGCTGTCCACTGCTATGAAAAAAAATATTTATCCATCTCTTTTCTGAGCCTTTCTGACATCACATAGATGAGGAAAGTAAAGTAATTATGATAGCTTATCATACCTTTCTCCATAGAACTCGGTGTCTTGGAGACCTCTGCAGTATTTAATAAATTGTAGGCATATACACAATATATAAATAGCTCATACACCAAACAAGTAAATGAGGTTTTTGCAGGCACTGTTCTTATTGAAATCACAGGCGCAAATAGGACAGGGTCAGGCCTTACAATGCTTTAACAAGAAGCACTGACAAAATGTTGATATAACCATATTGATTTCAATAACTATATTTTCCTTTTATGCTGGTGTCAGCCCACAAGCAAGTGGACACACATTTTCACATCTGCCTCAGCTTAAACAAAGTCCACTGATAGAGTTTTTTGGCACTAGCAGCTATTTCACATCTTCACTGGAAATTGCTAACTGCAAGAGTGACCTCCCTAAGCCACCAGCAAACCTTTGTACTAACATGCCAGCATACCAACCATATGTCAGTAAAAAGCGGGTGTGACTTTTCAGCAAGAAAATGCTGAGGTAAAAGATAGTCTCATGCCCGAAAAAAAAAAAATCAAGGAAATTGTGTGATGGTTGAGTTTTCTTCAGTGATTTCTAGTTTGGAGATTTTAAACCTCAGTCCCAGATGATGAATCATTAATAAAATTATCTTCAGTGGCACCCTTAACACCAGTTTCTAATATCTGTTTCTTCATTATTTATGCTATCTATTCAATCAATGGCTATTACATATTTCAGTTTGTTTTTTAAAAAGCTCATTAATGACACTGCTGACATCCCTTTTCCTATCTGTGACACTAGGCTTTTACTTTCTGTGTGGTGAATTAATGACAGCAATTAGCTCTGTGCCTTGACAACACAAAATTCTGCCCAAGGGCTTCTTCAAACATAAAGGAGAAGAAGATTGATTAAAGCAAATGCAACTAATTTAATGTCTCTTGAGGATAAATGGTCAGATGCAATACATATGACATCTTGAAAATCTAGATTCACACTCTTGATTTGAATAATATCACTTCAAGTTTACATTTTCATGATCAAAATTAGGCTAGTTATATGTTTATAGGCTCAGGGAAAAAAATGGGTGAAATGTACATATTTAGTTTGGAAACAGATCAGTTAAATGATTAATTTTTTTTTCACTACCAAACCTATTCTCCCTGATAATCCATAATGATTATGGGTAAATCTCTGGATTTCCTACATTGAATGTGCAGTTACCCACGTGTTGCTAAAGGCCTCCAAAGAAAATGGATGCTCAAAAATCAGTTTCTGTGTTTAAAAGGATAGATTTTCTGGGATGCACATGCACAAACAAAAAGTATTTATAAGCATGTGCAAACTTGAGTGTGTGCCCTCTGAGCAACACACTTCGATTTCAAGTGTGAATTCTGCAAATGCAAAAAAATCCACACACAAACAGGCATTCCTAAGCAACAAGAGGCAGTTTTAAAAGAACAGTAGGGAGACAGACCATGAAAATCAAGCCAAAAAACCTCACAAGCAACAATTTTATAAATTACTAGAAAAACTGTGTTCTGTTTGATCTGCAAATACCATTTGCAGCCTGAGAAGAAAATTGTATCTTCCAAGTAATAGCATCATTCCAAAAATGAAGACTTCTAGAACACAAATCATGCACAACTCTGTGCAGATAGATGAGAATTTGGATCTAGAAGTTCAAACAGAAGACAGAAAAAATTAAAAGTATGTTATGAGAAGCACAGAATTGCAATAGCATAACATCAGTCACACATAACCATTAAAATGTTAAAGGAGTGCTTGGGCAATTCACATCCCTCATACAGGATCAGAAAAGCTGCTTTCTAATTTGGAGCAAGATAATTGATTCCCCCTTCCCCAAGATTGTTTCAGACATTTCCTGTCATGTTGAATTTCTGAATTTAGGACAATGAGGATATGCAGTTTTATTATTGTTGTTCTTTTATGCAGTATGACATAAATGATATGAGGCATCTCAACAGCATACAGCTGAACACCAGAAAACTTTACCAGGGGCTTCACATGAACTCAGTTTGAGCTCCTCAAAACAAAATATATTTTGTCCCTTCTTTCAAAGTTTTTATATAATGAAGATGAGTTACATTACTGTTACACAAACACAATTAATTGTTGCATGTCTTTAGCAATTAATATTTCATTAGAACTTGATTTTCGGTAAAACTCCGAAGATAAGCAACCACATTCTGTATTTACTAATTTAGATTGGGTGAGGGGTAAGAAGTTGGATTATATTGAGTAAGGAATAAAGATTTACTCTCTAAATATGACCATTAGCACTGTTCACACTGAGCACATAGAGCTTTGATCACTGTCAAAATTGTGCTAGGACTTCTAATATGACATCAATGCAGTGCCACAGTATTTTGAAGAGTAAAAAGGGTTGTTCTTACCAAGAACACCCTTCTGTCAAATACCAAGTAAATGGTTAATTAAATCAAGGTTCTCCTGGAGCTGTACTGACCTGAGCAGTCTCTGCTAGAACACTAAGGAGTTAAACCTCTGACAGTAAGCTTGGCTAAAACTTAATGAATTTTATGAAAATATTTTTGATTTCAGCATTTGCATCTATCACAAAATGGAATAATTTTAAGGGGTTGTGGAATCTTTAGAAAAAGCAAGATAGACAGGCTGCTATGGGATTCCAATACATCACCAGTTCAAGTCTTTCTCTGAACCAAGGTCTCACACATTCCAGTCAAAGAGTTATTTTTTTATCTGTACATCATGATTTTTTTGCTTCCCACTCCCTTCTATTATTTTTATCCATCTGCATTTACTGTGAAGTGACTTTACTAAAACATCCTGGGGAAATGTAACTTGCATTGTTCGTAGTAAGGTTAGGTAAGGATTGATGGTGTATTTCTAAAAACTGAAAGGTCTTGTAAAAGGAAGAAACACCCTGTTCTAACACAGGAGCCTAAGGGTTCTTATTAATCTCTGTCTATTTGAGACTCTGTATTGAACCTGACACATCTAATTAATGAGTTATTTTTAAAATATGTAAACTACAAAGCTACCTTAATATTTTCACTACTTTGACTTCTATAAGCCCACCTTGTCTCATTATTTTCAGGATAACAGAAAAGCTAGCATAGACTGAAAGTTTGTAGCTTGTTTATTCTTCAGATAAAACACTAACAGAAGAAAAAAAAAAAGAGAGAGATCAGAAGTGTTAGAGCATTAATACAGCACTATTTTTGTGGCACATAATTGCTGTATTTGGGTTCATAATTTCTTTTTTTTTCCTCTCAAAAGATATAGCTGTATCAGACAGGTCACAAATTATTCAAAGGACAAGACTTTTTTGACTGGCCAGAGAGAAACAAGGGAAAATACTGTTTTGGTGAAGATGCATACATAGAATACAGGATTTATTCAGAAATAATTTTCATGACAATGAAAGAAGAAAACATGCATCATTGTGAGCAGGATGAAATTGACTTCAAAAAGCATGCCTGATGCTGATTCAGTGTTGAGAGTAGTCTTTTCCTCTGCTTATATTTACAAGAGTCTGCCATTTGGTATGAATTAGGTAGGAAAAAATGCTTCAGCCCTTGGCTTGCTAGGTCGAGTCTGACAGGAGCTGCCCTGGAATTAGAAGACTCCTGCAGTGCTAAAACACAAATTGATGCTAATCCCTCCTCACCTCCAGCAGGCTAGCAGGTCTTCTTTTTAGTATGCAAAGCCATTTATTATTGGAAAAAATAGGGTTATTCCTCCTCTGGATATGTTCCTGTTTATTTGTTAGTTTTAGCAGAAAGTGGATTTGGCTATTTTCACTGTTCTTTAAACCTTTAGGGAGATTAAAGCTTGGCATGCATACTGACCACATGCTTCTAATCCCTCCAAAACATTTTTGGTTTTGCACCACTTTTATATGTGCTAAATAGGAATGAAACAAGTGAAAGTTAAGCCATTAAAGTGTTGAGTTTTATTACTTTGACACACATAAAAATCTAGCAGGCATATACCTCATATCTGATTTTGGTGATGAGTATACAAGTATATGCAAAAACTTATATATTAATTTTTCCTTGAGACCAAAGCATTCAAAATCCCATCTATATACATTTCCAGCAAAGTAGCATTGTTAGGAGTTCAATTGCAGTAAACCCTGTGAAAATGCACAGCATAGAAGGCAGTTAAGAAAATTATTAATGGTGATATCAAATCAACAGTAAAACTGTACCTATTATAAAGTGCTTCCTAGACAAATCCAATATGTTACTTTATTTTAATAATTTTGTCAAAGAACCAGACAATACACAAGCAAACTCTTGCAATAGTGAAGAGCAACTAATAAGGAAATTTAGAATAAATTAGATTTAGAATAAACAGATATTCATTATGCAGGTTTGGTTGGTTGGTTGGTTAATTGATTTTTTAACCTAGACAGATTTGTAATGGAATGAATTCATATGATCATTCAGCATTATCAATTTGCCTCAAAATACTGTTGAGCATCACTGCTGAAAAGGAGTAATGTTCCACAGCAAGGAAAGAAAATGGTGGTTGAAATCTTATTTTTCATTCCTACTAATTTCCACTTGAAATATTGCCGTAAATATGTTCCCAAATACATCCTGAGAACACTGTAGAGATGCAGCATGACAGCACTGTCCAGCTGTCAATCATTTCACTAGTTTGCTAGCTCAGTGCACTCTCAGAATGTCTTTTACCAACCTTGCCTTGTTTTCTGTTTTAATTACTGATGCATAAATTTACTATTTTAATTTTATTTCCCTAATGTTATCAAATTATTAAAGTTTAGGCTGCTTCCTCCATAAAAAGATGCAATGAATTCAAGAAATATTATTTATTTTTATTAGATACCATCCAAAAACATGAGTTCATAGGGACCAACGGGCCATTGCTGAGCCTTTGATTATCCTGCATTACCAGCTTATCAACATTAAATATAAATATCCTGGAAGTTCTCTGTAGGGAATCTAAAAAGCAAATTAGCACTGAAATTTTCTGGAAAGGACTGAGAAAAAAGTTCTCATGAAACAATTTCAAAATTCTTGGTCACAAAGAGCAAATTGATAATAGTTTTATGAGAACAGCAGATGTTTCTGCCTTTTTAAAGATCACACCTTCAATGTAATTTTTAATATTGCAAGATTTGAGCGTTTTCGTTTTGGCCCTTTTACTTTATCTTCCATGATTGTTAGATTTCTCCTAAATATTATGTTGTTCTAAAACAATTCACCATTTTCCAAATAATTTATCATATATAGCAATGTGCTATATAGCATGGAGACATTAGCTCATGCCTCCAAATTTTACCCACACTTCAAAAGGACACACTTTATACAACTACAAAAGAATGATGAGCTTTAATGTAGTAATGCCAGCTCTCACAGATTTTTATGATCTTAGGAAATTTCAATAATTGATATTTTTCCTCATTAAGAGCCAATTCTCAATAGAGAACAGAGGGAAGCTAAAATTCAAGGAAAATGGAATTAGATAAAGACAGTTCCTATAGTGAGAGAAGGAGAGAAAAGCCATGAAAATCAAGGCTATTTAGTCAAATTTCAGCTCCTAAAAAGTGGTAGAACAAATAATCAAGCACTATTTGAGCACCTACAAGATAAGAAAGCTGTGAAGATGAGTAACAGAGACAGTGGATTCATCAAAAACAAGTAATGTCAAAATAATATTTTCTTTTTCCTCATGATGGCATAATAGGCCTTTTGGATAGAGGAAAAGCAGTCGCATTGTCACTGTGCTTCCCTTTAGAAAGCTGCCTGATGCTGTCCCTCATGACCTTTTGATAAGCAAACTAGGGAAACACTCCCTGGATGGAATCAGTGAGTGGGGTTAACAGTTCACTGTCAGGCTGAACAAGGGTGTGCAGTACTGTTCTACAGGGGTCTGAGTGCATTTATTACATTCTTTAATAGTTTAGATAAAGAAATCGAAAGTAGGGTTACTACATCTAGAAGCTGACAGATACCATGCTGAGAGAGGTGCAAATGCATTGTTTCAAAATAATCTCAACAGATTGAAGTCTGAAGAAAATTAAATACAATTAAGGGCAAGATCTGCATGTCATGGCAGAAAAATTAACTAGTTAATTGCAGAAGGGAAACAACTGGCAGAGAGCAATAGTATCCTGTAAGTACCAGTGGTTCTGTCATAAGCTGAACTTGACAACATTTTATGTAAAAATAGAATTTTGAAATTTATAAAGATTATTTTTAAACACTCTTCCATTCTATCCAATATAAGTAAGATCTTCAATGGAATATTATACCCAGTTTTGAGAACAGCATTTTAGGAAAGATATGGAACAAGAGAAGCTCCAGAGGAGATATGAAGAAATTAACAGTAAGTGGTTAAAGGAAGCAGGCTGGTTAGGTCCAGAGAAGAAGAGGCTGAGGGGCAATATGATATATCAAAAATATTAAAAGATAGGAATAATAAGAAAGCAAAAGTTCTTTTTTTTTCCCCTGTGGAACTGAGTTTAAAATAAACTGATAAATTAGGCTTGGCTGGTGGTGGAACTTGACAAGAGCATTTACTGAAAAGATAAAAATCATGAAATGAGTGTCTGAATTTTAAATATAGATGTGAGGAGTAGTGATGTGAATTTAAAATCACATATAACAGGCTTCTAGTAAAGCAGTTAAAAATGTCATTTTTCCTTAGACTTACATTCACACATTACTGCTTAATGTACTGTAATACTGATTCCATTAAAATGAGAGAAACAAACGAGAAAAATCAAACAAGCAAAAACAAATCCCCAAACCAAGCAACCCATATTAAAAAAAACACCACCAACCCAAACTCTCTTTTTTTCTTACAGTTTTAAATATTTAGAAATGCACAATATTATGTGGCTGGAAGGGAAACAGAAATATTCCAGTTCTCACATAATAACTGCAGAAACCTGTCTGACAAATTTTAAAAGTGATTCTGAATGAGATTTCAGTCATAACCAGACTGCTAACTCAAACACTTCTTCTGAGGTGAGCCCAGGGGAAATATGTAAGTCTGCGCAAGGAGTGATTTAGTTTTGCATTAAAACTCAAGGCTGAAAATCATACATCTGAAATCAATAAGCATTTTAAATTTAATTATATCACCTTTTTTGTCATCTTTATGTTTTTTTAATGGGTTTAAGTGACTCTTTCATAAACATCGTTATCAAGTATTTATATAACCAGAACAAATGTTGAGTATTATGAAGATACCAGTTTGCTGTTCTCTCTTTCAACAACAGAGCTCATGTCCTCTATCAAAAGATGAACTCCTCCAGCCTGCAGATAACAGTGACTGACAAAATATCCAAGAACATCTGAAACTGTCAAGTCTTCACTGCACAGCCAGTTTCAGATTTGCAGTGGGTAAGGAGCCGTAAGACAAGGCTGTTCAAAGCAGCAACACTGATTTACAGCTGCTGCTTTCCCTCCTCCCCTCTTTCACTGGGCTCTCTACTCTTTCTTCCTGCTTTTAATGGTTCTAACTCTGGAAAACTCATCGTCCTTTAACAGTAAATGAATACAATCCTGATCAGTGATCAGCATCTGTCATTTCAGAACCTCAAGAAAGTTAATAAATGGGTATAATTTTAACTCTGATTACAGTTCTTTAGCTGTAAATTATTGAGCAGATGACACATTTTTTTAAAAAGGTTATGTGTGTGTCAACTGAAATCATATAATGATCTTTACAGCTTATATGTCATTTCTACTGTTTATATGTATCTTTTTTGCTCCTTAAAACTTCCTGAAAGAAAAGATGTTCGGGTCATTAACTCCAGAAAACCTCTTATATTGTCAGATTTATTTCTATTTGATGTCAAAAGTAGTTATTATCATGCTTATAATGCACCTTAATCACATTTCTGCTTGCTGAGTGGTACTTACAATTCCATTAAGGTGGCCACTAACAACACAGTTAAGACACATGCATAACTTTACAGGGATAATGCCACTAAATTCAGTGAATCAATAGATGTCTCGCCTGTTAACTACAATTTTATGCCTTAAGAAGATTCTTAAATGCTTGCTTAAATGAAACGTTATAACATGGATTTTATAATCTGATTATATGTTATTTGGTATTCCTCAAAAAAAGCTTGAAATTAATTTTTCTTCAAGACTTTTAAGAGATTCACCAGGCAAAATAAATTATCATGATACCACTGTAAAAGTCAAGGCCTGCACAACAATAATTCTGGATACCAGCACTGCTGTGTCTCAACATTTCATCACGAATATATAGGAGGAAAAATCTAAATATCTTTATGTATATTATCTGGTTGTTCCTGTAGAATAAGACCTTGTCAATAAGGGTACTATTGATAGTAAAGAATAATTAGTTCAGTTTTTTCCATGTAAGTAAAAGTCCATTTAGCGATGTAGTGTAATTTCTAGAGGCAATGATTACCATGTCCTCTTCATGTACATGCAAAACTCAAATGCTTCAGTAACACAGATGAGTCTGAAACAAGATTAAAAGTGATAGCACTTTTTTTTTCATCTTTTTTCAGAGGAAAAAAAAAGGGAACAGGAATGACAAACAAAGCTAACACAGGCAGGCATCAGACACAGCAAGTTGCTCAGTGTTTTTAGGGTTGTGCTTGTATTAATGTGTGAACTCCTTCTGGGATAGCCAGGGATTTCTGGGAATTCCTGGAGGAGTGTCAGGGCACTTGCTTTATCCCAAAAAAAGCAGCCATGGGGCTTGTGACTTCCAGCAGCTTGTAATGAGGCTGTCTCTGATCAAAGGGTGCTTTGAGCTTTGAGCAAGGAGAGACAAGCATCCATTCAGCAGGTGCTGGGAGAGGTCAATGAAAGGGCCAGCCCAGTATGAAGTTCCCAGAGAAGCATTTTCTGCAGATGATGTGCGAAAACCACCTGGAAACCCTGCTGCTGAGGAGAGTGTCTGTGTGTCAGCAGGGGGAGAGTGACACAGCATGAACTCAGCACACTCCAGAGCAGCTACCCCAGCATATCAGACACCAAGTTCCCAAGGGATGATGGTGCATCTTACTGAGGGGGCATCCACCAAGCGAAGGGGAGCTGTGACAAATCAGGGGCTGAAAGAAAGAAAGGTCTGTGTTTATTTGGTGCAGAAATGGAGACTTGCAGCAAGCATCTCCAAGCCAGAGACTCAACAAATGCAGGAAAGAAGTTCCTTCTCTGATGCAGAAGGGTCAGTGTGGTGGTAGCAGATGAGGTGCTGAGTCTGAGCAGCATTTTGAGGAGATGATCCTTCCTGTCTCCTGAGCACGGGCAAGAGCACAGCTGGAGCACTGTGTCCAGCGCTGGGTGTGACAGTAAGGGACATACACATTCTGGAGTGAGTACTACAAAAGGTCACAAAGATGGTAAAGGAACACCCTTGATGCAAGAAGCAGCTGAGAAAGCTGAGACTTTTCAGCTTGGAGAAGGGAACACTTGGGAAGGGAATCTTATGTAAATAAATGTGTATAAATGTCTTATTGGGTGAAGGCAGACTCTTTTCTGTCATGTCCAGAGACAGGACAAGTGGCAATGAGCACACCCCAAACCATAGCTAGTTATGTTTTAAAAAAAAAAAAAAAACAAAAACAAACAAACAAACAAAAAAACCCCAGAAACTTTTCAGTGTGCAAGAAGCCAAACAGTGGAATAGGTTGCTCTGAGAGGTTGAGTAGTCCCCATGCCTGGAAATATTCCACATTCATCAGGATGCAGACCTCAGCAAGCTGCTGCTGTAGCTCATTCTACTCTGAGCAGAGAGGGTTGTACCAGACATCTCCAGAGGATCAGCCTGGTTTTGTGAGCACTAACTGTTTCTGAGATGTAGTGACCCCAGACTTTCAGAAAGTTGCAAATGATCAATCACAATAACATGATATTTGCAACCATTTGACTGTACCACCAAGCCAGGAGATGTGTGAAAGAGTGAGACAACCCTTTTTGATGACCCATTTCCTGCCAGCAAATACCAAACAAAGAGTATCTGAAAAATCAACCTAATGTGTTTCACGAGCCTCATCCTTAAAAACAAAGGGATATTGTGATTCTATGCATGCATTTTCTTATGTGTGAATCTGTACAATGCAGACTACACAGTCCTGAATGAGAATGGAAGATGACCCATGAAGCATCCACATTATTAATTGTTGTCAGTCTGGTGAAAAGGCTTCAGGGGCCCAGCCCTCAATAGCTTTATGTTGGAGGAACTAATAAGAGTCAGGCATTTAAAAATTGCACTTGTAGTCAAGGCACTCCAGATAAGCATGATTCTTATGTTTATTCTGGCATGACAATTTATAAAACCTTCTCTTTAGAAGTAAGTAAGATTGAATAATAAACTTAATACCTGCAGACATGTGCAAATGGAAACAAATCTCTCTGTAAAAATGCAGATCTAGATTATAATTAGAAACTAAGAAGCAATTTTCCTGTAATTTTGAAAGCATATAAAACATAGATAATATCACAGCTAAATGAAGTTTACAATGACTCTCACAGTTTTAGTTGAGCCAACAGAGCAAGAAGCAGAAAATACAATACATGTAACAGGTCCAATGAAATTAAGAAAATAATGCATGTAACACTGAGAGAGTGAAAACCTTTGTTACAATTTCACAGATCTTGTATGTTACAGATTGAGGTCTCTTTTAGCCTTAAGGATTCTATGATTCTATAATAATGCACAAAATATTCCCAAAAATTAATATAAGTAATTTTAATTAAAAGAGACAAATTTTTTCAGAAGTGCTACTTTTTAAAAGACATGCTTACCAGAATGAGATTGGACAGGTATATGTGGAAAATTTTTAAAAAGGGAAATGTGCAAATGTGGTAGAGTATATGGTAATTTGCCTTAAAGGTAAAAGTGGAAAAGGCAAAAAATTGATATAACTTTAGGATATACACAGCGAAATGGGCTGCAAAAATCTTCTGTTAGTCATTTTTCTCTTTCCTGTGAACTGCTCTTTTAGGATCCATTTAGTAATTAATTGCTGTCCTCACTAGATGCTAATATTGCAACAGAAAATCTACAGAATAAATTGTGCCAGTGCAAACGAGGCAGTGATTGGCAGGCCTTTCTTAATTATGGCAGTAGGTTTAGCACTTGTGTTAATCCAAAATTCATTAACATGTCTCCAGATACCACTAGTTAAATTCAGTTTGCCAACAGGCAGAGTCAGTTCTGAAATTAGTGCTTCAGAAAACCTTGTTATTGCCTGCTGTCCTCTGAAAAAAAATCACTGAGGTCAGGTTTCCTGACATATTGTTTGACTGGATTCCCAAAACAATTCCATTATATTCTCAAGAGGCGACTCTGAACACAAAACGTAGAATGAGGTTTGTGCCAAAACCACTTATCTACAAGTAAATCTCTTATTTCTTCAAACAGATTCTTAATTCCTCTTTTTATACTTTATTGATGTGTTTTTCCAGGCTGTATTTTCATGATCAATAGTTATTCTACCCATATAGACATCTCTGTAGACAAAAGAGACAGAAATGCAAATAAGGATAAAAGCTACATAAATTTTTCAGAAATGGATCATGCCAAATATCCTAGTGTCTTCCTTTGACAGATGTTATTTACTTATTTACAAGGAATGCCTGACAGATACAATCTCTCTGGATTTCGGAAATGTATTCCATAGGAGAAGACTGATTAAAATTGAAAAGGTGGGGATCAGAAGCCAGACTATAAAGTGGATCAAAAAGGAGATCAAACAGGCTATGCTGAAAGTGTCCTGGTATTGGTAGGTTCCCTGTGCAGTTCTTAGTCTATTCTGGAAAATTTCGGTGTTTTCACCAGTGACTATGCCTTCAAGGGGCAAAAAAATGTCCTTTTGGGACATATATGCACTAAAGAAATGTAACAACAACGTGGATAAGGATGGGATACACTGGTAACATGGAATGAGATCAAATGCCACATGGCAGAATTTGGGTAATCTTAAAGACTGAGGCAGTAAAAATAAGATTATATGTGTATCTTGAGGCATTTACAGGCTAATAACAAGAACTTTGCTAAAAGTAGAGAGTGCAGGTGTTTCTAGAAAGAAGAGAAAATGTGCAACAGTTCAGATAAGTCTCACACTAGAGTCCTGCATTTCTCTTCAGTCTCTTTCTTCAGGTAAATTAAGGATTTATAACCTACCTTTGTAATGTCATAAAGTTATTTTTATCTCTAATATAATTACATTGGGATATACCATATTATGCAAAATTTTCTCCAGTCTTATTGTGAAGACCTTCCTTATTATTCTTTATTTAGTGCCAGAGCTCTAAATCTTGCAGTCATTTTATACAGAACTCCTCAGATCCCTGAATAGGCCATCATATAGAGTCATGAAAGACAACCTGCCATTAAACACTTTAATTAATCTCCTCTAAATCTAGCATCCAGATTTCTGTATACATCTTCATTCTTATTTTTCACTCGTGTATCAAATGATTTTACATATATTCTTAGAATATGCTGCATTCTTTCTTGGAAATGCTTGGTCATTTTGCATTGTGTGGACAGATGTAAAGATGGAAAGGGTGAATGCTACAGAACAATTAATTATATAAATCCTTTCCCCATATAATTTCTCTAGTCTTGATTATCAAAGCTCCTCCCTTTCTTAGCAGACTGCTGACAAATAACAACTGAAAAACAACATTATCTCATTGGGCTCCCCAGAGCCTTCAGAATTAAACAGAAGACTCTTCTACTACACTCAGTCCTTTTCTCCAGGTAACTTCTCCAGTTTGCTTAAGTTCCAAACAATAAAAACCTTTGTAATTACTGTAGCTTGCTCCCAAACAATATTTTTTTGTTTATGTTCAGTTCCCAGCCTTGTCAACCCCTGTAATTTACTGTCAGAATTACTTTTCTAAATGTATTACAGACACACAAATGTCTGTGTTTACATCTTTTTATCATCCAATTCTTCCTACCAGTTTTGACAGGATTTTATGACCAATTTTATTTTTATTTTTTCCAAACTGTTTTTTTCATCTTCCTTTCCCTTTGTAAACTTTGCAAGTGGCAGATTATTTTCAGTTTTAAAGGTGTTTTCATGCTGGTATAATTTAAAATCTTATTTCATAAGGTGCATTTAAACAATCTTTTTTAAGTTTAACTGTTTTGTCTGTAAGGAGATTTTAGTATTTGGTTATGTCTTAATTAGCCTATACAATCTCTGAGCATGCAAGAAAGAATTCCATGTGGATTGCTTTTCCTCTGATTTCTTTTAAAGCAGACACAAAATAATAGTCAAATTTTATTATTAAGTAATTTATGGTTATTATTACTGCATTTGTTACTGATAATTAGATTAATATCTATTGGCAAAGGAGTGTTATTATATGACTTTTGCACATATTCTAAGTTCCTGCCATTTCATTTTTTTATTTGGTAGACATCTTTCAGGTGATTCACAATAAAAACTCATCACTTTATTCCTAGCTTTTATCCTCCAGCTCATTTTTTCTCCAAAATAACAGAATAAAATTTCAGTCCTCTGACCTGTTTTTGGAAATAGTCAAGTAAAACTCACAGAGTTTTATAGATTTTCTCTGTTGTCGTTGGAAGCATCTATACAGAGCAATTCATCTGGCATATTTTGGAGAATTAAATGATGAGGCAAACCATGCCCCACTAAATGACTTTCTCTCCTTTCATTCTAAAAGCTCTGTAATCAACTAGTTCATGTGTAGACAGCTGCACTCATCACATCTGATGTGACACAAAAAACACAAATTGAATTCTGTTCCTACAGTTTGCCTATTTGAATAGCTAAAGTCTCTATATTCCTGTATTATTCCATTTCAATACTTGTCCCCTCTCCCACATTATCTAGTTGCATGGCACACATTAAATAAGGCAAACCCAATACATCACAGTAGTTTTTCTATGACCATTCACAATGCTAAGAAAAGCTGCACCTTTTATCCACTACATCATCATGTGTCTGCAGTGTTTCTGTTATTTCTCATGGGGGAGAAACAACAAAAGCAATACCATATAAGTAGTCCTTGTCTCTAATCAATGTACTGTTCAATATTTGTAGTGTGTCAATCTGCTGAAGTTATAAGCCCTTCTGTTTTCCTGTGTCTAACCTTATTACTTTCCATTTCCTAGCAACAAATCATATGGTTCAGGCACAGGCTTGTGACCCTGCTCTATAGGAGTCAGGTTCAGTTGTTCTCACCCTCAGTGCTTTTTCCACAGTCTTCTGTTATTGTCAGGTTTCATCACCCTTCTACATTTCCCTACTTAGAGACCCTCTTGTTACATATCTGTCCAGAAATTCATACCAAAATGTGTGCTCATACCTATTTAATACTCCATTAGAAACCATTATCAAGTCAGGACCATGAAGATAAAGATTTACATTTTCAGAAATTTTTTTTCATTGATCTGGCTGTTATTGATTCTGACAGAGAGATCTCTGAGGGAGGACAGAGAAGCAATTGTCACAGTAGCAGGGAAGAAATCTAAGAAAATTTACAGTCATCTTTACAACTCTAGAAGTGGCAGAAGGACTTTAAAAATCAAGAAAATAAAAGAAAATAAACATATTTCCCAAAGAAAATATATCTGTATTAGTTATTCCTATATGAACCTTAATAAAAGATCTATATGTAATCTCTGAAGACACTGAACCCCATGAGAATTATTCTCTATTTTGATCACCTCCCATTTAGCCACTGTACATTGACATTTACAAGGTCTGTGTTACCACAGATTCCAAGGACTTCACAATCTGAAAATCATCTATATAAAACAGGGTGACATTTTTACAAGGAGCAATATGAAGGGCCAGACTCCAGATGACTGTTTTGATGACCAGATGACTCCAGTGACCAAGATCTGTGTTGAATTTAATTATCTGAGAACCATCCATGCAGCACCAATTTGCCTCTCTAAGTTACTGAAGTACCAGCATTTACACTCCCCTTTCCAGAGGCTCCTTAACCCCAACAGTGAGACACACAGCATCATCTTCACCCACACTGCAGCTTGGATCCAAGAGGCAGAAGGCACACTTATTTTTTGTCTATATCTCTGATCTGAGTTGTCCCCTCTGGACAGAAATCAAGAGAAATGCAGCTACAAATTCACAGGAATCCTGGATGCTGAGGGAGGCAACTCTCAGCTCCGCAGTCCCAACAGTACCTTGGCACAAGGTTTGAGCCCTGTCCAAACACAACAGCCATTGTCTCTATGTACCACACAATAATTCACTAAAGCACTACATCTAAACCACACCTTATCCCTTCATATTTGCTGTACAAATTGATGTATGCATTAGGAACTTGAATTAGCAACTAGGGTGTAGAAACATCTGCTTGAACATTAATATGTTTATTTTACACATTGCTCTTAATTTTCTGTTTCACTATACAAGGTTTAGAAGAACTTATTAAAACAAGAAACTTACTAAAACCATGTGTATTTTATGCCTGGGTAAGAAATAAACCTTGCCTAAGCACATTGTGCATAAACAATATCCCTTGTTGGTTAGAAATGGTGAAAGTGACAAACAGAAAAAATTATCAGTGTTTGAGCTGCAATTAGTCCATGCATAAAGGAGGATCAATACAGCAATTTGTAACTATCAAAAGCTGGAGCCTTTAAAAGCCGACTGGCTTGGCAGAAACCTTCCCACAGTGGCTGTATGTCAATATAAGGATTATTTTCAAGTACCTTTAGTTGTTTTTCTCTAACGTGATAAGCAGTGGACTCTAATATCCTGAGGCTTTCCCTTCAGATCTCTGGGTAGGACTTGGAAGAACCACACCAGAGACTGCACTAAGTAAGCCTTTCAAGTTTGCACAGTCTGGCATGTTCTGAGGAGCCTAACTGCCCTGTAGCTGCATATCCTGCATGCAGATGATGACTTGAGGTTCCATATATCACTTCTGCCTTCCCATAAAATGCATAATAATCACCTCTAAAAAGTGGGACACAGCTGCCATAACTGGCCATGTTATGAGTTGTGACTTGATGCTACCTAGGGATATATTTATAAAATGTGATTATGTGTGACACAGGAACACTGCCAATACATTTCTGTCTCTCAAATCAGGATCAAGCTACATTGGAGCAAGTCCAGGGTAGTCCTCGGGTAGCTGAAGAATTACACAGGAAAACCAAACATTGATCCAGCTGGAGCCCAGGGTGAGCTATAACGTGTCTTCTGTGATTGTATTTGTTTCCTTGGCCTTACAGTCAAAAGAAAGAAATCTATTACTGAGGTGTCCATAAGATACAGAATTTTGCATTTTTTTCTCTTCTTAAAGTGTTTGGTGAGTATATGGCAAATCTTGAAAAATAAATTCTGAGCAGGCAGCAGAGTACAGTGCATGGGTGATATATATATTATATATGGCTACTTTTCCACCAAGCCTGTACAGACTCTATCCTCTGCCTGCCACAAGTAAGCACAAACTCCCTTGTCTTTCCACTGAAAAACACAGAGCTCCCAGGGAAATACTCATTTAGTGCATGTCAAGGCCTATCTCTTACTGTGTGTCTTAGGGTGATTTTATGATGTTTCTATCCCCAGACGTCTGTTTTGTTTATGCTAAATATCGAGTTTCATGCTTTTAAGATTAGATTTGAGAACAAAGGGGGAGAAGGCAAAGCAGTGGGGGTTTTTTGCAGCTGTATTCAAAAACATAGAGATAAGAGCTTCAGCTCTCTCGGTGCATATTGTCAGCAGCACAGACAGCAGCAGAGAGCTCTCCGTTGCTTTTGGTTAGTTCTTTAGCTAGCTGAGGCACAGGAGTTCCCCGGACTGTGGTTTTTCTTTTTCTTGGAACTGTTCAGACCTGGTCCGGGCTGAAAACCCAGAAGAACACCAGGAACTCACATCTGTGTCCCACCGGGGCTGGGACGTGGCATTTCCCAGAGCCAGAGGGACTGGTAAGGGTGAGCGAGCAGAGCTCCACCCCACAGCAAGGACTCTTTCTGAATTTGTCATCTCTTCAGAACAAGAGCTTTCATTGTTTAATATTATTCATTTTCTCATGTTTGTGAATACTGTCCTTGTAAAATAAAGAGTTTTTTTACTTCTCTCAGTGGAGATTTACCTCCCAAACTGGTTGGGGTGGGGGCCACTTGAATCTGCTTTCTCTTTTTCCCTTTGAAAGTTCCCTCCCTAAATTTGCCCTGAACCAGAGCAAATACACTGTGCCACTCTTCTACTCCTGAAAATAAGCACATGTGGCAGAGGGCACAGCTATAATCTCAGGATATTTTGTATTTCTCAGACAGCTCAGGCAACCACTATGTTATTAGGATGCTTTCCAAGCTCTTTGGAGCTATCTTCCAGTACACAGCAAGTGCAACAACTAAATTCAAAGTCACATCTAAGTGACTAGATGATACCCATAATAAAAATAAGTAATTTTAAATGCAAACTTTTTTCTATTTGTCTGCTTGGCAGTTGACCTGGATTTTGTGGTTTTTTATCTTTTTAAGAATCCATTAAAGCTGTTAAAGTGATGACTTTGTCATAGCTGGTGACCGGTATGGTTGATGAACACTGGTATTCCAGACTCAACAAAATAAACACTAAATTTTCTATTGAGTATAGTACAGCTACAATTTTAGAAACCTAGTGTTGATAAACATAATACTTCTGAGATTTTTTGGTTAGAATATAGAATTTTCCTTTTTTCAACTAAACATGAAAAGGTAAAATTTAATATCTACTTTCCAAGAAATATTTGTGCAAGCTGATGATGTTGCTCCATTTCAAAATGTGAAATAAAAAGGATGAGTCAATTAAATTCAGTTAAATACTCACAATCTCACAGCATTCAGGTTGATTCATTGGGTTTTAATTCTTCCAAGCATTGGAAACTTCTGAACAGTAGTAACTAGAAACAATTCCTGTCTGCTGTGATATTTGAATGGGACTGTGCTTGTAGGACAAGATTACAGATTTAAGATAAAATTGTTGTAATCATCCTCTAGCATTTTTCCTTGACTAATTTAACCTGAATAGATCCATTTTCTATTTTTTTATTGTTTGCTATATTGGTAAATTCTAATTACAAGTGTCTTGAGCAACTCTGAAAATGTTACAAGGAGATTTGTAGTTAGCATATACCTAGAACTGCAAACACAAAAAAGTCCTGCAGGAACAGACATAACAGTTTGGGTCCAGTTTCTTCAAGATAAAACATAACATGCTATGTGGCCAAAACTATTGGATACCTTAATCCTCAGAAATAAAAATAAACACTTAATTTGCTGGGATATAGAAGCTTCTAAGATACACTATCTTCCACATACTTAATATTTAATACTATTAGATATGCTTTAACCAGCCATTGAGAAAACCTCTGACTTGCAGCTGACTACAGAATACATACAGAAGTAAATGAGTGTCTATGGTGCCTAAATGCAAATGAACAGGATCTCTCTGGCAGCCTTGAGAGGTACCAGCTTCCCCAGTTATAGGAAGAACAAGATACTTACAGTGGAATCCACAGCTACTGAAACAGGGAAAGCATTTGGCCCATAAGGGATAACTGAATCCTGTCTCTTTCCTCTTGAATACCTCACTTAGTTTCCTCAGATTCTCCCTGTTTTTGCTTAAGGTCACATCTGGTAACAGGGTCTAACACATCTGACTTGCTCTTGAACCCAGTACTCCTCTGATTACACACATGAACTTGGTTGATTACTGTTGAGTACATCTCCCTTGAGCAGAAAAACTAAACAGTGACATCTGATGATGTCAGTAACGTCTATATTAATTTTAAAATTATTCTCTCTTCACTGTAATTCCTATGCTACAGTATTTAGCCTACATGATTTTTCTGCCATTCCTTTTAAGATAAAGAAATTGTTATTTTTCTCTTTATATTAGAATGTAAATTTGCCAAGATAATTTCACTGACAGTGACCCTCTATTTTTTGTAAGCCATTACTAGATAGATCACTTTTTACATAAACTAATTATAAATGCAACTTATTTATACCATCAAATTCCATTAACAAAATATTTTTCCATTTTTGCTTCTATATTCTCTCTAATGTGTCTTATTTCATTCTTAAGTAAATGTAAGTAAATAAAGAAGGCTCATATTATTCAGTTATAGAGGTATTAAAACCAATCCATTTCGTCTCACATCTGTCCTGATGGCTTGTAGAACAGTTGTATTACCAAACAGGTCATAAATCAACAAGTGGGGAAATTGGAAGTCTGTACAAACATTCTCATTTGATTTGATAGATTTAGGAGATTTTAAATTTAAACATTCAAGTTAGGAAGCTTTCCAAGGTACTGTTTCCCTCAAAACATGTGTCAGGCCTTCTTCCTGTTAATAAAGACAAGGATATCTGAAGGGCTTAAAAATGCTACAAAACTGAAACTGTGATGTTTCTTACACAAATTAAGAGGTAAAAGAACCCACAATTTTTATGCACTCAGATACCTTTTTACTTGGAATGGCAAGGGTTAATTTGTTCTGCCTCTTTACTACAGCTTGAGTCTTTCACTTGATCATATTAGAAAGGATATATCTGGATATCCTTACCTATCAAGAGATGCAAATCAATTTTCATTGAGTAATGAGAGTAAATCCTTTATCACCATCCCTTACATATTAATTATTAAAATATCTTATGAATTAGACCTTGTTTCTGAAAACAGAATTGACCTCAGTCAAGTTCTGCATCATGAATTTTGTATGTAGAGCATATATATTGCTCAATTAATCAGTACTTAAGATCTGTACATAAGCAAAAGCACGGCTATAAATTGCACTTACTTTCAGGTTCTACATTCTAATTTCGCACCAAGAACTTTCATAATCACTGATTTTAATCATATGGATTTGTGATGTTCCTCAGAATCAGAGCAGTTCCAAGCTCTGGTTGATGCACCTGCTTACATTATGTCTGTACATCACTTTAAATCCATTAAGAGTGATTCAGATCACTCTGCAATTTTAGTTTCTTGTTCAGCCACCTGTATTAATTCCATTAAAATAATTAGCATGCCAAAGCAGAATTTATTTGAAATCATTCCCTGCTAATTCCCAATAATAAATTAACACTGGTAACAACTCTTTAATTCATTTAAAATAAAACTCAGCTCAGGAAACTAGACATCAGGATTCTTTGTTGTAAGTGGTGTGCCATAGTCCCCAGTGCATTTGCAAACCAAGTCAGATACCTGTGAAACTAAGACAAAAGTACATGAAAAGAATTCTGAATTGAATTTTATGAATCCAGGTCTCTGTTTGTTTAAGCTTTGTCCATGTTTTCAAACATTTTGCTGTACCACCAAGATTTCTAAAATACAGTAATTTCACGATTATAAGCCGCACCATTTTGACTTAAATTTTGGTCCGAACCCAAAGTGCGGCTTATAATCAGGTGCAGCTTATATATGGACAAAGAACAAAAAGTGGCTGGCACCCAGAAGTGCGGCTTATACTCAGTGCGGCTTATAATCGTGAAATTACTGTAATTGCACAGAATTATGACATGATGTAGGTATGACAGAAAAAATACCACTGATCTTAATAAAACTCCAGCAGAAATTCCCCCTGCCACTCCCACTCCTGCAGCTGAAAGCTGTACCTATTTTTTCAGCACAGTACAGATTAGTGAAAACTAGATTTGCTACCACAGTGAGTCCTAGCAAGGTCAGCAGAGTTCAGCCCTACGCAACTCATGGTTAATCTTATTTGTCCATATCTGATCTACTCATCTGCTACTATCTCACATTATATTTAGATCGTTTTTTGACCCTATCAGAATATGGCAACAGTGGCATCCTATTATCTTAAGTGTTTCTGATAGTAAAAAGTTCTGAATTACAAGCTGCCTATAAGAACTCATAACTTGCCAAAAAATGCACGATGTGCCCAATTTAAACTATTTTTAAAAGGTTTTTTTTCTCTATGGGTAGTTGTAGACTTGAGAGGAGGAATTTTAAAAACCTGAGTGAGGAGCATAGCACCAGTACATTCTAAGTGGGACATTGAGTTCTATTGTGCTTAATGCCTCAAAAAATGTCAAAACTTATCAGCCTGAAAGTGCACCATTTTAAAGCTTCTCTTTTAATGATAAATAATGATTTGAGAATGCAAATTTTGTACTCAGTGAAAGAATAGAGAGGTGTCAGCTTTCTTGAAGAAAACATTTAAAACAGTCTGAGCTGAATATTAAGTCAAGAGAGTTTTTTGCATAGATTGATGTCTTAGCAACTTCAAAAGATAGCAGAAGATTAATTTTGTAAACAGCTGATTCCACAATAACGATTCTCTAGAGGGTTCAAAATTCTTTATGAAAATCTCATTCTTCTGGGGTTTCTCTAAATGTTCTGTATAGATGCTACTTTCTCAGAAAAAAAAATTGCAATGTAGAGTGATCATTAATTTTTATTTTAGTCAACACCTTATTTTGAGTTAGCCTGCTAGCTTCTGTTCTTTTATTCTCATTCTCTGGTATTATTCTGTCCTTTCAGGATGAATTTTTTTGATGTTCCCTTTTTAAACGGGGTTAATGCTGCAGTGTGTCTCTCTGTGTTCAGCCAAAATTAATCTTTTCTCAAAGGCATTAAATTAACATATCTAAAAAACAAATAACAGCAAGGCTTTCTTGTCCACTCAGACTATTAAATTAGTTCCAGAAGAATAAAGTGAAACATTGTAAAACAGAGTTAAGTGATAATATTTTTCTGTCTTTCAAGTCCAGGTAATGTTATAGAAGCATGGCAAGACTGAGGTGGGCAGGGAATTCTGGAAATCACCTGGTTCAGCCCCTCTTCTTAGAGCAAGTTCAGCTAGAGGAGGCTGCCTGTGTCCAGCCAGGTTGTGAATGTCTCCAAGGATGGAGATCCCACAATGTTTTTTAAGAAACCTGCTCCAGTGTTCTTGCATATTTGTCACAAAATCTGAGAAAGAAATACAGTTGCTGTACTTTGTCCAGAGAAGACCAAAGAAAAGGTTGCAAACTTAGAATATATTTCAAGTCTTTTCTTCACCAGGAGACGGAAGTGATGTTGCAGTGACCACCTGAAGAAGCAGACAACATTTACCTAGGTATTGATGGTAAACAGGACTCAGTGCTTCCACCTATTCTCTGCTCCATTCTCAATTATCCCTGCCTACATAAAAAAAAGTCAAATTACCAAGTATCCCTATTACTCCCCAGGATAAAAAGCCCACCAAAGCAAATAAGATGTCTCATTTCAAGTATGTTGGTAGAGATCAAGTGCTGCCCTTACCTTTGTAAGTGTAAAACTCATATTGTAATATCTGTAAATCTATTTTATTACAGAGTTCCATTTATCCCTAAAAGTTCTAAAATGTGTAAATGTAAATATAAATATAAATGTATAATGTATAAATGTATGATTATAGGTATGCAAAAAAACAGCTTCCCTACACTGCCTATAAAAACACAGTTTGGGAGGAGAGACACACACACACACAAAAAGAGTGGTGGCAGGAAGAGAGTTTTATTCCATCCAAGAAATAGCCCTGTATCCATGCTGCAATTCTTTGCCTGGAAGGAAGTACAAAGATAATACTTTTCCTTAAAATCAAAACAAAACCACCTTTGAAACACTTCCATCCACTGCAAATGCATGCTCAAGTCCTGTTCCCGTTAACTGATGAGTACTTATGTTGAATTCAACAGAACGCTTCTCCTGAAGCACTCAGCACATGGCAGGGTAAAAACTCTTAGAAAACACCTGCTTGTTTTGTAGACAGAATAATGAAGTTAAATAGAATGAGAGCACTAGAGTAATGTGGTGGGTGAACATATTGAATCATGCCACAATGACACTATTGTGCAGATCACCATTTATAAACCTAATTAACAGAAAAACCTCTTCTCTTTACAAAACTTTAAATATGAAACACCAGTTTTGCATAAATATCTCATTTGAATACAAAGAGTGATAGGAAAAATCTTTCAAATATGGCAACTTATTAAAATAAGGACATTTTAAATGGTAATATTCACTTTTTTCCTGGGGAAAAAGGAAGATAAATAGAGTCATGAAACTTTCAGAAGGTCTAAATATTTGTTGATCAAAGAAACAGATGGGCTGGTTATGGTCTACTAAAAACATCAAGAACCCAAGGTACTAAGTGTGCCATATCTCAGAACACTGCTTTTCTATTTTCATTTAAAAACACTTCAGATGTACACAGATATAAGCAGTACAAGTTACATGTTAGAAGTTTATTTTCCTATTAAATTAAATTAATTTTAAAATGCCCATTCAAAATGAAAACTAATTGAGTCCAGAGGCCATTCTTTCCTAGCTCTCCTATGAAAAACACAGGCAACAGTAAAACAGGAATCTACAGTCAGCAGTTACTCACATCTTGTGTACAAATAAATTTCTTTATTTCAATTACCAACCAAATTCTATCCCCGTTAAAACCATGATGAACTATGAGATTTTATGCATTTAGCATACAAATGAAAGAATATCTAAGCAGAAACAAATGTCTGATCAATCACATCAGTTCACTGTGTGCTGGTGGTTATGATCACCCTTCAGCCATGAAGGTGTCATGGAATATTACACAGATGAATTCTTCAGGGAAGCAAATCTTCATAATTTGTAAATTAAAATTAACTAAGTAAACAAAAATAAATATTCTTCAAAGTGATTTCTTGCTATCAAAAGCAAATCAGTTACTCCAACAAACAGAAATGTGTGTTTCCTTACCCTTGCAAATGCCCTCCATGAGACAGAATATTGAAGAAAAGGAAAAACTGCCTGTTTCAAAAATGATGGTTAATTTTTGATTTTTTTTTTTTAAACTGTGAATATGATTATATATTGTCATTCTCAGAGAGAATTTTGGAGAATTTTCAACCTTTGTAGATATTTAAAACCCGGCTGGGCATGGTCCTAAATAACCTGATTGTGCTGATCCTGAACTAGGCAGAGGATTGGAGTAGGTGGAGGTCCTTGGGAGCTTCAGATGGACTGTGATCCTGTGATTGCCAGGGTAGAAAAACTGCATCTTGAATGGCTAAGAAAGCCAGGGTTTTCCTTTCATTTATCAGTTAATTTTTAATATAAGACATTATTACTGATTGAGGCTCGGATGCATAGGATGCACATCAAAATTCACACACAGCATTACTGTTTACTCCCAGAAGGAGTCTTGTAACTTATTCACCTCTGTCAGACACAGCAGTGCTGCCTTGAAAAAGAGGAATTGTGGATTAATAGGAATAGGCAAAGTCTTTAAAACCATCCTCTTCTCATGCCTCTGAATGCATGACTAAGAAAATAAAATGTATGGGCATATAATGCACCCAAAAAATTTGTACACTGACACATAATGTGGACTAGCCTAGTACAGGGAATATTTAACATATCCCATGGGACAGGAAATTAACCTCAAATAAATGCTTATTTTTCTTCCTTCTTTTTTTCACTCTCTTTCAGTAAATCATTGTTTCAAAATCAAATACATTTTCATTAGAGTCCAGAAGGCTTTTGTCTCCGTTTACTGCCACATTTAGAGTTAGCAACAGAAATTATGACAGGTATTGATGAAATATAATTATCTAGGGAGTGGAAGCTTTCATATAAAAATATACATCTTATCTTATTATGCTAAACATTCATGCTCACCAAATGAAAATATATCACTTTGTGCTCTAACAACACAGACCCGGAAAAAAATCCACTGGAAATGTAGGTAATTATCACTGCAAACCTTACAATATGCTGCCTACCTTTGTCATCATCACAGTATTTCCCATTTTTCAGCAACATACTATGTTCTAGATGTTCTTTAAAATCACTAAAGAGTCATTAAGACTTAACTTTATATTCCTGGAGTCAGGGATTCCCTTTTCATGAAAATTGCACTGGAAGAAAAAGCTGTGAACTATAACCAACACTTGTATCAACCAAATTGTCTGGTGAATTACCTAAAGCAAAAAAAATCTTCCACTCAGAACTTAAATTCAAAATGACCTTGTGCTTTTTCCAAAAGTGCTTGCAGCTGAGGTAATTGGAATAAATTGTGAGAGTGCTTTTCTCTGCATAGTTAGAAGGCATATGTAGTACATGAATTACCACCAAGTAAGCAAAAAAAAAAACCCAACCAAAACAGAGTACATAATTCCATTTCTTTGTAAAATAATGGCAAATATTTTCTATAATAATTATGACTTCTAATAAAATAATTTAGGGGTTTTGGAAACTTTATTTCACCATCAAGTGTGTGCTACACATTTCAAACCTACATTCATCAATTAATCCTCTTTGTTATAGGCCTCTATTATTAACAGCATAAGCACCTGTAACTATATTTGCCCAGCAGGCAGATTCCAGCTCCATAGAATATTATGTAGTGTTGTTTAAAAACATACATTGTAGTTTTGTTTAAGCTCATTAAATTACTGAGTCAAAAACAATGAAATGGAAGTTGGAACTGCTAGTGAATGCTTTAATTGAAATTTAAATATGTAAATTGAAAGTAATTTCACTATTTGCTTATGTAAGGAAATTATTAATTAATTTCAGAAGGAGGAGATTTTCAAAAGGGTACTTTTTTAAAAACTTTCTTTCTCTTGCAAACACATAAGCAACTACTATCAAATGATTTTACTCTGTCAATAAGACTGTACAGGTCCTCAATTTGTTGCCATAATAGCAGTTTTTCTCTGGAATATTTTGATTGACAGATTCATATTTTTAACATCTGCCTCTTTTGGGAGCAGCTTAATGTTAGGATGAAAAATATTAAGATGAAAAATACACTGGAGGTTTCAGAGCAGGTGAAAAAACTCATCATTCTGATTAAATGAGAACTGCTTCTAATCCTGTTTTCCACTGTGCCTTGAAGTACCCTATATAAAGAATAAAACCTCACTTGTCACTTATGGAACATTTGAGGAAGAGAGGGGAAAAAAAAAAGAGTACATGTAACTTACCATTAAAATTTACTGCTCGGATATAGCTAAGTAGTTCTTTACCATCAGTTGTGCTCATCCTTGGGCACAGACCAATGTATCCAGGACAGAGATCTTTATGCATGTTGTGCAGGGCATAGGCCATGGAATATACTGCATCAATGACAAACTGAACTTTTCCTTCTTGCTCGTAGGCTGAGTCCCTCGCAATTCTTTCTAAGCCTGCAGAAAAAAGAGAAAGAGTTTAGTTCTATTTGTGTGGGCACAAGTGTGTACCTGCATGAGAACTTGCATGCAAAAATTCACACTGGAATGTAAATAATTACAGCTGGATTGGCAGGTAAAGCTGGGATTTGTCTACCCATCGCCTAAATAAACAAGACCAGGAAAAATATGGCCATCTGGTTCTGCCTCTAATCATTGTACACTCTGCCAGGTATGTACACAGTATGTTGATTTCCAGGCCAGGAAAGAGGACAGAACATTTCATTACAAGAAAAGGTATGGAGATATATGTATTTCTACAGTCCAGTAGAAAAATTCTCTTTCCACCTTATTGATTTTCATTCAGGAGTTGTTTATTGTTATTTGTAGGACAGCTCTAGAGCAGCCTGCTGTTCTGTTTTAGATAAATTTAGGGCTATCTTGATTTTTATCCCTGTCTATTGTTTGATAAACATTATTTAAACATCTCAGGGAAAAAAAGTTGAATGCTTGCCAAGTGATGTGACCATCTGTCTCCATAGTGAAAAATGCCCATTCTAAGACATTTTTCTATATTTACTTAGTGAGTTATGCTTCATGTTGAGAACCATGTACTCTTTGCTGTTTCCTACAGGGATATTTATCCTTCAGAGAGAACACAGAGCAAAATCAATACATCATATAATTTTTATTCTGCAGGAATTGCCCAAATTCATCATCTATGTCCATGTAGCAGGGAAGTTTACATTAATAGGTGATATTACTTAGTGGAATTTTTAAAAATAAAGCTCAGAAAAAATTATATTTTAAATAAAGAATCAACATGAGATCCCAATTCCTACATAAAAATTCAGATGCTGATTTCAAAGGCTCAAATCTTCATTTTCCAGGGAAAAAGTGAGTGATTGGCAAATCTGGATGTGAAATTTGCCCTGCTGAAATCTACTGTCAAATTCCTCTCACCTCAGTGAAGAGAAGAATAGATCCCCAGGCAACCTACCAGGTTATCAACTCATTCAATTTGAAAATAATCCAATCTTATTATTTAATGCTATTTAGAAATGAGACAAAAAATTTGCATAATTAAAAAAAAAAAAAAACTCCCCATCTTCTTTTTATTGTTTCTTTTTCATATCTAAACAGGATTTTACAAGTTCAAGATTTTGCTGAATCCAAATTTATAAAAATACACTGTTTGTGCCTGAAAATATACTGGACACAAGATCATTCTTTTGACAAAGTATGCAAGCCCATATAACTAGGGGAAAAAGCCAGGGAGCATACTCAGAAGCCTTTCTTCTGTTTGTCTGCTGCACTTCAGTGCCTCCATATTGCACTCCAGTAATAACATATGAACAAATCTGTAATCTGACAAGCAGTAGTGCTTTGTGCTTTAAACACCCCTGAGCACTGGAAGCGATAGATAGCATTGAAAAATCATGGCGTTGCTGTTATTTCTCCTCAGGGATTAGTTAAAAAAAAATAAAATCACTACTTCTTGAAAAGCTGAAAACCATTTGAAGAGGAAGGCAGAGATCATTTTTGTGATTTGTACAAGTAGCTTTACAGACACTTTTTAAGACGTGCTCTCTAATGAATGACAAATAATTAGTGAATAATGCAACTGTACTGCAAATAAATAAACAGGAAAAAATCTTTCCTTGAACATGCTGAAAATTACACAATTAGTTGCAGTGTATTGCCCAGACATAAAAGAAGACATGAAGGATGGAAAACATGAAGCTTAATTAGTTTACAAATTTACTGACTGATTTCATTTGGTAACTACCTTCCAACAGCAAATGATGGGTAGAGCTCATGCTCTCCCTTTTAATTGTTCCTGCCTTGTTAAGGACTGTAGGACAAGTGAAGGACAGAGTTTACAGAACGGCTTCAGACACAGAACAGTCAGTAACCTGGACACACTCCCAGAGCTTCCACATTCTCTAAACAGGATGGTCAGGACAGGAGTTAAAAGGAGATCCACTTTTATGTGGATCAAATGTAATTCCCATCACATAAATGCATATATGTGTATTCTGAGGGGTGAGGGAGTTGGTGAAAAACAGACCAGAAATATTTTCTGTAATAAATTCTAAGTCATAAAACACTAACTGTTGCAAAGACTTAAGAAAGCATATTGTACTAAGTGATATAGATTTTAAAATTGGGAAAAAAAGAGTTTTATTCCTTCCTATGTTATACTGTAGTTTAAATGCATATAAAACATTTTCACACAAATTTCTTCCATGGCATAAGAATTTACCTTTAATCTTCACAGACATGTTCCTATAAACTAATTTATCACATAAATTGCAGAGGAAAAAACTCATTTATTTGGACTGAATGTTTTTCTATACATACAAAGGGGTAAGGACCATCACAGAATTATCATATTTAAATCAGACAAACCCAGAAGGCAATAGGCAAGAGGAGTCTGTGCTTTGCATAAGTAAAAACCACAGCAAATGGGATTATATGCTCTTTCTCTCTCTTTTTATTTTCTCTCTCTGGAATTCTCAAACATCTAAACTAACATTTTATAAGGATGACAAGAACTCATCAACTTAAATTACACTGCTCTGCTCTTGATACATGTTAATATATATCAACAAAACGATGCATATTGTCTAAGCCATAAACAAGGTCAGCTCCTACAGAAGACACTATAATTTTTCTTCAGACTGGTATGCCAAGTAATAATTGTTTCATTTATAGCTTGACTCTCAGCTCTACAAGGCACGTTTCTACACACATTGGTGACTAGAAGGAACATAACAATTTGTGCCTCATAAAATAAATGTTTTAATGCTTCCTTAATGATCACTTCAATTTCTTATCCTACAGGTTTTCCTCTGGAAAAATTGCTTAAGCTGTGTCATTATAAATAGAGTGAAAAGGTATCCCCAGTTCTCAAATTTGCAGTGGTCAGACATGGTCTGACAGTGTGTCAAGAACTGAGACTAGAAACTGGGCTCACCAATTCCTGATCAACTCTTCCTGATCACCAAAACAACAGAAATCCATGGAAATGTCCCATGGTATTTTCCAGCAGGTCTCACAATCCAGCTGTTGAAAAGGGCAAACCTGACATGAGCAGGATGTCAAGACCAATGAAGAAAGTGTGTAAACATAAGTACTAATGCCATCATCTTGGGCTTGAGAAGATCTAGGAGAGCAAGGACATTGGCCCAGGAAATGTCAGCTGTCCCTGGATCAATCCATTGGAAACTTCTTTTGGGAACACTAAAGCAAGCCACAGGAATGGTCCCATAAAGTTTGTAAACGTGAATTGCTACAACTCCTGACCAAGAGTGAGAAGCTGGGCTGTTGCTAGAAGTATTGCCTCCATGTGCATCACTTCCTTCACATCATTTCCCCTATTCATCCTGCATTTCTTATGCTGTAGGAAAAAATGTGTATCCCACTCAGGACGGTGTAACTCAGTTATGACAGGAAAAGACAAGAAGCATAGCAGTAGGAAGGTGAGAAATGGATTAAGTCGATGGGGATGTGACTGGGGCTACTTGTCTGAGGGGGAAGAAGATGAAGCAGGTGGTATTGTCAATTCCATGGGTTTGAGTTGGGAATCGAGAGACTTCAGAGAATATAATCAAGATAAATTAGGCCTTTACAATAATAAATTAAAATGTATCTTCATTAAAAACTTAAGATCATGCAGGAAGCAAATGAAGATTAATGTAAGATAACTGAGGTAATAAATTCATACATGGGTGATGATATCACCTGTGAGAGAGAAACAACTATCTTAAACAATCAAAACTTAAGTTGCTGATCTCCCCAGCAATGCAATAATCTGCTGGGTGATAAATGTTGCATAAATCATCGAAATTTTAGAAACCTTATTTTTAATGATAATCTTAAAGCACATGTAAAAATAACTTCTGTACACATATAAGTCTATGACAATAGGAAAACTTCAGATGAAAGTTCTAGCAAATTTTCTCTTAAGAATACAAAAAATTCTAAATAGATATACCTGTCTTGTTGCAAATCACTAGTTCTCCTAACATTTCAGAGCAATCCCATTCCTTCTGTCTCACAAATCTGTTTCCATTTAGTATTATTGAAAGCAATTTATGTAAAAATGCAGCCTGCATTATCTCTCATAATTATTTTGATATCTTTCAGATTCCATCCCATATATTTAGTTAAAATCTTAATTTGTTACTTGAGAACAACAGGCTGAAGTCAAGGATCTTGTAGACAATAGCTGTTTAGGGCTTCAAATTGAGAAATGTGAGGGTGTAGGGCTTGAGAAAGGTTTTGGGTGCTAGAGAACTTTGGGACACAAGAGAAGGGCTCCATAGTTTAGAAGAGTAGAGAGCGCTTCTATGGGGATGCAGTGTGCGTAGGAATAGTATCATAATATTTACAAAATAATCATCAAATCATGTTCCAAGGTTAAAAAATACTGCAAACAAGACAGCCTGAACACAAAGCCAGAGCTCCACGTAGGAAATAGAAGGATGCTTCAAGGTATTGTCTCCTAACCTCTAGTCAATGGCCATTTTTTCCTCATCAATCTACTTTGTTATTGTTTTCTTGATGTCTAGAACTGATTGGAACAAAAGTGCACAGATCACTTGTCATTCTCACTTCAAATAATGCCTCATTGTAAGCCTTCTTCCATTACTTTGGGGTACTAATTCTCTAAATCTCATTAAAAATCAAGGTTAAAAACACAGAAAACTTTCAACTTTTGTCACTGAAAACTCTCAGGTAGAAATTATGGAAATGTTCTTTTTTAAAACTTTCATTTGCTGCAATGTGCCATAGTCTTTCACTTAGAATGGAAACTACTTTCTCATCATCATCTATTATAGCTAGATCTTTTGTTTTGCTAACCCAAAAATGTTAGTTATACTTGAGATTATTCTGTGTGATTATTAATACATCCAGCAATGGAATAACATTAATGGGCTAATAATAAAAACGGGCATATTCTATGTCTACTTTACAAACTCAACTGCCAACTATAGATTAACCTTTACACTATTTTGAACCACTTATTTTTGTGTTGGCAACTGTTTGATTTATGTATCTTACCCTTACATTTCGTAACCTTGGTCAAAATTAATATTTGTCAGGAAAAGTGAAATGTTAAAGAAAAACACAGAACAAAACAAAACATTAGACTGACATGTCTTGTCCTTCAGCCAGTGAGAACAGTTTGCTTAGCAGTGACAAGGAGGGCCAAGAATCTCCTAACTGTGGATTTGTCACCTGCAAGGAGAAATCTTTATCTGGAGCCTGTATTCCCCCCTCCTTTCCTTTTTGCCTCCTGGAAATCTTCCTAAGGTAATGGTGGGAGCACAAGTAATGTGGAAGAGAGGAGAAAAAATTACAATGGTCTTAGAATGCTTTCTCATGAACAGCTTTTTTTCCTTTTGCCTCTACCTGCCTTTGTTATATACACCTGTGCAGTATTACTGCTCAAAGACAGTTTGACCATCTCAGCAACAGTTGGGGTACTTTTCCAAACTTCTGTTTTGACAAGGTTGGATTTTGGACATCTAGTAATATATTTTTATTTCATAGTTGCATTTCACATTTTTTACTTACACTAAATTATTTATCCCCATTTCTTGGCTCTCAAAACAGTTTTACTTATGCTGCACTTGGAAGCAAAGTCAACAATAAATATTGTGTCCAATTGATTGTTTCTGTGGGCCAATCCTGATCACAACTAAAATACAGTAATTTGTGAGTGGTCTTCCACTCTTCAGCTCAGGCATGATGATCCTCAATTTTTCAGAATTGGTTAGAACTCCCCACCTTTGCAGGAAGTTTATTCCTCAGAAAGCCAGAATCTGTAACTAAGCCACTTCAGCAGACTCAGCAGGAAGCACCAGGAGCGTATGTTGCTCCTATTGAAATCTTCCCGATTATTCAGCTGTTTTCCCCACACATTATAGAGTTTGATCTCCCTGAACAAATAATTTAGATCATCATCTTCTGCTACTGAAACATAAGAGCATGATATACGTTTATGGTGGGGGAGTTGAGTTTTCTAATAGCTGTATGGTAACAGTGATGCATGAGTTAGTTTGCAGAGCGCATCACAAAACCTGCGGCTTCTCTGTAATAGTGTGGTGTCAGTTTAGGAAGCAATTCAGGGAGGAAGCCAAGGATTATATCAATTTTCTCAGCCATTCCAAAACGAAAATTGAGAATGTAGAAGCAGAGACAGTGAAATGAAGCAGTTTAACTGTCTGCTTTCTCTGGGAACTGATGGATGTGGATTTGTGATTTAGTGAATTGTTCCTTGATGTAATTTTTTAGGGGTTATGCCCCTTTACACTGACTCACAAGAACCCTAACACAAGAAAATTTTTTTTAAAAAAGACCTAAAAGACAACAAGACCAATAAGAAATTGTCTGAGAAAAAAAGTTTTTCAATCCCTAGAATTACAGTAATTTCACGATTATAAACCTCACCATTTCGACTAAAATTTTGCTCCCACCCCGGAAATGCGGCTTACACTCAAGAGCGGCTAATATATGAAAAAATTTCTGAAATTTCCAAAACCGGAAGTGGAAGCCAAGGTACCAAGCCAAGCATCTACCAGTAAAACCCAAGATTGCGTGATTGTTACAATCCCGCACTCTGCTGCACAGCGGGTGCAGACGGGCTCCGTGCCAGCAGCGCGGGGCAGGGGGGAGGTGGGGGCTCCCTCCTTCAGGCAGCGCAGCCCAGGGGAGAGGCGGGGGGCTCCGTGCTGCCATCCCTGCGGCCCGGGGGGAGGTCGGGGGAACCCCGTGCCCACCTCCCACCGGCGCCGCGGGAGTCAGTGGGCTCCATCCCCACCTGCCACCGTGGCGCAGTGCCAGGCCGGGGTGAGCGAGCCCGGTGGCAGCGGCGGCCAGCCCCAAGCGGCCCCGCCGAGCGGCAGCGCCGAGCTCGGCTACCTGGCCCAGTCGGCAGCCCCGAGCAGCCTGAGCCACGCGGCCCCAAGCCGAGCCAGTAAACCCCGCGATCCCACGATTCTGTTCCTAATTGGCAACTTTGTTGCACTCGTGTCCTCGCTGCGAACGACAGTGCGGCTTATAAATCAGTGTGGCTTGTGTATGGACGAAGACCTAAATGTTGCCGACACCTGGAGGTGCGGCTTATAATCAGGTGCGGCTTGTAATCTTGAAATTACTGTATATAGATATTTTTTTAAATCTCCTAGCCAGAACTGGACTGAAACTTCACATATTTTAAACATTTTTAAAATACAAAATAACAAAAAGAAAATTTCACATTAGGTGAATATGCTCCAATAATTTTCACTTTAACATCACCATATATAAAAAACTGACTTTTCTTTTTGCTTCATGCTGTAACCAAAGCATTTGAAGAATTCTTAGCCTGTCTACAAACATTTTTAATTGGAACTATAATATTTTTCCTGACTTTCACAGTAAATCGGACACTTGTTTCAGCAAAACACTTTTAACAAATGCACAGTAGTATACACCAAAGTGGAATGAAACCATTATCACAGTTATATTGGAGTGTTTTGCTCCTGTTACTATATATGACATTTACTAGTGTTTTCTCTTTGGAAAGGAATCCAAGGTTGCATTGCTAAAAGATTCTCTATTTCCGCATTTGTGTACTTTGAGAGAGTCCCTCAGAACAGTTTGACCTAATTAGTGCCTTAATATTGTTTAATTATTGCTCCTTGAAACAGTGTTTGGACTTGGGGAACAAAGGCACTCAGAATTCTCATACATTTAAAAAACAAGTCTGCTACATCTAACAGCGACAGTGTTGTGTAAGTTATCCTGCTGAGCCAAGATTTGCTATGATGAATACGTTAAGCTAAACACTAATGCCTGCACTGAAGTATAAAGGAGACACCATAGAAGATGTTGTCTCCTTAGCCAACCACACTAAGAATCACACCATGCATTTAAAACAAAATGTGTACAAAAGAATACAGTGAAATAAACAATATTTCTGTCAGGCATATGCCTTGTCAGTATTTCTGTAACTGCCCAATTCGGAACATGATATTAAGTATGAAGAGAACTTGATACTGTTGTATAGAATTTTCAAAAGTTGTATTTCCTTGTTATAAACAGATTGCATCTTCAAAATTACAAAAGTAGAGATCTGTTCATCTACACTGGTTCACTTTATGACTACACTGTGTCTGACAACCTGAGAGCAGAAAATGCCTGCAGAAAAAGAGAAAGACACTTTGGAACTTTAAATAAAAGGGAGAGAGACTATTTCATTACTAAGCAAGGATGCAGAGTAATTAATAAAGCTGACATCACAGTAGTTTTTATTAGATTAGAGTAAACCACAGCCAACTTTTCCAAAGATTTCTGTGTAATATTTACATGTATTCTGAAGGTTCCCTAAATATTTACATGGTCATTTAAATACTGTTCATTTCCCTCTTGCTTCTTCCATTTTTATTTTACAAAAGACACTGAAATCAGAGATTTACCAGTTTTGCTCAACTCTTATGCAAATTTCATACCATATGTAATTTAGAAATATTTGTGATCCACTGTCTCTTTCATTCCTCTACACTTCTAGTTTTAGTAAATATTAATGTTAGGCAGTTGTTTCTATCTTATTATAGTATCATACTTTTCAAAATCCTCTAATTGTATTTATTTTTCTTTACTTGTAAAAGTAAAAATTGAATGCACAAGGTCAATATATACAGTTGTCACATTTAACATTTTATTGTACATATATAAGCATATAGTAACACATGAAATTGTTTCAAACCTAAAATGACGAGTTTTATCATAAGATTCCTTAAATTCTAAGTAAAAATAGGGAATTTCAATGTCAGAATTTTTCAGCTTGATTTGTGAGTATGAAATGTTGCATTACTCATTTTTCATCAGATCAGGAAAATGTTTTAATCTAAACAGAGGCATTTTTTCATAATGAAACCACTTCAAAAGTTTTAGCTTTAGTTATTTCTGAACAAAAAACATGAAGATAAAGGACAAAACTTGCTTAGTGTTTGCTACCACAGGACTACCATAGCGAAAACATTTTACATGTTGTTCAAACTTTAGGTACTTTATTTCTCTCTCAGAACACTGCCAATGTCAGTGTTAGCATGAATAGGCAACCAAATATGTTACTGAATTTCTCAAGTTTTAAACAAATTATATCTCGAGATAGGTATGTAGACAGGATCTACATTTTCTAACAAAAATTACCCATGGGAACTTCTATCTATGGAAGAAATTGCTAGTGTAACTAGTCCAGGAATATTGGTTAAAATAACTGGTACCATTTTAAAACCCCACAGGCTGCAAGCAGTTCTATGCAGACTTCAGTGTATTAACTCCAAAGCCTACAGCAAAGGCTATCACCAAGAGTAAAGATTCAGTACAAGCAAATGAATTTATTCATCTTCTGCTAGCAGTTAAACTCAGAGGACCTTCAGCACATACAGCAGTATGTATAAAAATCCTTTCTTCTGCTTATTGACCATGAGAGTTTTCAAACTTAAGGTTCAGACAAGCAACTGAAGGGACTTTTGTCCTCAGGAGTATTATTTTTAGTTACGAACTTGATTGATATCATGCTTTAGAAAAGACTTTCTTGCAATTAGAAAGCACTTTTTGGAAGTATATACAGAAAAAGAGGTATCCAAATATCAATTCCTGAAGCATTTGTGGCCACTATTTGTTATGAGTCTGTCTGGAGACTAAAAAGTAAAGCAGCACCAAGTCTTCACCAAAAATATTGCAACATCTAATCATATTAATTACTACTGAACAGACTTTTAAGCAATTTTCTTTTGATAAGTTTGATAAGAAGCTCCAAAAGGGCAGAACAATGAAGGTTGTAAACTGTTTGTAGTCAGCTATTTATCAAAGCTGCAGATTGAGACAGTTTTTTTTGTGCCCAATTCATCACCTATAGATACTGTAGAAATTCAAGGCCTCTTCAGTTGGAGCTCCTTCAATTGGAAGGAGCTTTATGTAAGACTTTTTTCTGGTACCAGAGTGCTGGGCTGAATTGTCATGAAGGTAATGTGGGTTGGATGTCTGTTCTGGCTTGGCTTGAAGTCTGCAAGCTAAGGGGCAGCAAAATCCTAACAAGGCCATTTCTGCAATGAATATTTGATAGCTTTTTGATGCAGAGAATTTAAATATAGATTTGGACTGTACTGTGAATTCCCACTCAGACTAAGTGTTTTGAAGTCATGATTCACATGAAGTACTGAATAACTTTGGCCTCTCTTGGAAGAGAGCTTTCATCAGCTCTGTGTATTTGGAGCTGGTTGCTGAGGCAGGATGCATCTCATGCAGCTTTAGTGATCTAACAGCTAATTGTCTAACCTAAAGATTTTTTGTTCCAAAAAATCCTCTCCAAAAATAAGCATTTAGGAAAACAAGTTGAAGTGCTTCCCTGAAGAGACTTTCTTGTGTAACTAGCTTAAACTACATATTTAACTAGTAGAGAAATAGTATCGTGCACTAGCAAATAGTTATGCAAAGTAGTAATAGATAGACTAATAAAGATATAAATATGTATGCTAATTTAAAACAGTATCTCACATACTTTCTACTGTTTAGTCAGCTGCTATGAGAATAAGAAAAAATTAAGTTGTTCTATTTTCTTACAATTGTTGCAAGGACTGACAATAACTATATGTCACATTTGAATTAATTCACAGGGCTCCATGTTACTGCTAAGGAGACAAGTATGTAAAAAAATTCAATACCAATGTAATAAAAACCAATGTAGAATGAAAATAAATGGAATCATGAATCTTAAAATAATTTCGCTCTAAGTTGCTGCTGGGCTTCACAGTATCAAACATCCAAGAGGAAAATTTTAGAGCTAGACAAGATAGAACTATTCATGACAGAATTTTTATGTGAAAAAAGAGTGGGTTCTGTTCAGGAAGAAGCAGTGGGAGAATTTTTTCAACTGCAACTGAAAAAGGAAGGCAATGAAAGCATACTTTTCACAGCAAAGGAACAACTATGAATTTAAGCACATAAAAGACCCAATAGCAACATTTTTCAATATTAAGAGCTGGAGAAAATGTTGCATTAACTTTTACATTTGCCCCATCCCCTGTCTCTTCCTTGTCTGGCCCATTTAATGACATTACACTACAAGAAGTAGGGCATGAGGAGGAAGAGAAATAGTAGGTTTCACTTTGTGTAGCCAGTAGGAAAGATGCTACATGATTATAGAAAATTAAATACTTTTTTTTTGTTTCATATTTTTCTGTATGATGGAAAACACGGGTTCAAGAACTTTAGATTGCTACAGGCCACAATTTTTGTCATGTATTAATGTCAAAGTAACCTATGCGATTTACTGGAGATGGTGAAACATAATTTTCTTCTACAAGATGTGTAGACAACTGCTGAAACACATGATTTTCCACAGGTGAAAATCTGTAATTTCCTCACTAGTGTAATTAAAGGTGTTTTTTCAGGACCTGATAAAAATAAAAGCACCATCAATTAGAACTAAGCAGCTAGTTAATGGACTGCTTGATGGCATGAACAGGACATGGACAATTGCCTTCTGGAAGGGGATTTCAGTCTAAAACTGGAAGACAGTTTACCCAGTACTCTTCACACAGCCTACAAGATAGCTAGTTCTTTAATCACAAACTAATTAGAACTGATTGGCTTCATTGCTAAAATTGCTAAATTAGGGACATTACAGTGGCTTGCTCCTTGAGCAGGTTGGCTGCGCACGCTCCGTTGGCAGCACTCTCACAGCTGCACACATCCCATCCTCACCAGGGCAAAACAGTGACAGCAAGCAACATGAAGTTCCCTTATGGGCAGTCCTGTTCCTTTTGGATAGAAAGAATCAATTTGCTCTACTTGCTCCCCCTGTGTGAATCAGGACAGTTATCTACAAAGAGCTGAACAGAGAGAAAAAGAGGCTTGTCTGGAGATGGTGTTTGGAGTTGAGGGAAATAGATATGCTGTCAGGGCTTTTGCAGCAAATCTGAGCATTACCTTGGCTGAGACATGCTAAATTAGATGGTGCTGAACAAGATGCCTGTGACTAAGCAACAAATAACATCCAGGAAAAGTCCCAACAGTGTACTTTAGGTGTCTAATTTTAAAAGTACTCCAAAATGTGTTTAGCCACAAATACACCTTCAAAACTCAATACTCTACCAAAATATCTCAAATATGCATTTCACAAAACTAAAACCAAAGCCATCTTGAGAATCTGAGGGACCTTACCCTCTGCCAAAGGCCATCAAGAATTCATGGTACAAACAAGTTTAATTCCACACAGGGGATGAATCCAACAAATAAATCTGAGTCCACCAAATTCACATTCGGTTTAGCACCTGATTGATACTCATATTCTTAAAAAATGCTAATGATTTAGCACTTTCTCATCAATCAAATCTCTCCTTTTTAGATGCTAGTACACTAATAATAATAGTTACAACAATAATAATAATAACAACATGCAAAGTGCTGTTAGAGCACAGTCTTTCTCTTGATAGGAAGTACACACATTGCCATAGTTTGCATACCTAAATCAGCAAGTCCTCTAGTATGAACAGCTATCAGCAGAGTAAGGCTCCAGTCTTGCAATTCAGTGCACAATCTTTTAGCAGTATTCTAATCCTGCTGGCAGTATGTACCCCAACTTCAATCAAGTGCACATGACACTGTAATTCTGAGACAGTGAGGACCTGCTTGGCTGTTCTCATGGACTCAGAAATCAAATGAGAAGGACAGGAATTTTTAGGTATTCTGCTACTATAACTAAAAAATAGACCACACATGAAAACCACTACATTGTCATAAGTTTATTTTAGGAACCTAAGGCTGGTCAAAAGCCTTGATCTTGAATAAAACTAAATGTTTCCATTTACTTTATTACAACATATTTTACAGTTATGGATTTACTATTGAAGAAATGCAAACTCTTCTGCAGAATGCTAAAATCTTGTATAGTTCATGTTCCAATTTACCAAGTGCAATTTAAACTCATTTTACCAAGGTTATTTAATTTCTCCTTATTCTTATATCATAAGCTTTAGTGTCCAGACTGATGGGAAAATTCCCCAAATCATTTAAGTGTTTCACTAGTACACTGGATGCATAAATATGTTTTGAGCCCTTCTATGTAAGAAATACATCAATAAACTGGAGCAAGTTCAGCAGACAACCATCAAGATGTTCACAGGGATGAATCACCCTGTGAGGAATGGACAAAGAATAAGGGTTTGGCCAGCCTAGAGAAAAAATGGTGGGTCAAGTCCCTCAAAGAGCAGATCCAAACAGGGAGATGAACCAATACGCTCCACAATGGTGTAAGATGCAGGACATTATGGGCATCACTTGAAACAAGAGCTTTAGACTGGTAGAAGATTCTTTCTGGTCAGGTTGCTCATACCACAGAACGGACTTCCCATAGAAGATATTCAGTTTTTCCCAATCCCCAGAAGTTTTCAAAATCTGACTGGATAAAGTCCTAACTCACCAAGATCAAACCTCATGCTGACCCTGTATTGCAGCTTAAGCCCAGATGGAAATTAGCATCCTGTTTGGAACTATGGCATTGGACTAGAGACCCCCTGAAATTCTTTCCAACCTAAAATATCCTATGATCCACTACTAGGGTACCACTGCAACAGAAATTTCTTAGTCAATGCTACTGAACAGTCTCAAGTGCCTGTGTGCATATGCATTTTTACAGGTGCACATGCTCTTGCAGACAAGCATGTGGAAATCCACAACAGATGGAGTACTGGGGACTTTTGTTGATTATTCTCTTAGTCCTCAGGTGATTAAAAACCGTTCAAAGCAAAGACAAAACCAGGTGGATTAACATTTATAAAATATTGTTATATTTGGCCTCACTAGGAAAGATATCTGCATCTTTAAGGATGTGTTACATGGATAGGGGTACAATACAGTTAGTTTTGCTAGTTTGGATGTCTTTTATTGTGACTACCATATCACTTAGTGCAAGAATTGTATGACTGACTTTTATGTTCAGTCCCATGAGCCTGGAATTCTGTGACAGAGGAAAAAAGTTTACAAATGGAAAGGAGTGGTGAGAACTCTGGTCTCTTTTTAATATGTTTCAAATATTTTCATCAATGGAGAGCTCACTCACTGTCACCTCAATGGACAGCAAAGTTTCAAAGAACAGAAAGAAAAAAGCCAGAATTTACTTTGGTAAGATCTTTTTTCGGCCATTCTCATGATCTGCAAGTGACTTATTTCATGGCTGAATGCATTCATAGCTCTTGGCACTGACCTCTTCTGCTGGCCTAAATCAGCTCAACGGAAGTCAATTGAGTAAGGGTGATTTATGGTCCCTCCAATTTTGTCTCATAATGTGAGAATGCCAGAGAGGTAAAGAAAAGAATTTTTTTTAAAGACAAATTGCACTATTTTTTTGTTAGGGTATATTTATTGCTTCCTTGTAGGAGAACAATTCTGATGTTCTCTTAATTTAATCAAAGAGAAGTCACCTGAAGGGATAGAAATTGAAACACAACCAAGATCACGTAGCTCAAGGAAGCTGTAGTCAGCATTGCATTTTAACATTCTCTAGTCTCATGGGTACATGCACAGTTACACTAAGTTAATTAGCTAGTAATATATACTAGCTGATACATAATTCACAAGATGACCATCATTTTAAGGAATGCAAACAATATTTTGAAATTAATGTTTCCCAAAAGCCATGTTAAAACTCTAAATTAGAGCTGATGATGGTCAGAAAGAGCAAATGAAAGGGATGGGAGTGCAACACAGTAATACAGTAATTACCATCCAGGATGGAGAAAATCTTTTTTTCTGGCAGTAATCAGCATGTAATTATGGCCCCACAAACAAGGCAACACAAAAAGAAACAGATAGAAAATAGTGCTTTGCTCTATGCTAAAATTTGTTGTCTCGTCAGGCTTTTTATCTTCACTGCCCTTATGGAACTGGAAATCTGTATTTCTTAGGCTGCAGCTCTCTTCATCAGTGACACAAGCCGGAGGTAATGCTGTGGTGAAGCCATTTTACTACAAAAAGCACCTTGGAGAATGACAAATAAAAGCACTTATTTATTTATTTGTCTGTTTGTTTATTTGTTATTTATTTGTTTGTTTGTTTGTTTGTTTTTAAGAAGGCCAGGCATGAGGACAAAGTGATTCCATACTGTGCGTGAGAAATAAATCAATAGAAAACAAAAAATGAAAGTTGGGTGGTTTTTTACAAAATTCAAAAATAAACATACATCATAGCTTCCTAAGAGGAAAAAGGCATCCAGTTGTCTTCTACTATGATTTCAACCTCTTAATGCCTTGACTTTGATAAAACCTTGTCAAACAAAGACGGACAGGAACTTTACAAGTAGGTCCTTCCGATTAAAAGAACATTTTCAAATTCTATTTTCTCCATTGATTTATACATATTATTTGCTAGGACACTGAAGGAAAACAAATAAAATCTTACTGCAATCCCAGTGATGCTATCCCACATCTATCCGTGGAAGACTTGGCCAATAATATTTGCGGAAAACAGTGATAGTTGAATGATTATTTGCTTCTTTCAAGTTAATAAACCTAGTGATTTATTTTTTATTATTGATATATTTATTAGTTATCATCAGTATTCAATGTAATAATAGAAACAAAATGTACTCTATATAGAGAGCATTAAAATTAGTTATTTTGGTCATTGGTAAAACAGGATGTAGTCAGCTTTCTTACACATTTTTCCACCATTGTAAAAAAAAAAATCATTCTTAGAAATACAAAGATATAAAGATAAAAATGGCACTATCATCTATGATAGACTGATCCCTTCTCAAAAAGATGAAAATTAAATGTACATTACATATATGCACACAAATTGAGTGAATCATATATGTTGATTATTTTTTCACATTTTCTTGGTTGGAATGAGTAGATTCTATTAAGCATTTTTTAAGCTTCTGAGTCTATGAACAATATCTGTACTATGCGGTTTTGGTGGAAATTATTTCATAAAACAGATATAAAAATAAATAACAATAAATGTCTCACAAATAAAAAAAGCAGTTTTGCACATGTAGCAGCAGAATCTGACCTGTATTTATTTTACATTATTCGAGGTTTCTGGAAATAATTGTTGAGATAAGAATGAAAGTATAACTAGTTGTGATAAGAATGATGTCATGAACCATGAGTAAGGAAGAGTCAGCTCATAGGCAAAATACATGTGTGCCAGCATGACATGGAAAATGTATGTGAGTGTCAGGCTGTGCACAAACTGTAACTGCCATTACAAAATGATTAAACAGGCCTGACATTGTACTGTACAAGGTGCTTGCATTTAATCAGTGCAGGAGACCAGCCATCAGTGATGGAATGCTTGCTGCTTTTGAAGAAAAATGTTTGAATAGCTGTGGTATGTGACATGCCAGTGTGAAAAGCTAGTTCAAGACAACCAAGCAGCAAAAACCAATTTTTGCTGCCTGAGGATGAGCTCCTTTTACCACAGAAAGTCAGAAAGAAAAGGACAGAAATCTTGTAGAGCTCTGCAACTAACCTTGCTCCTAACACTGTCCCCAACAGATGAAAAGGATTAAAGTAGCATTTGCCACAACCACAAATGACTTCATTCGTTTTCAGCTGAAGCCACTGCTTCCTAGAACTTTCACCTTGGCTTGCCAGGCTGCTGGGTTGAGGAGGTGTAGACAAATCTTCAAACAACACTTGACTTTGCCTAGCTCATGTTTGGTGCTATCTTGCCCTTGCTACCTTTAGAAAGTTTGCAGACAGAAATTTATAAAATCATTTGGGAAGGCTACATAAGGAAGGCAGCTAAATAGGGACAATCTATTTATTTTAAATAAATTTCCACCATATCTGAAATAATTTCAAGTGAACTTGTAAAATTGCTCAGGTTCAGTGAAAGAGTAACAAAGTATAAGGCAATGCACAAAATTAGTATTATACAAGGACTTGGGTTTGGGTAAAACTCTCCCTGAGTGTATTCAGAGAACATACCTAGCTAATCCTTTTACAGGTTTTAATCTTCAAAATTGGTTTCTGAACAACCAGTCTGCAGAAAGCACTCTGTAATAGTCTTCTAGCCAATGAAAACAAAGGTATATATGAATATGCCATCAAAAGAGAGCTACGGCTGAGGAGCCCTTCTTTCAAACTCAGACTTGATGTACAGATGAGAACTGTGGCAAAAAGATCTATGATTCTTCTTAATAGTCCCATCAGACCCCTCCATGCTATTAGGATGTAACTGTTTTAGTGGATTCATTTGCATCACTTCCAGCTTCATGGGATTGAGATAAGGCTAATTTTTTTTCAAGCCTCTGTTCTCAATTGCTAACTCAAAAATAATTATGTCTATCAGTAAATCGACCTGATGGTCCTGATGTCACAAGAATATTGATAGCTTTTAATTCCAACACCACTCAGAATCTCTTTTGACAACATCACACACACACACACACACACTGAAAAAAATTATTCACAAGATTCACCTTCTTTTTTAAGCCTCCACTGCTGATAGCTGTTTCTGAAACAACTCAGTATTTAAGTGAGGGAGTGGATTTTATTTTTTTTTTAATTTTAGTATCTTTATTAGTACAATCAAAGTGCCTTACTATTTTATTTCTCTTTGTTCTAGACTCTTCCTAAAGGACAACTCTGGTCTTTCTTTAAAGAGCTTAACCGTTTATTCTTTTACCAAGAATTTTGATCTAATTTAACATAACATATTAATCCCAGCATTCAACCACAACATGACTGTAGATATAATTATTAATACTGATAATAATATAAATGGTAAATTTGTTGTGCATTGTCTCACTGATTCTTGAAAAGCAGCGCATTAGGAAAAGTTACCATGCTTGCTAGCAAGAGACAACAGAAGTTCAGCAGGTAAGAGTTTCAGGACACCCCTCTGCTCTACTGCTGTTTAACTGCATTAAGTTCACAGGGAAGCACTGCTCTGATTTGAGTCTTTATAATTCATCAGAGCACAGACTCTCAAAACAGAAAGTCTGTTTAGTCTGTCTCTATCATCATAACAACAGTAGGAACACAAAATAGCCTTTGGCTCTGGGTCAGTTAATTGCCTACTTTTTTTCCCTAGGACACCGTCTTGAAGTATGAACACATTAACCTTGCAGACTGTTCACTTAGACCTTCTGCACAGTATGAGATTACTACTAGTCTCAACTGGTTAGTGTCAACTTCCCTGCTCTCTGGGGTTACCCAGGTCACTCCTCATTGCCTGGAAGATTAATTTCCCTCTTAGGGACAGAATAAGCTTAAGCATACAAACACTTGAATTAAGTGATGTAACATATTCTAGAAAGAGGAAAAACTACATTAATCTAATCTGCTGTTTGTTCTGATAAAAATGGAACACTATTAGTAAAGTATCAGTTTCAGAAAGGTCTTTTCTTCACTGAAATATACATTCATACCTATTCTAGATGTGTATCAAAAATACCTATTCTAATGAAAAGGACTGGTACTTTTAAAAAATGTGCTTTATGGTTTTCCAATACCATTATATGTTACAAATGTTTGTTTCTATGTAGATACAATACAATTACATACAATACAAGGGGTGAATCTTCACCCACTGTAAGTCACCTGTATTTGTAATTACTTTGCAATGCATTATTATAACTATCCTTCTTGTAGAATAGTGATTTTCCAAGCTGCATCAAATGCAAATGAAGTAAATATTTTAAGCACGATACAAATTTTTAAAAAATAAATATATAATTTCCCAGTTTTGACTATATGTTTTCATTTAAGCTTTTGTTTTTCACTTTTCAGCTACTTTGGACAATGGAAATGGATTCAACTAATTTACATTTTGGTTCATGGTGTAAATAATACACTATTGAGAGAGACATTGATTCATTTAACTATGGAAGTATTGCTTGGTAACTTCACAGAAAACAGGAAATCTTTTTGTTCTTTCAATTCCAAAGGATTGCGTGGGATTCCTTTTAATGGATATTTTCTGATTATATTCTTGTTAGTGAACCCATAATAACTAACTCTATTTAAAAAATAACTCTATTTAATTAAACAGTAAGTTCTGTAAGACAAATATAATATATTACTAATATATTTTCTGAGCAGGACAGAGAGAGCTTGCATTTAGCTTCATTTCAGAGTCCTTATTTTTTTTTAATGTAAGAGCCTCTTTTGGGGTATGAGGGCGAAAATCACTGATAACTGGTGACCATGTGAGGCAAAAGCTTTTAGATCCCTAAGCAGTCTGCTGAATACTGTCCTTCATCAGAAGCCTACAACTTTATCAAACTGCCAGATAAATTTCATCAACACATCCAACCTTATACCTCAAAAGAAGGAAATTATAAACTACTTCAAATATGGACAGCGCTTTACATTAAGCCCTAATGGACATGGCTTTGCAAATTTCAGAAATTTTGCTTCCAAGGTCTCTCAGCACATCTTTTATACAGTTTCAGGGAAATACAGTAAAACTAGTATCACATCTCCTTAAAATTTAAGTTTTTCAAGTTGCCCAGTGAAGCATTTGGTTATGAATAGCCATAAGAGGCCCAAAAATCTCATAAGGCTGCCTGAAAATTTGATCCCAAAGTTGTTTAGCTTCAGAATGAATAAAACTTGGTCTTTATTAGGAAGAAATGCAAGACTCAGTCATTTCTAAGTAGTGCATGACACCTACAGTGACTTAAATTCTATCAAGTACACTTCACTATACTGCATCAGTATTGCAATTTCTGAGTTTAGGTGATTTACTATCTGTATGTTAGCTAGCCTTTGTATGGCACACTTCTGACAAGCAAGTCCAGCCATTTACAGGACATATTGTGAATAACATGTTCAAATTGCAGGTAGTTCAGATTTTACTGAAATTATTCCTGAAATGTCTTCAGCTTTAATTCCCACAAATATTTTTAGAAGATTTTGGAGGGATACTACTTCTCCATTCCAAAATGAAACAGGTAAAGATGATTTTTTTTTCTCTTAGAGTAATTTCTAATTATTAAGTGCTAATAGTAACATTATTAAAATATATTGACAGGTCTCCCATTTCACTCAGCTCTAATGTAAAATTTTTCACTCATTAAAACCAAGAAGCACCCTATTCAATCATATAAGTCAGCCTACTGGTTATAAAATGGGTTTTAAAATAATGAACTACTGATTAATGCTTGATTATCTTTGTGAAGTTGATAATAGTGACTCTTACACAGACTTGCCAGAATTAATGGACCATACATAAGTGACACAGAAAGAGCAGCCATTACTCAATTATTTTCATTAGAACTTCCTTATTTAATGATGGAGTGTCATGTGAAGCATGAAAGCTTCACTTTCACTTGAGATTTGGAAAATATGATTGTCAAAAAAGAAAGCATCATGGTTCTTTCTCATCTATACCACAATATTAGCTGTTTTTGTTGTTTTTAATGAGGCACATATTTCAGAGATCATGGCGGATACAGGGAAGAAAAAAAAGATTAAGAATTAAGAGTTAAAAACTGAAAAAAACCACAAATTGTACACAGCCATATAAATTTCTCTGTATTTCCTTCTGACTTGATGATGAATCAAAGTTACAACATAAATAAACTAGTGTCTGCCTTTGCGATACCAGAATGAGCCAAGAATGCATTATAGATGTCAATGAAACAGGCCTGAGTGTATCCACTCTATCCAGTCAGGAGACACACAGGGTGCTCTTCAGGTGGGAGGGATTTCAATTCACCTGTCTTTACTCCACAAGTCTATTACATTTATTACTGGTTTGGATTCATCTCAAGTTCACAGCCAAGGCACATAAGGAAAGCAATTACACCAGCCTCATTTCATTACTTCCACAGACTTAGACAGACTTACGATAACATGGAAAATCAGTAGAGACCAGAGAAAAGGAGACTATTCTGAATTATGGTTGCAGCATCATAAACCCTCTACAGTATCTGACATATCCTCAAAACAGCCCACCTTCCTCACTAACAAGTTTCTTTCAGATTCAGTGGTCTAGAAAATTCAGCCATGGTACTCTGAATGCTGTAGTAAGTATATGTATAGATATACACACACGCGCACACACACACACACACACACACACACACAGATTTGCATCCTGTTTCCTGTGTACTCCCCCAGAGGAATAAGGACTTTTAGCAGCGCATTCTCATTAACCTGCCTTTTTTAAACAGGATTCTGTGTAAAGATTCCAGGCCCCTTAAAAGTCATTGTAGATGAACTACACATAGAAACAAGGTGAATGCTAAACACATAGCTTTTTAGTGTATTGAAGTGCTGATTTTTTCATTCCTTTTGTCCCTATTTCCATCCTCCATGGCTTATTCAGACTGACACAAACTATGGTAAAAAGAAGATAATTAAAAACAAGGCTTAGATTCCCAGTAGCTGAGGTACTCCCATATACCCCTACAGCTTCTCTGGTCTCCCAAAAGCCTTGGTCTGGCACAACTAAGAAGTTGCTGTTGCTTTCTCAATGTTTAGGTACCCAGAGAATGAGAAATAACCAGTGAACACTTCACCTTCCCCAAGTCTTCATTCCAAGTAAAACACTGTTGTCTCAGTGGCATCCTAAGGTTTCTGCAGGATGAACCCATGAGCAGCTAACTGAGATGAGTTTATGGCTGCTTTCTACAGCACAGCAGTGATGGTACCCGAGGCAGACAAAAGCTCTTGCAAAAATTCTAGTGCCATCTACTTTGCTTTGATAGAGGGAGAAAGAAGCTCAGCCACGTTTAACTAAATTACACTGAACACCAATATGTGAATATGTTGCCAAGGTTAAGTGAAGAGATAATATTCACTTTCTTTGCGAAGACCCAGAGCTGATCAAAACAATTAACTAAGCTATTAACCATATCAAACATACTGACTAGTATTGTTTATTATTCATCTCAAAAGAATTTCTAATTTTTCTATGATTATGGAAGAAGGAAATAGATTAAGTGTGGCAATTGAAAATTGTGATGATCCTAGAACCATCTCTGATGAGTGTGTAGGAGAGCTAATAGTAAAGGAATTATTGAGAGTAGACATGTTGGTACCAAATGTGTCAGCCTTACACTGTTCATGGGGGTGAGCTGCAGAGTAGGTCGAGAATTAGTCCCTTTCAACATAAAATAATTCAATTTTCATCCCACTTAAATGCTAAACAAAGTACTTTTTCTCACTAGTATTCTGTCTTTGATAAATAGACAGCCAAAAATAATGTGGTACCTCTTGTCCTGACTCACTCTAAGACCAGATAGAGGACCCTGTTTTTACCAAATGATTGATTATCATCAATTACTAATTTATTAAAGCTATGTATAGAGTTTCAAATTCTTAATAAACACACAGCAGTCACATTTTGTAAATCACAGACCCATCTGGATGCCAAGTCTTTTATTTTAAAGTGATCTTCAGCATATGCATGACTTGGTGAGGCTCTATGGGGTTCAGCTAACATGCCATTTGAATGAATTGACAGAACTTGGCAGTTTTTCACATCTCTGCCAGATCACAACTGCACCTGAGACTAGTATCTGAAGTGGAAGCTCTTTGCACTTTTACTATTTATCTTCTCTTGATCTAATGCAAGACTGGATTTTTAAGTGAGCACCATTCCTTAAGGGAGAACTCTATTTCAATTATATTGTCATTATTGTTGTGATACAAAGCTGTAACCTGACATGGTGCTGATTCAAAAGCTGAAGTTATTTTGGGCACAAAATGTTGTATAATGAAAATACTTTGGTAACACATTAGTGTAACTCCAGGCACCTTCTGAGCAGCCTCAAGTTAACAAACCTCACCCTCTGTAATATTTTGTCTCTTTTCTTTGATCAGAGAAATTACACATCAATGAAGATACTTCATAAACCAAAATGACATATAGCCCTTCTCCATCAATCACCTCACTAATCTGTCCAAAGGTATGGATTAAAGGAAAAATGGGAAATCAACCCCACAGGGATGTCTTTCCACTCAAGAACCATAAACTTGCTCTGAAAATTCAGTGACTTTTTAATCTTCTCACTCATATAGACTAGCATCTGTAAAACTTCAGGCAGTTTTTGAGAAGTCTCATGACCAGACATTCTACTGGGAATTGGATATTCAAGTCTCAAAGGCAGCTCCAAGAAATTCAGCCACAAAATACAGAGCTATCAAGTATGATTTTAAATGTGTCTGGTCGACCTTCATGAAGAATGGAAATAGTAGTTTCTGCAACATATGGATGGAAATAAATGTTGAAAAGACTGAGTCACAACAGAAAAGTTGAATCACCGGGTGTATTTTTCTAATAAATAGGAAAAAAGAAAAGTAATCTTGATCACTTCATGAATCTATCCTTCTCCTCTAAACATTAGTCCTTATCTGTCATTTCAGTGACAGAAGCTCTATAAGACATTCATTGTGTCACTTTTGTATTAGAATGCAATAACATAAGTTCTATCATCAAAGTAAAAAGAAACAAAGATAAATATGAAAAAAAAAAATCCAAGGTCCAGGAAATTATGGTAGTTTGCAGGAAAAAAAATAAAAATAAAAATACACTTTCAGTTAAATCCTGAAAGTTGCAGTATCTGAAGGTCAAACAAGTAGCACTGCACAGATACTGTTATTGATAGATAACAGTAGCACTATCACCAAAGTACTTTATATTTAGGAAAGCAAAATGCAAACGCTGAAACTTTAAGAGGGTAGGGGGAGGGGAGAAATGGGCTCTTTCTGCAACTTTCAGTGTTATGGGAAGCTCTGTGCCCCCCAAAGTGTGACAGTTACAAAAAATTCTGAAAAAAAAAAGGGTAAGTGCAATGAAATAAAGTCCAGAAGGCATCGAGTTGTTAAGACCATTTCAGTGAAATTGGCAGATCTCTGAGAATCCTTTGCCTTTTTCTACTCTCCAGTCTATATAAAACATAAAACAAAATGGTATTTTTTGCACAGATTACACATTGGCACCCAGCATGCAGTACTTGAGAGCATACTGATGATAGCTGGCTGTGCAGATCAGATTAGTCTGGAGCACTCAGGGAAAAAATCTGCCAGTCAGTTCATCAGTAGAGAGACTGCTGGAATGAAGAGAGTCATTAGCAGGATGCTAAAGAGGAGAAGAGAATTGGAGAAAATAAGTTAATGAGAGATGGATTGTAGCAGATGTAGTGGAAGAAGGAAGAAGAAATAGAAATGTACTGTGAGGCTGAAGAGCAAACACAATAGCAGCAAGGATAAAGCTGACAGGGGGAGAAACTGTCGAGTACTGTGGTTCTAGATGTTGTTATGGATTTCTGTGCTACTTAAACATTTGAAATTATTCATTTTAAATCTGCATCAGAGTTTATATGAATGCTGCCATTCTGATTCACAGCCTGTTAGAACTGAGTTAAAAATATCATGTCCTTTACTAAGAGGGATACTTTATATCTTAGAACCTGTTTCTACTGTTAATCTGGTCTTTTTCAGGTTACATTATTGCTGTGAAGTTCCACACAATATTAGAACTTAAAACCAGTACAAAATACTTAGAGTCACAAAAAAATACCTTTAAAAAAGAAATCTCAGCAAGTGCTACATCCCTTTGAAAATCCTCATATGCTCAGCAAAGTGCTTGGCCTCTGAATATAACCACGGAAAGAGGAATGTACATGATCTTAATGTTTAAGAACAGCTCACTTAGAAATCTGCAATAGCTATAAACACAATCAGCTGCCAAAAGCAGCAGTAGTCGATTACAACGCTGAGTGCAGGAATGAGCTAGAGCTGTCCATTGGCATCTTCTTCCATTTTGCTTCATCTTCAAAGTTGAATATTCTAAAACTGCTCTTTTCTTTCAACACCTGGTGGTGGTGCTGTTGCTCCTTGCTGTACAGTAGCTTGATCTACAGGTTTTCACCTGGGATATGACCTCAAATTTATTAGAGTTTGTAATCTAGTCCACAGTGCAGGAGTAATATTGGTGTATTATCCCCACTTCTTGGTGGGCTATTAACTCAGGTGTCCCTGTTCCATAGGTATATGTTGAAAATTTGAAAAATCGCCTGGAAAACTACCTTCTTTTGAAATTAAATAAACAAAGAAACAGGAAAAAAAAAGAGCACAAAAAAAAAGGTCAGCTTAAAGAAGGAAAATCAGACAGTAGGATGAGAGCAGAAAGAACATTAATTGTTCAAAAATGTTTGAGTTGGAAAAAGAAGGCAAACATACAGTATTTGGGGCAGTAACATATCTAATCACTCAGGCAGATTTCCAGAGAGAAATTTCCTTCATGCAACTAGTCCTATTCAGTTCAGAGAATTAAACTTGCTCATTTAGGTGACTATAGAGATCATAAAAATGCAGAGCTCTAAATATCTCGCAACCTGCTGTGAGTGTGCTTTTAAGCAGGAATTATCATTAAGAAGACAAGCGGCTGCTATGTCTGAAAGACTCTTGCCAGTGATAAACACAGTATAATTCCTGCATAAATTTACAGATCAGAATTTCCAGCATTTTATAAGACAATTGAATTCCAAGAGAAAAAATGTGTTCCTTTGACTTATTGTTTATTATGAGTATCAGGTATACACCACAAGAGATTAAAAGCTTGCTTCAAATGTAAAAATAAACATTGCAGGTTGAAAAAAGTTAAGCCATAGCAACAAGAAAATATAAAATGAAAAAAACACCAGTTATGTAAATTTGAAAAATCCTGCTAATTATTTATTTTAAAAAAAAAGAACAAATCCAACAACAGAGATCTGCTAAAATAACTCTCATTTTAAAGTTCTCATTTTTATGAACTAAGGGGTACATAATTAAAATGTATGAACAAACTCGAATTAAATTGCAGCAATGGTTTTTTCATGCTGCAAATCATCTATGTGTCAAAATAGAACTATCTTACTGAAGAAAAAAGCAAACACAAAAGACAGAACCATGACTATTGCAAGCAGGACCAGGTTAGCTTTTATGGACTATAGGTCTGAGATTAGGGCACCAACTTTGGGAATAGCATTATGAGTTGAGAATCTCAACTTTCATTTAAAAAGAGACTTTCATTCATAAGAGCTTAAAAAAATAAGTAAGGATTAATTAATGTCCATATATGCAGATAATGAATTTAAGCTACAGCACTGAAATCAGTCATCATGGAAAGAGCAGAGTCACACTCAAGGAAAGGGAAAGCAAGCAAAGATGAGGTTTGGTGTCCTGTATTGTCTACTGCCCTGAATTCTGTTCTTCAATTGTTGCTGACTTACATCACATCTTCCTTCTTTCTATTTCTCAATAACAAATGCAATTAGAATTACTATACTGAGTAATCTTGATTGTTCCTCATACACATGCACACACATCCCACTCCAGTTCTTTGCCGATGCACCTTCACTATCTACACAACCTAGACAATCCTAAAGCTCTAATAAAATCAGGAAAAAACAAGGTTCAAGCAGGATGCAGGAAATATAAAAATCTGGAGGGGTAAGGGCATAAAAAAGCCCATGTAGCTAAAGGAAATAAAACCAGAAGAATAATTACTTGTAAGAGGAAATTACTGTAGTGATCATATTTTTCAAAACATTCAATGTTGAATGAAAAGACAAAGCAACAAATGTGACAGTAACATCATGAGCAGGAATAGGCAGTGGTGATGTGAATGGAATGGCTCTGCACCTGCACAATTATATCTCCGTCACCTGAGAACAAATTTAAGCTCTGAATGTGCCAGTTTAATTTTGAAGAAAGGAACTGCATCCCTCTCTATTAGTCTCACTCAAATCCATGCTTGTATAGTAGAATTACTTCTTGTTCTGAACATCAAACATGGAAAAAAAATTTCTTCTGCCATCCCTATGACTATATCTCTATATCAGGGCAATTCTTTCCTAAAGAGAATTGGGATGATACATCCCTTCTTTGGTAGTGCAGTTGCATAATTTGCACTATAATGTCGTGACATTTTTTTCACCTAAATAAAGTGCCTAACAAAAAGTAAGAAAATAGAAATTTAATATTTATTGAAACCCTTTCCAAGCATTTTATCATTGATCAGCAAAATAAGAATAACATTTTTAATGTCAAAATCTCACAGGAAACTTGTTCCAGAATTTTAGATAAATAAAAATACAAATGAGTGTCCATTCCTAAAGTTTATCATTCTGCAGTGCAAAGTCTTGCACCTGGAGAGGAGCACTCCCATGAAGCAGGGAGTGCATGAGTCATGAATCATAAAATAAAATATAGAAAATTCAAACCAGAATTTTCTTTGTCCAGGGGGTGTGTGTTTAGAGCGTTCCAATATCCCATTTCCCCAGATCAGGCAAAACAGAGAGATGGAGGAAACTTTATAGTTGAAAGCAAACCATCAAATTCATAAATTAGATTCTGTGATCTAAGAGTCTGCATTTACCAGGAATTTAAAACAGAGGCCCATGAGATCTCTTCTGAGCTTTTATCTTACACAGATATATTTTCCGATTGTTATGAGTAATTGAGGATTGCTGCCATACCACAGAACAGGAACCAGTATAATGTAAGGTCATTGCCTTTGATGTATATTTTTATATTTCTACATAGTAAAAACATTGTAGGTCTTTTGAAGAATGAAATTTAAATGAAAAATACCTTTTGATAATTATGCGTAAAGCTTCCAACCCATAAAATGAGAAAATGTTCAACATCAGGCCTCAATGCACAAGAAAGTGCATGGAACAGCCTCTTTTAAAGTATAATTTTCTCTTAGTATGCTTTCTTTTGGCTAGGCTTGCCAAGCCTTTCTAATAAAAATATTTTCTCACTGTGTGAAATCAGTGTCTGCTTTCCAAATAAAATTACGAAAAATGTCAGGTAAACGTAATAAGAGAATCATATTTTTGCATTTTGATTTAGGTACTCAAACAAAATTTCAGTTCAATTACCTCATTTCTTTGTAATCATGTATAAGATGGATTCTGTAGTCTCCCCCACGATGTGCTGTGGCCATAAAACTGACATGATAGGCAGAATCTGCTTATTCATTTAGGAAGATAATGATATTGTCCCATTAGGAATCGTATCAGTCCTGGTATTGAGTAAGATACATTGTTCTGTCAGTAAAAAAGGATGTGAGCAACAGGCTACTGCAAATGCATTCCCCTAGAGAGGTGTAACAGAAAAAAAAGCATAATATTTCTGGAGATCAGTACAATGTCATCCTTTCCTCACACACTCCTGCTTGTAGCCACTCTGGATATTTTCATGACTGGAACCTGAATGCACAGCACCAAATCGCCTCTGCCTGACTGCTTCCTCTCTTTCTAGGAGGTATCTAGCAAGAGCTGACACTGCTCACAAGCATGAGGGGTAGCTGGCAGCAGCTGCTCTGGTGCCTGGAGTCAGGAAAACACTCCCAGCTGCAACCTCTGTTTAAAAAGTGACAAACAGAGATGATGCATGTGGTCTGGGGAACATGCAGACAATGGTTTGGTAAACCTCTTATCTGGAAAAATGAAAGTCTCCTCTCTCTTGAGGAAACTAATGAGCACCTCACAGTACTCAAGGTGTTGTGTTTACCACTTCAGATACAGGTGCTTACCATTGAACCAAATCCTATTTATCTGCTGGCCCGAGGTGGACCAGGCCTCCCACACAAGCTTTGATAAGCTGTGAAGGGTTGCCCAGTCTTAAAATAACACATACATCTTTAAATCCTTACCAAACAAAAAATTCAGTCAACAGAAGTAACTCACAACAGCTGAAGAGCAGATGTCTTTGAGTCTTCACTGGGGCCAAAGCTGCAGAGATCAGATTCATCACAAATGCATCCCCAGTGGTGCTAGGTTTGTTTTTTTTTTTCACAGAACACTCTGATCCCAGGGTTAGATGTGCCCCTTCCAGTACCAGCTGCCATTCTGATTGGTGTCAATTCTTCTGTCAGAGAAGGCAAGTGATCTCATGCTACCAAAGATAATTATTTCAAATTTGTTGCTAAATGACTTCTGGTAAAACCAGTGTGATGGACTACTGAGCACTCAGTTCATTAGCTGTCATCCAGCTTGACATTTCCATCTTTCAAGCAGCATTGCAGAAAATCAAAGATACACAGGGCTGTGCTTCAAAAGCTGCAGAGGCAGCCATACTGTCTTCAAGAAAAGGGACTGTGAAGGCTATTGCTAATGGGACGTGGAAGATTACAGCAACCCATAAGCAGATAAAATGCGTTTGAAAATTAATTCTTCATGAGCCCTTTAGACACAGGTACAGAACTAATATTAATAAAACAGAATAAGAACATGATAAGAAAACTTAATAATAAAATAAGAACATAATATTCTGGAGACATAAAAAGAGAAAAAAAGAAACTTGGTACAAATGACTGGTCTTATGCTGTGGCATTTTAAAAGTCATCCTATGTAAATACTGTACTCTGTATCCATGTGGCAGTTTCTATTTATAGGTGAAAGCAAACAGGTGAAAGTAAACAAGTGCTTTTGTCCTGAACCTGTTTAGGACAAAATTCATATGCAAAGATTATAATCACTACTCTGCAACACATTTATATGTTATGTTACGATACTTCTTTAATTACTGTTTACATTAACCACTTTAGTCTTTAAGCTGCCAGATATTTGTGTCATCTTCTGCAAGAGTTTATCAACTGGACTCCTACCTTAGGTACCCTCTGTAAAAACCGAATAAAGTGTTCTATTTTCTTCCTATCCTTTGAGTTGAACTAAATATTTTTTAATTAAATATTTTTTTTAAAAAAGTTTTCATTTCCTGGTTTTATTTGTTTCTTTGTGATTTCTCTTTGCTGTGGATTTTAAAATCAATACTTTCTTGCTTTATTCAAAAAAACACAAAATCTATTCTGAAATGCTTTAAAATCTTCTAAAACTTTTTCCAGTTTTCTTCTAGAAGATAGGTACATAGTGCTTGCCAGTGCCTTCTTGAGTATTAAATTCATCTATTACTTTCAGTCATCCTACCTCCCTCCCTTCTTTTGTATTATCACCTTGTGTAGGTGACATGACAGGGATGACAGAGATATCAATGTATTGAAAGAAATGTTTGATGCCTGTGATTTAATCCCTGGATCAGAAATTGTGTTCCTCTGTGCACTGTTTATACTCATCCACTCAGGGCAATTCCTCTCCATTGGTATTATTAGACTTCAAGCTGACTCCCACAGCTTTCTAAGAATATAATTGCCAACTCCTGAGACCCTTCAGAAATCACAAGCAGAGCAAGCATACACACTGTGGCACTCTTAAATTTGTGTTGCTCCTTGAGCAGGAGAGGTCTCAGTATTAGATAACTTCTGCAACTAGTTATGGGTAAGCTTTCTTTTAGCAAAGGATAGTGTTAGATATTTTATTAAGAATAGGAAATACAATTTTGAAAATGTTAAATACAAAATATGTAAAACATTCTCAGGACTCAACAGTCAGCTGACTGCTTTGCTCCTAGTTATTAACTGGTGCATATGTATCAATGATGAGACTTTAGAACAATTCTACCACCCGCTCCTGAAATTCTGCTTCCCTTGGCTAAACTCCTTCTGTGACCACTGTACAACTTCAGTGTCTTATTGAGGAACTTCAGCCTGCAAATGTGCTGCCTTCAGCCCAGGTCTGCTCAGAACAGACCCTTCTCTAAGAAAATCTTCTTTCATCAAAGACACTCTCCCTTCTTTGTCTTTCCACCCATTTGGGTTTTTGATCAGCAGGACAAGCAGACAAGATTTATATTTAAATACAGTTGTGAGGAACAAAGCTTGGTGAAATCTCAGTCTACACAGAGTACCCCACATCTATCCTCAACTTATATGAATCAACTCTTCTTCAAATACCATCTTAGCTGCTTAAATTCATTGCAAGGGAAAAGGGCTCTGTGATTCCAGGATCTCAGGTGAAGAACTGCTTGCCAATTATAGACATCTAAATTGTAGTTACAGGATCTTCAAATGCAAACACTATTGCCATTAAAGAGCTGTGGCATTTTTTTAGAGACCAATTTGCTGGCCACTTAGTGTTCCAATACAACTAACTGTACTGAACAGAGAGAGTTTCAATCCCAGTTTCCTTCCTGCTTCCCTTAGGAGATGGATTATTAAAATGGTTATTTCACAGAATCACAGAATATGCTGATTGGAAAGGGATCTGCAGGGATCATGGAGCCAAGATTCTGGTCCTGCAAAGGAGCATCCTCAGGAATCACAGCATGTGCCTGAGAGCACTGAACTCTGTCAGGCTGGTGCTGTGACCACTCCCCCAGGCAGCTGATCCAGTGCCAAAACACCTCTGGGGGAAGAACCTTTTCCTAACATCCAACCTAAACCTCCCCGGGCACAAATTCTCTCACTTGGACTATAAATGAGGCTTCTGCTCTCTCCTTCTAGACAACTTTGAGGTTTTCTATCTACTACATAAGTGTGAACATACTGCCTGTTTCAGACTTCTTTGCAAGAAGGATCACTTTCAGCATAGAAGGACCAAGTGACATGCCTGTTATTAGATTCATACATTTGAATTCACTGTGAAATCTTCAAAGAGTCTGCACATGAAATGCTAGCAGCACAAATGACAGATTTGGGACCCAACATTTTCTTCTTTTCCTCAAATTTTGTGAACATTGTAGGTCCTCAATTTAGATTTCAGTAGTTGCAAAGGTTTGGTTTTTTTTTAAGATATATAAAGTAATTATCTTTTGAATAATTTGATGGATCTGTGATCTAAACCACACTTTTAGATTTTTCACAGGGATGACAGATTAGTGACTTCCTCTGACACGAAAATGTGGCCATTATATTGTACAGTTTAGTAATTTTCAATATTCAGAGTCTGCATTCATCTAATTCGAAGAACAGACACATATCAATGAAAATCTCTAAACATTTCTACATTCCTGCTAACATCTCTTTATGTGACTTTGCATGCAGTTAACTTTATTCTTATCCATATAAAAGCCTGATGGTTATATTTCGGCACAGTAAAACACAAATAAATACTGAGAGTCATAAAGAGTTCCTTTTATTTCTTTAGGCAGTGTACTAAAGCAGTGCAGAAGAGGCTAATAGGTTCTGCAAAGCCATTGCTTTTTGCCCTTGTGCAAGTGAGCAGGACAGGAGAGAGAGTGACTGAAAAATTATTGTGACAGGCTCTCAGCTGGCCATAACTCTGAAGCAGGAACTACTGTACTCTCCTCTTAAAAGTGACCAGACTAAAGACACTGAAATAGCTTGCAGCATCAATGATTTATTAAAACACACACTAAAACAATTGACTTTTGCATGTCCAGTTAAGTATAATATGGCGAGACAGAGTAAAAAAAAAAAAGGGGGTAGCAAACCTTTCCCTTATTCACTGTACCTCACACAGTAGGTACTTCCATTCTTTTTTCTAGATCAACAATTTTTATCAGCTTCTGGACTGCAGCAAATTTTCTGTGGTCTTCTCAGGGTCCCCATCAAGTTCACCCTTCCTTCGGGGAAGTTTCTGCAAGCCCTCCTTTAGATTTCTGCCATCCTCATGCTCCCCTCAGGAGTCTCTCAGCCTGTACTTGTGCAGCAGCATCCCCACTCATTACATTTATCACCTCCCATCTGTCCTATCTCAGTCTCCCCCATGACCATGTTCAGTTGTCCCCAGAAAAAAAAAAAAAAAGCAGTTTCCCCACTTTTTCTTGTGGGGAAACTCATGCACCATGATACTGGTGCTGTAGCAGTATCTATCTATCTATCTATCTATCTATCTATCTATCTACCTATCTATCTATCTATCAGTATCTAAGCACTGATCTCAGGCAGCCTTCCTGCCTGCTGTTCAGCCACAATTCTTCATGTACACATACAATAAAGTGAGTGGCAGAGGTATTTATCACAGTTATTTCCAGTGACTGATCTGGCCTGTGTGAAATTAGTACACAGTTGCATGACAACTTATCATACTTATTATTTTGAAAATCAACATATCATTGACTTCTTCAGGGCTGGAAGGACAGGTATTTACATTAGGACTGACTACAGGAACCGAGTCACATCAGCCATCTTGTCCAAAGTGCAATCATCTGTTGTCTGTAAGTTTCCAAGGACAAACCAAGTTGGAAATCACTGTTTCTCTGAGGCACGAAGGCCACTGTTGTTCAGTCTTTTAACACTTTTCTGTAGCAAGAGAACAACTTTGGACAGACTCAGAGCTGGACTCCAGTAGGAACAGAAGCTTTTCTTTGAAAGAACGTAAGACCCTCGTTTATTCTATGCAAATAGAAGTGCCTCATATTGCAAGCAGAGGAAATACTCCCTCACAGGGGAGCAAGGTGCAGTCAGTCACTGGTATCTTCACTCTAAAGAAGCAGAGTTTCTCTGGACTCAGAAACATACAAAGATACTCTGGGAGATGGGGGCTGTCACTCCAAGTACTGGATTTTATCAACAAACTGGAGATACCATGAGAAATTTCAACCAGCAGTAGGTTTTAAAGGTTTTTCCAAAGTAACAAAAAGAGAACAAAGACTGTGACCTACAATGCTGCTCTTGCCCTAACTGCTTCAGAGAAGAGAAAGTCACACATTACTGCCAGCTACCCTGCAAAGGAGATGAGTAAGACAATATTATTGGAATGTGCTATGCTGCTGTAAAAAAATAGCTGTATTTATTTTCCTTTTTAACCAATTGATATTTTGTACTGAAGATTATCTTTCTGGATATTATTTTTAAGGATCTGATGGCTCTGCAATTGTTTTGAATTGAAATATTTCTTTGATGATGAGAACTTTTGACATTAAAAAAATAACTTCACTTGCTTCTTTAAGCCCAGTTACATTTTTCCCCTTAAACTGTTTGGCTCTTTTGCTCTCCTTTATAGCTGCAAGGAGGAGTATATTATTATTTTTGGAAATGTTGCCTTTTATGTTCTTTCTTTATTACTTACCCTAGTCTCTTAATCTTTTCTGGATATATTTGGATGTTCTTTTCATCTGGAAGTTTATTTATTTTTTGCTCTGTACAATATGTTCCATACTTCCAAACCTGCTAGACACTAATTTTGCTTAATTATTTCTCCTTAAATGTTTGCCATCTTAAAATTATTATGTTTCAGGTTCTGGGGTGTTCACAGTATATGTTAAAGCATTCATCATGTTTTCCCTTTCTTTTCTGCCTCAACATCTAATTTCCTTTAATGGAAAAAAGAAAAAGAAAAAAGAAACAGAAAAGAAGATTTAATATCTAATTTGTCAATGAAAGGGAATAAAATACATTTAATAATGTGCTAATAGATAGCACATATTTTAATTAAATTGTAATATGGAAAAAAGCACAGTATTTTCATAGTGTGAATGGAATGGCAGATCTTATTTATGTATCAGTTGCCAGATTTACTGAGCTATTTCAGAAAAAGCTTAAAATTTTAATATAGATGGTATCTTTCATTTTAGTGAACACGTGTGTATGAAATGATTAATTATACTGATATAACACAAAAATTCAGTTTAGTGTTTGCAATCAGGCTGACAATGTAGTCATCATAGGAGAAATTTGAAAAGTGTGAATCAGCCATATAAAGGCCCCCATACCTCTCAGTTTTTTACCTTTTAAATTTCCATGGAGCTATAAAAGTGACACCCAAGCACCAGTTTAGCTCTGTGCTGGAATCTGGCGTTCTGGCTGCAGCAGGGGAAGGTCCCACCCAGGGTGTCCCACCCTGGAAATCAAATTGTCCATTATAGGACAGGGTCAGGTATGAGACACAAGAGATCACAGCATCCTGGACCATTTTTGTTCCCAGCAAAAACTGACACCTGACAAGGGAGAAACTATTTCTGAGATAGAGATGCGTCTTCAGTCCTATTCCTGCTCCTAGCCTTGCAATAATTCGTGGAATAAGCATGGGTTACACTTAAGTTTTTATGGATTACTGTTAAGTTTATACTGTAGCCCATAAGTTGCATCTCTCCTGAACATGTATTCCTTGTTTGACAACACTGTAAAGTACCTCCAGACAGTGATTTTTGTTAGATTTCTGGAGGCATTTGTCTTCCTTTATGTCTATAAAGGCATCTAGACAGATCAATAGCAGTTCTCTTTTACTTCAGACCTATGCACATTGTCTCTATGTATATTGTGAGTCACACAGAGGCTTAGGTCCTTAAAGTCACCTAAAGACACTATATAGGAGGTCTTACTTGCAGTCTCCAATCTTTCATAAAAGCAAGATCATCAAAGTTTCCCACCTTCTTTTCATTCACAATTTCACAATTCTTCATTCACAATGTTTTAAAACATGAACTGATAATGAACCACGGACTTTAAAAATGCCAAATATTAGAGTCTCTACTCCTAAAGTAATAGATATTATGTCTTCAAGGGCTCAAGACTAAAATATTTCCTATCAGTAGCATTTGGTTCAACCTGGACTTGAAATTACCAGTCCCATTCATGGGTCACAGTCTATAATTATCTTTTCTCTCTCAGACCTTATTAATCACACAAACCATCTTTAACAGACTTTATAAAAGGCTTTATTTTGACTGGTTTTGCACATAAATACTGTGTTTGTATTTACTTCAGATACAAATGGTGCCACCTGCTCCTCTTAGTACCCTGACATTTGGTGCTAATTAGATGGACTTGCATTATCAACAGCACAGAAATACAGCTCTGCAGCAGGCTTGGTTACCATGGATCCTAATGCACTCAGCATTCCACAGGAAATTCAGCAGAGCATAAGAAATAAATCTATTCCTGTGAACCTGCACAGGTTCTGTGGCACCATTAAGGTACATCTTCAAAGTCTTCTAAATTCAAGGGTAAACACTGTTATTATTTCTAAACTTTTATTAATACATTCTACCACTGAGTCACCATGTAGGCGAAACAAAATTGCAAGTCGATTTTAAACACCCTGACAGCACTAATGGAAACAAGTCAGGCATTCAAGCTGTAAAGGAGAGTAAGTCTCAACTAGGGATCAGTTGCCACAAAAGACTACTGGCATCTGTAAGTAAGAAAAGTCAAAACGATTTTTACACATAGGAGAGTCACACTGAAAAGCTGCTGTGAAAACTCATGCTATTTGTTCCTTTCCAATCTTACCTGAATGTACCTAATTATACTCTAAGATCTAACAAATAGGCTAATCCAAAAGTTGCTTTCACAGAGTTACTTGACATAGCTCAAGAAACTTGACAGATGAAATTTAATGAAAAGGAGGAAGAATGGATCATGGCGCAAGCAGAAGGTGAAGAAAAGATATAAAAGTAACAAAGAAATTAAACCATTAAATAAGCAGACAATATAAAAAAAAATTTCTTTCTCCCTTTCTCACAGTGAAATGTATATAACCCTCTCCATCTGTTCTAAGGCCAGTATTTCACAGTTGAGGTAAATTAGCAATTTCTGCTTCAGGCATCGAACTCTGATGTTGTTTGGGGTTCCTCCTTTACAGTCAGAATTGTCTGCATTTCTCTCTTGTACACATCTTAGAGTGCTATGGAGCCAGAATTTCAGTTTCTTTCGGAGTTGTACCCAAACACTCACATCTCAAAGGAAAAGTTCAGCACCTGAGCTATGAATTGCACATCCTCCATTCTCTGAATGGGCTTTTCTAACAAACTGGGAAGTTCAAGCAAAAAGGCAAGTTTGAAAATTAATGCCTTCCCCTTGCAATTAGAATGATTTGCAGTAATATGAAGCAACATGCTGTAAATAAGGTAAAACCAGGGATAGATCCACTTCCCAAAGCCAAAAGTCTACCAGCACAATGCTAGGAAGCATGAGGTATGATACACAGCCACACAAGGCTCAGGCTGCTATCTCCAGGTAAGTCTTTTAAGCTTCATCACAATTGAGTTCTACTGAAAATATTTAACCTGTGAAAGAGGAAATTCATTTCAGAATCACCTCATTAATGTCAATTTATATAACTGACGTAGCCCAAGAGAATGGAAGAAGATAGGCCAGGTAGCACCTACAGGTCTAAAAGATTTTTATGGGATAGTATAATTAACAAATCACTGCATGAAACAGATAAAGCAGGTGGGCAGCAGATGATTTGGGACAGGACAGAAGTAACATTTCATGTCCTTGTTTTCTCTCTCCTTATTGGAAGGTTTGAATGAACCTAAGTTTGCATAGCACATTTCTACACAGCCTATATCACTTATCTGTCTGTATTTGAATTACCAGTTGTCAATTGTGGGAACATTTCTAAAATGTGGGAACCCTAAATTTTCAGCTCTACGCAGCAGTGAACTGTCACAGCATGAACACAATGCATGTTTCAGAAACAAAAACTTTCAGAGTTTGCACATGGCCTAACAAAAAGTAAAATATCTTCTGTTTGGCTGAAGACTTTGCTTTGTTTTGAGCCCTGAAGACCATTCAGCCTCCACAGTCACCAGATGCTTCCCTTCCACCAAAGCCTGCCAGCTCACATAATTTCACAGCTGGAATGGTATCTGTGTGCACATAGCTAAGTACATTCTTACTTCAGTACCCAAGAATTTGTTGTATGTAAAGTTAAAAAAGAGCTGCTTTAACACCTGGCCAAGAAAAGTCTATCCATCAGAAAGAATGGTTTGGTTTCAATAAATATCAGAACATGTTCCTGGTTTAGTGGTGATCATGGCAGTGTTGGACCAGATGACTTCAGAGGTCTTTTCCAACTTTAATAATTCTGTGAATCTTTGAACAAACAGTCCCCACAAAACGAGAGGACTAGAAATCTACAGAACTAGGAAATCTTATGTTAAAGATGAGATTTCCACAATTACCAACGTACTTTGAATTAAAAACAAACCAAGGAAATTACATCTTTCTTGAACAATAACTCATCAGGAACCAAATATGTTCCACCTCTGATCTCATCGTACTGCCAAAAATTAGTCTTTCAAAAAAGCTGAATAACCTATCCCTGTGCAGTATACCTGTGCAGTAACTCATTAAACTTTTCATCCTATTTTTTGAAGGGATAATAGGCCAATATAAAAGAAGATAAATAAATGTTCCAATTTTTGGAAATGTTTAAAATAAAAAAGTTCTGCAAGAGCCTTACATTTGTATTCTTAACAGTGTTTCATTCTCTTGTAGTATTTGATATAGCTGGGTTTCAGGAAATGCATAACTGTTAAGCGGTGAGTTTACCCAGCTCCCACCTGACATTCTACTTCTACAATCATATCTTTGATTTTGAGGAAGAGGTCAAATGCCCAACTTAGATAGTTTCTGCTGAAAAATAGCCCTATAGAAGGATAAATCCATCGTCCAGACACATGGGAAACTACTAGATATCAATGTCAAGGTTTTTATCTATGTAATTCATCATAATCAGCATGTCATTCATAAACTCTATGATTATTGTCTTCATCAACCATGTGCTAGATAAATATTTACTGTTCATGCATGTACTGTACACAATAAAATATTACACACGACTCTGATTTTTTTTCCTGGGTCCGAAATCATACATTTTTGTCCTCATTTTAAGCCATTGACTTATGGGGAGGGTTTTTTACAGAGTTACACTTCACCATAGAATGCTGTTCCCTTGCAGTAAATATACTTTCCAAAATACTTAGCAAGATTTGGGTCATAGGGAAAATGGTAGAGAAAACAAAGACTATGTTGAAAATGGGACTGTCGCATTTTAAAACTGAACCTGTTTGAAACTTTTGGTTACATGCATTTGATTTTTATGTTAGATAACATACTATAGTATTTTCATTGGATGGAATAAGCCTTAATTCGTTTTTCTTTGAATTGTAAAGTGGACTTGTTTAATTTCAATTCCAAATGCCAAAATCCTTTTTAAAATAGAAGATTGATCTTCTTTGCAGTCTTGCTTCTCAAGAGGATTTCCTGAATAATAAATTAAGAATAAAGGTTTTGACCCTAATTACATTTTTTCCCACTTTCCAAAATAGGTTCTTAATGTGTAACAGGAGTCATTTTAAATGCTTTCCTTCACCTAAGACTAGGAACGAGGGAGAAGGGACTGGGAACAGTTCTCCTGCAGCCTACCAGTGCTTGCTACAAAGTTATATGAAGTTTTAATTCTTTTTTTCTGACGAGACATTCATGATAAATGAAAAAAAAATACATATATTTATATATACATATACTGTGGAAAACAGAACTACATAATAGCAAACCAAAAGAGTAATATGCATTGTAGTCCACTCTCATAGAGGATTTGGCTTTCATTGATACTAAAAAATTTCAGAATATAGTATTGCTGAGATCAAATTTTTGGTTGGTTTCCCTTTTCATAGGATGTTCAAACTTCTTGTCTCTATTTCCAGGTTCTGCTCAACTTTACTACAAAGCTCTGCTTATTTTCACCCTACTCATAAAATCTAACTCTTGTCTTCTGAAGTGAAAAGCAATGTAGTTTTCCTTCTGATCCTCCCTTTAAAGCTTTTCTTATCCTGTTCAGCCTTTGATTACTGACCGCTCTGTGATTTCCACAAAAAATCAAATTATTACTCTCATTTGGGGGGCCATATCCTCTCAAATCTCATAATTCTTCATGTCAATAAAGCAACATTGATGTACAACATTGAAGATCTGGCTGCTACACATCCTTTGTATTTTATCACTACAAAATTAAGTTGCAAAATCCTTGGTCTGGTGTTTCAAACCCTGTTTCCTTTATTATCATTTTAAATTACATGTAAGATTATTTCACAGGGGGTAATGGGTAAAAATATTTCAGATAAAATGGAAAGCAACCTTAAAAAAATTCAGATTTTTATATGCAATATAAAGTGTCATTTCTGAAATTCAAACAAGTGTACATGGTGATGTTTTGCCAAAGGTTGGACTCAATGATGTTGGTGGCATTGTCCAACCTTAAGGATTCTGTGATTCTAATATATTCTTCACAGCAGTTCTATGAACTTCACAGATTATTCTACCACTCTTCAAACCAGCACTTAGAATACTCCGAAAACTGCCACTTTTAGAGACCTGGTCAATTTTTCTAAATCTAAAAGGAATAAAATGCATTTGTTTCTTGTTTGCTGTAGTCTCAAAAGCCACAGTCAATTTAAAAAGTTACCTTGAAGTGCTTTTGGTGCTGGAAATTTTTTGTTCAAGATTGAGAGAATAATTGCTGTTCTACCTGAGAGTTTTTGAAGAATTGTTCTTTCTAGAGTACAGCTCAGGAAAAAGTCTACCAATAGCCAGAATCTAGCACTAAGTGACAAAGCACCTGTATTTTCTGAGCCAAACAAGTCTTATGTGGCACTTAAATTACAGTGGACACCTACAAACAGGTTTATGATGTGCCGATCCCCCCTCTCTTTTCTTCTTTGTTTGAAAAAATAGAACAGGAAAGACTGTTCAACAACAAAATCTCTAAAATTCAATCTCTGGTCCAAATATATTATATTCAAGCACATGGAAAAGTAAAGAACAGATTGGAAGCAAGGGAACCCTGAAGAGCATGACCTCAGCACACCACCTGCCCCATCACTGCAGAGCTTTGAAGGCATTTGGATCTTCTAATTTTGTTGGGTCAGATGGTATGTATGTAGTGCACAGACTTTCCCTTTCACTGTTTTACATTTTAACAAAGTAAAAAATCAACCAAGACCATTCTTGGCTGCCAAAACTTCAATAAATGCTGAAGTCAGAGTAGAAAAACCCCAGAGCATTAAGCAGGCATTGTCTACTGATGTGACCAAAGATAGCACTAAAGGAAGCACAATTCATTCCATGGTATTGCTTTAATAAACTGAAAGTGATTTATTTTCCACAGGGTATGCGAGATCACACCAGCTGTATTTGTCTGAGTGACACATCACATACATTATGTAGATTCATCAAAGATTTAAAATCCTTAATTTCTCTGTCTCCTGATGTCATCTCTTCACAGCATAAAAGAGTTTCAGCCAGAATAACTAAATATTTAATTTTTAAGCAAAACCTAAATATGGAACAAAAATATGCATATTTTTCAACAAGTCTTTTAAAATATTTTTGCATAAGTCCACAGGATGCAGACTTAGGTCCATATAAGTCCACAGGATATCACATCCTTGAAATCTCTGGTATTGTCAACAAGAAAATGGTCACATATTCAGATCTGAGGAACATTTTCTGTTCATCTGTGTTCAGAGGATTGTCATGTATTGACTGTCCTGTGGCTTCTATATGTGAAAGTACCTGTAAGAATGTTAAATTGTCTCTTTAATTAATAGAGACATAATTACTCTAAACCAATATTAGCATTATCACCAGGATATTACAGGAGCTGGGAAGGAAGATTGCTTTGTTGAGAAAGTGATAATCAGAGCAACCATGGAATGGGATCCATTTCAGTTGGTTTGAGCAACCCAAAAGTGGGACATCTGATCCAATTTGCTCATCTAGGACTATTTGCAATCTGTAAAGAGAGATGGGCATCCTCACAGGGTAAGTCATATCAGTCTAAGCAGTTTACTGTGACATATGGACGTGGCCTGCCAGAAGTTGGAGAATTAAGTAAATCCTTTCTCATGAGCTCCTTCCAAGTGCAAGCCTGCAAGCCCTAAATATGCATTAGTCCAGAGTCCAAATCATTATGCCCACTCATGCAGTTAAACCAATGTAAGCTCAATATAACAAATGCACCTTTTATCCCCTCTACCCTGATTTTAACACAAATTAAGGGAAGAAGAAGCACACCTGTACTTCTATCTGACCTTTCATAAGAGCTCTTCATACAAAAACAGCTAACTCAAATATTGGATACAAATAATATTCTGGAAATACTGAACTATAATTGGTACATTTAATGGCTACACTTGACCATTTAAAGCCAAATTCTGACCTCCTTTCCAACACTGAATTATACTAAAGTTCATTGTGTATGTTCCATTGATTTTGCAGGGATTACTTCTGCAATAAAATTCTACTTGGTAGATTTAAAAGCATCTACATCTGTTTACAGGTGACCAGTCTGAACTCCCTTCCACAAAAGATGAGCAATCACTTATAAATCAGGGACATTATGCAGGTGAATAATTACTAACTGTATTGAAAATGTTCATGATATAAAAGCAATCCTAGGTATTTCCATTGCTACTCGATGAAATTATTAAATAACTTTGTTTACCTTTACTAATTATATTATGAAATTAATATTATTATTAAAAGATATAGTTTTATTTCTGGTATTGGCAGTACCTCAGATCAAAGTAAGTTGAAATATATCTTAATATCAAACATAATTAATCCTTAAAGAGATCGCAATAGAAAGATAAATAATTTCCTCTGTTTTACCATTTTCTTTTTCCTTTTTCTATTTTTTTTTTAATTGTTGATATCCTGTAAATCAAGTACTAACTAATAGAGAAAATACTGTTTTGTGGGAACTTTTGTATCAACAGTTTATTTTGCAAGTCACTCCGTATTCCCTCAAAGTCTTTTGTGTCCAATGGATGTGATTGGCTGCAAAGATTCTACAATCAGCTTGGCTCCTGCTTATGCTGTAAATCCAACTACCTGATTTTTATGTAAGATTACTGTACTCACACAGAACAGCAATAGAATTTCAGAAATATAAATAAAATGTCAAAAATTATTAGGTGTTTGTGTAGAAGATACATTTCAAAAGAAAATGGCAAGCAGCAACAAAAGAATAGACAGAATAAGAATTACCCTTTCTAACTCTTAGGCCTAAACATCCCAGTTACAACTCACAAAGCACAAAGAGGCAGAGAAACAGCTATTTCTGTGAACTCTATAAGAGTCCCTCCTGAGCCTTAGTGCCTCTCGGGAACCGTGCTAAATTCATGTATCTCAACTGTATCTGTGCTGGTTTTCTTAATTTTCTGCAGGTCTCATCAAGAAAAGAAACTACTTTAGGAGTGATTTGGTAGTAATAAAACAATTAGTCAAACAAAATAGCAAGTCAAGGTCCCTCTAAAAGATTCACATTCTGGTTTTCAATTTGTCCTATAAACTTTTCAGAATGTGACTGCATACACACATGAGTAATTTTGATTTTTTCTACTAATATTTTTAGGGGCAACTGTAATTTCAAAGAGATTAGTTAAGAAAATAAATATCTCTGCAAAGTTCCTAGATATGCATAGTTTTTATTATACTGCACCATGATTTTTTTTTCAGTGAAACAAACAGCTCATTTTGATGGAACAAACTGAAATTAGGCTAATTGACATAGGTCTCTATACTTTTGGAAACTCCTCCATCTTTATTTTTAGCAGCACAGTAAGACATTATAGGCAGTTAAAGGCTGATTAGGTTTGCAGAGTAGTTAGAATTCTAACCAAACAGAACAGGAGGGAGACTTCTTCTGTAGAGATGTACATGAAGAAAATTTATAATTAACATTTTTGTTGAGGTTTTGAAAGCACTACATTACACTGATGTTTTATTAAAGGACCCCATTTTGTTGTTCAAAGACCGTAATGGATGCCTTCAAGGGATTCTGTGGGCAAAATCCAGAACAAATCTCAATGGAATTGTGACTTCTCTTGTCAGATTTTAAGCTGGGGCTATGCTTTTTCCCATTAAAGCATGATATAATAAGCAACTTCGTTTCATGTTACATTTCTATCTGCTTGAGCATATAAACACAAACACACATCTATTTGTATAAGCACACACAAACATATACACACAAATACAAAACAAGGACTTGAAGTCAAGTATTAGTAGTCTGTGAGGTTAATGGAAGCAAATCTAAGTAGATTTCAATTAATTCTTACCCTTCTCTCTTTACATTTCATCATTAATGCTGCTTTCTTTTACTGTCACTCTTCTGCTTTTCTGAAAGAGTGATGTGTATTGTCTCTATTCAATGCAATTATTAAAGAGTATTCTGCAACATCTTAGTTTGATTTTCAAATATTTGTATTCATTCTTTTGTAGCCTTCTTAAGAAAGACAAGATATAGAATTTACATTAAGGTGGGTCTAACAAGTAATAGCTCAACAACCAAGAGTCAGTGCTAAGACAAGTCTGGTCAATCCACAGTATTTCTGAGTCATGCTAAATCTCCAACTACCAAAAACTGGCCCACTGGTAGAGTCAACTGGGAAGCTGAGGGTATGGAAAAATTCCAGATGAGAATATTAAATTTAAAGTAGAGCAAGAGGCACCGTGTCTTTGTCATGTCCTGCAACCACCATGCCTTCCTCCTGCAACCTTCCTTTTGAAGAATCAACAAGACTCAAGGGATGAATGAATATTGTCTCTGCCTTTACACTTTTTTGCTGGGGCACAGGGATGAGTGAAAACTTTTCCATCTCCTCACTTCTTCTCCCCACAGAGAGCCCAGTGCTAGAGAAAGACTCCTGAAGATCCCTGAAAGGATCATGTCTCACTAAAGATGTTTTTGTTGAATACAGAAAACCTATACCTTGAATAAATATGTAAAGTAAGGTTTCTTGCAACCTCCACATATGGTTTAATCTTGGCAGTGCTCCTTTCTCTTCCATTTTGTTGTAGTAAAACAGATGAGTTTTCTCTTCAAATGCCTTTCTTCTTCCCCAAGTAAAATTGTTTAAGGGCAGTCACTGAATTATTGTTTCATGCTTACTAAGTTAGTGGCCCAATTTCATAATTTTTTTAATTCCAGAAAAGTCAGAACAAGAAATCTCTAATATTTTTCAGTGAACCATTCTAATATTGAGGATTTTATCAATGTAGACTCACATTCAGAAATACACAGAGCTAGCCTCAAATCAATAGTGGCAAAAAAATTACTCTTTCAAAGTTTAGGTGAATCATTGCTTTCTGTAAAATGGCAAAAATCAGAAAAGAAACAAACAGGCAAATTCAAAAGAAACTCATTACTTTATGCATCTCTAGAGCACAAATTCTTTTAGCAACCACAAATAAACAGGATTTTAAAATTCAAATAAACTGTTCAAGTTATTACAACGCTGGACTGCAATAGTCAGTAATGTGCAGGAACAGAAGAGGGTAAGAGGGTTTATGCCCTTGTGTAATTCTTAACCTTAAAGGAAGATAAATTACTTTCAGACTTCCAGTGCTCAAAAGACTGTTGATTTTACATGGAAAAGAAAAGAGAAAAAGGCTTTTCACTATTAAGCATTTTTTAGTATCTTCATAGGGAAAAGAAATGCTTGAAATTGGATTAGAACAGTAACATCCTCACTGCAGGTAGCAAAAATCTAAGACTATGAAAAACTTGACTAAATGGAGAACAGGGATATCAGTTTTGTTGTTGGGAATTACAAGTTCTATGTGAGAAAAAATACAAGTACCTCCTAGGTGAGATAAAGAGAAAGGCATAATAAAATACATCTCAAACCTGAGAGAACTTTATACCTATCAATTTGCCTTTTAATATAATTGGAGAGAGAGATTTTCAGATTGTGGCTGTATCTCAAGTTTTTGGAATTCTTTCAGTGTACTACTGCCTACTGACATCACAACATCACAGAATCACAGAGTTGTCAGGGTTGGAAGAGACCTTCAGGATGATCTAGACCAACTGTCAACCTGGCACCCCCATAATCACCTCCAAACCATACCCCAAAGTGCCACAGCCAGACACATCTTGAACACCTATACAGTCAGTGACATGAATTACAAATTGGACTCATGGGCAAAACACAAAGACAGTCTTATTTTCTGCAGTGCCCCGATAAAAATACAGGAAAATTAGCGTAAATGGTGTTTTTATGTTCAGTCTTCAAGCTCTGAACTAGAATGGGAACACAGTGGCACCAAAACACAGAATGGCTCAGGTTGGAAGGGACCGCAGAGGTCACCTGGTCCAGCCTCCCTGCTCAGGCAGGGACATCCCAGAACAGGTAGCACAGGACTGCACCCATACAGTGCTTGAAATCTCTGGTGAGGGAGACTCCACAACCTCCCTGGGCAACCTGTTCCTATGCTTGGCCACCTGCACATGCCTTTTAAGAATTGACTTGAAAATCAGGACTGAGAAACTACACACAAAATATCAAGAAAACCCGTTGCAAGGAAAAATACCAATGGGGATAGGCCAAGGTTCAAGTTCAACAATAAGTTATAAACAACTAAATGTAATAGCTCTTATATTCTTATTGAAATTTGGGGATTCATTCATTTTTTTCAATTGCCACCATTGTTTCAGAGCAGACTTTGGCCTCTCAAGGCAAAGATAAATTCATGGGTGGGATACTCTTTAAGTTTTAGCAGACATAGAAGATCATAGTGCACACTCAATTGTTTTGAGGGCTGTGGTATGAAGAACCAGCCAGGATTTCATTGCTACCTCTCTTTTGTGTAAGAGGGACACTGACAAATGAACTGAGGTGTGTCAAGATATCATTTGCAATTGTCTGAGTCTAAATTCTTCAGCTATCATTTTCCTTAAATCACAGGAGGTTTATTTTGAACTTTCTACCACCACCACTGTCTCTTGAGTCAGTTTACGTAAAATTAACGTATTTTGGGTAATTTTGTTATCCAACCCTTTAAATTTGAGTTAGATCTAAGTTTAGGGATCTTGATGAATTGCCAGATTCTGTCAGAACTGCTTTTGTTCAAACAGGGACTTCTATTGTGGCAAGCCACTTTTCAGTGGCTTTACTCAAGAGTCCTATCACTCGTGGGTACTTTGCAGAAGAATTCATTGCTTTTTCCCCTGCTGGTTAACATGTATGTGCAACTGTCATGAGACCTCCCATGTCTTTGTCCCATCACTTGATGCCATGTTAACTTTCTGGGCACAGAAAATATATTTTCTTTCTACTTTCAGGTTCAGAGAACATACCATAGGGTTTGGGTTTTTTTTCATAAAATATACAGGTGTATGTTTCCAATTAGAAATTATTTTGGATCAAGATACAGCCTATGCATTTCATATGCTACTTTTCACTTGGTAATTCAATTTGACAGATGTGATGAGGCTGAGATAAGTCATACAACCATCTGTGGTAACATTTAGAGCTTCCCAAACTACAACACATACACCAGTCATTCCACCTGAAGACCTAAAAAAATCCCCATCTATTTTCCACTTAAAATAGTAATAGCAAAATAATCCCTTTCCAGACGTGGGTAAATATACAGCCATGATTTACAGCTACATTAATCAAGGCCAAAGAGTAAAGGATTAGAGTAATGAGCTATCATTTAGCTCAGTGAGGAACTGAATATTACCCTTTTTTTGTGAAATATGTGGTGAATGGCAGAAGACAAGGCATTGCTGAAATGACAGAGTGAATACACGGCTCTGATATTTCTGTGTGAGGGCTCTGATATTTCTGTGTGAGTTGTATCTGTGACTTGTGAAGCAAAGTGCAGTAAATGTTTGAATTGATGGCACAATACACATACAATAAATCTGATGGTCCAGAAAGTGCAGGAATGCATGCTCTTGGAGAGTTCACAGTGCTTCCGTCTGGTAAGCCCAGAAGTGGGGCGCTGAAGTGCAGAAAGTTTGGAAGGGCACCCCTATAACAAAGGCTACATGTAAGTGTCAGCAAGCAGCCGGAAATCTTGGGACAGCAAGTGAAAAAGAAAGTTCATGTTCCATGGGGAAAATATTATTTGGTGAAAGAAGACACCACCAGGAAAAATCAAGGCACATCACAGGCGACGTATGCATGTAGTGCAGCAAAATTTTGTACTGCTGCTGACACTGTTCACTGAGATGGACGGTGGTCACGACCAGCAATGCTGGGAGTGGTGGCAGTAATTAAGGAAATGACACAAGGAGCCCTGAAATTGAGTAAAAGTGTCTACACTAAAAGTAACATAAGCAATCTGCAGTAGCCACAGAAAGTAACACCCTTGTAATAAACTTTTCAAGTAACAGCAAGAAAACAACATCTCATAGAGAAAATCAAAGTCAGCGGCTGATGTGTCTGCTGTATTAGGTGTCATGACAATTGCATCTGGGTATGATGCCTGAGCAAGCAGGTTTGCAAAAAGTAGTGACAATTACTTCAAATTTTTGCTCAAACTTTACAGATTCTTTCAGTTTAATAGTATGATATAGGATCCTTCTTTTACACATGGGCAGAAGTAATAAGAACATATTGATTTGCTTTTTCCTTCATCCTCAAACACAGTTTGTAAACTAAATAAGGAGTTCAAGACTTGACCTATCATCAAGACCTCAATAGTTTAAACAGAAATTTAATTTTCACTGTATATACTTCAGGGTTAACAATACGAAAATTACCATGATGCACACACTTACTAAAAAAAATCATATTGACAACTACAGATGGGGTGAGAGAGAAGGTCATTGAAAACATAAATGGAATTGAACCACTGCCACTGGTCTTTAATAAAATCTGTACCATCATTGTATTTGTGCAAATTAACTACTAAATTTCTCATACATTGTCCATGAATTATTTCTTCAGGTTTAAGAAAAAAGTCACACTTTTCTTGCAACTCAGCAATATGCATTGGAGAACTGAAGGGAGACAGAAAAGTGATGAAAAGAAAGCAGCTGCTTTCCTGCATTCCTATAAACAATTTACAGATAATGTTCTACTTTCACAGTTACCTGTGCATTTCTTGATATTGCTATTTCTTTTTCCATGTGATCCTAACTTGCATCCAAAATTCTCCTCCCAAAATTCTGCAAACCAGACATTTCTTCGATTGTTAGCAAGTGTTCTGCTCCGAAAATATCTATCAAATCCTACATTGAAGAGAAGTGAAAGAAGCATTAAAATATTATATGGTATAAAAATAGTAATTTAAAGACAGTATCACATTTTTAATAAATACAAGAAGAAAAAGCTTTAGGCACAAACTATTTTATGAGCATAGTAGCGTCTAAGGATTAGACTTCATTTCAAGGCCACATAAAATCATTCTGTTGAACAAAAAGACATCCAGGACACCTACAATTCCGCTTCTATTTATATATATAATAACACCAACTGAAAAACTAAAAATTCCTACTTAAACCTGATGATCACCAGCTTTTACCCCTGCAATCCAGCTGTCATAATGAAATCATGATTAACACATCCCATCTGGATTAGATCCCTTACAAGTATGTCCCTGTGGCTAAATTTTCTATGTAACATCAATACTGTTCATTTTTCCTAATCAATTACCAGTTTAGCACACTTACCCAGACAATAAGAGATGTTACTATATCCAGTACCCTCACAGGAATAAGATACTGCAAACCAACATTATCCACCAGGTAAGAATCTTTCTTAATACAGTAGCTTCTTAAAATAAATTTGGGAGTGGAAAGCAGGGCACAGATCAATCTCCTCCTCACATCATTAGACTCATTATCATTCATCTAATACTCTCCTTATTTGTCCCAAAGAATGACCAGGCTACAGTTAAGAAGCTCTCAGCTTCAAGTGGCATCATTATTAGACAATTACAGGATTGCCAAATTGAACATTCAGCATCATCTCATCTCAACAGATATACTAAATTATTGTTGGATCAGGCCAACTCATGTAACTTGGTTGGAAAGTTTTTCCTGAATTCCCTGTAATCACGGACTACATCATTTTCAAATTATTTTTAAAGAGACCTAAAGTACTTGAACTTTGACAGAAAAGGTAAAGTTTGTGCCACATGTCCTTACCATCTATGGACGTTCTTTTGGGTAGAATGGTTACTGCTCCTTCTGCAATCTCCTCCTGCTGCTGGACTGGTGAAATTTTTGACCCCCAGCTGTCTGAGCCAATCCAGAGGAAATGTCCAGACTGATTAGCTTTTTTAGCTGCTTCCAGCACTCTCCTGTAAGCAAACAACAAATGACCGATTGAACAAATTACATTTACAAAAACTTGAGAAACCCAGCAAGTATTTTGGTTATGCATAAGCTTACAATAACTAATTAATCTATAGTTTTCATAGTCTAAGGCATTTTCAACAACATCTGTAATGAACTCAAGATACAGTATTATAGAAGTTAATTTGTTTCATCCTTAGCCATATTTTTCTAGCACTCTTACTGGTTTCTTCCTTTTCAGTCATCAAATAACTATCTATTGGCACTGCACTCCTAGGAGCTAGGATTAGTCTGGAACTACAAAGAATAAAGGACCAGCACTCTCTATAATTATAACTCAATTCCTTATAATCAGATTTCCAAGAATTTTTACATAGGATTGAATCTGAAACTTCTGTGTTAGTCTATTTTCCACAGCCAACCAAGCATCTTTGTTTAGAAAAACATCTTCAAAACACAAAATTAGGAAACAGGCACCTAATATCATCTTCGTTTGCAAACATGATCACCGCTCGAGCATTTGGAGTTTCCAACAAGCGTTTAATGATCTTTTCAAATTCTCCTGGTCTTGGTTCCCGAGGGATTTTGAGTGACTGAGCAATGCAAACACCTCCTAGGAAAAATTAAAAGGATAAAAAAAGAATTTTAGCACAGTAAATTTCCACACTTCAAATAATTCTTAGCTAACTAGGCAAGCAGAGAAAGCAAGGTGCTAATCTGAGATACATCAGCACAGCCAAAAGTGGCATTGTCTATGTGTTTTGTACAGGCTTACACATTTAATGCTGCATTAAAGAGTATAACACAATTACCTGTTACTTTATACCTTAAGTACATTTTTAAACAACCTTCTGAGGCCTGTTGTTAAGCACCACAATCTGGCTCAACTGGACTGAGTTCTCCAGACCTAATCTATGGCAACTGAGAACCTAGCCCTGCCACAGCATTGCACTGAACCATGGATCCACAGTTTTAGTTACCTTATGTTCATCTTGTGGCTCTTTGGTATCAGGTACTGTCACACACCTCTGGTTTGTCAGCAGAGAGTATGCAGCAGAGAATACATACAGATCACTTTTAATTGTTATTATGACATTCGTAAATGAGCTGTCTTAACTATTTAAGAAGCTGACATTGAATATTCTAAATTACTAATCAGCAAATGAACACAAACTCAGAGATGATATTTATATTTCTTCCTGATAGAGGGTGCTGATTGAAATCTTCATATTTTACCACCAAGTAAAAAGGGCTGATTTCTGCAGAAACTTAGTGATTTCTAATAGTTTTCATAGAATAGTTCAGGGTAATCTCTATTCTCCATTTACAACACTGTTATTTGTGTTTGAGCATGCAAGAGAAAAATTCCTTGAGCCTGTTTCATGAAACACTGAGTCCATATTGCCACCAGTTTTCAATAGCATAGTTGATCTTTCTGATTGTTTGCTGATTTGCTTATTTTAATTACTTCTTCTCTAAGAGCTATTGCCTGATTCTCATTACTATGTCTAACATCCACCGATGTTTCTTCTTGAATGTTGTTATTCCAACCATTAGAGCCTATTGTGGGGAATCTAATCACTAATAAACCCAGAAAATTAAGGAAATGAAAAAAAATTTAGCTCTGACCAAAAGTGACTAGTTACTAGACAAACACAAGCAAATTGTACATTTTGCATCCCTACATCTAAATAGTTCTACAGTGAATATTGTTTTCAGTATGAATAAAAATGTGTTTTAAAAGAGTTGTTCTATTTTTAATAAGTTTTAAAAGAGGTATTCTATTTTTAATGAATGCTGGTATTTATCTTCTGATGTATAATATAATTTGAGATGAATAAGTTTCTTTTCATTAGATACATTTAGTAAACTGAAATCACAGTTAAATGGTTGTGCTGTGCATGGGGAGGCTTTCCACCTTTCTCATCCATCTCCTGTCATTTGTCTCTCCTATCAAAATGTTAGAATTCTGTTTTTCCAAAGTACAGTAATTTCACTACTATAAGGCGCACCCTTTTGACTAAAATTTTTCCCCAAACCCTGAAGTGTGCCTTATAGTCCGGTGCACCTTATCTGATGTACAAAGTTGTGACATTTGCCACCTCGGAAGTGAGAGCCGTGAGGGGGAACGGTGCCGCGGGAGCACCAAGTAGCGATGGGGGGGCAGCCACGGGCAAGCCCAGGCACAGGGAGCAGCGCCGACAGGAGGGCAAGGGGTGGCCCCAGGCACCGGGAGCAGCGCGGGCAGGAAGGCGGGGGCAGCCCCGGGCGGCCCCAGGCACTGGGAGCAGTGCAGGCTGGGAGATGAGGGGCGGCCCCGGGCGGCCCCAGGCACCGGGAGCAGCGCGGGCAGGGAGGCGTTACTACTTCGTTACTTTGTTGTGCGCAGTGGCCTGAGCCAAGGGGCCATAGCCAATAGGGGCCAGCGAGGCCACGGTGCCGTGGCCAGTGGGGCCACAGTCAATAGGGGCCGGCGGGGCCGCAGTGCTTGGGGCAGCGGGGCCACAGCTGATAGGGGCCAGAGGGGCTGCAGCCAATAGTGGGGATTGGTGGGGCCGCGGTGCTGGGGCCAGTGGGGCTGCAGCCAATAGGGGGGGCCGGTGGGGCCGCGATGTTGGGGGCAGCGGGGCCACAGCTGATAGGGACACACGGGGCCGTGGTGCACCTAGCCGAGCGAGGGACAGGCGGCAGGGCTGCTCCGTGGAGCCGCGAGGGGGAACGGCAAGGCAGGAGCGCCGAGCCGAGTGAGGGACAGGCGGCATGATGGTGGTGCCGAGCCCAGTGAGGGACAGGTGGCACAGCAGGAGCGCCGACCCGAGTGAGGGAACGGCACAGTGGCTCTGCGGAGCTGCAAGGGGGAGCAGCACCGCGGCAGCATGGAGCCGCAAGGGGGAGCCGGCCCCACGGCTGCGCTGAGCCGTGCCAGCCAGCACCAGGGGCAGGCAGGAGTGCCAGGGCCCACTGCACGGGGAGGGCGCCTGGGGCTGCCTTTGAAAGCCTATGCCGATCTGTGAAAAATGTTTCCAAATTGAGTCCCTGCCAATAAACTCCACGATCGCGGATTTCCGTTACTAATTCGTTACTAATTTGTTGCGCGTGGCACAGATCTTCGCGGCAAAAAAAAGAGTGCGCTTTATAGTCCGGTGTGCCTTATATGATCTACAAAGTTGTGAAGTTTGCCGACTCCCGGGGGGTGCGCCTTATAGTCCGGTGCGCCTTATGGTCGTGAAATTACTGTACTTAACAACTAAGTTCATGCACACCTTCAGTGATAGGATTTGAACAAAAGGGTCCAGTGAGGTGAAGCTTGGCATGTAGATCTACATGAAGGTGTTACCAAAGTCCTTTGTGTAAGCTTTCTTAAGCTTAATGTATTTAATCTTTAAGCGAAAGAAAAGAAATAAAGGTATGTCTGAAGGTATTTTTCTTTATTTTATTCAAAAAATTAGTAGGAGTTGTTGCCCCAGTCCTTGGTCAGTGATTAAGAGGTGTTAAGAGAATTCACTTTATGACCTGCTTTAACTTTTTGGTCAGCCTTGATTTGGTCAGGCAGCTGACTACATGATCATCATAGGTCCCTTCAAACTGAAATATTCTATTCTATTCTACTCTAGTCTATAGTAATAGTTAGAAAATGCTGGGAATTCATTATCACAATTTGTTCTGCCTTTGCAGAATCTCATTGACTTCAATAGCTCTCTGAGCAGGCATATCCTAAGTTTGAATCAAGTTTAGACCTGGCATAAATTAAGCATGGAGTTATCAAGTGCCAGTGTAAAAAGCAACAACTTTCAAATTACACCATCCAGTTTTAGTCACAGGCAAGCATATAAACTTTTTCAGTTATGCATCAATTACTTGGGATATTATTATTTTATTCAATTGAGAAATCAATTCTATAGTGCTGGCTTGTCCTGAATTCTCTGCTTTACATGAAAAAAGTATTTTCAAGTCAGAGTACCTGCCATTTCTAAAAAAATTGTTTACATATAGGTCTTTAGCATAAATAGTGCATAATAGTGCAATATAATATAAATAATTTATCTGCTATAAAATGGAATATAGAACCTTTTATGGCAACAAATTTTTTCACATTTTTAGAAATATCCTGTCTCCCCATGATGGACAAATAATTTGTCAATAACAACAAATAAATCTTTATAGCAGATGATCCTTATATTTACCAGGAATTTTTTAACCTGGTAATGAAAAGATGGACACTTTACTGTGAACAGCTTTAAACAATTATTTAAGCTGATATTAGGCTATAGTGACAGACACTTCAAAGTCCTTCAATTCATTTCTTAAGTACCAGGGCTGAAATGTAAGAGAAATATTTAGCAGATATCCTGTAAATTTGACAATCAGCAATTCAATGTTAAAAGAGAAACGCTCAAAAAAAATTCCAAGCTCTCAGCTGTCCCCAAAGTAATTCAGCACTAAAGGTAAAACAGATTCTAAAATTGATATAAAGGAATAATTTGTTACCTCATACATTTTGTAATTGCATTTTTCAACTACTTCTACTCATGCAATGGCCCTAAAGGAAAAAAAAAATCATTCTAACCGACATAAAAATCAAATGCAAATATTATAAAACGCGTATATATTATAAACTATGTACATCCATCTGCAACTTGTGTGAAATGGATATCAAGCAATGAAGAGCTGCAGTATCCAAAAAGGCCATTTTTCAGTGAAAATAGTGTAGAAGAAACATCATTCCATCATTGCAGCAGCAAGTTCAGTCATGACTGTACTGTGTATCTTGCCATCTCTGCATTGAAGAATGTGTTAAGTACTACCAGGAACAAAATAAAATGCACTTCAGCCTTGTTGCTTCATTTAAAATTAATTGGGTAGGCTACCTCCCACTCACAAAACACTTTGTATACATCCTTGCCTATATATTGCATATATACAACTGTTGCTCAAACAAATAACAGGATATCAATTTCCAGCTAATGATGAATTTCTGGATCCACAAAGGTATTCACAACATTACAGTGTCTAACCTCTTGGCACCCTGCTGCCTTTGAAATCTACAGCCTGGGCTAAGTGCCCAGACACAGAGAGAGATAAGCGCCTAGGAAAAGAATGCCTACGAGCCAGAAAACTAAATAACGAATAATTATTCCTCCAAAATAGGTTGCAGAGGTAGTAAATGGACAAGTTTAAGGCCAGTAGTTAGGATTAATCTCATCAAGTGTGAACAAAAGAGAGATTTCCCCAAATCAAGAATAAATAGGGCTTAAGAACAGATGTCTCATATGTGATACCAATGGATTTACTGTTTGCTGCAGAGGTGCCAAAGGGCAGATGGTTCAGACATCTAAGATCTCAAGAGAATTTATGGCTCTGAATTGTAAGAACAAATTGTGTTTCACTCCGTCAGCATTTCTGACTGATTTGGCATGATGACTGCTTGTCTCTGTTACTGGTTTCTAAGATCCTTCATTGTCTGGGGATGTACTTTAAAAAAAATCGCATTGGTCTAAATTTCCCTTGGCTAAATGATGAGAAATCTAACATTTGTATAAGAAAATGAGAGTTAACTTTCTTCTTACTGAAAAGAAAATTATATGCTTAAACCCGATCAATTAAAAGGACCTATGATGAGGCTTCAGGGAGCACTGCACTAGAAGTTATTGAGGTAAAGAAGGAACCAGCCAGACAGACTCATTTCAGGTAGCTACTACAAACAGACATCAGTAACTGTAGCCACTGCTATGGTACCCATTCCCTAGTTCATATAAGACACAGGAGATGAAATTAAGAGTTTGCATCTATGACACATTTCAAAGACATTAAGAGAGCACTGAAGGAAAGCAGCTTTGGCTACTGGGAGTAAAATAAAGTCTAACCACCAAATTATGCTAAGCTTCTTTCACCTGTTTTCATATTTGTAAAGCCAAGGTTGTGCTCAGTCAGCCCAGAGCTTGATTGTAGGAATAAAACAGTCGATATGAACTACCTTGTGTCCATGATGACAAGTATCAATTTGTCTTCTGTCCAGCAGCTATGAACTGTCATACTCAGCACCTGGGGCAAGGGGATGATAAAGGGTTGGAGAGCAGAGGTGGGAGCTGGAAATCAGGCTCAAAGCAGGACTGCCTTATTCCTGATAAGGGGCTCAGTGTGGCCACTCCACACCATGGTTACAGCTGGAAATCCACATGTTTTCAAAAACAGAGATGTAATCTGACCTGGTCTACAACAACATGTTATTATCTATGTTGAGATAAAAATCACACCTTAAAAAATTGGTCCAGGCTAGACTTGCTTTGCTTACAGATACTCAGTAAAACGCAGATTGTGGGAACACAAGTTATCACTAAACTAACAAACATTACCAAACCACACCAACCAACCAATCAACCAACCAACCAAATAAAGCAAGATCTTTGAAGATATTGTCGGTACAATGGATAAATAACCCTCTTTTGGTTATCTCATAATGAGACAAATGGAAAGGAAAATGAATAGGTAGTATCGGCATAATTTTAGTAGTTAAACATAATAATATTTATAATAATAAATACTGATTTTTGCCTGTGTGGGTTTTGAAGTCAGAAGATGCCAAGATGATTGTAAACCATTAAATACTTGACTATATGAACTTGTGCATCAAAGATACTGAAAGTGTATTTGGAAAATAGCAAGCAAACTTGTCAAACAAACAAACTTGTCAAACAAATTAATTTCCTGAAAAAAAGACTGAATGGTGAAGCTCAATGCAAATACAAGGGCTGAATTTTCTCCCATCCCAGCTAGGCTTCAGCACTACATTATGATCAGCTAAGTAGGATATGTAAGAATGATCCCTGTTTTTGTATCTAGAAAGTTGAAGACAGTTTTCAGTTCAAGTGATCACTGCTGGAACCTCAATCATGCTACTCAGAACCATTTTACCCTCTAAACTATTTCCCCATATAAATAACCTCAACATTGTAATAGGGATCAAGCTATGCACTTTGACAATCTATTTGTTAGCATAAGGAGGTGCACCTCACCTGACTCAGTACACAGCATTGCAAGTTGATTATTTTATGAGAGTTTCATCACAAATCACATTGTTCCTGGAAAAGCTCAAGACAAATAGCCAGGCCATATCTGGGATCCAGTCCTACCTGGCAGGAATTTCTCAGCTGTCTTCAAGTACACATGTCCTTTTTTAAAATGAGTTATAGGTCACTAGTCATTAGGCCAACAATATTGTAATGTAGGTCTGTAAAAGTTACCAAAAAATATTACAGAAATATGTGAAGGCAGAAAAGTTCCTATTCTGAGTAGGGGAACAGATGTCAGAGACTCAGAAAAAGCTTCAGCAAGAAACTCCTGTGAGACCCACAGGGTGCTGCTGCAGGCAGACAGAGACTGCACGCTCCTGACAATATGACATGACACAGAACAAAAGGAAAAACACACAAGTGCATTTCTCCTCTTCTTCCAGTCCTTCCACTTGTATTGAAAGTCTAGAAAATTGAAAGAATGTTCCAATTGCCAAGAACCTAGATCAATATGAAGATGATTGAAGATACTAAAAACTACAAGATGCTCCAAACTCTACTGCTGTTGACAAAAATCAGAATAGTTATGTCACTTAGTGAATCCATCAAGACATTCTTTTTAAGCAGAGAATTCATTATTTCTCTGACTTGGATGGTAAGAAATCAGAATGTTGAAGAAAAATAAGGTAAGTAACTGTTCTGCATGGGACTTTTACGGCATTGATAATCAGTCACTTCTAGCAATTATTTAAACTAAAACCAACCTGGCATCCTCTTGTGTGTTTCTAGATTCCCTCAAGAATAATTTTCTAGCATATGAGTCAACAGGGAGTGACATCTAGGAAGATATAATTATAAGTTGAAGATAAAATTTCTCAAGCAATAATTCCAAATTACATGTTTCCTTGATGCCAAAGTGCTGTTGCTGGGAGGTCTGAATGCAGCCATGCATTTTGTCCAGAGCTACCTTTACTTAACTACTCCAAGAAATTATACTCCCACTGATGCTGCTGTGCAGGTTTGAGGGTAGCTTAGCTTAACAGGGGAGAACCCAAGCATTCAGCATGCTCTGTGCTTCCACCAAAGCCAATGCCATGGCATCTTGCCTGTTATTCATGTCCAAATCTGCTCAAATAAAATCCCATTCCAGTGCACCTCTTTTGTTGCAGTCACAAACTATCTGCACTAGAGAAACAAACCAAACTCTTGTGGCTTTTCATTTCCCCAGATCACCAAACACCTCAGCAAAAAATTCACTGACTTACTGCTGCAAAGGCAGTTAATTCTTCAGCCAACAGTGGCAGTACTTTTTGATGTAAGGTAATAGAAAGAAAATAATTTTTTAAATAAGCAATATAAACAGGCATTTACTTTGAATTGACAAAAGCGGCACTTAATATCCAGTACACTTAAATATAATGGAGGATGGGAGATTTTGTTATAGCCTTTGAACAGACAAAAACATTCTGCATTTCAAACCCATATATTGGTGTCGTATTTCCTTCACTTAAGTAAAACTGCGTCTCCCCACAATCCCTTAATATTTATGACAAAGATTTTTTTATTGCACAAGCAGGCTGATGCTTTTTCACTAACATGTCAGGTACAATTACAAGCTTTTCCTACCCAAAATTAACAGCTGTTAGGAGACCAAAGTCTCTCTTTTTTATTATAGTATTTTAGAAAAAGCTTTTTAGAAAAGGGTTTATTGTTAGGTCTTACATTTAATAATACTTTAGCAAAAAAAAAAAAAAAAAAAAAATTGGAAAGCAGTAAGTAAGATCATGAATGAACACTCAACATTCTGATAAATACGACTCGCCCATTCCTTTTGAATCTGCTTTTCACATTTCTGCATGTAACTCACAGGCACACAGCCATGCATATTTCACAAGCACATGTGCTCACACAGATCCCTACACTGTGGTCGAAGCAGATGCTAATTCTAAAATATAAAAGGAAGAGAGAATAATGCCACTACATGAGACCACTGGCTACTGGCTTCAGTTATCAGCTTCAGAGGTGACACGAAACAGGAGAGATCTGTTATTTTGCACTTCCGTTCCGAAAAGTAAAATATTCTCTTTCTGCTTTTTTCAGGTTGTTTTTTTTTTTCTCCCAGAAGAAACTGTTCCAAATGTAGCACTACAGATTTTGTTAACACCAGTATCTGACAGAAAATAACTGCAAAGAATATTCCCACCATTTCCAGACATATAGATTTCTTTCATTTTTTCAGATTTGAAAAAAAAAAACCAGAACAACCTACACACAACACATTTTTCATCCTTTGATTTTTAGGGCTATTTGTGCAAATGAAAGCCAACTTTCACAGTCTTGAAAATGAAAGGCTAAAAGAAAAATCTCTAGTGGAGATGTTTATGAATGGGTAAAAATCATTGAGCCACTCTGAAAAAAAAAAATCTGAAAAGAATGAATCCTAGAAGGTTGTGAGAGAGTGACTCTCCACAGTGACTCCCTGGATAATTGCTTCTTAAAGGATATGGGATGCCCAGTAAAACCCACAAAAATGTAATTGAAATAGGCCTCCACACACATTTACTGGTCAACTGTTGCAATGCTTTTATAGCTATGTCTTTTTATCATCACAGTGGTTATAAATATTTCCCTCTGGGGAAGCACTGCTCTTGCTACTTGCAGATTTAGAACTTGTAGAGGCATAATACGAAAAAATAAATACGCTCTGATTTACCTAAATATTTTCAAATGTTGCTTTATGTAATATCAGTTCTGATTTATATAAAAGCAATAGCATGAACTCAAAGCCTGGTATGTGGTTACCTAAAGTATTTTCCTCTAAAAGTAAATTTTCTTAAATATGGCCCTAATTTTTTCCTCCATTTCTCTCCAATCCCCCATTTTAATGGGCCTGACTAGTTGCAAAAATTTGGATTTGATATTCTGGGTAGTAGAGATGCTAATAGCGAACTCAAAGAAATTCCAGAGAAGGTTCAGGCATAAAAATCATTAGTTTGTTTCCAAGTATAGGTCCCACATCTCAATCCACAATAGTTCATAGAAGATCGTGAAGATGAGACACGACCTGATAGGATTCCTTATTAATATGCTTAGGCAGGAAAAGAAAGTCTACAACAAGAAGGACTGAATTTTGTTAAAACATTTATTACTACATAAACATAATCTTTCTTCTTTTAGGATATTTTGCTCCCTTCAGACCTCTTTATCAGTTTTTATTCCATTCCTCACATTGTTTAGTTTAAATATTTTACTGGTGGTATAAAAGACTTGTTAGTTAAGTTGTCCTGGGTTGTTGATTTTGATAGGAAGCTGCTATCCTACTTCTCCCTTGCATGCTTCTTAATCTGTAATGGTGTTCAGGGATTGAATTCAGTCACCTCCTTTGAACTGAAATTCTGTACACAGGCACGGGAACCCAACTTTTGATTATGCTTTCAAAGAAAAATAGCAGCTGTGATTAATGCTCTCCTGAAACTTCTTGGTCTGCTTTGCGAAGACATTCTCCTTCTTTGCAGTCATAAAAGAATCTCAGTTCTCTTTTATTAAAAAAAAAAAAAATCCCTTCTGCTTTTTGCTATCTTCAAGAAGATATGTTGCAAAATCAACTTTTATCTTTCTTCATGTAGTTCTGTAGCCCTAAAGCACAATATGAGAAAATTATTCTTAAAATTAGGTATGTGTTATTTCAATTAGGTTATCACTATTAATTCAATATTTATTTTCTTGTAATTTGAACTATCAAAATGGTTTGCATATAAAGAATTACTTAACTGGAGTGAAGTCTGAATTTGACTAGTGATGTTTGAGCTTGAGTGTGATATTCAAAAGAAGTCTCAACTTGGAAATTAAAAATAAAATAGTCTCAAAAAATAACTGCCATCTAATTCTTTTTCTGAAACTCCAAAAAGATAATTCTGTGGTTTTCTCAACATGAAATTATACACATAAAATTGTGAGGAAAAGCAAGAAGGGATCACTTCTGACAGGGAATCTTATAGGTAAATCTAATGCCCAGAAATTAGATATTATATAGATTTACAATCTCCTACAAAAAAATGAAGATGCATAGGGATAAAATGGGGTTTACTGCATAAATTCTCTACATAACCTACACTAAAGTTAAGCCCTTGCTAGTATTACTCAAGTGCCCACTTGCAACCTGGTGCTCAAGAGGCTTTGTCTACTTTCATGGAAGTTTTCATCAGGAGCCATGATGACTTCAGCCAGGCGGGAACAAACTGAAGTTTCCTTTTAAGTCACAATTATCTTACAGAGATAGCATCGTATATAAGGAGGTCAGTTCATCAATTAGAGTAAGAGAGAAAAGATTTTTCAAGCCTCAGGGACAATTGTCACCATCTACCTTGGCCTCTTCCACTCAAGGGCGTTCAGAATATTTTTCAAAGGCCAAATTTTTGGAAAGCTAGTTTCATTAAAAATTAAGTACTTTGCACTTATTTGAAAATATTTTAAAGTATGAAGTGACTTAGGTCGAATTTCTTACCTTAGCAATGCTAAAACATTAAGATATAATTGGATTTTTTTATGGATAGTTTTGAGGATTTGTTACTTGTTTTTTTTTTAACTCAGTACAAAATAGCATGTCAGCACTACTGAGACAAAGCAATCAAATACTAGAGAAATAAATATTTTATTTTCTCATTGTATTTCTGATTTTCACAAAACAAATTTAAATATAGTTTTAATTTCCTTTTTGTATCAGAGTTTTCAATATAATGGAAATATAATTTCTGGGTGGTTGCGTATGTAGTGAGTCAAAGAATGCTACTCTGCAATGTCTGGATCAAATGATTTCCATGTGAGCTGAAGTGTACATAGTTTTAAAGAATAAACATTTTATGCCATGAAGGGTGTCCCACACTGCTGAAGAAATCTCTGAAATTATTTATAATCATCTTTACTGAAGAAAAAAAAAGGTCCCTCTTAATCAGTTTAATTTTTAATATTTCTAATTTTAATTTGTAAGCAACTCAGTCTGGTTATACCTTTTTCATCAAAACCAGACATCCACCTCCTTCATTCTTCCAAGCCCAATAACGTATATATTATTAAGTTTTTTTATCAAGTTATATTAAAAATTAGAAGGCTGGCTTTATTTCGTTTAGTAACTAGGCTGCATTTATCTTAGTTACATTTTCAAAATTCATCTCTATACATCTTTTTTGATGTTAGCACCTATTTATCTGACTTCAAAATTCTTTGAGAGCTGGACAGTTGAGTAAAAACACAATTAAGATCCAAAAATATTAAAAAAGTTGATCTGTTGACCATATCTCACCATAGTGGGTAATAAAAAATTGAGACAATAAAGCTTAATCTTATCTATTGCTTCAGGTCTTTATGTTTCTTCACACCAGTTGAAAATACAGTGATATTAAGAATCAGCAATACTTCTTCTGTAACACAGCAGTAAAGTGAAGGAGTTTGTGACTCTGAAGCTGTCCACATATATAAATTAACAGAAGTCTAGCTTAATTTTAAAAATGCAACTGAATTCAAGATAGCCACACAGATCCTGTAGATGTAAGAAAGTTTGTTGCACTGTCTCTGTGTATTTAATACCAAGAGACTTCTGTATCTATGCATTTAATAACAATTGGTAAAATATCTCTTGAGAAGAAGTTCAGGAGTGAGCAGAACAGCTAATGGGTCATTTCCTGGAGCATGTTGGGATGAAGGATTAACTTAATTCACAAAGGTCTAGAGAAAAAAAAAAGCACTGGGACAAAAATGACGTCCTGAGACAGCTGCAACAGGCCTGAGAATTTATAGTTGAAGGAAGCCACTGGAAAGTGTTCAGTGAACATGTGTCTATGTGTGCAGTTAAGGAGAGATTGCAAACTGAACACAGGCATGTAAGGCATGTAACAACAATGCAGAAACATTGGGAAAAGAGTAAAAGCATTGAAACAGTTTTAATTCTGGAGTATAATAATTGCTGAATAGGTAGGTGCCTGTTCTTGAGCTAAAGATATGATGTAGCTGCATCAGTGCAGGTGGCTCCCTGAGCAGTTGCAGGCAGAGCTTCAGATGGAGTTCTGGGAGGCAGGAGCTTGAAGCAAGAGGCAGTGAGCTGGTGCCAACCTTTTGCACTACAAAGGGCATGGAGACCTGTGTCACTGCCAGGTGACTGGGCACACAAAATATAAAAGGTGAGGAATCCTTGTCTGACTGTGGAGTGAGCACAGGGTGTGAAGCAGAGCATCCTACACTGCCTGCTGGTAAGTCCAAAGCTCCGGTGGTCTGACCGTGACTGCCAGAGGGGTTCCAGGATGGCCAGACAGGAACATTTCCTTAACATATAAAATAAATTGCAGAAATACAGGAGTGTTTATTTTTACTGAATATCTAATTACTCACATCTGGTTTTTGTTTGAGGACACAAATATCAAATAATCTTCAGAATTAATCGTGCCTTATAAATGATACAGCAGACATATACTAAGGATTCTGGATAGGAGATCTGATGAGTTATCTGATACAGATCATTGCTTCTAACAGTAACAGTGAGGATGCCTTATCGGGAAAGGACTAGCAAACAGTATCAAATGTTATGCAGTCTGTCAGTGGTTGTACTAGGACAGGATTTAACCCTATCTAACCTTTTTTCAGATTCTAGAAACATGGATTCTTTTTCACTAACATCGTGAAAGGAACAAAGGCTCTACATAACATCAAAGTCAGAAAAACATGGCAAGAAAGCCCTATCCATGCAGGGAGAAGGTGAAAAAGCTGTTCATTCCATGCAAGTGTACTACTAATATAAAATCCCCTGGAAAGAATGGCAGAAAGAGAGAAGAGGTTTTGCTCTCCTAGTCAAAACTTGGAAAGGCTCAGTTAGAATACATGGATCTCACACAACCCCAGCCAAGCTGCTCAGTGACATCAGATGAATGGATGCAGCTCTGTTCAGAATTGACACTACAGTACCAGTAGTATTAGTATTAGTAGTATTAGTAGATACTTCTACTAATGTAGTTATAAAATGGAAGAAAGGTTTAAGACAAGGAAAACAGATCAAACACTAGGAAGATGGTTGGATCACAGTTTAATCCTTGCCACAAATCAGAACTCTTTGTTTTACCAGAGATGAAAACTTACAAGTGCTCTATAGGTTTATTTCCATTTGATTTTAATATTAGAATACTCCAGATCTAACTCTTTTCATGCAACTAATACCTGTACTACAGTAAATCACCATTAGCAGTAAAAGAAATGGAAGGAAATGGTTGCTTTGTCATAGATTATGTATTCAAGGTATACAGTAACTGATAAAAGAGGTCTGCATTTCACCTCCTTGTAATACAAGGTTTGATAGATCCACCATAATTTTTAGAGAATGAGCCAAAAAACACACCAACAATGACACAAAAAATATAGTCACCAAGTACAAAATTGCTTATATGAGCATTGCACAATAGTGGACACTATTATTCTGTTAATACAAGATGAAATAAAAGCCTATTTCAGTGGGCATCTAGCCTCCTCCACATAGACCTTTGATGAACAAACTATCTTATCGAGGGCTTGAAGGACTTTTCTCTGTCCACACTACTCATCTGATCACATGGTTTCAGTAATTTGAGACAATTCATCCCATGTAACATTTTTAAGCATCATCCATTATGTTTTTCTTTTTCCCAAAAGATTTCCCTATCAAAAATTATACCAGACAAAAATCTGTTATTCAAGGAGTACTTACATCTCACACATTATAAAAGAAAAATACAGAAATACATGTTTTCAAAGTTAATTAATTCTGAAATGTAATGCCCACCAAATCTGTCAAAAGATGTAATGGGGAAAATGAAGGTCCTTAAATTTACTCTGGGTTATATCTCGAATAAAGATATATGATTAGCCCCATGGACTTGTGAGAAAGAAACTACACCTTTCAGTAACAAAAAAAATCTATTCTATATTTTTTACAAAAGTAGCAAGTGGGGATAAAAAAATGAAGATAACATAGAAGACAAAGAGAAGATAACAAAGCAAGTAAGGACTGGAGAGATGTGCTGCAATCACTCATTGTTCAGTGTAATGCACAAATAATAGTGCTGATCCTAAAACAAAATCTTTGGCAAATGCCTACTGCTAAAATAATAATACACCTTTGTTTGCAATGCTTTATGATTAATCACTGTCAAATTTTGAAGTGAGGAAAAAAAAGCAATAGGAACAAATCCTTTATTCTCCAGACTTCCAAAGAACTTTCTTGCTCTGTTTATTTAAAGAAGTTTCCCCAGTGATATACATACTTTTGCTATAAGAGAAAGTAAAGGAGCAATGTTCTTCCAAACCCTTCATAATAAACCTATTATGAGAGTTTGCATTGAAATTTTCAAGTCAAATGCACATTTTCAAATCCCAGAAGAATTCAATAAAAGTTACTAGAAATTTAAGTATTAAAATTTTTACATTTTCATATTCTGATTTCTGTTAGCAGACAAAGTACTACAACTTTGAGAATATTTTTCTCTATATTATAAAGATCACAATCAGCCAAATATGTACAAAGTTCCACTGGATTCAGTGTTTGAAGAGACAGTATCCCTTTCCCTTGATTTAGAAAGTTTTTAGTGAGGGAAAGATGGAAAAGAAGGAAATCAATTTCCATTGTGTGCAGGTTTTGCTGGAATAGAGTTAAATTTCTTTGTAGTGGACTGTGCAGTGCATGTTTTGGACTTAGGACAAGAAAAATGTTGATAACGAAGGGATGCTTTCATTATTGCTGAGCAATGCTTACTCAGAGCCAAGGACTTTTCTGCCTCACACCCCAAGCGAGGAGGCTGGGGGTGTACAAGGATTTGGAAAGGGACACAGCAGGGACAGCTGACCCCAAGTGACCAGAGCAGTATTTTAGACCATACCATGTCATGCTCAGCATATAGAGCTGGGGGGGAGAAAAGAGGGGTAGGACATTTGGAGTGGTGGTGTTTGTCTTCTCAGGCCGTGATGGGCACTGCCCTCCTGGGGATGCCTGAACACCTGCCTGCCCATGGGAAGTGGTGAATGAATTCCTTGCTTTGTTTAGCTTGTGTGCATGGCTTTTGCTTTACCTTTTAAACTGCCTTGATCTCAGCCCGTGAGTTTTCTCACTTTTACCCTTCTGATTCTCTCTCCCATCCTGCTGTGAGACTGAATGAGCAAGGGGCTGTGCAGGGCTTAGCTGCCAGCTGAGGTTAAACCACAACAAACAGTAAAAAGTAAAAGACAGCTCTGAAGAGCACAAATAATTTCTGCTGTCTTTTTTCTTATGCTTGTTTCTTGCAGAGGGACTAACTTATTTTAGAACAGAGTAGCAAAAAAATGAAAATAAAAGGAATATGGGAGGGGGGAAAAAAGAAATTAACTGCAGAATACCACTCCTGATAGCTTGTCTGAAAATAAATTTAATTCCAATGAAGAAAGCAACATTATATACATATACTAGTTCAAGACACTCAAGCCACTGTGTAGAACATCTGTTTACAAGAAGTCAGGGACAGTGACCTTGCTGTGCTCATGCATTCCCACACAGTGGCATGTGCACATGAGGTCTACTGGAACCCATACCAGGCATTGTGTACAATCTGCAAGACATGCTCCAACTTCAGGCTTCAGATTTGGGCTCCTTGGGCAAATGCATAAGCATCTCAGAGTCCAAATATAACTCATCTGAGTTTTTGTAAAACTGTAAAATGATTAGCCTGAGCTAGGCCTTTTCACAACAACCATTTTACTTCTTGATACACAAACTAATCATTGGCATGTTTTCCGTATGAAGTATACATGCATAGCTTTCCTAGTAACAAAAGTTTAGCCATTTTCCACTCAGACTTTCACAATTTTTCCTCTCCTGTGAAACTTCTACTCGCTTGACTTACAATCCATCTCTTGCATAGGGAGAAAAACATGAAGCATGAGATTAGAGTTGGTAGGAAGGAGAGAACCAGAAAAGGGACTCTAAGGGTCTTCAGTTTCTCGTTTCAGATAGTCTCCTATCTCCAAAAAAAAAAATTCACAATGCATTCCTCTGGATGAGAATATCCACAAAAAACTTCCAGTGCTTCACAGACCCTGTGTCTATTTCATACCATACCTCCCTCCGTCCCATGAGAAAGAACTGTCCTATGCTGTCACATGTGCAACAGAACAGGAATGCTTAGTCTCCTCACCACCATAACTGTAGTGAAGAACAAAAGTACTTAAGGAAGGAAATGCATCTGTCAGGGCCCTAAAGAGATTCCAACAGCAAGTCTTTGTTGTGAAATCCTATCTGGAAAAAGGACATTAAGAGCACAAGATTATGTGCAATAGAATTAGCTATTGATCAGCTTCTTTTGATGCTGATTTTTTTAATTGGAAAATAATATACTAATAGCCTAGAAATCACCTTTAACCATCTGCATGGTTGTTAGATTCAGGTAAGTCCTTTAGAAACTGAAGGGCAATGCTGCAGATGACAAAAGTCCAGAGGCAATCCCACACAGGACTTCCTAAATTGAATTCCTGTTCTCACAGTGTTGCTATGCTTTCTTCCAGGTTGCATGCCTCAGACTGGCATTGCATGCCAAGTTTGACTAGGGCACAGTGAGAGTTTGATTTAAAATCAAAGCCAACAGATTTTTCTTTTTTAACAAGAAACGGTGAAATGATGCCTAGGGCATTAGAGAATTTACAGTCAGTCTAGGTCCCTGAGACAGTGGTAGTGAAATTAAACAGGCAAGGGCATGCACACAGAGGTGCCTTCTGAAGTTGTAAATTCTGAGAAATTATCAAGATCATATCTTAATAGATAACTTAGGTTTTATTCTCAGTGTTAAACCTAGTGACTAGCAATGGATTTGATAAGAAAACATTTTAATTATATCCCAGACTCCTTGTATTTTCCCATTGAGCACCTTCAAACAATTTTCAGAATATTTGTCAAATTCTCTCTTCAATTCTCATCAGATACTTCTGTCTACAAAGCCAAGGTCCTCCTTTCCAAGCATGAACCAGTACGGTGGGACTTAAATTACTCACCCAAAATCAATCTTCACAGACAGGAAAAAAATTACTGTAATGCAAATTTGGGTATGCAGAGTTCCAACCCACTAAGAGTGGATGGATACCAATACTCTGTCAGAAATTAGCCCTGCTCATGAGAGGAAAACAGTATGTCCCTGGGTGGTTACAGTGGATTTTGGACATAAATTCATTCCTCGACTCATTTCAGAGAATCTTCACAAAGAGATGAAAACTCTCACCATCGCATCTCAGACCACGTATGGGCAGCAATTACCTCTACACACTTTGTTGATAATTAAAAATGAAAAATGAGAAATTTAAAGAAAAAATTATTTGTTGCATTTTGTCACTGAAGATACTAGGAAAAAGACCTATTATTATAATATTATTATTATGATTGAAGTCTAGAATGGACAAAATTCTTTCCTTCTAATAAAATTGTATGTATGACAGGAAAGGATAATTTTTTACATCTCTGCAGAGGGATTTAGTTCCATATTTTTTATTTAGAATAGTCTTTCTCTTCCTCCCCCTCCCCCCAACATTTGTGGCTGAAAGTTCCCTGCCAGCTGTCATTTAATAAAATTTTGCCAACTAACCTCACTGGATTTCCAGTTGCAAGGGAATCTCTACTGATTCCTTTGGGTTTGACGAAAGGTTCATCTTCTCTGATAGTCCTTTTCTGGCTATGACTCATAGAGGAAGAGTGGAAGAATAAACATATGTGCTGACACATTGTTCTCCAGCTCAACGCCTTTTGAGAGAAGGTGCCCTTATGCTCAACAAAAGCTCTTGCTAGAATTTTTCTTCATTAGTACACTTAGTCCCCCTCAATACAGGTAAAAGTATCAGTATGTGGGTCCAGGGGTTCCCTCAACATCAATAAACCTAAACCTTACAGTGCCTAAAGATCAATTTTCCTTTCACTTTTTCATTATTACAGTCTCAAGTTCCAAAAAACATTGTTTGATCTTAATGCCATGTCAATGTCTTCCCAACGTTGCATGTATGTACTTTGCAGCCTTGCCTTCTTGTTAAGCTGGTGGTCTTATTCATCATATATATCCATCACTTTTCCCCTTCTTTTAGGAATGGATCTGCCAAGTATATTTAGATACATTTCTATGCAGCTTCCCAGAATATTCTAGTATCTAAAACTGTAGATATATTTTTATATCCCCATATGTGCGTCTGCAGATTTTTTTTTTGTGGACCCCAGAAAACTGGCCAAGAAAAACAGCATATGCAAGAATCTGAATGTACAGGCATATACGCACATCTCTGAAGGCTGTATGAAAGTCTTTTTGAAGTAACAAGTTCTTTGGTCTCTAGGACAACTGAAAACAAGAACCCGATATATTTGACAAGTAATTCAGTGCTCTGGAATCAAGAGAACTTTTTTTATTTTTTTATTAATGATTCAAAACACTAATTACAGAATAATCCCAGATATATTTTCTTAGTGATTTTTATAATAGCCTAGCAGTTATCTGGTACATACTGAACCACTTCTTGTTATATATTCAAATATGGTGATTTCTCACATCTATTTCTGTTTATACCTATCCAGTAACTGCAGTATTTTAAAGTAAAGTTCTCATATTAGATGCTGAAAAAATCATTTCCCATGCAGCTAAAATAATTGTATTTATAGCAATAAATTTAACAAGACAAAATTGGTTACTGATTTGAGTTCACCAATTTCATTAAGTTTGCTTCTAGAAGTCCTATTTCATTCTGCATAGCTCCCTCTGAAGTCACTGGAAGGGTTTCATTTCTCATAGTTTGGAATATTCATTAGATATTTATATGAAAAATGAGAACAAACTATGCTACAGTAGATAGAACAAAAACAATTTCATAGGGCAGTAAACTCTCATACTCCAGGGCATAACCCAACTAGTAATTTATAGGGTTAGGCAGAAGCTTTGCTCACGGACAGATTATTTTGAAGAGAATACAATTAAATGTTAAGTACCTTCCATCAAACCATCCGTTCAGTTGTAAACTGGACAAAATACGGTATCACAATTTCTTTGCCTGTATATTTGTGAAACTAGCTCCCTGCCTACCACCCTTGCTCGAGTGACATCCACAGCAATTTTTTTCAGTCCAGACTGCTCTCAGTACGTTTCACATAGTCAGACATCAATTGAACTAGATGATGATGTATTTTAGGATTTAAAATGGGTTTCCTAGCCTATTTACTTCTTCATTTTACTTTATTCCATTTCCTACACCATTTTTCTTTAAGGTATGAAATGACCATTTTGTTTCAAGCGAGCAAGGCAAAGCCTCGGTGTATTGCTTTCATACTTTATATACCACCCTGCAATACACCTACATTTGAAAGCATAAATTATCTTCTTCCCTCATTTTCACATGGATTCTTATGTGCAATATCTAAAACTGTATTGATCAAATTTATCCAAGGCTTGCGGTAAATGAACATAAAGAAAAATCCTTTTTAAATGAAGAAAGGTTAAATATATAAAATACATACAATTATCTACCTTGGTATTAATACACTTCTGAAAAAATGTCGGAATAAGCAAAACCCTTTGCCCACTGCAACCACTGATTAAAAAATTTAACAAGTCTCCAGATTTAACCGTCTCTAAAGTAATCATTATTCTGATTGTCCTTTTAATTCAAAAGTGTGTTGCATTTGCTTAAGCACAAGTTACCATCCAAGTACCTCATCTTTTAACATCATTACATTTTTGCAACCATTTTTCAGCAAATGTATCTCGCAAAGCTCCTCATCTATAACTTCCTTTCCCTTTGGGTTGTATCATGGTTTATGCCTGTTAAATAGGTTCAACTTCATACAGTGGGAAAGGAATAAAAATGAAGGAGAAAGTGATTTAAAGTGTCCATGAGACTCCAAAGTGAATGCACGCAGTAACATAAGGGCTTTTTACTCAATATAGTGCAAAACCACAATCCAGACCCAAAGTGCAGCACAATGAACTGTGAAGGCTTGGCCATTGGACATAGAAACATCCGCACTTCTCGTTTCTACTCATTTCTTGGAGAAAAAATGAGATTGTCCAACATTAAATTCAATAAATAAGGCAGGGAATTTGTTCCTTCACTCCCTTCCATCCAATATCCACACAGTCATCACTGCAGCTGGCTTTTACAGGTGAGAGGGTTGGAAGCAGGTCCTGTGGACCATTTCATCAGTATCAAAATGAGCTGGTGTCAGCTCTTCATGAGGAGCCAGGCATGAACTTACAACAAGATAGAGCACAGGGGAAGTCTGAGGTGACAGCCATACACTGGCCTCCTCCCTGCCTCCTCAGAAGGCACATACCCCAGTGGCAGGGGACCTGCCTTGGAAGCATCCCAATACTGTCCAGAGCCAGAAAATCCACCTTGTCCAGGTGGGTCAAGGTTGGAGACTGTACCTGCAGCTGCCTACTTACCTTTCCCCAGAGCAGAGATTCCTCTGAGAGAAGGAATAAGAAAAGTTTACTTTAACATGTCTGTCAGCAGTTAACTGCTTGTTAACTTAAATCAAGAGGATCTTTTGTGACCATACATTAAGGTCTGCCCGATAAGAGAAAAAAGTTAAACAAATGCTGCACAGACACAGAATGTGTTTGATTAATTGTTATTCTTGTATGGTATTTAAGAAAACTCTGCTTTCAGAATGAAGCATCATGATTCAATTTCTGAAATACCCTTGTGTGTGAGATACCCACTTAGTTTATAAGCAACTGCTCTAACTCATTGATGTGCAGTGTGCCACATAACTTTCTGAAGTTAGGGCAAATCCTACCATTCGAACTTCAATCCAAAAAAACTGTTAACTAATAACAGAAAGGTCTTGTTACAGAGCTGTATTTTAAGGAAAGGAGGTTGAAAGACCCTTCTTTAGGTTCACTGTAGTTTAGAACATTTAATGACAATAGCAAAAAAGAGTTCCCAGTATGATGACAAATGACAAAAGTTATTCGGTTACTTTTTTCACTGAAAATTCAAGATTAGCCTGCCAATGTTAAATGAAAGGAAAGCAAAAGGTACTGACATTTTGTATTTCTGAACCTGTCCTTGGGACAGCAAATTCTTTCTTTGGCATTTCTTTCACATTTACTTAGAACACGATAAATATATCTATCTAAGCAACTATATCAACACTGGGAGCTTATTTTACCTAAGTTCAGGCGCCTTGTGTTACTATGTAGGTGGAAAGGCAGATTCGTTTCTCCTTCTTCCTCGAGATGAGTAGGTGTGTGGAAAAATGCCATATGAATCAAATTATCTTTGATTCATCATTATAACATCCACATCATAGAAAATGGTTTGTGCTTAGGAGCTCATTTTTTATCCATGCATTCCTGGCTAGTATACAGTATGGAAAAGACAAAAGCCCAAGTACTCCACTGATTCAAAATTTAGTTTATCTCTGCATTTGCTCCACATTCTTTTTTTAATTCTTCTTTTAGCAACAATTTGTATAATAATAATTAGTAAAATCCTATTGCAGTCTAATCTTTCTGGTAAACGCCTCCTAAAGGACTTAGAATTCCTTTCTTTGAAATACCTATGGTTAGAGTAAATCGCATTAGCTATGGCAGCCAGCTGAGCTCAGTTCAACAGTGAATATTCTCTTTTAATCCACCTGGATCTCCTCTACTCCTCCCTACATATTTTGTGGGCAAGGAAAACCAAAGGCCTTGATTACACAGAATGCCCCACAGTATTTTCTTCCAGAGAATTTAAGCATAATATTAAGGACATGTTGCACCACTCCTTCTGAAGTCTGCAGTACTGGTATTATCATAAATCTCAAACTGACTTCCTTATTTGATCTTTTCCCAGCATGTGAACATGCAGGCACTGGAAGCATCTGTGGGATTCTGAATACATCTGAAGTAATGTGCACATCAGTCTCCTGCTGAATGGGTCTTAAATCTACAGCTTTTATTGTTCAGGCCATTGCTTCAAGTTGACTTGCAGTGCAAGAGGATTCCTGCAGAGGCTTCATTAAAGTCGAAATTCTGCAGTCTGACATAAACAAAATGCAAATTCTCAGCTTTTTAAATGCAAAATATATCTGCTAACAACCCTCTCTTTCATTCATGTGACATGCAAAGCCAATTGGGAGATTGATCTGTGGTGGAAGAAATTGTTTTGTCATGTCATTCCAGTCAAAACACTGAGGATGTGTTTCCAGCTGACCCATAAGCAACTCTCAAGAATCATATCCTTTTCTTCCTCTGTCTGTAGGAAAAAAAGGTACTTCCTATTTCACTTGCAGACCAAGCAAACTAAAGTTTTGTTGATGTCTGATGCTACAGAAGTGAAATAGAGTATCCACAATAAAAATATTAGTAAAGGGGCTTCTTCATCTATTTTTTAAAATAAATAAATAAAAAGCAGCAAAACAAACCCTCTTTTTTCCCAGGCTTATTCTGTACCACCACAGAAACCCCTTGAGCATTGCAAAATAGCAGAAAGATACTGGTGAGTTGGATTTTAAGATTTCAAAGGGGTTTTGCTTAATTATTCATACAACAAATTCAGCCAAAGGTATTATTAGTTCTCTTTTTCCTCACTTCATTTAACACAGGTCTCTCTGCTTCTTCACTTAGTGTTATTATTTCTAGGTGTGAATGTCTTTTCTGTCATGTGAAATTGAAATCCAATCTCATTAACATACAATTTCTTTTTAGATTGCATTTTCTCTCTTGTCTATAGCTAGTATTCACTATTTTGCTTTTTGCTTTCTTTTTTGTTGCTGCTCTTCCTCTAGAATGTCTTTTGGAATGTAGTTTACATGAAAGATGTTATACAAAAAGCAAAGGATAATCTAATTTCTTTTTACCAAAGAAAACCAAGTCCACCTCATGCAAGGCTTATATTGTTGTTATTCAGGGAGGGTAGATGATGGAACTCTCAGAATAGCTAGTGAGGGTATATCCTGCACTACTGCTGCTCTGTAAGGACAGAGGGAATGGAACAGGAAACATTGTGTTGTTTGCAGTCATTAATTTCTCTGCTGCAAAAAAAGTAACACTGAGCAGATGCACCTTTTTTCTGAACAGAAGTGTTTTCTCTTCCTAATTAATTGGGGACTTATTCAATACTGGCTCAGCAATACAAAACTGACCTTTGAAGATCAAAGTGAAAAGCCATATGGGGCTAAATCTTGTCTCTCTTATGCATGCTAAACTCTCACACATTTCAGATGAGTTTGCATCAGGATTTAGACAAGTGCTCATCATACACCATGAAAACAGTTCCTGGGACAGTTTAATTGTACATCCAAAACTTTTGTGTTTCACTTTATTTTCTTCACCTTAATTTCTTGTTTTTGATTTCTTCTGGAAAAGTTTCACCTCCACTCACATCTCCCTCAATCATCCCATTTTGTTTTAGCACAGTTGGCAAACTTCTTACAACACAAAATCTTGGAGCGAGAATATTAACATTGCATAATTTAGGAGAGCCTCCTCATTACACTGCTTCCTCATTTCAATTGTTTGAAATTCTTTTGCACCTATAGGCATATGTGGAAGCCACACCAGGATCCAAGTGTGCATACATTACATTACTGTTTCTTCAATACCAACAGCCAAAGGGTTAAACTAATAGTTCAGAATCAATCAAATATGTTTCCTTCAAAATAACTTACAAACTATACTGACTATATCATTTTGCAATGCATAATATAGTTTATATTGAAAACTGTTATTACAATAATACTGTACCAGTTGCCATAAGGATTCTTTCAACAATTTTTCTCCTGAAATACTCTTAAATTTAAAGTAAGTCCTGCTGGTATCAGAAGATTAAACTTTTAAGACCTCAACATCAACAGCCAAAAATATTTTGAAATCTATGTATTCAATGTATTATAGTCCCTTCTCACTATCAGAGTTGATTTTATTATGAGCAATTATTGAGGCAAAGAATACATTCTATGGTCTGCAGTCAGTCTAGTCTGGTCTGCAGTCTTTAAAAAGAAGTCTAAGCAATTACAGGGTTTTGACACTGTCAAAATAGCCAAATAATACAGGTTGGAGATGTTTACAGTGCTCTAATAATTCTTCAAATGTATGATTACTGCATGACGGCCACACTTACGGAAGGCTATACTGTACCAATCACAATCTAAGTAGGGGAGAAGTTCTTTAAGTTTCTAGCAAAGTCATGTACTAATATTGTTTAGGCGAAATGGGAATAAAGCCTGGATGGTGTCAACCAACATAGTTCCTTGATTGTCAATACAAATATGTTTGATAACACAGTTGTGAATATAACTTTTTTAGACTGGTTGAAGATGAAAATAATAATGCAATCTCATTGTATGCCATTTTAGAATCAAATAAGAGCCTGAAAGAATTAGATTGTATTCATCAAGAAGTTTTTAAATTAGAAGAGTGAAAGACAAGACAGATGGCAGTTCACCTGCAAAAGTGAACAAAGCTTTTTAAGTGTTTTCTAATGTCAGGTTCTTCCTAAAGACATCTTTTCTGAACACTGAAAGTGGAGGCAGCCAAAAAAACCTCAAACTCCCAATCAGTGACCTTAGAAGGTCATATACTACAGGAATAAACATAAAATCAGGTACAAAATTATACTCAAATCTTGTACTCTGTTATGCTTCTAGGTTACATATTTAAAAACGCAGCACATTAAAGTTAAATATGGAAGGCCCCTCAAGGGTGAGACACAAGAATGTTGTATTTGACTACACCCTATGAAATGGCAAAATACTTACCTACCAAAGGGTGAAGCTGACAGGATATCCTAATTAATATTTCTGAAGTACTTCAGATCTCTGTCTACACAAACTCTGCATAACAGTTGCAAAAAATTTCTCAGGATAAAGTTCTGTACTGTGTTAAACTACTCACATTCAGTGCTATGGTAATCTGGTTCTCTCAGAAGTGACAGAAACATATTGCAAGACAAAAGAGCTATTTACATAAATTTTAATGTTAAGACATGAAGAAAAGGAGATATGACCATGGTTGGGCTAAAAATCAGAAGTTTCTTAATTAGCTGTGAAAGAGCGAGCATTATATCAGTAGATTTAGGGAGATCAATAAAGCCCAGAGATTTTAAGAGAGATCTAGGCTACTTTTTGCATGGGATCACACATACCGATCACTCTAACCAGTGCCCACGATTTCTTCAATCAGGTACATTCACAGAGTTGAGAGATGCTCAAGTCAGCATTGTAAATAAGCAGTACTGGAGAACCACAGTCCTTCACTGTAGACCTGGGAGGACTTGTGATGCTGCAAGCAAAGGCCATGCTCCGGGCTAGGGAGCTGAACTGTGACCTGGATTCAGTTCACTGCTCTGCTATTCATCTCTCGTGTTTCCTCAGGCACATCACCATCCCAGAAGCTTTTCATCTGTGACAGAAGTAAATGCTTATCACGATCAGAGGCAGGTAAAAGGATCAATACTGTATGGACTTAAGATACCAGAGTAACAGCAAACATTCAACTACCTTTACAGGGTGCTTTCAATTCCAAAATCTCAATTTTTATGGGCACAGTCGCCTCAGCTCTGTTAGCACACCTATCAGGCATTTGCATTTCAGGCCAGGTGACAGAAGCACTGCTGAGAGGACAGAGACCAGCAAGTGAGGCAGCTCCCAGCAGAGAGCAGGAGGCAGCCAGGGATGACGCACTGCCTGTGGTCCTGCTGCCACCGAGCCCAGCCCGGAGCCGGGACTGCACTGCGGCTGCTGCGCCGAGGGCAAAGGGAGTCTGTGTGTCTGTCTGTGTCCGTGTGGGGCTGTCAGGGACAAGGGTCAGCTGGAGGGCAAAACTGGACCCCTCTGAGCATACAGGATTGCTGTCCTCTGCCTCCCACAGCCCCCAGCATGAGAAGCACAGCTACTTCTCTGGGTCTTTCTCCTCTGCCTCCTGATTCACTTCCATCCTCACTCCTGCCCATGCCAAGAGATGCATGACTTTGGCCAGGGCTGTTCTGCCATCTCTGGTGGAACAAAATCACTTTCACCTGCTCTCCTGGGAGGCACTGAACTGCTGTTGGCTGCTGCTTCAAACAATGTCTGTGCCACTGACACCGTCACAGCTGCTTTTTAGTTCAGGTGCTGGCACACTGCATGTCTGCTGCTTTGTTCCTGCCTGGTGGATGCTGTCTGATGACTGCATCCCCATAAGAAAGCACTGGGATTAGTGTGCAGCTTATCTGTATTTAACAGTCAGCCAAAATATCAAAAAGCTATGTATAAAATTGTATCTCTGTTGCTACCCAAAGGAGTCTACACTCTTCTGTGTTTTTCCTATGAACACTGATTTTATAGTACGTTATTCGGTTAAGACTTTTTCATATATATTTTGCAGTTGGAGTCATACATCCAGCTTGTTAGCCTAAAATTCACAGATTGCCTCCAGTGTTAAACTTTCACTTTTAACAGGATACTCAGATTTCTGTTTCTAGAAAGTGAAGTTAAATTACAGCTCCCTGTGGGGCATTTCAGAGGATGGCTCTAAATAACCCAAAGGCAATATATTAAAGAACAGATCTTTATCACAAAATAAATTCACAGTAACTGGTAAGAAAGGAAGGCCACAGAAAATTCAAGACAATAGACTCAATTCAATAAATATGCTTTATTGATGAGTTAGTGGAGAGTAGACAGCATTGCAGAAACAACAGCTTAGAAGACAGATCACTGTCAGGGCTAATAAGAGTTCACACCCATATCTGGCTGTAATTCTCTTATCCCTGTACAGATATCAGGTCTAACTCAAATAACCAAAATATGAATGTAGGATTTGGACTCTAAGCCCAAAGCTGGCAGAAGGTCAAGAGTATAGAAGGGCTCAGCTCTAACTAACAGTTGAGGATCTCATTTACATCCACAGTTTCTGCATGTGCATAACAACAGTAAAGGAAGGAAGGAAATTGTTTGGCACACTGATTCACTGGATTGTTTACCTTGAAACACATTCTGTCTCAGGGCTTGTTTAAGTAATTCTCAGCACAGGGCCTCCTTGCCTTCCTAGAACTGAAGTTAGAGTCTCTTAAATGCTACGTGATCCCATGGTGTCAGTATTTTAAAATCCTCTACCCTCATGTTAAATTAGTAACATTTAGTGACTCCATCATGAAGGTGGTCATTTGGGGGGTCTTGTATCGGGCAAGGCTTTTATGATTTTTTGTGGTTTGCTTTTGGTTTCTGAGAGGATTGGTGAGGATTTTTGGTTAATCACTTGGACCCCATCAATCTTTTCATTTTGCTTAACTAAGCAATTTCTTTTGAATATAAAATTATGACTAAATTCTTTAATCAGCTTTTGCTCAGAAACTGTTTATTTCCATCTGCATTACAAATGTAGGATTTAAACAACCTATCAATTCAGCATAAGCAGCAAGTCATCTTGTCAGTCTGTCCTTTCCTCTCAGGGATGCAACTACTGTATTCTGTAGTTCTGAAGAAAGGAAATAATAGGATTAGAAAAACATTGAGGAGAAGGGGATGTCAAACAAAAGAAAAGCATGCTGAGGTTCTAAAGCAGTCTCATCTAGTACTGGGAATTGTAATCCATTTGTGCTAAAGACTTTGCTAATTAAACAAAACAAAAAAAAAATTAAAGACTTACATAGTTTGATATCGTAGTGTGGCCTACAGGGAAACATAATTAAAACACATTTGAGAGAATTGGTTTTGGCTTGGATGGAGTTAATTTCTTTCATAGTAGCTACTAGGGGCTGTGTTTTTGTTTTCTGCTAAAAACAGGATTGATAAGACAGTTATTTTAGCTATTGCAGGGCAGTACTTACATAGAGTCTATGCCTTTCCATACTGTCCTGCCAGCTAGGAGGCCAGGGGGGCATGAGAAGGTGGAAAGCAACACAATCAGGACAACTGACCCCAAGTGACCCAAGGGACATTCCAGACCATATGGCATCATGCTTAGCAGTAAAACTAGGGGGAAGTTGGCTGAGGGGCCACTGCTCAGAGACTGGCTGGGCATTAAGGCAGTTGGTGCTGAGCAATTGCTTCCATTTCTATCACCTGTCTTTTTGGAGTTTTATTCCTGTCTCGTTATTATTTTTCTTTTCATTACTATTACAATTATTATTAAAAGAAAAATAATTAAACTGTTCTTATCTCAACCCAAAACTTTTCTCACTTTTACCTTTCCAGTTCACTTGCAGCTGTCCTGCTGGGGCAGGGAGTGAGTGAGGAGCTCTGTGGAGCTTAGTTCCTGGCTGGGGTTAAACTACAACAGTGTAAATGCAATTTTAGTCATTAATAAGCAATCTAAAGTACGGTCAGTCAAACAAACACACCATTTTTAAGGATAATAATGTGTGAGAAAGCCAGCAACCAAATAACCTTATAGATCCCATACTCACTATACTCATATACCAAAAAAGCATGCCCAACTACTTTAGAAAATTTTTTTCTATACATCTTTGAAAGAAATGCAAAAATATGATTCAACAGGAGTAGCTAATTTCTGTAAGCACTTTCAGCTCTTATGCTTTGTATCACCATTAGACAGTTTTATTAAAAAAATAAATACTATTTAAATAAGTCAATGTAACATCAGCTATACTGGGGAATTTTAAAAGAAAAGCTTTGCAGTCCATTGTCTTCATCTTCAGAGACACAAATCACGGGGTTTTTTTCATGTGCTACTATATTGGCTCAGCTTCAGGTACTAGGCTAAATAAGCATTCACTTAAGACTTAGTTCTGTTGAGTGAGGATAGTATTGAGAAGAATGACCTTCTCTGCATATTAAAGTTTACATAAGAAAGGTGAAAAACTGTTTGTGACCTTGCAAAAGGCCATTCTTTCCATTTAATCAGAGCCGCAGGCAAGTACAGAAGATCCTGAATGGTGTTAGGGTTGTGTGCTAATCATGCTGAAGTCTGTAACTGTGAATGAATAGCATCTGAATATTGGTCAGAAAAACACACAAAATAAAAGCTAAATCCTGTATCTACTGATAATCCATCAGCTTTAAATCAAAAACTATTTTGAAGGCTTGGGGTACTTCTCCTATCAAACCCAAAGAAAAACCAGAAATCAAACCAAACCATAATGAATGATACCACACCTCCTCTCTGCTCTCTTCCCACTCAAAAAAAAAAAAAAAAAAAAAAAAACCAGAAGAAAACAAAAACAAACAAAAAAACCACCAACCAACCAACCAAAAACAAACAAAAAAAAAAATCCAACCACAACTGGAAACAGACAAACAAAAACCCCAACGACTTTTTGCTCAGAATGTGTTTCCTATTCCTGGAGTGTGAGCTGCAAGTCTCAGAAAAGAGAACAATTGGGATTTCAAACACAGAGAGTCCAATGAGACCGTGAGATGCAAGACATCAGTCTGTCTCACATGTAGATCAAGGTAATTCAGATGAGACTTCACTGTTCCAGAGATGAGCTGAACTCAAAGCGGAACGAGAGCAATTTGACATTCCCACTTGCCGCAGTTTGCAAAGAGAACCAATGTTTACAGAGGTTTGCTTATTGTTCTCACAATGCCTTTTCTTCGCCAATTCTTGTGTGCAAACACCATAACAACACAGAATAATAAGCCCAAACTGCTTTAGCCCCCTGCATTCCCCAGTGCTCATTCAAACAAGGCTTATGCAGTTTAGCCCAGATGCGTGCACGTTTCCATGTATCGAGGTAAGAAGAGAAAAAGCCAAGATCAAAGCCTCTTCTCTCCCAGGTGAACCACACAGCTACAGACTCACCCTCCCATCCCACTGAGCTTAATGAGACACAGGATGTTCATCCTATAAAAAAATACTACTCAAGCAGGGCAAAGCTACGAGTGAATACTTTGGAAAATGCTGCTGGAAAGTACTGTAAACAAGCATTTGTAAGTGTCCCTCTGCTCTGTACAGAAAACAGGATGTTGAGGTGTGGAGACAATACAAATGTTCACACAGAAATACAAGTTACTGAATATTTCTGACCTTCTTGGCTGCTAAATAAATACTAGCAAAAATCATGAAGAGTTCACAAAGCTTTACTTTTTAGGGCCATTCAAGCTTGCAGCATTTGTAGCTTCACTAGCCATCTCCGTGACTGGTCTGATCAAGCTCTGCTTCATACTACTTCCACCAGATCTGACAAATTTTGCTTTGTATGACTTTCACCAGACTGCTCCCTCCTTGAGTATTTCCAGGGCTCATCCAGGACTTGCCTGATGACTAAACTCCCTGCTTGTGTCCCTGTGCTAACCTTGCAGGTAATCCCTCAACTCCACCGGCCGGTTGTCTCCCAGATTGCACGGCAAAAAGACAGGAGTGCTATTCCTGAGCCTAACCATGTCACACTGGAGGTATTCAACACCTAGAATTAAAAGCAAAACTGTTCGCTATATAACTATGAAAAATACATGATTCTGGAGATAGGTAAGTCTTGCAAACATGCAGAGCTTCTCTTCCTTTTGAGTTGTACCTTAAATATCTGCATGACATCTCAGTGCATCTTGAGTTACTTCTGAACCCTGGAGCCTTTTCAGTGCAGCTCACTTTATCAAGACCAACAGCTAAGCCATCTACACACAGTTCCTCTCTTCTTACCTGCAGTGTTCTGTGACAGATTTTCCAGGTGATCCTGGGAGTTTCTCTATATATATAAAAAACTTGGCCTCTTTATACTGTGTTTAGTCATATTCCAACCTCTTGCTGCAGATTGATAAAGTATATTCATTTTTGGTCAAGGGACAGTCACTAAAATTTAAGTATTGTCCTGAGCTGAAGGGTGAGTTTTGGAAAACTTGTCAGTAAATGTAGATAAATATTTGCCAAGAAATATTCACAATACAGCAATTTTCGTAACTACAGAATAATTCTGTAATATTGATTGGAATTCACATAGCATATGCAAACTTCCCTAACCATCCTATGTACCTACTGATGTCTCTGAGCTGCTGCAAGGACAGGCAGCATCCGCAGTTGTTGCAAAATGTGCATTTATATAACAATATAAATGTATCTACTCTAATTTTAGCTCCTGCCGGCAGGGGAAAGTGTTTGCAGCTAAAATACAAAGTTTGATTTTTATTTTTTCTAAGCAATTTATTCTTACTTACTGTACCACAAACCATACTCACATACGAATAAAATGCAAGGGATTTTCCTGATAATATTTTCAGCATATATTTCAAATCTCAAATATGTTCAACTACAGCTTAGTTAATTTTCTAAATTTCTTTTGACTGTTCTGCCCCTGCACTGTAAACGATGAGAAGCTCTGCTGTGACTGCAGTATAGACTCTTTCCTTTCACTATTAATAATCCCATTGAGAAATATGAAGCAGCCCTGCAAGATTTGTTTAAGCCTCATTATTTTCCTAATTTTCCAAAACTGAGTATTTCCATTGTTACTACAAGGATAGGTTATATTGAATATTGCTCCTGCCAATTAAAAAAAATATTTTCACATTTAGAAATATTTCTATGCTATAGAGTATCATAATAAAGTGGCAGAGGAGGATGGACCATCCCTCAAGATAGACACTAAATTCCTTTTTCATTCCTTCAGTTTGTGTTATGTTCAGGTTTGGGATTTTTCTTTTGTTTTGTTTTAACTGGTTGCCATGTGAACTGGCAATAAAGTATGCAGCCTTCTATACCTGTTAATGTCTTCCCATTTTGAGAAAAGAGAGGCATCTTTTAATGTAAGTCTCTCTGAGAACAGATTGTGTTGCAGACTCGACCTCATGCAAAAGAAGAATTCAAAATATCATAAGCAATTCACTAAAACTGCAGCTTGCACCCAGAAAATCTGCCAACATGCTTTAATTTGGGAGCAAAACTACTGACTTTATTATTCCAAATACAAAATCATCACTAACAGGACTAATAGCAAGTGCTATCAGTGGAATAGCTCTTGAATATTGGGATTTGGTTATTCATCTGAACTTCCTGAAAATTGAGCATTTATTAATGAAAAACTGTTATAATTAGTATTCAACCTCTGCACAAATCCATTATCTTATAGATCAATAATTAAGTAAAATGCATAGGAATATAAAAACATTTGTGATGGAGATGGAAGAAGGAAAGAAAGAAGCATTCCTTACAGGAAAACAACACTCATAATAACGCCAAAAAACAAAAAACAGGATTGCTAAATATGATGGAAGGAACTTGTACATTCCAGCCATATGCTGAGACTAATCTCTTCTAGAAAAACTGCATTCAATACAAGTATATCTGGAGAAGAGCTCTTCTGGGTACAAACCATAGACACTTGTACTCAATTTGTAAGGGGAGGAAATGGGAGAACAAGAGGGAGAGGAAAAGCTATATTAAGAAGTCAAATTGCAGGAGCACTTTGACTGCTATCACAAACTGAAGAAGATCTTCAAAACTGAAAACCTGCCATTAATTTCTTATTTACATGGAAAGCACATGCTTCTTTTTATCTGAAATACTTACTGTAATGACAGGAGCTGAGACTAGACAGATAAACACAATATGTCTGGTTATCAAGAAACTTAAATTTCTTATCTAAATTTGGGGTTGACGCTGATATTTGCTTACTGTGAGCAGATAGTGCATCTGCTCAGTGGAACTTATGTTCCCATCATTTTTACTGCTAAAAGCAGTAGTGAAACAGCATTTTCATGGGGTCCATTTTTTCAGAAACCAGTGCTTTCTAAGGGGGAGAAAGTCCAGTTAATGAATTGGTCTCAAAATCAGAGATTATAAACCCCAAAAGTTTACGATGGTGAAGTCCAGCAAGAAACTAGGCACAAATCTGTAACATTCACTCAAAAATTTTTAAGCTGAAATTGTTCTGAGTGAAGCATGTGAGCTAAACAAACAGACATTTTATGATGTAACTGTTCTGAGGAAATTTCCAGGAAGCACTGTTTTTTTCTGCATTTTTAATCACATTTGGTAAACAGTTGCAGCTGCATACATCTGCTACTTTCTATGCATGTCTGCTCTAAAAGTGAGGGGCTGTGAGTGGCCATGTTTATTTATCAGTTTGTTTAATTTTTTAAGAGTTCTGGAAGCATGTGTGATCTTTAACAAAAGATTGTGTGGTCCTTTCAGCAGTCTGCAGCATAAAGAAAAACAGCAATGTTTCTGCTTTGCTTAACCAGCTAAATCAAGAAAATAGAAGGCCATGATAGTATTCATGCAAGAAAGATATAAAATAATCTCTAGTAATTTTTTTTCGTCTGGGTTTTTGGGTTTTTTTCAGTGTACTCTGCCATGTAATTTGCTGGCCTTGTTATAGGTTAACAAAGACACACCTCTACTTTGATCACAGCATTGATTTTTGGTGGCTGGTCTCTGTGTGGTACTCGTGGTGTCTAATGTAGTACTTTTGAAAGCAAATGCAGAAGACGTGCAAACAGAGAAATTCAACCTTAATCACATAATTTATTTTAAAAATTGGTTTTTTCACACTCGACTATATGTCCATCTAATCTCTCTCTTATTTACATAAAACTCCCACTGTTTACCCAGATGATGGTAATTACACTAAATCAATCTATGGGAGTGCTGCCAAAGACACAAAAACCCAGGTTCTGCTGTGCACGTGTCATATAATGGTGATATCAATCACAGTGCCCCAAACTGAGCACAGAGCTTATATTATTTCAACATGCACACATACTCTTACATTTATGCATGATTAGGCCACGGTTTATCTATTGATCTGCAAGCAAATTCATTGCAGGGGGGTAGCTTTAAGTATGACTGCTAGAGAAGTGCATAGGCATATCTCAAGATTTTACTCATTAGTTCTTTTAACACCACAGAGTTACTCATAAAAAAGAGGTAGGTAATGTCAACATCATGTCTTGAAGAGTCAACACATTTCTATTCCTAATACATGAACAAAACATATTGATTCCAGAAATAACTCGTTTTGATCCTTATTTTGAGAACACACCCTTCACCAACAGTTGAATGTCATGAGGCCTGTGAAGGTGTGAGTCAGGATTGACAGGAGGACTGACTGACTACCTACCCTTCATATTTTGAATGCAAGGCCACTCTGCCAGCTGCTCATGTCATTAAGGTGACATTGCACCTCTGAGTTGGTTTATATTTTAATGGTACCCTACTGCTTGACCCCAAATCGTACATTTGCTGAATCAACACTATCACAAAACAGCGAAGTCTGTCTGACATAGCAATGTTTTACTACATGGTGATTCATCATGACAGGACACTGAAAGCCCTGTGGCATGTGCAGAAAAGCTTTAAATAGTCCATAGTTGTTAACTTATTTTAATTAAAAAGGAAAATGCACAACAGAGATGAGAACAATTTTTCTGTATCACATCACTTTTATTTGCTCCACTTACCAGCACAGAATTGTTCTGGTTCCATTAAGAAATTCTATTTAAAAACATGTCTTCTTCCCTACTTTCATATTTTCCTTTCTTTTCTGCATGGCATATCTAAAGGCATACAGCTCCTGGCTGCAAATACTACAGAGGATCACTAAATATAGGACAGCATGAAAATATGTTGAATACATTTGTCAGCACTGTATTAAAACAGAGCTGCCTAGCAAAACGATTCCCTCATTGTTAATATATACTGGCTTTATCACCTTTCCAAGGTGAGAGCACCCACACAGGTATCATAATCAGTGACATTTTTGCAAAGTGCTTCAGATATTTTATTTATTTTTTTCCTCCATAAAATGCATGCTGGAAATGTGCTAATGAAGGTTACATTACCTTTTAATTTTATATTATTAGCAGAAATTCAGTATTTCATTTCATACTACAGAGGTCTGAATCTCCCTTGTTTGAAGTGCTGCCAGCATGCAGAGTGCATCTCAGATTAATGGAAGCCACGACAAACAGAATGAGTTAACCCAGTGCAAACTTTCCATCAAATATGCACAGCAGGTAAACAATTGCAAACTTCCATATTTTCTCAGCACTGGGAAGTCATTGCAGATGACATTAAGTTGTTATGTAGCAGGGGACATCAAAGCAGTATGTCACATCAGCAGAAAAACCAGAAATAGCACAAGAAATATCTCCACAAACTATTTTCAGCTTTCTCAGGAAAACTACTGTGAAGCTGCATGATAGAGCTAAAAAAATTACAACAGTTTGCAGAAATGGACCAATGTTTCTTAATGAACAACCTTTCAGCTTCATAACAGCTCTGCAGAAGTGCTGTAAAATTCTCTACCAAAAAAAAAGATAATAAAAAAGAAAGAATAAAAAGAGAAAAAAATTTTGCTAATGATACAACCCCATAATTGATCTTTCTTCTTTGAACACAACTGTGAGATCCACAATGCCTCCTGAAAGTCTTGCATTAAGAGCAAAATTGCCAGAAACCATCCCTTCACCAGACTTTAAAATAAACTAGTTACTTTTATTCCTCGTAGGTAACAGAAGTTCCACTGTGCAAGCCAAGTTGTGATGAGGCATGTTTTAGCACCATGACTGCAAGGGAAGGCAACTCTTGGAACACGCATTTAATCTGCTCTGTGCTATCAATTGCTGTTTCTTTAAAATCTGTTCCAGAGATTGGCAGGGTTCACTGTCTGCCTACAAGGTGTTCTACAGCCCTTGAACTATTAAGAAGCATTGTAGGGAAATCATCTTACTGGTATTTTTGAAATCACTACAAAGGAGTTTGTCCATCACCAGTGTCAAAAAGCTCAACTATACTCACATCAGAAATGACACATTTTCATGACAATTTTGGTAAAAGTACTTTTACCATTAGAAATACAAATGAAAGACAACTTGCTGCAGGTTATAGTAGCACATCTCAAAAATAATCAAATATAGGTATATTAATTTTTTTCTTAACATTGGTTACTTATTGGAGACATACATTTAGTGGTTTTAATAACAATAAAAACAAAGTAAACAAACAAAAAATCCAAATTCTCTTTCCCCTCATGACTGGATATTTGTATTGACTCTCTCCTGTTCCTAGCAAATTACTTGGGTCAAGTACAAGATAGTCTTAATAGCATTTGTTATCATGCAGATGTCTGTCAAACAGCAGTATCTTACATTTCCAGTGGCATTTCTTATCTTTAAATGTCCATGTAAGTCTCCTGGTTTTAGCAGATATCTTGCCTACTGTTTTTTCCTTCTGACATTTAAATCAATAATCCTCCAATCAAATTAGTCATACATAAAAAGCTTACACCTATCTGCTAATTCACAGTTCTAAATGACAGATGAAATGCAATGTTATATGAAATATCTTACACAAAAACAGTATGTTCTCTATGCCCATGGTATAAAGGACACAAAGTAATGAGATTAAATTTCAGGAGGAAAAATTCAGGTTAGAAACAGGAAACTCGTCCAAAGAACCAGGGCACCTAAAACACTCAAGCAGGATGCTTAGGGGGGCTGTGACACACCTGTCATTGGAAATACCTAAGAGCATAAACAAAAATCTCCCTTGAAGTGTTACAGGTCTTGTCAATCTTGGTGTGAGTGAGACAAACCAAGTAACTTCTTGTTCTCCTTTCTACCCCAAACATTCTAGAATGTGCAAAAAGCATAGAAAATACAAAGTTCAAAAATTGAGCTAAAAAAAGTTTATGCTACCATCTAAATTACTATCTGAAGTTATATCTAGAACCTACTTCATTCTTTAAACACCTGTTAACAAAAAGCACATCCCTCAGGAACAGATACTTCTTAAGTAGAAAGTGGTATAATGCAAGGGAAAGCAAAAGCATCCAATATAACCAGTAGAACAAGTGATGAGACATTCACTTTTATTCTTCTTGCCCAGTTGGGATTTAAAAACTCATAAAAGTTATGAGTCACATGGCTTAGGTGACAAGAATTATAAAGAAAAGTTACGTAGTGCAACATTTCTTAATATTATTTGCATTCATAACAGCAAGATATCATTAAAATATTAATGAAAATGCCACTGACATATAGCAAAGTAGCTCAGACATATCTCCTGTACTCACGGCTTCAATTTCTCCAGGGATTATCTTCATACCATTCGCTACATATTTTGATATCAGAAACATTTGAAAAGTAGTAAGACAAGAAGAACCTTAAAAGCACGCACATATCCAGGAGGAGAAGTAACCCAAAGAAATCTGGATCCATGTTCCAGGGAGCCGAAGCACCACAGCACCAAGGCAGCAATCACACAGCTTGCTCCACTCCAGCAAAGAGGATCACCAGTCATCCCCACGTGCACCCCTTATATCTGCACTGCATTTCTGAGCTGCCAGTGCAGCTGCTTCTGCAGCGGCACCATAATAAACCCAATCCAAAGGCATGATCCAAGCTATAAAAGCTTCTGTAGTCGTAACTCCAGCAATGCTATTTACAACTACCTGCACTAGCTAAGCTCAACCTGAGTTCACTATGGTCAGGACTTAATACCATGAGCAATTGAGTTTGTTACATGAAAGGATGAAGGTGGAGAATGACCCTGGTTGCAGGGCTTATAACCCTCCCAGCTGGCCCAGCAGCAGCTGAATGAGGATGCCCATTCAAGCCTCCAAGAAGCAGGGAAAAGCGATTATGGTCTTTTGTCCTGCCACCAGAATGCAACTTGACATGACATTTCTGTGTTTAACAGCACCCCTGTCTTGCAATATTTTCCTCTGGGCAGATAAAATAGTCCATCCACAAAGAAACTGTAACTCTCTCCCACACTGTGAAAGGATGAATGGAGATACAACTAGAGGACACTGAGGAGTTTGCATCTAACAGAAGTTATAGCAGTATAGAAATTATAGGAGTAAAATATAGTTGCTGTTTCCTGGATGGAATGAGGTTTGCATGCTCAAATCCTACAATGAGAAAAGCTCAAAACCCACAATGAATCCCCATACACATAATCTGCAACTGGGAGAGTGTGCTAAGGGGGACTGAATGGAGGATAGAGCAGAGTGGAGAAATCATGGCCACACACTGTTGAAATCCTTATAGGGAGGAAACTCGATGGTACTTTGCAGCTGATAAACCATGTAACACCTGTCAGCCAGGGGAGAGAGGGGACAATGTCCTGCTGCTGAGCTGACAACTGTGGTGGAATCACTCCCTCAAATGAACGTGGTTCATTAAAACCTAGTAGTAATATTAATACACTCCTCCATCCCAAAGTTACATGACTCCAAAATAGAACCATCCCCCACTGGGCCTGTGCTCTATATTCTTTCTGATTGCATCTTTAAAAGTGAAAGGAGATAATTTTACACCAATCTGTAACAAAGGTATGCATGATTAGAGTCGCTCAAGTTCCACCTAAACATAAAGAAATAACATAAAAGTAGGTTAAGAATGGAAGAAAGGTGAGGGAAGACTCCATTGTAACTGCTGGGATCAGCTGATGCCCCATAGGGATGTCTATTGGGTAAGAACCACTCTACGTGTTCTGAATATTTTTTGGGGATTAGAGCTTGCTGTGTATTGTTTTGAATGCATTTTTGCACTCAATACTATCACCAACAATCCTTGAACCTTAATCTGTCATAATTTTATATTAATAAAGGGTGCTATTCCATAAACCATTGGTGTGAGTCCCTCACAGGCACTGGCAGTCACCTATAGCAGGGAACATACCCAAATAAAAGGAAGACCTGCTGAGGTGTTCCCCTTGTGCTGTTGGTGTTTTTCCCTCAGTCAGTCAAACCACCCTCCAATCCAGCAGCACTGCACAGTGAAAGGTCCTCATCAGACACAAGGTTTTTTCCAACTTTCTTGGGGTGTTAAAACCCCATGATAGACAAGTTAAACACTAAGGGTCAGGTCAATCTCCCCACACAAAGGATGAGGGAAACCTCTCCTTTTCACATAACACACACTCCTTTTTCTTTACTCTTTCATCACTTTAGAATATTTTACTGAGAATTATTTGGCAAAGAATAATTTATTTTAGTCTCTCCTAGCCCCTGTCACTTAAAAGCTGCTATAATCAAATTCTAACTCTATTTTCTGGTTACAAAGTAGTCCATAAGATTAAAAAGTTAAGAAAAGACATCTAACCTCTGTGCTTAAAAAAAGATTAATGGACAAATTGCCTGCTTTATGGGGACAAGGAAGCTAAGAAAAGTTCTCTGATGACAGTTACAAAAGAAGCAAGGTTTCCAATCTTCAAAGCCACATGGAAAAGATCAGTAAAACACTCTGGTATTTAATACTTTCATGTAAGCCTCTATAATTAAATGTTAGATTTTCTATTAGAGAAATGATAAGATTAAAGATGAGATGATCAAAGATTCAAATTAATTTGACTACTTTAAATACTCTAATAAAGTTGTTCTGTTGATTCTCAAACTAGCAGCACTTACATTAAGAATATTTCAGGGAATGCCTCATCACATTGTGAACTACAGTGTGTTCTTCTGGGCTAAGCATAAAATTTGCTCTTGTAGGGGGAAAAAAGAAAAACACACAAAGAGTTTCTGCTGATCTCTGCAGGTTAAAAGTGTAAGAAAACTTGTACTCTATTTCTTTCGAATTTTCTCAGCTTAATGGTGGTGCACTACACCCACAAAATCACTTTCCTAGAAAATAGTATTTTAACAGACCCATGCCTCTTTAATTGCATTTTTCACTCATTGTCAGGTTGAACATCTTTCTCAGCAGAGGTTCAAAACTGAATCAACAATGCAAACTCCACCTTGTTTCCCACCATGTGTCATGTGTGATGCACAGGCCTATCAGGACAATGAGGACATTCCCTTTTTATGTCAGCTAAAAAGGGGGCTCCTTGGACATCATAAACAGCTTACTCCATCTTCCCCTGTGTAAAACAGTATACTATAAGAAGTAACTAAAACACAAGAGTTTTAGTAAAGCAACAATACAATAGGCTATATTCCAGACACTTAGGAAAGAGGAAATGTCAATGGTATGAAAAAATTAGTTCATAAAAAGGTAAAGTTGTATAGCTCAGCTAATGGATAAGAATAAAACAAATAACACTCTGAAACTTTGTTGCTGAATGCATTACAAAGACTTTTTTACAACAAAAAGAAGATTTAAGATAGCTATGTATGATCCTTAAAACCTAAAAATAGTGCTGTGGAAAAGATTGACTCAAACAATTTTAGAGTTTTTTGGAAAATCAGAAAATATCAAAAGCACAAGTAGCTTGAAGAAGAATAGAAACCTCTGGAATCTGGAATTAAAAAAAAAAAAAAAAAAAAAAAATGAGTGATTTAGAGAAAAAAATTTAAAAAGCCAGACCGGGAAAAGAAACTGTGGTGCTTTTTCAAATTCTGCAAACCATGGCAAGCAGATCAAACCACTTTCATTTGCAAACATGCACTTTACTTAGGAGTCCTTCATTTTTTAATAATTTCTAGTGCCTGCAGTAACGTAACTAATGTTGCGAGGTCTTTTGGGGTTTGGTTTTTTTTTTTTGGTCAATTTTTCATCATTCACTTTATTACAGTTTTGGAGGTGTTTTACTTCAAAATACTTTCATATTTCAATATCTGATTTCTGTTTAATTTTTTTTTTTTTATTACCACTCTGTCTTTGAAATGCTTCCACAATTTCTATCTTCCCTCTTTCCTCCTGTTTCCACTTGCTTGTTTTCTAGACATCTGTTCTAAATGTGAGCTCTGGAAATGTGAAGAGAACATCTGCTCTTCCTTCCTCATGCAGCAGTGCCTTGGGTGGATCTATCAAGAATTTCTCCATATTAAGGGGTTATAAGAAAAGAAGTTACATCTCTCAGACTCAGAAAGGTCAGGATCATTAGAATTTCATCTATTCTAACTAACTCTTGGTAGAGAGAAAACTCAAAGCAATCAGGTATCACAGTATAGAAAAAATAGAGTTTTTAAACAACTCTCCCATCAACAGGTCTTTGATGTTAGGTTTGACTTCAGTTGGCACAGAAGCATAGGAAGGGACAGGGAATCCCTGATGGATTCTCAGAAACCTCTCTCCAGCCTGCTGAGGCTGATGCTGCTCCTGGTGGCACTCAGCCTTCTGGTAGTATCTGGGTCACTGGCCCCCTCAGTACTCAGGAGCTGGCAGTAACAGACATTTGTGACATCCAGTGAAAGTTGCAAAACACAGATTTTCTTATATCTTGCTCTGAACTTTCTTCCATGAAATTTTAACTTGAAATCCTATAAATATATTAAATCAATATTTTACTACCTGAGGTGCATCACCTATTCAACATTTCCCAGCATGTAGTGTCAGTAATATCAGTATTTTCCACCCACTTATTAACAACCATGTCTGTTATTGCTGATTCACCAATTTGTGTCAATCTTTTTGGCTGAAATTGCTATTACTAACCTATTAATCACTATTTTAGAAGTTTCTCTCTATTTTCTTTATGAAGTTCTGTTAATGCATTGAATCCAATAAAGAAATTGGAATATTTTCTGAGAAATTCAGAATTCATTTTATAGTATGATTTTTTTTCCTGTTCTCAGTGGTTCATAATGAATGAATAAACCTGATTTTAAGATTCCTGCTAAGGAGGAATATCCTGTCACCCAGTCAGTGACCTGTTGCAATATCTATTATTAGATGCAGTATTTAATTAGGATATACACTCAGGAGATCTGCTTAATCAGGATGTCTCCCAGTGAACACATTTAGGTCTAGCAACATTCATTGGCAATGACTTTTATAATGGGGATAGTAACTTTCCTTAATTGGGATATCTTAGCGTGAGTCAGTGTGTTAATCTAAGTCTTGTAGTACTTCTCTGACAAGAGCTTTCAGATTTTCTCATGCTGTGACAGAAAACACATGAAATATCTATTGCCCTGGTTCTGGTCATGAGAGCCAACTTCTTCCTCGTGGCTGGCACAGTGATGCATTTTGGTTTTAATATAACAGTAAATGTTGAGGATACACTGATGTTTTTGTTGCTGCTAAGCAGTGCTGACCCTAAGTCAAGGACTTTTCAAGTTTCCCATGCTCTATCCCAGTCTCTCCTTCTTTTTGGAAGAGGAGGCCAAGCAGTTAATACTCAGATGGTTTTCCCTCTACCTTGCTGCTTCCTGGGATGACCCTTTTTACCCCTGTGGATGGGTATGTAGAGAAGATTGCAAGCCAGCTCATGTAATGCGCAGTTATTGGGTTGCCTGCTTTTCTCTTCTACATCCTTTAAAAACCCTCTTTTCCTATCTTGAGAACCACTTTAGGGTCATCAACAGGGCCCAGTTGTGACAGCTGATGATCAGAACAGACCAAAAGCCAAAAGCCGTAATTTCTCACTGGAGGTCAGAGTTTAGAGTTGGCTAAAGAAAAACTACTCTGTATCCACATATTAGAGAAGAAAAAAAGCAAGCAGCTGTGTTATATGCCTTGATTAAACTGACTCTTTATTCATCACCAATTCTGCCAGCCTCAGATGAAGAAACCCTACCAACAGGCAATTTTAAAAAGAAACAAAATCTGCAGCCTTTATGTGCACATATTCAAGTTCCATCTCTATGAACATCTATTGAAATATTCTGAGCTAGAAATTTACTGCTCATTGACAATCTAAGATAACCAGGAGTTTATTGATCTCTCCTTTTCCTCCACTAAGAGAAAGAATGATCAAGAGCTGCTGTTGAGATGAAATGCACCATACTTAACATCAAGTATAATGCACAAAAATAAAAAGTTTAGGAATAGCTAAGTTACTGTCAGCACAACATCAGTGAATTACTTTTCTTATTTTTTTTCCCCTTCTCTACCTTTGCCCCCTAAATTCAACAACAGATGGAAAGAAAGCAAAAGATATGAACATCCTGGGAATGCACAAAATCCTGTGTGATTATGCAAGCATATCCACAGAAGCAGGTGCAGTTACTTGTTCACTTGAGGTCTGAGTTGGCTGGATATAGGCCAGCTCCAGTCCAAAACTTACAGAACCATGTTACCTGGTTATTATTTTAGGATTAGCACTACGATAACACATGCTGCTGGCTTGCATTCAGCTGTCTGAGAGCACAGATGGAACAGGAGCACAACTGTCCAAACCTGTACACGTAAACATGGTCTGCATGTCACTGCAGATCTCCATTTGAGGAGCTAGGACACGAACTCCATGAGCTATACACAATGAATCCAATTCTCCCTTTCCTAATATCCACACAGGAAGTAATGACACAAGAAATTGCTCCCATGAGTACAGGTATTAAAGGAATGAGAACCTAGCTTATAGCATCTTCAAAGTATACTAATTTTACCCACTTACCTAGTGCCCGATTGTTTCCTTTTCCACTTCTTGAGGGGTTTTTTCCTTGCATTTAAGTATGTCCAGGATAGATTCTGATCCCACAATATGAGGCCAAATACAATATTTCATGCCTGGACAGTTAATACCTGGCAGCACATTACAGAACCACTTCTTGATTCAAATATCCCTGAATAGAAATTATGTCAATAGAAAGAAATTATATTAAAAATTTATTGTCTATTTATATTGATATTTTGTATAGAGGCTCCCCATTTTATGACTCTATCTGGCAGGGTACTTGAGGAAATTCTGGATGGAAACAGCATTTTGACCTCCTAGTGGTAACTGGAGAGTGGGTGGCATTTTATTTAGACAACCTACTTGATCAGAAAATCCTTCATGTCTGATCTCTCTCCTCTTTCAGCATTCAGTATTGAATGTTTTATAAAATGAAAAGGTTTATATGACCTTTTCCATTCAGTTCCTATTCTGAGATGCAATTATTTTATTTTAAAGAAAATCTAGAACTTATTATTAACACCTGGTATTATCTTCTGCACAGTATACTCTACATCATCTAAATGTTTCCAGTTCAAACCGATACTTGAGGTTGAAATGGTGAATTCTATTTTCTTTTGTTTTCTGCTTAGCTTCTGAATTCCCAGATGCAGAAATTATCTTTTTGCACAAGTTACCACACCATTAGCAGTCTACAGCATTCAGTAAAAAAATTTCCAGATATGGCTGATAGTATTCAGCAATGGAATTATCTTATTTTTGGCTATTAAACAATGCAATTGTTTTTGTTCTACAAAGGATATCTTCACTTCCTGAAAAGAGAAACACAAGCTAGTTCAAATCACCTCTTGACCTTCTCTTCAGTGAGCTCCTTATGTTTCCCATCATAAGATATACTTTGCAGATCTTAAACATTTTCCTTCTCTGAACCATCTATTTTAACTGCAGGACTCAAAACTGAGTACATTATTTCAATATTGGTCTCACTAGTACATAGAGAGGAAAAATCTCTCTGCTATTCTAATACTTCATTTATATACCTAATTATGCTTTTATAACCCAGCTAGCCAAAGCTCCTTACTGGATATTTTTCTCCTTGTACTACCCTGCTTTTAAATGTCTCAAAATAATGTGGCTTAGGTGTACACATCTTTTTTGTTTGATCAATATTGTTCATTGGTATAACTTGTTCTGAACATTCTACAATTTACTTTATTTTATCATTTCATTATTCTTTATATTACCCATAAGCATGAGCAGCTCCCCACCCAACAAGTCCTGCCCACCTCAATCTTAATCTTTTATATTGATACATGGGAAATACATCTCTGCTTCTGTCCAAATCATGCATAGGGAGTTTATAATAGGTTTTCAATAGCTTATTCACTGAATTAATTAAGTAGGTTATAACCCTTTCAGTTATACACTGTACACCCTGTGTAATGTCTGCATTTACATACCAGTGTAAGGCTTCTATCTAGGAGGCTAAACTCTCCATACTGAAGACCTTCCAGAAGACACCAGATTTTTTCCAGACTTCACAGGTCACCTGAACAGATTGGCCTTGCACCTGCACTAAGTAAGATGATGAAATTTAGACCACAGGATTCTTCTTTCTTCATCCTACCTCCACCTGCAGTCAATTTCATGTGACAAGACATCCATAGAGTAGCATTACAGCTCTGTAGCACTGTCTGCACTCCTGTTTCTGCAGGTGGATGAGAAAGGAGTTAGGGCTTGTCTGAAAGAGACTCACTGTGAGGTGAAAAAGGCAACATCAGGCATAAAAAAAACTAGAACACTAAACTATCTTGCCAGACTCCTGCTCAATTCTGCATGATTTATCAATAAGACAGATCTTCTTATTATTTTCTTGACTTGAAAGTCTTTGAAATAATCACACGGGAATAAAAATTTCCAGTTTCAAGCTTTGATTAGTATTTTTGAAGAATATTCTTGTAATATCCATACAGTCAAAATATCTGCAAATGCCTGTGCTATGTGTACATGCTTATGTGCACAAACACACACAGAATGGTAACATTTCTGTGGAATTTGACAATTAAGCAATTACACTGGAGGGTCTGAGGTTATCTACTGTAAACCTTTTACATACCCCATTATTAACCACCTTTTATATATCAGATTATTAACCTGATCAAAAAAATGTCAACACTGCAGGAAACATCTTTGGTCATATCATGAAGCGAAAACAGTAGAATTAGGTTTGAGAAGAAAGATTGCCTGACAAGTTCTCCTAATTCTGAATTCCTATTTTAACCCTTAAATGCAAGTCTATTTATTTTGAGGAACCAAAATTGTTGCTTAAATGCTACTCAAGCAAACAAAGAGTTTGAACTAAGAGATACTACATGTGAACATGCAGGATTTTCATAAGTGCTACAAACATGCTTTCTTCCATCCAAGAGCATTTGTTCAACCACAAAAAAATTGGAAAGACATAGAAATGGAAAATTTATTAAGCAAATACACATTTTTTTGTTTTATTCAAAGAAGATAAAAAGTAAGGTTAAAATTTCCAAAAAAAAGTGTTTCTCAACATCTTCCTAGCCTTGCTCATCACAGTGATTCTGACTGGCGACATATAACATTTTACAGTTTTTCCTGAAGCTGAGAAGCTTCCTGAAGCTGAGAAGATGTCAGTGGGAGTTGATGATGCTGAGTGATCTTACCAGCACCTTAAATAATTGTATGCTGCATTGCAGATCTTAAGTCTGGTGTAGTTACATAAAATTATATGAACAGATTGTGAATAAATTGTAAGTAATACAACAGATTGCGAAAAATTTTAAGCAAAATCATATTCATCTTTTGATATTGCTGTGCTGGGTTTGGCTGGGATAGAGTTAATGAGCTTCCTAGTAGCTAGTATGGAGCTTTGTTTTGGATTTGTGATTAAAACATTGATAATGTAGGGATATTTTGTTATTGCTGAACAGAGCTTAGAGTCAAAGCCTTTTCTGGCCTCACCCCACCAGTGGGGAGGCTGGGGGTGCACAAGAAGTTGGTAGGGGAGAGAGCCAGCACAGCTTACCCTACCTGAATTAAGGGATGTTTCAGACCACATGGCACCATGTTCAGCTCAGATAAAGTTGAGGGAAGAAGAAGGAAGGGAGAAGGACATTTGGAATTACATCTTCCCAATTAACTGTTGGATGTGATGGGGCCCTGCTTTCCTAGATGTGACTGAACTGCTGCCTGCCCATGGCAAGTAGAACTTATGTGTGCTTTACCTATTAAACTCTCTTTATCTCAACCCATGTATTTTCTCATTCTTACCTCCTGATTCTGTTCCACATCCCACTGGGAAAGGAGTGAGCAGCTCATTGGTGCATAGCTCTTGGCTGGGATTAAACCACAACAACTGTACAGTCTGATTATATAAACAGCTCATGTTGCACATTGCAAAACATATAAACATAACTAAACAACTGCTTTTCCAGTTGCTGTCATATACATGAAAACTTTTAAAATAGAGCAACATTCCATTTTGTTAGAATACCCTTTGCATTTTTACAGTTCAGCTGGGCACCTTGTCACAAGTGATCATACATCTTGATGCTTTTTTAAAGTTTTTTAAATCAATACAAATATTTCTTCCTTACATTAATTGCATTTCATATAGCAAAACTGATAAAGACATTTCTATTTTCATCACAGTTTATTCCTCTTCTCCAGTCCTCATCCATGGAAAGATTTGTTGGCCGGAGAAATATTTTTCTGTTCAAGATATTTAGCAGATATGACTCCTTATATCCAAAGCAAACATTTCAGTGCTATTTAGTCTAAATAACTTCTATTATTATAATTTTTATAATTATCTCAAGATTTTCAAGAAAACAAGTCAAAAAACTGCTAATATTCATTTACTACCTTTCCTTCAGGTACTAAAAACAAAACAAAAAAATCAAGATCAACCTCAATTCCCTTTAAAGAAAAGAGGATGAAACGTTTGAGGGTACACTCACAGAGAATTCAAGTGGACGTAAGTTACACAGAGAAATTCAGTTACAGAGAGAGAAAGAGAACAATTTGTTTCTCAGTAATTCATTCATTTCTCAAAACATTTTTCTTTGTTGATGCTATCCTGCTTTTTTTGAAGGGTTTATCAAAAAATCCTATGTTCTTAAATTGACAATTTTACATGGTAGATATGTTGGAACAAAAAGGAAAAAGGTGTCATATTGTCTCTGTGCATATAAAATCCTTTAACTCCTTTCTTGGTCACTAAGTTGCTGGTAACACTGTTACAATCTCTTCTAACACATGGGAATATTACAGATATAGCAGTAAGGTGTCCACTTCCAGTCACCCAGAAATGCTTGTCAAAGGATCAGTGAACAATATTCCAGATTTTTCACAGGTAAAACACTAGGGCAACTGTAGATGAGGTGTCTAGCTTCATGTTATCTCTCACTTTGAACAAGATCCAGACTAATTTGAAATAGAGATTTTAGGCACTTAATATCTCAAGGACAAATACCACTAGAACAACCAAGAAAACCAGTTTGCTTGGACTCTTACATCAAGTGCTGTAAGTGTATAGAGAGATGAAAACTCCTTGCATTCCCAAAATTGCATCCCTCTTGAGCATGTGTACGCTAAGCAGTGGGCCATCCCTGCCTCAGAGCTAGATATGGCTCCCATGGTCACCTTAAAGCAGTAATAAATCACCTTTAAGTCTGCTTTGGCTGGCATGCTCTAAGTTTAACATAGGAGTATCAAGTCAAACACAAAACACTCATTTAATTCCAATATTTCTTCCATGTGATGGCTGATCAGCTAACACCTAGGTTGATACTCAAGGAAGATAGGCAATCTCTAAAGCTATTCTACGTCATCAAAATCCTTCTCAACTCTTAGACATCCTAAACAACCTTCTTTGGTTCTATGCTGTATTCTTAACCTTTCATACTTTCTGTATCTTTATACGATTTTGTTATATTTCTATCACAAATAGAGACAAATTCTGCTCTTCAGAGCGGGTTCTTTTCACCATCCTCTCTAAGAACAGAAATTATGTAAAAAATATGAAAAAATTGAAATAATTTTATTAAATTCTTTATGCAGAATTCATTCAACAAAAATGGGAATCCAGAGCTGTTTTAGGAGCTGCAAATGCCTCCTCTCCTGTGGGCACAGCCACACCTGAGGCACCAAATCTGCCCTTGCAGGGGTGGCACAGGGGCAACAGGCAACTCATGTCATTTGGGAACCACAGCTGGTGGCAAAACAACCTACCCAAAAATACCTAAATATCACTAAGTACCTTTCTTTCAGCCACTGAACTCTGCCCTTTTTCTGATAATAGGAAATCGCTCCACAGAATAAAAAATGGTAACATGACAAATAAAAATACCACATATCAATGCAATTTCTGTTAATGTAGGAATAATATATATGACTTTAACAAAATTAAAGTATAAAGAAGCAATAAATGGAGGAAAATTAAAAAATCAATTTTGATAAAAATAAAGATTTTTTTATATCAAGTTTTTTTCAGTATCAATAAAGATATTTTTGGGAGGAGGGGAAACAACACCAACAGCCTTCATAGCCACCACAAATGAAGTCTAAATTTTCCAGTTGTATTAATCAAAAACAAATTTCAGTCTTTAGTGTTCCTTCCCAAGGTAATACTTTTGGGCTACTAAAGACCTTGATGGGTAGCCATGTCTTTTTTCTGATTTTTTAGTGTCTTTCTAGTTCCAAAGTGCCCAGAACTGTAACATTTTTTTAACTGTAGTGTTAGCAGTTCTCAGCAAGGGGCATTGTCACCTTTTGTTCCAGCTGAGACACCTCTAAATCTAAAAATCTTAGACTTTTTGATGCCATATTTCACAACAAACTTGTATCTAATTGTCTATTATTGCCCATAGGTTTGCTTTTCACCATTATTGATTTCCATCAATCTTCTTCCTGTTGTTTGGGATTATTTTTTCTCCAGATATAATCAATCCTATTTCCTGGTCATTCTTAAAATCTTTTCTAGGATCCTGCCAGTATAGTTCTCTGAAACTTCAGGGGTTTTACATGAAAACATCCACGGAGTATGCGTATGTATAATTAACATTTTCTCATTCTTTCCTATTAAAATAAAGATGATTGCTTTAGTGAGGAACAAAAATGTCATGATTCAAAGGCGTAGAGAAGGATTAGAAAGTCACTTGGTGCCAATGTCACCTTTTGGAATTGCAAAAAACCAGTGGGACTGCTCCAGTAGTTGACACACCCGGAGGAGCTCAGGCATTGTGTGAATAGCAGAGTTCAGCCCACACTAAGTGTGCACTGTGACCTTGTATTTTTCACCAGGTCATGGCAGGTACAGCACTGAGTAAGCAAAAAGCTAAGAAAGCCACACCAGAAAACCAGAGGTTTCTTAAGTTACAGCAGGGAATTAGGGGAACCAACTGTTGAGGCCAGACAGTTTCTCCATCTCTGGAACTCTCCCACTTAGAAGCTCAGAAGATATACAGCATCCTATTTAACACCATGAAATACAGAACACATTGGATTTTGCATGCTCATTTCCATAAAGACCAGCTGTAGTTGCAATATAAAATCAGTCAAATTTTTACTGTTGCAAAACAAATTCCGAGTATTTATTTACTTTTGGACTGTGAAAACCTGCATTTTTTGAGACCTGCATTCTCATATAAAAAGAAAAAAGATCTAAAAACAACCTGCTCTAAGAAACAGATTTAATAGGTTGGGGTCTTTAAAGTTGTTCCTTGATGTGGTGATATTACTATCAGATATATTACTTTGACAAATCTCTATGGCAAAGCTATTTTGATTTCAAGCTTTACTTTTCTAACTTTTCTGTAACAAGATAATTCTTTCTCCTTTATTTACTTGTGATTTCCTTTCTGAACTTTATGAAAAGAAAATATTTTTCAGTATTAAAGTTTTAAAATTTTCTGCAGAAAACCATGTATCAATTTTTGCCTTATAATGCAGCATAGAAATCAATCTTAACTAGAGTTTCCTTACAGATTTCCACTGCGAGACCCTTGTTGTGATTCAGGTCATCCTGAGGCTTCAGTAATGAGCGCAGGAAATGGCAGCATTTTTGCTGGGCAGGTTCAAAATAAGTCAGTGACAGTCCACCTACTGAAAAAAGGGCATCGAATATTTTTCAGTTTCTCAGCTCCAGCAAGACATCCAAATTTTTAAAAGCCCCCTCTAAAAAGAAATGTTTCAGTCAAGTTTTATTATATTTTTTACTTCTCCATAAGGCAAGAAAACAAATAACTTTCTTCCTGTTCCCTGTAGAAGACCTTCTCACTGTATACTTTTGCTACAACTCCGTGAAATCATGTTGGTTATCAATGCAAATCTCAGTAGAAAGGATTATCTAACTATATGTAACTAAAATGAAAGAACAGAAATACAGTGACAGTGATTATATTTCTCAATATTCATTATCATAATTTATCCAGTCACAGTTTATAATAATTCACATCCTGTTTTCATATATTATGAAGTTTTTGGATAGGGACGTTCTCTGTTCATCAATACTGTGAGCTGTATGTGAGGAACCTAACTTTTATTGAAACCTTTGGGAGTTATCAGGAGTGAAAAAGAACTAAAACCAGCTCATAGAAATAAGATTAAGGAAAAAAAAAAAAAAAAGACTGCAATCTTTTCAAGCAACACAAGAAAACCAGCAGTTTGATTAAGCCTAAATGTCATAAAAAAATATCATAAAGATCTTTCTTGGGTTTGGATGACTTGGAAGAGGCTCAAAACAGACTGAGGGAAGACAACTGGCAAGTTATGATGCACTTTGCTTCCCAGATTACATTAATCATGTCTTTCATCACTTTTTTATACACAGTACATTTCATACCTAGGTTAAACGTGTTAAAAATGTGAGATCCCTGAGCACACTTGGCAAATGGAAGCCATAAACACTTCAACTAAGTGTATGTCCTAAGTACCCTCCAAGAGAATTCAGAACAGCTATAAAGTTTGTTAGCCCTTGTTCCAATGTGTATTTTATGCATTTTTAAGATTCTTTTTGACTTCACAGTCCTTGATCCCCATTTTTTTGTGTTATCTATCTACAGATTCTCACACAGATGCTATCAGTGCTCCCCAGTACAGAAGCAGAAGGAGAATGAGTGTTTCTCACTTCAAGAAGAGAACTGTGCCAGGCAAAAATTAGAATGCAAACCAAGCCATCATGACACTAAAACCAAAGGAGTTAGAGTAGTGTGAAAAATCAGTTTCATACAAAAAGTTCAGTCTTGGACTGTACAAGCCATTTGGGTTTTTATGGAACTGCCACATAGACCAATTATAATCAAATATGTTGGTATATTAATGTAAAAAAATATTTTCCACTTCTCCCCAACAGATTCTCACATACATGCTCTGGAGAGGAGTTACATCACATTAGGAAAGAATCACATATCCAGGCTGATGGTGCAGTATTATAAGTGATGCACTAAATTTATGCCCCTCATAATTTGTTAATGTGCATTTACCTCAAGTGACATCTCATAAATGATGAAATTACAAAAATGGATCATCTTGCTGGAAAGCTTGCAACTCTCTCAGATGGAATTTTATCATTCAAGTCTTGAAAAGCACAATTAAGAAATTTGGTCACATCTGAAGACAGAGCTGGAAAATTTGCAGAAGTAACCTGAGGAAATGTTGTCAGATGTTTTCAGTTTCCAAGTACAACCCAAAAGTAATGTCTGTCATTCTAAGAAAATGGTTTGTGAGCCACATCAACATCCTGTAGCTTTGAACAGTAGATTACTGATAAAATTCAGACACTGAACCACATGATGAAAGCAGTCCTTTTATAACAATAGTTCAAAAAAATAAACTCTAAACGAATAAACAAAACTAATGACTGACACATAAAGGAACTCTGAGAATTTCAGATACACATAAAGGAACTCTGAGAATTTCAGAGCTCAGAGGATTTTCAGACATGTTAAGTTCTATCCCTATTAAAGGCTTCATTTGAAAATTCAGGTTCTCAGACTGAAAATCAGTCCTGCAAACCCCATTCAAATACCCCAAACTGCTCTAAAAATGTTATGATTACACTGAAAAAACCAGTATGAAGGCACATTCTCCTTTGTTACAAGAAGTTCAGTCTCTTCCTACACTAGAAGACTGGAAAGTTATGCAACATGGTTGACAGTTGTCCTGGTAGGAAACTGGGACTGATAGGCTCTGCTGCTGGCTAAACAGAACAACTCCTCCTACACAGCAAACTCACAAATAGCTCAGTGACAACTTACCACACTTTACAGAACCACTGTGCATACCCTTCTTATTCTTTCTCCAAGATGCTTCACTGATCTTTCTTGACAACTTCTGACACTTGATAAGAACTACACATACATTCCTATCATCCTTTACGAGCCTATTTGTTGCCAGCATGATCCTAGATCCCAAATTTTAAACACAAATAATTTATGATAACTCATAATGTGATAAAAAGGTGAAATAATAGGTCTTATCCTCAGCTTAAATCTACAAAGAAGATAAAAAACATTGGCATTATTTGGATGCAAGCCTGCCTGTCTGAAATGAGAGAGGCATAGGTAGCCTCCCGATCGATTTTGACTGTCCCATAGGCAGCCCTGCCAATAAGATGACAGAGTTGTCACTTTCAAAACCTCCTAACAGGGACTCCTTAGCAAGGTCTGTTTCTTAGTGATTCACACTTTAAATATATTTTAAAACTCCTGCTTTGATGTGCCTACCTTCTGCTCTCTCTAGAGTCCATTAGAGGCCATACTGTGTTTTCCACTAAGTGGTGACAGGTCTATCACCTTGAGAATACACTGCTCAAGGTAGTGTTTACCACAAATAAACAGGGGACAATTTCTGCATCTGGTGAGATGACCAGAACACAAGTCTTTAGTTTCATGAAACCATCAAAAACACCATGAAGGACTCTGACAAACATCCTCTAGCAAATCTTGCGGTCAAATTTCAAATATTTTCATATCCACTACACCAGTAGTTTCCAAGATTTTTTGATCATGCACATTTATCAGTAAAAAATTTTCAAGTGCATGCCCCATATGTATTTATTTATAGACTATATACATGTACTACTGTACGTCTACTGTGTATGTGTGTATATATATATAATTATTAATAATAATATTGTATTATTATAATAAAAATATCCAGAAACAAAAATTTTTAAAGGGTACATTAAAGACAAAATATAACACTACTGTTACATTTGGTGTTTGGGGTTTATTTCTTTTATTTTAATATTACTAAAAAAACCAATCTTTTTTCTCCCCAACAGGTTGGTTGGCACACCCTCTGTAGCATGCAAACCCCACTTTGGAGATCACTGCATTAGACCACCCTTCTCTGCCAGATAACCTGTGTCTGTGCTATGGTTACACCACTACAGGGATAAAATAGAAATACAATGCATATTTATCAGAAATTTATTATATGGCATCATTGTACCCTAGAGGTTACTGAGACCCAGAAACACAACCCTTTCTATTACCTTTATTATGGGTACTCTGCTGTACAGAAGCAGGGTTGGGCAGACAGCTGTAGAAAGCAGGAGAGTGCATCCTAAGCAAATCAAAATCAGAATCACTAGTGAACATCTGTTAGTGCCAAGAGGCACTCATGTGATTGTTCCATGTAGACCTCATTGCCCTTATTTTCATTGTGCTGTGAAGCAGTATGAGTGGAGCGAGACCGTATAGGGAGCAAAAACAAACTGCCAAAATGTTCCACTAGCCTTAGGCCTGAATATTTTGTCTCTTCTCCAAAAAGTATATATAAATCAGGTAATCACAAATGACAGTAGCATCACTGAAATTTTAGTGTCTAAAAGTTAGAATACAAAGTAGTCATTTAGGCTCTGTTTATTATCATTGGGTAGAAGCTAGGCCCTACCAGAGCAGTGCTAATTTCATCCCATTTCAAATACTTAAGTCAAATAAATTGGTTTCTGAAGTTGCCTTCATCTTTCTAAGCTGAATGTGAGGCAGGTCATGATAGCAAACACTATCACAAATACATGGTGCTGAAACCTTAACTTAGGACAGCTGAGCACCACCCTGCCTGCCTACTGCACATGCCACATAATATACACTTGAAAATGCTCACTGTGTATATAAGCAGCTTCATTTATTACCCTGTGTGCTGGTTCTGACTAGGATGTAGGGGTTTTTTCCATAGTATAAGACTATGTTTTGGATTTGTGCTGAGAACAACATTGATAACACAGGGATGCTTTTGTTATGTTATCATTTCCTGAGCAGTGATTACAGAGTCAAGACCTTTTCTGCTCCTCAGCCCAGCTCACCAGAGAGTAGCCTGGGGATGCATAAGGGCATGGGAGGAAACACAGGCAGGAAGCTGACCCCAATTTACCCAAAAGACATTCCCTACCATATGGAGTCATTTCTAGCATTCAGAGCTGGGTGAAGAAGAAAATGTTGAACTGTCTTTATCTCAACCCACGAGTTTTTTCACTTTTACTCTTCCAATTCTCTCTCTCATCCTGTTGCAGGGTGGAAGAGTAAGCAAAGAGTTGTGTAGGGCTTAACAGCACATGGGGTTAAACTACCACACCCTACATTCTCCTGACAGGAGCACCAATGAGACAAAAAACTAGGCTACCACTATAATTTTGTCACTGTCACCCTGTTTTTGAATTGTTTTCTGTTATAGCTCTTATTTAATTTTGGCATTTAGAATACATTGTATACCAACAGTATCAGCACCCAGAGAGATGTCTTGTGCATTCACAATGATCACGGCTTTCTGACCTTTAGACAAGAAGTAGCAGAATTAGTATTCAAGTGATTATTCCCATTTTGGTAACATCTACAGGATTGTATCATCTTACTGTATACTTTGGACAAACTATCTGCCTTGTCAACCCCTGAGCCAAAAAAAAAAAAAAACCAAAAACAAAAACATAGAGAATTTATACATCATACAAAAGAGCTAGTGCCACATCAACTGCCTTTGGTATGCCAGTTAGGAGGAAAAAGAAAAGTTAGAAGAAAGCTGAAGACTAGGGAAGGAGGACAACGAGGGAACGAGGGAAGGGAAAAAGCAAGAGGAAGGACAAGCAGTGAGAATAACAGGACAAGACAGCCCAAGGGAGTAAATACAGAGTCTGTCAAATGAAAACAGCAGTTTTCACTGTTCAGTGCATCCAGAGCAGCCTCTTACCAGCAGTGAAACGAATGGTCAGTGGGCTGAGACAGTGGGTTTCTCTACCACATAACAAAAGCTTTTATCTAAAGCTTTTATCTACAGGCAAGACAAGTTCTGGCACTTCCAGATATCAGATCTGCTCCAGAAAGATGTGCAGAAGACCTTTCTGTTAATACACCTGTGATCTGAGTATAGAGAAAAAGAATACAATCACAGACAGGTCTTTGTCTACTTTCAGCTTGGTCTACTGCTGTTCCTGCCACTCTCAAGCACTTTCTAATCATCAGCATGACCACAGGCATGGTTGGAACAGACAAAATATGTCCCTTGGGAAACAGACCTGTTTACTATTCATATTATCTGAGGCATCTTTTCCTCTTTTTGCAATGCAAAAAATGCCTTTGTCTGATACAGATATTCTCAATACCCACAACAACTCATGTCTCATTTCACTGCTGCAAGTTCTATTCAGTTTTTGGCAATCTTTTAGTACTATTAACACAGTAAAGCTAAAGAAACGAAATTTTTAAAATACCCAAATATTAAGGAAGATAGAACCATTTTGTACTTCTTTTGTGTCTCAGTTTTTAATAGCTCTATCACTCTGCTGCCAGTTCACTGCCACAAAAATGGTATTAATTGCAGTAGTCATGTACCTAAAAGGTCAGAGTGCTCTTTTACCTTAGACCTTTAAAAACAAAAGCTTCCTCTTATTCTTTTTTTATTATTATTAAAAATCTCTCTCAACCTCAGAAATAATACTGTCTAGCCTCTCGTAACAAGTAGCTGTTATTTTATACTTCTGATATATGCTTGAATATATGCTATTAGGTTACCTATTTAACAAGTAGTTTGGCCAAATTTTACTAAAGCGCCTCTCCCATTGCTTCAGGAATTGTTTTCCCATCCCAAGAGTATAAGTTATTGTTTCCTCCTAAATCGTTACTTTAGGTGTTGTAATTTTTAAAACTTGCCAGGTTCCACCCCTGAAGTATCTGGAAATGTAAAAATGAGTTCTCTCGCAGGCAAATTTCTATCACTTAAAAAGACTAAAACATTCCAGAAGGGAGGCAATCCTATATATGGTCATGAAACATATAAAAAAATCACAATACTTCAGAAAATATTTAAAGGTACCATTTTGAAGAGAAGATATTCTTAAAACAGATTATCAGTTGCTTTTGCTTCAGGGAGCTTAAAAGCACTGTCTGTGTTTAATTTTCATGTGTCACTTTAAAGATCTACAGCCCGGAGTAACAGAAGGCACCCCAAATGGTAAAGCTTCCACTTGAACAAGACAGGTAACCTTATCTTAGACTGCCTCAAATTTGTTGAAACCATTTGTAACTAACTTTTCATGTTCTTCGTTAATTCATATCTTTGTAGCTTCCTGTAACATACTACAAGTAAAACTGAAATAACAAATCCCTTAGGTTTCAGGCTATATTTTTCTGTCAGAGAGAATCTTTGTAGCCTTTGTTCATTGTTCATATGCCTGCTTTAATAGCCCTCTTGATTAAAATAGTCTTAGCAGTAAAATGTAAAATGAATATATATCACAGGGCTTGTTTTCTCAAATATATTTTAAGAAATGAAGAAAAAAAAAAGGACTAATGAATTTAACAAATGACAAAAGTAATTTTAGGCTTTCACAAAGACCACTGCATGAATATTTTGTATATTTAGGGAAGTCTTCAGTACATACTTCACCTCTTGACCTGCAGACATTTTAATCTGCATCTTCTAGCAATTTGGTTTTGGAGAGACTATTTTCAAAAGAACAGTTACCCTATCAACAGGTGACATACTGTAAGAACATATGTATGGTCTGTTCTTCAGTGAATTTAAGGTATTTTCTTGCAAATATTAGGGCTTTCACTGGTATTTAAATTTTATCTCTTTCAAGTTCCCATTTTCAGTAACTGTAAGAGTGCTTTGTTTTTATTTGCAGACTTACCTCATTTATCTCCAAGAAAGATGATCTGTTTAGTATTATCGAAACTTCATCATACTTAAAGCATAGTTTGAAACCCTGGCTTTTGCTTTGCAACCTGGGAAAACATGAAGCAACTACAACAGACACAATTTATCTGTGATTAGCTGCGGTTTCTAAAAGCCTTATACTACAAAACCACCACTATTTCCTACACACAGGGAGGTTGCTACTTTTTCCTCTGAGTAAACAGTGAGAAAGGAAATATTCTCAGTAGACCAAAGGGCTGGGGTCTTCATTTTTTATAAGCCAAAAAAGAGATAGAGATGTAAAGTCAAGATGGTCAAGTGTCTTCTCACAGTCCTACTATTCAGATGGATTGCCTCCAGAGTCTAAATATCATCAGCCAGAGGTTCAGTAATCCAGAAGTTAAAGGAAAAAAAAATTAAAAAGGAAAAAAAGAAAAAATAAAAAGTAGGGGGGCAGTCTTTGCGGTAAGGTCCATGTTTATTACCCTGATACAGGTCAATAATCATCAAAATATCTAAGATTTTCTGAATTCAGAAAAAAATGTTCAGTTACTTCTTACTTTCTTAGCTTTATAATGTTTCTGATTTATGCAAGCAATGGATGAATGGCATCTTCCAGTTATTCAAAAGAAGAGAAAACATGAATATGCTCTACATACTGATTCTTCTGTTAAAAAGATAATCTTCAAATTTGGTAGTGGAGAGTTTGGCTCAGTGACCAACAAACTGAGCTGCAGCTCAGATAAGCCTTTGGGTTATTGCTGTGCTCTATGGTCATCGCAGTGGGCCTGACAGATGGGCACCTTGGCTGATTTCCGCAGTAGCAGATATGACCTCAGTTTTATACAGTCCAACAGTCTTTAATAGCTCTTAAAATTCACTCCCATGAAGACTTGTAGTTCTTTAACCATGACATCTCCTTCCATAGTCTTTTTTATGGTTCAGTTTAGCTGTCTCAACACAGATTTAAAACATTGACTCCATTTGTTCTTTATATCTTAATTGCATAATTAAACCAAAAGACTAGGATTTAAAATGTAGAAAATGTAACTTTTTTCATCATAGTCCATAACCCAATCAGTTCAGTTCTTTACCAAATGGTTTCAGGGACTGCCATAACAGATTATAAAGCTGTAAATCATCTGTATGTAGTATATCCAGAAAGCAATTTCAGTTTGAATTAAAAGATACCAACAGGTGTGCAATTCCTCTGACTGCCAGAAAGGACTGTCCAAATACATCCCAGTCTGTATTTTTCCAGACACTCAGCACCACATTTTCTTTAGCTGCAGTTCATGTTCTACAGTCAAAGGAAAATTTGTTCCCAATGATATTGTGAGACAGCTGCTACACATGGCATCACTGCATGCACTGTCTGTTGTAATCACTAACAACAAAATTTAATGCTACAGAGTGGTACACATTTGAAGTGCATGTAGTTGTTCTTTTTTTTTTTTTTTCAAATGTCAGTACCACTAAAGATGGTGAAATACTGGAATTTGTGATATTTCTGTTCTGTAACCTTGTACCTGCTACCAGGGAAGGGCCTTGAGATCACTTTATCTGAATGCAGAGGTTTCAGGAGAAGAAGCTTCATTAATGGCATTAATCTTTCAATTAATTACATAACGATAAATAAATTAATCTCTACAAAGACACTGATAATGTTCCAAAATTATTACTTGATTAAGATAACTATATTAATTGTTTTGTAATGGCTAGTATCCCATAATTCTGCAAAACCCATTTCACATTCAGCAACATTGCCTTGGTTCTGAAGGCATGAACACCTCACAGAATTGCAGAAATGTCCAGGAGGGAATTTGAAAGAACAGGTGAGCACATTAGAGGAAACCATGTTAGGCTGGGTGAGGCACAAGAGATCACTGACTTCAGAGAATAACTGTGAGATTTAGATTGAGAAAAGGCTAATAGTAAACTTCTCACAAAAATAAATGCTACTACTGCATTGCTGATGAGGCCTACACCTAATATATATGCAATCATCAGGAATACATTTTTTTTTATCTGATGATTCTTGGGCAAAGATTTTTACATCCCTATCATACTCTGAGTGCCCATGAAATGGAAGTAATTAATGATGAATCATTTATTCATTGAATTTTATCTCTTCTTGTGCTTGAATACTGACACAATTAAGTGTGCAGTTCTTAGACTCATGTTTCAAAACTGGTGTATCCAATTATTTTTCTTGAATATTTCTTGATAGGCAGATTGAAAACGAGTTGTTCTTACTGAAAATATTAGAGCGTCAGAGTTTCAACAGGCAGATGGAACAGATTACTTTCAACAAGCTTTGAGGGAAAATTTTTCCAGTATGGCCCATTTCATTATGTCAGATATCCTAAACTCCAGTGCTGAGTTAGGTCATTCTTGCTGTCATCAAGAGGTCATGATCCCCAAGAATGCAATAGGTGATTCTGTACATAATATTATGTGCCTCTGCAGGAAGGAAAATTAATGTCACATGCCTGCTCTTCTGCAGTTATCAAGTCAGGGGATATCATTATTAACATTTGCCATGCTGCCTTTAAAAGGCAGTTAGAGGATGTGCCTTTTAACTCAATGCTATGCTTGGATCCCATCATGAAAACCTGAGAAAGGCTTTTAGATATCAATTTTCTCCTCTCATTTCAACAAGGCCCAGAAGGCCCTTTTGATCACACATTGCTTTCTAGAGAGTGACTATTAAAGGTGCTTGTATCTAGTTTGGAGCAGTACAAGAGTGCATTGTGTCTCTTGTTCTTTACACTACCAGAATAATTAGTCTGAAAAAATCACCACGACAGCTGAGCATCAAAAATTATTCTTAATTAAACTAAGCAGTACCTACTTTTATACTGCAGCTCTGTTTTCTACTAGCTTCTGAAAAGCAGGATATACTTGCTGGTCTACAAAAGCTGAGACAGACATATCCAAGTTGTCTGGCCAATTTCTTCAGTGCTGTCATTGCCTTGGGATCCTAATGCAGTCAACAGCAAGAAGTACTTGCAAAGCCTATTCAAATATGTATACTAGACAGTCTGTCTATGACCCAGATTCCAATTGTAACCCACAGAATACCATAATGTTACTTCTGAATTGTTTAGTCTCCCTCCATCTGTCACCTTACAGTATCATCAGCCTGTTTCCTTCATAATTTCTATGTATTTTATTAAAAAGAGTTCCTTCTAAAGCATCATTTCCATAATTGAACATGAGTGCCTAACACAACACAATGTGCTGAAGTCACTGGGGCAGAATTATAATGGATGTAAATCCAAACCATGTCTTCCTCTTCTCCTACAATGTAAAGAATTAAAGATGTTCTTTTCTTTCTAGAACAAAAGGTTTTGCTATGGGACTAATTCAAGCATTCATTTCATCCATTTCCAGATTTCAGCATATTTTTTTCTATGCAGTCAGATGATGTATAATGCAATTAAGAGCTCTGGAAAAGGAGTAATACTATGACTTAAATGTTATGAAAAATCCCATAAAACGCTAACTTGAAAATATGACCAACATAAGTATTTCTTTAGTCACCTATACCAGACTAATTCTCTTGAGAAATCCTAACAAAGCTGGAAAATCTCTGCTTGCCTGGAAAAGAACAGCTTTGCTATATCTCTCTGTCATTCAGAGGACACTATGCTCGAGTGCACAGGAACATGATATTAGATGGAATTGGATGAGTCCACTAGCCCATTCCCAGTGACAGCAAACTGTCTGGCAATAGGTTCACTGAACATCACTTTGGGCCCTCATTCAATAACAACCAAAAGTTTAAGGTCTGTCTCCAAACACTTTCAAAAAACAGGAAGCTGAAGAAATAACAGCCAAGCATTACAGCAATTCACACAAAGCAACAGAATATAAAACACTTACAGAGCAATCTCTCTAAGCAATCTCTAATACCTAAAACCCACTGATAGGGCTTGAGAGCTTACAGGGAAAATTTTTTTCAATAGTACAGTAGCAAATTTGCTTCCTAGGGTATCTTTGTGCTGAGGTTCAGGTCTGGGGGTTTGTTACCTCCAGAGTTAACCTGCAGCTGTCTATTCACATAACTGGGAGATACATGCAGGGAGAAAAACACCCTTGAGGGAGAAGACTCAGATCTTTCTCCCTCTGCTGTGACACAGCAAACACAAAACACTGGTGATCCACAGCTCAACACTCAGAATTTTGCTTTGCAGGATCTGAGGCCATATGTAAGAACTGCCAGCAGAGGAACACTGGACTGCACATCCTGGGCAAATGTGAAGGAGAAGAGGATTAAGCACTTTAGCCCCTCAATAAATATTTTGTAAGACAAGATCAGTCCAGAGGAAAACCATTAAGCTCCCTGGTGCTGGAGAATTAAGGAAAAGTCAGAGAAGGGTGCTGTAAAAATTACTCAGATAAAAGAGTGTTTTCTAATCTGTGGTGCCAGAGGAAGGAGAGAACATTGAAAATTTGCAACTCCACCTCAAGCACACCCCCACAATGAATGCATCTTGGGCATTGATAACTACAGTGGATGAACCCATGTGGAAGCTTTTGTTTAGCACATCACTGAGACCTTTTACCTGCCCTTGTCCAAATCAGCCAGTTCCTCAGGCAGGTCTTGGGCTGGCTACATCTTGGTGAGAAATGCCCACAACTGTCATAGCTGTGAGAGACTTGCTCGGACTTGCATACTAAAAACAAATTTCTGTTCACGGTTGAGGAAAACACTATTAAACCAGCTGAAAATAGTGCAGAGAGTCAAATTCCTTCACTATTTGTTTCCATCTGCAGTCTTCGACAATGGCCTCTTTATTTATATCCTGCAAAGGTTAGGCAGCACCTAGGCAAAAAAACACATTATGGCACTGACAATTTATTTAACTGTGGTGATATTAAATTGCTGTGTATGTAGGAGAGACACTATCACAGAAACACATTTCTCCTTTTTCATTTTCTCAGGGTCTGTTTTTTACAGCCTAAAGCTACACACTAACCACTCCACTCTTAGAGCAGCAGCAGGCAAACTATGTTGATGAATCCCTTCATCACGTAACGTCCTGGGGAGATGCTCACTACATGCTTCCTCCAAAAAAGCAATAAGAAGCCTATGGCTTAGGAGCGATTAAAATCTTGACATTTACCACACACAGTACCTACAGTTACTATGATCTTTGCAGTATGCCACATTGAGTTCTGAATGTTACAAATACTGTATGAAGGCAAATACTGCCATGTATGAACGTTGTAGTGACTGACAGCATCTTACACAAAATGCATAAATCATCTTTGCTTGATGCCTTTATTTTTCTCTTGGGCAGGAGGAGAAGAGCAAGGAGGGAGATAATTTTGGAAAGAAACTTTTTTCCTCTTTTTATTTCCAATAATTAGTAAGAGGGGAAATAACAGTATTTACTGTGAGAACCCTAATTTCAGAGGTAAATAAGAGTCCATTCATTTAAAACCCCAGAGTTCTGAGAACATTATCAGCATGCTTTGTACATTCCAGGTATTTTCTTCTTTTCTTGTTTCCTAAAGAAATAAAATCTATACAGTAAGGCTATAGTATTCTGTGTGAATCAATGTACCCTTTTTCTAGCATATTGCAAGAGGTCTACCAGCTTTTTTCAGAGTTTTTTTTCAAATTTGGCAGAGAGGGAGAGGTCCAAAAGCTTATTAAGTACATTCATCTTTTGTGAAAGCACAAGGCTGATTAGAGACAAGATTCAGTTAGGTGGTGTCCCTTGGGGAAAGGCTAATTTCAGTTTTTGGTAGACACCATGGCATCCACACAGGACAGTCACTTCAAATGCTCCAAAGATAGATAAAACTTTAATCAAAATTCTCACCCAATTCAACCATAAAATATTAAGCCATAATTAACAAGACTACATTATGCCCCTGCTCATTCATCAAAATTCTTTGTTCTTTAATTTTAGAACCAGAGATGTTTGCAGCTTAGAAAATCCCAAGGCCTTTTATATGCTCAGTTCCCTACAAAAAGCAAATAAATCCTGGTGAATCAGTTTCTATATATACCTACATATATAAAACCTTAGAGTTTTTTTTTCTGCAAAATGCCTTTGCCACAAACAGAGACCTGAGGTTTCTGGACCTTTTATTAGACCCCATTCAGGTGCATTAAGGCTCTTATGTTTTGTGAGTTCTAGATAATTAGAATTTAATTTCATTTAATTAATTTAATAATAATTAAATTTCACTAACTGCTTTTACAAGAAAAATTCAGGTATCTGCTACCACATCCCTTAAATGAAATGGCATCCACATTTCATAATATTTAATAAGGGATTGCTCAAAACTCCCTGATTTCCTTCCTATAATACTTCTTCCACTGTCACAGAATACACATGGGATGAAATACAATCCTGTTAATGGGATTACCAAGTTAGACACTGTCTGACTGAAATTTTACGCTTCTGGACCCAAATGAGGACTTCTCAGTCCATTGAAATTGACTCTCTAAAGCATTTAGGAAGTCAATAGAAAAATGTAGAGGATGATTTCATTATCCTACTAACACCTCCCTCCTTCTGCAGCACACCACTTTTTGCTAGCATGCATAAATCTAAAACCATTCCATTTGAATCAAATGTCGGTTTTTCCCACAAGTATGGGTCTGTTGATAGCAAAATTGAGAGAAAAAATGGGGAAAAAAGAGGTAAAAGAAGAAAGAAAGGAAGGCAAGCAGGTACCCCAGCATCAGGGACCTCAATTACTTTAACTGCAAAAATAAACAAGAGGTACAATTCCCCTTCTCTTGATCTCAAATATAAGAGAAGCTCTTGCTCTCACACAACCCCTGTCACACTTTTTCATTCCTTTTTCCTGATGCCACAGAGACTTACATCTTTAGTTAATTGTCTTGGTTGCAAGTTTCTTTAAACTGCAATTGGATGATCTTCCACATTTTGGGTAAATCCTTTGCCACAGGTAACCCTGGAAAAGTCCTGTTTGATGAAACTAAAAGCTGCTAAATTACCAAAAGACTGAATGCAGTTGTGATACTCTGTTCATAGTGGAAATCCTTTTTAAACAGCAAATATTTTTAAGGCATGCTATGAAAAACTTAAGTTTGTAGGGTCATATTCTTGTATTTTATTTTCTACAAATAAGGTTCTGAATGTACAGATTTTTTTTCTATTTGTATATCTGAGATTGTGGGTCTAAACCTGCACAACTGCTACTCTCAGTCTTAGAGATTCCAAATTAAAAGGCACCACTTGAACTAATTTCCCCAAATAATTTTTGTTTTGCACCTTCTTTGAGTGTGCATGTGTGCAACCCTACAGGTAAAGGCACCCTCCTGGACCAGTAGGCTCTGGCTGCAGTCAGCCTGGGAAGGTCCTTCACACATCTCCAAAAATCAGCATCCACGGGTGCTAGAGTAATCCACAGATGATCACAGCATCAAATTATGTAAATCAAGCTCTTGATCATAGCCACTGTTTCAGACTTGTCTGAGGATTTTTGACGTGTTAAGGACATGGAATGCTTGCTACCAGAAGCCTCAAGCAGGAACTTTCAAAGGAATTAATTTGGATATCTAAGAGTTAAGTTAGAAAAAATGACAGCTGGAAGGACATCTGGGGCTCTGACCTCATGTCATATTACATAATTAATTATCTATTATTCATCCTTAATTTTTCTTTATCATCAAGCAATTGCACTTTGGGTTTTTCCTTTCCCCTCTTTCTTAATCTGAAAGACTGTCATGAGCAAGATATGAGAAGTTTAATCACTTTTCCACCCCACAAAGATCCTGTGGTAGCACATGGCATCTGTAATGCTTTCATTTCACCTAGTACTCTGCCATCAGCTTTGGGGCTTTGATCTGTGTCTCTACTTTTATACAAGGACCACTCAATCTACTCCCCACTGCCACCACAAGTATGCATATATACATACCCTAAGTTCTGCAACTCAACACAATCAATACACCTGAAAAAGCAGGAACCGCTCAGTTACTGGAAAATACAGCACAGGATGTTGCATCTAAAATTAAATCAAAAGTAACAATTTTCTTGTTTAATGTACTAAATGCCACTAGTGTAATATATTAAAACAGTGCAAGACTACAAGATACCTTTACTTCCTTTCGCTTCATAAGTCTGAAATGGATAAATACCAAAATGGTTTGTTTCTGCCTTCCAAAAGTTGTTTTAATTCAATAATTTTGTTCCTCTTGATGCATAATATTGATCAATAATCAAGACATTATACCTAATGTTAAGTCTTATCATGAACTTGGAGTAAATGCAAAAGATGAGATGAATATATGCCATTTTAGCATTGTTATATTCATTATCTTATTCCTACAGGTTCAGTGGTATTAGGATTACTTTGATACAAAAAATTACAGGTTCTTGCCCTCCATCCCCTCCCACTGCCTCTGTGATAGAATGATTGCTTTATTTTTTTATTTGGTTAGAAGTAAAAAATGATTCCAGTAAGAATAAAGTGTTGATGGAGCTAATTAATTGGAGAAGGGCTGAGGCTAATCTTGATGCCTCATCATGCTATATTTTAATGGTGTCAGTCTTATTTCAATTGCTTAATTGTTTAAAATCGATTTATTCCCATGTATGGAAATGAATGAATCAGAATGGTGGGAAATTCACTGATTGTAGAAGCAAAGAATTAATAATGTTGGGTAAGCAAAAGCAACCACACTGTGCAAACTCTCTCACCATGCTGTCAACTGCACATGGCACAGTCTGCTAAGTGGTGAGTCATGAAGATCTCATAACCCTGGGATTCCTCTCCTTTGGAGACAGCAGAGGAGCTTTTGTAAAAACTAAGATTCAAGCTCAGTTGCACAGGTGAATGTTTGGTATTGCGTTAACCTTTTTTATTGTTCTACAGGGTTACTAAATTAATTAACCAGAATTAAAAAAAAAAAAAAAAGCATCTGACATGCTCGATAACCCAATAAAGCTACAAAAGCTTTAAAAGCAACCTTTTCTAATTGAAACTGTGATTTAGTATAAAACACACTCTCTGAGCTAAAAGGTGAACATTTTTAATTGGATTGAAAAATCATATCTCAAAATTGGAGTGAAAAAAAATATTTGAGGACATATTTAATTTCTGTTATTTAGGACAATGGGAAGTAGAGCATGAGGATTTTGTGCACCATCAAAGAAACATTTACTCAAGACTTGTATTTCATTTGAATAAATCCATTTAAAATGGAATAAAATTACAGAGTCATCAATCAAAATACCTTCCTAAAGAAGTGATAAATTGCTTGAGCAAGAAAGGTTGATTTGAGGGGATAGAGGGAACTCAAACTCAACTTTCAAGCTTTGAGCCTGCACAGCTATTCTGTCCCTGAGCCTGAGCAAATCCTAAGACCAAGCCAGTGTGCAAAAGGATCATCTGGGTTTCTGAGTCTGATTCCACTCTCTCCTAAGCAAATGCATTGAACAGTCCTTTTTATAAACTACTCAGGTCCACTCTTGAATCGTGTTTTATTTTTCTTTCCCTTCCTGTGCATAAGTTAAACCAAACTGGACAGAATCCAGGGACTTACTTCCCTGTTCAGCAATATATTACACTGCCTGGAATATCACTTCTTAACAAAGCATAACTGTATTTTGTTAAGCACTTTATTAGACCGAACATAATGTAAATTCAAACCTGACAACAGATAACAGAAGATATCTACTAAGCATTTTTTCCTCATTGTTTATGTTCTTTCTTTCCCTTCTTCCACTTTTCATTTGCCCTATTTTCTTCTGTGTAAACTATGTAATTGGACTAGGGAAAAAAAGCATTTGAACACTATGTATTCTACCATTGAAGCCTGTACATAACCTTTTCCTTACACAAGGTATTCTATGCCTGTATAGCAGCTGAAATAACAAATGAGCAGAAGGAGTTATTTAGAAGGAAACAGAAAGTGATTCTCTAGCCAGCACAGAAGTCCTTGAATGCCTTTCACCATTCCTTCTGAGAGGCACCTGATGTGTAGGTAGCCCAGAGGGGCTTATCACAAGCTTTCAGTGCCTGTGGCAAGTGTACATATGGGAACTGATGCTCTTCCATCAATAACACATTTCCTGAACACATCCAAATGTCCCCTTCCAAAAAGCTGTCTCCTTTGAAATTGTTTATCACAGAAAGACAAGGAAAGATAAGACAACCCCAGTTAAACTGACCTTAGTTAATGAAACTTACAATAACACGGACATTATTGTGAAAAACTGGCCATTACCACTGTTCTCTCTTTGAAAAGTCATGCTACATCTCAATTGAACACTTCCCCTCACATGAAATCCTCCTCTCCCCAGCTGACCTAGAGTTTAGATTCTACTAAGCTCCACATAGGAAGAAAAGCATCCTCAAAGCTCCACAGCTTTAAAAGCCTCTGTACAGTCATCACTGCCAACTCATGTACATCTGATTAATTAAAATATCAAAACAATGCAGGGATTTAACAACGAAATGCACATTAACCACAATAAAAAGTTCATAACTAAGTCTGTAAAAACTTATGCCATGAATACCATTCTGTAGGTTACTTTTTAATTTTTAAACCAAATTCTTTGCACTTAACTGGAGGAAAAAAAAGAGAAAAAAAAACAACACATATTTTGTATGCATTTTAAAGAAAGAATATCTTCAGGTTGGCTCTAACTTTTCCCTTCTGTGAAAAGGGAATTATAGTTTAGAAATCTAATGATTCTGTGGAAAAAAAATCAAAAAACATTAAATAATCAAAATATTTTAATCAAAGATTATTAATATTTCTACCTCCTGAGTAAGATTTGAAATTATTTAATCCATAAAATACCACAATATAATGGAATTCATTATGAGGTTTGACAATTCATATAAATTGACCAGAATTATTATCTGCACTTTATTAAGTACACTACCATATTAGGTAAAATACTTACAATCATATAACTCAATTTACTGGCCCTAGGAAATGTTGTAATGCATCTCACAGCAAATCCAATATGCCAGCAGGATGTATGACAATGCACGTGGCAGAGTGCAGGCAGATGCACAGCCTTCATCTATTCCCTGTCTGAACACAGCAGCAAAAAGGGGCTCAGTTTGTGCTTTATTCCCCTTATCCATGGGAACTCTGCAAAGTCACCAAAGACTGGGCAGGCTCTGATGGGTTATACAGCCTCCCATTCTACTGTGAAAGCAGGGTTTCATGGTACTCATACCAAGCTTCAGCTTAAACTTTTATAAAATGAAGGTTGCTTCATTTTATAAAATGAAGATTACAAAATCTCTCTCATCATTTTGGGCCCCAAGATGTTCCTGGATTTGCATGCTGTATCAAAGGAAGGGATCCATGCAAAAGATAAATAGACACCCATCCAACCACCCTCAAAATAAAGGAAAACAGTTAAAAAGAAAATAGGAATCACTGCAAAAAATAAAGAACTTTACCTCAACTTTACCTTTTCAGACCTTTAGTTCCCATTTTTAAAAGTAAACAGATCTTGACTTGGTACTCCTGCAAACAGGTGTGGTTGATCTTACCTTAGAGAGCTTTAACATCCTCGGGATTAATTACATCATACAACTCTCATGGATCTCTTAATGACAGTTAAACATTTCCAGCATAAATGTTTGCAGGAATCATCAAGGTGTTGAGATATTTTTTTTTGTTTTTCTTAGCCCTCCATCCCTCCCCTAACACCTACAAATTACACAGATGCATGTATTTCAATGGACTCAGTCCTCAGTTTTGAAATCTACACCCACTTTGTTCTTGTGTTTGCAATTTTGTTCCTCTTTTTACAACAACCCCATCACAGCACTTCAGCAAGCATCCCAAGGAGAAGATGACTTATTAAGGCATGAGAAGGACAATCTGCATTCCTGGATGCCACTGTAGACTATGCTCTGGATGGATGTGGCAGGAAAATTTTGGGATGCATACAGACACAGCAACAAAGGGATTTATCTGCATGACACCTGTGCTACTCAAGGGTACTATTTTGTAACTCATTCTCTTGATTAATTGTCTAGTCAAAATATTCTGCTTTTATGAAGAACATTAAAGACAGACTGGCATTTTTGTTAGAATGTCAGCATTTTAAACAATTAGTTCTCTTTCAGTTTCTTCTAGAAACTGATGAAAAGTCTCTAATCATTATGTATTTAAGAAAGTAGAGGAATAAGCAACTGTGTTTTCATCATACAAAACTCTGTCCTTGAGAGGACCTAAGTAACACTCTCTTTTCTGGCAAGAGAAAAAAATTATCTTTGTTCATAAGTCGTGAGTTTTCACAATATGCATATTTCTGCTATCCCAGTTTAAAGTGGTGGTATCACAGCTTGTAATTTGCATAAAAATAATGCATTTATAACAGAAAAAAATCAATACAGGAATCTTTCCAAATATTAGTGAGGCATACACGCCTGATTTTTCCAAAACAAACAAGAGCAATTCTTCCCAATACTATTATTTGAACAGAATTCTCTAGAAGTCTGTGGAAAGTTCATTTGCTAATAGAATTGAGGGAATGACTTGTATCTGAAGGGTTACCCCAGTGTGAACATCCAAGAGAGAGCTGTTACTGCTAAGCTACCTCACCACATGTTTAATAGCAAATGCGCTTACTGTGAATCAGGGCACAATATGGACCCCTCCCCTTCAACAACAGAAAGAAAATAAGAAAAATGAAGACAAGAATATCTCTTTGACATTTACAATCAGACGTTCTTTGCATTTAATCTTGTGAGAATACTGTCAGCATTGTAACATTTAACTCAGTCAACCCTCCTACATCATTCAGAAAAGCAAATCTCAGGAATCTTGTATTAGCATGGCATATTAAAAATAGCAGCCAGTGACAACACAGACAGTAGAACAAGTAGGGAAAGTCATAAAGAAGTAAAATGAGGAGTGAAAAATCCCAGTGGTAAAGCCCAGAACATGTTACCATAATATAAAGGAAGAAAGATAGTTGGCATCTCCTGCTATCATCTACCTACTATTGAGGTAGATATATCACAGTACAGTAAATAATAATGGACATGAAGTCACATATCTATTACATAAACACAGAATGATGAATAGCTGTTTTCTCACTTTGTTTTTTCTTCAGAGAGAAAAAAAAACACAAAAAAAAAACAAAAACAAAAAACCCCCAAAACTGTCTGCTTTTATAGTTTCCCAGATATCCATAGCCCAGGAAAGTAGACTATATATTATGCACATACATCATTTATTAACAACATTTAGCCTATGGAAGGAAGGAAAGATAATTATTGGGTAGCATTGATGTTTATGATTATTTTTTCTGATAGATATTACCATTCAGACAAAATTATTGAAAAATCTTGAAAATAAAGTCTCAGTTGCGTTTGTTCATTTATTCTTTTTGACATCAGAAGGCATAATTGCAAAGGCATCAGATGAAATATTTATTTTGTTTCATTCTATAGCTTTCAAAACTAAAATTATACTGAAATTTGAATAAAATAAGTTTCAGCTGTAATACAGACGTTTGTACAAAAATTGTAATGCAATTTCCCTCTGTCTCAATTAATAAACTATCTGTTGTCAAGAGTTCTGAAGAAAGAGAAATTCCAAGTTGCATTTAGGGCTAATCTAGACCATGGGCTATGTGACTGAGTCAGTGGCTTCATGTGCAGCTGGACGATCAAAAATTCAAATTAGCAAAGTTACTAACCTTCACCCTCAAACTACCAGTGCCAAAGGCTCAGCAGCAGATATGATCCTACATAGTTTAAAGCACCTTGAAGAATAAATGCATTCATGAGGGGCAGACATATGTACAAGATACACTTAAAAGGAAAATTCAAATCTCTCTGCATTCTGCTCTTAGTAGTTAGATAGCATAGAACAGTAGTTACTACCAAAACTGATATAACGTCTTTGCATAAAGAATATTAACATTCATAATACAGTTTTTAGAAGACTTTTGGATGAACAGTCAGAAACTGGGGAGAAGGAGGGGGCTCCTGAGGATCAAAAACAATGAGCAGAAGGAATAGGTAGAAACAGCCAAAACTCAGCAATGGAAAACGCGAATAAATATGCTCTAGAAATGCCTACTAGGGTTTGATCTGTACAGCACAATTCACTTCAAAAGGAGAGGGAGTATTGAATAGAAAGACAGGAAATTTTGAAAACTATATAAAATTATTTGAAATACACAAGAGCCGAGAGAAGAGACAAAGTATTCACAAAGATAGATAAACAAGTACATCATAGAAAAACATTGGCTTTTGACAAATACAGTGGAGAACAGGCTGGCAGAAATACCTGGAATCATTCACACACATCATTGGGTTCTAAATCAGCTGTTCTCATTTGTTAATAAACTTTGAGTGTCAGAACAGATTGCTTTTGAAATAATTTGCTTGATACCCAGCAGCCAACAGAAAAAGCTTACAATTTGTCAGGATGCATAAAGATTGGGGCTGAGTATAAAAATGAAATTACAATGACACTACATAAATCAACAGTAAAGCTTTACTTGGAGTGTTCAGTCACGGCTACACAGCTTAACAGAGATACAAATAAAATAAAGGATCCAGGAAGTGACCACAGAAACCATTAAACTGCAATTACTTCATATCTTATGACTTAGAGTGTAAGAAGGCACATTATGAAGGAGGTTAACTGGATTCTCCTGCATACCATTTGTAGCATCCAAACAAGAGGATATTTAACAAGTGAGGTTAAAACGATAACAGAAAGAAATTATAATGGACATAAATTTCCATGCTTCAGGAAATCTAAGTATTAACCACTAAATACCTGGGGTTACAGAACACTCCTTGGATGAGCATTTATCTGTTTCTCTAAGTAAGATTTTGGTGTCTTTCTGTTCCATGTATTGAGGCCACCACTGGAGACAAGATATTGACTCACAGTGTCTGGCTCAGTCTGACAGTTTCAGTGCTTCATTGTTTTAACTGCAGCCACAGATCACAGAAGAGCTGATACTGAGAGTATATTGCTAATATCAATCATGAGGCATTGCTCGCACAATTTTTAAAACTTACAGTTCTCCAGGTAGAAAGCAAAGCCTTCTAAAAAAAAAGCTGAATATTTAAAACTAACAGAAACCATTTCAAGACAAAAGGACATACAAAGAGACAAAAGAAATTTTCTCAGAAAACTCAAGAGCCTAAACAATTTTTCTTTATCAGGTGTACCTTCTTAACATTAATGAGACTGATTATAGACCACGGAATATTCTGAGATTGGCTCAGCTGGTGAGAGCATGATGCTAATAACACCAAGGTTGTGAAGGTTCAATCCCTGCATGGGACATTCACCTAAGAAATGGATTTTATGATCCCTGTGGGTTCCTTCCAATTCAGAATATTCTGTGACATCAGAAACAGTTCTTCCTGACAGGAGCATAACCAAGACTATAATTCAAATGCTGTGAACCCTCAGACATGCTAACAAAAGCATCACGTAAATACAACCCAAGCCCATGTCACCATGGTCCTTCCTGTCAGTTTAACTCAGATGGTGCCCTTAAATACAGGCTTTCCTTACAAAAGTCTGCATGCCAGGAAAGCAAAACCATTAAATGTTGGCAAAGTTCACTCATACAGGCTCTGATCAAGGCTATGCCTTAGTCTGCCTGTTTGATCCCTGATTCATTTACACCACTGCAATACAGAAGGTGCTTGGCTGAACCCATTCTTTCTTTCTGCGAGAACAGACAGTAACAAAAGTTTATGTGAAAAAACAGAGGACAGAGGAACTCAGTTCTTGATAAAGGGTGGGGGGAAATCTCACTAGTGGCAAAATCTGTAAAGCTTCTGGGACTTATTATTATGAGATTTCTAAAATTTATTTTTAAAAAATTATGCACAACCACTATTGAAGATAAACTGCCAATTTTTTTTCTAATAGTTCTCCTCTGTCTTTCACCACAAAAATATCATAATACAAAAACAAAGCATAGGTAGTTTTATTCAGATCACAAATCCTATTGTGCATCCTTGATGAATACCCTTCTAGTATCCACTTTACAAATACTTTTCCTTAACACAAGCAAATCCACAGACATTAAATGAGTTAAAATCCCCTTCATCCTAATGCAACTGTGTGAAATCTGCTCATAACCAACTAGAATTAATACATTTTGATTTAGGCATTTCCTAACGTTGCTTTCACATGAGTTTTTTTAATTATGTGTGAATTTTTTGCTCTGGGACTCCTAGCAAAAAAAGTCACAAAGTCTATGAGGAGCTGGTAATGGAATAGGGTAAAACATACCAATACACAGAAAAGCAACACTTGAGAAATTTTATTCCTTTGATCTTAGTGACTGGATGACACCTTAAAACTGATATATTTATCTTCCTTTTTATTTTAGAAATTTTAATAACAGTTTATATGGCCTGAAAAGATCCTTTATTATCATAGATGTCTTAAGCATAATATAGACTACACTTTAAAAAATGATTTCTAAATTTGGCCTTTCCTTTCAGAAAGTTTTTATCTAGTGATTTAAACCTCAAATAAATATACCACTATCCGTTAGTACTTTTAAATTGCCTTTTCACATTAAAAATCACATCGTACATCTTATTTGAAATGGCTTCACTAAAACTACTGACTTCAGTTTAGACACCAAACCTTTTTAGTCTGCAAAGTGGAAAGTGCTCTTCATTTGGAAGAACAGTTTTCTTCATGAAAAAGTATGTCCGTTATGGGCATCACACACTGTATTTCAACAAAAATATTTTTGTTGAATCTAATTTTTAATAAGACAGTTTGCTTAAAAGTAGCATCATCACATTTATAATTTTGTTTGTATTTATACATTTTAAAAAAGTGAACTAGATATCATGACTAAGTTAAGAGGTTTGAAATGGCTACAAACAAGTCATAGCACTAAAAGCACTGATGAAATAAACTTTCCTGGACATGTTTATTACTCTTTGAATTTGTGTTCACAACCAATGCAAACATCTGGTACTCACATGAAGAAAAAGGAAGAAAAAAGTCCTACCATAGAGACTTCTGCAGTACTTATAGTACAATAGCTAGTGAGTTTCCTATAGGACATTTTAAAAGTGCCTTAATTAATTGACTAAAGAAGAAACACCTCAAAAGTATTAAAGGCTCTCTTCCTACAATTACTGGAGAGAGCGTACTCAGAAAATATGTTTACTGTTCCAAGCTATCTCCCTAAAACTATAGAGAAAAATATTAATTATAGCTAAAGAATATCACATTTATTAGCACCACTGAGAGAAATTAAAATAGTCCTTCGTTTTAAATCCCTATAAATTATACTGTTCTTTATCAGGTACTAATTGGTACAAATATTAAAAACTGCTGGAGTAATTTTCAAGCTTTTGCAATATTAATACACCTACCATCTGATTTTGTAATTTTTCAACTTTACTTTGAAGCTCCTGTAGCCAATTATATAGTGTTATTATTAATTACAGCTTGCAGCTTGAAATATAGTGCTATCAATAGAATTTTATCTGCATAAATATGAAAATAAAACTTAAAATTGAATTAAACTGTTTACCCTTAGCGAGGGTATGTTAGAATATTATTAGTTGTGAAAATTAATTTGTTATGCCTGAAAACAGACTTTAAAGCAGAAATATCTCTGGGGAAAAGGTTACATTTCATGTATTGTATTTCTTTCATCTTCATGTTGCAAGATTTTTTAATCTTCCATTAAACACTATCTTGGGGGTGTGGGAGAAGTCCATTCATCTCACTTAACAAAATACAAAAAGCTTTAGCTTTGTATCAAACATGCACTGCGATTACTGCAGGAAATGTGAACTAATCTTAACAGCAACCCATCTTATTTCTAAATTATCAATCAACGTCTAAGAGGAAAGGAAATGTTACACACCCTAAGTTTTATTTTCCTGCTCAAAGCTCCCTCCCCACAACAGACCTCCACCTTCCCCACTGACAATTTGAAGTCCCAAAATTGTGTAATTCTGCCTCTCTGGAGACATTCAAAACCCACCTGCAACCTGCTCTAGGTGACCCTGGCTTGGAAGGGGGTTGGACTAGATGATCCTCAGAATCACTTCTCACCCTAACTATTCAGTGATTCTTCTGCGAAGAAGTAATCCAGTAATTTAGATAAAAGCAGAGGTACAATGCACAACTGTAAATATCCTGAATGAACTGACAAGAGACAAACATGATTTAAGAACCATGTCAGAGAAATGTCACAGACCATTCCCTCTCTAAACAAAATACAGCTACCTGTGTTGAAGTCTGAAACAGAGAAATCTACCGTAGCATTCATTCAGCTCATGCATTCATTGTCATTAATATATAGTTTTTGTTGTCACTGTAATGATACAATATTATGAAAGATCATAAGGAAATGGTAGTCTCTCCTTGGAAAAATGCAGTTAACTGCAATTTACCAGTATAAATGGAGTAGGTAAAACCACAGAACCTTGTTCCTAAAAACCATGTATTCAAGGTCTCACCCTGATATTAAGCGCATCATTCTCTTCTGGTAAAAAGCTGCTATAAAGCTATGATTTTGACTAGCCAAAGATTTAAAAATTCTCTTTGACTAAATGCCCTTTGTTGTCTTCCTTACACCTTTGTAAAGACGTGCAAAATCAACTTACTAGCAAAAAGGGGCAAGCAGTGTTGATGTCTCGCCTGTTCTTAATGATCAGCTCTGCTACCTGCCTTTATCATTTTTACCTCCTCTTCTAAGAGTTTAGTAAGTGTTTCACTGCCAGTACCTATCAGCAGTTGACCAACTGTGGTGAATAAAATCTGTCATGTAGTATTTCATGTATTGTTTGTAGATTTATTACATTTTCCAGCACAAACATCACTCTGAGCAAGTATGCTGAACTTAAAGAGATTTGTCTGAATCAAATGCTTTTGTATTTTGGGGGAAAAAAATAAAAGGGGAAAAGCATCTCATGATTTTCTCTCTAATGGTAAATGCATTTGCTTCTATAACAGGCAAAATTAACCATTAAAAGAAAATTGGATCAGAAACTTTCCAACATTTATTTGGTCAAAGACAAGGAGCAGAAAGCAAATAGAAGATTAATATTTAGCACGACAGTTTAATGAAGACTTGGTAAAATATGCTTCCTTTTTTTCCTCGTTCCAGTTTGTATCAATGAGTCAAGTTTCAGTTCAATGCTTAAACTCTTAAGCAATTAGTATGAATTCATTCCTTTGGTCAATGTACCAAAATGATTTAATCATGATGTCAAAATGATTACAGTGGTATCATTAACTTTTTAATGGGAGTAGAAAATTCTATAAATTTAATCATTGTCTTCAAACAATGCATGGAAGAATGAGTTGGAATAATCTCCTTCCAATCGTTGTCATGTAAAATATTTAATTTCCAGTTCTGCTTTGTCCCAGACAGGGTCTTTGTCACTAAAATGAGAGCAGATTTTGATATGTGATATATTTGGTGACATGTCAGGGTGGCACCACTTTGACCTTTTCAGTATTCCACATTTCATTTTGGAGCCTGTTTCTTCCTTTTGCTTCTATTACTGATCAAGAAATAGAAGTTGAACAGAGGACAAATCAAACTGGAAATTAAAGACAAATGGTCAAAATTATATTAAATAAATACATTAAATTAATCTGTCTATTAAAATTATGTAAAAGCCTAGCACTTTTTCAACTCTCCTTTAAAAAATAACACAAGTAAAAAAGCAAAGAAACAAGCTTTCCTATTTATATTTTCAAATCTGCTATCTCACATGTCCTCTCATACACTAAATTTTTTTCAGAAAAGAATATATCAATATTTTTCACATCCTTTCCTCAATTTTTTTTTGTTTTTCATTATGTTGATCTTCACATTCATTTTGCTTCCATCTGTTGGCTACTTATCTTAAGCAGGACACAAAGTACTCAGCAAGGAGTTGAGCTGCCCTCTACATTTGTACGCCAGCTGCACAAGAGGCACAGTGCCCCGATTAGGTTCTCTTAACACACAGTTTATTAACCCAGACCTGGCAGGTTTTGCTGTTGTGTGCTGTCTTATACTATGTGATGATTTTTGTAAACCATCATAGACTCTGTACTCTCAGACCTTATAGTTAAATGCTATTCAGTTTTCATTTTAAAAGCATTTCCAGGCCCATGGCTCAGATGAAAAGTCTGAAGACAGTGGATAATAGGATCAGGCTGGAAGGGACATTAAGAAATCATCCATTCCACCTCCCAGCCCCAAGCAAGAGCTAAGTACACTTACATAATCACTGGGCAGGTGTTCGTCTAATGCATTCTCACGGATCCTTATCAATGGAGGTTCCAAATGTCCCCAAGCAAGCTGGTGCAATACTTAATGTCTTAAACTTTAAAAGGGGCTTTCTCCAAACCTAGACAGAATCATGCAAGAGACTAATTCCATTATTTATGTTTGCATACACTGTATTTGGATAAACAAATGGTCTTCTACCTTTCTGCAAAAGCCTATTTGAAAACATTATTCTCTATCACCTCTTCTTAATCAACTCTTCTTCAAGCAAACTAAGCTACCCTTCTTAGCTGTTCCTCACAGGCCATGTTTTTGAGATTTGCCTTTGTTCTTGCTTGCTTGAGGAGTTTCACCTTTTCTGAAGTGAGGGACAAAACCTGTACTGAGTCAAAATTACATGTCACAACTGACAGACAAATTGGAAGATTGCTCAAATTAATTATAGATGGTATGTCCACCTGCATATTCTATTAAAACATGAGGAATATAGGTTCTAATTTACTATCATCCCTGCATTATTTTTTAAAATAGTGTTTTCTGATCAGTCTGTCTGAATTTCTCATTGCACAGCTCCTTCTTGTAGAAGCCTTCTTGGTGTATAAAATTTGTCCTTTTCTAGACAGTGTTTTCAGATTTTGACTCGAAAATTTTTTTCTGGATACCCTCCTAGTCCTTGTCTTAGTCCTGCTTAGACCTTAAAGTAACCTCCAGATTTTACAGAAATATTCATTCCAATTCCATCTGGGTTAAACATGAAAATATTGGCGAGTACCTGATCCAGCTTAAACAACTGCCAAATAACACACAACACATTCTTTCATTTAAACAGAAATCATTGCTAATTGCTCTCTGCTCTGAGAAAAGTTTTCTAAATAGGTCTGCATCCAGCCTATTTACACCTAGATCACAATTGCCAAATTTGCTCAGGAGAATACTTTATGTGACAATTGAGATAACACCACAAAATTTGAGAGATGTGACACATCAAGTGCTTTTTCTCCAGCTATAAGCAGTTATCTTGTCAAAGAAAATTATTAGATGCATTTGATATTATTTTTTCTTGACAATTCTGCACAGGTTATCAATCAAGTCCCTGCGGTTACATATTATTTACCTGATTGTTTACCTGAGTATTTTTCTAGGAAATAAAAATTACTTGCATGTCCTGCCTGCCTCTGCTTTCCTTCTTCAGAACCATGAGAGTCCCTGATACCCAAAATAGTTGGAAAGTTGCTGAGAGCACAGAGGTTGCCAAAAATCAAGTGTTCTAATAGAAACATAAACCACAATGGGAAAAAAAAAATCAAACCACTAATCACTACTTAACTATGCTTCTTGGTGTTACACAGATCTTTGTAATGTTTAGGACACCTATTCATGATTCTATCTGCTTTGAATTCACAATCCTGTTAATAATATTTATTTAATTTACCTTATTCATGTTAATTATTCATCAAATTACAATGTTATTTTATTTTTTCCAGGATCAATGAAGATCCAACAGAGACAAACTCAAGTAATTGTGAATATAATCTAGTTACAGTTTTTGTTTGCACCCATCTGAAGTTCTCCCTTACTTCTGGAAATGGGAAACAGTAAAAAGTCCTGTATCTTATCTGTTTGCTTTCAGAACTCAGAACTGTGTTGCAGATGGTTTCAAGAAAAATGATTTTTCAGCCAATGAATTTAGTGAGTGTCTGGGGAAGCAAATCTATTTGCCATAGATGAACTATTTCCTTTAGATATGAGCTGTGAAAGAATTATCTGTGCCTTTGTTAACCCCAGAACAAAGCAACGTACAGTAGACAGCTTTGGCTCTCCCATGAAGACACCTAGGAGCTGCCAGCAATGATCAGAAGCTAGAAAAAGAACATTTGTCAGCTCAATGAGTGAGCATAATACATACACTGGTTCCCTAATGTCAAGAATGGCTGTAGTTCCATTCTACAACCAGGTTCTTGCAAGCAATCACTTACCTTTATGATTCAAGCATAAGTACCTGAAACACACATGACATGCTCTCTATATTTACATGCAGCTAGTGAAAGTGGGAGATATTATATTTTCTCACCCAAGCTGATTCAAAACAACTGGAGTTTATATTTACATGCCCTGAAAGTCAAATCCAGTATATTAACCCACCTTTCTGAGGAAGGAGAGGAAAATTGTTTGGGGTTGGTGGAGGTGGTGTCATTTAACACTACACTTTGTGAAATACCAATTCCACCTTCTTTCAAACCACCTGCTACTCATCATCTTATTTCTTCGTGCTCAAAACCTACTGTCCCTGAGAAACAGCCATTTTTTCAGGTCAGAAAAAACTATGAAAGAGTAAAAAAGAAATTTTAAAAGGGTCAAAAGGACTTACACATACTTCTCATAGTGCCTGTATTTGTACATTTTATTATGAAGGAAAAATGGCAAGGTTATACCTTTTACTTCAGAGTGGAGGGGTTTTGTTTTAAAAATTCATCAAAATTAAAACCTCTAGGTTTATCCATGCTGGAGCATGGAAAAAGTTCAATTGGACCATCATTTTCCTAATCAAAAATTGCATTTCCTCAAATCTGGCTGTAGTTCATCATTGGTTGCTTTCTGCCCCTAAGTCATCAAGGAGCTGCCCATTTCCAAAAGGGTCGAGAGATATATATTTCTTGCCTCTCTTCTTAAATTGCTGCCAGAATTGACAATTTGGCAGACGTGCAAGAAGCAAAATCCCCCACTTGAGCCAGGTAACACACGCAGGGGTGTTGTGATCACGCTGCATGCACCTAGCCAGAGCTCAGCGATGCTCTGCGACTCGGCACCTGGAAACAACAGACCTGATAAGCACACACTCACCGATTTCTCTGGAGATCTGGGTGAACGCCTCCACACCACTCTCCCCATAGTTGCCTTCGGAAGCCAGCGTTGAGACGTAGTTCCACCCCAGGGCTGTCACAATGTCAACCATGGCCTGTGCTTGGTAGGAGTCTGGTGGGACCACTCGAGAGAAGTAGTCGTACCTGGTGTTGTCGCTCAGTTCTGGAGCTGTAGATGCATAGCTGATTTGAGGTATCTGCAAACAGAAGGACAAGTCATGCAAGCCAATCTAATAACATTTTACAGCACATGCTTGTACGTTTGAAAGGCTTGTAATAGATTATACACAGGCACTGTGCAGAACCAAGTATCTTGCTTTAATTAAATCAGCTGATCAGAAAGCACCTCGGATTTTGTATAATGTCAGTCAAGCCTTATTGTGCAACACTCTCACCAAGAAATAATGCATTCAGCTTGCTCCAGATGCCATGATTCTTGACATGCAAACATAACAACTTCTTTTTTTAAATTCTGGTCCTAATAGAAACAAGGGAAATAAAAAAAAAATAGGGGAGAAAAAAAGGAAGAATTCTTAATATTACTACAGAAAATGAAAGGTCAGGTATGACGACTGTTATTCTTGAAATTTGACAAATAAAATGTGGATTATTTCCATTTCTTTGTTTTATTTACGTCCATGAGTATGTGTGTTCCCATTTTGTAACTTTTTCAAGCTTTCTCTGCCACAGGTTTTTCATTTTCCAGTTTTAACAGTTCATTGTGCATGATTTAAGAACATGAAGGCTATGTATTAAACAGCAAAAGCTATCTGATGAAAAAAAAAATCCAGACCCAAAAAAAATTACCTGCATATGATAACCATGTATAGAAGGAGAAAGATTGCAAGGATAGTAAATTGCAAGGATAGTAAATTATTATTCTATTAGGAAAAAAAACAGAGTGACTTTCTGGTAACTCTTGTCTTATACAGATGGTTCAGCAATGTCCAGAAGAAACATTGTAAGAACACTCAGTTATTTTGAAGAATATTTTTAGTGCAACAAAATTTAATTAACATTTATGCTAACTTAAAAAGAGAATTATTTTCTTATTTAAAACGGTAAAACTGATTAAGCAGTCATTAGCTTGAAATAAAAGATACTCCAATTATTGCATTGCATTGTGCGCTATATTAATTAATTAAGAGGTGCTTAATTCATGTCACGAATCATGCAACAGTCTTCAAGAAAGTAATATGAATGGAATTCATAAGCTGATTCTGTTGAGAGCCAAATTGAGCAGCACCAGGCAACAAGTGACCTGGTAAATACTCCCTGTCGTATTAGAGTAGAAAGTTTCAGTGTAACTGTTATGTCTTGTTCAGTACTTCCTCATCAGTACAAACTGAAAAAGAGATTTGGGGTAAATGTGAGGAACTCAAAGAGTCTGGTCATTAACCAAACCTGCATAGACAGTGCAGATATACTTATACAGCCTGAATAAACAGTTAATTGCCTAAGGGTTAGCACAATCATTTCTCAGTCAGAAACTAGCAAAACAAACTCTTATGTATTTTGGCTGTTTTCTTCTTTAACAAATTTTCTACACATGGAAATGGCTCAGAATAAAGATCTGAAATGTTGTTATAATAAAAACCAAAGAGAACACAAATCAAAAGGAAAGGGAGGATCACAGAAATAGTTAGAGGTTATATTTCATGGAAATCAATACTACTAACAAAGAAAAAATACACCAAGTAAATTAAAGGATAAATCGTTCTTATGAAACTTGCCTTGTATAAATTCCCTTTCTTTCAGAAAGTGTTGGAAACATCTTTACCTCTTTGAAACATCTTTACCTCTTCACAGACAAAATATTTTTGGTCTATAATAATACAATTATGCATATTTAGAGCACACGTCATTGCCTTTCTAAACTTGTTCTTTTACTCTCTAAAACAGGCCTTTCTTTTCACAGATGCAAAAACAAAAAGACAACCTTTATGATTTTACTTATTTTCCTCCTTTTTGTTCCATTTCACAAATATTATGTCATTGATCCTTTGCTGAAAGTTATTTCATCAATAATGTCTGTACAATCAACAACAGTAAGAAATCTTTTAGACTGATACTTTGGCAATGAAAATCTTGAAGCCTAGACCACAGACTTATATCCATTAACTCTCTCAGTTCATTTTTCTGCAGGCATGAGATGAATAACAAAACCTGGATGTGCGTTTGCAGGAGAATTCTTGGCTCAACCACAGCAATGAGATGTTTCAGATCAATAGAGATGTTTTATGTACTACAAATATCATTTTTTTGCAAAAGGCAGAGAAGAGATGTTCCTTTCCTACTTTTTGTCTCTTTACAGTTCAACTCCTTCCCTAAAGTTATTTCTAATAAAAGTGGAAGAAAACAGAAGGCAAATACAGCACAAACACAATACTCTGAAATCACTGGGCACACTAGTAAGCTTAAATCCCCCTGTTTTATAACATCTGCAAGCTTTTTACTAGCAGGAAAAAATATGCCATGTGAAAGTAGGGAGAAAGATACACTCTAAATAGTGAACCAAACTTAAGTTTGGAAAAAAAAAATGGTTCTTGCAATGAAATATATAATTATTTTCCTCATTTCCTTCTGTATATATCCCTCATGGTTATAAACAACACCATGTTCAAGAATTTTCTCCCCAAAATTGCAGAACTCCCACCCAGAAATGCTTCATGGACTTCCTTTATGAAAGCAGTTTATGCAAAAGTAAACAGTAACTTCCTTCTTTTCCTAAATGTACGATTTTATACAGGGGAAAAATAGTTTTAGCTGTGGAAAAATAGCTTTAAAATTTGAGAATTTGGTTTATGCTCCAGTTACATAGGAAGTGAAGACTCAGAATGAGACTCAAAGAAATTTTCTGGCATGAGGTCAAATTCTTTCTGAATTTAGTGGTTCAATAATCCATGAATGAAAAATATATACATTAAAATATAACAACTCTAGTTATGGACTGTAGGTTTAATAAAGCATTTTACATTTCCCCAAGTACATTTTACAAGATGGAACATAATGCTGCCTAAGCAAGGGAACTGTTATGCTCTATCAATTCAGTAATGTGTGTTTTTAAAACTCCCTAAATACAGACTGTATTTCTACTTTAAGTTCCACTAGTCTCTTGAGACATAAATTTGCATTTTGAAAGAAACCTGTAAAGAAGGAGTTTTATTTCTCATTCTAGATTTCTCTATCTAATATTTCAAAATTAAATACAATACTTGTAACATTTACATTGTATTTAAGTGGTATATATCAGTGTTAATAGTGTATTTCTTTCTCTCTTGGGGAAAGAAATTGATTATATAACCACATTTGAATTGGTTCTTGCACAACATCTGTCACATTCACTAACAGTTGCTAAAAGCATACATGTTTGACTGTTCATTGATATGATTCTTGTATTTCTTCCTGCCCTTTGCTTTGGCCACTGTCTTCCAATAACCTATAACCTGCTGATAAACTCAGCTTCTAGTGGATGACATACTTGAGGTCGTTGAAATTATTATATCAATTAATTCACTGAAGTCTTATTTTTATTTTTTTTAAACTCTAAGCTATCTATTAAATGTTGAAAACCAAAAAATCTTGGTGTGATGTTTTAAAACAATATCCAGTTTTAGTTTCATACTGATCTTAGCTCTGAACTACTGCTGAAACCACTCCTGATCCCTCGATCCTTTAAGTCAGTGGTGGCTCATTTTCTTCTATTGTTCAGACACTGGCATCAAAAAACTATTCAGCATGCTTAAAAAATAAAACTATTTGGAGAAAAACAAACAAACAAGCAAACAAATCTGAACTAAACCCAACACACACACACACAAAATTGCTGATAACTAAGCAGAACACCTAATCCTTGAAGATACATTCAAGCCAAAATCAGTAGTACAGAAGAGTCTGTTTTTAGGGGACCTATCTGTCTACATCTCCTAGCTGATTCAAAATCTGTCTCTAAAGATCTCCTCTTCCCAGAGTATTAGAGAAGCAGAAGTGACCATCCACAAGCATGACTGTGGCAGCTCTTCAAAGGAGGAATGACATTGGTACAAGACAAGAAACGAGTGTCGCTACAAAACAGACTTGTACTCCTTCACGGAGGAAGTGTGGAAAACTTCAGCAATGTCAAAGGCAGCTAATGTAACTTTCCATCTATTTCAGCCAAGTGGTAAACCACTTTCAGTTCCTCATACACTGAAAACAAAAGCCACCCACTACTCCTGAATCCAGGACTATTCACAGAGGAACATTCTTATGAATCTGTCTGGGCGGTCCAGTGCTGGGGTCCAAACCCTAAAACACAGAAGAGTTGCACTGAGGATGACAACATGACCTAGTTGTGCCCTTCCAGGGCAGTGTCTTCACCAAAGCAGGCAGTTTTTAGCATGCTTTCTCTTGAATTACATGCTCTCCAAGTTTAAGGCAAAAGTTCAGTAGAACCCTTTTACTGAGCTTTCAAATGCATTTGCATGCTACATTTGACAATCAGCTGGCCATTTCATATGCCATCTTCCTTTACACAGTCTTCCAGCTGAAAGCATGATGTGGGAACAAAATAGCAGACAGTGAAATGAGCACAGCTCATAATGAAAAAGACTTGAGAAAGGAATCACTATCAATTTTAAAAATTAGACATTATGAGTTACACTCACAGCAGTAACTATGTTGTACAGTCACCCAGAGTAATGGGCTTAAATTACTCACATCTTCAGTTTCACTACCCACTCAGTCCTATCCCTACTAACTTTAACATATCAACTATAATTTTATTTCTCTTCCATTCCCTCATCACTGAGCCATCTTTTTTTTTTTTTTGGGGGAGGGAATATTAGCACTAGCACATTAAAAATAGTAATAATTGCAACTAAAAAAATTGAAGTCAATAAACTTTAAGTTAATGACTACTCAATATCAGCTGGCATTTTACCACCAACTAATACAGCTTGCAAAGGAGTTAAAGTACTTGGAATAAAATTTGACTGTGGAAACATGTTTTCAACTTGATGATTTTTTGAATTTTAAATGTCTATCATTAATCATTAATGGCCTTTTCTCTTCAAGATTTTTATTCCCTCTTCTGTACAGCAAGGAAGAGTTATTTGTGAGTACAAAAAATTCTCAGCAATGAAAGGAATCCTCAAGGCCTAGATATTTAATAGTTGCAGGAGGAGAGCTGAGGTCACCATACTTGGGCTATTAGTGACAGTTTCAAATTGTCATCAGCCAGAGCACCATCTTAGTTTGCTCTTGCTTCTGAAAAATGTCAATCTGCAACACAGTAATGCCAAAGTCATTCAGGAAGGACATTCAAGATTCAGAAGAATTTGATAAAGCTTATAACATCCTACTGTATACCAAACAATACTGAAAATGTCTGATTACTGCTGACTATAGAAGGTGAAATGCACCCTGGAACATTTCTCTCCACTGACTATAAAGAGGGCCTGGGAGATTAATTCAACTGTTCTACACACTATGCAGAACAATAATGTAAACAGCTACATGCCTTCCATTGAATCTCACAATCCCACTCACTTTGGCTACACATGACTAATAAGATGCCTTATGTTTAACTTCCTCCTATGACGTCTTCATCCTTCCCTTCATACAAACACTGGAGAGGTCATCCATGCCATCATCAGATACCTCATTTCATTCATTTCAGAATAAACCAATGTTAAATCACCCTGTGAAGACCTAGCACATCAAGACTCAGTAATGCCTTAGGAGATGTGAGATGGCCCATGCAATGTTCAGTGCAGCTGAGCAGGGGGATCCCACAACAACTCTACCAACTAAAAATCAACTCTGCCAAGAGCTGATGTTATGGAAAAGTTTCAACCTATGAAGTTTTTTGAATCTGCCTCGTTCCATGGATTGTATTCATTTATAAACAAGGGTAATTCTAATAGATATTTATTTAGATGAATACATTCTCCCTGGATGTTAAGGACGCTCAATGACAATATTTATCATGTGTTGTTCCTTAACAATAATGCATGTTGTTCAGGAATTACCACTGATTTCTACCTCGCCCACCAAAAAATATGCTGATATTAACTTGAGCAAAAGCAAGAAAATTCAAATATGTTTTTCACCAGATGAATGCAATTTAAAATGTGTTTAGTTCAAAAAGGTTTAGCAGAATTTTAAAAGCTTTGGAAACAGAAAGAAGAAAAGTACAATCAGAAAGCTGTCATTAGCTGATTTCACTTGGTAGGCAGGATTTTCTTAAACCCATTTGAATTATTCCAAGTCATTCTATTTGCAGTAAATATCACAGCAGTTCCTGTCAAGGGTGCTAGCAATTCAAATACCTAATGATAAGGAGGTAATGGACAGGTCGCCTGAAATATTTCAGAAGTTCCACATATATTTGTACAGGTTTTGTGCAAAGATATGAGGTTTTGTGATAAAATGCAACATAGCTATTTTTTTCCCCAAATACACAAAGAAAAGGGATCTATCATACCTAAATTCTTCTGAGCTGGAAAGGGTATATTATTTTACTTTTTTCTTTCTATTTGTCTTTCACTGGGTTTATTTCTGCTGCCAGTTACCTTCTGAAGACATATTCCTGAACAGAATATAACTTCGATGATCAGCACTGATATTTTCATGAAAGCACATAAATGAGGATCAATGCAGCTCCATTTGTTGCCAACAAAATTATTTCTGCAACCATCACAAGCTGGTCCAGTGTATGAAAAGTTGCAGAGACAGATGCAATCACCAGCCCAGTGGAAATGTGGGGGTAAAATCAAACATGCAAATCCTCTTTCATTACTGATTTTCTCTTTTTTTTCAACTCCCCTACAAACACAGAAATTATTTATCATACTTATTTCTGAGGATATTTCTGGTGGTCAAATGGACTGGCAACTACTGTAGCCTCAATAGACAGAATTATCCTAGTAATTTTTTGTAGTTAATATATGTAATTGTACAGTGACAGATAATGGGCTGAGAAACTGCTAAAGCTGCATTGCATCACCACCTGCCAGAAAGTACCTTTCACAATAACAAGACATGCTACAGCAAGTGTGTTTCAGTTTATGACCTGCCATTCTGCCCTGGTAGAAGAGGATGTGACAAAGAAAGAACGTGTGTAATATAAAGTACCTAATAAAAAGTGTTTGAATTTGATTAGGTTCATTCCAGTGGGTTGAAGTAGGTCAGGGACTCATTAGAAGTCATTACTTAGACACAAGGGATGCTATAGAAAAAAATAATAATATAATATTTCAACCTCAAATCCCACAATAGATGCAGCATCTACAGAATACATTCACCACTACAGAAAGTATGGGGCACACTTTAGGGCAAAACATTAAAAGAATATTTATGCATTAGGAACTTTTTTCAAACTGAAGTACATCTTGTCACACTGTGCAACATTGTGTAACTCCAGAAGGATGAGAATCCATCTAAGGACAGCTTGAATTGCCATCAATATTCTGTGCAAGGGAGTCTATTGATAAATGTTAAACAATTGCATTTTCTCAGTATGAGAGTTCTACATCAGTATTTCCGCATCATTTTAAATCCTGGGATTTTCCTCTCTGAAAAACCAACCGGGTTAAGCAGTTGCACATTAAATTTTCCACCATCTTTAGGCAGGCTCTTTCTAAATATTTTAAGCCCAGCTGAGGTCCAGGCACTGAATGATAAACTGAAGAAGCAGTAGATCAAATGAGAAATATTCATACTGAGATCAAATCACAAGGAGGGGGATGGAGGGGACCTTCAGCTTGGGAATTGCTCGAAGCTCCTCCTTTACAGAACCTTCTGTTCTCCAATCATCAGATCAAACAGAAAGCCAAGGATGGTCAGATAGCTTCAGGGACTTCTTAAACTATTAAAATTCCCTTTCTACTTGTCGGGGAAACCCACGCTTAATTATGTGTATCAATATATTAGACTTGTGTCAGACTCTGCTGAGCACAGTGTGAACTCCAATATTTCAGGTTTTCTAGCTCTACTTTCCTCATTAGAGCTTGTCAGTGTCTGGAACTCTAATCTCTTTTGATAAGTTTAAGAAAAATATACAAAAATGTGCATTCCTTTTAGTCTGAACTAGGAAAGCCAACTTTTTATTATTATTCAGCAGTAACAAGTTTACCTAGTAGGTCAAAGTATCCCTCAGCCAAAATCAGGTTTCCTTTACATTCATTTGATAATTTGTACCATAGAGATCACAGCGAGCAATTTCAGAGACTTGCCCACGGGGACATGCACTTGTCCATGGATCTTTTTCTGGTTATGTAGACCATCACTATGGAAGAAAGCATGAGACACAGGAAGAAAAGGGAAAAGCATTGGAACAGACTGCCCAGGGAAGTGGTGGAGTCACCATCCCTGAGGTGCTCAAGACACAACAGTGTGGCACTTAGTGTTGTGCTCTGGTTGGGAGGGTGGTGATCCAAGGTTGGACTCAATGACCTCGGAGGTTTTTTCCAACCTTAATGATTCTGTGAAGGGGAGAGTGCTCTTGGCAGGATGCAAGATGGGATGCTCTGCTAGCAGAACAACACTGATCTTTGCATTCACTTTTTACTTCTGCAAGGCCACTCCAGCTTATACCACTGCCTGAGCAGCAGTGCTGCCCTTCTGCTACCCCTGCTGCCACCTTAACATCATGAGATACAAGTGATCAAAAAATGTCATGAAAAATAAATTTTGTATTCTTGACAGCTCTCTCCACCATTGTGGACAACGTGAAGACATGTAAACAGGGCTCAGCTGGCCAGAGAGATATGTGCAGTGCTTTATTGGGGGCTTCCACATGCTACAGTACACTGCCTACACTTCAGCTAGGGTTCAGAAAGCTCAGCTTTCCAATAACCTCTTTGTCCCATGCTAAAGATTTGGAGACCACATATCAGAATGCATTAAGAAAATCCCTATGAGTCACCATAGCTATGGATTCCTTTTGCAGCGCACAGAATTCATATAGGATTATAAAACATCACCTTAAACCATATACTACAGACTTATAAGAAGGAAAATTAAAACTATCTCAGCGTTGTTTATGTCCAGATGAATTTTCTTTCATTCTTAAAACAACCAGGCTTGGCTGATAAACAATTTTACTTTGAGTTTTTAAAAGTAAAAGTTATAAAACTTGGCCAGTGCCAAGATTTCCAAAATATTCAATATTTCCTATATTACCACAGTGAAATGCTAAGTCCAGTTGCTGCCAGTAGAAAAGTTGAAGAAAAGAGCAAAACATTTATGGAGGAGAATTAGGTGGAGGGGGTAGGAAACAAAGCAAAAGTCCTTTAATTATGTGATAAAAATGATTCAGATAGAAGGAATAACCTAGTGCTCTCTTTCCTTGTACCTAACGGGGTCAGCATCTTAACTCTTCCAGAGGGAACTCTGCCAAGGAGCTAATCTTAATTGTCCATTTTGAAAATCCCAGGCTTACAACACAGAAAAGCAAATGTAACTGCATTATCCACCATCTGGGGATTGTTCAAAAGAATAACTACCCAATCTTAGACTAGAAAAAGAAGCCTTGGAAATCGGGCTCAGAAGTACATTGTACAAAGTATAAAAACATGCCGTGTCCTCTACCCCCACCAAAAAGCTATAGTGAAACCTGCATGTCCAAGCACATACAGCAACCCAGTACCCACCATTCCCACCAAGGTATCTGCAGACAGACTTTGAGGTCTTAGTGATGAACATGGTTCTTCTCTGCAGACTGCTCCACAGCCGAAGCAGCATAGCAGCATAAAAGTGTTAAGATTAGCAAAGCAATCAACTTTCACAAATACCTGTATTTATTTCATACATTTGGCCATTCTGATAGGATAGATACCGCCTTACAAATCGCACTCAACACACACAGATCACAACATAAGGAAGCTCATGGCACAAGAGTGCTCATGGTCAGTGGTATGATACCTCTAAAGTCTGAACTTATCCACCACATGTTTTGACCCTGTCAGCAGCCATGAGTAACGTTTCTAAAAAGTAATGATTGTCATAAAAGTCAGGAATTCAGAAGAAATTATAATATTGTTATATAAAAGTGCTTTATGTATACATGTACATATACATGTGCACACATATTCCATATGCTGGCTCCTTTTTCTTTCCCTTCTTTTAGAGTAATTAGTGGTTTATACTTCCCCTCCTAGGTGGCTACCCAAATTTTATTTCTAAGCTGATATTGTTACAGACTCAAATTGAACAAGATGAGCTTTAAGAAAAGCACAGCCTAAGGTGAATAAGATCACTTGAAGAAACAGAAACCTTGCAGAGGTTTCTTACCTGTACAGCAATACATTCTCCATTTTAAAAAGATAATTAGAATATGGAGGAAATATTTTTTTAACAGTGCTCTTTCTTAAGGAACTTATTTCTATATATAGTTACATATACCTGATGTTTTCGCCTTTTTTTTTTCTTATATCTCATTCTTACTTTTTTTTCCTCAGACATTTCAACAGCCTCTAGTTCCCTCCTGTTCCCTCCAGGGTGCTCTCTCTTTTCTCTACGTGAACACCCTCTTCCCTTTTCCCTCACACCTGTTTTCCCTACCTCTTCTCACTCTCTTCCTCAACCACAACTTGACTGAACTCAGAAGGAAAAGCAGACAGTAGCTGGTTCCTAAACAGTGATTTAGGATACTCGGTTTGAGCTCCACTTCTCTCCTTTGGCAGCTCATGTTCAGAGATACTCAGCAGAAAGGGCAAAGGGGAACTCGTCTTCTGTAAAGGACGGCTAGACAGGGTCACTCCTCACTCTCATCTACTGAGTAAGGCTTCACTTCCTACAATAGATATTTTTGCTCTCCAACTGCATTGGGACCATGTCCACAAAGTCAGCAAAAGCAGTATTAGATGCAGGGAAAAAAGCCTACATTGGATGAGCATTTCACAATTTCTGCAAATTCTCCTTTTCCCTATTTTTATTCATTGCAATTTAACTACAAATCAGTTTACTGTTATCACCACCATACAGCCTTGTTTCAGTGTGTTAGCCTTAGCCTTCCTGGCTAGTGCAACGGAGATTTCCTCCCTAGCTATGACTCTCCAATATCTCTAAGTCCAAATACAGAATGATATATAAGTCCTTTTGAAGGTTCTTAAAAGTCCTCCTCAGTTAGCTTGATCCTGTAAGTCTGGCCACACCATCAACATCCTACTTCAGCAGCTCTGCAGGATGATGAAAGAAGAGGGCCTGAGGAGCTTTCAATAAGTTCAAAAGCTCCCCCACTCAAATCTTTTCCCATTTCAGCAATCCCAGTAACAACTCACATTTCTGACAGCATGTCAGTAGTCAGAGGCAGAGCTTGCTGATAACCACTTTCCAGTGCCCTGAGAAGCAGCTCTGCTGTCTGCCTTCCCACCTGCAGGGATCAGCTCACCTTTGCCATTCAGCACAGCCAGGCAGTGCTTCAGTTGGCAGCCAAGTAAACCGTGGCCTTGGGCTGCACATAAACCTCTTTTTTTTTCATCTAAAACAGTTGAAATTCCCATGTCAGCCCACAGTGTATTTCACAGAACTGTGCCTTTCTTTAGCGGAATAAGAAACCATTTGGTTCTGTTCTGCCCAAATACTGGGAACCTCAATACTTGTCAGCTGTTAAAGATTTTTACTGTGACTGATGCAAAACACTGCTGTTTAAACCCAGTTTTAGTCCAGATCTTCTGAAGACAACCCCATGACAGTGCTTCAGTCTGCAGTACTGTATGCAGTGCATCAGTGTAGTTTTTGGAAATCTCTTGTATACTGTGCACAAATTATTTGTATTAGGGACTAGAGTGCCACTGTACCACTTCTGAATACTACAGCAGCTTTTGATGAGTGAACATCTTTTATTTTGAAATTGTCCTCCCTCAGTCTGTTGCTGCATATGTTAAAAGATCCCATCAAAAGCAAAATTACCCTAAACTAGATTTAAAAGTGTCAAGTGCATTGAATAAACATTGGAGACATCAAAAGCCTGACTTGATGCTCCTGACAACAAGTGGTGTGGGAATGCCAGCCTGTGCTGAGCCTGATACAATTCCACTTCTATCTCCTTACTGAAATTGCTTCACAAATGTATTTCTGCATATCAGTGTCACCTATCCAGTTCCAGGCACTGGAAGAATTGGTTTAAAATTCCCAGCTGATAGATATCAACACCTTTTTTTTTCCATGGAATATCAATGTCATCTACATCTCTTTCAAAGTGGGGGGGAAAAAAAGTAAACAACCCACACAACTTTGAAGCATTTGTTTTTGATGTTTTTAGTATGTCTTCTCTTTCACAGTTTGTAGATCTTACTTTTTTAATCACAAAGGCTACAAAGCACTGAGGTTTATTGAAATAGAATTTGTGGTTTCTGTCAACATGTGGGTTGCCTACATAGCAGAAGTTCATTACCTTGGAACAGGATTCATATGATATTTACTGAGCTAGCCAACTGAAATACCAAGCAAAAGGTCCAAGATCATATTTTTTGTGTAGCACAAAGTCATCTTCAACACATCAGAGTGGTTCAGATATCTTTTCTAAAAGGAAGTCTGGAGATGAGGACAATGTTGACAACTATATTTAGTTTTTCTTAAGAAATGTTAGTTGCCACTAAGCCCACAATTACACACTTGCATCTTCACTTGAGATGCACTTCTGTATAGGGCTAATGGGAGATCATCAAGCCCCACTCCTCTAAGTTAGGAACCAACAGAGACAGAGTTTTAGCAAAAGCCAAAGCGCGAAACATGGCTCTTATGTCACCTTTAACATGCATGCAGCCAGAACCAGATCTCCCAAAGGATTGCTCTAACACGGAGACTGGCCAGACTGAGGTAGGAATGACTCTCAACCTCCCATGGTGGCAAGGCCCTGCATGACTTGGTTACACAATGCTGCAAGACAAGTGCAGAATTGCAGAGCTCCATTCTATATCTGACCAGATGCAGGTGCCAGGATCTGGCCTTGACTTCTTGAGGTATGTTTGACAGTGAATAAAATATTTGCCAGATATGTAGGAAATATGGCAACTGACAAGGTGACAGCCCCCATGGGAAAATACAGCCACAGAATAAGAGAAAATCACTGGTCAAAATCAGGCAGCAGAAGTTTCACAGATCCAAGAACATCTTTACAGATCACAGACCAAGATGTCCAAGTGCCCCTTTAGGCATGTAAGAAGGTTCTGTGAGATCTTATTTTTTTCCATCTGGGCTTGATAGTCCAAATATAACTCTTCAGATCTATGAAAACAATTAGCGGATATATAGCTGTATTATGCAGTTTCAAAATGAACCTGCAAATCTTTTGTGTCAGAAAAGAGTGGCAATTTCGCTCCCTATTAGAATAAGAGAATTTCCGTCTGAAGAATTCCCTGTACAAGGGGAATGAGTTTGCTATATGTTTGTACATCAATCATTTTCTTATCTCTGAGCATTTTTCCTTTTCCATTTTACAGTAGATATCCTTTCCACTTACTTGAGACAGCTGAGCCAATAATTACCTTGAGAGAGAAAAATTTTGCCTTTATATACACAGGTGTCACAACAATCAGACTCTTACAAAGTGTGAATTATTTCAAATGAACTTCTGGACGCACAGAGGAGAGTTTTGTGCAAAATATGCAAGAACAAAAGCAGAGACATTTCCAGTGCCTGTGCTGGAAGCCAATAGCTCCAGATACCCTCTACCACCCTGGTGACAAAGCAAAGGGCACCTTCAGAGCTGACCCTCTGTAAAGCCTGGCAGACACAAGGCTCAGTGCTGGAGTCTCCAGAGCCTGCCCTGGAGATTCTCAGGCTGCAGAAACCCAGGACCTGTGCCCAGTGCCAGCCAACAGCTGCAGACCCCCAGTGGGAGCAGCACATCGATCCCCATCCCACACAGCCTGGCTGGAGGCAGGGCACCGCTGCAGTGCCACAGCTGGAGCTGCACAGCTCACCCCACTGAGTGCACGCAAAGACTTGCATTTCTCTCAGCACCCTGAGAAGGAAACCTCCCTCTGAGCTGCTGCCTTGGGGAAGATGCTAGCGTTGCTCCCCTCCATCCAGCCCCAAGGGGCTGCAGCCAGGAGCTGTGCACAGCAGAGATGCTCTGTGGGACCATGGAGCACCTCACACCTGCAGCAGCAGAAAAGAGACAGCACTCGTGGGACACATCCTTCTAGCCAGGGAGAATGAGTCAGTGCATGGCAGTATCATCACTTTAAGGATTACAGACTAAGTTAGAGGGGCATAAAAAAGCTCTGCAACTACTGGTAGCTGGCTAGACGGGAGATTATTTGAATCTTTGCACAGGAGCTAGACAAACCATATTATACCACCATTTTTCCACATGGTGATTTTTATTTCCCCCCTCCCACAAGAGGAGTGCTCACTTCAAACCACAAATCATTGCTATTATTAGTGTCATTTTCACAACTTTTCCTGAAAGAAAAGAAACAAACAGAAAAACCCTCTTCAGACCTCTGTTTTGGTTTGGATGCATCTGAGGCACACAATAAAAAACACAGAAGCAGCCTTTCTGTATGGGAATTACTGGGCTGTCCTCATGCTACCGTTTCATCATCAACTGTGGAACTCTCAGCTCTACAGAATAAACTTCCAGAAAGATAATTAAGAATCAGGTTCTCATATAATGTAAGCATTAACCTCTTCTTTATATCCTTGCATACATAAAACAGAATAATGCAATTTTCCTATATTCTACAGAGAATAAGATGCTCAAGTCTCAAACTATTTAATTTCACTATTTAAGTGTTTATTAAGATCAAGGAAGCTTTTCACAGATGTGGAACTTCACCTGAAAGCAGCAGTTAAAAGATCAAAATAAAACAAATTATCAGAAATGTGATCTTCTCACATTTAAAAAAAATGGACTTTTAAAAAAAGGACTTCTATATCCACAGCTACATATTGTAGATAAATAGGAAGCACTTGAGATTCTTCTCACACTACATCAATTTCCACATCTTATCTTATTTCAGCTCATACCTGCTGTAGAAACAAGATCTAAGAAAAAAAATTAACATGTTCAAACTTACTAGTTAATAATAAATTCTTGATGTATAGTCAGAACAGATTAATTTGCTTTATCTGTTTAGAATGCAAAAAGCAGAATGTCAAATACTGAACTTTCTCTCCAAATGTGAAAAAATAGATTCTCCTTTTTATTGACTGCAAATATTAAATCTAAAGAACAGCTGGAAGGTAGCGCCGGCAATACCTGCTTTGATTAGTTAATATATGTTCTACAGAGTCCAAACTTACTGACTCCTTGAGTTTTGATTTTTAATGTCAACTCAAACAATAACAAAATAGAAACTTAAGTTTCCCTCCCCCAACTGACTACAGCCACAGCAGCTCCCTAAAAGCATCCCTGCTCTAATACTTCATTATATCTGCTTGAGGGAAAGATTCCTATATCTGAGATAATTTGCACCTGCTTGTATGAGTCACCTGTTAGTACAGCTGCTTCTTAATGATAGTGCCTTGCAGCTGAGATAAGAGTGAATTCAGCAACTAAAGATCAAGAGGTGATTTGAGAATCTAATGCATCAGTTTCTTCCACTGAACAGAAGACTTATTGCCTTATAAAAATAAAATCATGACATGATCCAATAGCTAAAATGAGGGAAGAAAAAAAATTAGAACTAGAAATAAGATAAAGATATTTAATGTTGAATTTAACAAATAACTGCAAAACTTTGTTTTTGTACTTGATATCTAGTGTAAAACAACAGAGTACAGAGTCCAGACTTCAGGTCAGCAGACTTTAACTTACTCAGGAAACTGTCGGGTGTGATTGTATGGCAAGTCTGAAAAGTAAAAGAGTTCAGGGAAGTAGGCAAGTCTTTACAATCTGCTGGTGAACAAGTGTACAGGCAAAAAATCCAGTTGGACTATCCAGGAAGGGTCACGACTAAGGGGCCATACTCCCATCTGGAGGTTGGTTAAAAAGTTGGCTACCACAGGGGTCTGTTCTGGAACTCATCCTGCTTAACATGTTCACCAGTGGTCTGCAGGTTTCTGAGACACTGGAGTGCACTTTCACATCAAACTGGGGGGAACAGTGAATACACTGCAGGACAGGGCTGTCGTATAAAAAGACCTATACAGGTTTGAGGAGCAGAGCAAAAGGATCCTTATGAAGTTCAATAAGAAGAAAAGTAAATCCCCAAATTTAGGAAGGAAATGGTCCTTGCAATGATACAGACTGGAAAGTGATGCATGGGGAGAGGCTCTGCAGAAAAGACCCCTGAAGACAGCAAGCACCATGAGACAGCAGCACCCTGGCAGCAAAGAGGACAAGAAATATCCTGGGCTGTAGTAACAGGAGCAGGACACAAGGGATTATCACTCTCCATTCATCATGGTGGATGATCATGCACACTGCAATACTGTGCCAAGTGTTGGGTCCCTGGGTACAAGACAGAAATAATAAACCAGACCAAATTCAGCAAAAGGCTGCCAAAATGTTTGGGACCTAAAATCATTGTCCTGCAAGGAGAGGTTGAGGGAGCTGGGACTATTCAGCTGGAAGCCAAGCTGGCTCAAGAGGAAGTAACCAGCCCTTCAGCATCAGAAGATACAGCCAGACTTCCCAGCTACAAGGTGGCAGTGTGAAAGACATCAGACAAAAAGCTGAAACAATAAAACTTCAGACTAGCATTAATAGAAACTTTAACTCCACAAGAATATATTCACACAGTGCAACACACTGCCCAGGGAATATTTCCCCATTCTTTAGGGTTTTCAAGATCCAACCAGATAAAGACCTGAGCAAGTGATCTGATCTCATAGCTGACCTTACTTTGAGCCTGGGTTATCCTACCTTACTGGAGACTGCACTGAGCTTTGAGTAAAGTGCTCTCTGTAGTTCATGAAGAGAGACAGGAACCTCCATTGTGCAATTCACATCTAAATGGACTAACCAACCTCTACTGGAGAACTATTTGTCTCCAGTAACTGCAGAGATCAGAATAAAGTCACAGCCTCAATAATATTCAGATATATTTCTGTGTATCAAAGAAGCAGCAAATATTTGCCTTGATTCTCATTTAAATATAGAAGTTAAATGGAAGTAGGTATCTTCTGACCTAATTTTAGTCCTTTGATATGTCCTCTTTCCAAAGAGAAAAGTAAATATAACACAGTCACTGAAAACATGCAAGAACCTAAACCTATGCAGATTTTGTTGCTACCTTAGGAATTGCAGCTGCACAGTCATATTTTGGGGTTACTTTCTCTAAGACTTCCTGTTCAGAAAAGAAAGTATATAAAATGTCATGTAGTAAATCATGAAAATTGTAAAGGAGATTTACAAACTATTGCTGAGCCTTAAAAATCAAACACACATGGAAGGTTTCATAGTAAATAAAGTGGCTTCCAACTGAATGGGTAAGAATAGCATGCTGTGACAGCACAAAAAGGGAAATTGCATTGAACCAAGAAATAAACATCCATGGTTACTTAATATATGCATAGATGCATATGGACATAGTGCAGGAATATACCAGAGGAAAAAGTGAGGTCCACTTCCTCTCGGCAAGAATGGTAACTGTCTCTGCAGCAGCCCCCGTGGCATTCCTCACTAGCACAATGCCAGGAACTTCTTGGCTTCTCATGCATCCTGATTTTGATACTATAACATGGGCAATAAAATAAGATTAGGCACATGTGCAGCTCTCTCTGCTAAGGTCCAGTTCCCAGAGGTACATGGTGTCTTCCCATGAGTGAGGGGCACCACTAGCCCTAAAGACCACTAGGAATGTGAAAGATGACTTCCACATCTTCCTTCTCTTTTTTATATATAGAAGCAGTGTCTTACTGAAAATGAGTCTCCACCATACAGAAAACTCAAGATATTTTAGCAAGATGCTCTTTATCCTTTTGAAAGGGAAAAAAAAAAATTTCTACCAACTAGCTAAAAAGGTCAATTTCACTGCAGCAAAGGGATGAAAAAACCATATCTGTATTTCTACCCTTTCCTCCTCATTTTGAAGAGCATTATTGCAAAAAAGTCCATCTAATATAATAAATTTATTTTTCTTAAATACTGCTACATTAAAAAAGCTCTTGAAAAAATTTATTAATTTTCATGAGCATTTAGCTCTTCCTCCAGAATACTGTCAGATTTATTTTGTTTTCCAACGTCATCGTGTACAGCTACCATTCCAGCACAAGTGCCACTTCAGCTCTAGCCTCCTCAGCATGATGAGCCTTCCCTTGCACTGTGTGTCCTAGAGCACAAGAAAAGCTCTTTGGCAAAGCCATTGTGAAAATAAGTCAGAGGTCTGATTGCTAAATATTTCTGCAGGTAAGAAAGAGCATTTACTTGTTATCTTACTTATCATCTAGGAAGCAGGAATAATCTCATTAAAATATAATGTTCCTTTTGCCCATTATCCATTTTTCAAGAATGATAGAATTCCACATTAACAAAATGGTCTCAATTTTTTCCAAAGGAAAATATTTCAAAATACATACTTCAATAAACACTCAGTCTTTGTAATTAGAAATCAAACTTCTGTAATTTCTTTAATAAAGCAACATACCAACTATGCTATAAATAAATCAAATAAATTACCATTTTTAATTAAGCATAACAAACAATTAAACAGATGACATTTAAAACTAATTTTCTCTACTGGAGAGAACATGATTTAAATCGGTGCTGAGCCTAGCACTCTCCTTGTGGATATTCCTTCAAATGCAGTGACATTCAAAATCATCATAACATTTTCAGAGACAAGTCTATTTCCATTTTCCAGTGTTTGAGGTTCCACTTTCAAGCCAGGTTTTTTCAATTACCAAACTTCCGTAGAAATGCTTCATGTCTTAAAGTTTCTGCTCAGCTCCATAGTATGTAATTGCAGAACAGCTGCACAAGTCATACCAACCACTGATAAAAAGGCATTACAAACTTCTAAGCAAATCATATTTATAATGCATAATATTAAAGGCCAAAGAAAATCAGTAGTACTTCAAGGGAAACTTCGGAAAATAGGGCAAGAGCATCTTGGGAAAGTGGTAAATACTGTGCAGCAATGAAAAGATGCAGCTGTCTAAAACACAACTCCCGTACAGCACACTGAAAAGAGAATTACCTTACTTTTGGCTGTCCTTTGTCTCCCAAATTAAAGCATTATCTACAGTTAACTGCTTCAAGGATTGAAGTCAAAAACTCTTAGGAGTCCAGTCCAGGAAAAGTAGGCACTTGTAGGAGCTACCTGATTCCAAGAACATTCTAAGCACATGGGTCCTCTCCCAGACTTCACATATTTCAACACAGGAAAGATGTGCCCCTCTGAGCTATTTCGGGTGATCCAGAAGCCAAAAAAGAAATGGCCTATTTCCTCCTCTGAAAGCATTCTGCAATTCTCTATTTGTAATGGTGTAAGTAAAGAGTGAGTCTGTAGGAATCAGTGGATTAAAGCTCTATAAAGGCAGTCAGCAAGGAAATATAGCAGGTGCACATTTCACTTGCAAGATTTGCTTAACAATTGTCATCACATGGATACACACTTTTGCAAAGCATCAAATGGTAAAAACACAGCAAAGATGTTTCATATTCACTAAAAGGTGACAGACAAGTTTCTAGAAACTGCAAATGCAACAGAACATTTCGCCCAGATGATTTTCAAGAAAAAATCCGAAGCCCAAAATGATACCATGAATTTAATTCTTTTTTTTCTGCTGTCTGAAAGAACTAAATGTAGTATGGTATCTTCCTGCTTGGACTGTATGTGTGACTGTCATCAGCAGAAATGAGTGCTGTGTATGTGAATTGAGGGTAGAACAAGTCTGGCTCTGTATATGCCGTCTGGAGTGTGAGAAGGTAGCAGTAAATTTGCTCTAAATGAAAGAAGTGGGAAGCTGAAGTGGCCATTTTTGTAGCTAGCATATCACTATTGAAAAGGTAGTTGGAGAAACCTGTTTGTGACATTTATTACATCCATCAGGTTAACACTATAGCTAGTCTGTTTTATATTGACATATATAAAAATATGTATTAAAAAAATATGAAAATAATAAGTTGTTAAAACATTTGAATTATGGCACAAATAACTCTTTCTACTTGGGAAAATGCCTCAGGGGAACAGTTCTACACACAAGTCCCTGCAAGGGAAATGCTTCCAGGGAATGCCTCCCTAGACAAATCTCCTGTTAAGCAGAATGCCTCTGGCAAAATGCTTTTGGTAAAATGCCTCTGAAAGGTGATGACTCTCTTGACAAAACCCGTGCTTTCTCTCTCAAGAGTGTCCAAAGCCAGGCTTTCATCACAGCAAGGTGCAGCCTAGCAGTGGAATATGTACTTTCTCTAACCAAGAAAAATAAAAACTGGAACCAATTACCATCTGTATCCCAATTATTATAAAGCCAGAGATTTCCATAATCACAGTTATTACAAATATTTATACTCTGATTAGGTAATAGTAACAAATAACTGTCAGAACTAAGGTATTTATGTGTGATAGAGTTACTGAGAAATAATCATGCTGTAGTTATGCAAATCACTCCTCATCAACCAATCTTACTGTAAGGATTTGCATAGGTGATTACAAATGGGGAGTAATACACATGCAGCTCTGAGCTCTGCCTGTCTGAGGAGTATGTAGTTATCTGAAAAATCCTGACATTACAATAGTACTGAAATTTGTTTTTCACATTCATTCTATTATCTGTTAAGTATATCTGTTAAGAAATACTTGTGCCACAGAAATCTTAAATCATATACTCACAACAAACAAGACTACTGTAGTTCCCCTCTTCCTCACTAATCTATTTAATCTCTCACTATCCTCTTGCTGCAGCTACATCTCTTGAGGACAGCTTTTTCAGTCCCTGTGAGTGCTACCTAAGAGTGAAAAAGCAAAAAGTAGGAAGTGACCTTATTTACTAGAGCGTAGAAGGAGGAGATCAGAGCACATACACACATAAACATGTTGAACAGATATTCAGAAAATGTCATTCTTTTAAAACAGATTTACCATGTTCCAAGCATGCTTCCATAACTGAAATTAGTAGCCCTGCTTTTTGTGTTAAACATTTTAGGGCTAGAAAACTGACAACTTTCTAGCTAGAGGATCAATTTCCACTATTTCAGATTCCTTGTCTCTTCACGATGGTCACTTCATATAAAGAGCTTTGCAACACCAGCTTTTTAGCATTGAAGTAAAAGGCAGGGTGGGGGAAGGCAGAGGCAGGGAGTACAACTTTACAAAAGATTAGGCTTTTTCACAACTTTTCTAAAGTGCTTATATATCTGTGTAATGATCAATATGAATATGATTGATAAATGGAAATTTCTGCACATAATATTGAAAATGTTAATACACACTGATGGCCTGGAATATCTAGTCACATCATAGTTTAGACCAGAGGCCAGATCCTGTTTCCCAAATTCTGCAACAATGCAAGTGTACAAATTCCCCTTATATTTCCGACAGCAATCCAGCCCTCCAACCTGCATGCATGATCCTTTAAGCATTTTTCTGCTTGTTTGAAATTTTCTTTGGCATTTGAAGTATGTCTTCCATTAGAACATATCTATCATGAAATAGTTTGTTATCATTTCTAATGACCTTGTTTGGGAAAACAGCATTTATTCTCATAATGCAAGGAACTTTGATAACATCAGCTTTTACAACACTCATATTTCCTAATGCCACTCCAAAGCATGTTATTCTTACATAGTCATTGTCTATTTGCTTTTCTGTATATGTTGTGCCGTTCCCTTCTGTTGTCAGTGCATAAATACCAGGAAGAAATTATATGCACAGAGATCTTTGTAAACAGAAGTATCATTGATGAAACTTGAAGGAAATTACAAAAAAAAACCCTAAGGAAGGTGCTTTGCAATACCAAAGACAATGAATACAGCATTTTGAAACACATGTTTATTCAAATAGTTATAACTAGGTGCTTTCAGAGGAAAAAGGTTCTCTACCCCAATAAAAATTTCAAGATTTCCAAATATTTTCTGCTCTTCATGAGGATGGAAACACAACATGCCCAGCTTTTCCACCAAAAATAAAACAAATTTATATTTTAACATAGGAGATGTTTCTAAAAGATTTAAAATCAAAATTTAAATGTCCATCTAGGAACCAGAAAGTGTTCAGTTGGGATTGGGGGCTGTCTGGAAGTTATATGTGTTTATAAACACAAAAACTGCTTAATAGGTCTGCAAAACTTCCCAGATTAGAGTTTTATTGAAACTATACACTTGCATTAAAAATTTTGATTCGACTAGTTATAATTTTCAAAGGAAAAAGTAAACGTTCATCATAAAATTCCAGGCAAGGAGTAGTTGCTAGTATCCAAATGCTGATGTAGTACTCATTTTATGTCATTTTATCTTTGTGGGGTTTTTTATTATTTTGTAACAAGTGAATCATTTGTCAATCAAAATAAAATTACAGTCAATTTCATACTGTGGAGCTCACTCAAACCAGATATCTAATTAGATGTAGTCAACATCATGACTTATAAACTAATGAGATATCCCCTTTTGATTCTTTCAAAAAGGAATAGGGCTTACCTTACTTGAGAAACCTTTTCCCACTTTGAATATTAGACCATAGTAATCATGAGATCAAAAGTAATGTATTAAAAGGGTCTATTCCATATTTATTGCATAAACTTACCCCATAATATCATATTAGGAAATTCTGAGTTTCTATATAAAACTGGAAAAACATTCAAAAAATCACTTACAGAATTGCTCTTTCTGTCACTCTTTACATTCAAAAGAAATAAAAAACTGCTATTGTATCCTTGACAAAGGCTAACTTGTAGACATAGCAAAGCTCTTTCCCACAAGACTGAAAAAGTTACAAATCTCATGCTTATACACGCACAAAAAAACCAGTGGTTATAACATCAATATGCCATGGTTTCTTGGCATCATCAATTCCTGAAAACAGATTTTAGTTCAGATTTTAGTGCATTTTTCCTATCATTAAAAATGCTAGGAAAAATTCCAAGAATGCATGAGGGTTTCTGTGTTTTTCTTTTGAGAGAAAAGCTTTAAGCTTTTAAAATTAAGCATCTAGAATATTAATGCATAGTTAATATTCTGAATCTACTTCTTTACACTGATTTATTTTAATCTGCTCCTTTTTTGTTACAGAATGCAAGCCCACCCCCAGAATGACTAATTTAGGCACTGGTGTACATACATTTCTAGCACCTGCTGAACTCAAGTGTAATCAGCGTGACTGGGTTTAAACACACCCTGTACATCAAGGTGAGAGCCTCTGCCACCGGCACAGGGCACTGACAAAGAGGACAGGTGGAGTCAGCAGGTTGTCTGCAGGGTGCAGATCAAGAAGGTAGCTCTTGCTCCTGGAAACCTATACTCATTTTGCTTGACATTACCACTGGTGAAAAGAAAATAGATAAAAGTAAATGCAGCATCATCTAACTCTTTCCTATTAGAATCAAGCTGCCTTTGCAGTGGTTCCTTTTGCCTCACAAAACTGCCACTCCCCATTGCCCTAAGGACCACACTCTAATGTGTTGAAATGGCTTTTTCCCATAGAATCACAGAATTATTTATGTTGGAAAAGACCTATAAGATCACCAATTCTAATTGTTAACCCAGCACCACCGAGTCCAGCACTAAAACCATATCCCTAAGCACAACATCTACCCATCTTGCAAATAACTCCAGGGATGGTGACTCCACCACTTCCCTGGGGCAGTCTGTTCCAATGCTTGACAACCATGCCAGAGGTTTGGCAACCTCTGAAGATGAAGAAAATGTGTGGATAGCTCTTACCAGGTTAAGACAGACTTGTGGTGCCTCATTTTTCATGCTTGTAATCCCTCCAGCTCCCATCCCCAGGGAAGAGTAAAACAAACCAGGATATTTCAGAAGTTAATTTCTCATAATCTCTGCTGCCTACAGTCCTCTCTGTTCTCTGCCTACCCCCTTTGCAGCAGACTCTTACCAGGGCACTGGTGTTTAGTACTCCCAGCATCATGGGATGGACATGGAAGCAGGAAAACAGCTACATTCTTGGAAGAGATTTCCCAGCATTCGGTCATTTCCCTTCAAAATACTTGCAAAGTGTTCTTTACTCCTTTGTTAGTTTTCTGCCACAGGAGTAGGGCTAGTGCTGGGGGGAAAATGTATGAATCCCACAGCATAAAATTAAATCAATGTGCCCTGAGACTGAGCACACAGTCTGGCTGGGGATGACCCAATCAGTCTTATATAGGTTTGAGTCTCAAGGTGACAAAAGGAGCTAACACAGAAGGCTAAAGACTCCAAACCTGACATGTCAGCTACAAACTACACTGTTTGGTAAGTCTCAAAATCAGAAATAGCCTAAATGCTTACTCTCTTCTTTTTTTTAGCAGTCTGTTAAGCTTCTATACAACAAATACTCTTCCAAACCTCTCTTGATATCACTAATGTTTTCTTAGGAATAATAGCTATGAATGATGTCACAAAGTATGTTAGCTGCAATCAGCACTTCCCAAATGAAAACTTTTGTGGCTTTGAACTCAAGAACAGAAGGTTCATGTGACAGCTCAGCTTGATTTGTAATTAATAAATCCACAGGTCACTCAGCAAGAGTTCCTACTGCAAAGGATTGTTCTTTCATATATTAGGACAGGACCTGACTCTAGCAAGGTTGAGGCTGGTGGCCAGCTAATTTGGGTAGCACATGATGCTGAGCATCTGCTCTGAAACAGATGCTAAAGCTTTCTAAAGCTAGACACACTCCTCTGTCTAGAGGTCCTAGTAGATGGTGCAAATAGAAACAGCAGGGGCATACTAGTCCTATTTATATCTATTCCACATATCTCAAGTTCATAATTCCATCAAAATACTAAGGATCTGTATCAAAGGACATCCATCCATATATGTGTTCCACTTCAGACCAATGGTCTGATTTGTGGAAGCCTGGTCACCACAATGGGACAGCTAACCACTCAAAAACTCTGCAAAACAGGCCAAGAAGAATAAACATTGGTCATGATGAACCCATCAGTCATGCACACTTTAAGAGTGTCTTCACCCAAAATAATTTAAAAACCTGAGAGGGCTGCAAGTCTGCTGACCCCAGTTATTCAGTGGTATCTCTGTGAGCTTTGCAGCAAAAAATTCAGAAGCCTTCTGGCAGCTTGTCTACTAAATCTTCATTTTGGCATGAAATTTGTTTACAAGACAGAGATAACATCCTTCAGTAGTTTTTTTCTGAATAACTTTTAACTCATTCTTCTGAAATTGTAATCTTAAGTTATGATAATGTCTCAAAATCCAGTTAGAAAAAATAACTCAATGGGCAGCATGATAAGGATAAATCCTATTCAAACTAATTCACATTAAGACATCACAAATGAAAATAATTCTCCTGTGTTTTTTAGTAAAAATTGTATCTATTCAGTCTAAAGGATAAGCTATTTGTGTGTAGATAAGAGACAGACAGATACATAAATGTGAGTAGAAGACCCAAGGAACACATATACTTTTAATCCTTGAGTGTTGAGAGGCTATTTTGATGTTATATTTTGCCTAGTTTTCCCATAAATGTTTTCATTTGATCCTAAATGACCTGCCAGAAAAGGGGCCAACCATCAATTCTGTGTTGTAGACATCTAAAAAACTGAACCAAAAAGACCACGGTTATTTCACATGTACTAATTAACTATCACAAGTGAAGAATTCCGAGTCACTACAAACAGCAGCCAGTTTTAAACTTGGAGGTGAAAGTGCACATACTACAAAGCTCAAAAATGTCAGGGAGTTACATTGACATCTGACTCTCAATCCAAATAGATTACTTCAGGTGTTGAGGAATAGAAGAAATCATTGCCCTCTGGTGGCCAAAATGGCATTTTTAAAGCATCAAAATTTAAGCAGGGTATATAGGCACAATAATCCACTATTGCATATGTACAATGAAAAATCTTAAAGGACACTAATTTTATTGATATAAACGGAGAATAGTGTGGTCCTGTCTTTCATAATTTCAGGATCGAGGTTCTTATTAAATCTTTAATCTAGATGCAGCTTTTCTCCCTTTACCAAAGTTTTCTCTAGTTCAAATTCAACTTGTACGAACATACACCCATGAAGTGTACTACCTTAACTCAGTGTCAGGAGCAAAGCGCATTTTCAGCATCCAATCACCTCTACCAACATAGCATTTAAACATAGTAATTCATTATTATATCTGTCTGAGAATGCTGTTTTTTCTAGACAGCCCTACAGATGGATGTGAAGTACAAACTCAAGCAACACTGCCAATCTAACAGTGGCCCTTGTACAGGGAACAACCACGCAGGCTTCCTGCAGTCCACCCACAGGCAAGGACCAATTACTTTGCTAGTGCCTGGGATGCTGGGGTGAGAAGAGGGATTTTTTGTGCTACAGGAAGAGAGAAATGTAACTGCTTCACTCTGCTGAGGGCATATGCACACTCTGTCCATGTGCCATATGAGTGGGTTCAGAAAGGACTCTGCCTTCTGTTGCACACACTGCCCACATGCACGCTCTGCCTTTGTGTCAGCAAAGACTGGTACAAACACATAGCACAGCACGCTACTGACCACCACCTCATCTACCAGAAGGCTTCAACCACTCTTTAATATGAGCTCAGTAATCTTCACCAAGCATCTGTTGACATCATGGTTGCTCACCATTTGACAGACACTTTATCAAGAGAGACCCTTTAGGTTGGCTCCTTGTTAAAAGTCACAGCTGTTCTGTAGACACAGCCAAGAAGAGGAATGATCTGAACCTCTCACTTCCCTCACAGCCCAGCTGAACAGGTCCCACTGCAGCTGAGTGCATCTCTAGGGCTCAGTGCAGAAAGTGAGGTTCCCAAATACCTTTTTCTGTCCCCAGTTGTTCTAAGCACCCCTCCTGCACCTAGAAAACTCCCAGGGAATCTGCATCCCAAAGTGAGTTTAGCAGCATACATTCATTTACCCATGGGAAATTTTAAAGACTCCTGCCTAAAGGCTGGCTTAGCCTACCAATTTTCTTGGGAATTAATGCTTTAATTTCATTGCCTTTTCTTTTAACTTCATTCCATCACTGTAATTGCAGATTTTTATCACTATTTTAAGAAAAGAATAGAAATGTCAGCTGATTAAAAACATTTTACAAAAAGGGGAGATAAAAGAAAAAATTAGAATCCTAGGCAAGACAGAGCAAATACATTAAATGGATCATCTAGGAAGCTGTCTATGTTAGAAAGGAGTCAAATTGAGCAAGAGAGAGTAAAGGTCATGGTCTTCCCAATCTATCAGGTGGCTTTACTGAGTTCTTAAACAAGATAGAAACAGGATGGAGAACTCCTTCCTTAAAGGAAGGGTAAGATCTTTATCCTCCAGTCTTAATGCTTATTCACATAAGCAGTTACTTATTTATGTCAGAAGATGCTTTTTGTGTTGCACAACTGACTTCTGTGTTCACACCACTTGTAAGCTTAAGCTGTTCTTACTATTTAATTAAATATGGTTTTATTAACTAAACCATTCTTGTACAAAAACCTGTCCATTTTACCTAAGCCCAAGTATCAAAGCATTAAGATTCATATACTGTACTAATTGGGGATGTGAGGTATCAGCCTGTGGTTTGTTTTTGTCCAATTGTTCTAAAATGTGACATACTTAAATTGAATCTCAATTTCTGTGAATGTAAATGTAATAACAATTACAAAGGCTAACAACAAACACAGAATGACAGAATCAGATAAATTTTATTAATATTATATTGCCTACAACAAATTACTGATCTTTTTTCCAAGTATGTCCTGAAATATAACAATTGTCATCTCATAGTGTTATTCATTTCATTTCATTAGAGAATGATAAGCTTATTGCAGTTTGGAAAGCACTTTTTAATTTTACAGCTAAACTACTTAGTTGGTTTTCTTCTGTTATTCTCAGCAATCGAATATGCTTTATTCTGACTATGCCAACAAAGTCCTAAATGCAAGCAACATTCCTATTGATTACAGTGCATAAAAATAGTAAACAAGCACTTTAGGATGTGATCCAGTATCTGGGGTTTTTGGAATATTGACATTGGAGTCGATGTTATGGAATGGTTGTGAAACCACTAGCATTTTGATAAACATCAATGCAGTTTTTAAAATTGTAATTATTTACCCTAATTTTCATGAAATTAAGAAGTGAATGAACAACTATTTCAAATTTAAGAGGGACAAGCTAAAACATAAGCAAAAAACATACCATAAAGGGGAGCAGAGTCTCTTTTTCAAATGTTTCCCACAGTAGATATATGTAGAGATCATTTTTGGAAACACTATCTTTTATCTTTGTTCCCAAATACAGCTAATTTTAAAATACAATACAGCTATTTTTAAAATATTTTCTGTAAACTTATAAGTAATTGCAAATTTTATTTTTGTGTGTGTGTGTGTGTGTGATCTGATCCTGTATGGGCATGTTTCTTATAGTAAATATTAACAGGAACTTAAAATACCCATAAAATTATGGGTGATCCCATCCATATCATATCATATAAGTTTTGCTCTGGGAATTTCTTTGTAAAGTGTGTTAAACCTTTGCCTTATGGCAAAAAGAGTGCCTTCTGCTTTAAAACTGTGTGAGACGCTTGTGCTAGGGAAGACTCAGCAGAACAAAACTGCACACATCAGCAGGACCCTGAGCATTTCATCAGGACAATCTCCCAGGGAAACAAGAATTTCATCTGGAACAGCAAAGGCAAGATGGGCTTTAATAGGAAGATGTGTGCTGGTGTGGCTGAGATGGGCAGTGGCTGAGGGCCATGCTGTGGCACAGCCAAAGCCCCTGCAGCTGCTCCAGTACCAGCTGTCTGAGTTTATCTCAGGTAACATTCTCTTCCTGAACATATTGCACCAAAGGCAGGGTTTAGCAGGTTCATCAGGCCAGACGGTTTGCCCCTCAGTTTAAATGGATTTTCTTAAACACTGTACATCACAAACAGATGCTGTTACACCCAAAGATACTTTGTTTTGTTCTATATATAACTCATAAGGACTCCAAAAGTGTTCTTATAAAATTGTTTTAAAACTTCAAAAGCTGAGCCAATTTTCAGAGCAGCCTGGTACCTAGTAACTGGCAATACTCCCCTTGCAGCAGTCCAGAGTCCATTCCAGATGATGTGGATGCAGATACTCTGGTTACATCCCCATACACTCTCACGAGTAGCTGTCAGTGTAGAAGAGGTTAGCTGAGGTCCCTGGTTCAGGTTATCTACTTACAGTTGGCACTGCTTCTCTTTAAATTTCCAAGTTCCCTCACAGGCACCTCAGAATGAGCCACCTTATTTATCTGGACAGAAGAAGTCTCAGTTGAAGACAACCCAGCTGTTTGCAGATTGTTTGTCTGTGATGGCAACACCATAGAAACACAAGACACAGCGTGCAGTTTGAAGTTTATGAACGGAACACTCTGAGGGGATGTTAGAGTGAGATTTTAGAGCCCTCAAATGTCATCTGAATATTTCTCTTAGAAGTATTACTGCTTATGAGCCAAAAGCTAGGTAAACTGCTGGGTAAGACTCCTCAAACAATTGAGAGTTAGGATTTCTTCCCTCCATTACTGGAATTTGTTGTGATTAATAGAAAGGTTTATATTCACATATTCCTTCAGCTTTTTTTTTTGTTGTATACAGAATCTACAGCCAGTCTGATTAGGAAACTTAAAAAGCTTAGACATTAGCTGCTTAAGAATTAACTTCTTAAGATTTAACTTCTTAAGACCATATAAATTTAGATCCTCTCTGCTGTGACATTCATCCAACAATTCAAGCAAATGCATTTCGATTAAAAAAACGAAAACAAGAAATTAAAGCAATTCATGTAATTATGCATCTGCAAATACTCAGAACTGTACTTTCTAGTTTTTCTTTAATCTCAACTATATAATACACACTTATTTCCAATAAAAGCTTTACTAGTAAGGTGAGCAACCTCAGAGCAAAGCTGATCAACTCTAAGAGTCTTCCACACTTCATGTTTCAACCACGTCTCTATTTGCTGCATCGTTAAACTAAAAGAAGTGCAGAGCCAACAGTTTCTTTCCCCCACATCATGACTCACAATTGTTTTCTCTGATCTACTACTGACATGTATATACTCACTGTGAGAACACATAACTCTTCTGGGAAACTGACAATGAGCAAATATCTGGTGCAGTTTAAAGGCTTAAAAATTACAAATAAATTAGCCCATGCCATGCTGTTTTCAGATATTGAAACATTTTAAAATAAATTTGGGTTTCATTGAAACACTGATATTTTAGCCCACTGCCAAATTTTTAATGCATTTTTATTTCTTAAAATTGGTTCTAAATTGATCATTTCTGGATCTAGTGCTTTCAGACAATTCTTACATCCAGGTTGAGAAGTATATGTCTGAATATGATTGAATCTAAGCACTGTAAACACTGAGACAGGTGCCTAAAGTGAACAAAAGAAGCAGGATAGAATGAGAGGGCCTAATTCTGTCCTCGGGATTGCCTGGGCAATCCTCTGCTACTTCTTAGAGTATTATTATATTGAACTGTAAGACTTGGATAAATTAAAAACAAAAAGAGCTATTATCTGTTATAAGCAGATCATATATCTATAAAAGTATTACCACTACTATCTATCTAGTCCACCCATCTGTCAGGACAGGATTATCTTTTAAAAGGGCATTTTCTGCCACTTCGCTCAGTCCAGGTTAGATGTCACATGAGATATGACATATTCCTTCCTCAGAAGGCCAGTTGGTCTCAGAAAATATTGCAGACATAAAAAAAAATAGTCAAGGTCAATGGTTATTTACTTTGTTTCATTTAATTACTTGTTATAAGCTCAAAGACCACCCTAAATCATTCAAAATCATTTTTCTGCAAATATATAGTTCATGAAGCCTTATCTTCACGTTAAAAAAGAAAAAGGGCCAAAATCTCATCCCATCACATGGATTCAATCACAGGCCTTCTTGGAACTACTCCTATATCCAACCAATTTCAATATAGCCTGCAATGACTGAGTTTTTTACAGACACTATTCAGGCCTGTGAACTCTTGCAAATTTTAGTTTTAATTTCAAGTTGATCAGCCTTCTGTTTCTATTATTTTTCCTGTTTCCTAACCGGGGCTTTCATGTGTGCAAGTCTCTTGTGAAGACAAAACGCCTGGAAAGGCTGCCAGCCACACTGCTGAAACAGGACCAGGAGAGGAGACATCATACTCCCCTGAGTTATTTGATGCTGTTCAGTCTCATGTTGTACTGGCTGCTCTTTTCCACCACTGCAGTCACTCATCAGATTTGCTTTCTGATCCATCATTCTGTCTTCCAAGTTATTTAATCTTGTAATTCTTTGGTTTTGCATCACACAGAATACCAGTGTATTTCCCTGAACTGGAATCCATTAAATTTTGAAAACTAGGGAAAGAAATCTAATTTTCCTCATTTTCCTGTTAATATTCATAATATTTCTGGCCTTCTGCTAAACAATTACCTTTAATTTATTATGTATAATTATAACCAATATATGCTTTATTTATTTATACATTTTATTAGTTTTAAAATACATTTGTGAATTATAATTATTTTATCTATTTATTATCAATTATTATGTTGTTATTGTTGTTATTGTTGTTATTGTTGTTATTATTATTTACCTCTATTTATTACTCATGTCAAAAGACTATTAGAATTAGCATGACAATCAGGATTTCATGAAACATTGTCAAAAAGCTTACTAATACCTAGATTCATTCTATCAGGCTGTAGTTGTGCCAAGATCAACAATTGCCTTTGTGAAGCCGTTGTTACAAGATCTCTTATACTTTATAGACCATTAAATACTTTTTTAGGCATTTAAGCTGGAAATTGAAGATCTTCTGCACTGTAGAGATACAACAGTCTTCACTGAGAGACACAGCAGGAAAAAGAGTGTGTCTTCCTTTTGGGAGTGCATATGGATTTCCCAGCAGCTTTCTAAAACAGGGAACATGAACCCTATCTGTATGTGGATGTATCTGACCTCAGCACATATATAATTTCTTTTCTTTCACTCAGAGACATCACAAATTCCTTCCTTTTGTTCCCCAAGAGTCAATCAGTTACACGACACAAAGGCTGCTCCAGCATCATCCAGAGTCTGGATGCTATTATGCCAGTAAGTTCCTCTTACTTTAAAGTCTTTTTTGCAGCTTTTGGAATAAACATAACAAGGCTAAGGAGAAATTCATCCTGATATACAATCAGCTACAGAGTAGAAACCTCAGCAAGTCCCATGGCACAATTTTGGTTTCATTCAAAAGCTACCAGCTGTGTTCAGTCTTAACTTGGGAATTACCTGGGCCACAGACATCCAGGGCACCATACTTTGCTGTATAGGTATGAGCTACTGGCACAGAGGACAAAGATAAAAATATAAAGACTGGAAAACAGAGACAAAATGGTCCAAACCAATTTTGTACATATTTCACAAGATCATCCAGTTTCATTCACTGTCAAGGATTTATGCTCAATCCTGATATTTGCTGGTTAAGCTGAACTAAATGTTGACAGATCTGACCTACTGAAAGTAGGGATGGATGAAATTAATGGAATTTCCTTACCTGTTTCTCATCCAAGACAAAGACTCATGGTAATGTTCTATGACCTTATAAGCTCCTATAAGGTGACATACCTCTGTTCTTCCTTCATCTCAGTGTTCACATGTTCCAAGTAGTCATTTTTTGCTTCATTTTCTTCTCAGTCACTGTATAACTGACATACTACTTTAGCTCTTTAAATCTTTCCCAACAGTGGTTTCTCCAGACCACAAAAATTTCTGTTGTTCACCTTACAAATGTTGCTTTAATTTGTTCACATAGTAAGAAAACTATAGGTGAAAGATCATACAAAATTTTGACAGCAACTGCCATCCTTATCCTCCATGTTGTGATGTTTCATGAGAGCACAATGAAATCACCCTGTCTTTTCCATAGCTTTATCACACAGTCCACTTTATCTATTTGCTGTCCTTATTGGATAGTAGTTGCTATTGCCACTCATCCCTTTTTTTCTGTCCTGGTACCAGGCAATGCTTTTTCTTTTCCTGAGTCTTTTGTGCCATCCCCATTGCTAGTGGTCTTTGTAAGTGGTCAGACACTTAGAGAGTCTCAGTGGTTACATATCATCTGCAATGATTGATTTGTCTCTGTTTGCTTTTTCCAACTATTCCCAAATCTGGTTTTTTATCAGTAGCTGCTGTTACATGACCTCAAACGTCTTCTAATTGCCAAGCTTTCATTTTCTTTCCATTCCTTATTAAAGGTAACATTAAGAAAGGACTTCAATCTCCTGAGTCGTTTAAGGTCGCATTTAATTTTATATGTGTCTTATTTATTTTTTAGCTCCCTTTACCTCTAATCTGTTTTTCAAGTTACCTTCGTTTCTTCTGGAAAGCCTTGCATGACTCTGAGTCATTTCTGAGAGTCAAACTGCGTAGCAACCCCTTCCAATTCTCTACTTTTTCTATTTCAGATCATCTTTTAGGATCTCACAGACTTGAAAATTGGAAGCAATTATGCTATTTGGAAGGAATACATTTCTTGCTCTACTTTTCATGTGTGAAGATTCACCTGCTTATCTTTCAATGCCATCCTCAGCTCAAAAGCATTCTCTTCTCCAGCTTGGCAGCCACTACTCCAGACAATGCTCTCTTTATTTCCCCTTTTACTTATTGTTTCTTAGTACTGTCTGTCTCCAGTCTGGGCTTTTGTGCTGCAGCAATCACAGACATGTTGGCAAGGGTGAAGGTAATAATGATGCTAATGCAATTTAATATAGCTCCAAAATAGATGTCAGGGATTTACAGGAATTTAGTAACACATACTATTATCCCTATCTTATTTGTACAATATCTGAAGTCAAAGAACACTTGCCTACAATCCAGTTTTCTTTAATTTTGTCTTTGTAATGGCGTTTCCCAGAAAATATGATGGTCAAAAAGGAAAAAAAGTTTACAAAAACCTAATTTGTGAGACTGGCAGACTCTAGGCACATCAACAGTAGAAAATGCAGTAACTTTTCAAATCACATGCAGTAATGAAGGTGCAAACCGGCCACTTGACTAATATGGAAGGCTTAAGGTCATCGAGTGATCGTTCATGGGAAAGGATCTCCTAGCGTAGGAAGACTTTTTCATTTGATTAGGGTGAAAAGCACAACAGAAATAAAACCAGAGAAGAACTAGACATTGCATACAGCGGAGTTTGCCGAGTCCCATTGTGCTTCTATTTCAGAGACAAATTCCTTCGACAAGAAGAGGCCTGGACAGTTCAGTGAATAACATTTCTTGATGAAATTATAAACAAGTTACTGTAATAACCTCACAATATCTCTGAATGTTCTAGGATATTAACTCTGCTTTTCTGTTTTTGCAGAGATAAATCTATTTTCAAAAGTGTACCCTTTAAGGAAAAAACTTCACTCATGTCAAAGACATCAGTAACTTTAACTTCTAAGCTACATCATTTGACACAGTGACACTTCTCCCATTGAAATTGTAGCCATAATATAATAACTTTTTATTATTATTATCAGACAGGAGTAAATCAAAAATTATCCTCTGTTTTCTAAGATGTGTGGATTTAAATCTTTCATCGCCCTCCACATTTGAAGCTACCTCGCCCAAAAAATACAGACCATATCCTTCAGCACGGTCCTATGATATTCACTCATCTGCCAGCTGCCACCCAGAAAGTGAATAACAGCTAGGATTTCAGTCCTGGACACATGTGATAACCAAAATTCCCATTAATACCCACTCCTCTAAAAGAGGGAGCATCTTTGGTTTGTACCTTTTCCAAAGCCATTGTGTGATCTATAAGGCTGAGAGAGGATGAAAGCAAAAACTTTCAAACTCCTTTCACGTGTTTGAATACCTGAAGTTCCTACACTACCTCCAGAGCTGCCAACCCCTTTAGCATAACCCTTGGTGATGACAGAGCATTCCCAGCCACACCAAACGCCCTTCCTGCACCAAGCCAGAAGTTCATCCTAATAGGGCTGTTACTGACCAGTGAAAGGTACCTGAGGCTATTGGCAAGGAAAAAATGGTTTTGCCTATTAAAAGTGTGCAAGTCCAAACCTTTCCCATTGACAGGAACCCATGAACTGCTGTATTTCTCAAATGCCACACTTAAAAACTCATCTCAAGAGCACAGAAACCATCTGTTCAGAAGTACTCACAAGTAAATTGCTACCACTGTTTTTACGTCTAGGCAGACAGAGGGTCTTCAAGTAGTCTGTCTGACTCCCTGCCTGTGGCAAATCTAACTTCATTGCTTCGTATTGCAACAGGTTTGGCCAAATTCCAGTTGTAGGTCAAATGCCTACAATTGATGATTTCTGATTTTTTTAATGTTTTCTGTTATAATCTTTTGACAGCTCAGCCCAAGCAGTTATCATCAGATAATGAAGTACTCATCACCAGATAATAAAGCACTCTGGACAAAAAGATACCTGAATGAATATTTCCAGGTACTTAGCAGGTCAGGTAGTCTGTCAGATTGGGTAATTCATGAACTAATCTTACCTTAATGGATCTGCTTTAAGTGTGCACAGTCAAGGTCAGCACATTAAGATAAATTTCTCGTGTTCATGGAAGAAGAAAATATTTTTGGAACTTAACTTTTCCCCTAAGACCACAGAAGGTAAAGCTCTTCTCTATTAACTAATACAAGAATATTTTAAAGGATACAAGGATATCCATTTCCCATCTTTCCATGACGCCCAAGGAACTATTTCAATATATTGCAAGAAAAGAACACATGTATTAGCTGACAAAGTAAAAAGTTAATTTTACTTGGAGTGTGACTCCAATAACTACTTGGTCTAACTCTTTGGATAGCAACTCTCATAAATTCCAGCTTCATACCAAACACAAATCACCCACATCTGCAGTTCCTCTTATGGTAGTATGTTGGGACAAACCAGAGGTCTTCGGCAGTGTTCAGTAACAAACACCTCATGAAAGAGCAAGTTAATCAGCACATCTACATCTCAACAGATCATCTCAGACTAAGCTATTATAGGGAATAAAGGGGTTTTGGTAATACCAAGGAGACATGTACTGCATTTTGTTTCACCTCCATTAATGACTTTAAGCCCCACTTTGGAGGACGGGATGCAGCCAAAAAAATAAATTAACAATTAACACTTTGCCTTCTCAAGAAAAAAATCATTACAGTGAACAAAATTCACACATATTTAAGAAAAATCACTACCAAAGCACTACCTAATTGTACAATCAATGTTTCCTTTCATAAAGCCCTGATCTGTTCTTCTTATATATATAGCTCAAGCAATTATTTATTTGGAATACCATAATTGTGCTACCTTCATCACAGAGTGGACATTTACTTGTTTCAATAGAATTACTGTAACCAGTAAGTTAATGTAAGCTCATAACAGAGATGCCATCATTACACAGATTTATGAGAAGAGCACTAAACATAAAATTGAGGTAATTGCCTGTGTGCTGCCAGGCTATTTTGCCAGTTAATATAAATAATATCATTCTCAGCATGAGCCACCAGAAGGACACCATCCTCAAAACTAATTCCTCACCTGCCACTGTCAGGAATTTTCACTATAAACTTGATGAAGAATGTGTTGTTCAGTGCTATTGAAAATCATATATTATCAAGGAAAGGTGGTTACCTCAAGTACCCCAAACAATCTGTTGTTTTGCTATGTTATCACATTAAATTGATTTAATGCTGCAATTTTCCATTTCTCTCTGGACCACAGACTGCTAATTTATTAGTCATGTACATTGAAATTTCTTTTTTCCATTCATGTATAAATTTCCATGAGCAAACTACACAGACAGTATTTGTTTTGGTCATTTTTAAAACTTAATAAAAAATCACGTGAGGTTCTGTTACTCAGTCTATTCAAATGGGTTCTATGAAGCAAGCAAACATTAAAAGCCATACAGAAGATCACAGATTGGAAAGACTGGTGCAGAGGTATAAATATTTGTGTGAGAAAAGTTAAACAGAACAGTTTTTTGTGCTTTCTTAGTAAACAGTGCAAGGGTGAATTTGAATGGATACTGCACTATGTATTTGATTTTTTAAATCAAATTTAATTCCTAGCTTCTTTAGTTTTTTGAACTGAACAGGAAAAAAAACAAACTGCATGTCTGAAAAACAGCGAATCTGGAAATTTTTAACTGCCAAGATCCCCACAAGAGCAAAAACAGGTCCCCAGCACACAGGAATGCTTGTCTGTGACCAATCTCCTCTTTACCTAACAGCCTCAATGTTTATTATCGTGAAGTCTAAGCATTGTTTCAGCTGAACAAAAGATATTTAAAAACCTATCATACCCCAGAGCCTCTGAGTCTTCTGAAATACAGGATGATGTTCTGAACACAATCACTGGCTCACTGTCATGCTCTTGGTTGCACTGAGACCCAAACTGTGGCACATACAGATGAATCCAGGGCTCATGTCATGGACTTCTTAAAAGTAATGCTGGGGCATACCACAGGTGTAGCTGAGAAAGATCTCGAAGAGCTGAAAAAGTAATGAGTCTGGTGGCAAATTGCAACACGCTTGATTGCTCTGCAGCCAATTCCAGAGTGGTGCAAAGTGCTTCAAAGTCCAACAGCTTTCAGGAGAACAGCTAAAGAATAATGAGTAGGCCCTGTTTAAGCTAGGGATTCCCAGAGCAAATTCTGTTTGTTCCAATAAGGCTCCTGATACTGGAAAAGGGTTGATACTATTATCTTACAGGGAATGGACTAAGACAGCCACATTAATAGTATTCATTCCCTTGCAAAAGAAAGTTGTGGAGGGACTATGATTTTTGAAATCTCCCATCTTCCCATCACTCTGCATGTACCAGAAACCTCCCAGGTGAAATGAATAATCAAATGATATGTTAATACCCTTTTCAGGAATAACTGTATCCTTGAAAACATCCAATCAATGTAGAAAATGTCAGGGCAAATAACTTTCTGATGGCTAATACGTCTGATCAAGACTCTAGGTGTGGTGAAGAAAACATTAAGCATGGGAGTTTGTATCCTGCTATTCCATGGCATCCTTTATATTACGTTCCATTATAAACAAGAATCCTTTCTGTCTGTCTGGGGAAATGGAATGATTCCAGTCCAAAAAGACATTTCAAGTGTGAAGAAGCTTGAGACTTTATCTATCTGAAAGTTAAGCAGCAGAGATAGATTTCAGGTGCCGAATGCTTTCCAGCCAATTAATCTTTTAAATAGTCCTCTGGCTCAGGACCCTGCAGGCCACAATATTGCAGTACTAAGTTAGGATGGCTCACATGGTGGTGCAGGCTGAAACAGATGTGTCTTCTGTCCTCAGCCTCCTGCTGCAATAGCAGCACCCTGACAGTACCATGCCCTGACAATTTTGGCTTCTATCCATTGAATTTCAAGAATATATTCTGTGATTCTATGACTAATTTTGAAGTGTTCTTTCAGACTACTCTTTCACAACTTTGCATATACTACCTATCATTAGGATTAAAGCACAAACTAAGCTGTAGCTGTTCTCTTAATCTCATGATAAATCATCATGATTTTGATAAGACTCACTATAGGACAATTTTATCAACAACTTCTGCATCAAGTTAGTATTTGCTAAATTACTTTAAGTTTTAGCTATAGGGACAGTATTTTTTATTGCAGGATACACAGCACGTCTTGACCCACGAATTCTATTTCTTTTGTCTCAGTGTGCACACCTTGCTCGGGTGACTGAACTAACAGTAAAACAATATATTCAAATGATACAACTGGTGTCATTATGCTAAGCTGATGTCAGGAATGTAAGATAGCACAGCCAACAGGTATATTTGCTGTAATTTTCTCTGTAGGTTTCCTCCCTGACACAGTCTTGTTTTCTTGCCTTTCACATATTCTCTCCTTCTTCCTCCCAATCACTCATCTCACTTGAAGGCCATCAGAGACTTTCTGGCTAATACAGAAATTTCAGCTCCCAGCAGCATGCTCTGTTTATGTCTCACAGATATTCCTTGAAAACCTTAGAATCAAGCTGGATAAGTAAAAAGGTTCAAAGAAAACTGGCTGCAACAACCAACAGTTTCTGGCTTATAATCAGAAAAGGAGTGCCTAGAGTGGCTGAAGAGGAGCACTGGCAACCTGGCAAGAAAATATTTCCTTAACAGAAACAGGCATTGGCATAAGAGCAATATCAGCAGTAGCTAGCAGAGAAAGACTTTTCCCAATGGACTTTCTTCCAGATAAACCCCAAGCTACCTAATTTATTATCAGTGTAAAGAAATAAAATTGAAAATACATATATATAGAATTATGATGGTCTCATTAAATAAAGTATGCTTAAGGTACCTCACAGAATGATGTGATTCTGATATTTACAGAAGTCAATGCTGATACCTTTACAACTCAAAATCTTGTTAAAAAGACATTTGAGGGTTTTTTTGCCAAACCTATTTTCCATCCCTCCATGTGGACTGGCATTCAAGATGCTTCATTGTACATTAATACTGGTTTATATCAGTTATGTTATTTTGCCCCTGGCACAGACTGGTTATCAGATTCACCTTATTTCTCTCCCCTTTTCAAAATATTGGCTTGTTCTAGGTCCCTGGCAGTGTTCACAGAATAAACCACCACTTAGCAGGAGGGATAAGGCATTCAAAGACATTTCCTGACAACAGGAAATAAAAATCAATTTTACAATCTACACAACATTAGCAACCCCACTGCCTTCTAAGCACTGCAGTAAGACAGAGGGTGGGGAAGAGCCCAGCTGGGAGTCTGAGTGCCCAACCTGCTCCCATGCTCACACCTGGAGTATGCCTAATATATACAGCAACAATCTTTTGGGGACATCTCATCCAGCACATCTCACTCCTCTTTTTCTACTTCTCTTCCTAGCAGGATCTCAAGGGAACAGACCACCAGCTCTCTAGGGTGTTAGCCTTTTTTACTGAGTTTTCTAATTTAAATTGCAGTGAATTTTAACACACGGTGTAAACAGGTGAAAAGGGCTGCTGCTATTTAAGTCCTGTATATTAATCACCTGTGGGAGATTAATAATAATGTAATAATAGTAATGACTATAATAATAATAATAAGGGATGATAATAAGCATTATAAATACCTACATAACTACATGTGCAAAATGTAACTGAAAAATAAATGTTAGCTGCATGCTTGTATCTGATCTTTTGCTTTGCAAACATGCAATAATTGGCAAGTATCTGCAGATGTGTTGTGAGTGCAACTCAGGTACGTTCTGACTGTCGTACTGAAAGAAAGATTTTAATGAAATAAATGTCAAGATGATTTCTTGGATGACTGCTTACACTAGGATTTGATCTCTTGTTTATACTTGCTTAATATGCATAAATTATGGCATATGTTTCACTAGCATGTAATTATACTCGTCATTCTGTGTGTTAAATTCCTAAGCATGGCAGACAAACTGTGCAGTGATAGATGGCCAGTTCAGACATCATTTGCAACAAGTTAAATCATTTAAAAAAAACCCCCACATGTAGCACTGTAAAATGATCAAGAAGTAATGTTACTTTTGGTTTTGTCAGCAGCAGAATTTTACTAACTTAGCTTTTCTACTGGTGCTTACTTGATAATCTTTTGCTTAAGAATATTTCAAATGCTCTTAAGATTTTCTAGGACAAGTCTGTAGCTGCAGTATTACTATCAAGGTTTGTTAGAGAGAATTTTAAGTCATTCTTATGATCATCATCCACGCCAAAGTGCTACACTGGCCCGTGTGATGAAAAGACCTGAATATTCCCTTCACTTTTTCCTATGGTAACAATAAATGCTTCTTAATTTACACCTTTCTGTGAAGCTTTCCAGCAGTAACCAAAGGAAGAGGAAACTTCACATATCGTTTTGCACTAAATTTCAGTGAGTCACGTCACGCCCTTAGACCAGCGCCAGACATTCCCATTGCAGTAAATGGAAATTGAGCCTACACCCACAAGAGAGCCCTTGCCCCAGAGTACTGAAATGTGTGCCCTGCAAAGCCAGTGCTCAGCAGCTTTCCTGGCACAAAGGACAACCTGATTTTTAGCTTGTTGGTTAAGAGTAGGCTGCTCCAGCTCATCAAAGATCACCCATGGTTGGTTTTTGTTAACTAAAGCAAGGACCTTATTTGACACATTGCCAGGTAAAATTTGATGTTAATATCAGCATGTGCATAAGGTGGTTTGAAGCATAGGTCAGCTCTACTTGTCCAAACGTACAGCAAGTTTGATCTAGTGACACTGCATTTCTCGTGCTCAGGTGCCCTGGTGCAGTGCCCAGGGGTGGCAGCTGGCACTGCAGAGCACCGCCTGCACTCAATTCTCAGGCTCCTGCCACCATTTTTTGTTCTCCTTGGCATGTGACATGGTGCAGGAAGAGCAGAATTCAACTCTTTCAAAGTGGGAATAAGTATGTGTATAATGGGTTTTTTTCACTTTTTTCCCCCCTTAGTGTTTAGAACAGAATCTTTTAATAAAATCAGAAAGATTTATATAGACATCCAACTCTATAACCTCATTATTTTTCAGTCAGTTGATCCCAAAAGTGTTCCAAATAAATTCTACTGCTGTATTATTTAATTAGGATTCACAGAAATATTGGCTGTATGCTGCCCTTGCCTCCTCCTGACCTCTCCACATCCTGACCCTTCAGTTAAGGAATGCCACATCACTGTTTAGAAAGATTAGTATGTTAAATTTGAAAGGAAAAAAAAAAAAAAAGCCCTTGCATCATAGTCCAGTAATTTTATTTTTCCATTTTGCATTATTTTTATGATTCATTTTCTGTGTGTTCTAGTATTTTAATGGTTTATAGTGTGTCATACAGAGGAATCTGGAGCACTGTTGCAAATAGAACTGTGAAATTAAATACATTATTTATTATTATGAATCAGTCTTCCTAAATAACTGTGGTAACTACAATATTCACAACAGTCTGAAGAATGAATGACAAATATCACTGTCATTAGCTGCTGTGGGAGTGTCCTCCAATGTTCTCTATTCAAACAAAAATTTTTACACTCCTGTAAAGTCCTAAACATGAAATAAATCAAAAGAAATACAAGTCTTTATGTCAAGAACAAAAACCATCTACATTTTGTGAGAGTAAGTAAATAAGACAGTTCATGGCAAGGATTTTGTACTGCAGAGATATCAGCCTTAAATACTGAAGGAGCTTCTTGGCATTTAGACAGTTCAGAAGTGAGATGGCCAGTGCTGTGTAGCACGAGGTGCTTAGAAACTCCCAGTCTTTGAAAACCACTGCGTCTTCGTCTATGACTAGCAAACATTCATAAGCACTTCCAGAAGTCCACTTCACTTCAGACTCATGTGGGACAATTCAGCCATTCATACAAATACAAGGGTGTGTCCTTGAGATCTGTGTTAGACCAGGCAGCTGAAGAGGGGAGCAAGATGAATTTTTTCTACTGCTCTGGCCAAGACTTTCAAGCTTAGTCTTTTAGAGAAATCTTGGCAATCTATGGCTAAAGCATATCAAGGAATGTTTCATGTTCAAATGTGCTTTACTCTTAGGTCTCCCCATGGCATTTATCAGGACTTCTTGAAAGGTTTTCCTTTGGTTCTAGTCTCTGTCATCACGTATCTGTCATTTTTTTGTACTTCATCCTCTCAATGCACAAGTATACTCCAAAAGGAAAAATGAGGCTGCAGTAGCTGCCTGAATTATACTTAATAGCCTGGTGGTTAAAGTACTCAGCTGGGAACAACTAACCATTGAGTTATAGGGATTTTGGACATGAAAGTCTCTCCTGCTGAAGCTGTTCATGTTTTCACAAACAATTAAACTTCCATTGGACCCGCCTGAGAGTAATTCACTGTATAGTCCAGTATTCAGTGAGGAATGTGAATAGCTAAGTTCAAATCATTACTCTAATGAACATTTAATGAATTTTTAGCATGGATGAAGTAAAATTTTCCCATTGTGAAAGCTTATCATCAGTGAATAGACAGCATCTGGCAACAGCAACATTCACATGCATCCAGCTGTCTAGAGGTAGAAGAGCAGGCAAGAGTTTTCAAGAAGATGCACCATTAGAGACCTGTTTTAACAAACAGCTCTGAGATTAGAGCTCTCCAGGGAAAGTCCTGCACACAGCAGACTGATAAGACCTGTTCTGGTAGAAAGAAAAGTCACTGGGTGGAAGTTCATTGTATACAGTATGCCTAGGCAGCCCTGTTTTTGCAGAGTTCTCATCCTCTGTGTCCAGAACTCATAATTTTACCATAAAGCAGTCTTGTCTGTGGGGACTGGAGTTGAGCTATCTCATCTCCTAAGTTGATTTCCTACTCTGAATCCAAAAGAACTTGCCCAAGAATCTTGTTTAAGTCATGAGTAAACAGTGGTGTAAGAGGGGCACCAGCACTTAATGAATGGTATCCAAGACTGACATTTCAAACTATCATTTTATTTTACATTATAAAACCCCCAAAATATAACGAACACAAACCAAAAAAAAAAAAGAAAAAGAAATGAAAGCCCAACCCAAAAAAAGAGGCTCCAAAGTTTCATTAAAATATTATAATTTTGGTTCAGAATAAAATGAATGTGTATGTTCAGTTCAGCTGTTAAACTAACTAATTATTTGCAGAGCCTTGCTCACAATATTGCATTCATGCTTTGGGTAGATTAAAAACAACTGAAAAGGAGGACATTTAAAATTAGTAATCACCTTTTCTAAAAGGTGTGAAATCATCCTGGTAAATAGATGAGGCAGTTATTCACCACAGAGCTGCCAGAAGTTGCCTATTCTTAGGCAACTCAATTTAGAGGTAAGCAAACAAACTTCTAATGAAATCATCATGAGAAATGAACAAAAAAAGGGTTCTTGAGACAACAAGAAACATACTGGCATAATGTTCAGCCAGCAAGTCTTTCACAAAACTGTTTTTGTTGTTTCTCAAACATTTAAGAACACAAGAAGTCGTCACAGCTTAGTAGAACATACATTTGCACACATACCTATCTTAATTTTCTTTAATCCTACGCTACTTAATTTCACGCTTTGTCATAAGAATGACAGACATTCATTTTTTCCCAATCACTCTAATATAGGTTGCAGATATGAATTTTAACAATTTTAATATTTTTGGGCAATAATCCAAATACCTTTTCCTGACTCTGGAACTCTCTTTGACTCTCATGGTTCCCTAAGGGGGATGTACAGCCTCTGATTACAGATCAGGCAGGCTTCACCACTTGCTCCTGAGACTGATGACTTGCATATTCAAATCATGCTGTGAGTTGGATAATCTCCCTTCATAGCAAAACCCAGGGGAGAGAACTATGTAAGAGGATACAAGGAATCCCTCGTTAAGGACTAGCTATCTGAAGTACTTATACGCCCCCACCCCTTACTCTTATATCTGATTATCAAGGAGCCTTTATATTCACAAATCCCTTCAGCCACACAAGTGCTCTAACCAGGGAAGCAAGGGCAGTGAGCCCTGGACATCAGTGCTCCAGAGCCCCTGGGCACTCAGCTCCATGGGCATCATCCATCAGGCTGAGGATTCGCTGCTGTGAATTGCCCAAGGTCGCGGAGAAAAACTGTACTGAAGCGAGACAAAGGACGTAAGGCTTCAACGAGCACTACCACACAGCAAGGGAAGCCTGTCACACTCACACAAAGCTTTGCAGCTTGCCATTGAGCCAAGTGATTATGTGATCCATACCAAAAATACCCTGCATTCTCATCAGCTTTTTACATCTTCACTCTCATTCTCTCCTGCAGGCCAGAATAATTATTTGATGTGTATGCAAAGACACAACAAAATAAGTATAACTAGAATGGTGAATCTTCATTCCTGAAGCACAGGTTCTTTGCTATTCAGCCCAAAAATAGAAAAAGGAGAGGAAAAAAAACCCACAAGCTTTAAAACTTGGCAGGAATGGCACGAAATCTTACCTTGAGTCACAGGGCACTCTCAGCATCTGTTCTAACTGCAAGTTTTCGTGCTCCCATATACAGCACAGCTACCTTCCTGTCTCATTCCAGTCACCAAAACTAGCAAAACTAGTTACTTTTTCTTTATTATATTCTACACATCCAGTTTCCAAAATGCTGGTTAGTTAGTATTGGAGATGTGAACTAGTTCACAGATGATGAGTTTTTGTTGTTCAGATGATATTTGGCAAAACAGTTCCCAGTGGGTTGAAACAACAGCTCTGTCTGCACTTAGGATTTGCAAGTGGAAGTGTTTGCAACATGCACAAAGACATGATGGTTAATAAGGCCAATGTTTACACTTAAAACTTTTTAAGGGCATCATCAAATCCTATCCAACAAAGAAGATGTTATTTTTCTCTCATGTTTCATGCTTTTTAATAGCTTTTACTTTCATTACAAACACGTCAGTTCTGCCTGAACTGAGCACAAAGAGAATCAGCCCTTTAATCCTCAGGACAATACATGTTTTCTTCACACTTTGGAAAGCAAATATAGCAGCTGGTAACTTTTAAATCCTGTGCTTTGTTGTGCAAAAGATGGCAAGCAGAACCATCAAATTTAGGAGTGGAAACCAGTGCTACTTTACCTACATCATTTTCCTACTGGCATAAAAAATTTATATTTTTGTACTTCTATCCAGTCTAATTTTCAGAAAGCTAGGAAATAGAAAATTTAGCATTTTTCTCATCGCACACACTGGATTAAACTTTAGACAACATATAAGAGAGTATTTCTTGGCAATATTTTTTTCTCATAATCAGCCCATATTTTCATTCCTGAAAAAATAACCTAGCTGTAGCTATACATGTCTGTGCACTACTATCCTCTTTTTGAGTAGAATTTAGAGTTTCAGGTTTGTAGTTTATCCATATTATAAAATTGTTTGGATATATGCCTGTGGAAATCAAATTGCCAGCTCCCCCAAGATCATTATTGTCCCATATTAAAAAAAGAAAAATCTCTTTTAATTGAACATATCCCTATCTATTTTCAGACAGCTACCAATAGTGGATCAACATGATCATATCTGAAAATTACATAAAGCAATAGAGGACCCATGTTCACTCTTTCTATGTGCCTGCTGGACAAACCCTGCTCAAATACAAAGCCTACTAACGGTGATGACACAGTATTTTAATGGACCCAGGACATTATTTGCCTCTGGATAAATCCAGTTTAAGAGTGGTATAATTCACTGGCTTCCCTAGAATTCATTGTTCTCTCAGGGATTCTTATTCACATAAGCAAGACTAAAAGTCACACAAAAATTAGACTTTGTTTCCCTTTAGAGTAAGCAGAATTCAACAAGTAGGTCCTATCCAGCCAGCTATAGGAAAACAGAGCTATTACACTACTTGTCTGTATCTCATGAACACAGAACAAGCCAGAAATTTGAATCCTAAATCAAGTCATGCCCCTGCAGCAAGACATCCACAGTCTTGGGATTCCAAGTGCCTTTGCACTTTCCATTCAGTGTATGATACCAGCCCTGACAGCCTATTTGTCTCTTTCTGTGGTTTTGGTTTGGTCCCAGACACCATAGCAGTGAGCACAGTCTGAATTCCCCAGGCTTTTTTATGCTGTTTCTAATGATAAATTTGTTCCTGTCTCAGATTGCCAAGATATATTCTCTTCTCCCACAGCACTGTCATGAAAGGTTGTTTGGACTATGTGGTCCACAGCCAATGAATTTACGGTAAGATAACAACATAGCAACCATCCTTTACAAAAGCACACATTTATATGTTATATATTCTCTACTCTCTGCTATTAGCCAATAGGTATTATCTTAATATAGCACTGAATTTCAACATGCTCCACTTTATTAAATAATCCACTTGCATATCATCCAAATAGGCAGATCAGTCTGGAGACCTCCTGCAACCTCACCTACATGCATACCACACACCTTCTAGACTGGTAAGTTCTTGTCTAGATGGCATCCCTCGAGGAAGTCAGCTCTTCTAGGACACCTTCTGTGTTTCAGCACTACTCATAAAACCAAAACATATGCATGGTGCCCAGAGAACAAACCAGAATGGCAGGAAAACCAGCCCTTTCTTCAGTTCATTTCCCAGGCTTTGTTTCCAAAGCATCATGGCTAGAGAACCCCTGTGGGATTGATAGCTTCTCCAATGAATTGCCCAAGTAAAACAGTGGTCATAAGTTTTCAATAAGACCTTAATATTTCACAGCACTTTGCAAGCAAAAAACAAAGATATTTTATCTGAATAAGAGTAACCATCACTTTAGGGGATCATTGCTCCCGCAATGCAATGGAGTTGCATAACAAAACTGTGCCCTGCCTGGAAGACAATTGTGATGGCATTTTAAATATATCAGAGCCATTCCCAAAGTAAAAATCTTATGGAAATTGTTAAGCACTTTTCATAGAATGATACCCAAAATGGGCTATCATACTTTTGCTACTTTCCAATTTCTAGAGGAGTTATGTGCAAAACGCACTGCCTCTACAAGTACTGTTGCTACATAACTAAATGCTGGAGGCACCTTTAGTGAAAAAAAACATAAGCCAAAACTCAAAAGATGAATTATTCCAGCTCAGAGAAATCACTTTTGCTTCTGTCCCATAGTCTCAAGCTGTAAAAGAAATACAGTAGGGAGCGAGATTTCACAATACCATGGACTATCTCAGCACTGCTATCAGAAATAGTTTACTTCTGAGAAGAGTTAAGAACCCAGTATCTAGCTGAAGTGCCAGACAAGAAATTCTACAGGGAGGTAAAAAAGATAGAGACCCTTGTCCCTTTAGAGTTCAATCTTTCAACAAGCATTTTCCTTTTTGCCTGTTATCCCCATAGATAGATCCCTCTCATAAGTTTCCTAATTTACAGCTCTTCCTCCTGACACATTTACCCTCACAACCTGCAGAAACTGAGACTCAGTCAGAGTCTTGCTTATTAAGCATATCTGAAAAAAGTTTTCTTTGAAGACTAGGAATGAAATAGCCACTTGAAAAATATTGGTAACAGTGGCCAAAAAGTACCTCTTATTAATCAAACTAGAGAAAGAAATAAATGCTGGGAAAAGAAAGAGAAAAGGAGATGAGTAAAATTCCTTCCAAAGAAAAGTGAGGAAGGCTTTGAGAAATTGGCACCACCCTTGCAGGTATTTGAAATCTTCTTATAAAGCCTCCTATCACTTCCCTCAGTTTCCAAAGCCTTCCAATGAGAAGAGGTTCTATCTGACGCAAGTGCAAGCATGCATCAACCCATAATCTTTCTGTAAACAAGAAAGAAGCATCCACACTCATAGACCGGATCCTGTCCCCTTCCAAAAGCTTTTTATTCTTTCTATTGAGGACACATACAGCCAAGGGCCAACAGCCTCCTAATTTAAGGCCTCACTTAAATGCTTAATTCTCCTGTCAGAGAGATAGGGGACATAATATCTTGCTGGGAGTACATATAGATTCCAGCCCAGAGGAATGTTTTGCTCTTGGCTATTTAATTCATTCCTGTGGAATTAGTGTCCTCCAGTAAGACTTTTGTTCTGATGACTACTTTTCTCTGATAAATGCCAGGAAGCACAAGGATATACATTTAAGCACTCTAAACCAGTTTAATCCTAAAAGCACAATATGCTTTAGGGAAAATAATGAGAATGGAAATAAGCAAACAGACAAAATCTACCACTTGGCTGTAACACAATAGTGCCTGGTTTCTGATGACAGTCAGAATGCAGTCCTATTCATATTGCCCAACTGCTACTGTACTGAAACAATTAAACACCGGGGGGGAAAAGTCGTCTTAATTTGGTTCTCATCATAGCTAATAAAATTAACATTACTGTACTAAAGCATTGAAAAAGTGTCAATGATCCTTGCAGTGCCTTGGCTTCCCTTCAGTGTGATGTAGGAGCAGAGGAGCTCTATCCTGAGAAATCAGCAGCAATGTCTATGCTGGTAAATCACATTATTTCAGAGCACATCTCTCAGCAACAGCTCAGCTGCCTCCACTGCCAGACTGTCAGGACAGTCCATAACTCAGCCATGACCTCTGCCAGCCAAGTTTCCCCTAATTTTCTGACAGGCTTCAGAAGTCATCATGGGTCAGGAATCATTCCCTCCTGGTGATCTGCATGCAGATCCATGATTTGGGAGAATAAAGGAGTATGTGATATGGATGTGGATTGTCTGTGTCACCTGACCTCAGCCATGAAAGGGTGAAATCATTTTCTCTGCATATGCAGTTTCCTTCATGTGAGGGACATGTGTAGATATATATAGAAATATATATTCCCTGCCCTCAGGGAAGTAGAAAATCAGATTGTTGATCTTTAACACCTACACACTCTTTGTAAGGTGCTCATGTATTGTACTTTTCATGTATGGAAAGACGTAAATCCCTCAATGTTTTAGACAGTTTGAACATGCCTACAAAAGCGGGGGGGAGATATCTCCAATATTTAAATAATGTTAATCAGTCTTCTGATTGTTTCTGTGAAATGCTTAAACACAAGCAAATCAAAATGACAACAGAGAAGAACAGAAAGGTCAGAAGATGTTTCTCAAGCCTTGTAGAAAACTAATGAAAAACAAATTAAAATAACACAGAAATGTAGATTATCCTTTTGCCCTAACCACAGGTTATAGGTCCATCTAGGAATGTGAAAAACCAAAATTCTTGAACATTTAGAGGAGTATTTAAGGAACTAATATACTGTAAAATAATGAATGAATGCATCAAGTTGGTTCTGTACTCTCTTGCCTCAAGCATCTTAGCACAAATAAAATGTGATGCTAATCAGTGCTAGCACTTTTCACAGAATCTGAAAACCTATTATTTCCTCTGGCTGCAACTAAAAAATTTGGCAACTGTTTCATTATTGATGTTAGCAAAGTACCTCTTGTACCTATAATTTTATCTTGGTGTTGACCTGGTATTTGTCTCTCTTGACCACACACATTTAACCTGATACTGACAGAAGAATCATGGCTGAGTTAAAAGGGGTTTTCTGCATAATCAAGTGTCTACTGCTATGGAAATATAGAGATGAATGTTTCTTCTATGTAAAATAAGTTCAATTATGAAAAAAATATACAATAAAGATATTTTCCAGCCATTAACAAGATAAGATGCTCAGGCACTAAACAGATCTATGCATGTACTAAGCTTCAAAAAAAGCATTTTAAAATTAAATGTGATGCATTGTCTTCTTTTTTAGTTTAAAATTATTCAGAAAGTGTAAATACTATCCAGAACAAAAGTAAAAATTAATATATTCATCTTAAGACCTATTTCAAAATGTTTTACTCATCTTCTCCCTGCACACAACAATTTTTCTTCATACTTCACACAAAATTTTCCACATATGTTTTAACCACCAGGAAAAAAAATCATCCTATTATACATTTCAAATGGTATGCAGTGGAAAACATCGCACATGGAACAGGACACAGTGAACAGAAAATGGATATATTTTAATCAATGCAGCACATTTTTTTGTTAATGAGAACCAATATGTTGGGTAAAATTCTTGAGCCACTTCTTTACTTCTTTAAAGTATATAATACAGCTTTTGCATTATGGAAAGGGCCCACAGTCACACAAGGAACAGACTGACTCCTGCATCTTCCTAGAGCCTTTGAAATCTGTAATGCTCGGGAAGTGCAAATATTTCTGTAGATTTGGAGTCTAGACCAGGATCTGTGTATGCCTCAGGTTGCCTCACAAAAATATGTTTGTGGTCTCTGAAATTAGGTGGTAAAATAGTATCACATTTTATTTACATCATATTCCTTTCACAAGATGCACTCCATTGCCACAATTTAAATTGAAAGCCCAGCATTTACGAAGTTCAGTGAGATAAGCCTCTGTACTGTGGTAATGCCCTCATTTCTGGGAGGCCTGTCTGCTGCTCTGTGCAGGTCTAGAACACAAGGCAGCAAAAGTGCCAAATGGCAAACATAAAAAGCCAAACATAAAAAGACCTGCAACTAAGCATAAAAATAGCATCATCCAAGAATAGCCCCAGTAGCTGCGCAAAGCTACCAGGCAAAGATATACAATAAAATCCAAAATGAGTCAATGAAACAATCAAAGTGAATAAGCAAAATGCTAGTGGAACTAATATATTCACTTCTAGATTTACTGAAAGAAAATATCCCTTGCATTTTGGATGGTTGCCATAAAGTTGAAAGTGTTACTCCGTAATGTCATTTGTACTTGTACTTCTATAGAGATAAACGTGTATGAAATGTATAAGGCAAATGTGCATGAAGTGAATATTAGTCCCTTCAGACAGCACCTATTAAAATGGATTACAGCTCTGCAGCAAAAAGGAAATTTGACCAAGAAGAGGAAATAAGTAATTTAGCCTTGGGAAACTGGTGAAACAGAAGGTGAGGCAAGGAAAGGCCAGGCAAGGCAAAGTAAGGAAAGGAAGGAATAAAGCTGTTGATGAATACTTGGCCTTATACAGATGTGCATAAATACATAAAAGCTTGAGATCACAATTCACCAAGCATACTGTCCACCCATCTCAATTTGCATGCAAACCATCATCCCTAGGCTGCTCTTAGTGTGACACCAGCTAGAAGATGTGTGAAGGTGACAGATGGAGTGTACCAAGGAGTTCAGAAATAGTACGTGGGGTTTAGATGTGAGGACACAAGCATAAACAAACGCCTCTCTTTTTCCAGCAGATTTTAACCATTGACAGAAGTTATTCAGACATTAAACAAGTAGAAGCTTTGAATACAGGGAACATAACTCATGAAGTGAGCCAAGTCACATAGTCTCTTGTTACCTGCAGGCCAAGTTTAGGGGACCTGGGAAACAACCCAGAGGTTCGCAAGTGTCACACAAAATAGATAAAGTTCCCATCTCATCATGCCTAAGCTCTCTAGAGGAAAACAGAAATTAAGGAATATATAAGGAAGGATGTAGAGTAATATTTTGACAGATTGAGTCAATAGAAAGGTTTTCCTGCTTAACTGAGAGAGTCAGCTCTTCAGTAGATCCTACCAGTCCCTTGTCTTTGTTTTCTTTGTGAAGCAGCCCACTCCTGATGTTTTCTGATAAAAACAACTCAAAATTATGGCAAAACCCAACAACGTGACGATAATCAAGGAATAGCCGGTCCGCTTTCACACAATTAATTTCATGCTCCAGTGTTTCCTGTATGTAAGTAAAGTGGCTCTGGAAAGTCAAAAACCATCAACAAGTGAAATTTAGTCTGTCTGAATTTGTACCTTAATGTTTTGGACCTGCTAAGGGTTAAACCAATGGAAAATCACCTGTTAAGCAGCAAGGCACCTCAAAATTCACAGAAGGAGAAAGGGGAGAAAAGAATTCAAGGCAAGCCATTTGATCAGGAGAGAGGATCTACAGAGAGGTCATCTTCTGTGGTGGCCTCTCTCCCCTCTTCTCATGGAAACACTTAGATAAAACAATACATTTACTATCAGTTTATGCTATCCACCAGATCATCAGATAGAACTATTGACCTGCATGTTTTCTGTTGTAAAATCAATAAAAGAAAGAAAAAAAATTGCAAGAAAAAGAAAAATAGCAGCATAAAATTTCAGGCTGCTGAGAGCAGCACTTCTTAGGCTATCTTTGTGTATTCACATTGAGAGATATAATATACTTCTCACAATTTCACTACAAATTAAAATTTCACCAGATAATAATGTTCTCAAAAATATGTGGTCCTAACATTTGGGAACTTCAGAGCAGGTATTAAAGCAATAGTGAACTTCAAATTACAGGTTCAACTTTCTAAATAGTACCATTAAATAGAAATATGGATTAATCACATTCATCCTGAATAAAATGGAAACAGGCATGATGGTGATTGCTGACTGCACTGAAAGTACAGACGTTTACCCCAGTTAAGTGTCCCACCTTGACAGACACCAAGATAGAGTAAACACAGTTTCATGCCTCAAGCCTCTATGAGCACAAGCCAAGGTTCAGGTTCTCAGCCACAAAGCTGTGGGGATGCATCAGTTGAGAATTTCAGCCAGTGTCTTTGGTCTGAATACAACCCAAACTGGATTATACATCTAAGTTTCTGGAAAATGAGACTTAATTTCCTAATCCTCTTGACTATAACCATTGTGAGTGGTTTCTACTGTGCTTCTAACTCAGAGCCTTATCCAGAAGTCTTTCCTCATGAAGAAATTCACTTCTGAGAAGAAAGAGTAAAAAGAGATTTCACATGCTGGTTCATCATCAGACATTAAAGAGTACAATTTATCATTTTTTACATTATTAAGAACATTTGTGCAGGATCTATATTTAAAACTAAAAGAGATGTCTCCTCCTTTTGCCAGCAGCTGTGTTACATCAATTAAATGGGTAAATAAGATCTTTCCCTAGAGGGGATATCACATGACCCTCTATTGATTAAGACTGCAGTAGAATGTTATTTCCAATCTTATTGCATAATGTAAATCAGGAGGTAGCTGTCAAGGTTTCAGAAGACAAATTGCCTGTATCTGAGACAATTCATAGGCCTCTTTCCTTCTTGCTGCTCTTAATTCACAGTTAATGCATGTCTTACCAGGCTTGGTTTCTTAAATCAGTCTACAGAACCCTATTCAAGCCAAAACTCGGTGTAAGTCGTAGTCTACATGGCCCTGCATTACAATGGATACTACAGTGACCATTCTATCTATCAGTATTTCAGAAATATATGTTAGTTAATAGATTAACACAATTTCAAAAAAGGATGTGAACTGAAAAATAGACACCTGCCTGATGGTTCTCAGGACCAATAAACCTTTCCACCAGGCACAGCTTCAGAGATGCTCTCCATATAGAACATTTTTTAAGTCTTAGCTCAGTTTTGTGTCCTTGATTTTCACATATGGCTAGAACTGGTCCCCTACTCTCAAACCTGTGCAGTAACTGCAGCTGAGCAATAGTTTTGAGACTGAAAGGAATACCTGATCACAACCCAGCAGTCATTTTACTCCTCCACTGAACTGTAAATCCAGCATTATTTCCTTTGAGGGAGAACCAAAGGGAAGGACTAAAATCCCCATTCAAATGACTGAAATGCACTTTGCTGAGAAACTATAAAAAAAGGCTGATCTTTCTCTACTACTAATCAATCTCAGTTACAACAATTAGAAAACAAGTACAACACTTTTCAAAATACATAACAGCAATATTAAACATTACCAGAATCTTCTGCACCAAAGTCAAAGAAATCAGTAGATTTAAGTAGATTTTGGTGATTGCAAAATTGTATGAAATAAAGTGAGATTTCTGAATGGATGAAAAGAACAGTGGGTGGTAGGGCAGTAATAGATTCAGACATAAGTTACAATTGTTCTGCACATAGAAAAATGTGCTCAACTTACCATCATATGTTTGCTATTGTAAAGGATTAAAAATTAAATATCTGCTGGCTGGTCATTTCCATACAAGTTGATTGATTAGAATGTGTTCATCTTACCATCTAATTTAGCAAATTTAAAAGTGGCAGTTTTACTTTTCCATTATCTAGAATGTCTGAGCTTCATAAAGTATTTGGAAACAAATGCCACCTAAAAATAATCTCTCAAAAAGTGATAATGAAGTCTGGGGGAAACATCACCTTGCAGAAAATACGGAGGAGGTAAAATTTCAAGAAAATCAAAGATTTTACAGTGCATTTCATTTGGCCAGACATGCACATCAGTAACACTAGATTATTACTGGTATATCTTTCTATATAAGGAAATAATCTGGTCCTCCAAATAATGTATTTGTGTTAAAATCTTATTTTTCATTCTGGAAATTTGGGAAATCAATCCCAACCCAGTCTTGATGAGCATAAATGCTCAAGATGGAGCAAATTCGAGCAGTATAAAAGTAAGGATACAAATTCCTAAAGAGTTGAAATGTGCACAGATTGCTTAGAACTTTAATAGAAGCACTTGGCACCTCAAAATAGGATCTGCAAACACTTATTTAGGTATTTTCCCCACCCTTTGCTTTGAAAGGGCAAACCAGCCATTTCAGACTTTTGAATGTGAAAAGTGTCTTTTTTTTTGTTTTTGAAGGTATCACAACACAACCACCTATTTCATTGTTCATGACATTTAAAAAGAAGATAGAAAATGCTACTTACCTTAAAGAGTCTTAAAATATTTGCGACCATAATGGACACAGAACTTGCTGCAGCACCTATCACACCTGATATCTTGTCTGGCTTAGTGAAAATTGGTGGGTCTCCGTTTGCACACTTCACATCTGAACCATCTTTTTCTATCAATGCTTGCACAAATGTTAAGGACTGCTCCAATGCATAAGTGTCCCTGGAACACGTATCAAGGATACGGACACCTAAGGTGATATTGGCAAGAAGATCAGGGTCTTTATTAATCTGATCTACTGCATACAGCATTGCCTCTAGCCTGTGGATCCCCTTCTCCTTCTTGAGCTCCCCACAAGGCACCCCTCTATCCCCTTTTGCATGAACGGGGAACAGTCCTCCCAAGATGATGTCCCCATCCAGTCGAATGGAGTGGGCATATTCCTGGCCATGAGTTCTTTGCATCAGAGTGAGTATCCAGTAGAATTTGGCTGTTAACAGGAAGAAACAATGGCAGGAAACCAATCGTTTGCCTTCGTATACCATTTTCTCTGAAGATGTTGTTGCTATCCAGTATCCACGTTTTCTTCTTGCTAAAGGATGAGGCTGACCATTTGAAGCTGCACTTTCTGGAGGCTACCATCAGTGCCCAATAAGTAATATAGAACCATGCAGTAGGTAGGTAGAAAAAAAGATCTCAGCAGAAGTACATAAAATGTGTTTTACAAAAGATGTCCACTGATGGAATGGGTTGACCAGCTTTTCTGAGATGGTTTTTCAATTGCTCTTGACTGATGGTGAGGAGCAGGGTAGTATGTCTGGTCCTGATGCTAAAAGGAGGTCAGTAGCTTATGTCCTTGTATTTTGCCCTACAGCTGAGGTACTTCTGAAAAAAAAAAAAAAAAATTAAAAAACAGTGAGAAATACCATTTACTTCAGCAGTTTTATACCTGTCACACAGTGTATTTACTTTTGAATAGCAGTTACATCACCTAGGTTTTACTTTCAATGTTCTTTAAGTTAGCAAATCTTGGCCTTCAGTGAATTTGAACACCTGGCTGCACTGTACTGTAAGCCAGGAAACTGATGATGCCAGCAGAGCAAGAGCCAAATCAGGGGAACTAAACTTAGCTTGGTGCTCAGATTCTGAACATTATTTCATATTTACCTTTGTGTTGCGTGACACCCAGAAACAGTCCTGATCCATAACACATTGTATTTTCTGTTTTCCTGCAATATTCTGTTAAACTTTATTATTCTGCTCCAGCCTACAGAAGCGCAATAACCGCTTAAACCCTTGCTCCTGGAGAGGTCTCATTAATGACAATGGAGCAATCAGGGCGCCTGAATTTAAGTACACCCTTCATCCAATGCAGTACAAGCACATTCAATTTGTTTGGATGCCAGACTGATTATTTCTCCAATGGAACTCACTTTGGGGGGGGCCTAACTATATATCTAAATCTCCTTCAAGATAATGTCTAACACTAAATTACTTTTATGAAAAGGTAGCTGATTTCTCAAGTAAAAAGAGCACAACATATTATGTTAGGAAACCTGCTGAACATCCAACGTTCTTTTTCCAAGATTTGACTTGAGCTGAGGTTTAACATAACAAGGTCTCTATTTTCTGCTTGCATTTGAACCACATTAAATAGGAACAATGTTGTGCCTGCACTGACATTTGGAGAGATCCCACTGATTTTAAGGAGATGAGAATTTCAGCCTACATATCTAAACACCTGACTGACTGTTATAAATATCTCCAAATTGCCCACACTTTAATTCTCAAGTGAAGGCATTTATTTATTTCAATTCTTAACAAAATTATACATGCCTGAATAAATTCTTAAACCTCTGAGGAGAAGAAAGGGAGAAGTAGTTTTACCTGATAATAGAAAGGCACACTGTGGGCAATTGCATCTGAACCAGTCTCTCAATGCATCTGCTACAGGCTATGGAGAACAGTGGATATCCTAGGGTACAATTTACCTTATCCTTTTCTTTACAAAAGTTTTACTTACTATGAAATTGACCACACTGAAAAAGTGTCTATATCAATGCCTTTACAGAAAATCCAGGCATCAGGCTCATCTGTAAATATCTAATTTGTCCTTAGTGATCTGACTGGTTCTTATCAAAGATATGGCCACAGAGGAAGACAACTACAGACAAAACCACAAAACTTTTATATATCATGCGGTAACAAAATTCAAAATGCACTTTGGTAATGCTTTAAATTGATAATCATCTTCTTACATTAAATTTTTTGCATGTTTTCCTTACATGATAACACTAAGCTCACAAAAGTAGAGTCTTCAGATGATGGCTATTTGAAGACCTGAAAAAAAGATTCACAGTGGAAAGTCTATTACTGAATGTGAAACTATCTCACTGTGATTTGGTATTAGAACCAGTTGAAAATGAAATGTTTGATGAGTATGAATAAAATAACTGCAATTGAGAACAACACACAGGACTTTCCATGCCTCTTTGGCATTTAGTTTGGCTTGAATTTGGCTCAGGGTTCAATCCAAGTGGTACAAAATTTGTGTGGTTTTATGTGATAATCCCATTGTTCTCCCTTGGCTCTTTTTAGGCACACAGGTTACAAAGCTGCCTAGGCTTCAGCCCTGTGAGCCACACTCAAAGTCATTCACAAACTGAACAACTTGATTCACACTACAGTGCAGTTTGATCCAGGCCCATGGGATCACTCTCATATGGTCCACAACATAGAGGAAAGATTGAACTACTAACGAGCCACCATTATCTGTTGTTTTGATTGTTTTAGTAGAAAAAACAGAGTTATGGGTTCAAAATAGTAAAGAGTAGACCTAAAATAGGTAGGGAGGCAATTTGCTTTATACTTCCACAGTGAACTCGCAAGTCCATGCATGTATGTACAAACCAGGCAGGGAGAAATTCACTAAGGGAATAAAAGATAAGACTACTCTTATTTAACACTATATGGAGAACAAGAAAGCACCACCGACAAAGGGAAAATATTCCTGAAAGAAACACTGCTTTTTCTCTTTCTCAGCTGCAGGTTAGTTCCTTGCAGCCAAAGAATGTCCAGAAATTAAAGCAAGTGTCAGTCTTCATGCAAACAAATACTGATGGATTCAGCTACTGCAACCCAAATTCTAGCAACAATAGAGAAGCTACAGTGAGCCCAAGATCATTGGTAAAATGCTTTATCTGGAACTGACTGAAAATCAAATGAATTGGCAATTAGCATTTTTCAACATTATCGTCTTCATAAGCATTAATTGTTTTGCCTGAGCTTGCATGGTTTCCTGAAGAAGTATGTTTCTTAGCTGCAAGTGTCCACTGCTTGTCTATAAAACAGAAATAAAATTTTAAAGTGTTCTTTTTAAAAATTTAAGACCTTTTAGTCTTTTTTTAATGTTACCTAAGAAATAAAAGCTTCTATTATACTGCCTAATTTATTCATGGCACACTGCTTTTTATATATTGATTAACATTACCTTTTACAGAACATTTCAAGTCTGTGTAGCTAAGCAGAAAGCATATGATCTAAATTAATTCCATTTTTATCAATGAATGTTAGTGAAAAAGCTTAGGCCTCTGGGCTATAAAGCCTGAATGAACTTTTCTCATGTGCAGAGATTTCATTTGAAGTAAAATGCTGTCCTTTTCCAAATGACCATAAAAGTTTGAATTAATGCAAATATATTCTTGATTTACCAGGCTCCCCACTGTAGTAGTTGGTGTTCTCTAGAAACTTGAGTTAAGAAAAGAAATTCATTTATTTCCCCAGCACAGCCCAAGAGTAAGCATACCACAAAGCGTCTCTTCCAGTCACCTTGTAATACATGCTTCTCTTGGGTTTATTTCATTAAAAATATCTGGCATTATCAGAACATATTGCTATTTTTAAAGTCAGTATTTCAGCACAAACCTCCACTTGTTCTGCTAGAAAATATATTTATTTTTAAACCTAAGGAGGCGGAGTACTGCAAGACAGGGGAGATGGAAACTTCTGCATGTAGTGTCTGGTTCTGAAATTACTTCCTTCACAAAATCATTCAGCTTTATCAGATACTTGGCACTCAAGGTTGTGTATTTTTGTACCACACTGCCAGAACCTTCATCAGATTGAACGCAGACCAGTCATTACTCCAACCACAGACTCATTGCACTAAAAGACAGCCTCATTATGGAACCTCTTTATGTTAATGAAAAGGTCTAAATAATGAGTTGAGTGACAGATGAATACTTAAATAAATAAAGGAAATGTTTCTATTTTGTTAACGAGGTTCCTGAAAGAGTCATCTTCAGCTGGCACTGAAGTTTTCGCTGAAAACATGCAGAAAGATTCAATATGTTCATCAGAAAATACAGTTTTTTAAAATCTCACAATCACAGAGAGCAGCAGGAGCAAGGCATACTCTCTTTAACATAGGCAGGATGGGCATTTTACAGCTGACATTGCTAGACAGATATACATGAGCCCTTTGCTGAGGAAAAAAATAAGCTATCAAGTGAGGGGAAAAAATACCTCAGAAAAAATGTTTAAAATTTTGTTTGAGACAAAAAAACCGATCTGTTATTGCATTTAAAGCATGGTTGGAACTACACTAAGATAAAATAAAGCAAACATTCTGTAAATTAGAATATGAGAAGTTCTAGAGTGAAAACCTGTTCACAAAATACCAGATTGTCTGGTCAATACAAAACTGATCTGATTTTACTGAATGGAAAAAAAAATGGCAATTTCCATTATTAAGTTCTGAGGAGGGGAAAAAAAAAAACAAATTAGAAAAAATTTGATTATTTTGATGTTTTACTACTGACACCTTTGAACTATGAAAGAATTCTCTTGCTAATGTTCATTTCGATGTTCAGAAAAGTTGCTTCTTTCTCCTGTACAGCGTTCCACAACAAGCAAATAGCTGAATTTCTACACAGAGCAGGTAAAGAGTTGCCACCTGCACACAGTAGTCTGACACATATAGAAGATTAATGGGTTTTGCTGACAACAAAAGGGAATTTGAAAAACCTTTGGCCTTGACATCGCAACTCCTAACTTGCAAGAGAATTCTTCACTGATGTAAGTAGTCTTATCTACCTCAGCTCTTCTGTAATGGTTTGCTGTGCCCCTGCCACAGAGGTAACCTTTACACAATAATCAGGACTTCAAGGCAAATCACTCTCAGTATCTCGTTTACAGGAACTATTTCTTCCCTGTGCAGTCTGATGTCTACCCTCAGCCTGATCAGCCCCTTTTCAAATGCCCTAAAACACCTGCCTTCACTTCCTACCTTGCAAATATCCATTTACCAAACAAGCTAACCTGTGAAAATCCAGCACAGGTCCTTCTGCTGGGATGAGACCAAGAGGAGCCTACAATTTTTAAAAAGGAAACTACATTGAATATTTTCCTCTGCCCTTGGTTGGACTTAAAACTTAATGAACCCAATCAGTATTAGCACCTTCAGAAAAGGTTTCACCTTTGGTCTAGCAAATCAAGATCTTCCCAGGTACCCTAGGAGATCTTTCTCTGTTGTTTCTGCTTTCATTTGACCCTCTTCCCACTAGACTCCCTCCCCGGTCCGCACAGCTGTGTTCAGAGCAGGCGCTGGTGGTGCAGTCCGGTGCTCTGCAAGAACGGCTCTGCCCCCAGAAACGCAGCCGCCCGCCGAGATCGTCCCGGGGCGCCCTGCAGGAAAGTCCCCCACTGTGTCCACGCCCGATCCCGGTGAGCGGACGAGTCCCCGGGCGAGTGGCCGGGGGGAGCATCGCTCCGCATCCCGCTCTCCATATCGCGCTCTCCGTATCCGGCGCATGGCGCGCCCGTGCGTTCCGCACAGCGCTCCGAGCAGCGCTCCGCGCACCGCACCCGCGCCCTCCGCCCAGCGCACCGCAGCCAACCCGCGCACCGCACCGCGCCGCGCCCCGCGCCGCTCTCTGCCCTCCGCCCCGCTCCGCCTGCCTCCGGCGCACACTGCCGGGAGCCGGCCACGCACCGGCTCTCTGCGCGGCTCCTCCGTGCTCTCCCGGCTCATCGCGTGCTCGGCACCTTTCCCGGCCCGAGGCAGGGCTACCGCAGCCAGGCCGGCCCCGCCCAGCGGAGGGGCCCGGGGAGCGCCCCCGGGCTGGGCGAGCCGGCTCTCCCCGCGCAACTCCGCGACCATCGCCCATCAGCGCTGCGCTTCTCCCTTGAAGGGAGCCCCCTATTGTTCTCCACTTTACTTAGCCGAGCGATTTATTATTTTTTGTCTCTTCCCAGGCTCATCCGTACCCCGGCTGGCGTGTGCTGTGGAGGGATTCCGGCACAGCCTCGTCGCGGCTCTCCCCGCAGAGCGGCCGTAGGACGGGTTTGAGCTGCCTCCGGCCGCGGCCCTGCAGCCGAGGCGGCCCGTGGGCTGGGGACGGAGGGCACATGCGGGTCTCCTGGCTGGAGCCAGGGCTCCGCCGGTCCCCTCCGAACCCTGGTCCGCGGCCGGGAGTGCTGCACCTCCGTCAGCGGCGATGCAAAAAACAAGCGTCGCCTTTTATTTCCAGCCGCCGGTGATTCCTTCCTCTCCTTGCATCAACTGGTCAGCTTTAATGCGCTTCTGCTCCCCCCTCGATGCAAACCTAAGTCTCTTTTAATGAATCCCTGGTCCCAGAGGTCAGAAGCTTGCAAACTCCAAAAATGCCAACGCCGGATTTCCATGCACTTTGGGACACTGATTGATTTTTATTACTTGAGTTGTGTTGTACGATTTTTGTGTTTGGTTTTCTTATTTCTCTGTTTTTTGTTGCTGTTGCTGTTGGTTGGTTTGTTTGGTTTGGGTTTTTTAACCGTGTCATACATTCACCTACCACACTTCGCATTCCTGCAACCAGCACATGCCAGCACTGTGGATGCTGCTCCACTCCTTGCCTCGTGCCCGTACAGCCTTTTGCCTTCTTCCTCGGGGGGAGAAGCCCCCGGAGCTCGGCGGGGATCCTCCTGCCCCTTCCCTCCCCAAGGACGCGGGGATGTCCCCGGCGGAGCCAAGGAAGCTGAGGCAAGGTATGGGCAGGCGGCCGGCACCTCGCTCGACCCTGGCCCCCGAGAACTTGGCGGCGGCGGCCAGGGATGGCCCTGATCCCCTCTTCCCTCCTGGCCAGCGAAACGTGAGCAAGGTGATGGGAGCGTGGGGAAACCCCTGTGCCCCCCTCCCCCGGGGGGTGGGAGAAGACCCGGCTAAGACGGCCAGGGGGAGACCTCACTGCTCGGGAGCTCCGAGATTCTCCCTTTTTGCTCGCTGCTGTGACGGCACCGTGTCCGGGATCTCTTCCGTTAGATCTGATTGGGGGAGGATATCGACAATAAAAATTATAAATAATTAACGCAAAAAAATAAAAGCTCCCGGCGCCACGAAGCAGGCGGAGAGGATTGCCCGGGATTCCCAGCCCAAAAATCTTAACTGAGGCAAAACGCACATTATTTGCCTTCTCCAGTCTGCTTAAAAGAACTAAAGACGACACACACAAATACACAAATACCTTGATCGAAAAGAGTTGCATATCCATGTTACTGTGGAGGTCCCTGGAATTATACTCGGTGGCGATCGGGAGTAGCATGAGGTAATTTCTGTACCAGCCTCGTCTCTGACAGCTTCCCTCAGCAGCGTCAGCTTAATATGCGAGTGCTCAGCCCGGGACAGGTATCCAGGAGAGCGGTTTCAGTCGTGCTGTTCAACATTCGCGAACAGCCAAGCCGAGCCTGCTCCACTGACTCCTTCCTCACTTCTCCTCCCCTCGCTTAAAAAAAAAAAAAAAAAAAAAAAAAAAAATCCACAAGGTAACTTTTTGGGGCCAGTTGCTCAGCCTCCGTGACTATACCATCCCTCCACTGCCTTGTCGCTCAGTCGCAGCGGCAGACACACGCACCGGCCCAGAGCCGAGCCGTTCACAGCCAAGTGAAAAAACACCCCCGGCCCGGCCCCCGCGCCGGCGGAGCGTCCGTGCCAGGAGCCCACGGCCCGGAGCCCCCGGGCGCCGGCGGGAGCGGTGCCGCGCTGCCTGCGCTTACCGCGGCTCTGGCGGGACGGGCACGGCACGGAACAGCTCAGCGCGGCAGGGCACGGCTCGGCTCGGCTCGGCACAGCGGGGCGGGCGCGCAGCCACACTTGTAGCTGTTCTTGGTGCTGAAGGAGGTGACGCTCCACGGCACGGCACGGCTCCGGGCACGGCACGGCACCGGGCACGGCACGGCTCGGCACAGCTCGGGACAGCACGGCACGGCACGACAGGGCACGGCTCGGCTCCACGTGAATCCCCAGCTGATCGCGGGCTGCGGCTCCGGGCCCGCCCGCCCGCGGTCGGCACCGCCCTCCCCGGCACCCCCGCTCCGCCCGGGGCGCGGTGCCCGCAAACGCGAGCCGCGGGATTCCTGAGCAGAGGCAGCCAGTGAAGGCTGTGCCAGTGGGGAGCGGGACCAAGGACGGGGACAAAGCGGGGGGGGTCGCCGGTGCAGGCCGGGTCTGTTTAATGCCGTCTGCCCCAGGGTGCGCAGCCCCCAACCCCTTCCCCATCCCCATCCCCATCCCGCCTTCCGCGGGCAGCGGAGTCGTGTCCCCCGACACAGGATGGATGACACAGGATCAGATTCCCGATGCTCTCTGTCCCGTCCCCGGTTTTGGCTCGCAGCTCGGATGCCGGGTGGCGGAGTTCCCATTTATCCCCAGGCACCAGGGCGGTTTCGGCAGTGCGGAGCCGGGGCCATCCCGGAGGGTAAGGGACCCTGCCGGGAGCACCTCGCCGGAAGGCTCTGGGTGTTTGCTCCGCTCCTAAAGGCCGTGCCCAGCACACGGCCACGGCCCAGGGATGCCCCACGCCGCCAGGCGGGAGCGCAGCCCCGGCGGGGCCGCTCCGCCCGCCCGGGAGCGGAGCTCAGCCTCGGTGAGAAGGTTCCACCTCGAGGGCGCTGCCCGCAACTGCACCCGCGGCGCACGGCTCGGCTCGGCTCGGCTCGGCTCGGCTCGGCTCGGCTCGGCTCGGCTCGGCTCGGCTCGGCTCGGCTCGGCTCGGCTCGGCTCGGCTCGGCAGGGGGACGGGCTCCAAACCTCACGAGCAGGATGGCCGCTTTGTCAGGCTCCTGACATCAACCGGATCTTTTCCATCTCCCCATTTACCGCTAGTCTGAACTACTTTCCTTACAAGGAATAACATTTTGCTTTGCTTTGCCCAGGGCTGTCTCACTCAGAACATCATTGCTGGAAGGAGGAATTCCAAGAGTGCTCAAATACGTCCAACCAGTGCTTCCATGATGATCTTTGTGTGTTACCGCTTGTGTTTATGTTAAAGGTCTGCCCAGGCAAACCATGGGACTCAGACCATGCTCGATGAGTCGTTCAAGCCTGTAACTTCTTTTATGGAAAAGGTCTTTTACAATTGCAAAATGGCACTGGGAAAACAGCCAGGTCTTAGGCAGGGTGTATTATCTCACGTTTGCATTTGTTTTTTCTCAAAACCTTCCATGACAGAAGATAGAGGAGATGTTTCAATGATCTATATCAGACATCAGGAATATAGTCGTAGGTGACTATGTCCTGATGTTCAACCATGAGCAAAATTCCATTTAAATTCCATTCCTCCTTTACTCCCATCAGGAAAATTAGCCATGCATGAGTTGCAGTGGTTTATCAATGCTGGATAGACCAATTTCTAAACTGCATTTATACTTTGCCTCTCTAGCCGCTTAACAGAAAGTTCAGCAAAGCAAAGCAAAGCAAATCCAAGTGATGCCCTGAGGCCTGAACTCGTGTGAATCTTGCAGCTGGAGAAGCAGGCTGAGGTCAAAAGACTAGGATACAGAAACCTCCAATGCGCTTCCAGCTTGGCCACCAACCTGAATGTAACCTGATGCCTCCTCATATTTCTCCTAGCCACATCTTTTCCATAGCACCATTTTGAGGGCATTGAGGGTGTACCTTTAATTTACATTTACAGTGGGTACCACAATGATTTTTTGGTGGGAATATGATAAATAAATGCATAACTGAAGTTTGCTGTGCTTTAACTAAATGCAAACAGAGAAAATTAATGGGAGGGAAGATAATAAGAAGCCTCACATGGAAATGGCCATTCTGTGAGGATAGATGACACAGGAGAGAGGTGAAACATGTCCATGGTTCTCTGAGCAGGATTCGTTCTGGTTTAAACCCAAGAGTAGCTCAAGTCAGTTTCTGCAGAAGGCTAATGTCAGGGCTGGTGACAACTACCACCTGCACAAGGAACTGGGAAGGCAAGAAATCCAGTCCTGGAGACCAAGCTGTCATAAAGGAGATCTTAAATTGCCTTTTTTATTTGTGAAGTCCTGACTGTCACAGGCAGCATCTGACACATTATGAAGCTGGCGGGGCCATGCTAAAATGGATCATAGAGGCACAGCCTGAGAGGCTGCAGGTTTAACTGCTGCCTGGAATAAATCCTTACTGTAAACATCTCTTTAAAGCCAAGCAAAACCAAATGCATCAGTCAATCTCTGTGCCTCTTTAGCTCTGTGTATCCAAGTAGTGATTTCGGCAAAGTAACTCATGTTCCAATGGTCCTCTTCCATAACTGAAATCACCAGTACATTTTTTAATGACATTCAAATGGACCTGATTTTTTTTTTTTTTTTTAACTTTGAAATGCTGTGAAGTAAGACACTCTGAGTTCTGGATGAGGTTTTTGTTGCTACTTGAGTGAGAAATGTGACTTTCTGAGTTATTCAAACATGAGAAATAAACCTACAAAGGCAATAAAACCTCCTGAATAATCACTGCTCAGCAAAAGCCCACTGGTTAATAGCCATTAAAAAATACAGAACCACAAAGACATTGACTTCCATTAAAGTGATAGTGGATACTACCGGGTTCTGAGTTACAAGGTGCTACAGAAAAAGTATGCTTGAATTTTTCAAGAAACGTAATCGTTAAAGAACTTGAAACTTGGGTGCTTTAAGACTAATAATTTTTTACAAATTTTATTATGTGGAGAAAAAAGAAAAGGTGGAGAAAAGGCATTTCACATCAGTAGCTATGACAGAAAGCATTATCTGGAGGCCAAAGAAAGTGTGCAACCATGTGTTAATAGAATATACCTTTAGAAGGTCCCAACTGTGGCTTATTTCAAATAAACGTTCCAGCAGTGAATAGGAGATGTAAAAGCTTAAACTTTAAAAAGAAGGATAGCCATCATGTAGGAAAGGCAGACTAGTTTTCAGGCAAGATATTTTCAGGAATATTTTCAGTTTCTAATTTTCAAATCTAACAAACTCCAGTATACCAGAAGACTTTAGCAGCTGGAAACCATCGTCCAGCTGGAATCAGAAGCACATGAACCTTGTTTGGTAAAAGGGCTTTTGAAACCTTTGAAACAGCAGGACACTAAATCCCACCACGGCCAAACTATGGAACAGAGCAGAGCAGGTCTGGTGGCAGCTCTGCTGCCAAGACACACAAAACAACCAAGACAAGTCACAATGCTGAGGCAAGTCTGAGATCAAGCCAGGAAGTCAAGCTGGAAGATCAGAATCTTCATTACAGGGGTACATGGGAAGGCACAAGCACGGCTAAAACAGCTCCAGAAAGGGCAAAGAAGCAATATCAGAGCTTTCAAAAGCTCTGGGGAGCCCAAAGGAGATTTCTTACAGCTTTCTCACAAAGCTGTCTCCTCAGCAGCCTCACGCAGGGTCACATCATTGCCTTGTGTCTCAGTTGCCTTGACTACTGGCTGCCAAAGCCATGGGAGCAAAGTAGGGCTCTTGGCCCTCATTTATATACTGGTCAAAGTCTTGTGTCATGTTCTCTCATGTCTCCTTTTTCTGCACAGAGCTAGAGGATGACAGTGACACATCTCTCCGGAACATATCACAAAACTTGACAGATTTTCTTAATGCACAGTATAAGAATTTGCCTCTAAATGTGATTGAAATGTGAAGGAGACACATCTGGAAGCCAAAAGTGGTGGACACATATTATATTTAAGTGAAGGATATAGTATATTTATTAATCAAATACAGTGTTTCCAACATAAAAGTGGATGATGAGCCTGCAAAATACTCTCCCACACCAGCCAGAACACTGGAGTCAGCAGAGAGGGTTGTGAAGCAAAACTTTTGCTAAAGAGAGACTTGATGCCGATTACAGTAATTTCACGAATACAAGCCGCACCAATTTGACAAAAATTTTGGTGGAAACCTGGAAGTGCGGCTAATAGTCGGGGGCGGCTAATATGTGAATAATTTTCTGACATTTACAACCCCAGACGTGCCAGCCAGGGCGCCGAGCCAACCACCTGCCAGTAAAAGCCGGCATTTCGCAATTGTTACAGTGTTACTGTGTTGCCCTGGCTCCCTGCAGGCAGCACGGGGGGCGGGGAGAGAGGCGGGAGAGCTCTCTTCTTCCCTCCTCTGCCACGGCCCGGGGAGCCGACGGGGGCCCTGCGCCGCCATTGCCGCGGCCTGGGGAGGACGGGGGGGGGGGGGATGCCACCATTGCCGCGGCTCCGGGAGCCGACGGGAGCCCCGCGCAGCCATTGCCGCGGCCCGGGGAGGGGGGAAAAAGTGCGCGCCGCCATTGCCGCCGCTCGGGGAGCCGACGGGAGCCCCGCACAGCCATTGCCGCGGCTCGGGGAGGAGGCGGCGTGCTTTGTCCCCGCCCGCTGCCGGCACCACGGGCGCGGGAAAGCTCCGTCCCCGCCCGCCACCGCTGCCGTAGGAGCAGGGGAAGCTCCGTCCCTGCCTGCCACCGCGGGGCAGCGCCGACCCGGGGTGACCGAGCCCAGTGGCAGCGGCGGGTGGCCCCGAGTGGCACCACCGGGCTGGGCCACCTGGCCCCGTCAGCGGCCCCTAGCGGGCCGAGCCTGCACAGCCTTAGCTCAGCCAGTAAACCCCGCCCTCCCGCGGTTCTGTTACTAATTGCACGCGGGTCCTCGCTGCGAACAACAGAGCGGCTTATATTCGGGTGCGGCTTATTTATGGACAAAAACCGAAATATTTGCCAACACCCAGAGATGCGGCTTATACTCAGTGCGGCTTGTATTCGTGAATTTACTGTAACTAAAATTTGCAACACCCCAAGGGAGTTATCCATTCTTACACCGTTATAATGGGGACAATCCCCACTAGCATGTCCTGTAGACATGTGCCTATAGAGGTACTAAGTTCAGCTGCTTCTAAACCCCTAGTCTATCATTTTGTCCTTTAGTAAAGGAAAAAGGAAATCATATTTATGAGTGCCTTTCACTCTAAGCCACTTTACAAAAACTGATAAAAAGCTATATTTGGTGATTACTTCACCAGTCTTTGAAATGCTGACATGGTTGAGGTTTATAAATCAGAAAGCCAAGCCACATTACCTTTTCAACATGTGAGCCATAACCTTTCCTCTTAAATGACAGCAGATGGATACAGCTATTTTACATAGTTGTAAAAGCAAAATTGTATTTATATACCCTTTCAAATAAGTTATTTGCATACAATGTCGTTTGCCAAAAGGCAAGTGGAGCTGATCAGGCTCTGCCTTATTCCAGCCACCTTGTCAGCTTTTGGCAAGCAATGCATGTAAACAGCTAATCTTCAACTTTGGTATCCCTATCATTTTTTGTGGTCAGTAGAATTTGGCAGAAGACTGTTTTCTAAGGTAAGTGTGGAAAATATCTCTGCACTCCCTAGATAAAAAAAGAAAACTCAAGGCTTGATATAACTAAACTTTGATTCTACTTTTAATACTGCGTATTAGACAACCAGAAAACAAACCTTTAATCCATTGTCTCGACTTCAAGGGATTAGCATGCACATCCATTTCTTTTCATGGCTTGTTGCAGAAGCAACAGAATTGTAACTCTAGGAATCATCAAAATCATGAATGAAGACTCACTAGAAGCAAAAAAAAGACTTTGCTTAAATGTGATTGTAAGTTTAAATGTCGCAAGACCCACCCTCATGCAGCAGGGAGCAGGGAGAGCATTTTTGATGAGGCTCCGAGAATTTCCCTAAAACCACAGCTTCCATACAGTGTCCATACAGGCAGCAGAGGTATACCCAGCCTTTAGCCTGAAGTTATTCCCTGAGTGGGTATGTAAACTCACAAGGGTGATGTCAGGAACATTATGGTGTCACTTTATGTGCCCAAATCCATCAGAATAAGCACCTGAGCATGCCCTATTAACCAATTTCTCTCTTGAAATTGTTCTGTAAGAATCATGTAAATGTATTTTTGTGTTCTCAGAGGTGAGTTTTCTTGGGCAAAATACACAGGTCTTCAGGTGAGAGTCTCAAACATCTAAGATGTAAACCTCCTGTATTTAAGACATTCCTCTGTGTAAAACAAAAATATGGAAATGGAAAGAAATAGCTCCTTTCCAGGCAGTGAGTCACCTGATACTAGCACAGATGCCTAAATAGAACATGCAAATCATGCCTCAGAAGTGTTTTTTTTTCTCCATGAGCTATAAAAAAAGTCTAAACAACCGGCTCAAATGTAAATGTCTGCAGTGTAGTTGATCAAAGTGAGGTGAGGTGTATCCACCACTGGAGCATGGGAAGGTGCAGAATCAGACTTAGGGTCAGGCTTAGGGTCTGAGAGCACACATCACCACTTCATGGCTAGTTTCTCATTGTGCCTGTACTGGTGGTAAGGCTCCAGCATTAATGAGTCCTTCCTCTACCCTTCCCACAGTGAGTTGCTGACAAAGTGGTCTTAAGAAGTCAATCAACTCTGTGTCGAGTATTTAAAAGTGGAAAATACTTAGAAAAAATTTGTATTTATTAAGTATTTATATATTTATAAGTAAAAATTCTGCATTTTTTTTCCTAAAACTTAATTGGTACAAAATTAAGTAATCATTTTAATTGATTGCCTGTGAAAAAAAGTCAAGGTTCAGTTTTTTGTTGACCTTCACATGAACAACATGTAGTTAAGCTGCTGCTCAAGATTCAAAGATTTTTACATCTATATGGTACTTACTCTTCATCATGAGCATACTTTTGAAGTAAACTTTCTAGTTGTCCCTTCTTATGATGTGCTTTGGTTAATGTAACAGTGCAGTCTAAGGGCTCATGGTCTAGATTCCTCTCAAGGGAAAACAGAAGTGAAGCTGCGCTCCAGGAGTGCACCCAAAGTGTTACAATCACTGGCAGACCAAGCTAGAGCTAATCTGAGATGATTCACGTGATGTGGACGTCAACCCATCAGCACCAAATATTCTGCTCTATAGACCTGCGCTGGCCCATGTGACTTGTTAAGATATATATAGCCCATGCCAGATTGAGGTTACAGTCTTGAAAACTGTCCCAGTATTGCCCTGAGGGCCAGAGCTGAAATACTGCACTGAAGCTCTAAGAGAACTAGACCTTGTAACTAATTAAAGGCTGGCATGATGCATGGCATGTTTCACGGGGAAGTTTCACACTTCATTTAATAGTTACCAGCTGTAAATAACGTACACAATTCTATCTTGTGTTTATAAAGTGAAGGTAGAACTTTTTTAATGCACTGGAGGATCAGAAAACTTGTGTGTAGCCGTATTTGCTGTAGGTTCTGAGCAACTGAAGCAACAAACTCCCTACCAGTGTTGCTGGGAGGAAGATTAAATGTACAGTGACACAACATTCATCCAGCACTCTGCTCTGCATCTCTAGTTTGGGAATTACATTCATTTGTCAATAATCATGATGGTCATCTTAATAAAACCCTTCATTGTTTAAACTGTAAGTACAAAGCAATGAATGGTAGTAGTTCAATGAAGAAAGACCAACTATAATGTACTCTTATGATAGTGGCAGTTTCTTGTATTAAAAAAGATTACCTAGGATATCTAAAAGCCACTTAGTCATATCATTGGTATTAAGGTTAATGATGTATTTTCCTGGGCTTCATTGCTTAACTCTGACCTGAAGACAGGTAACCAATTAGGTGAGTATTACACCAGACACTGATGATGCTTCTGCAGCAGAAGCATTTCCAGCTCTCAAATGCTACTTCTTTGGTGGTCTTGCTGGGAAACTTGGGAATAGTTATTTCAGTGTGAAATACAACTACTACAGCATCTATACTTGTAAAACATAACAAAAATTTTGTGTATTTATTAATGTCTCAAGCTGCTTCTCTCATATTGCCTTGTGTTTGCCCTCAATTTTAACTCTCAATACCCACAAAATTGTTACCCCAGAAATGAGTGCCCATTGCCCAATGAAACTGGTAAAATTGAGGAAAAAGTTTTTGAACTCAAACTGAAATCCTTTCCCTCAGCAGAAGAATTTATTCAAGTATCCAGCCAAGAGCTTTCAAGAAATAAAACATTCCTCTGGGAACGTAGTATCTCTATATTTAGACTGGGGATGATCTAGTTGGAAAGGCCATAGTTTAAATCTTGTTTGGCAGACTAAATTACAAATGCTCGAACATTTGAAAGAAGATGAAATAAGCAATGAACAACATAAGCATAAAATAAATAACTGAGGTTCAAACAAAAAATATTTATTTTATTTCTTTTACACTAGGTGCTATTACATTGCTTTGTTATTGGTTTTGTTGGTTTAGGTTGTTTATTATCTTGTTTTGTTTGGGTTGGTTTTTTTTAGTTTGTATTCAACACTTAAAAAAATGAAATTTGAAAATAAAGGGCTGGAGTTATGTAGGAGGAGAAACTGATGGGAGTTCCAACCCTGTAGCCGTGCTATTCATTTGCCATGACAGAAGCACATGAAGGCAGCCTTTTCCTGACTCCTTGCACCCAATGACTGAAAATAGCACTCCCTGAGATCAAGAAACTGCCCTAATTTCAAACATGCTTCAGGATGGGTTTCATTGCACATGTCTACATTTGCATCTTAGCTTCAGACTGTTACTTTGATGCAAGCCTCTTTTTCACCACTGCTCACACTGCTCAGATTGTACCAAACCAACAGGATCACCCCCTTGGATGAAGCTGAAACACAAGCTATGTCCCAGCTCCATCAAGCAGCCAGACCTCATTCCCAAACCAGTCCTAGTCCCAGGTGACATCCCTGGAGCAAGGACTGTATGGACACAGGGCCTCCATGCCCACACCATGGATCTGCTCCTGTTGTGCTAAATTACCTGCTCTGCACATCTTCGCTCCCTCTCTTGCGCAGTTTCCTGCTTCAGGTCAAGAAACACCCACTGGGGCAGAGTGTGTTCAAGAAAGCCCAAACAGATGTGCTGACTGGGGGCAATATTCTGTCTTTTATTCAAGCAGCTCACGAGGCTGTAGTGATAATGCCCCAGTTCCCTTCAGTTGCAGAAATGCTGCATAAACATTGAGAAAATAATGAAGATTTAAATCAGTTTCAGGTCAGAAGTGATATTTTATCTTGCAATTATTATGTATTAAGGTGTCACTAACATCTCTTTTCATTATTTTTGCTTCACAGAAAAATTTAAAATCTTGTACTCATTCTAAATCAGAAAAGAAAAAAAAAAGAAAGGATGTTTTAAAATATCAATAATTTGTTTGTGAGGATAGGTCCACATAAGCACTGTTGCTAAGTGTTGGATGAGAGCCTGTAGAAGAAACGGCAGCAAATCACTTCTGCCACTTCTATTTTCTAATATCAGGGAAAATCATATAAAGAGTATATAGTGGTATAAAAATACTAGTTTGTTGATCAACAGAAACACTATTAATCATATTATTTCAATGGATTTATGAGCCAAAGACTTTGAAATTGCTTTTCTTTCCTGCAGTTGCAGTGTATTCCAGTGTAAGTATAAACTGTACTCACTAAAATCTGAAGTTGCACTTCAACAAAATTAGCACTGCAACATGCAGTGCTTCATGCTCATTTTTAAATGCAGTAAGATTGGATTAAAATATGTACAATATATTAATGTACTTAACACTTAGGAGCTTTTAAAACCTTAGCACAGACTCTTGTTTGAAATTTCAAACACATGAAGCAATGAGCAAAAATAAACTTCAGCAGCTTTAGCACACATTGAATGCTCTTGTCCATATTACAAAATAACTGGTTTCACAACATCTAACTAACATATGTTGGTTACATCAGTGGCGTTTCAGGCTGGGGTTTGCAGGTCACAGGCAATGAGATGCCAAATGTATTTATCACTAAGTTGAATAGTGCACCATGATCTGTGACAAAGTTTTGCAGCTTGACAGTGATCCTCCAAGAAGTCCAGGAGCCAAGATTCCCATGCTCCATTGGATTAGGCATACAACGGTAACCTTAAGGTTTTTTTTAAAACCAGGAGGAGAAATAGTCCTCTCCAAAACAGCAACTTCATCCTGAAACAGGTAACTTAAAAAGGTGGTAAATCAACCTACAGATGTCACAGTCTCTCTCCATTGACTACAGAGGGAGTCTCAGGAGACTAACAAGGGGGGCATTAGCTTTAGACTAGACCTCACTGCCCTCAATATCCCCCTCCATAAGCTCAGAACAGACAGCTCAGATGCTTCTGCTCTGAGCCTTGGTTTCTCTGCCTCTTCATGTGAAGGGGCTGCCTCTCCTCCAGGAGCTTGGGAAGGAAGGACTCACACCCAGAACCATGCATGGGGCACACCCACCAGTCCTGCAAGAGGGTCTTAGCGGGTATTGGGGCTGCCACTGCACAGGTGGGCAGGTGTGCTCTGGTTACACAGCCAAAGTGTCTGTGCCAGTGTGAGCATCCTATCTGACCACTTCCACCTAAATCCAGCTTCTGCCTAATCTAGATCACTGTCAGCACAGATATATTGGTACTCACACAGCTGAAATAGAGGAGCTTTGCAGCCTCACATACTCTGGGGAAAGGAAACAGAAAACTTAATTGGAAACAGGGTTTTACCCTGATTCAGCACACCGGTTTTTCTTCCTGCAAGCCCACAGGGGCCATGAAAATCTTGCACACCACCTTCCAGAGAGAAATCTGAAATTGAAGCAAGCTTGTGCTGGTGTACAACATATCTATATTATTTAGAAGATTTCCAGAAGGGGTTCCATTTGGGTCTGGGTTTCTCAGTGCAATACAGCTGCATCCCATGAACTAGCTATTGGATAAAAAGGATTTTAATGCTTAACACTCAAAACTGCAGCCTTGTGTTTGACTCAAGCACACCTCATTGGGATTCTGAAATGCTTCTGCTTCTGAACTGAAATATATAAAGTTGTCACATCAGCCATGAAAAGAGTTTAATTGACTGAAAGGAAGTTATGACTAAAACATACATACATTTGCTAAAAAATAAAAGTAATTTAATCTGGTATTTGCCAGTTAAAAATATGCTTTTACAATTAAATTTAAAATCTCTAGAGAAGTTGATTTGGTTAATGTAGGCAATTTTTAAAGTTCTTTTTCAGTGGAGCCAATTTTAATTTTGGGATTAAATGAACAGCTAATAGAGACATTAAGATTTTTCCCTCTCATACATTTGATGTTTGCTTAAAGATTTTTTTTCTTAACAATCACCCCTCCAAAATAACATTGTCTTCACTGAGTATGTAGAACTCATGCAACTTATTAAAAACTTAAAATAAGCCCCAGGTTATTACATTTGCATCCATTAACAACCTTACTTTGAGAAACAGCTTTGCTAAAAGAAGACGTTTTAATCGGCTGGTACTACTTGCTTACGTAAAGATTAGAGGGGTTCAAGAATTTATTTTTTTTAATTTAAAAGTTATGCAGTCATCAGCAGCTACTGAGGGCACACTTGGTACTAACAAGACTACTACATCCTGGTACATTGTAATTTGACATCACAGTGCCTATATGTGTCATGTAACACAATAATTCTTCAGCAGAAAAAAGCATGAAATGAAAATTATATACAATAGTGTGCGGGAAAACAGAAAACATTTCTGTGGACATTGACTCCTTGCAAAAATCACCCTGAAATATTCTCCTAGAGTTGAAAAAGTTAATAAGCCTTTTAGGTTTGCAATAAAGCCTCATTTAAAAGTTTTCTAGACAGTAGTTTATATATGATTAAGTGATCTGTTATGCCTGGTGAATGAATAATTGATCTATTCTGGAATGACCTGAGAGATTTCTTGTTTTCAAGCCTGATCAGTCTGATACCCACACCATCCATTTACCGCTTCTAATGTTCAGCAGACTGTTCTATAACTCTGTCAGGTTCAGTTCTGTAGCTACAATTCAATCAAAAAGTCATGTCAGGGCTCAGAGTTGTATTAGCTGAAATTAGGAATGTTGGTCATTTATTACACTTGGAGTCATATTTATCTTCTAGGCCTCAGCTTTCCACTGAAGACAAATTCTCAAGGTTTTTATACCTACTAAAGAAAAAATTATTTTTATTTTTTTAATGGAAACTTAGTGCATCCTGGTTTTCATCTACCTTCCAGGTCTTTACAAATGGTCACATATTTCACAAGAGTTATGGCTCAAATCACAAGAGCTGTCAGCATTGACATTTACCCATCAACATTACAGGGTGCACAATTGCAAAGATACGTATGAAATCATTAGAAGCATAGAAGAATGGTTCCGATTTTTTTTCTACCTTTTTTGGGTTAGAGTCTGAGAAAGATTTAAAGGTGCAAACACCTAACTTTTAGGCTGACTTCCAGAATGAAATTCAGAGTCAGATGCCTGAGTTCCTTCCATGACTTGAAACAGGTCACTCAGTGGGAAGAAGACAGTTTTGGCAGTGAGCCAGGCAGGCTCATTTCAAGGGATTTGGATGCTCTTCTGCCTACTTCTGGAATCCACTGAAGCTTTGGTAGGGAAGCAGATTGAGTTGAAGATCATCTCCAAAGACATTTAGAAACCTTCAAGGTTAAGCAGCCATGGGGCAGGATGTTTGGATACAAGGCACCAAGAGATTGGTCCAGCTATCCAACTATAAAAGGCGTCTAGGAATGTTTGTCCTGTCCAAGGGACGTGAAGGTGGGAGATCACCACTGGCCACACGGGAGATGTTCACTTCTCTGGAATGGCAGCAAGAGGCCAACAGGTACACTGTAGCATCTTAAATGGAAAGAGGTGACAAAGTTTTAGCAGCTGAAATAAGTCTATATAATAACCAAACTCCACATTAGGAAGAGCAAACTTTTACTTTGCTTTTGGATTTTGGTTCACTGAGAAGATACTCTCAGCAGCAGTAAATACCAATTACAGTAATTTCACGATTATAAGCCGCACCTGATTACAAGCCGCACTTCTGGGTTCGGACCCAAATTTTAGTCAAAATGGTGCGGTTTATAATTGTGAAATTACTGTAATTAGCGGTGACAACCAGTTGAAAACATGAGTTCACCTATATATTCTACTACATAAATAAAATGTTATGGAAAACATTCCATGCCAAAGCACAGACCCGGTGGTGCAGCTGCACATTGTGAATCCTGTGGGAATAGAATAAAGTTAGATGTTGTTGCCTCCAATTTCACTCTTCTTTTAAGGTCAATCAGACCATACACAAGTTTACAGCTGTACAGACAGAGAAATCTGTTAATGGGTCTTTCTGAGAAAATCCACTCTAAAACCATAGAGTGAAAGCCCACCCAAAGAAATTTGTAAGAAAAATAAGCATCTAAACAATGATGTGACTAGGTGCTTACCACAGCAGGCTGTTTGTTTTGGACACGGGATGGAGAAGACTTTTGCCAATTTCTGTTTAGCTTGGCAAACCCCACAGCAAGGGTAGTCACAGTAAATATATTCCCAAGCCAAATGACACACAGTTCCAGAGCTGATACAAAATGGGATAGTGGAAGACTAGAGTATAATAAAACAAGTTAAAATAATGTGTGACAATGATAGTTTTGCATACTATTGCCCTCAAAGTATCAAAAGGATCTCACATTTATTTCAAAGACATGTATTAGTGATGTAGTGAAGTCAAAGATTAAATTATATCCAATTTTATACATAGAAAATTGGATTTTTTTTTTTCCCACAAAGGCTGATATTGCACACATTTGCTATAACAGACACTCAGAGAAATCAAATGCAATCATAAAACAGAAAGCAAGACATTATTTTTTAGTGACTGCATTATGTAAGCAGGAAGAAGGAGATGATATCAACTTGCCAGCTGGAAATCAACAGGAATTTGGCCAACTAGCTTAAGGCTTTTTTTCCTGTTGTCTTCAAGGGGATCAGTTTACTACAATAATAATTTAATCCCCTGTGCTTCAGGAATACTGGACATTTGAAGATCTGAACATTTACATCCTGGGCATTATAAAGCCAGCATTTTATGCACATTCTGAAGTCCAAAGCATGGCATGCAGTTTTTATCCAGTCCATCATACTGTCATGTGCAATAAATGATGCTATGATTAATTCAGATTCTTATGACTAAAATGGATTCGTTTTACTTAACAAACTTTCTTGTTTGTAGTTTTAACAAGTAACAAGTCCAGTTCCTCAGGCCAGAGGAGATTAAGAAGTCTGTAAATGTATGGCTCATAAAACCATAAGTAAACTGGAAAACCATTGTACATTTCTTTTCATCTGCAGCCTCCCAGCATCTGAGAATAGGATGTGTGAATAGTTCAGACAGCCTCAGCATTTCAGAAGAGCTAGAGGAGCCTTATCCTTGAGTTTCTTCAGAAAACAAGAAAGTTTGGGAGAAGATTAACATTGATTTTTAAGAAATATTGGTATAATGTGGAAAGAAGAAAAAAATGGCAAAGAGCTAATTAGATATTAAGAAGGTTAAAAGGGATGACCTAAAGGGATAGACTGGTATTGATTTCTCACAAAATGATGGAAGGCTGATAGGGATGCCATTTGCCATGAGTATAGTAGCATAATTAAGGTCATTCAGTAAGAGTTATATAAAACAGGTTTTGTCACACAACTACCATTACGGCAAGAGATTAGAAGTTTAGGTGATAAAGTAAATTATACTGACATAACAGACTTTGACAAACTATTTTACATCATGGTGAAGGACCTGTTTAAAAACAAGTATAGAGTTAAAATAAGAATAAGATGAAAAAACACCATATGAGTATCTAGTTCATCACTCACTTGCAGATTCTTGAATATAAAATGGATTTTAACTGAAAATTTGGTTTATACATTTCTAAATAGAAGTATTTCAAAGAGTTTTGTCCAGAGTTTCTATTCTTGGCTCAACTATAAGAAATACCTTTCCTGTTGAACTGAATGCAAAAGAATGACTGCAGTTAGTGTACAAACTCCAACAGCGTGCCAGAAGTGATAAGAATGGGTCAGTCCCACACAGAGGCTGTGGTGCTTGAAGTGCTGGTTTCATCCAAAGAATATAGGTCAAACATCCAGATCTGGAAAAGCAGTATCCTGTAATCCAACAACTTAGAGAAGAACTCTGGATTAAGGGAAATAGCCAATGGTGAAAACTCATAGCATGGTCATGTGATTATGAGGGATAGAATGATCTCCAGATGTGTAAATAAGAACTAATCTGTTACAAGCAGGACAACTGTATAATGCCAACCGATATGAGCTAATTGGGATTTTTTTTCCGATATTCTTCATCAGAAAATTCAACATTCTCAGAGGGAGGTGAACTTTAAATAAGGAAAGAATTTTAGAAAAGAAGATGTTTTGATTTTCATTATACTTCTCTTGTGTTTTTAAATATACATGGTTTTAAATTTAATATGCTTTTTGCATCTTTGGTGACATCACATCATATTAAATATTTTAAAAAATAAAACCTATTAAAATTCAAACTGCAATGAAATGCCTCAAGTTTGCGATAAGATTATTTTTGAGCCTATAGTTATACAAATTGTCACTGTCTTCTCCTTCTATTCTCCTTTAGGAGAAAGCCGCTCTGAAAATCCATACCTTCTGTCAGCTGAGATTGTAATTCAGATATTGGAACCTGAATCCAATGTCAGTATTTAAGAAGATAGAAAGCCAAGAAATGTTATAAACAAATGACAAGAAGGTTCCAGAGTTGCATTTCTTAAAAACACAGTTTGAAAACAGGCATTTAAATGTTTTCTTAGCTTATCAGACCAACAGAAACACAACAAAACCTAACATCCAAATCACTAGCCAAAGGAATTCTAATAAAATTAAGGGAACATTTATTACCCATTGGAACAACTAAACTGGGATTACTGTAAATCAGTAATTTTTTGCAGCCTCCCAGATGACATACTTTCCTAGAGGGCATACTTGCAGCTCAGTTACAAACTCAATACTGAATTTCTGCAGGGATGTCCTGCAGTTTGTATTGTGCAGGAGGTTCTCACAGCTCCTGGAAAAGCCTATGAGCATGGGAAAAGAAAAAAAAGCAGCACTCAGGTCACTGCTGTGGTCAGGCAGCTGCCTTCTGTAACCAACAGATGTCTGCAAGAATGAGCATCACTTACCAAAGGGTCTGGCAGGGAGGAAAAGGGGCCATGGTCTGCACAGTGAAGCACTCACTGAAGACAAGAAATGATGTGCACAGAAGGAGAAGTTGAGAAACATGCACAGCCATACCACCTGCCATACTATGGGCAAAGCACCTAACCTTTCTGCACAAGTGCTAGCAAAGAAAAAAACTTTAGCAGATTTAACGTTAACAAATCAGATTATAGGGAAACTTGTCTGAACAGGACCCAATGGGTGAAATTATTTCACTTCACAACTCAGCAATGTCTCTGGGGGAGCAGAGGACAAGCTAAAACCTGAAGTACAGAGAACTAAAAGGGAAAGAGAACACACACCCTGCTCCAACACACTGAACACTCGACATCACAAGAAAGACCCCTTTCCATATACATCACCAGCACCTTATTTTTCCTCCCTGCCAATCAGTCCTTCTACAAGTGTAACAGCAACCTTAGCTTTTTTTAAATATCACACCTGCCTGATAAATTGTTCCTCTGAAATCCATAGCAATAATGGTTTTAGCTTAGAGCGTCAGATTAAGATAAACATTTTCACACATTGCTAAACTTTGCGTAACTCATGTTTCAGGAAAGCAGACCTACTAGTAAATAGAGATCAAATTGTGAAACTGTATTGCAGTATAAGAAATCTCCCTTAATCTAGGTAAATACCCCTCTTCTTAGATCATGTAGATCAATCATAAGTAAATTTTTTCCTTTACTGTCAGATAAGAAGTCATCTTCCTGATTTATTAGGAATTCAACAAATATAATCTGCATATATTCACCTCTCTCCAGCTTTAGATTGCAATTTCTCAGGCCAGGGACTGCCTTTTCCTGAATGTATGGAAAGTGGTCAGCTAAGTGTGGGCACTGACATAAATAATGACATTATAGTAACTAGGGACACTTAAATAAAATTATACCCTGATTTAACTGTGATGTTCCTCTTGCAAAATCCCAGATGAGTAATGATATTCAGAATCCTGCTTTACATTTATTTTATTTTATTAGGAGCTTCCTTCTAACAAAAAAAAAAACCTGTAGCCATACATGTCCTGCTCCTCTACTCTTTCCCCATACACTCACCAATGCTCAAGACAATCCCTCTTACTCAAATGCTGTGTGACAGATTCTTTTCTATTTACTGCTTCTAAGTTCTTGTTACTTTCTTTTGAAAACACAGTTTTAGCCAGAACTGAGGAGGGAAAGACATGCTTGGAGAGTTGCTAATTGTGATTATGGGATGCTTAAGGCAACAGATGAATCAATGAAATCACTGCATAGAAAGAGAACATGCCAAGGAGCACCAAGGAGCCTGGCAGCTCAGGGAAGAACAAAAAGAACTTCCCAGGCATGATGCGCCTGGAGAGAGTTTGCTATAACTCAGGAAGTTATTGAATTAGCTAAAGCAAGGACTCACCCAAAAGAGCAGAAATTGTAGGGATCACAGTAATTTCACAACCATAAGGCGCATTGGACTATAAGGCGCACCCCCCTGGAGTCGGCAAATTTAGCAACTTTGTCCATTATATAAGGCACACCGGACTATAAGGCGCACTTCTGGGTTCAGGTGAAAATTTTAGTCAAAAGGCTGCGCCTTATAGTCGTGAAATTACTGTAACTTCCTGTTTGCCTTTCTTAAGTTTGCTCAATTTCAAAACTTAATTTTCTAGTTTTTATTCAAATAAAGTTTTCCTTAAAAGCAAACAAACAAAAAAAAAACCCAAAAAAAACCCAAAACAACTTTATTTAGAATACAACATAATAATAAAAAAGACTGCCTGATGCAGAGTCCTGTCAAGGATTAAAAGATGACTGCCTTTAGTGCTGTCCCCACCATGAGAGCAAGGAGGGAGGCTTTCACACTGGGAAGCTTTGCTGCAGTCAGAAGTGGAGCAGGAAGTGTGAAAGAGGAAAGGAGTGGAAAAATACAAGATATTTTGACTGCTAACAGGCCTCCTCACCTCCCCACACACCAAATGTCCTCCTGCAAGGGAAGACAGGTGCAAAAAAGAACAAACAAAAGAGAATGAGGAGGAAAATCAAAGAGCAGTCAAAAGGGAAATGAAGGATAAAAGAAAGCTGGGAATCATGACATTGCTGGTAGCAAAAGAAAAGAATAGAGTAACAGGATTACCCAAAAAGGTCTTTCCTTCCCATCATCCAGGCAACTCTGTCATCCTAAACTGAGTCAATCAAGTTCTTGTGATACTGAGTCCCAGAGCAACGAATCAGCTATTGCCCTCATGAGATGACATGAGAATACCAAAGACAAGTGACAAAAGCTGGAGAAAAATTGTTCCATTGCAACTGGAAATGGTAACAAATACACATCACACACATCAAAAGAAGTAGTCTTTCTTAAAAATTGTATCTAAAAAAAAATTCAAAAGGAGATGGCATAAATGCTCAACTCCTCCTTAACCCTCAGCACCTGGAAATGAGAAGTGCTTCTTGAAAGGTAGATTCTAATGCCTCTGATCTCCCCATGAAAAACAAAAGTTTGAATGGGTCAATGTTGTAAGGTAAACACAGTTGTTGTTGGTACAACTCCAATTTTAACATTAAAAGAATTAATTTATATTAAAAAAAAAGAGTCAACAAGTGCCCTTTTCTTTAAACACAAAGCTTTTCTTCATTTAAGTTTGTAGGGTCTGCTGAGATAAACTGTACCTCAAAGAAGACATTATAGTTGGGGGGAGTACAGCATCACAGTCTTTCTTTCCTTTTCTTCCAGTATATCAGCCAATATTTCCTCTGCAAACAGACCTGAGCAACATGCAAGTCACACTTCTGCATTCCTTTAGATGTTCTTACTGTACACATATTTCTCAAAATTAAGTACAGAGAATGTCATTAATGTAATACATAAAGCCAGGAGAAAGTAAAAATTACAATCATGTGGCCAAAAAATTCTCATATTGGGAATCTAGGTATGCATTTTCTCCCAGAGCATTACCATATATGAGTAAGCATCAGAACAGAAGGATGTGTCACATGGAGTTCACCAGGGGTCTGTCCTGGCTGCAATACATTCCAGTACTCAATCCATGATTCAGAGAGTGCATATTAAATTTACAGATGGCAAGAACCTAGAAGGAAATTAATCTATTGCAAAGGAAAAAATACTGTGGACAAACGAAGGAAATAATATCTGGGAAAAATAAAACAGAATGCACCCCAACAGGGACAAGTTGAAGATATTGTAAGAGCAAATGAACCACACAAATACAGAACAGGAGACAGCCAGTTAGAAATCAGTTGTGTAGAAAAGGACCTTGAATGATATAAAAGAGAAGCCAAACAGAAGTCAACATCAAGCTATGGCAGGTTCCTTAAGGTATCAACAGAATTATGCATGAGCCAGAATATAAAATGCAAAATCTGTAAAAGCCGTGTGCCCTGCAAGGCATAGTTGTGATACTGCCTTGTTCTCAGAACACAAAAATAAATAAGTAAAAATTCAAGTGGGCCAATTGGAAGAAATGTATAGGAGACTTGCAAGAACAGTTCCAGAAACATGACCCTGGAGGAAACACAGGGCAGTGAGTTTTTGAGTCCAAACAACTTAAGACCTAAACAAGACATGCTAACAGCCCTCAAGCACATCAAACACTGCTGCAGGGAGAGACTGAGCAGTTAGCTTCTTGCATTCATCCAGGAGAAGGAAAAAAGTAACAGGCTTAGATTTTAACAGCCAGGTTTGCACCTCAAGCCAAGAGAATTTTCTGTTGGAAAGAATAATGAAATGCAAGAATGAACTGCCTGAAGAGGAGGCTTTTTCCTTGAAAAAGTCAACTGACCTTGTGTCAGAGTAAAGACAGACTCCACATTTTCTTTGCACCCTCATCATTCTCAGCTTGCCTAAATATTGTCAGAAAAAGAGTTAAGATCCTGCATCATTGAAAGCAATCTCTTCAGCATGACCAGCTGGCCTCTTTCACAGGTGCAACAGCTATGCCTTGCCGTGTTCCTGTTTCTCACTTTTCCCAGATGAGCACACAGGCTGTGCCTGGTCTGGAGCAGCTGCCTCCCCTCTCGGGTACCCTGTGCGTGTGCCCAGCCAGTCTCTGCATTCCCTGAGCAACCTCTAGAGAGGACACAAAGCCTTTCTGGATGATTAATAGCTACCTTTCAAGGCTTAATGATTTGACTAAGAAACTACATCTTATAGATCAGTCAGCTAATCTAGACCTTGGCTGGCTCTCTTCTGCTCTTTCCAAGAGGCAGACTGAATATTCAGCTCAACACCTCTACTTCTTTCAGTCATTTTTCTTTATTATAAACCACCTATTCAGACAACTATTCCCAAGTTGCACCACTTTATTCAACAGATCATCTCCATCACATTACCAATGGGTAAGCAGAGAAACCTTAAATCTTAATCAAAACAAACTGCCACTAAATACTCAGAAACAATTCAGGAATTAGTCCTATTTTACAGTTCTGTGTGTTTTGTTTTCCAGTTTTCAGCTCTGCAACAATGAGACTGCATTTTATCTAAAGAAGAACACACCATTTTACTACACATTAGGTAATGTATACAATTCCAAACAGCAGAAGTTCTTTCCTTCTGTTGCTGGAAAAAAGATGAATAATAATGTTAAAATTAGTTACAGCCAGTATGTGGTAGATGGACTGTTGCCATATGGTGGTTATGTAAATTAAGTGACAAAATAAGGATCTAGCATTTATGAGCAACTTTTGCACACTTCAAAAACCCAGCTTGCCTGTGAAATACCTACAGGCTCCCACTTATGGAAAAAGATGACATCAAAATCTTGATTTTTTTTCTGAGACTCTGAACAATTATTTCAAGGAAAACATAAGCCTCTTATTTGCCCAACATATAAAGAATATCAAGTCCAATCACCACTCCCGTGCATTATACAGACTTGTTCTCCAATTAAGCATATATTTTCACTTGGTAAAATTACGTCCCAACTCAGCATTGCTGTGTTGCCTGTCTGGAAAGGTGCCTGACTGTACTTCAGGGATGACTTAAATGCCCAAACTTAGGACAACGACAATTTCTCTAAAAGCTGTCAAAGCCACCCACTTTTGCTGAATAGAGAGGGAATTCAAGACCTTTAGGAGTCCTGATACTCAATGTGCTTGTCATTGAAACATAAAATGGGGGGGGGGGGGCAGCTGGGCAAGATACTTTCCAAGAATCACAGCTCAGTAAACTTTAAACATGTTCAAGAGTCAGCATTTCAGACTCCCAAGTGTAGCTATCACCGAGAAAAGTGATAATTTGAGGTATTTAATCTTTTTATTATTTCAGCAGGCAGGGACACTAGGTATCAAACAGATAATTGGACCAGAAATAAAAAAAACCCAGTTTCTTCTAAAGCTGGGTCACTATTTAAAAAAACTAGTTCTCATTTCTCAGGTTATAATAAAAGCATAGCTCCTACTATGAAAAATAAAAGTTGTAATTAATTATGGTATGTAACAGCTTCATGAATCCTTGACATACAGCACAGATTAGATTCCAGACTCCTACTGTCCCACCACACAAAACATTAATATTTTTTCTCTAACCATATGCACAGAGGCTAATTAACACAAAATCCTTTTCCTTACTGAAAAAAGAGTCTTCAGGCTTTATTAGAAGAACAGGAAAGCAATTAACTAAAGATTAAAGGGGCTCCATCTGCATGAAGCATGATAGAAATTGCCAAAAGGAACAGGAGACAGGTAACAGAGGATATAACAAAAGAGGGGCGGAGAAGAAGAGAAAGAGCAACAGAAGGTTAATATTAAAATCACAACTGGAGATCTTTTCTTTGACCTGTTGGAAGTCAGCCAGAGGCGATAACTGTAATGTAGGCATAAACTTAGGCAAAAGTCTATGGACTCTGCTCAGGTCAGATTGTGTGATCATAATGGTCCTTTCCCCCCTCATAAATCTAAATTACACATATATGAAGACAAAAGTGAACACTAAGCACAACATCAAGGAAAGGTTTAAATCTAAATTGAACTAAAACCCTTACATTATTATCATGATAGAAAAAGGAATATGTAAAAGGCACTAACTTTATTCTTGATATCTGTAGCCAAGTGTTTATCCCTTTATCAGTCTTCATAGGAAGTGCTATGCCTCATAGGGAGTAGCTGTTTGGCATCTTTCTGATAAAAGACTACAAGACAACTCTGCCAAAATTACCATCCTCTTTGATTCTCTTATCTTAGGGTAACCCTGGCTTTGCAATATATGATCTCCTCATACAGATTTCTAGCACTGGAGTAAAAGCCATAAAAGTAGCACAATTTTGACTGAGTGTATCTAACAAACTATATTCCAGCACAATCTGATGGAGGTGGAAGTCTCAGCTTATTCATATAACCAGGCCTTTTGCCTTATGATAGATTGCAATACATCTTAACTGGCTTACTTCAGTCCACACAAAAGTTGTCATGTATCTGAAGTCTTCCCTTGCAGCAGTTCCTACAGGATCAGGAAGGGTCAAAAAAGGAGCTATGAACTCATTAGAAGGTCAGTAAGTCTCAGGGTGTCCCAGGGTCCTACTGTTAGAGCTGTCAAAGGTCCTCTCATGAGCACTAATATTACGTTACATATTAGATCTACTTAAAAGTCCATTTTGATGGAAAGATGCAAATGTGAACCACGCTGACGAGCACATTGTATAGCTCCTACAACACCTTGGATGGATTTATCTGCCTGTAGCTCCAAGACAGAACACATCCTAAAACAGGTGCTGTTGTGCACCTCACTACAGATCATATGCTCTCAGTGACTGGAGGGAAAGCTGACACCACAGAGCTTCTCAGAGGTCATCAAAACCTAAGAGTTCCTTAAGGATAGTGACTAATTTAGTGGATCAGCTGACCATGAAAACATGACAGTCAATCTGGCAGATGCAGCATCCTGTTAGTTCATCTCCGCCACAGACAAAAATAGTCTGCATGTTGGATGAACAGCTTCTCCCTAATGATTCTATCTGGCCATCACTGATACTACAACTGATCACCAGAATCACAATAGCCCTAAAAGAAGAGCCTATTCTCATATCAATTCTCTTTTCTCTTCAGACAAAACAGAATTAATTGGAATAGTGTCATCTTTGTTAAAAGTTGGAGGATACCTCTTATCTATAAGATTGATACTCTACTCAGCCACTGTCTTCAGCTAAAACAGAAAGTTCTGCAAATCCCAGGTGAACAAAAAGGACAAAGTTCGTGGTGGTACTGGTAGCATTTCACTCACCTTAAGAATACATAGACTGCACTAAGAAAACAAACCAATCTAGCATTGATGCAACTCAAACACCTTCCTGCACTGTCAGAGGTCTGTTAGAGACATCTGGTTGTTAAGTAATTGCAACAGCTGTACAGGGACAAAGCAGGGATGGATATGAGGATGGAATGATCTAAAATTCTTCAGAGCCTGCAGCATACTCTTCATGGAGCTAAAGTTACTTGCATGCCTCCAAGCTTATAAAGAGCAATAGATATTACCTGGTTGAAAGGGGCTGTCTGCAAGCAGACATAAAAAGGCCAAAGGAGGAAAGGCATTCCCGGAAATAGCAAAAAACACATCTTTCCTTTTGCTCAGAAAGGGTCACAGTGTCAAGGAAGCTGGCTAAGATATTGCATTAGCTGCAGGTGCTGCAGGCAGGGAAGAGCTGGGGTACAGCAGGAAAACCCCAGGAAGCAGGACAGGAGAAGCTGGGACCTGGAGTGATCACGGCACCAGTGAGCTAGGCAGTCCCCTCACTGACTCAATGCACTGTCTAGGATTTGGTGTGAAATTTAGACATTCAAGACTTCTGGATGTTCAGAATGACAGATATAACCACTGCAGAGAGGTCATTTGCAGCAAACTCATCATTTCACATAAACATTAAACTGTGCACTGTGTGAATCCAATAAATCTGCACAAAGGGCTACAGAATGCTTGCCCATATAAATGGGTCCACGGCCAACAGGTTGGCACCTACACATTAAATCATGTAAGTCCTGAAGAGGTCTGATTTGACTGTGCATGACCAGAATAACCACGCCCACTGCAGATGTTTTAATTAGTATATATACACATTTCTTTACAGGCAGAAATAGAAGCTGTGAAAAAGAGAGGCTGATGTGGCACTACTGGTTTTAGCAACCATCTAAGACACAGAACAGTCACTATACTGTACACTGACCTGTATATGCCTCATCATAGCTACCAACACAGTACTGTATTCCTTACAGTTACTGTTCAGAAGATGAGATACTGAGATACTTCCCATTTTGAAGAAGAAAAAACAAGCAAACAACTGTAACAACAACAACAATCACCTCAAAACAAAATAATACACCAAAACCACATAAAAGCTCATTTGGAAAACACATTAACTGCTTTTCAATTATTCTCTTTCTTTTGGCAGAAGCTGTGTTAACTTGAAATTAGGTGGTCATCTATACCAAAAGTATAAAAGAGATAGCATCTATCTGTTGACATGACCCGTGTTTCTCCTTTCCAAACAATAAATCTGGGAATAGATTAGGATTCAGGGTCTGAAAACAACATGTTAACAAACGCTAAACAACATAACAGCACAGAAATTTCTATTTACGATATGTCTTCCACCATCCCCAAGATAAAGTTTCTGCATTTTAAAAGGTGGAAGCAATTTTGTGTTCAGCATTTTGCTTTTAAAATATAAAGGTAAGTTAAATGAAGCTTAGAGGAGGTGAAAGACACTAGAAAACTAGAATTTCTCTCTTGATATTCAGAAAGGAACGAAATAACAAATGAGCTGAAGTGCTATTGAGCTGCACAAGTTTTTGATGTGCTAATTTTGAGAGAGCATCTTGGTAGATGACACATAACCCCACTACAGTGCATTGTCCCCAGCTATTCCACAGCCTTGAGGACAAAAGTGCAACCAAGCAAACCTTAAGTCTTCATCCTTACAAATATCATTCAAGAATTTCAAATGTCACAACCTACAAAATGCTTACAGATATCACATTAATGACTCATTCCAGTGTCAAAGGCCGAAGGCCAACCTTTCCACAGTAACCTTCGCTTTTTTAATACCCAGCTCTTTTTCTAGGGCTGCGTTTGCAGCAGGAGGTGGCACTTGAGCACCCGCGCTCTGCCGTGCCCTGCCCGTGCCCACCTCGTGCTCCACCGTGTCCTGTCCGTGCTCCACCGTGTCCTGTCTGTGCCCTGCCCAGCCCGTGCCCTGCCCATGTCCTGTCCGTGCCCTGCCCGTGCTCCACCGTGTCCTGTCCGTGCCCTGCCCAGCCCATGTCCTGTCCGTGCCCTGCCCGCGCCCAGCCCGTGCCCTGCCCATGTCCTGTCCGTGCCCTGCCCATGTCCTGTCCGTGCCCAGCCCTGCCCGTGCCCGGCCCGTGTCCTGCTGCCACCTCGCGGCAGCGCCGCCTGCACAGCCCCGCACATCCACCCGCTGCCGGCAGCCCTACACAGGGACGGGAACATCCCGAAAGCCTTGTCTGAAACAGCTGCGATACAAACTGAGATCGCCGTGTGCATTCCATTCTCCGAAAGCCAAGAGCAGCAGCAGCTCCGGAGGCGCAGCGTGATGCCCACCTCACCCTTTCCATCCCAGAAAAGGACCAAGGTGCGCTCCGGGCGTTGTTGTTTCCTCGGCACTGACTCCCCATCCAGGGAGACATTCAGGCTCCTTCCTCAAAAGCCAGAGCAAACCTGAAAAACCTTATTCCTCACCAACCCTAAGCTGGCCCTACGGAAAGACTTTCTTTCTGCTGCTCTGCTTGCATCCACCACTTCAAAAGCGAGATTTCTTCCAGGCTCAGAGTCGTCTTCTGACTCCTCTTCCAAAGTCTCCCTGGTCCGGGGAAGAGGATGTGGCAACATTATTAGGCTGTGACTGTACCCTACCATAACTACAGCCCTACTGCCCTTCCTGTCCACACTCAAAACACTTGCCCAAAGCATTTCACTCTTTACACCAAGGCAAAGACAAAAATTGGTTTTTAAGGCAGTGAATGCTGTAGGAATTACCCTGCTCCTCTCACATGCACCTAGTGTAAGGCAGTTCAAAACAAAAGCACCAGCCTCAAGCGCTTTCATGAGTCTTGCCATTGTTACCTTGTTACTCTTATTAATTTTATTTATTGATTCATTATGTTTTGCTCCAAAGTTATAAAGTATAATTTCAAAGGCAGCAAGCCCCTTCAGAGCAGAGAAACCAGGATTTGGTAATGATTTGAATTTAGTTACATGTTACCTTCAACCTCTCCAAACAACAATTTAATGACTAAGGAGAAAACAATCCAAGAGCACCAAACTGCAAATGAAAAAGAAAAAAAAACCAGAAAAACCCCCCAAAAATAAAACAACAGCACAAGAGAAAAATAAACACTTCACTTCTAATTCAGGCACACAGAAATAGTGAGAAAATAGAACTGGACAAAGTCTGAAGTTCTCAAGCCATTTATCAGGTGCCTAGTGCAGGGAGAGAAATATTACTTCTGGAAGTTGTTTCTCTAATCTATTTTTAAAGGCGTAAATATAAGAGGACCCACATTGTTCCTGCCTGGATCTCTTCTTGTCTTTTTCAAAATCACCCTCTATAACGCACCATAACCAAAATCTGAACAGCCAAATCAGCAATGTTTGGATCACCTCATCCTCCACAAAAAAAACCCCCAAAACCACTGTCCAAACACTATCAAATGCCAAGTGTTTTTAAAGTAGCTTTCAAAACAGAAACAAACAAAAAATTCTACTTCAACAATTAGGGATTTAAAGAAGCTAACATGATAAGCACATAGATAATTCAGAATAACTCAACCACAGCCAAACAGTAAAATATTAAAAAATTAACTGGGAACTACACAGGTGAGTAATGGAAACAAAAATGACAGCAAGCACCTTCCACAAGGGAAGAGACATTTTATGAAATAATAAGATAATTGTCTTGTAGTTGTGATAATGTAGCTATCAAAGTGACATTGTTTTATCCTTTCCTTCCTTAACAGAATCTTACTCACATATTAAGCCTTACCCCTCAAAAAAGTTAAAAAAAATATTAGGAATTCTACGACTTTTGAATTGTATTGCCCTATGTTATACTGGCATACGCAAACAATCTGTTAAGATAGAAAATTAGCTCTAAGATACAAAAGCCTTTTTTTTCTGCTTCTCAAGATGGAGAAGGTTCTTAGTCTTAGAAGGTTACTAGTCTTGTTTTGAAGCCAAGAATGCTAATAGTTTGCTGGCCATTTCCAACCATTGTGGGCCAGTCCACAGCTGTGCAGGCACTCGAGAGTTTCAAAGGCATCCTCCACACTTCTTAGTATGTTTCTCCAAGACGAAATTTCTTTCTGAAAGTCTCACACAAAACATAACTGAGCACCTGACTCTGCATTGCTGTGATCAGTTATTTGCCTCAACATTTACAGAAAGCAAACATCCTACCACAGCACCCAGTTAAGGTAACTCAAAACTGAAAGACAGCTTACTGACAACAAAAATTTGAAAATAAGTATTCAAAGTTAGTATGTCCAGTATCATGTTATTATACTGCAAAAACAATGACTTGCACAAATTGAACTGATTCCAGCCCAAGCTTCAGGACATTATTGTCAATCGAAAAACACAGTCCATTCGATCTTTTCAGCGTCAATCATCCTTTATACAATGCCTAATTTGCACATGCAAGTCTTCTTGAGGAAGCAAATGCCAATATTTATATACAGAGATTTAATAAAAAAGACCAAACTTACAAATTGTTCTGTTCTGAGCAAGGTCAACAAAGTAATGTATCTTGTTTTCCTCACTTATACTAATGGGAACAAGTACTCTGAAACTGCACAGACACCCAATCCTAGGCCTTATCAACCCAGCCACCACCTAATCTACTACCAGTTTGACACCATGCAGAGAAATGCCTCACTGAATTTGGAAAGCCATTACCACTTTTATACCTGAAACAAATTAGTGATCTCCTTATCTGTCAATATCACTAATGTATTTCTGATGGAAAATGCAGCTTTACACACTTAAAGGATGATGAGTCCATTTTAGGCTTGTTCATTCTTAGGTAGTTGTTTCTTTAAAGAGAGACTAAGCAGTTGAAATGTTGATGTTATGAAGGAAACTGATTACAATTTACACATCTATTTCAGTCTAAGATTCACCCCACCTGCCTTGCCACAAGACAGTAACTTCAAACAATCCCTTTGTTTGCTGCAGAAAGTCACAAGCTGAGAACTGCAAAACCACAACATCCTGGAGAAGAAAACATCTGAGCAACAGAGTGAAAAAATGTAAGCACAGGCACACATGAGATCTGCTGCTAACCCTGGATTGTGCTTTTTGGTCTCTGCTCTGCCACTGAGCACACACAACTTTTTCAGATAACATCAAGCTGTGGAACATCATCAAAGGAGACTGTTTTGCCTCTAATAAAGGAGCCGACTCTCAGGCTCAAAGCACGTAAGAACTGTTAAAGAGCAAATTCAGCTCAGACGAGAGAGCAGAACCAGCTAGCACTGGAAAGGCTCGTGCTGAGAACACAGACCTGGTACATCCGAGCTGCCTTAGACTGAAATGGCAGGAAAGCATCAAAACAAAAAAATGCCAGTATTATCAGATGCTAACAAATTAAGTGCAATGGATTATTGACACAGAGAACCTCCATCCTATCTATAACTGAGGCAAAACCACCATAAAATCTAGTTCTGAAGAGTAATATTAGAGCAAGATGAAAAAGCACATTCTCCTCACCCATACAGATTTTGAAACACCCATGACACTGAAACAATGCAGTGAAACAGTACATAGTTTCATCTGTTTTGCAGAAAAATGTGTTTGGTCCACATGCTATCAAAGGCTCAGGTGATCTTCATTTCCCACTAAATCATCCAAAGTCAATGATATTGTTTCCTAATTTGAGACATTATTTCAAGCATACAATGTTTCTATTAAGATTACCTGTATCTTGGTAATACCCAAGCAGATGAATGAGCCCAAACAACTGGCTTTTCAAATTACATCCCACCTTGTGTCTATGAAATTACTACTTTAAGACTGTAACTGATGGATACTGTGAAGAAAGTTCCCTTAAAAAGGGACCTAAAGCTTCCCCTCTGATGCCCTTTTCAAGATAAGCAGAGAACTTTCATACCCAGCCAGCAGTCCCTCTTGCAAGACTCCTCATTAGTACAAACGCTGCAGCTTTTCCATGAACAAAATCATTGAGGGCCCCTTCTCTACCTGTCAAGCTCCAAACAACACGCTGCTCTACCTTTGGTTAACCAACTGCTGTATTTCACTATTCTGTAAAAGGGAATGATATAAAATACCTACCTACAGCTCTTTCAGCCACCACTCAAAACTGACCTTGTTTTCTAAGTACTTCAAGCACCTGAATAGTCACACAAATCCTTCACATAGTAGATTTAAGTTCATCCCAAGAGAATCCAATCAAAAGCAAATGGTGGTAATGACCATCAAATATGTAGCTAGATTTCTTTATTCTCCTATAAAACTGAGGAAACTAAGCACTATAAGGACTGAAAGCCTAACATTTCAGACATTTTAGACAGAAACATAACATTTCAGACAGAACAGACACATAAAACATAAAACCAGATACCACTCTAAAAATAAATAAATAAAAAAAAATAAAAGCAGGAAGATCAACAACCTTAGCTGAGTGAAAATTGAAGAAAAGATGAGACACACGACACATTAGACTTCAGCAAGTCTGGTGCCACCACATCAGTGAGATTCCCTTGTTGGTAAATAAGTTCATGTCCCTGAAGTCTAGGCTGTCAAGCCTTAGCATTAGAAGATATGTATCACTTAAAAAAAAAATACAACACCAAAAAAACCAGACTTGCATACAAAATATTTAGATAATCCCAAAAGTTTTCTATAAAGTATCTCACATTCACTCTAAATAAAAAACTCTTTTAACAAGACTCAACATTAATTCTGAAGGTCCACTAAAGAGGCCACATTTGTCTCTGGCAAGTGTAAGTGAAACAAGCCAAACCAATGTGCCCCGTCAATGATGCAAGACTGCATATTAATTAAAAACTCATATCCAGTGTGCTGCTTAGTAGAAAGCATACCTTTGATATAGGAGTGACTTCATCTTCACATATTTCAAGATGCAGAAAACACACTTACCCAGAACAGAGAGCAGAAACCACAAGAATAAATTGAGAAATGAACAGTTATTCTATCCCTATGCTTGCATTTTAATTTCCCGATCTTAATCTGCAGGCACTCAGGAACATGACTTAAAATGAACTTACATTAATAGCCTAATGTCTTCTATGGTAGTTCCTTTTTATATCCAACCATGAAAACAAGGAACCTTCAGCAGCCATCAATGTTATTTCCAATGGAAAACTAGATAATCCTATTTTCTTGCAAAAAAAAATTCAGCATAGCCTAACTTCAATATTTTGTTCTAAAAGGGTAACAACAAGAGTTCCTCAGTTAAGGAAGAGATTCCTTTCGAAGGAACAAAAGGCCAGTATGAGCAGTATTTGCAAAAAATACAGCAAGGGGTGACCACCAGTGTGAAGTGTTCACTCCACAAGTGCCAAATTTTTAATTAAAAAAAAAAACAACATTTATTACAACAGAATATTACAAACAACTAGCTTCAATGATCAACAAATAAAACTTTACAAAATACAAACAATGTAATTTTCAATTGTGGAGTGACAGATATCCCGAGTTTACAAACACAGCATCTTTCTGTTTATGCCCACTTAAAAATCATTTCCAGTCTGCTTTATTTTCCATCAAATACAGTACATTTATCCAAACAAAAGCATGTACATTCAATATAGAACATTTGAGCAAAGCTACAATCTTAGTTCCCATTCACAGTATTTTTAGTGCAATGCACTAACAGGGCCAAATAGTTCTCTATCCATAAAAGTATTTTTACTCCTGATCTTGTGATCAACATTTAGATATATTTTATACAAAAAAAGTATATATGAACACGAGGCACCTCCCTAAGTAAGGGAGTGAACCGATATAAAAAACATGGTATTTCTTCTGATGTACAATACCTTTCAAATTGTAGCAATTTGACACAAATCACTAAACAAAATATTTTCTAAAAGGTAAAAAATAAAAAATATACAAACAAAAACCCCCCTCAAACAACAAAAAACCCCAAAACAAAACCCATGATCGCATGAAACCTGCCAAGAACTTCATAATGGTAGGCATGCAACTGTTTTACTACAATCTTGATTAAAAGGTTAAAAAAATGGTATCTAAAATGTTTCTCAATTACACAAAGTCAAGTGCTACCCACAGTGGTCACTTATGATTTTGAGAGACAATATTTTTTCAGTTTCTCCCAAACTATCCTCCCTTTTTATTAACATTTAATGAAATAAGCTAACATTATAAGTGGTTGTGCACAGATTGTCTATAATACATCAGCAAATATTCACTACCTTCATATTAACATTAGTGTGTTGATCTTTCAAAAATAAACTGAAAAAATAAACTGCAACTATCATTAAAGTGCTTGTGTATAAATTTTTTTTAAAAATTAAAGAATAGAGGAATGTGGATATTCTTGTAAACGTCCTAGATGTTTACAAAGTTTTCCTATGAACCACATATGGAAACAAAATGGAGGTCTTTGAAGCAACTTCAGCACAGTGAAATTCAGAATGTCCTTGAACTGGGAAATTAGTCAATATGAACAAACTGAATTTATGGCAAATACTAAAAATTAGTAGAATTCAGCCAATAACACTACATTGTTTGCTCTTATACATTCATTTGTAATAAATTTAAGAGAGTATATAACACAACATTTACCAAAGTAGGATATCACATCAAAGTCTGAGCTGTCCATCAATTAGAACTACCAGGGAGGACCAGGATGCATGATGAATTTTCTGAAGATTTCCTAAATGAGGAAAGACCACCTTCTTCCACAGCTGTTCATTAACTTGCCTCTGCTATACTCTTTTTCAATTTCAGGAAGTTTGCTCTGTACTGGGTCAAATAGAGATAACTGCTAATTTAGAAGCATGTGCATTTCACTTCAACTACTTCAGTGTTTTGGGAAGTGGTACTGTGCTACAAGAAGTCAGAATGATTATTAATATAATATGAAAAAAAAACAGCTTATGAAAATATTTCCTTCTTATAGTACCATTATCAAGAATTAGCAGTTCCAACAACAAACTAAAGTCTTTTTCATTCAAATGAACTTCAAACTTCCCGAACATCACTTGAACCTATCTGAAGAGAAATGGGAATAAATTAATACTTTGAGTTTACCCATATAATTGTTTTAAACACAACGTAAATAATTTATAAGGTTAAATTTTTAATTCTTATTCAAAATGCAAAGTCAGTCCCCCTTTAGTATTTAGCATAATTCAGGGTTCAACTCAGTTCATTTTTGAAGTTCTGCCTAATTTGGTCAGAATTTATTAGAAAGTCACAAAAGTACCACATCACAATTTAACATAACTAGGTGGTTATTCACTGTGAAAGCTGATCTCAAATCAAATCACCTCCCAGAAAATAGCATTTCAGAGTTGAAATACAGAACAAGGCACATGTACTTAGTTTTCTTTTTACCAAATATGCCAGAAAGATGATTCTGAATAAGCATGTTGAAAACTCCTACAAGTATCACTACAGTCTCCCATATTTTTGTACAATCCCCAACCTTCAGTCATCAGTGGGTCATTTTGAAATGCAAAGTGACTGCACACAAATATTTTCTTTTTTAAAAGGTCCTCCAAAAATAGGCCACCTTTAACATGAAGACTATGGAAAACAGAATAACTACAAATACAACCCCTCCAAGTGTACAAAATTCCCAGACTACCACACAAGCAGAAGCTTAGAAAATTCTAGGCCAGACTTCAATACATATCAATGCTTAAAGCAAAAACTTTTATAAGATTTGGACAATTTAAAAAACTGAATGACCACAAGTCTCCAAACTCGGGTTATATAAATAAGCATTAAATGAATGAAATTGTAAATTTGATGAATTCAAAGGTATTGCAGGCACCTAACCCAAAATTATTTTAAATCAAGGTGATGAAGCAACCAAATTCCATTAACAGAACCTGTTCTATGCACTTTTGTTGACAGTGTGTAGGTAATACAATATAAAAATTTAAATTCACAAATGCTAATTCCAAATAATTCATAGAGATTTTTCCTGTTATCAGGTTTTCTTTAGTACTTTTAGTATTTCTTCAAGTGGTCACAGCAGAGTTAATTAAATGAGTTAAGTTATTAAAACCAAACAATATTATTGTTAATTTTAAAAAATTACTATTTTAAAAATGTAGGTATATTAGCTTGATTAAAACAGATGCCTTAAGACAGTTTAAAGAGTTGACTTAGTACAATTTAGTCTACATTCCATCATTCTACAATGACAAATTTAGATTTTAACTCTTTCACAAAATGCTAAAAATAAAAAAAAAAAGGAAGAAACAAATTTGACATCTACTTTTGCATTTAAGCCACTAAACCATAAAATCTATGGGAAAATATTCAGCAATAAATCAACAGCAAAAGAAATGCAGTGGTATTGTTGGGGTTTTTTTTTTAAAAAAAAAAGGACAAAACACTTTTTATTTTTCCTCACCAGACAACAGCTTTAGATCTTGTACTTCTGCCTTTGGTTTTACTTTCTTCAGGTGAATGAGATACATTTGCTTTGTGGGTTTTCTTATGATGTTCTAGAAAAGCTTTTCTGGCAAATGCTTTCCCACATTTATTGCATCGGTGCAGAGAGAAGTTTTTTGTTACTTTTACTTCAATGCCAACATCAGCTCCTTCATACTTTTTACTGGGAGAATTAGAGGTGACATCCTGTTTTGAACCAATCTGTTTTGTTTCATCCCTTTGAGAGCCCCTTTTTGTCACTTTATTTAGAACAAGATCGATCGGCTTTTTTATTGCTCTTATTTCTAAACTTGCAGTTATTTTCCCAAGGTAGCGTGGTGACTTTTTATGCACCACAGTTATGTGTCTTATCACATCACGCTTGCGACGCGTTTCGTAAGAGCAGAGTGGACACCTGTAGTATTTAACATAAATATTATTTCCATCTGTGTGTAATTCAATGTGTTTTGTTAAATTCTGTTTAGAAGTAAATTGGCGCTTACAGAGTTTACAGTAAAGCTGCTTGAAGTCAAAGCCAGCTGAAAGTTTTGGCTTCCTGGTTTTTTGCTGGCCACCTGCAGCAGATGCATTGGTTGATTTAGGGGTTGATTTAGCGGTAGATTTGCAGGTTGATTTAGTGGTTGATTTAGAAGTTGATTTAGGGTTTTCAGGGTCCTGTTTGACCTTATTTTTCTGTGCTGACGGTGTGTTCCTTTTCTCATTTGAATGATTTGTTCCCTTTAATTCATTCTGTGGAGAAAGAGCAATGGAAGGGGGTGAAGGTTCTACAGAATCTGCTGGTTCAACTTTTACTTCTGTGCCATTGGTAGTATTGTTGGGTCCTTTCTCTCTTTTAGAGTTCTTTCCAGAAAGAGTTATCTTGTGAACAATTTGCATATGCCTTTTCAGCATTATTTGTGAACTATATTTTCTCTTGCACAGAAGGCATTTGCATGCACTTAAATTGTATTCAGCCTTTGAAGACGACTTTTGTTTTCTGGTCTTAAAAGATTTTTTAGCAGAAACTGTATCCAAGAACAAAGGTTGCCCAGGCTTTGTAGCTATATCAGGAGTAATGGAATCCCTCCTTAATCCTCTATGAACTTCATCAAAATGCCTCCTTACATTGGCTTTTGTGGCAAATGATTTATAACACACAGGACAACTTCTACCTAATGTTACGAGAACATTCTTATTTCGTCCTTTTGCAGAGCACTGGTTTGGTTTCTTTTTTGTTTCTATGTACTTCTTTAGCTCTTCCATCTTTTTTTTGTGTACTTTTCGAATGTGCCGGCGTACACTGCGTCTCGAATGAAATTCCTTCCTACAGAGGCAACAAATCAACTGGTGGCCATAATCAGAATTATCCAGAGAGTCTGAGTCAGGATTTACTGCTGGCGGCTGTTCTTCAGGAGTAGATATCACCTTGTTTGTAACAGGATCAGCAGGAGGTAACTCTACAGTCTCCCCAGCTGGGACTGGGGCTGGAGTTGAAACAGTCTTGGGTTGCTCAGTGCTGGGTTCCTGTATCTGTACTGGAGCTTGATCAGGGGTATGGCTACCTTCTGTGTTCTCATCTGGGCTATCAGTCCTTGACACATATTGAAATACAGCATTTTGATTAGTTTCTATAGGTTCCAATGTAATGATATATTCTTGCTTATCTACCCGTGGATAGATTGCCTCAAGAAGGTCATTTATGGCTTGACTCTGCTTATCTTTTGTATCTGGAAGGTCTGAGAAAAGAGGAAAAGGTATTTTTTAATGATTTGGTAATGTCCAATTACTTATATTTCAAAGTAGATTTTAACCACTACATGAATTCAGTCTCCAAATTTCCACAAATCCTCTTTTGTACTTTCTGAACACTCAAAGGGTTTGAGTAATCATTACAAGCTGCCTTTTTATTAAAAGCCAACATCGGAAATAACCCTCCTGCGTACTAATTTGAAAGCCACCTGAACTAAAAATTTTTATGACTGGAATTAAGCTGGTCTTTAAAAAAATGTGTCAATTGGCAAAAATAACATCATTCAACTGAGCCTGTACTGCAGGTGGGCAACTAAGCCTGAAGTATCATTAAAAACTGATTTTCCTACTGCGGGATACAGGCGCTCTCAATAAAGGAACCTAATTCTGGAAATAAGCTCTTCTCTGTGAATCCTGAACAATCCTTACCAAAGAATGAAACATCTGTGTAACCTGAGCATTGCATCAGCATATAAGTAGGTAATATTTTACAGGTCTCAGTAATATTCTCTTTTAAATGGCAAATTAGTTCAGTGCTCTAATTCCCAGTGTGACTCAAAGCATCTGCAACGGCACAACCAGGAAGCCAGGGTCCTACAGTAAAAAGGTGAGATGACACAGTTCAAATAAATCAGGAAAGAAAACTCCTCATTGCACCTATATTGATCTAGTTAGGAGATCAAAATAATTAGTTTTACAAAATATTTTTGAATGCTGACACATTTCCAAATTAATCAACTTTACTCAGATTAACAAAAAGTCATTAGTGGAATGAGACTGTAACAAATTTATTTTTCCATTAAAAAATACAGTTCTTGGCTTTTCCCTCATCATTTAAGTTACTTCAAATACTAAAGTTTTTTTTCTACAACTAAGGTGTTGGGCTAGGCATGATTATGTAAGATATGTTAAAGCAGCAAACAGTCAAGTGAAACAAGGGAAAAGGGACAGCATTATTCAAGCACAGATCCTTAAATAAAAGGGTAAACTTTAAGTCTGTGTTTCATATTGACTAAGACACAAGGCCTGCAAGGGCTTCCTCTGTAGAGAATATTAAGAATATTGACCCAGGTCACTTCACAGGAGCAATTGAAGTCCATCAGAGTTATGTTGGACTAAAACTAAAACACTTTGTTAGAGCCACTGTTTTCTGTGAGATTAGCTTCCCAGTCCTTTGACATGCTTTTGGTATCTTTCACATTAAAGTAGAGATGAGAAGAAAAAGGGGAAGAAGGAACGGAAAGTGTTAAGAGTGACAATTAAAAAGCTAGATGTATAAACTAGCTATCCAGTTATGATATTGGCATGGCTGTTGGTTGTTAATTCATATAAAGTCATTGCAGTAGCTCCTTCAATAATATGAAAGTGATCTACATATGTTACTAGAGAAATTTAGACCCGACACTTTTTTTATCATTTTTGTTTCAAGTATGTTTGTGTAAATGGTTAAGAAAGGTAAGTTTTTCAACTTCACATAGTTTTATTAAACATTTAAATTAATAATACTTACTATCATCCATCTGCAGACTTGGAGGACAATAAAACTTTTTATGAGTAATTAAATTTGGTAATCCTCTGAAGAGACTCCGGCACAATTTACACTCAAAAATGGTGTCCACATCTTTTAACAAGATATGTTTAAGTTGTTTTGTTCCTGTAATAAAAGAAATGTTACACTTAAGGAAGGTTTTCTGTTCATCTCTTAATTCACATCATCCCATGGAAGTGGAAATATTTTAGACCATGAATAATTATAACAGCATTTTATCTTTTCTTAATGCTACTTCATCATTTGTACTGTAAGTTTATGATACATGCTCCAAATTTCACTATGAAGACAAGACTATGATGAAAAAACCCCTCAAGGATGACACACATTACAATTTACAGAGAAAGTGCAATGAATTACAACAACAACCAACACCTAACATCAGGGAAGAGTTCTTACTATGGTATTTGGTTGTTGCAATACAACTGCTCAATAGGAAAGAATAAGCATGTAGAGCATGTAAAGAAGCCTGTAGTATTTTTTCTTTAGGGTTATCCTACAGTGATAAGAAAACAAGACACATGTAGCTATTTCACACAGAAATGGTGCCTGGTAAGGCAAAAAACTGAAGTATAAAATAGATCAAAGAGAATAACTAACAGGTCAAGAAATATTACTACACATAGATATCTGACCCAAGTCCAAGATGATGGCATTTAGGCAAGATAGTAGAAATGTAGGCATATTTTTAGCCTGATGAAAAGAAAATACATACAGCTTAAATCTGAAAGATCTCTTTTAAAACACAGAGTGCATGATAAAATATACCAGCTTTCCAGACTATTATGCATTGTATACAAAGACAGTAAGATCTAGCATTGTTGAAGTATTCCAGCTCCTGTCACTTTTTCACACTTCAAACCTACTCCTTCATTTCTCATCTCATGAAAATTATGAATGTAAGGCCTAAAATTAGCAATAGATTACTAAATGATGCTTACCCACTCCAAATTAGAAAAGAGCACTAACCAAATTCAGCTAATTTATCTATCATGATTTTTCTTAGAATTTAGTCACTCAAAACTAATCAAACAAACAAAAATATAACAAAACTGGACCATGAATAAATATCAAACACCTATGGAACAGCAGCAGCAAGACATTCTTCAGACTGAATTACAAGGTCAAGTGTTCCGACATCTCATCACACCTCTCTTAAGAACTCCTTTCAAAGATCAAATCCAGAGTCACACTTCAGTACCATTGTCTAAATTAAAATCTTTCAAATATTAATAATTTCATAACAGGCAATAGTTCTTCAATACAAATAGGCCTTACCAAGAAAACTTATTTCTTGGTGAAATAATAGTACTGCAAAGCTTTTTAGATCTGAGTTTCAGCAAAGTACAGTGTCTTCTTCAACAGTTCCTTAAAAATGGTATCCAAAATTGACCATCTGAGGCTACCACAGTTTTTGTCCTCTCCTATGCCACATCCAAGCCATATCCACTGCTTTTTCTTTGAGTGTTACTAACTTCACCTTCATTTGACCTGCGTTTTTACAAACAGACTACTGGACGAATATTTAGATCTTGTACAATTTTTATTTGTTGCTGAGATTCCCCCAAAAGCAAGTATTTTACCTAGACCTCACCAACTGACATATGAATTTCTGCATATAAAGAAAATACAGCTGAACAAAACTGAAGATGCTCCATGCAGATAAAATTCCATGCTGTTCATGCGTGCCCTAGCCACAAACCTCAGTCTCAAAAAAAAAGAAAACAAAATTCTCCACTATAACCCAATCAATGGACATACAGGTTCCTCATTCTGTCCCCTGTTTCATTAGTATTCAGTCTCCTGTTCAGGACTGAAATGGTTTTTTTTTTCCAATACAAATTACTGGATTTAAGAACTACTGGATGAGATGAAAGGATTTATGACCTATTGGAGATCATACTATATGACATGGTAGTCTTCTCTATTGTATATTGTGATAGAAATGCAGGTGGTATCTTGTCAAATTCTGCTAACATTTGTAAATGTTGATGAATAACATCAAAGTCATAAGAAACTAGTACAGAACATCAGTAATAAATATCTCTCCATCAGAAATACCTAAATTTGTGCATTTTGCAAGCAGTTTCTTAGAAAAAAATACATTAAAATTCACTTTTTATTCTTAACGCTTTGAATGACAGAAGCCTTTGATAAAATTACTTAAACAGTTATGTACAATACTCTGTCTGAAATTTCTATTCCTTTACCACAAGAATCAAACACTCTCTTTCCATAATGAAATGTTGCCTGTTCAAAACTAGCCAGTAAAATCTTTATCTAAGTCCTCCTGCCTTTTGTCCAACCTCCCTGATGCAAGTGACTGATGATATCAAAGTAAGCTATCAACTTAACACCTGCCAGTGAGGACGATCTGGAAGTAACTCAGTGGCAAAGTACCTGCAACTAGTTTGTGCTACTACCAGCAGATATTCCTTCAATCTGCTTCAAGCAAAAGAAGCCTGTCACGCATATCTGAGGCTTCAAGCAATCTCAAGCAAACTGAGAAAGGTTACTAAATAATAATCTCACATTCTGTTTTTGTATTGAGTTACTGAAACTCTTGTGGGCAACTTAAATACTGTGCCCTTTCACAAGATTCAGACCAGCCATTCACATCATTGCACAGCAGCAGGGTTTTCAAACAAATAGATAAGAGTACTATAGACCAAGAGTTGTGAAAATAAAATGTTTGGTTTGTCACATCAGAAACAGCTTAAAAACTCTGAAGGTTTCAGTCTTCCCTGGTACGCTGCCCCAAATGCTTAGCTGTTCATTGTTACGTATTGCAACTCCCAAAATCAATCAAGGAACACCTTAAGAGTAATAAGATAAAGCAATTTAAGATGTTCAAGATTAAGTATTTTCTTTACTTCAGGAGTTTTATGATAAACTCATTGATAATAGCAGCAGGAATGACACAAAGCAGAGCAACAAACTTATTTTCCAAGGTTTTTAAAGGATAAATATACAGCAAGATCTGTACCTTCATTACTTTCTATGAAAACATTTACTAAAAGGAACACCTCATTCCAAAAATCTGCAAATATTTTGCAAATACCCATAAAGTCAGGTGCTGTTAGTTTAATATAGTAAATAAACATAACTCTTTTAACAAGGTAATGAACTTCTAAAGGGTCAGGCATAGTTTCCTACCTGATCGGAAGCACTCAATGATTTGTTGAATACCAGATTTTGATGTTTGCAGAGGCTGCTGCAATAACGGAGGATCTCCAGGTTCCAACAGATGCACTGAAATATATAAAAGGATAATAAGCCATTAGAAAACACTCCAGTGATTTCTGTAATTCAGGAATTTTCCATACATACAGTAAACTAGCTAAAAAGAACAATCAGGACAACAGTAAAAGCAGCCTTACTCTAAAATCTTCACTTACATTGAATTAAAAAACAGTCAACACTGAATTTTCCATACCTTCTGACAGTTTGCTGTCATTTTGATCACCTAAAAAATGTGTATTCAAAGCTATGTGTAACAAACACGGAAAATTATAAATGTATAAAACTGAATTAACTCACTAGAAATGTCTGTCAATTAAGGTAATTCCCTAGAACAATCTACTTTACTCCCATTGTTAAAACCAAACGACGTGTACAAAAGAGCAATACCAAATACTGTATCACCAGCATCACCAAACACTTCACTGCATGATTTCAATGTTACCAGTATGCACCTAAACACTGAAGCCAAATTTAAAGTAGCAATGATCAGAAAAAAACACAAGTATAGCATATTAAAAAAAATACTATCATAGTATTTTTAACCACGAAAACTACATTCAGTAAACTCTTCAGGCTCAAATAAACTGCTGAGGAAATACTCTATTTCTGATGTTTCATTCCACATAACACTCTTTGCAAAAGCTATTGAAACTAAAACATATATTAATCAGAATGTTTAGCCATTCCAATATGCAGTATTTATGCACATAAAAATTAATCGCACTTCACTGCTGTATATAGACATGGCAATTAAGCTTTGCCCAAAGGGAAAACCAAATTTGCAGGAATATAAACACTTCCTGAAACATGTGTTTGCAAAACCATTAGTTAAAATTTTCTTTTGTATTTCTTATTGACTAAACAACCAGCCTTGCACTTCATAAGCTGGCTCCCACCTTAACTATTTGGCTTGATTTTTACCCCATTTTAAGGTTTTAATTGCTAAATGAAGCACTGAGATCTCTAAGAAATCTATTTTTAATAAAGACCATTTGAGGCATAGTATAAAAACTACTTACAGATAATAAGTGCAAAAGACTAAACATTTTTACAGGAATGTTGAGCTAAAAGATAAAAGGTTATAAATAAATTCTAGCTGAAAAGAACATCAGAAAACAAAGCACTGTAAAAAAGGACAACAGAATGAACACTCCACCCAACTATGTGGGTTCCATAATATATAATTCATACAAACACATAACCATGACAAATCAGCTAATCATTTGGGGATCTCTAACACAATGACATATTGTATTCTACTAGCCTACTCTCTACACTTCAACATAAAATGTTTTGGTTTGTATACAGCTTTTAATATGCATGTACAACACCTCCTGACATCAAGAGGAGTAACACAGGTGAAACAGACCTAATACATCACTGTCAATTTTTCAGGCAAGAAAAATATTTTCCTTTTTTTAAAGCATTAGAACAACTCAAAACCATTTCATCATCAACACCAAAAAATGTTTCTACTGGCTGAACAACATCTGCTCTCAAATTACATTTCACTAATAGGGCATAATCAAAGTCACTACGCACGCACTTTCATCTGTCAATTCCCCAAAATGATATCTTTCGCCTCAAAACAAAAGCGAAAGTATCCAAATAGCACCTCTCTTTCAAAAACGTAAATGAAAGCATACAAATAAACTCTACAAGGAGGCAAAAAGAAACAAAATTGCCTTTAAAAGTGCCAATTATAACAATAAGCAGAACAATTTCAAAAGTTTCTAATAGGTTGGCTGAACCTTCAGAATATTCATTACAGTTTCCACTGATGGCATCTTTCACATCACTCAGGCATGGAATGTAAAGAGTTGTTCTGGGACTTGGTGCTTTTCTCCTCTGGGACTAAGATCTTCAATTTCACCAGAATTCACCAGAGAAGACAGAGTAAAAATATAAACAAAACGCAAATGATTGCCAGAAACACCATTTTACAAAAAAACTGAGAACACTGAATTTTTTTCGAAACAAAATGGTCAGTTGTTTTACACAACTTCTTGCCTTCCTCTGCTGGCTGCATACAATGCCCATGTGGTGGCCTTGGAATTATCCCACATCCAGGAACTAAAATAGTCTCTTCCTGAAATGATTTTAAGGCGACAGTTCAAGGATGCAAAAGAAACATTTCCAAACAAGATTCAGAAACTTTTTGTACCTAGAGCTCACACTAATGATATAATATTCGTATTCCTCACAACAGTTTCTGCAAGTTTTTAATGAAGGAGATAAGCAAAACAGCAGAAGCATCACACGCCACTGTACCTGGCTCACAGCATCCATGGTGATGGTGGTCAGTCTGACAGCACTTGTCCCTTAGAGGCATTTTCCGTGCGCACGACCTACTTTCCTTCTACATCCAGCAGCTCGTTTCTGCTAAAATAAGCAAATTAGCTGTCACCGCCGAAGCACAAGCGGCTCAGGAGCGCGCCAAGCCCGCACAGCCCCTTCCTACGGCAGCGCGGCCGGGCAGGCCGGAGGCAGCGGCACCCCTGGCGCAGGGGAAAGTTCCCATTGTTTTCGGCAGGTCTCACGACGCCCTCTGCAACGGCCGCGGCGAGCGCGGCCCCGCTCCCGCCTCGCCACCACCTGCGCCTCGGCCCGCGGGGAGAGCCCCGGCCGCCGCCCTGCCCACCGAGCCCGGCCCGGCCGCACGGCCCCGCGCCCCCTCCGCGGGCGGCCCGGCCGCCTTCCGTCCCCACCTTGCAGCCTCGTCCCGCAGCCCCGCCGCTGGCACCGTGTCCCTGGGCTCCCGAGGGGAAAGCCGCGTCCCCGACAGCCGGGGCTGCAGCGCGCCCGCCGCCGAGCCGGGCGCTCCCGCGGCGCTGCCGGAGCCGGAGCGGGGCGCGCCCGCCGCCCGCCACGCGCAGCCCGGGCGGGAGGGACGCGCGGCCGCAGGTGACAGCGGGCGCCGACGCCGGGACGGGGCGGGCGCGACGGGCGGGTGCCGCGGGCCGGCCCTACCTGGAGAGGACGGGCGGCTTCCCCCTCCCCGAATTAAACTTTATTTGCCCCTGTCCCGCCAGAGCGGCGGCCGCTGACCCCGGAGCCGGATGGGCACGGGGGCAGGAAGTGACTGCGGTCCTGGCGGCGAGCGCCCGCCCAGTGCGCAGGCGCCGCGCTCCCGCTCCCCGGCCCGGCCGCACAGGTGCCGGGCGGCGGCCGCGGGACGGGGCGGGACGGGACGGGACGGGGGCGGCCGGACCCGCGGGGCTGCGCGGGCACGGCAGGAGCCCTGGGCGTGCTGAGGCGCAGCGCCTGCTACAGGACCGAGCCGGCGGGCGGAGCGCGCGGCGGGAACCGGCGCCGTCTTTGTCCCGGCGGGGAGAAAGGCCCGCGCTGACCACCGCGCGCGCCCGTGATGCGCAGCGCTGCGCTGGGTGCCCGGAGACACGAGTGGGAGCAGCCAGCATCCCTGGAGCGGGCATTTCTGCCCCCTTTCAGCCTGGTGTGCGCCATTGCCGTGTAAAAAATATGAACTAAACCTAGTAGACCTACCAAGGAAAAGGACAGATTATTGTTTTGAACACCCGGAGGAAAAACGCGTGTTCTGAAAGAGATTTGTGCGTTCTCTATGGCAAATAGCGGCCACAGGACATCGGGGCAATGCAGTCAGTGGCAGGGCAGCCGGTGGCTCCAGCCGGTGGTTTCCACAGGATCCTGCTTAGTCCTGTGCTCTCTTAGTGCGCTTCTGTAGGCACCTCGGGTTGTTGAAATGGTGATATTTGACTTTTGCCAAAGGAAAGGGTAAGTTAGGTCTTCATACACTTCAGGAAAAACTTCTGCCGTTCAAGAAAAATCTGTAAGATAACGTCAGGAATAAGCACATCATTACAGGAAAAATGCTAAGTGATGGTACTAACACAGAAACAATCTGTCAAACTCTGGACTATAATAGCATCACTTAATGGAGATAGATCCCATGGTTTCAGACAAAGTTCCAAGTCACATTACAGTCTGTGCGAGAGTAAGATGTCTCACACTTTCTCAAATCAGACATGGAGAGAGCTTAACCATCTGTGGCCATCAGCTTGTACACAATAATGTTTTCTTTTAAAATATGTTTAAGAAAAAATGTTACTGCGTAGAAGTAATTGTGGCCAGAGAAAAGAGGAGTGAGAACATGTGAGAGAAACTCCCTGCAGACACCCAAGTCACTGAAGGAAGATGGGGAGATAGGCGGTGCTCCAGGCACCAGAGCTGAGATGCCCCTGCAGCCCATGGAGGACCACTGGGAAGCAGAGATCCACCTGCTGCCCCTGGAGGAGCCAACACCAGAGCCGGTGATTGCTCAGAGGAGGCTGTGACCCTATGGAAAGTTCATCCCAAAGCAGGTTCCTGGCAGGATCTGTGGCCTGTGGAGAAAGGAGGCCACGCTAGAGCAGATTTGCTGACAGGACTTGTGATCCCATGGGGGACCCATGCTGGAACAGTTTGTTCCTGAAGGATTTTCCCTCTGTTGAGAGGGACCCACGCTGAAGTAGTTCATTTAAAAACTGCAGCCTTTGGGAAGGACTCCTCTCCCTAAGGAAGCAGCAGCAGAAATAATGTGATGAACTGACCATAACTGTAACCAATGCACCACTGCTGGGGAGGAGGAGAAGATTTGGGAGTAAAGTTAATCCCTGGAAGGAGGGAGAAGTAGGGAAAATGTGTTTTTAAAGTTCATTTTACTTCTCATTATCCTACTCTTGATTTTGATTATTTTGGTTGTTCTATTTATTTCTCCAAGCTGGGTCTGTTTTGCCCGTGACAGTGACAGTTCTCATCCTTATCTCAACTCAGGAGATTTCATTATTTTTCTCCCCTGTCCAGTTGAGGAGGGAAGGGATAGAGCAGCTTTGGAGGGAAACTGGCATCCAGACAATGTCAATGGCCATTTTTTCTTGTCCTTTTCCTATTCACCTCCAAAAGAGTGTAAAGTTCTTCGTTCTTAATAAACTAAAGTCAAGTTCCATATTGCTGTATTTTTTAGGAGGTGGAAATGCATATTTTTGGAAGATTGCCAAACAGCAACTGAAATCTTAATCTGTCTTAAACACATTTTCATAACTTTTGTATTCCACACTAAAGGAAGACCTTAAATGGGCACTGTTGCATGCGTGTGTAAATCTTAGGAATTTAGCAAACTTTGTAACCTGTTTGTGGGTGGAAGACCACAAACTCATACAGACTAATGTGTATACTGCTGTTTTACTCTATAGGTAGTTTAACTAATTAGTAACATGGGCAAACAGCCACACCCAAATTTCGACCAGTCAGGCAGTCATGTGCAAAGCCTCTCTGGGACTGATAAAAGCTACCAGCACAGATCAGGAAGTTCCACCTGACCTAGCAGAAGGTGCCTTCAAGAGGGTGCTTGCACTGTGGGGTCCTTTCAGCCAGTAGCCAGCCATTGAATAAGAGAAATTTGGATCAGGGTAGCAAAGATTCTGGTGAAGCTCACTTCACTGCTGCAGTTGTACATCCAAGAGGTTGAACGGGAACTTGGATCCAATTTTATTTCATTGTGTATAAAAAGAACAAGCATATGATGTTGCTTGACTTTGAAAAATAAAATATTCCTCTGTAAAATATGAACAATAATTGAAATGTATAACATCTTTCCTTTTGTTTTATATAGATAAGGTTCAATAAAAATTAAAAAGATTTCTAGAACAATGCATAATTCTTCAAACAATCCATAATTAGCTTGTATCCAGGGAACATGTAAATTCACAGTGAAACCAAATACAGTGTAAAATGTAGAAGATGCATTTGCATATAACAAAGGTAAGGATGAAAATATTTTGATCCATTTAATGTAAATTCTAGGCATAAAATATATTATTAGGGGAGATGGTTTGAATTTAGCTTTCATTCTCTGGCTAATGTCCTCAACATAACCAACAGAGTTTGAAGCAGAATCTTTATTTATTCATTGTCTTCTAGATGATGAGGAGCTGGTGAGAAGTTTTGAACTAAGGCTTCTGTTATAGCTTGATGATCAAATTATTTTTTAATTGTTTCTCAGTTGTGAGTATGGCTTTGAAAAATGAAAAATTCAGAACAATTTCTCTTAGTTACTGGATTGTGCTTCCAAAATATAGGAAGTATTCTAGCAAGGGAGGTATATTTTTGGTAGAGGATATTGAAGTGTTATCTCAAACAGCTGTGATAGTAGGTTTAGTATCCACTGAGAGGTTTTGTCTTGCCAAAGGGCTGGTAGTAACACCTGCTGAGATGCCTTGCCATCTGTTTATACATATAAGAGCTGTAAGATTTGATTACTAAAACTTTTCTTCATACGCTATGACCACTAACATTTTTTCTGTATTTGAGATGCATTTTGGATGAAGCACCTGGCTTCACAGTCATTTTTCCTAGGACAAAATAATTGTAAGTTGGAGTGAGTTGATGCTGCAATGCTGCACTGAACAGAGTTCATTTTTGCAGAGGTGAAGTTGCATTAACCCCGAAGGATCTCGTGTAATATGCGCTAATCAAGAAGCACCACAAATCATAGCCATGAAGTCTTTCACTGCAAATACTCCAGCATTCCTTAATATATCACTCTTAGTCTATTTACTGATGTGGCTTCATATAATGTCCTTGATGAAAGCATCTCATGGAAACTGTATATTCAGAAACTCCATGTTAAACAAATTTTACACATAGAAGCCTGAGAGAAATTCAGACTCCTTCAAGGACAGAGAGACCCTGCAGAGAACCTCAACACATTAGAAAGATGGACAATCTCCAACTGTATGAAATTTAACAAGTGCAAGTGCTGGAATCTGCACCTGAGACAGGGCAATTCCAGTTGTGTGTATGGGCTGGGGAACAGGAGGATGGAGAGCAGCACCACATAAAGGGGCCTGAGGGTCCTGGTTGATGCAAGTTGGATGAGTCAGCAGTGCCGTGCCAGCCAGGAGGGCCAGCTGTGTCCTGGGGTGCATCAGGCACAGCATCCTCAACCAGGCAATGGAGGGGATTGTCCTTCTCTGCTCTGCACTGGAGCAGCTTCAACTTGAGTGCTGTGTGCGGTTTTGGGCACCACATGTTACAGAAGATGCTGATTTATCAGAGAGCATCCAAAGGGGGCCACCAGGATGGTGAAGGTTCTGAGAGAGAAGCCACATGAGGAGCTGCTGAGGTGTCTTGGTCTGTTCAGCCTGGAGGAGACTGAGGGGAGTTCTCATTATGGTCTTCAATAACCTCACAAGAGGAAGTGGAGGGACAGACACTGATCTCTTCACTCTTGTAAGTAGTGGACGGGACTTGAGAGAATGGCATGAAGCTGAGTTGGAGATTTAGGTTGGATATCAGGAAAGTTTTTCACCAAGAGGGTAGCTGGGCACTGGAACAGGGTCCCTAGGGAAGTGGTCACAATATCAAGACTGACAGAGTTCAAGAAGTGTTTGGTCAACGCTCCCAGACAGATGGTATGATTCTTGGGATGTCCTATTCAGAGACAGGATTCAGACTCAATCAACCTGATGGGTCTCTTCCAACTCAGCATATACTATGATTCTATGATTTGGGAGCATTAACAGTCCTTTTCTCTGGCTATGATGGCCAAATAGTAGAACACTTGCTAAGGAAGTAGACTACCTTGATTTCAAAATCTTAAACTGCAAGCTAGAGACCCATTTTAAGCACAAGCCACAGTTAAATCAAGAATTCAAGAGCTGGGGGAGTGTAGAGAAATTAACAAAGACAGCCTGATTCTACTGTGAGTGAGCTTAACTTAATAAAAACAGGATTGAGTTCTGGTTGCAATTCTCAATGTTGTTTATTTATTTCTATCCAAAGATGCATTAATGGGAAGTGAATAAACTAGTCTTTAGAGCATAGATATGTTAACTTTCCGATAAAGGTGAGACAATTCTATGTTGCTTTTTCCTGTACCAGTCACCTCAAAAAAGTACATTAAAAGTTTTCTATGTATAAGAAATGAAATTTTGTGAGCTGGTTATCATGATATGATTTTATAATCCAATGCAACTTGCTTACGCTATTTAAACTGTGCATACTTACATGCCTCATGCTTTTGCTGAAACCTTAAAATTAAATTCAGTTATATTTGCATCAAATCTACATTTGCATAATTGTAATGTTTACACTATTCTTATACCTTAGCCTTGACAGTATCTTACAGAAAATCCCTGGGCTAGAATAATTCTGAATCTTAGTCAATGTGTATTCCAATCTAACAAGGAGCTGCATCTTCATGCTCTGTTCCCCAATTAGCATAAAGCTTCATTACCCTTTTGGGATAAAAAAAACCCTGCTATGTGTATTGTCTTACCCATAATTCATTTATTTACAAAGTTATTAAAACTCATAATTAATTAGACTTCTCATGAGGTCTAATTCCCTTCTGTGCTTTCTGGTGCATGACTGTAAAGTTTAGCAAGGGGAACAATTTGCATTGCATCTCTCCCTGGAGGTCCTTGTCATCATTTGATCATGGATTCAACCTATTCTGTTGTTTTCCCTTTACACCCTTCAGCTTTGATTCCTGATTGCACAGTGACACAGCTTCACAGAGAGGCAGGACAAATTTTCTGGCCTAAAAGTATTTAGCTTGTGATTACAGCAGTCCTGTGGAAAGTATGAGCTGGTGGTTCGGTCATCAGCAAGGCTGCTTGGGGGCTGGAATCCAGCCTAACCATTTCAGTGCTGCACGTTGTGACAGTGGGCTCTGGCAGAGGAGTTAGAGAGCATATGGAGCAAATCCTCTTTTTGAGAAAAAGTCTGTGCAGCTGGAAACAACTGAGATGACAAGAAGTGGCCATTGTAATGCCCTAAGAAGACATTCTGTATCATCAGATCAGTACAGTCAGTAACCCTGTCCTACAAGTGACAGGGAGGAAAAGGTCTAAATGAATTGATGGTATAGTTTGGGTGTTTTAAGGGGGATTTGGATACTTGTGCTGTTGGGAGTTCAGCTTCAACTAGCCAAGAAGTTCAAGTATTTTTATTTCCTCCTCATAGTTCACTAACAAGTACTGCATAACTTGCCACTTTAAAATAATTTACAGTAATTTCACAATTACAAGCCACACCTGATTATAAGCCGCACTTCTGGGTTCGGACCAAAATTTTTGTCTAAACGGTGCAGCTTATAATCATGAAATTACTTTATCTTGTGTACTATTCCTTGAGAAAGGTATTATTCTGTGTAAATACTCTTGCCTTTTTGCTTACCTCCCTGGCTGGAGGAAAAAAAAAAGAAAAAAGTATGCTTCTCACAGGACAGAAAGTTTACTTAACAAAAGAATTAATCTAGTAAAATATATTAGGAAAAATGAAGGACTTGTTTGCAGTATTATATAATGAATTTGCATCTTCTTACCGCATTCAGTTTTCTTCCAGTCCAGTGATTTTTTTTCCTGTACACTCTTCCTGTAGAGTGAACATAAAGTTAATTTAATTCATGTTCTCATCCCTGATTAATCTGATTAATACAAAACACATACAGATATGCAACAAAATGAGTTTCATGCTTTCAGAAATCGTTTAATTGAGGCATATATATTCTAAGGCTTTGTGATGTGCATTTGGAAATGGAGGATAATTCATCTGGATAAGCAAACTGAGGCCAAATGCAGACCTGGTCTAGCATGCTGAGTCACAGGGTGATCAGGTTCTCTACCAAATAATGTATTTAAAACCTATTCCTAATTATGAATCTAGTGAAGTTTAAAATAAATGTTGTCAGTTGTCTCTTTCTTAGGTAGGTGGTGGCAAAAGATCTAGACTGTTAAGGACAGAAGAGAGGGGCGTAAAGAGAAGATGTAAGAATTTCTAAGTGTTTCAGAGGAAAATGTAAAGGACCATGTTCCTAAACTTATCTCAAAATGTGCTGGTGAGGGAAAAGTCCTGCAGAAAAGAGGACAAGGACTTGTGTTTCTCTGTGTGTACATATGTGGTGTATTCTGCACACAGTTGTGTGGGTATGGCATGGAGAGGGATGGGAAGCCGGAGAGTGAGAGAGGTAAGTGGGAGAAATAGGAGAGTGTAGGCAATATATCTGGAAGGAGGCTTAGACAAGGAAAGGAAGAATGACAGAGAATCATGAGAAAAGGGGAGAAAGAAGTCACAGGAGAGATTCAGAATGAAAGGATGCAGTAAGATGCAGTAGCTTAAAAGTAATGCAGGCAAGACTGACAGCAAGAAGCATAGCAGAAAAGGGGAGGTAGAAGTAGGAAGTCAAGAAAGAAAGAACAAGCAGTAGAATTCATTAAGCCAGGTTTCCTGGGTTTCTCTGACTTGAAATGAGATGATCTCCTGTTTGCTGACCATTTTCTTAGGTTTTGTAGTAAAAGCAAGGAAGTGTAAACATAAAGATCCATATCCTGGGTCTAATCAGAGCAAAAATGCTTTAAACATCCAGAAATAAGAACGTTTCTATTCAAAAGGAAGCAACTGTTTTTCTAAACTCTTTTTTATATATGTCTGTATGTAAATCAAGTCCTACATTGCAGGGCAATAGGAATCTTTCAAATTTGAGATATTATGATTCCAGAAGCAAACTTGCACGATATTACTCAACATCAAGGAACATCAAGGAACATATGCAAATATTTCAAGATCTCTGAGGACAAGCATGAAAACAAAAAAAACCAAAAAACAAACAAAAACACAAGGCAAGCTGCATTCCAGAAATAATACTGTCAAAAGTACCAAGAACTAGTGTTTGTGGGAATGTAATGTACAATTAACCCAATCAGCATAAAATTACTGTTTCATATAAAGAAGGACTACAGATGATAAATCACAGAATAACCTGAAAGAAAAATGAAGGGTTCATGGCCTGAAGAAAATTGGTGATAGGCAGCTAATGAGCAGGTCTACATTGTCTAAAGCAGAGAATATCCATGTAAATGAATAGTGGGAGACATTGGGTTTCTACACTGCCTGGTTTTACTCATTCTGTGGGAATGTTGTAACACTGAGACCTTGAGTATTGTCAAAATCAGTTGAAATTTTCAAGAAGGTTCCAAAGCTTGTTGCAAGATTTTCACTGACAGAATGTGCAACAGAGTAAATTTTGTTTCCTTAGGAAGGAAGACAAAACCTGTGGAAAAGCAAAAAGAGATAGATAGCCTGTTGATTGCCACTACATTAAAGCTAAATGCAGTTTATATTTGCACTGCAAATTAGATTTGCTTCTTGGATGGCAAAACATGACGTGCCTAATTTGGATTATAAGTCTAAAATAAAGGACACATTCATCAAAATAAAGTCAATGACAGTAACCTAAATGTACAAATGGGAAGTCCAATGCACAACAAAATTAACTAAAGGTACAAATTGGGAGATACAAAGCACAACACAATTCTGGGTAAAAGAAAATGTGACAGGCAAGATTGTGACACAAGGCTACTCCTATTTCAGTGTTCAAAATTCACAAATGCGTAAGAAAGATATGCACTAAAATATCAGGAATCAGAAGATTAATAGGTGATTACATAAATAGTATTCAGTATATTATTCAGTATATTCCCATAAATACTATTCAAAATAAAAGAGAGCAGTTATATTGGTGTCAATATAATTCAGCAACCTCCATTCAAGTTGAATATGGATGGCAATGACAAATAGTCCCAAGGAATCAAACCTCAAACAGAGAATCAATCCCTGTCATGAGCAGAACTGATCTGCGCTAATGCTGACCTACTGAGTTTCTCTTCCACATTTTGACATACTGGACTGAATTAATTTTTTTCTAATGAAACTGAACTGAACTGAGGTTGGCAGAGGATATTTTGGCACAGGAGATTTTGTCAGTCATGACTCTTGTTAAAACTTCTTATCCTACAACTTCTACTAGTTGTATTTTTTAATTTGTTAAAAAGTTGGTGAGCAGATCATCATTTTTCATTCATCAGCTTGACAAGCTTTTCTATTATTTTCTTCAAGCTAACTTAGTATGTGATATTTAATTGGCTACTCAAAATATTGTCCAAGCTGCCTCTCAGATGAGTTCATTCTGCTTATAACATACCTCCTTGAACTGCTGCAGAGTTAGTAATCATATAGTATTAAGCAGTATAGATATTACAAAATGGTTCTGAAAGCCATGTGAATTTGGTCTTATCACTAGTCTGGTAAGCATTTTTGTCTTACAGTTTTTACTCTCACACAGACTACGTAGCACAGACTTCATCCTAGACAGCTAGTGAGTTCAGTTTGTTATGTGCAAAGGAATAACTGCAGCCCATAGGGGATTGTGGTAGTCCTGGGCTATTGCACAGCAAAAGAATAACTGGATTCTATTAATTCATTATTGATGTTGACTCTTTTTTTATTGTAAGATATAAGTATTGGAATAGGGTAAACTCACTATTTATATTTTTAAAAAGAGGAAAAAGATGAGAAGAATTTAACAGACCTGACAGTACCTTTGGTGAACCCAGATAAAGAAGCAAGTAGTGAAAAACACTATTGTTAAGCATTTAGAAGATAAAGGGGATATGTAAAAGCCGACTTATGCCAAGTACTAATTTTAACAGGTCACCTAATTTACTTTTAATGAGTAATCTGCATCAAGAAACCGGGAAATAGAATCTAGCCGGATTTCAGGAAGGCTTTTGATGTTTCCTTATGTGGAATTCTCATTCACAGGCAAGGTAAAATAATTAGAAAAGCACAGGCAAAGAGGATTTATCAGTGGTTTGCTATCAAACTAGAAAAGCATTTTATGACTCTGTCCTGGTGGAACACCATTAAATCTGTTTATTTATAACTGGGTTTGTTTGTTCAATTTACAGATGATTTCAAGTTGAAGGATCTGCAAGCTTGCAGAAGGCCAGCATGAGAATTCAAAATTATTTTGATTAATTCAAAGAGCAGTCCACAAAAAGAACCAGAGAATCACAGAATGGGTCATGTTGGAAGGGACCACAGTGGTTCATCTGGTGCAACCTTCCTGCTCGAGCACCTCATCCCAGAATGGCACAGGATTTTGTCCAGACAGTTCCTGAATATTTCCAGTGAGGGAAGCTCCACAGCCTCTCTGGGCAACCTGCTGCAGTGGTCAGTTACCCACACAGTAGATAAGTTGTTCCTCATGTTCAGGTGGAACTTCTTGTGCATCAGTTCCTGCCCATTGCCTGTTTTATTGCTTGGCACCATTGCAAAGGACTTGGCTCTATCCTCTTGACACTAGGCATATTTCACATTTAGAAATGTGAAATTCTGCTCTCAGGTAAAAATAGACACTGTGTGAGTGGCATGCAGGCATTAGTAATTAAAAAAAATGCTGAGGAATTAGGTAAGGATGCTGAGAGTATGTATGAACCTCTGTGACTTATATGCCCAAAAAGAAGTACAATATTAGTGCTGCAGTCTATCATATTGCCAGAATGGTAACAGTTACCACAAACTGATGAAGAAATTAGTGAGGTCAAACATTATAATAATGACAATCTTCAATTATCTGCTGTCATGCTGTTAAGATTTCCAGCAATCAGGAGGGAATAGCTCATCTTGAGATTGTAAAGGCTACGGTGAAAATGAGACTTCTCCAACAGTAACATTCTAATTTTTAGAAGAAAAGAAAAATTTGAAAGAAGAAGTTTTAAAAAGTTTGCATTGGATTGGACACTATAAAAATGTCATGCTATATGCCAAATGTCAATAAATACCCTCTACTGGGAAGACATCAGAAGCATTAATAGCATTTGAAACCAAAATAGCATTTCTGTGGTTTAACTACAAAGACACTAAAATAAAGAAATAATTTTTAAAAAAATGTAGTCATGTCCAAAAGAGGGAAAAAAAAAATAGGGTGAAGAATCTCTATCATGCTAAAGGTATAATCATAGAAAAGTCCAAAACCACTATTTTGGAGTCCTAGATAATTATTCACAGCTATCTTAACCACATTGAAAAGAAGCATCTGACCAGACTATTAGTGCAACAGATCTGTAATCACAAGCAGCAGTCAACAAACAAAATATCAGAAAAAGCTAAACTAATTCTTTGCATCAGTTTCCACTGAAGAGAAGGTCACATCAATTCTTAGCACCCCTCTTTATGAGTGATTAATTTAACGAACTGTCTCAATTCAAATATTAACAAAAAAATGTTTAGAATGAACCACTTAAATTAACCATCCTAAGTAACAAGGACATGATGATTATTATCCCAGAGCTGTAAAGAAATTCAAACATGAAATTGCTCAGCAGTAGTATTGAAATATATAACCTGTGGTTTAATTCAGCCTCTTAGTCCCAGTGGTCTGGACAATTAAAAAATGTTGCACCAAGCTTCAAACAAGGTCCAAGACAAATTCTGGATGCTGCTAGCTCATAAATCTGATTTATCTTTTCAATAAGTTGCCTTTCTATTTAATTGAATATTATACAAGTATATACATAGATAAATGCAATGTACTGACAGACAATCAGCAGAACTTCTGTTTGGGAGTCATGCTTTACCATCTCTTAGAGATTTCTGAAAGAAATAAGATACCTATCATCTATTTAACGTTTTTTTCACAGATAACCTTATCCAAGGTGCCTAAATAACTTACCATGTTATACATAACATATAAAAATAATAATAAAGTTTAATAATCAGATTTTACAATGTGAAGAAATGATGAGAGGAGATCCCCCTAAGAATCGGAGTTAGAATATTTGGTGTGTAAAATAGTCATAACTGTATGGAAAAGGAAGGAATTGTGAAAGAACAAAATTTTCAGATGGTGAAGTATTACACATGCTAGACATACATAAAACTGACTGCAAAGGAATCCACAGAGGTCTCAAAATACTGAAGGTCTGTTCAGTAAAAACAACCAAATAAAATTGTGACAAGTATAATAACATGCATATGAGGTAAAAATACTGTAATTATAGCTATATAACAGCTGTCTCAAAGTGTGGCATCTATTATCTTTCAGACAGAGATCTGAAACCATTGGAGGTGGGGAAAAAACAATAAAGAGAATGTCAGAAATTACTAGGTATAGGGAGAACAGAACAGAAAATCCCATTTGTCACTGTCAACTCATCCTGGTTCTCCTTTTGAACACTTTATAGCTAATAAGGTGTTTTGAAAAGAGGTGTTAGAGATTTTTTTTTTAACATACTACAAAAGGGACAGTCACTGAGAAAAGCAGCAGCTTCTGTACAAGGGACAAGAAAAAGTGACAAGACCTTTCCATGCTTGGAGAAGTCAGAGAGGAATATGATATAGAGCTATAAAATTGTAAATGGTTTGAATAAGATGGATCAGGAGTGTTTATTAATTATTTCTAAGCTCAGAAAAACTATCAAACCCTTAAGGACATTATCAGGGTGTGATGTAAACATTACAAAATCTTAATATGTTATGTAAGTAAGTTGTGACAGAAGATTTTGTCACAGAATACTTTGGAAACTAAAAGGACAAATGAGTTCCAAAAGTGATGGATTGATGGATAAATGGATGCCGAAAAGTCCATTTGTAGCTCTAAAATATTATGGCCTTCAGTCCAGGAAGCTCTTTGACTTTGACAGGTAGGCTCACTGTTATGCTTTTCTAGGCAGTTTTGCATTCTGGCTTCAGCTTTGAATGTGGTTCTGGGTTGCACTTCCTTTCAAACAAGCACAAAAGGCCACATGTTCTTATGAAATGCTTGTGATATTCTACACAGAAGTTCTTCAGAAAAGGTTCTTGTGGATATAGTATTTGCCAAGCAGAGCAAGTGTCAGAAATGTCAGAGGGAAAATGGAAAGAATCAAATGGTGAAGTAAAGACATGAATTTGAAGGAATATTTCTCTCCAATTCAACTCTGGTAAATCACTAGCTGGAAAACTGGCCAAGTTTTGGCAATGTATTTAAAGCAAAATTATCCAGAAAAAAAAAAAACAACTATAAGCATAAAAATAATCCAAGGAATATGATCTATAAGAAACATTGTAGAACTTTAATGTACTGAAAACTTTCCATATGTATTAGGTAGAATCAAAGAAGGAAGAAAAATTGTTTACTAGGTCATAAGAATAAAGAATTAAATGTAGAAAGCTGTTGCAAAGAAGATTTGAGCTAGACCACGGAGAGTATTTTTTAACAGGAAGATCCCAAATAGTAATGTAGATTGCCTAAGGAAGTGTAGAATCTCTATCATCCTTGGGTTTTAAGACATCAGTTAGACCCATATCTTTACAGTTTGAGTGCAGTAAGTGGGCTATATGTGTTCTACATTCATTAGAGTTCTATTTTATTCTGACATTTGAGGAATGGCTTGCCTGAAATGTGTGTGATCAATTCATATTATTTTGACTGCATGCTGGCATACAGCTATTCATGCTGTCTTTGTGCATATTTATTTTCTTTCTCACTCTGTCTCTAATCATCTATAATTTTATTTACATGCTCGGCAACTGTTTCTCACAGTCAAATTCCTCTCCATTGACTTGATACTCACTGTTTAGTATTATTCTCTGTGTTTTGTCACATTCTCCTAGCTCATTTTTCAAACAGCCAGTGGTAATTTGTTCTCATTTTTATCAGGACAATTTCAAATTTCTTTTTACTTATTTATTTTTAAAAGCATGATATGAAACAATTGAGCATGTTATGCTAAGATCAATACTATCCCCTTATTCAATGTATTCTCTCAGCAAATATTTATTCCTTTGGTAAAAAATTCAGGTGAAGTTGCCCAAATATTTTGCTTAATCATGCTTGGGGGAGAAATACTTTATGCTTTAAATTTAGTGCAGTGTGTTGGCAGCATTTGTACTGTAAGGCTGGAGTTGAGGATGAGGCACAAGGAGTCAAAATGACAAGGATTTATATGTATTTCTTTATCCCTGACACTGGCAGCTGCCACCAGTGGTTGTACCACAGCAGACCCTGCACTCTCTTGGCCCAGAGCTGAGCCAGCCCATGCAGGTAGAACCTGAGCAGGCAAGGAGGTCCTGAACAGGCACCAGATTTCTTCTTCCAGAAAACTCTAAAAACAGTGTCCACACTTAACTAAATGCTTGGTTGTGAACAAAATACCTAATGGGTCTTGAGAACAGAGCAAGCTAGTATTGATGATGTTCTGTATGCCCACATCTGCACACTGGAACAGGTAGAACTTTTTGTGTATTATGGATCACTAGAGCAGAGCACACAGGATGCTCCAGGAGAGTCTACTTCCTATTACTTGTATCAGCAAATGTAAGAGTACAAAAGTCCAGGAGCAGAAACGAGCCCCATGTCTCATGTGAGGAGGAAATGCATCTCCTGCCTTCTTTCACAGAAGAAAACCTGAGATAACCTTTCTAGAATCTTCAATATTAGCTATTTCCTTTGGTTGCAAGGCCCTTAAAGGAGATGAGATGATACCTTTTTCAAAGGTATTCATCCCTGCTTTCTGAAAATCTACCTCTGAGACACCACAACCATTATCCATATATATCACAATCTTGACTATTATTCAAAAGAACGATTATCCTTTCACTCAGACCTGTCTGCAGAGTAAAGGCCTGAGTGAGCCATGTCATTTTTACAAACTGCTATTTAAACCAACAAGGTTCTATTTTTTTGCATAACTGTCGGGTGGGTGACCTGTTACATTCCAAAGTGTTTCTAAAGTCATGTGTCTTTTTTTTTTGCATAATTGGGCAAAGCCTTCAAATATCTTGGAACAAACTCATCTCCTAGAAACAAAGGTAGGGAGATACATACTCTACTAGTTCATTAAACTACAGTAGGATTGTTCAGAGATGTGTCACTTCATCCTTACCCTTAGAATAAGTCCAGATGCAGCAAATGAGGGCAAAATAGCTGTGAGGGATCGAGCAGACCAAGAGTAATCCAGGCTGACTGCACTGGTATCAGAAATGAGCCATCAAACTTGAGACTTTTTATCATTCTACCTTGAGGAATACTATCACCATGCTAGAGAATCAGAAGGACCTTTTATAGTTGTCCCTCTCAATGTACATAATCCTTTGACATGCTTAATGTTCCTTGATTATATAAGCTGTTTCTGCCTCTTGGTGATTGGCAGTGGTATTGTTGTACCAGAAGAGGTTTAAAGTTTTTGTAATTTGTTCCCTTGTTGCAGGCAGCAATGATCAAGGTCTTTCATTGTTTTCTCTTTGATTCTCTGAGGTTGGTTTTATTTAACCAAAGTGTTTTCACCCCTTTTTTTTAAAAATGGCTTTCATTTAGAATTCTTGTAGATGTCCCATATGGTTTCATGGCACCCCTTCCTCCCTTGGCTGCACTAGCCAACCCAGTAATCACTGAAATACAATATTCTTAAAGAGCTGTGCCAAGCAGGCATCTGATTCTTTTCACATATGCCCAGGAAAAGTATAGCTGTATACATCTACTCCAAGCCACTGCTTCATGTTGACTCTCAAAGGTAATAAATATTTTTATTCTTTTCTCCTTGTTAGTCCTGAAATGTTTTTAACTACCTTTGTAACTGTTTAATTTTATGTGATTTTGACAGACTAGTGGTATAAATATCAGTCCTGGTGTTGCCTGATTCTGTTCTAGAATAGACAGGACGTAAAAAGGCAACAAACCTTCCCAAGTCTGAATCTGTTAATGGAGCTGTGTAAATGGGAATTTGTAAATAAAAAGATTAAAAGAGTAAGAGAAACAAATAGAAACAAAAATGCTCCTTTGCTTTGTGACTGCTTAGCTTTTTCTCACTTGTTATCATAATTCCACTTACAAGTCTCTCTAGATGAAAGTAAGAAAATTTTCAGAAAATTATTTTTAAGAGAAAGGAATACCTTTGGTTTTCTGCACAGTTCACAAAACTCAAAAATATGTATAGACAATAAGTGGGATTTCAGAAATTGCTTTTACAGGATAAAATAGCATTTTCCATACTGTAAAACAGGTAATGAAATTATCCTTCATCATTTCTATAATGTAAAATTATTCTACTTTTAAATTATCTTCTATAGCCCTGAGTTTAATTCTGCTAGAAGTACTACAGACTACTGCTGCAGATATTAAACATAAAAACTACATTAGCAGAACAGTGAAGTTGCAAAGCTTGTGTGCACCCAGTGCCTGTAATGCATTGAGCTCTTTTAACAACCAATTCTCCAATAAACTGTTTTCTCCTCCTTGGGCAGTGTAGTTTGTGCCCTATTTATTGTACACAATTCAACTCCTGCGCTGAATTAATAATTTTCTTTGCTCCATAATAACATCAGTATAGGGGCTGAATGCTTCCCAAACATTTATTTTCACAAATGAGCTTAGAGATTACTATTCTCCTTGTTTTATCAACTATTAAACACACAGAGACATTAAGGGCAAAGGTACTTACTAATTTTCACTAGTCAATTTGAGACTCTCCTGATGTGATTTTTTAGTGTAAGCAGCAGAATACTGACTTCATTAATTTTTAAGTGCATTTGTTAACTTCAGAGGTTGCTATGGGCACTCTCTCAAATGAAATTGCCATGCTTCAAGTCCAATATCCAGAAAACAAATGCAAAATTAATGATCATGTAAGATAAGAGAAGCCTTGGATAATATTTAATTATGTGGCAGAGACAGAAAGTAAAAACTTCCTAAGATTGTCCCATCAGACAGTCCAGTTTTTCCTTCTTTCTCTTTCCTGCACTGTTTCCCACTGCTGATTGCTTATTCTCTACCATTTACTGCAGGAATAACCAAACTTTTGGATTCCTTAAACTGAATGCCAACAGTGGTTGAGTAACAATACTTGTAGAACCATAGGATGACTGACAGGCAAGACATAATAACAGCTTTCTAAGGATCCCACTGGTCATTGCAGAATGGGTCTGAATTAGCTACAGCAATACAGTAATTTCACGATTATAAGCCGCAGTGAGTATAAGCCGCACTTCCAGATGTCAGCAACTTTTTGTTCTTTGTCCATATATAAGCTGCACCTGATTATAAGCTGCAGGTTACAATGCAGAGTGTGATAAAAGGTTTCTATTCTATCACCATCTGTTGAGGCTGGGGGCAGTGATCCTTATCTCTGCGGGAGATATTCTGCTAATGGGCCATCCTTGAAACCAGGCAGGGCATTGTTCTTTATCTTTTCACAACCCATCCTTCCTCCAGCGAGTCATTTTCTGCTAATGGCCATTGAGTCCCACTGTGTGACTGATAAAATTACTGCATCCCATTGGAAGTTGCTCCAGCCAGGGGGAAGAGCCCAACTTTTCTTACCAAGATAAAACAGAGGTTTTGGGACACTAAGGGAGCCCCTTTCTCCACTGGACTCCAGAGGAAAACCGGATTTCTCCACATAACCACTGGACCTCCGGAGGGAAACTGCACCTTCTACAGGAGCACTGCTCCAACTGAATCACATCTGTCACTGCAGGAGGATGCAGCCACCATTTAATGGGACTGCTACCAACACCCTGCCTCACAGGGTGTCAGGTTGTACTCTGACTTTGTCAGGGCTTGGGGTTTGTTTCTTTGTAGTACTGTATTTCTATTTTAATTTCCCTAGAAAAGAACTGTTATTCCTAATTCCCATATTTTTGGTGTGGCTTATAATTGTGAAATTACTGTAATTATCCTGATTTTGTTTATCACCACGCCAAGGACTTGAAGAAACAATTGTAACAAAAAGTTTTTCCTCTGATAATATATGATTTTTATTAGTCAGTCTTAGACAATAAAATTTGAGAATTTGAGCCTGAGCAGTTAATACTTACAATGTGATAGAGAAATATAATATTTTAATGTGGAAAACTTCAGACAATAATATTGGAGCAATTCCAATATTCCAATTCCAATTGAAACGCCGCCTTTTCCCCATCATTACAGAGGAAGGAACTTCCCAAATCCCATTAGATTTTGCCTCCTGTTTTTCTTTAACTGAGTGGGAAAGTGGTGTTTTCTCATGGGAAAGCTTTAGACAAATTCCAGGCCTACGCAAGAATTTTGAAATTACCTAAGAGACTGAGGAGGAAGGTGGTGCGTGAGGGTCAAGGACTGGTTGCCTCTGTCTCACAATCAAGGTATTTCCCTTGAAACAGTATGAATTAGCTTGGAAAATTAGCATATGCTGTTATGGCAGAACCTGGAAGAAAGATGAAAGTCAGTTCCCTCAGTCACATGGGAAATAGCCACTTAATCCCAAACCCTGGAAAATAGAAGAGTAAACTGTAAAAATGGCCTTTGTTTTGCTTGAACTTTATTTAAATTCATTTTTGGGTACCTTTTAACCAGACTGTATCTGCATGAAAATGATTGTATCTGCTGCAAAAATCTGCAGGCCCTGATCTACTGAATAGACAGATCCACTGAACAGATGACATTTAGCTGAGTGATGCAGTTGACACTCCCAAAGGATGGGATGTCATCCAGAGACCTGGACAAGCTCCAGAAATTAGTCCATGTGACCCTTACGTGACTGAACAAGGGCAAGTGGAAGGTCCTGCATGTGGGTCAGGGAAAGCCCCAGTATCAGTACAAGTTGGGGGATGAAGGGACTGAGCACAGCCCTGCTGAGAAGAACCTGGGGGTGCTGGTGGATGAGAGGCCAGACATGATCTAGCAATGTGTGCTTACAGCAAAGAAAGCCAACTGAGTTCTGCATCAAAAGCAGAATGGACAGCAGGGCCAGGCAGGTGATTCTGTCCCTCTGCTCTGGTGACACCCCACCTGCAGTGCTGCATCCTGCTCTGGCGTCCTCAGCACAGAAAGATGGGAATTTTTTGGAGGGAGTCCTGAAGAGGCCATAAAACTGAACAGAGGGATGGAACATCTCTGCTGTAATGAAGGACATCAGGAAGAACATCAGGGCATAGGCTGAACACCTCTTGAATGAAGGAAGGCTGAGGGAATAGGGGGCTATTCTGTCTGGAGAGAAGATTTTGGAAAGATCTTATTGCAGCCTTTTAGTACAAAAATGTGACTTTAAAGAAAGATGGGGACAGACTTCCAAGTATGGCTTGTAACAGTTGGAGAGGGGGAAATTGTTTTAGACAAAAGGAGTGTTTATTCAGACATTTTATATGATGAAGCACTGGAACAGGCTTCCCAGAGAGGTGGTAGAGGCCCCATTCCTAGAAACATTCAAGGTCAGGTTGTACAGAGCTCTGAATGGCTTGACCTAACTGAAGATGTCCCTAGCTTATTGTGTGTAGACTAGATGACCTTCAAAGGACCCTTCCAACCCAAACCACAATATGATTCTATGGTTCTGTGTTTCTTTGATTCTGAATGAACAGAATACTTGTTGGAGGTTAGTAATGGTGATGCTCAGCACTCCAGAGGGATGGAGAGGAATGGAAGCAGAAATCCTACCTCCTATCCACACCAGTGAGTATAACCAGCTGGCACGAAGAACTGTGCCTATAGTGTAGGAATATACTGTGGGATCAATAGAAGTAGTGCTGAGTTACTCTTAGTACATGTATCAGGGGTGGATTTCAGAGTGGATTTCGGAGAAAATCTTCCCTCCATCCTCATTTACGTGACACAGGAAGCTATGCAACCCTTCCCTGTGTTATACATGCATCCATGCTGTACTAGTAGTCACCTAGCAGGAAAAGCAAAACCCCTAAGGATTCACAGGAGCCATTGTAACAGAGGTCATATGATGCTGAAGATCTGCACCATTCACATTGCAGGTCAACGTGTATGGGTGTAGCACATGATGTCTTCACAATTAAAAGACAGATGATTGTGTATTTGCAAACTACAGGGTTTTTTCTGCACAAATATGTTAACTGACATTTATGCCAAACATATTACATACCCATGTCAAGAGAATAGAACCCATCTGTACTGCAGAGATGTAATTAGCATTAATTAATATGTTCACATTGTCTGGTGCTCATACATTTTGCCCTGAAGTCATAAATGCGGCATGGCATTTAGTAAGGCAGTATTCATGAGTCTTCATCTAAATTCCAAACATTTGGATTTTATGATGCTTTTAGTGCCCCTTGTTATTAACTGTTTCTTAGTATCTATGGAAAGAAAGTTTTGTTCGTGGCAGTGTCTGAGAAATGGCTGTTCCTGGCAAGAACTTGTTATAGGCAGAAACATTTCTTCAGCAATTGATACTCTAGCATAAAAGTAAACAATTACAATTATTGTGTGGCACAGTAATGAAGAAACTTGATTTTCACAAACATGAAGCAGTTAACAACAAATCTTTGAATAGGTTATTAACAAGATACAAAAAATTCTCTTCATCCAAACCATTTGGTAAACAACGTATATATTGAAAGGACGGCAAGTGATTCAGGAACAAATGCACATTATCTACAGTAGCACTATTTTTATCATTTCTAATTCAGCAGAGATCCCCAAACTAGTGAACCCACTTACATGCCCTACTTATGACCAGTATCCATTCGTGGAAAACATGCTCCTGTTCTTACCAAAAAACTTCATAGACGTGTGAGATCCCCTATTACCACTTTTTTCTTGTCTCTGCAAACCTCTTCTCTGGTTCTAGTAATTCTAAATATTGATGTATAAAACCTGAGGGTTTGGGAGGGAATTTCCTCATCAGAAATCTTTTAAGTGAGTGTTAATGTTCCTTCACAAGTCATAATATGTACATGCACTTTCTGCGTAGTTTTCTGTAATTTTTCCTTTATCCCTCCATTTCTGAGGACCTCCCCCATTTACTTTTAGCTGCAAGCAATTTTTCCTTTTGTTTGATGCTTTTTCATGTATTAACAACAATAGCTAAAATTGCTGGATATGCATTTAATTGGAGAACTTTCACAGAATCACTGGTTGAATGCCCTAGGCTACCTTAACAGTAGTTTAGTATTCCTACAGTGAAGGCAGCATCCACAGATCCAGCAGAAGCCATGAACATGTGAAGAGGTTAACTAGTATTTTCAGCTGTCCAAATTTTTAGAAGCCACAAACATGATTCAATCTCTAGAAGCAGTATGGCCCTGCTCTAGGAATGAAAAATTTACCTTTGGATAAATCAGAAGTAATTTTGTCACATTTTAATTGTATATTTATACACAGACCGTTTATTCCTCATGCTTTCAGATGCACAGCTTTATTGTAAGCATCTGCCACAAATGTGATTTGCTCCATTTTTATACATCAAGCTATCATGTTAGTGCCATAACCTTGATGGGATTTGACTGGCAGCTTTTTGATGTTTTTAATGCTCATTTGGAATGTGACCCCATGCACCTTTTTCTTACATCAATGAGGCCTTGCAGAATCATCTTCACCAGCCTCAGACATTTATTTACCGTCACCATTGTGCTGACCCAAAGTTTTGTAAGGCTGTGTGGGAAACTGGACTGGTTCACTGATGTTAACTGAAATACAATTTGGCAGTAAGAGCAGCTATTCAATGCACTAACCTGGTTTATGACGAGAACCAAAAAACTCTGAGTCATAGCACAAGTGAGAAACCAACAGAGTATGGGAAATCATTTCATGGATATACTACAGAGGAACAGGTGCACAGTAAGTCCATATGGAAGCATGTACTGGGGTTGTACCAACAGGGGCTAGTTGAATCCATATCAAATGACTCCGTTTAGTCGCATCATCACAAAATGTGGTGACTCCTACTTTAGCAAGGCTGGTGTAGGTCACTGCTCCTTACTTAAGCTGCCTGAAGGAAGATAGTTAAATTTATCTGAACTGACTCTTTCAGCAAAGATAAACCTTGAAACAAACCTTCTGAAGCAGGTCAGGGGAAATGCATTACTTGATTTTTCACCTGTCTTTTCATTTGTGTACAATATCACATTTAGAGAGTAGTGTGATTTTTGTATTGAAAAATAGAGGGGGAAAAGTCAGAAACAAGTTGTGCCTTCAGCACAGCTAACTCTTTTTATGTTGGAAAAGGAATCTTTGCTTCCTTTTATCAGTATCTTAGTCAGCATTCTCAGAATTTAAAGAGAGTGAAACTCCTTCTTGATAAGTCTTTCCTTTCTTCTAGCTTGGACAGAGTTTCTGTATGGGAAGCACAAAAATGAGGACAGTTCAAGTTGTTGGACTGGGGAAATATCTATGGTGTAGTTTTGTTGCTAAGAGAAGGGCAGTACCTCCTGCGAGAACTCTACCAGCCAAGCTGCTCAGGCACAGTAATAAGCTTACTATTTCCCTCTCTGTGCACAGTTATGACTCTGTCATGCATCAATATGTGGGTATCAGTGCCTGCAGAATCAAAATCTGAAGACATCCATAGAAAACTACATAATGAGTGTGTGGCATGTGTTAGATGCAGATATTGGAAACACGGAGTTTGAAGGAGTTTGCTACATCAGTTTAAATTTAGTAAACTTCGTGTTTCAGCTCATTAATTTTGTGCATGAGAAGTTTGAAGAATTACATTTAACACATTTCTGAGTTATCCAGGAGGAAAAAAGTGCTAACCAATTTTCTGTAAATATGAAAATCACAGGGTTATCACAATATTTAGATCATTAAAAAATAAACTGTATGCATTTCATTTTAAATTTGGAGAAATATGCATATCTGAGGGAATAAATGTGAGAATTTTAGCTCATATAGTCACATTCTGGTAAAATTAAATTGGTGAAAATGAAAGACTAAAATTCCAGGGTGCTTTTATTCAGACGTCTATAACTGCAACACAAACTTGCAATAAATCACATACAAAAAAAAAAAAGTTGCATGTCTGCTATTTTAAGTTGTTCTGTTTCAGAAAAGGATATACAAGCTGCTATACTAATTGAAGTTTATGATAAGATCCTATCAAGTTAGACTATTGACACTTCCATATACAAGTGTACATAGTCTACTTTTTTTAATGGTGATGCAATTCTCTGAAATTCTTTTAAATAACCTCTTAGTTGCATACCTACTAATGAAAATAGTCGTTTCTACAGTAAAACAAAGAAATCACAATGAAAATGACAGAAAGCACATAATAAAAATTAAATTTTATGTGTATCTCTGTGCAAGATGTTTACCAAAATATCTGCACGTTTCTGCCCTGAAAATCAGCAAATAGGGGGTGTTGTTCAGGAATGTGATTTTTTTTTGTTGCTTCTCTTACATGGTAGAAGGCTTTTATTAGAACTGACATTCAATCTTAGCAATAGTAAAAATTATCTGCTATAGAGGAAATTGCTTGTTCCACGAGTTTTCAGAGCTCTTGTTTGGTGCCTCTAGTGCAGGAACAACAAAAGCTAGCAATTTATCTTCCAGTGAGGATCAGTAATTTCTTGTGTGTTCTCTTAATCTTATCTCTGAATATCAAAAGACAGGGGGCTAATATTATTGGCCTAGACTTGAATATTTCAAGGAGGCACCACTACTTGAAAAAAAAATGGCTGAAAAAAGCACTAGAAAAATAATTACAAAGGTTTTTGCCTGCAAGTATGCATTTTTTAATGACATTTTCAGGAAGAAAGTGGAGACTGTCTTTACCAAAAGGAAAGTCTAGCCTCACAATTTTCCCAGATAGTTGGAAGGTTTTATGTTAAACATGAAACAGAACTTGTGAGGAAAGAATACAAGCATTATAACATTTGAATGCAAATGTCTGCTGCCCCTTTGTGGTTGTTTTTAGTCTCTCGTGATTTTCAAACAAATGTAATGAATATCTGATTAAATTTATTTAACATAAAAAATTAGCACAACATGTATGTACTATTTGAATTCTATATATTTTTTAAAAGTTCAGACTAGATCATAAATAGATCATGTTAAGACTATTTCAAATGTAAAATACTTTATAGTAGTAAGCATACACAACAAGAAGCAGAAACAGTTGTGACATCCTAAAGATAAAAAATTAGTCTCTAATGTTCAGGGTGAAGTGTCATCATTCTTTGATTTTGATTTTTGAAAAAATGCCTGGGCATTTCCAATCAGTTTGTACTAATTTTTATTTATTGAGCTAATAAAAATTGTTATTTTTGGTGCAACTTGGTACATAATATATAGCCACAGTCTGAGGGATTTGTTTAGACTCTAGAATTTACTCAGTCAGAGGAGAATATTACTACAGACACATCTGGTATCCTGATTTGTACAATGACAGTGGAATAAATAAAGTGTCGGCAATATGTGCAGGGGAGAGGATACATTGGCCTCAATGGCTCCTGCCAATGGCTTCAATAGAGGGAAGAACCTGGAATCCAGGCAAGCCTAGAGACAGGCAGAAAGAGACCAGATTAGCCACAGGAAGTACCCGAGAAATATTCTGCATGTTCACTGGCAATATGTTTCCACATCAACTTTCATTTACAAAAGTTCTCTTGCAATTTCTCATAATACACTGTGTGAGGTGCTGAGTTCCTTCAGTGCTTTCTAATTGCAATGAAAATCAAAAAATGTTTTCCATTTTGCAAGAAAGGGCCTGAATTTCAAAGGCACTCCAGTTGTTTCTGTCTACAAGCAGCCTCCTTTCCCCTACTACAATGTGCAATGTGCAGGGCTCAGACAATGAAAGACACAATAGAGCTCCAGGCCAGCTGGCCACAATTTTGTGTATGTCCACTAAAGGAGCCAAACTCGTTCTGTGGTTGAAGCCCAAAGGACATTTTCCATAACAGTCCATGAATCAGGACTGAGAAGTTAAGCATAATTTGAAATTTATGGAGCATAAATTCTTACACTTGGCTTTGCCAGGAACCAGGTCTTGATATATTCCATGGTGGTGTAGTTTAACCCCAGCTGGCAGCTCAGCCCCACACAGCCCCTCATTCACCTCCCCAGTGGGATGGGGGACTGAATCAGAAGGGTGGAAGTGAGGAAGCCCGTGTGCTGAGATAAAGACAGTTTAATAGGTGAAGCAAAAGCTGCAGACAAAGCAAAACAAGAAATTCATTCACTGCTTCCTATGGGCAGGCAGGTGTTGGGCCATTCCCAGGAAAGCACAGCTCCGTAACACTAGTGGTTACTTGGCAAGACAAATAAGATCACTTCAAACATCCTCTCCTCCTTTCTTCTTTCCCCACACGCTGACCATGGCACTGTAAGGTCTGGAAAATATCTTGGGTCAATTGGGGTCACCTGGCCTGGCCGTGCCCCCTCCCTGCTCCTTCTGCATCCTCAGCCTCCTTGCTAGTGGGGTTGGGTGAGCAAAAGGCCTTGACTCTGTGTTATTGCTCAGCAATAACAAAAACATAAAAACATCTCTGTGTCATCAGCACTCTTTACAGCATAAATCCAAACCACAGCCTCATACTACCTACTAGAAGAAAATTAACTCTATTCCAGACAAAACCAGCACGTCTGCTGCTCTCATCAAGGAAAATACCTTTAGTATCTTAAAAGTCTTTTCTTAGTAGTTCTTTATTGAAAAGCTCTTCACTGATTTTACCTGAGAAAACCCCAAAATGACTGTCCTGAACAGTACTGTCTTTTGAGTTACTAGCACCTCAGGTCTATCTGAAGACACTCCTGTCTTATTTTTAAGATCTGTCTAACATAGAAATGTTATTCTGAAAAAGCTGTTTGCATAAAATAAGCATGCATAAAGCTTATAAAACTCTGTGCTTTTATTCTGTGCAGATGGAACAGAATTTTTGAAATTTTGCATTTTGAAAGACACAGGATATTATAGCTCTTCAAAATTATGTAATGCATTCTTGCACTGAATCCTGGCAGAGTTTATGTTTGCTTCCCACAACTTCCCAGTTGAATTTGAGCTAACCATATGTATAAACTTTTTATATTTTTTTTACAGGATCACACAAAATTTTTAAAATTATTTTCTGATTTGGTGCTGAGTTTCTGAAAAACATGCATCTCCTGAAGATGTTTGTTGCAGTGAATTGTGCACAATATGGGTTTCACAGCTGGGTTCCTAGTCTAGTTTAGCCTCTGCTCAACACCCAGATAAGAAAGGTATCATAAAGCCTTAGGTCTCTTTGGATTGTACTATTTTTAATTTTTGAAAAATTTCAACATCCTTTGAAAAGCCACTATTGCAATAGATTTACAGAAATTAATCTTGCACAGTATCCAAATTGCTATCCCTTATCCTGAAGATGAAGAAAAATTCCATTAATTTTTTTTAACACATGAGACATTTCCACCAATAAGTTCCATTTGCTCTTGCACTATGGAACTTCATTTATGAAAAAAATACAGGGGGAGCTAATAGCTTTAGAGAGCACATCTGTAAATACACATACCACAGCTAAGATACTCTGCATCCTGTGTACTTTAGCAAAATAGAGCTGTGCACTACATTCCTGAATTTAAACAGAAAAACAGTCACATAGGGAAGTATCAGGAACTATTAAATGTCAGTATTCATTATAAATACTTTTCAAATGTGCACAGACAACATGTATAGTATATAAAGTAATAAGCACATCTCTTGATATCCTTGCTATTTATACAGCAGCACAAGGGTTCTACAGCACCACTCAACTGTTTTGACACAAGTTGTCAACACTTTTATTTCAGTTCTATTGACGATAATTGTTACAGATCCAAGGACTGTGACACCTCTCAAGAGTCCATCCAGCCTGTTTCCCAAACCGAAGTGACAAGGATGATTTGGTGTTACCAAGGAAAGGTGGAGTGGGAGCTCATTGATGATTCCTCTCAAACAATGTGTATATTTTGAGCAAAATCTTTCTTCCAAAGGATAAGCTTTTATTTTTTTTTCTTGCTTTTTTTTTTAATAGTATTAATTGGCTTTACTGTTTAGAAGCTTAAACATTACTCACAGGAGTAAAACCAAATGAAATGCTTTGTCATGGAAAGTTAGACCAGGAGCTAGGTACAGCATGTGTGTGATTCTGATCCCTTTCACTAGCTCCAGTAGGATGAGCTGTCTGCAGCAGTTCACCAGAGGTAAGAATTCTTCCTTAATGTATAAATGCCTTCAGTTTAATATGAGCAAAGCCAGTACTGGTGTCACCCTAAGGAGTTCACAGGCTGAGTGAAAAAGCAGAATTACATTATTTGTAACAACCTATATCCCACCTTCTCAACTGATGAGCTTTTTATCAACCTGTGGCATTTTTCAAACTCCAGAGGGAAAGATTTCGTACTTTGCATTTCTGACAATAAGCTTATACTATGTTATAGTTTATATTAGTTTTAGCAATTAGTTTTTTATAAAGCAAGTCTTTTGTCAAATATTCTCCAGCCCTTTACTTAATAAACCACACTGAGAATCAAGCACCATTTGTAATTCTACCAAAAAGTGGTCTTGGCGCAAAAGAAAAGGAAGTCAGTCAAGTAAGATTTAATTTTTTTAATTAAAAATTCGATATCCAAAAGAACAACATGGCTTTGAAATAGAAGTTTCAAGGCCAATATTGCATTCTTTATACCTCCAATTATACTTATACCAGTGGAATAATAGAGTTGCAAAACTGTTGTTAAAATTGGACTTTGTGAGGACTGCATATTAAATATGTTACATATTTCTGTGATAGCCCTATAACGTATTTTAAAAGTATATGATGTTTCAGAGAGGTGGGTTTGGCCAGTTCATCAAGCTTTTCAGTATATGAAGAGAATATCTTTCTAATTGTTACTTAGTTGGCATAAATCATATGAAATTATATATGTATATATTCAAGTCTCTAGCAGGCTCAGGATTTGTCTTCTTCCCTTCCCAAATGTGTTTTTCACAGGCCAGTTGTGCATCTCCTTGCTTTCCCATTCCTTTCTTCTTTATTACAAAAGGTATCTAAAGAGAGAAACAGAAATAGAAATCAAGAATTACAAACATTAAAAAATAAAATCCTATAAAGATTAAAGAATGGACCACCTACCTCATGAATTAGGCCTACAGCAGTTGTTCTTAAAATACCTTGACTCAGTATTTAGAGTTAATGGACCTGGTCTCTTGTCCCTGCTTTCCTTCCTGTACCAGGAAAGCAAATCTTTCTTCACAGTTCTTGCTTTCGTTGACATCATGGAGAGGTTTTCAACACGGAAATTTTCTTGTCAGTAGAATGCAGCAAACTCCATGTCACAATATGCAATGAAGAAAAGTCACGTAGGTTTTATAGTGGAAAGGCATGCCCTTGTTTGCTAACTGTTTTTTAATTTGAAAGCAGGTCTTCAAATAATGATTGACAGGACCAAGTGAAGAATGATTCATACAGTACAAACTTGCAATTCTTTCATAAGTAGCATTATAAACTTGAAGTCTGATAACTCAAGAGGGAGAATATAGTGGAAAGTGAAAACATGGAAGATCCATCCAATCCACAGGAGATCCTAGGGGTATGCAGATTTCTTTATGTTTCTAAGATAGCAATCATGATTTTACTTTTTCAGTGTTACTTATAGAAAAATGCTTATATTATATATAAATAATTTAAAGTACTTTGGCTTCATGAGGTTGCATGTATGGTGAGTTGATTTTGGCTGCCTAACAGAATAGGACTCATGGGTGCTCTCATTTTCCTTCTTCTCAGCAGGAACAAGGGAAGAAAATACATTGGAAAAAAGAAACCTGAGTCTATATAGGGGCAGGGAGGTCACTTACCAAGTACCATCACAGGCCAAACACACCCATACCTTTTTCCTACGTCCAGCTTCATTCCTTTATTCCCAATTCTTCCATCCTAACCTTCAAGCTCCACAGAAATAGAGAACTGTGGGCTGTGGTCATGGTCAATCCAGAGCAGCTCTTCTTTGCCAGTCCTTGCTCCTCACACTTTTCCCCTGTTTCAATGTGGATCCTTCTGAGGGGCTACACTCCAGAAGTATCTGTTCCCATGTGGGCTCTCCAGAAGATGCAATCCTTCAGGAAATATCCATCTGCCCCACAGTGGCCCTCCACAGGCTCCAGCACCTGAAGAACTTCCTTCCCTCCTCCTTCTTCGACCATGATGTCACGGGGCTGCTCATCACACTTTTTCCCGCACTCCTCACTGCCACAAAGGGTTTTCCCCTTTTTGAAATACATTTTCCCAGAGGCACTTCCAGCATGGCTGGGGCTCAGCTGTGCCATGCTTGAATCAGCTGAGGGCACCTGGAACTGTTCATGTCCATCATGGCTCAGCCACAGCCTCTCCTCACAGACACTGCCTCACAGCCCCTATGGCTGCGGCCCGGGCACCTGCACCCAGCACAGCTTAGAGTTTCCAGAATGAGTCATGTCTTCTGCTGCCAACACAAGTAGCTTCTTGTCTTCTCAGGGTAATACAACAGGGTAATACAACTTCCATTCAAATGATAGCACAATGAAAACAATGGGGAATTAAAGGGCAGGAATAATGAACGTAAATAGCAGGCTTCAGATCATGATGCCAAGATAACCAAGGAGAGTCATGAGAAAACAAGTTGATGTATGTTATCTTGAAATGATAAGAAAATTATATGGTTACATGATCCAAACGTTTACCAACCAGAATGAATACCATTAGAGTGAAATATGAAAGTGTGAGGTGCATCTCTGATACGGTGGAAAACAGCAGAAAGTTGATAGGGCCCACACCAAACTCCATCATTTGGAGTTGGAGCAGATTTACTCCTGCTGTCAGACCTAGAAGGGCAGTCAGGAACCAAGAATGAAACATCCTACACACGGATCCCTGCAGATCAGGTACACAAGTGGGTCCATATGGCCCAAGTGTGCTGAGCATGACATTTGGGCCTGAGGCTCTCAAAGACTGGACTCATCACTCATAACTCACCTGTGAAAAGCACAAGAACTTCTGATATACCTGTGCTAAATATATAACATAATTAAAGAATCAAAAAGGAAATATGGAAACATTGCAAGGAGAAGAACCTTTGTAATCTCTGTTACTGTGAAGTACACACTGTAGAAAGGCCTGGTAATCTGTCACTGAATACGAATCGCATTCATGTTTGAAGGCACAAAAAGCTGTGCAGCAATAGACATTACAAACTTGTCTGCACATCTCCATCACAGCCATGACACCTGAGGCTCCAGCCTTGGTTTCAACATTCTGTAGACATTAGGAGATCATAGAATCATAGAATCATTTAGGTTGGAAAAAAAATCAAGATCTTTTAGTTCAACCTTTGGCAAAACACCACCATATCCACCAAACTATAGCATTAAATGACATGTCCAGTCATCCCTACCAGGGATGGTGACTCAACCATCTCCCTGGGCAGCCCATTCCAAAGCCAGACCATCCTCCAGTGAAGAAAGTCCTTCTGATGTCTGATCTGAACCTCCTCTGGCACAGCTTGAGGCCAACACCCCCCTTCCTACAATCTCCTTCAGGGCAGTTGTAGAGACCAATTAGGTCTCCCTTTAGCCTCCTTTTCTCCAGGCTAAACTCCCACAGCTCCCTCAGCCACTCCTCACACTCCTCACTCCTCTAGACCCTTCACTGGTTTTGTTGCCCTTCTCTGGACATGCTAAGTATTAGTAGAAGTTTTATATGAATAAAGTTAGCAGGCAAGGGGCCATCATATTAGTGGTGATGTAATTTGCTGCAGGGAACTTCTGCAGATACCACTTCTATTACAGCAGACTAAATTAATTGTGAATAACTGGATGGATCAGTCTTGTTTCTGTTCAAGAGCTGTTGAAGAGTAGCTTACCGTTTCTTTAATTGTATAACGATATTTGTTGCTCAGAGTCACTCTGTGGATAATTAGATGAACAATATTTGCTCTGAAGGTTCATGCAAGCAGTTCATACCAATACCTGCAAGTTTTGAAGTTTCAATTTGATTTCCTTGCTTATGTAGGTCATGTGTGGTTGGATCTGACTTGTGCCAGTATGAGTATTGCTCTTAGAATCCAGAATGTGATGTGAAGATTTACTTACAAATTCAAAACATAGATTGATCAGACGTTCTCCAACAACATTTCTATGAACATTCCTGCCTTTACAAAAGACTACAGAGAATAATCCCAAGGCACCAGCAACAAAAATTTCTTAACTTTTTTCCACCTTTTAGTTTCACCAAATATTTATGGATTAGATGTGAGATATTTGTTGACATCAAATGCTAAATTTTAAGTGAAAAAAGGTATATAAATAATGTGAAAGTATCTGAGCAATGATCTGTTTTCCCTGCACTCACTTTCTATACACTGTAGACACAGTTAAATCCTGAAGCACTCAAATGCAGTGCTTTGACAATTAAAATTATATAGTTTTTCCCACCTACACATTTTTTTAAGCTTTCAGGTGCCATTTTCTTCAAGAGTACATGGTGTACCCTACATTTAGGAATGGAAAATTTGTAACATTTCTGAAAGCAGGAAAATGTGTATTTTTAAAGGTTGCATTATTTTCAAAGTTTAATATTTGAATTTAAAATGCAAACTCTTCTTCCTTGAAGCAAACCAGATCTTAGTCTTCATCAAAGAAAATCAGAAATGAAGGTGAAGCCCAAGAAAGGAACCAGTCTTAATATTATTATTATACGATAAAGAAAAATCCCTTATCTTTGAGGACTTTTTTTTTTCATTTGTCCTTTTCTTTTTCTCGTTTTCTTTTCCAGAATTATCCATCTGTGGTAAGAGTAGGGCTAATACCTAGAATAATGCTATTAGAAAAAGAAAAATAAATTCAGCACCAAGCTACCAATGAATCAACAGTTAGCCTTAGAAGACCGAGAAAAAATTTTACAAAAAAGTAGAATCTACCTCACTTCCATATTGTTCTCCAGGAAAATTCTGGAAATCTGTTTCAACTAAGTCATCTACCAGTGGCAAGGTCATCGCTAAAATGAAACTGTTAGAGTCACATAAAAGTTGAAATTGGGGTTAACACGCCTGTGGTATAATTTCTTCTACTCCATGCAATCATGCCACCTGCCAGGAAGAGTTAATGCATAAGCAGCAAATCTCAGCCTGGAGAAAAGGAAGTCATTTAAGTCAAGGAATGTTCAAACTGCTGCAACTTTTATCTCCATTTGCTCAAAAAATATCCTCAGAGGAAAAAGATATAAAGTAGAGGAAGAGGAAGTAGAGCTAAACAGGAGTTTTAGCTCACTGAACTTTCTGTTCCTCACCATGAGTACACAAAAGTTCAGAACAAACCCCAGATGTTCAGCTACCAGGCCCCAAGACGTCCAGTTTCTCTAAAAATCATAGCATCAAAAAAGTAAAGCAAAATTTTGATGCTGAAAATTTCCACGTTATGGGTGACTCTATTTCTCCATAACCAAACATGGATGTTTATAGTGCAGAATGAAAGACGAGAGACAAAGATCATTTTCTTTCCTACAATGCAAATTCTCTGAGCAAAGAAATAATGCAGTATAGGTTAAACATTTTTAACTCTGATAGGTTTCACCTATAATACATTATAGATTAAACATATTTCTTTTTAAATCTGTCCCATATTCTGGTTTACATCTTGCTGAGCTGTCTTGGGTCAAAGACATAGCACAAAAATATCCCCATTTTGCTTTCATTTAGGGAGACAGGGATTTCCAGGGCCAGTCCTGGAGCCTCTGATTAAGTCTTGTCCTGGAAGGGCACAGCCATAGACAAAACAGGCCTGTCTGGAAGTGTTTTCAACAAATAATTTTAGCTCAAATTGGCCACCTACCCAACCTAGTTCTTTCAGCAGAATCAACTCTATCCAAATAATTTCTTACAGTTGTTTAACCTCATCTTTAAAGTCTTGTCTTTGAACCTCTCATCTAGACCACACTTAAAAATTTCTAATACAGCAAGTGCCTTTGGCTAACTTTTTGAGAGTTTTATTTGTTTTGCCTGTTGAAAATGTCTCCATGATAAATCCAAATTTCCCACGCTAGCATTTATGGCTATTTCTTATCTCCAGTGAATATGGAGAATGTTTTCTTTCTTTCCTCTTCACCTATTTCACAATTTATCTTTTATGTACTACAAGATTGATTTCCCTTCAGATTCTGTTCTTTAAGCTAAAATACATGCCCAACAAAATTAAAGGAATAATTCTGTACCCCAATTCCATCAGGAAAAGAAATTAAAGTCTCAAGAAAAGCTGTGGTGACTTCTTGTGAGCTTGAGCACTTTCTATCTGGGAAATTGCTATGTCTGCCTCCTGGCTTACTTCCTTTTGAAAAATACTTGACTATTGTAGAAAAAAAATTCTTCTATTTCTCTGTAAGTGAAGAAGGGTTTTTTGTTCTCAGGTTAATTTATTTTTTGTATTCTGCATTTTTAATTAGCAGGTGTCTGCTTCAAAGCATATGTTTCATCAGATTATGGGCATTAATAGACCACAGTATCAAGTTTTTCATGTCACAATCTTTAGCCATGAAAAAAAAGTTATTGCATAACTTATGGAGGATTATACACTCTAAAAATAGTCAAGATGAAAAGACTTGTCAAGAAAATTATATTAACCAAGATACATAGGAGAGAAAGCATCTCAATTATAACTTGGTTTTTAAAACAGTACTACTGTTACCTTCTTTCAGCAAGAAAATTAATCTTTAAAATACATGTCATCTGATAAAATTCTCTTAAGGCTGTGACCTATTCAGGTGACAGTTTAATCTATAAAGATTGCATTTAAGTTTAAATAAACCATTTTTCTTGCCACCATAATAGACTAAGAGCTCATGGTCAGTGAATTGTGAAGAGAAGTAACTTACTAACTCTACTTGCTTGAATTTGTGCCAGTACAAACTTCAGTAAAGACTGTTCAGAATATAGCTCATTTCCTAGCACCTCAACTTCATGTTTCACATCACCCTTGTTCATATAACATACAGCCACTGACCTTTTGCCTTCTCCCAATTAGCAGGTGAGCTGTGCTGGTTTTGAGAGCTGCGTGTGCAGCCCTTTGGAGGACCACTGCTGACACTGCAAGTTTAACAGCCTAGCCATTAGTAACATTTAGGTTCAATGGCAGCAGGTAAGAGAAAAAAAAGTAGTTGTTGCTGCTGGAGACTTTGGGGATTGGAAGGGAGGTAGACTCTGCAACTGATCTCTGGTTAAGCCATGGTTTCTGTGCCCAGTGCTGGAGTTAGAGGCATTATCCATGCAACTTCTTTCTGCCCCTCACTGGCAATTATTCTGGGTTATTTAAACTGTTGCTCTGAAAGACTCTAAAATCCTTCTTTCAGGATATTGCTCTCGACATTTTAGGTCAATTTCTTGCCTTTTCCCTTGTATTTCTCTGCAGCCAGCTCATCTTGTCTTCGATCTATTGTCTTCACCTCAATGTTTCATTTAATTTTTACCTGGTCAAAGTAGCTGATTATAAACTTTTTAAGGTAGCTAAAACAAGAAGAAATAATCAAACTAGTCCACATTGCTGATCAGAAACAATGCTGTCATCTGGCAGCTTTTCAAACAAAACTGGATGAATGGGACAGATGAGGCTCTCTACTTGACATGATTCAAAGCCAACCCATGGACACGGCAGAACAGGAGTTAGGAATGTATTGCACTGATCCCAAAGGCAAATATCCACAGAACCAGCCTAACTCTAGTGGGTAGCACCTTGAAGGAGAGTTCTGCTTTCAGGAGACACTGTTTACACACTTGAGGGTTATTGTGATTGAGGTGATCCCTGCTTCAAGCAGCACTTCACAGACCTCACCGCAAATTTGAAATTTCAAAGATGTCAGGGGCCAGCAACAGACAACAGACAATCAATCAGCAGCTAGTCAGCACATTGCAGCAGGTAACTCTTAGGCAGTAGTGATTACTTAGTTCCCAAATACAACAGTTTTCTTGAAAAAGGCAAATGTGACTAGATGTCCACCATTTTACTCCTGTGTGTTTATCCACACAAGATAGGGACAAAGAAAAGTTTTAGCAAGTTAGTAAATATAACCCTGTCCTGGCTTCAGCTAGGGTAGAGTTAATTTCTTTTCGTAAGCTGTTACAGTGCTATGTCTTAGATTTATAGTGGGAATGGTGCTGATAATACACTGATGTTTTGGGGTTTATTCCAAGTATTTTTTTGTTCCTAGTCTTATGTTCTGCCAGTGAGGAGATATGCAAATAAAAAAAACGACCTGGGAGGAGCATAGCCGGGACTGCAGGACAGGTGACCCTGACTGACTGATGTTCGATACCCTAGACCATCATGCCCAGAATATAAATTGGGGGAGTTACCCTGTTACCCTCAAGGGTGGCCAGTCTGTGTTCAGAAAGGGGGTCTGGTATCATTCAGGGGGTTGTGAGCAATTGCACTGTGCATCACTTGGATTTTTTTCCTTTTTGTTACCATTGTTTTTACATTTATTACCGTATTTTACTTTCTCTTCAATTATTAAATTGTTCTTATTGCAACATACAAGTTTTACTTTGATTCTTCTCTCCATTCCACCAGGATGGGAAGAAAAGGGGGCTTGTGTGAGCAGCTGCATGGAGTTTTCATCTTCAGTTGTGCTTAAAACAACAAATCCATTATCTTTTAAATCACAATTTTAAGACAAGGCTTTGGGACCTCAGCTTCTAGTATTTGAACAACTGAGACTGGCAGTCCTGCATCACCCAACTACATAAATAAGGAAGACTTATTGACAAATGAATGATTTCTCAGATTATAATCTATTACACATAAACCTTTTTCTTTTTCTGAGTCAGACACTTTCTTAGAGTCTATACTTTCTTAAATATAGCTTTCACACTTCCTAGGTTCACAAAATTATAGTACTAAAAAAAATATTGCCTTTATGCACAACACCCAGGGAAATTTCCCATTTTTTACCCCCACCTAGGATTTTTCAAAGTCAGTCTTTAATATCTTTAAGAAACCTGTCCCCATGGCTTTTTTCAGAACAGTACCATCAGCAAGTAATAAAACTTGAAAAATTAATAGTACTCTGACTCATCCAGACGGAAGATTGTTAAATGCTTGATAGCAGATGGGATTAAAAATGAGGAAAGGTGTCTCAATATGATGCTGAAGTAAGGAGAAAATTATTTTGTCCCTGAAAACAAAAGAAGATCAAACAGATATCTCTTTGCTCTTGCATATTAGAAATAGGTGTAATGGAGATGTCCTTATCTTTTTCTTTCAGTGATGCCAGTGTACAGTAGATATGCTCAGAACATCCCTGCCAGGCAGGGTGGCATACAGACACTCAGTGTGTGGGTTCTGAAGGCCTCTGGACAGAAATAGATGCTGAGCTGTTCTGCTTAGTGAATATGGGAATTTACCTGCTCTGGTCTATTAGAAATGTAGATACCAAACCAGGTTTGTGCTACAAATCATAGGTTCTTTGAGTTGTATGAAGACTCAGTAAGGCAAATATTTGTGAGGAAGAGATGAAGACTCTTTATAAATCTGTTATTTATGGGCTTAACTGTGAAGGCAGATCTTTAGTTTAGACACCACTGTTAAAATATTTTGGGTTTGATGTTTGAAAATGATCGGGCAAATCTTAGTCCTGTCACATGTAGCTTAATTTCACTTAAGAGTCTCTATGACTAGATTCTTTTTGTCACTATCAATAAAAGAAAGAAAAAAAAACATTTACTTGTTGCTTTACAGAAAATAAGGAAATGTTTTTCCATTAACATCTCAAAGCAACATACTTAACCATTTTCCTTTGATGGATCAAACCAAGAGACTATAGACAACTTTAATGCATATTTAAGAAGAGAGTAGCTGCCAGTACTGCAAGTTTCTTTGCCATCAGCTAGACTTACAGTGCTTTATATCCTTCCTTTCACTTCCCAAACACAGTCATTACTGTATCACTAGATGAGCTTTGTTTAATTTAGCAATATTCAACATGAAACATTCTCCAAATAGCCTTCATTACCATGCATGACCAGGAAAAACGACTTCTTTTTGTAGAAGTTCTTGAGAACAGGATGTGCCAAAGCCATATGTGCATCAGTGTGTGTGGTGTGTTACTGAAGCATCTGAAGCAAAGCTTCTCTGGCAAAGCAGAGCAGCAGACCCTGGGCAATAAAAACACACTACAACACTGACACCTGTTGGTAACAAGTGTGCCAAACTGTGACAGCATCTTTACAGCCCTACATTTTCAGAAGATCCAAGAGTTCAAACTAAATTAATACACCTCCATCTTCACATGCAAGTCATCTAGGTATTAAGAACCAAATGCAAGACAAAAAATGAAGATTAGATGCCCAGTCTTTCTGGAAGTAGACACCCATATCTGCTGGCATCCATGTGCAGCTGATGTCTAACAACAGTTCCAACAAATCAATAGACACCAGCACATATTGCATGTCTGGAGACTGTTTCCTGAGATCCACGTGTCAACCCGAGTAAGCAATGCATCCTGCAAACACTGAAAGACTTAGTGTAATGTAAACACAAAAAGCTTTTCCATCTGGACAGCTCTAAGGGTAAGATGTAACCCAGAAATTAAATACCAGTCTTCAGGAAACAGCAGCTTAAATAAAAGCTTTCTAAGAACAAACAATGTGCTATCTTTTCCATTTGCCCCCTTCCTACAAAGAAAAGTGAGATGAGTGAAGAGTGAAGTTGTGCTGCAGCATTCCTCCTATCCTAGCAGTGGGCTGAGCTTTTTTATGAGGAATTTCTGGAAGAGGAGGCAAACTTTACAGAAAAACAAACAAACAAAGAGCCAACTGGATCTGCTTGCTTTTTAGTGTAACAACAAGCTTCTCTACTGCCCTACTGGCTGCCCTCACAGATAATAAAGACTTTCTACTATAATCAGCTACTATAATTACACCCCAGAACAAAGATGTGTGATTTGAGAACTGAGGCTAAGTTCAGCACCTAATGACAAAGCCAACTTTCATGACCCTGTTCCAGAGTGTATTTAGCAAAGTAAAGTGACACATTAGCAACAGTCATCTAAACTCTTACTGACCTAAGAAGCAATGTTTCAGTATGTGCCCTGTGTTTTCTACTGTATGGCTCCAGCATTTTTTAGAAAGAAGCAACATCAGCAACAAATTGAACACTAAATTGAACACTAAATTGAACTGGCAGCAAATCCTCTAGTCATTCAAGGTCACAGTAGTCCAGTCTTTACTTGTCTGGTGATTGGTAGGCTCCTTTTCGACAGTTAAATAATTAATTCAGCCTTCAGCACACTAAAAACACGTTTCCTCTTCCAATATAAATGAGAGTTCAAAAAACGTTCCAGTTCCTAGTTTGTGTCATGTATGGGCTTCAGCACTCTCCCTGTGACCTGTGTGCCCTTCTCTGCTCAGAGGTATGGTATCTTGATCAAAGAACATTACTGTATCTTCTCAACACATTGCTGACTCTTAGATGTGCTTTATGCACTATTGTGGTGCCAATATTTACAGGAAAGAAAACAAGGGATAGGATCAGCCTGGATATTCAAATTTGCAGAAAGCAAGTTACATTGGTGGACCATGATTAGCCAAACTGAACTGTGTTCAGTTAAGATCTAAGCCTGATCATCTCTCAGGGCTCTTCCCCTCTCAGCTATGCCATGATCTATTCTGAAGTGGTTGTCTGTGCAAGTCATTTGTATCTGAGACAGGAAGTACAAAATGGCTAAGATTCTCCTGAATTCAAGGTGATTAAGATTTCAAGCAAGATTTTCTTTGTTGTGGTTCAGTCTGTTTCCCAGTTCTGGAGTATAGTATCTATGAATGACACCAGACAAAGAAAATACCGAGTTTAGTTAGACAGAAGAATGAGAGAGAAATGACATAACCATTTTTATTTTTTATTTCTTTACTGGAAGTATATTCTGGTAAATATGGATCCAGCATGATACTCTGAGTCACAAGGGAACATGGCATTTCTGCCCCAAATCACAAGAGCAGTAATTTCAAAGCTATTATTCTCACTTTGCCCATTAAAACAAAAATGCTTTATTCACAGGAGAAGAAACATTACAAATGAAACTGAAAAAGGACTGAAAAAACTCCACCAAACTGGTAACATCTCCCATGAAAAGTACTAGTGGACTTTGTGCTGAGAAAACACCTTCACACACACTGACAACATTAGCAGAGTTTTACACTCGTCAGTACAGAGACCATGTATTCCTACATGTTTGTGAAACAGCTGCAATCATAATTTATCTACAAATCTAATCACAGAATCTGGAGATTAAACCAGTGAAAATATTAAGTCCCAGCACTTCTGCAGTTCTTACACAGCCTGCCAACTCCTCCAATGCACTACAAACAAATTGGTGTAAGTCTTTTTTGTAGAAGCTTTCACCACATTTACTGCCACAGGGTTTTGAGTTTGAGGTTATGGGTTTTTAGTAAAGAAACTGCTCAAGAACTGTATTAAAGGCAAAATGCACAGTTCATACTGAATTAAAATAATTGAGTTGTGAGTGACAAAATAATTATATATATCCTGGTATTTAGCTATTTTTATATTATAATTACTAGCTTTGCTGCATCAGGAAGAATAAAGTGCTCTCAAAGATTAAGAATATTGCATGAGTTGATACACAAGAATGTGACTTTTTTGTTGTAGATCACCCAGCAAATTAAAAAGTTGCCTGTCACCAATTAGTAAACTCATGTTTCTGAGCACTTGGTGATGTTATTAACCTTACTTATTTTGAACTCTTGATCAAATGACCAGCTTTCCTCATGATCCATGACATTTTTTTTGTTAGTGGTCACTCCAGCCTTTAAGTCAAAATCATTGTTTCAGAATATAATATTAAATGTCAATACTGGTTTGTTTTTGCTATAAAGCCTCTTCTAGCTGATTTGGTGATGAAGCAACCTGAAGGACTCAGTTGTTGCTCAGGGATAGCAGAGATGCATTTTGCCCTTACACCCGCTGCATCATGCAACATTAAACACTAATATGCTTGGGTTTGTTTATTAGTCCTTGTGTTTTATTAGTCTATTAAGGTTATATTTACTGTGAGGAGGAAATTTTTCCTTCCACTTCTGATAATGGCATTCCTTATCCCTCCTGCTATTCTTCTAGTGGATTCTGCAGTGCCACATCATGGCTGCTCTGTATCTCTCCTACAGAATCACTGTGCTGTTATTATGAAATAGTTAGAATATTTATAGCAATAGGATTTACCTGCCAAAACAAGAAGGATTTGCATTTTCTGATAGGAGATTTTAACCAGTCATCACGCTAGTCAAGTGCATTGGCACCTTGTCTTCTCTGGCAAAATTGTAGTCATTTTGCTCGGATAAGGACCTAGCCACAGTTAGCTGTGTCTGTGCTGTTGCCAAATGGGATTATTACAATACATTATACATGTGGCTGGTTTGAAGACCACCTGGAAGCTTCAGCTAGAGCAGTATGTAGTTATCCATGGGATTAGCAGTGTTGGCTCTGAGACACACAGTACAACTTTCCCAACACTGAACTTTCCACCTACTTTCATATGGCTGCAAAGTGGAAGTAACACTCTCTCAAGTCGCGTGTGAGGCAGCTGCAGACAGCCTGTCTCTGTGGCAGAGGCAGTTTTAGAGCGACTGAGCTGTGCTAGCTTGGAATCTGAGACTGGAGACAGGGCAGTCTCACTGCAGCCCTTGACAGAACAGTCGACACCCATCTGGCAGAGCCCACAGCAGTAGATCAAATGATAACAGAGTGGAATACATGTCAATTTTTCACAAACCTCTGCTGTAACAATTGATTTTTAAGTTTTTAGTACTGAGTAACTGCAATCCATGTATAAATCTTGACACAGACTTTGTGGAGTGGTATGCAACACTCCTAGCAGCAACACTAATAAATTCACTATTATACATTTATACTAAATACTGAACAGCAAACAAAGAAATACATCTTTCTCTATTTTTTATTTTCTCTATTTTCTTCTACTGAGATCAAGCAGTTGGGGTTCTCTGGTCGTGCTCTTTATGTGTCCCCACCATAGCTTGCACATTATTTTCCTGACAAGCCTCATTCCTCATACCACTGATGGATTTATATTCTGCTGAGCTCAACTGAGTAGTTAGATAGTCAAAATCTGATCTCATTACATGTGTGTCAGCAGAACTAACTCCGGGGAAGTCGATGGAACCAAGTTGATTTACAGACTTGGAGCCAATTATTTAATTTACCACCCAACATCTGTCATAACCTCAAATTGCAACTCTCCATGGACATGACCTACATTCCTAAAACTTACAGATGGTATTTTAATATTTCTATAAAAAGAAAAATCTTGTGTGCCAGAGAAGTGTACTCAGTTCTTCTCATCTGAAACATCTGATATGCACCCTAATTCCTCAAGGACCATTTATAAGGGCAGCCAGTTGGAGCTAAGACAAAAGGAATAGGAAGAGAAAAGAAGGCAGCTATGCCAACTGAAATGTCAAGGTACTGGCTAGCCTAAAGCTCAGTTCCAAAACTAATTGGAAAAGAGAAATCATACACACACACACAGATATATATATATATATATATATACACACCACTCACTGATTCCTGTGTATTATAACTTTCAGTGACCTCATCAAAACTACACTTGTCCTGAAAAGTCTGGAATTTTCAATACTTGCTCAGAATACCTTTGAAACTATTTTTCCTTCATTTTTTGATTATGGAGTCTAAAATATTTTCTGCTTCAGAGATAAACGTGGAAAGAGTTCTCATGTTTGGACGTACTTTTTCCTCTTAGGCTTTTTCTCTCTGCATTTTACACTGCAAAGAGCATTGATTAATGTGAATGTTTTAGCTGTAGTTGTTGTTTGTGTATAAACTTTTGTTAAAACAAGTACTGCAGAATAAATGACCTTTATACAGACACCTATTAAGGCACTAAAAGGCTTGGCTACATTCATCTGAGACGCGTACATATAACGTTTGGAACAATAAAGGGATCAGCAGCTGCAAGGGGTCTGAATTGAATTCTTTAACAATAGAAAAGTTTTTCAGCCTCAAATACCAGCAAAGAGAATTTTTTGCAGATAATCCAGAAGAAAGAAAATAATAAAAAAAAATGCTAGCCAACTTTGCAGCAGTTAGCATAAGGGTGCCATCTGAAACATGTCAGCTTAAGAGTGTCCCCATAGTACCATTCTTTTACACAACCATAGTATTCAGAACTGTTTCCCCAAATAATCCCAGATGGCAAGCCACAAAATTTCAATTCATTTTAAAAGCTTTCTCTGCTGTTATTATGTGATTGAAAGTGCAAAAGCAAGTTGCCATTCTCATGGCACTATTTGCATTGGCTATTATCCCCTAAAATCCCCTTTAAACAGCTACATTGTCAGCCCATAGGCCTCATTTAGAACTACAAAAAAGACCAGATTAATTCGATCAAAGGGAGAGCCAAGTACAAAATGCACTTTTCAAACTGTATCAGAGTAGGTTCCCTTTACAGATCGCTGCATGGCTAGAGCAATGCAAAAAACCCTTGCCTGAAATAAAGCACTAACAGAAATAGGGCTCTGCATGTTTCACATGAAGCTTTTGGGGCTCTTCCAGAGTAAATCTCTCACTACAAATGATTACAATAAAACATATTTTAACATAAGTAAATTAAGTAGCCAAGTATCCATTTTTGTCCATTTGGCTTTCTGCCACCATTTTCAGGAGGCACTGATGTAGTGCTTGGATAGTTTAGCCAGCTACAGACATTCCTGAAGTGTCTGTCAATTGGAATTTTTGATTAATTAATTAAACATTGAGCAATGAAACTTTCAAAAGATACAAGTCCCCCATTACTATTTTTTTTCTAGGGTAAAAAATCATCACTGATTAAGCAAAGAAAACAGAAAAAGCTTTGGGTATAATTTCTGCAAAATATTCTTTTTCTTTATCTAAGGTGATCCATTTCGAGTCAAGCATAATTCAGGTCCATAGATATACAGCCAAAAAGGCTCTAGTGGCTTTTCAATCTCACCTGGGGTTCGTTGACAGGCAGTAATGCTGATAATTTTGTTTTTCACAGAAGCTCCTTGGGTGTCTCTGCACCGTCTCGTTCTCTCGGTCTCTACTGGAGTTTGCTTAGTGATCCTGCCATCAGGTCTCTCACCCTCGGTCTGAAGCAGTTTCTTCAGCAGCTGCTTTTGTGTACTGAGAAGAACATTTTACAGAGTAAAGAACTGCAGCACAAAGGTAGAGCAACTGAACATGTGCAGCAATATGTGCCATTGCCTCTTAAAGGACACATCAGGCTGAGAGAGAAGCTGAAAAGCTGAGCACCTGCAACTAATGTTATACTCATCTGCTGCAGGATGGAGCTGACTGGGTGCTTTTGTTTGTCACTTCCAATGGGGCTTAGATTTTTGAACAGTACCCTTTTAATATAGCTGTTGTATTTGTTTACTTCTCATATTTCATAGAATGTTTGTGCAGTGTCAGTAATAAACACTGTGTAGCAAGAAAGTGTTCCTGTGGAGACAGAAATATAAAATTTTGGTTCTCCAATCTGGGGAAGTACCTACCTCAATTTCACTTCTCCATTTTACAGGGTTTGTGATAAGTTCGTATATCCTTCTCATTGAGTGAGAAGAAAATAAGGCAGTATTTTAAAAGAAAAATTTATTTGGCTTTTCTTTCTTTTGGGGGCTTTTTTTCCCTGTTTGGTTTTGCTTTCTCTAGCTGAGATTACAGATAGGGCAGTTTTATCTACTAAAATTTAACTAGATGTGAGTATCAGTCAAACATTATTTGGTGCTTATAATTTTTATGACCTATTCTTTGAACTTTATATATAATAATCTTGGGACCTCTTTACATAGCAAAGTCGGCAGAATTCAAGTGTTGGTATGAGTTAAATTATATTTGCTACTCTGCACTAACTCCTTATTTCAACACCCCTAGAGCAATGCATGGTGATATTTGAAGCTGCTTTCACCCAGCCTCCCACATTTCCAGAGGCTCCAGTGGGGCAGGACAAGATCCTTTCTGACTCTACAGACAGACAATTACAGCAACTAAATCAATAGAAAACCATTGTTTTATCTTTTTTTTTTTTTCTTTCCCCTAGGTTCAGTACCTTATTTTCTGTACTGCAGCCATCATCACTGGAGTGAGCTTCTTGGCACATCTGGTTTTCTACAAGAAATGAAAGGATTTCAAATGTCCAGGTATTTCCTGAATTACTTCCCTTACATCATTTCTTACCCAGGAAGTTCTTGCGACCCCAGGATGCTGTTAAAGACACAAGGTGGGGCCAGAGAAGGGTTCAGCTGCTGTCTCACTGCATTGAGGGCAACAGGTGAAGCTCAGCTTTAGCCAGCAGTAGAAATAACCCTTCAAGGGGCTCAATAAACCTGTGAAAGCACATGTTCAGGCATACAAAACTAAGCATTACAAGACAGGACCCTTGTAAATGCAAAGTCTTGCAATTTTTTTTCCCCCCAGCCTTTACCTAGGGCTCCAGAAATATCCAGCATAATTTAAGATTATGTGTGCTCCCACATAAATAAATTAACTCCTCCATGCCCCTATCACCTTCAACAAGCAACAACCCAACCTAAACACCATTTTGGTTTCCAGATCTTTGTCATCTGCCAACCTCCAATCTATAAATGCCTCACAGAAGAAGCCATTTATTTAGGCAGAATGAAACAGCAGCAAATAGTATCTGTGACACTGGGAAGACATCAGTTTGTGCCTACTCAGAAGATTTGGAGAGCCCAAATTTGGAGAGATTTGGGCTTCCCTATGTAAATTTAAGGAAGTCTTAACCACATCTGTTGAAAAGTATATGCAGAAGTCTTTCCTGTCACGAGTCAGCAATGAGCCATTATAGTCAGAGTCTGTGTTCATGGTGCTGATTCGATCTGCATAGGCAACATCAAATACAGACTTAGAAGGTCTGGTGTGTCTACACTGGGCACATATGACTTACCTTTCATACACATTCAGTGCCATTTTCTATATGCCAGGATAATTTGGGAAAAAACACACAGCTGTTGCAGGCATATAACAAAAATCCTTTCTCGAAGCTTTCTAAAATGGAGCAATTTCCAAAGTGAAATTGGATTTCATTGTATAAGATTGGACAACAGATCTTTCCCCAGCTGCAGTTCTGGCTGACAGATCTCAGGCACATGGAAATGATACTCCAGGCTTTGTCACTGCACCAATATATTTTCAGGTGCTCCATTATGTCTCACTTTTCTTATAAAGACAGCAGCCCTGTGTGAACATCCCCTGAATGGTGCAGGGCAGACACATGCAGCAAGTACCAAAATATTCTTACAGGATCTTCAGAAGCACTTGCACTTGACCTGCTTCTTTCCCTTGAAATCTGTGATAAATCTTCCTTGTGAGAACATTAGTTGATTCTTTTCTTGGAGTTTTAGGGGCTGTTTTTTTCATTTTTGTTTTTTTTGGTAAATAAATGAAAGAAGCCCTAAACACTTTTTGAAATCTATCTTTTTTTCTTTTTCAAAGGCCTGCCTAAAGCATAAACTCAAACACACTTTGGAAAGGAGGTGCAGTCCTACCCCCCAAGAAAGCAATGTATTGTAACAAAGGTAAAGCTGCTGCAAGAGGACACAAGAAAAGTGAGGAAAACAAGGAAAGTGTTGACACAAGGTGGTTTAAAAGTTAGCTGAGACTGGGGACTAGGGAAACTGCCTAAGAAGCAGAAACTGAACTAAGAAGCCCATCAACCAAAAGCAGGCAACCAACTTACTGAGGGAATAACTTGTTGCAAAAGTATCACAAGGCCATCTGGTTGATTTGCTCACCACAGCTGCCAGCACATTTAAAGCAACTTTTTTAATCATTAAAACATTTCAGGTAGTGTGCGTAGCTGTTTCTTGACCAAATTTAAACCCATCAACAAAGTCAGATGAATTGAAAATCACAGAACTCTGTGTTATATGATGTGTGTTACATGATTCTGTGATATGCTCCTCCTAAGCTCTGGTAGGTGTCCAGCAAGGTCAGCCTTCAGTCAGCAGCTGGAGGAACCATCCAGCAGCAAGTCGTATATCTGGGGAAGTGCAACACCGCTGCTGATAATGGCTCCAGTTTCCTGGCAGTGTCTTTTGAGTTGTTTCTGTTTCTGCAGATGAGACCTGCAGCTCTAACCTGGGGTTAAGCAGACATTTTCTGAGACTGCTTTTCATCCACAGATGGGACCAAGGGAAGAAACCAATAGAACAGAAAGCAAAGGAGACCTAGAGAAACCTGCTAGGAGCCTAAGTCAAGGCTAAGCCAGGCACAATGGCATGAGAAAACATGCCAATGGAACCTTTCACTTATTATATAATAGCTGTGGTTTATGCTTTTCATTGTTATTATATTAAAACTACACTTACTGTAATTAATAAGTAGCATTCACACATTTTTAGTTTAGCTTCAGAAGAATTTCAGTCCATTTTATAGCAATACAACTGAAAATCTTTTTAACATAAGGACAGAAGACCTGCCTCTGTACACCAATGTCATTGATGCTTCAAATATTTCTGTACAAACTTTGTAGTATACGGAACCCTTTCTTCATAAACTGTGAAACTCAGTTTTTATGTAACTTATCAGAGAGGGTTTATCCATTACTCGTTTTCTGACTTCATTGCAAAGCTCTGGTCAGGAAGGGGTTTAAAGGAAAGGTAGGAAGAGAGTCAGGTGGGATCAAGTCAAGCCTGAAAAAAAGGTTTAGCGATGTGAACAGAAAGAAAGCAAATTGGGGAAAATGAGCATTTTATGCTCATTAGATGTAAATGAAGAAAATATTTTTATCAAAATCAGATAACAGAATTATAGAAAAGCTGAAAAAGTTTCTGACTGTAAAAACCTTTTACAATTAAAAAGAAATTTCCTCTCTGGGCAACATAGTAGATAACAGCATTCAATTAGTAGAGGGTTGCTAGGACCCAGTGGTGTGTCCTAATAGCTGGGGGATGGATTATAAAAGAAAGGGGAAGCAGGGTTAGTGTTCCCATTCTGCCTGCCTTGGCTGCTCTGTGGTTTTTATTTTGATTGTTCGATTCCCTGATTGCCCTCTGGACAATAAAGCATTCTCTGAGGGTAAGTCTCTAAAAGAATTTGGACTGCAAGCCTTCTTGCTTTCTGTGCAGTAATTCACACAGACTAAGGGATTCTTGATGTGTTGAAATATCTCCTAGTGGTTGGTGCTAGAATTAGATATTGGACTCCAGTAAATTAAAGTGTCTACTATGGAAGTTTGTTTGTGCTTAAAGCAGCAAAGGCAATTGTGTCTATATAGGGTGCTGCTGCTGGGAATTTATTTTCATTGTGGTGGCTTCTTTTGACAATGTGTGAAAATTTAACTGACTGCAGTTTAAGACTGAAAGTGTAAACCATACTATTCACAAGAGTTGTATTTTACAATACAGACCTACTACACAACACACGCCACTGTAGGAACCGCAGATTAAAACTGATGGGGCGGATAAACTCTGTGTTTGGCTAGGGCAGAAAGAGGTTAAAAGTCTGACCTGCAAACAAATCTGGTGCTAGCTCTACCTCACAACTGCAGCTTTTGGTATGGAAAAATACTTAAAGAAATTTAAATGTGCCCTCAAACAAAGGATACAGTTTTGTAAACCACAGACTTTCTGACTAAACAGCCCACAGAATTTCTTGGGTTTGCATTAATCATAATATATTATGGAACATAATTTACTCCATAAGTAGCCACAAAGTTAGAAAGAGGTTTCTAGAGCGACTTTTTGTCATCTAAGGCCGTCTAAGAATGACCAAGCAGCTACCTGTACTTCAAATAAAATAATGCACTGCTGTATCATAAAATCATAGAAATTCTTTCCAGATTTTCCATTATCTTGTCACAATCTCACATTATCTTCACTTTTATCTGAATTAAGCTTCAGTCTGACGACTGTAGTCCAGGACTTACTATCAATCTGTTATAAAATGCAGAAGAGGTATTCAGACTTTCTCAGGTCTAGAGCTCTGGTTAGGAGGAACATGCTAGCAACTAAACAGCTGGTGAAGTAAACCAGGTACCTTTTTTGCTCATAGTCATCTACCTATTAATGATGACTTGTGAGGAAACAGAGATCTGTTCAGTGGAAGACAAGGTATCCAAAAACATTCAGACACCTGTGTCTGACTTCTGTGCATGTGCAGACTGGGATTGCAACACAAGAACATCTAATAGACATTATCCAAAACACCAGAGCTGGCTGGTTGGGTTCTGCTTTAAACCTTTGCTCAGCTTTATTACCACCCAATGCGAAAAAAAATGTAGGAGGATGGCGATGAATCAGAAAAGTTATGTATCTTGTCATCTGGCAGAGTAGACACAGAGATGGAGCAGTTTCCAGTGGGATTTTACCGGACCTGCTGCTCCCAGGAATTGCACATTTTTGAGCATCAGTTACCAGTGCACAATGACACCTGGGATGCCCAAATTTGAAGCCATATCCAACTGCCTGGGATTGCTCTCACGGTAGGGGATTTGTTTAAACGACTTCAAACTAAGGTTAAACTGTTGCTTGTTCAGCGGGGTCTGTAGCATTTGGGCTGGTCAATGTATTAACTAAACAGCAGCGCTAGCCATGAGGTGCAGAGTCCTGGGGCTGATTGCACTCAGTCCATGCCCTGTCTGCAGTGTGAGCTGGAGTAGTTGCTGCTTCTTGCTGTACAACAGCACCATCAAGTGTCTCTGCTCCTCAGCACAGCCCTGCACCCCTTCCAAAACGGGAATAGTGCTACCGAGTTAATAATGTTACCGAGTTTTCCAGGAATCCAATGTCTCTTAAATGTCAGATGAGACTTTATGTTAAGAAAGCAGTTATATTTCACAGCTCCTTTCCTATGACAGATTCAACAAACATTGTTCTTCGATCAAAAACACCAGCAAGTTTACTTCTCATGTTTGCAAAGCAAGATAACTACTTGTAATTAAACTAGTTTTATATAAAACATAGTATCTGGGTTGTACATTGTCTAATTAGGTGCTTTTTAAAATTATTGTTCTTTCTCATTTCCCCATTATCTATAGCAATTTTTCACATCAAAAATGAAAGATAAGAGCATATATAAATAAAGGGCAGGTAATGCAGTCTCAAGGCATGATAACCTGCCATGATGCCCTGCAGAGAATTACGGCTTTAATATTTGTCTGAATTTTTTTTTCTCTGAAGGCCTAGCCACTGGTAGAGAATTATTCCATTTGTCCCTCTGTTTGAAGATGATTTGGATACTGCTTAGTATCTGGGTTTTGTTAGCTCCATTTTCCTTTTTGCTTGGTAACCTGTGATACTGCTTTTTTACTCTTGGAATTGTTTAGTACTGAGCAAAGTAATTCAGAACATTTCAGACCGCATGTGTTAATCCCCTTCCAAAACTTCCTAGCCTCTGTCTTTCCACAGGGGAAAAGTACTATGAAATAATCTACATAGCATCTTTGCTATGTCACTTAAGAGTCAACATATGTGAGTAGAAGTCTAGGACTTGTCTTGATCCTACATAGCCTGGCAGTTTTATTGCAGGATAGCTGGATTCTGTTTTTCACCAACTCTCAGCAGAGGGGAAATTGCCACCATTTTCAGTGTAGATTACACACTCCTCCTGATATCTTACTAATTTAGCCTTAATATTCTGGCTTGAATCTGCAGCACATGCTGAAAATAGATATATAGATAGCTTCATTCTGAAGTTCCTTATTGCTAAGCGTTGATCCTTGCTGGTTGCAAGGTGTCCATCAAAGATGCTCTGTCACTTGGCTCCTCAGCTGCTCCTTCCTCCTCTGGGAAGGATGCTTCACCTTCTTTTCCTTCTCCAGGGGAAGACAGACCTCCATGATCTCCATTGTGAGTCCTTCCCATGGGCTGCTGATCCTCCTGAGCTGCTCCAGTGTGGATCTCTTCCACAAGGTGCAGTCCTTCAGGAGCAGACTGCTCCAGCATGAGCCCCCACTGTGGGATCACAAATCCTGCTGGCAAACCTGCTCCACTCTGGGCTCCTCTCTCCCTTGGTCCAGAGATCTTGACAGGTGCCTGCTTCATCACAGGCTTTTCTTAGGTGTCACAGACTCCTCTGGGCACCCACTGCTCTAGTGTTGGCTCCTCCAGGGCCTGCAGGGGTGTCTCAGCTTCGGTGCCTGGAGCACCTCCTCTCTCCCCATCTTCCTTCAGAGACTTGGGTGTCTGCAGGGCAGTTTCTCTCACATATTGTCACACTCCTCTCTCCAGCTGTAGTTCAGCAGGTGGGTTTTTTCCTTCTCTTAGCTCTGTTATCCCTCAGTCTTGTCCAGCAGTGGGTCTCTTCTGGCAGCTTCTCACCTCTATAGCCCCCCACAGCCAAAACCTGCCATGCAAATGAAATGAAATGTTTAAATATGAACAACTTGTCATTTTGCCCAAATTTAAACTGTTGAATAGTAAATCAAATGGTCTGAAAGTTACTGAGAGTTCAGTATGTCCTCAAATAGACATCATAGAATTATATAAGAGAGAGGGTTAAGACAGGTATTTTTATCCAGATGCTGGAGATTTCATAGCATTCTTGGGTTCCTGTGCTGTATCATCTTAATTAGACAGTTGTGTCAGTAGACTAAAAATTATTTTCTTATTTTTATTATAATCTTCTCTACTAAAAATGGTTTTACACAGTGGAAGATTACAGTAAATTCACGAATACAAGTCGCACTGAGTATAAGCCGCATCTCTGGGTGTTGGCAAATATTTCGGTTTTTGTCCATAAATAAGCCGCACCCAAATATAAGCCGCTCTGTCTTTCGCAGCGAGGACCCGCGTGCAATTAGTAACAGAACCGCGGGAGGGTGGGGTTTACTGGCTGAGCTAAGGCTGTGCAGGCTCGGCCCGCTAGGGGCTGCTGACGGGGCCAGGTGGCCCAGCTCGGTGCTGCCGCTAGGGGCCGGCCGCCGCTGCCACTGGGCTCGGTCACCCCGGGTCGGCGCTGCCCCGCAGTGGCAGGCAGGGACGGAGCTTCCCCCGCTCCTACGGCAGCGGCGGCGGGCGGGGACGGAGCTTTCCCGCGCCCGTGGCGCCGGCGGTGGGTGCGGACAAAGCACCCCGCCTCCTCCCCGAGCCGCGGCAATGGCTGCGCGGGGCTCCCGTCGGCTCCCCGAGACGCGGCAATGGCGGCGCGCACTTTCCCCCTCTTCCCCGGGCCGTGGCAATGGCGGCGCCCCCCCCACCCGTCCTCCCCTGGGCTGCGGCAGAGGAGGTAAGAAGAGAGCTCTCCTGCCTCTCTCCCCGCCCCCCGTGCTGCCTGCAGGGAGCCAGGGCAACACAGTAACACTTTGTAACAATCGCGGAATGCCGGCTTTTACTGGCAGGTGCTTGGCTCGGCACCCTGGCTGGCACGTCTGGGGTTGTAAATGTCAGAAAATTATTCACATATTAGCCGCCCCCGACTATTAGCCGCACTTCTGGGTTTCCACCAAAATTTTTGTCAAATTGCTGCGGCTTGTATTCGTGAAATTACTGTACTTTGATCCATTTGAATTTTCTTCCTTGGACTTAACTATATCACTTCCTTCACATTCAGTTTCTAAGCATCTTATTTTTCTTTGGACTCTCAAATACAGGAAATTGAGAAAATTGGTTTACTTTCAAGTAAATTTTTTAACATAAAAAAAGAAGGCAAATTTTTAAAAAAGTGGTTTTGAAATTAATGACAAGAGGATTTGAAGGTGTGTAACAGATCCTGAGGTACAGTGAAATGTGCCTAAATCTGACCCATTGCTGTGAACCTGACACCATAGGTTTTTAGGACAATGCCTGTTGTCTTCTTTCAGGAAGATTTTTCAATGGTCTCTAATGTACTTGCAGCCAAATTATTTTTCTATTCTTCTTTTGGTTTTGGTGATAAGGATATATAAGGATAAGGATATAATGATATATTCCATCTGTCTCTTCTGCCCATTCAGCCAAGTATTGATTGCCTGATTATATGAGTAAAGTAAAATCATAATTTTGTGCCTGCCTTAAGCACAAGCACAAGTAAAATAGGCAGACAGGAATATAATTTGAGTTCTGTGTGTAACTTAAGCAAAGAAAGACTGATTAAGAAAATATATCTCTTTGGTCAGAATGACCACAAAAATCACAATCATTCTCTAAAAACTTCCATTATATTTGACTGGAAAAAATAAGGAACTTGACAGGTGAAATATTTTAATATTTTCAGTCCTAAAATATGGCTTTTCCTTGTAAACAAGTCTTTCCTTTAATATAGCTAAGTTTTGTTTTTTCCTGAAAGAGATTATCTGTTTATGAATACTGCTTCTTGAAGGGCAAAAAGCTTTATTAAATCACTGTAACCATAGAGAATATAGGCCTTATTCCCATTTGATAGCTGGAAATCTCTGAAGATCTTGATTCATGTATGTCAGGTGATACACCATCAGCTAGGGCTTTGAGAAATAAGAACTGTAAGCCTTTATGCTTATAAACATCCATCAATGAATTGCCATTATCATGCTACACTGAAAGAGTCCTTGTAAACACAGGATCAGCCATTTCAATGGGCCCTTATGAGCAGCAAGATTCAGATGATAAGCAGTAATTAACTGAGCCACCATCGGCCTCCTCAGCCAGCAGTCTGACTGTCCTGAAGGTAGCATTAGGGCAGAGAAAGTGGCTAAAAACTTCCTGAGAATCAAGTCATGTTAGTCTCAAAATCATGAACCAGTTTGGACAGTGGAAGCTAGATAGTGTGTGGTTAATCTGTAATTCTTGAAGAAAGGGACAGAAAAAGACCAGAACAATGTGTTATATAAAATACGAGAATATGAAAATAAAGGGGGAATGAATGTTCAGTACTTACCAACCAGTGTTCTCTCATCACATTCCTGGAGTTGAGAGACCTACAAAAATATCTTCATGAGGAAAAAGAAAACAAATAATGCTTAAATGTTATATTTCCTGGGTTTTGGTGAAAATAAACATGGCAAATAAACATCTTAATGTCTGGTACCGGTTTCTGTTTGCTCAACACGATGTTTTGGTGGTATTAAACACTCATCACAGTGACCTGGTTACCTTTACTCGCTTACATCCCTGTATATAAAGTGCGCAGTTGATTCAATCTGGCTGTATTTGAAACCCTCATTCAAACATACAAGATGATGTGTTAAAGGAAGACAGCAAACGCCTGGTTGATAGGGTGCATGATAGGTATAGTTTTAATACTTGTACTCAAGATGGCAGCACGAAAACATAAAAGAAATGCTTCAGTAGAAACTTTCCAGAGCACCACTGGCTCTTCCCTAGTCATCTTATTGCATTCTGTTCAGTAAGACTGAACAGTTTGAAGCACAGAACAGTGGGCAATGAAGAACACCCAGAGGTAAATAATGAAGAAGAAGGGGAAAGTCATTAACATTTGTATTATTAAAAATAGAATAATGGCGAAATAATTAACCTTCTGACAGAAGTTCATTAACAGTTAAAAATACCAAATCAGAGAAATATTGTCATAAACTAGATCGTGGTGAATTCCTACCAAATTTTTCAGCTGCAATGAATGTGATTGTGATGAATGGCTTCTCCCATCAAAATGACAACCATGATATTTTAAAATAACATCTTCGTGCTTACTCTGAGTGGTAATATTTTCCTGCATTTAAATGTATTTCCCACTACAGATGCATCCCTTCTATCCCTGTGCTTCTCTGTCTTATCAGTTATGCATGTGCATTTTCCTATCAATGTATATGCATTATCCAATTGTTTTGACCCAATAAATACCTAATGTGCTTAGCTACAAACCATCATAGTGTGTGCTTTCCCTATAGAGATGAAGATTTCTTAATTTATTACTCATAGATTATATAGAGTTTGATGCCAAGAAGCTTTGGTACCATGAACTCAGATACATTGAAAATTCACATTATTATGAAGGTATGTTACTGTGTTTTATCACACAGAAGGGATGATTGCACTAGGGTAAAATAGAAGGGGTAAAATTGGGGTAAACCAGAAACTTTACAGTAAATCACTGACCAACATTAGGAAATATTAATAGAGTGAGCAGACACAATCCATCTGGAGCCAAAAAAATCCCTATGAAGAATTTTCCAAAAGAAATTAATGCAAAAGCATAGTACTTCCATGAAGGTAGAAAATGGGATGTGCTAACTCTCCATGACATTGTAGCAGTATCAGACTAACAATGCTTAAATACTCCAGGCCCCATTTGTATCTTTAAATCTTCACATCAGCATATTTTCACAGACAGCAAACTAGAACAATGTGTGAGAGACAGAGATGTATGGTGTCACAGGTTATGCTAAATCTGTATAAGAAGAGTTTTCTGTTATGTTTAGAAGAGTATGGTGATTTGGAGAAGAGGACAGGCTGTATGTCATCTCTTAGTGATGTGAGAGTGTACCTCTCCCTTTAGGAAACAGAGGGGTGGCTGCTAAATTGGTCTAAGGGAGAGCTCTCAGAAAGGAAGTAGCTAGAGCAGATTTTACTGTATTCTTGAAGACAGTGTAATATTTATCGATTTTCATAGTAATTTCAACTTTAAAACCGTCCCAAATTTGGCAATGTAGGATAGATCAAGTAAGTAAACTAGTCATCATTGCAAAATGTCTTGACTCTGGGTCAGCCTTTTTTTTTTGCTTTTCCTAAAATGGGAAAATGATCTGCAAACACCCACAACATCTGACATTATTTATCAGAGGGGATATAGTATTGTAATCTTCTCTCCCTATTAATGGATCCTGGAAAAGAGAAGGAGGTATTTTTAAGACTTACTTCAGTTTCTTAGTCCCCGTCTGTAGCAGCATTTCCAAAGAGTCACATGTAGCCATCTGGTTACCATCTGGGTTTTATGAAACAGCATGGGACATTTCCAAGCAGTTACGCAGAAAAAACTGAGCATCAACAGTTCATGTGTAAAAGTACCTGAAAGAAATATGCATACTGTGACACGGAAGCTCCATCACACAGAGCATATGACCAGCTTTTTACCCGGTACTTTCTTTGAATATCTATTCATGTTGATGACAGTAACACCTCTGACTTGTTGGAGACTCAGTCTGACCTTTGTTTTCTGAGCTATATTCAGCCTAGCTGAATTTTACCTTCTGGTATCAATGATGTAAGACTGGATTCTTATAGCACTTACTCATTACAGGAACCGATACCCAGTTAAAGGCAGTTGTACATGCTGAGCTTGGCTTCATGGGTGTTCTGCTGAAGAAAGAAGGCACTTTGCAATCTCCCACGTTTTTTGCTTTGCAACAGTACCTATTCCTTGGGCTTCTTTGGAGCTATAGAATACGCACAGGAATGTTATACTAAAATGTGTTTCCTAGCCCTATGCCTGGTTTCAGCATAGAATCATAGAATAGCCTTAGTTAGAAGGGATTCACAAGGACTATCAAACTCCCCATTCTGCACAGGACAAACCCAATAATTACACCACGTGCCTGAGGGCATTTAACAGGAATGCAGTAAACCCAGCATGAACATTTGAGCTTAGAGTCAAATGAATAACTGCATCCCCTTGCAGCTGCCATGATTGGGCAACAGGTCATATCTTCATGTGTAAAGAAAGTAAAACTCTGCAGCATTTTTTGTAGCATGTCTTGGTGGGAAATGCTGGTCATTCTGCCGTTCAATTCCTCTTATTTCTTGCTGGACACACAGGTCTCTGAAAACATCAATATAACATGAACCCTCTAATCCTTTAACAGGTTTTGCTGAGATTCTACCACATTAAAAAAAAAAAAAAAAACAAGCAAAACAAAACTAAATTAAAACAAACAAACAAAACCCCAAAGCAAAACAAACCAAAAGGAGAAATTAATGAAATAAATCAGATGTCATGGTTTTGATACCTCCTGTCCTCTTTCCATGTAATATTTACAGTTCTATTAAGCTACTATTTGAAAGATCCTATTATGGACTGATTCTTCCCCAAATTGCACCCAATTTAAGATTTATCCCTAGGCGTACCATGACTTCTAGTAGTTTTCCTGACAAAGCAATGTTACCATCCCTTCCTGAGATCAAACTGAAAGTGCCTTTTGAAATGGTTGAATCCATTAATTTGATTTTGTTATTCATCTTCCTTCATGGTATTTCTTGCAGTCATATTACTCCTCTGAGGGATTTCATAATCCTAAGCTTGTATTTGTCTTCAGCTGTAAAAAGGAAAACTCTTGGGAAGGAGGAGAAAGGACTAGCTCTATTCCTATAAGCAAAAAGTCAACAAGTTGATAAAGATGAAAAGACAAGCTGGCAATATCATTGAAGGTCATTTTGGGTTTAGCTGAAGACAATAAGTTGAAAACATGCCAGAACATTTCAGGAGGGCTCTGTATAGAAGAAATTGTCTGTCCTCTTGCTTTTTCGGTTTGGATTAAAACCAAAAATTCCCCTGTTCTAGGAAAGCATATCCGCACACAATATTTAAGGTAACTGAAGATAATTAATGATCTTCCATATAAGAGGAAAATCGGAGACAGGCAGATGGGAGAGTCTTTAGAAAAGCGAATAAGAGTTTTCCTCTTAAAAAAAAATCAATTCTGAAGTAAATATATGGAGATTCCTTTGTTTCCTCTCTTGCCAAAGGAGAGGTGGGTTGTGGACACACTACAAAAGAGAAGATTAGGGAGTTTGGGCATAAAAGAAATTAGAATAATGAAAATTATCCATGCAGTTGTTCTGTGGCAGAACACCCAGAGCTCTTTTGATATATATCATAGTTGAAAAATGATACAGTAATAAAATCTCTGGAATTCAGCAATAGGCTAGTGGCAATGGTATGTAAAATGCTTTTGCCTTTACAAAAATGTATTTGCATGTTTGCTTACTTAAGGCAAACAGCACTCATTATAATCCAACCAAAGCTTCAGCTTCCACCTAAAAACTCACCGATCTACCACCGGAAAAAAAGTTGTATGGGAACTGGAATTTTAAATTTACTACCTTAAAAAAAAAAGAAAAAAAATATACAAAAAAACCTTGTGCCAAAAAACCTCACTGTAATGTTCTCTTTGATTTATGAAATATTTTTCACTGTTAGACAGTTTTAGAAATACTATGATAGAGTTAGTATAATGTTTTAGACTATTTTTCTTTTTATTCATTTGCTGGCTTTTGTCCCTCTCAGGTAATATCTTTTCTGTTGTTTTCATTTTGGATTTTCTTTTGTTGAATATACCCAGCTTCTAAAATCACAGTTTTCTTTCACGAGTAAGAATTAAGGCATTGCAGCAAATGGCGCTAAGAGATATTCCTGCTTTTGAATGATCACAGCTGAAAAATAGCTAACTGCTGAGTTTCCATGAGCTGACAGCACTGACCCAGACAAAAGCTTATACAGGCATGAAGACAGAAGCATGAAGGCTAAGCCAGAAGAAGTTTCTTTATTTCTTTAATGCTGTGAACATGTAGGAAAAGACAGTAACTGTGGCTAAGCATTTAGCCACAAAAATTTTATGTTTTGCTGAGACCACTGGATGAGGAGGTTTCAGCATCTCCATGTCCATTAGTGGAACCTTCACAGGGCCTGTTAACCCATGAAGCATCAACAGACATACTTCAAATATTAACTAATGAGAGAAGACCTAAGTGCTACAATGTAGGCAGTGATCAACACACAGTGGAGTTTGACTGTAGGGAGAATCTCAGAAGCACAAACAACTTCAGATTTTCAAACCTGTATTTGGCAAAATCAGAAGTACAGAAGTAAGTGATAAGTGAAGGAGGTAACATAAAACCATGGGGATAGGGGGAGATGAGGCAAGAGCAAGAGAGTTTGAGACACAGACTTGCTCCATTAGAAAATGAATTAAAAAGGCAATATGGCAATGAAAAAAGAAAAACTGTTTTCACTAAAAGGAAAGGGGCCAGAACTGAGAGGCCAAGGGAAATATAAATGATTTTCAAGACATTGAGGAGGAAGAGAAAATATGACTGTCAGACAGAAGAGAATAAAGAACTGAAGCCTCTTAAAATCACAGTAAGATGCAGGTTTTCATTACTCAAGAGTCCTGGCTAAGAAATTGTAGATTTGTCATTTGAGCAGATCCAGCAGAAAATGTGTTGCTTGTCAGGAATGCATTTAGTAAGAATATAAATTAGATGAAACGGCAAGGTTATAGAGATTTCTGGTAAAACCAGAAGAACAAATTAATTATCTTTCATGCTAGACCAAGTGACACAAGTGTCCCATTAGGTGAGTCTCTTGGTTGAAGAATACATTCAGTAATTTAAAATTTCATGGTAGTTACTTAAGTTTACAAGTCCATATGAAAAAAAACAAAAGCATGGCAAGATCAGGAAGCAGAAGGATAACATAAGATAGCAAGTGCTATCTTAGATCTAAGATCTAAGGAAGAAGAGTCCACAAGGAATGCAGAACTGTGTGAGAGAGAGAAGAGTATTAAAATGATGTCTTCAAACATAGGACATTTAGTGTAAAGTGAGAATGAGGCAGAATAAGTCTTGGCAAATTACAAGGAAAAATTAACCATTTAGCCATGACCATCACAGTTTCTTAGGAACCTATGAAAACTTCATGAAGTATTGTCAGCTTTCAGAAATGAAAGGTATAATTTCTTATAGAAGTTCAAGGAAAGAAAAACATAGGAGCTTTTTTCTAAGAACTTGATTAGTGATGCAAAATTGGGAAGCCTCTGCCATACAGAGAAGTATCCTGTTTTCATGCAATATCAGATAACCTTGAAGACATTTTAAAGGAGTAATTGAATAGCTTTGATGTTTCAAAATGCTGCAGCTACAGAGTGATAACAAAATTCTTCTGCTATAAATGGGAAGAACTTTGTGATTGGGAGGAAATGAACTGAGATGCTTAGCTAATCAGCCTCTGATCTGTTAGCATAGAGAGGGATAAGAACCTGACATAACAGGAAGTACTTCCAGAAGAATAAATTTTAAAATTTTAAGGTCACCAAATAAATTTTTGCAACTTTGATTACTATGTACAGTACTGATAAGTGTGTTGTATAATGACAAGTTCAGAGAGAAGTTCTACCAATTTGCTGCAGATCTTAGAAACAGAGCTGTAAATAGAGCTACAAGAGGGACTTGCATTGGGCAGTATATGTATGCATGCATGTGTGTTGATGACCTAACTTTCAGAAGATTAACAAGGGACAAAATAAATCATACTTGGTTTTACATAGCATCTGAATTTAATTACACTATGCAACTATCCAAAAGTGCCTGAGTGAAAGTAACCTCTCAAATTCCTTTCCCCTTTCCTCTTTTCTTTTTCCTGACAAAAATATAACTTTAAGTGGATTCTAATGGAATTTACAGAACTGCAGCATTCCAATTCTTTTAAGTTAGTGAATTTTCAAAGTGTTGAAGTATTCTGACCCTTATGATGGAAATCCCAAAGGAGTACAAAACAGCAACACAGGTAAAAAGCAAAAGTAAACAAACAAACAAAATATTTTAAACCAAGTTTATTGTACTGTCACCATAAACTGAGTGATTCAGCTGAAATATTTACTTGCTTTGTCATTCATCACTGCAATGTGTTTTCCCTTCTGCCACGTCCAGTTAGTTCTTTCACACAATACTTTCAATATTTATTTTAATTGTCATATCCAGTCTACCCACATCACACTCAGAATTATGAGCTCTTTTGATATCTTTAGGTTTTTTTATCTGATATTTCTAGATATTAAGAACATGACTATATAGGGAAGTGGGCTTTGTTGATAATACATCTAAGATCGAGAGTCTTGATGTGAAGAATTCTAAGTAACTCAATCCTAATTGCAGACTTATGTATTAGAGAGATTCCTTTTGCTTAGCTTTCTGACCACAAATAGAGGAAAAAACTGTATCATCACAAAAATAGCACAGCCCTTTTGTCACAAATTTTAAGGCATTTGGATACAGCTGTGCAAATACTAAATTACATCTGTGCTGTAAAAATCTCAGCCTATTTAGTATTATAAGAATCTTGACCTATTTTTGAATAGGTCTCAGTCTTCAAATCCTTAGTCAAAACATTTCATTTATTATAGGCTTCAATGACTGACTCATTTTTAATAACTTGTGAGATACTGATAGGCTTCAATAGATGTTTAAAAGTTTCTGTTCAGCCAGAAAAAAGAAAGTTCGAATTCTCAAAGCTAAAAAGCTCCTTGACTGTACTATTTTCCTCTTCTGTTGCCAATAGCTGAAGTCTTCTTACTGTCCTCTTCTTCATTAAAACCATTGCTCAGACACTGTTATGTTTCTGTTGCTATGCTGTCTCTTCCTGCTTGTGCTACAAAGATGACATCTCTGCAAGCTGTGGATCAGAATGATACTCAGGAGGAGAGCTCAGAGCTATAATCTTGGACTTTTTTTGGAGTATGTTCTGTAGAACTCCTATGTTTCTCACCTTTCCAGTCTGACCTTCATTTTGAACTTGGAGATGTGTAATGATGAACCTCTGCACAGGATGAAAGAAAGGCTGCATACTGCTCTTAGCATTTGCTTGACTGGTAACAGATGTTCATGAAAGAGATAATTTTTTTTAACTGTCTTGTGGTCTGAGGTACAAGGCATGGAGATTATTAACATTCTGATCAGTTACCATACTTACCACTAATCCATTTTTCTCACTGTTTATGGGAGGCAGTGATCACACATTTTCACAAGATGTTACCAATTTAACAGTAGCTTCTATTCAAATAATTTCAAAATTAAGTGTAACCCAAGGATGTAATACTACAATCAACATTTGATCTATTTTAATTCTTTCTCTGTGGCCTATGTCAGTTTATGTGTTATATTCTATTCAGCAGCAAAAAAAGGAAAGACCTGTGATTTTTCACTCTCAAGGACACAGTAGTTCCACTGAGAGTCATCTTTCCCCTCTCATCCCTGTAGAAATCCCTGCACCTGTGCTTGAAGTCTTTGAGGTCTCAGCTAATGAAGTAGGTGCTATTTATAACTCTCCAAACCTCCAACAGTTTTTGATGAAAAACAGTCAGTCCTGAAAGCATCTGTGCCACACAAATAGTTCCTCAGACTTGAACTTTAGACCAGCTCTGTTCAGAGACGACAATCTGTCCTTTCTGCCTTTTCTTCCTCATGTCAGATGTTGTGTACCAGGACAATTTCAAATTTTTACTTTTAAAAATAGAAGGAATCTGAGCCATAATGTCAACTGAAAACTTAGTAATAATTGCACCGAGTTACTCCTGATCAAATTTCTGTGGCCTAACAACTTCTGCTCAGCTGGCACACAGAGACTGTCAGCCTTCATTGCCAAAGTGTTATGTGAAGTCATACAGCTTCAGCTGCATTCACAGTTACCACAGCTCACTTCAGCACAGTAAGCTATTGAAACGCAGTATTTTGTCTGGAAGGCCTAAACTTTCATGCAGTTCTTCTTTGTACGAATTCTGTGTCAAGAGACAAGTTTTTGGAGATTTGAGCCAAATAGTGTAAGTATAAATGTGTGGTGCCTTGACCCACATTCTCTGTGGAATCATTATGGTTGTGAAGTTTCCTATGTGGTTGTACTTATCCTATTTTTCCTTTGTCAGCCATCAATAATTTCAGTCACATAAATTGGCTAAATGACTCTGCAATCAAAAGTAATATCTTCCAGCTATGGACAGAAGACATTTGACTGATTGCAGAGAAGAAGTTGATTGCTGCCATAAAAATTCCCTGAAGAGTCCAGGTTCAGGCAGACTAAACCTGATCAATTTTCCTGTGGCATGCTTACCCTTGCAGAGGGAGGTGACAGAGGAAGGAATCAGTGAGGAAGAGCTAGCCTCCAGAACAAGCTACCCTCTTGGTAGTTATCCAGCAGCTGGTAGGGCTCTAGTCAGTCTCTGAAAGAAATACTCCTGGCAACTTTATCTTGTTTTACAAAATAGAGGACTGGAGCTTCCATTCTCTTTACAAAATAGGAAAAGAGTATGCGATTATTCCCTAAGCTTGCATTTAGTACCTTTTTCTACAGAATTTTCCTCAAATGAAGCTGACTGAAAATGAAAAAAGGGATCTATGCAATTGCTCTGGCTCTACAGAAACTTGCAGTTGTCTCATTCTTCCCTCCAAATAATATATTCCATGCATTCACCTCAGCAGCTCTGCTCATAGCACACTGTGGCACCAGCCTGTTACAGCACAGAAGAAGGACTGAAAGGGTCCATTCTAATGAACATAAACTTCAAGACTCAGCCCTGCTGTCATTGAGTCTTTGATTTCAAATGAGGGAGAAAGCACTACTGTGTAGGCATGAAAATGGACAGCCTGAAACCGCCACCTGCTAGGGAAAGAGAGAGAGGGAATATACTCATCATGCATGATATAGTAACAACTATGCTGTTAAGTATATGCCTCTCATACAGTGCCAGTGGGCAGTCTGTGACACTGGAAATAAATCTGTCCCATATTCCACAACTGAAGACAGGACACTAGGCTGAGAAGTAAAAAGCTTATTTTAGCTGACTGGGTTACTAGAACACGGTCAGAATTGACAGTTTAGCTGATATAGCAAAATTGAACTTATTTGCCTTATACAAACAGAGAGCAATGAAAAATGAGAGGAGCCAAGCAGACTATCTCAAGACAAGCTGAAATGACTCATGTTCATTTATGATTCATTTATGGCTCTAATGTTTTCCATTAAATAAGGACTTTGTTTGGTAGCGCTGTTAACAACTTGTAAAAACTTTCTGTCGCAGAGCAGGGTCTGGGGTCACCCCAGGTTGTACAGCCTGGGAAGCATTACACAGAGGTATTCTGCTGGCTCTACCCAGGACCAGACCTACTCAGACTATTCACTTGGTACATGTGAACTCCACTCTCCAGTGCTGCTGCCTCAGGGAGACTCCTCAACCCAGACACAGCACGACATCACATTTGCCCTAGCACTGTCCTGCTTCTGAGGTCACTCTGAAAAGCCCTCTCAAAATCTGAGGCTGTAAGGTTTTGCAAGACCATCCTTAGGTCCAGTAGTATCAGCTCCGAACAGGAACTAAGAATTCAAATTTGACCAAAGCCATCCAGATGAGAATTGGCACTTCACAGAAGATGATAGAAAAAGCAGAAACACCCACACCAAGTCTGCATGTAGCAGATCATGTTTATGTGAGTTATTGGTATAGGGTCTATATCACATGAAAGCTGATCAAATGCTTCAACTGCACCTGAGTAATCCAAGCCAAAACCAACCAGCTGTGCAGACAGCCAGCTCCATTTTCTCACATCCATGACATGGTTAATTGGCAACATGGATAAAGAGTCCATGGATAATTAAGAGTGAAGTACACAATATATCAGCATTCTCTTGGCACATTTGAGTACTGACACATCATTTATTTCCCACAGACTCTGCATACAAAGCTGAAAACAGAATGTTCATCTCTCACAGAGAAAGTGGGAAGATGGTCCATTTTTTCACGGATTTATACAATTTTGCTAATTAAACATCTGATTTAGGGAGAATCCCCATGTACTGTAGTACTGCTTTTGTGTCCATGTCATTATGAACCTTACCTCAGAATAAACTGTAAGCAAGAGGACAAATGCATCATGAGGGTTTGGGTAGTTAGCTAAAACCTGGAAAATGCTTAGCACTAGTTTCTGTGCTCAAGCTATAGAGGTTCCACATGGATTCTTTACTTTTTGAGTATGGAGGCCCCTCAGGGATATCTGGAATGGTTTTAGAACTACTGTTTTCAGCTTCTTTTTCAAGCCTTAACTTAATTGACTCAATTTGCATTGAGTCATTTTGTGTTATTTGAGTTTCAGGCATTTCATGGCTTCCCTTACCAGACCTCCTAGCACTAGCTGAAATCTCTCTGCAGGTTTTCAATTCCTGGAGCCTTCTGACTGGGATTGCAGATTCAGCTCAGCTCCACCCTAAAACACACTTTCCTCTAACAGAATTGTAATATAGATATCATTCTGATCCTCTCTATCAGATGTAAAGACTGATGCTTTATGAGAAGATAGGTAATTGAGTCCTTGAAAGTGAATACCCAATAAGTATCTCTGCCATGGAAATAGCAGGGTCTCCACAGATCAAGAGCCTAAATTCTAAGTTATTGTGTCTAAAGTTCCATATCAATTGGTACTTTGTCTAGTTCTCGTAATATGTGGGTGAGTTTGAAACATTCCTCTGCTGACAAGACATTTGGATATAGGTAGAACTTATGCTATCTAAATATATCCTTAAGTACCAGATGCATGAGGATATTTCTGGACTCAGCCTCCCACTGATCTCAACAGATCCGGTATCTGCTTCCTACTTAGAAAATTAGTCACCTGTGTTTTATGCAGATAGATTTTAAGGGTCATGTTTTCCCTGTGTCCTCAGCAGACTGACCTGCAGACAAGTCAAAAACACAAGCCAGTCATGCCAGCACGATCTTATTTTGTACTTGCTGATGTGCTTCTCATTTTGCACTTCCTACCTTCTTTTAAAGTAAGTAGAGCACATTTGCTTATTCTAGTATAAAAAAAGGCAAACAGAGAAGAAATCATGCAAATTAAATAAAAAACAGCAAGCTTTAAAAATTCTATGCAGTATGATGGGAAATATTTTATCTAGGAAAGTGAGGATTTAAATGGGAAAATGGAAAGTATTGCTATATTTCTAACAAATTATTACTAGAAACTGCCAGTTTCTAAGAAGATTGGGATGGGGGAGGAATGTCTGTTGATTCAGCACTTCTGCCTTGTGAAGCTCTTTTATGGTGGAAGTCAGACTTCAAAAGATAGAAGCATGCATAAGAAAAAATTTAATAGTGACATCAAGTCAAAATTAAAAATCCATACTATGAGTCATATTTGCACAGCGATGGACATCACAGTTTTTGCGATCAGATAAGTGGCTAGATAAATACATCTACTGGCAAAGAAACCAAACTGAGTAAAATTAATTCATCTTGAGAGGAGCAGGAGTATAGATACCAGATAAAATCTATCCATATCTGGTTTCCACTAGAGAACATCCTACACTAGCCTTGATATCACTCAGTTACATTGCCATTTAGATTATAATGCATCTGAAAAAAAGCAGCAAAGCTGGAGAATGTAAGGAGCTGGGGGAGCTGGGGTTGTTTGGCTTGGTGAAAATGAGTTTCAGGGAAGACCTTATTCACTCTCCACAACTACCTGAAAAGACACTGAAGCCAGGTCGGGGTCAATCTCTTTTCCCAAGTCACAAGCAAGAGAAAAAAGAAAATGGTCTCAAGTTGTACCAGGAGAAATTTAGATTGAATATTACAAAAAATTTCTGCAACAAATGGTTATCTAGCATGGGAAAAGGCTGCCCAGTGAAGTGGTTGAGTCACCATCCCTGAATATAATTAAATACATGTAGATGTGGCATTTAGGGGGACAGTCTCACGGTGAACTTGGCACTGTTAGTTCTATAGGTCAACTCCATGATCTTAAAAGTATTTTCCAACCAAAATTATTCTAGAATTCTATAATGCCGGGAATAGTTTTGGAGACAAATTACATCAGCATGAAAAGTAAAAGAGTCTGTTCTAAGAGCTCACATAGTCTAGGGTTTAGTGGGATAATGGTGATATTATTTTAATGTCCAGTTTCACAGTTCCAGAATTCATCATATATTTCCTCCTCATTCACAGGACCCTCCACGTTTGTGCTTTCTGTCAATACTCTCCTCCCATCTGAGAAATCACTACGTTTGCATATAACTGCTAATGCTTCAAGATGAGAAGGAAGTTATCCCAAGTAAAGCCTTAAAAATGAGAGTTTCCAGTTTTCTATTACAAACTAATGAAGTCCTTCTTCTGAACAAAGGCCAGTCATGATCATCCTTTGTACTTCATTTTTCCTGGAGGATCTTCACTCATCCTTTTTTTGTCTTCTTCATCCCATTGTTTTGTGAAGTGCTAACATTTCTTTTCTATTTAGTCAGTACAAAAATTTCAAAGTAGGCCAAACTGTCTGAGAAAAGAAAGCATTTATTCAGACATTGATTATAAGCATGTAACAGAACATCAAGTTCTTCAATCCATCCTTCCGTCTCCAAAATTAAGGTGTTGCATGTCAAAGTTCCAAACATCATGTCTCTACTCCCAGACATAATTGACACTGAACAAAAAATGCACCATTTTTGGTTTGGAATTGTAGGCACTTTACTGTCTTAATATACTAACAGTACAGTAATTTCACGATTACAAGCCACACCTGATTATAAGCCGCACGACCAGGTGTCGGCAACATTTAGGTCTTCATCCATATATGAGCCGCACCTGATTATAAGCTGTACTTTTGTTCACAGCGAGGATGCTTGCACAACTTTCACAAAGTTGCCAATTAGTAACAGGATCGCAGAGTTTACTGGCTCAGCTCGGGGCTGGATGGGCTTGGATTGGTCCTGCTTTTCCCCCGCCGGGGCCGGGTGGACTCCGGCTCAGCTTGGGGCCGTGCGGGCTCACACTTCCAGGCTGGCAAATTTCTGAACCTCATCAATATATTGGCTGCACCTGATTATAAGCCACACTTCCGGATTCGGACCAAAATTTTAGTCAAAATGGTGCAGCTTATAATATTGAAATTACTGTAATTACTTCAGGAATGCCTTGTGCTGTTTGGATGCTAGGCTCAGGAATCTGTTATTAAGCAGACTCGCTCACATCATGCCATCTGAGATTCCCTAAGGCAACCAAGATGCCTCAGTGAACCAGACAATCATTGTAGGCCTTCCAACTGAAATGATTCTATTCTATTCTGTTCTGTTCTATTCTATTCTGTCATACTGACAGCATGATGGGTCTGAAAGGAGACCTTCACTGGAGGCAAGGGAGGATATGCACACGCAGCACCATATGAGTCATTTTTGCCACTTGACTCAGTCTCACGTGTCCCACGAGTCATGAATATCTGACCTGGCTGGGTCCTGGTCTATTTGACCTGTCACCTGTTAAATTTTGAGGTACAATCAGCCTTGCTTGTTCCAGTTGTGGCCAGTTAACGAGTTTTCTGGTGCAAACAAGCAATCTTGGGCACCTTGTCTCCCCTATTATAGAAGGTGGAAAAAGTATTGAATTAATTTCAGAGGCAGATCTTTCTGGCCCCAGAAAAACCCCACATGACTGCCTGCAGCCATGGATTTCCATCAGAGATGTGCTTGCAACATATTCATAGTATTGTAACAGCTAATCTTAGTGAAAGGAGACAGTACATTTCTTCAGCTTTTCCGGCCTACTCTTTCTTCTGTGAATCCCAAACGCTTCTTACATCCTCTCCAAAAGGCTGCAAGAATTCTAAATCTTACATAATATTAAACCTAATACCTGCAGTGGGCAAACTGTGGTTCATGGGTTATGAATCTGTGCTGCATTAGCCCATCATACTGAAAATAATAAAGATTTCAGGTTGAAATTCAAATGCCATACCTATTTACAGTCGTTAGCATGTCCAATCTAGAGTGACTGGTAGAGAGAGCATTAATAAGCTTAACTCCTTATCCAGTTATCATATCTTCTAGTGCAAAGCTGCACTTGCACAATTAAAATAGTAGTTTAGAAGGAGGATATGTGATTTAGAGTGAGTAGAGTTCTTCCTTGGACAACACAAACAAATCAGTTTCTCCTGAGAGGTCATTTTTTTCTGTGCTGTCAAGGGAGTTCATTTGATTGGCCTAGTTTATGTGCTTGCTTTAGATGACGGGCATTCTTAAATGCCTCAGTTTCTCAGAAATCCACTTAAGATGTCAGTATCCACATTTTTCTCCAATTTCGTTTAATTCTTGTACCAATGCTTTGAAAACACATTTCTTGTGTTTTAGTTTCATATGGAGGATAGTAGTCTGTATTTCTGTAAAGGGTCAGAATTAATCTTCTTTTCCTGAGTTAATTAAGAGTAACCAAGGACATAAAGTGCCTTAAAGGCTTCTACTGTCAGAAAAAAGACTACTTCCTATTTGTATTTTTCCCATGCCACTGGAATTTATTTCATGTGAATGAAGATGAAAGCAAAGGTGAAACTTTCATTGTTCCAGAGTGCTTCCAGTGGTAATAAAAATAGCCTGTCTAAAGGTCCATTTGTTTTCATTTTCAGTAAAAATGGTTTTATCTTCTTGAATCATGAGAACAGTAAAGAAAACAAATTCTTTTCCATTCCAAAAATTCTGTAACGGAACACATTTGCAATTGCAACAAGTGAAGGCAGAACGTCCCAATCTGGCTTGCGGCTAGTCCTTGTTGACAAAGTATCCTTGAATATCTCTCTAAATATTGGTCTTATATCTGATTTGCTTACAAGCTTCTTGTTTTAATGTTTTATTAAGTCAAATTTATTAAATCCAGAGCTGTAAGTTTGCTATGGAATGGTGCACAGATATGTATGGTTATCCCAGCTGCATTGTGACAAATGGAGTAACCAAGTATAGGAAATGGGTCACGGAACACAATCAATAAACTAGTACTTCTTTTATTTTTCACTCCCAGAGTCCTGTTCTGCAAATACATTAAATTCCTAACTGCCTGACAGAGGATGGTATCAATCTGCATGTTAGTGCTTATTGATTAGCTTTGCTAGATATGTGCTGCTAGCTGTAATAACCAAGAGCCTTTCGAGTGAAATTGATCACATCAGCCCTAAAAGTTAGAACATTTTTGTGGGAAGCCCACATGCAACCATCTGATTTAAAACTTTCTCGTTTCAAAATCAATATTCTCAGACCACAGCTGGAGGAGATTGTTTCTAATGGATTTTTTTAAGTTGTTTGTTACTAAGTACCAATACTAACATAATACAAGAGAAGTTGAGGCCATGTTGATCATATTTATTTTATTATCTTTCTAAACAACCCAAGATTTATCTGCATGACCATATAATTTATCACAATAGAAGCAGATTAGTAGATGAAAGCAGTCAATGCAGTGACTATCACATCTGCATATTACAAGGTTTTGGATAGAGATGACTACATTCATAACCAAATGTTCCAGACTCCCCTGTGAGTTAAGGCTGTCCTAAGACCTAGTCATCAGTTTTGATCCTTGGGTTCCCGTTACAGTGCTGAGCCCATTAGATACAGTCTCAAGTAGACTTTCTTGGTTAGTTTTCTCTGAAAGTGCTCTAGCTGACAATCACCAGCATGGCTTTGCAAACTAAACCAGTGCAGCGAGTGACAGCAATCAGACATTTCACTTCAGAACTCTTGTACCACTGCAAACCAAAATGCTAATTTAAATGGAGAAATCTAGCCTTTAGTTTCTGCTTCAGTTTCTTTTAATAATATAAGTATAAAAAGAAAAGAGAAAGGAAAATATATATTACCTTAATAAGGGAAAGAATCCAAAGATACTGTAAATAAGACTTTTCTTTTACAAAGGAGAAGTAAAAATCCCCCTCTACACAAGCTACACAAGGAATCTAAGTGTTTGCCCAGAGTTATCAAGCTGTGACCATATACCTACAAAACATGAAGCAGCTCTTGCTCAATGCCACACACCACTGCATCATGAATAGTAAGCATTGTTTTGGTATTACTGTCTATATTACAAATACACAAAAAGGGAAAGAGAGGATGGCAGCTGCTGCATGATTAAATATAGGAAAAATACTTTTGGGAAAGGTTTGATGAGAGAGCACACTATCAGTGGAAGAAAAAAATAATGCCTGAATGCTCTATCAGGAATGCAAAGACAAGGCAGAAGCACAGAGCAAACCAAAACTAAATAATGAATAGGCAATGGGCATCAGTGAATATGCCAGCAGGTTACAAAGACTTCCATAGAGTTACAGATTTCAAAATGGAACAGCAAACAGCAAATGCTAATTAAAATTATATGCACCATTACTTGGATATTGCAAACTGTAAGCAGAATTTTAAATTCAGTCCAAGGTTCTCGAGCCATTCAATGGTCTCTGGGAAAACATGGATCATTTCTTGTGCTCCTCTCTGAGAAAGGGTGTAGCATTCATTTGTAGTAAATTGGGTTACAGCCTAAGAGTCATTGCAGTGCAAGTAAGGTGAGTCAGTGCTTTTTCACAGAGGTATAAATATCTTCCACAGATCATCTGAATGTGGCTTTACAGTCACCAGAATAGTCCAGGGAACAGGAAACTGGCAGTTTTCTCATGCAGATCCCAATGGGAGCTCACTGTTTGGACCATCACAGGCCATGGCTACACTGATTTAACACAGCCTACACCGGAGACAGAGTCCCAAGGAGAAGAAAGCTTAATATTACATATACCAAAAGTCCACTGAAATAAATTAATTATGAACATATTTAAACTATGTGGGGAACAAGTAATTCATACACTAGATATATAGAAAACAAAATAAATCCTGGCAGCGTCCTGCAGCACTCTTGTAGCAACTTCCACATGAAGGCTGGGATATCTCCTGAACATAATTTACTTGGAAATAGTTTAAAACAATTCACCAACCACATTGTTATCTCATCTGTCATTCTATTGTGAGGAAAAACATATAGAAATAATGAAGTGAATGGGAAGAGGAGGTATTACTGCTAAACATGGCTAAACTGCGCTTAGTTACACTGCATATTTGCATATACTTAAGCATTGTTCTCGTGTGCTTTCAGTTAAATTAAACATGACCTGCCTGCTCTGTACTATTGTTGCCAAAGCCAAGAATTACAGAAGTGAATGGGTATATTGCTTAATATTGCATAGCATTGAGTAGTTACAGATGCTTGGGACCATGATTAGGAATCAATTTACAAAGGAAGAATAGCAGTTTAACCAGTAATAGGAACTGTTAAAGTTCATGGAAATCCAAATGGATGCATAGCATTCCAGTGTATTAAAGTGGAGACAGCTTTGAGGAATTTGCAACAGATAGAAATGACACCAAGTGTTACGGTATCAGCAACACCAGGGAAATAAATAGAAGTCTCTCTGGCAGAATTGCAGTTGACTGCAGTTCTTAGGACACTTGGGAAGAGATTCAGCTTTTCTACCTTCAGGCATTTCTAGAATGCATACACTTGACCTATTTTGGATAACTATATTAGGATGAAGTCAGTCATACATTGGAAGTGTTTTTCTTAAAACTGACTTTAAAAGAACCTGGATGAATTACTCCAAGGATTAGGTTAGATGAGCTGTACTGGCCTCCTAGTCACTCTGACCTGAAGCAATGAATAAAAGCAACCTGACAGGTGCTTGAGCATTACAAAAACACAGGAAGACCTAAACAGCCATATATATTTCAGTTTCAGCAAAAAAAAGTCTCAGAGCAAATTATGCAATAAAAATTCTGCCAGTAGTTAATTTTTTTTTTCCAGAGGGGCCAGAGAATATACACTATCAGTCTTTGAGAAATGTGGACACAATAAAGATATCCAATGTGTACTAAAAAGCAGACTTTCAAATGACAGATACCAGTGACTTTTGCAAGATTTATCTAGAGATGGAAATTCTATGTGGCAAAAGCAAGTCAGGCATTAAAACTGGTAAGACTGAATTAGAATGTTGCAAAGAAGGAAGAGAAGCGGAAGCTGTGTTTGGGAGGAAAACATCTGTGTTCTGGTGATCCAGTCAGCACAGATGCAGGTTTGATATCAAGAGATACACTCACCTTAGAGCTTTTGTCTTAGCTATTTGAATGTATGTTAATTAGTACAGATAGCAGTGGTGGGAAACACAACATGCATAACAAGAACAAAAACCACAGCAAGTATACTTCTACTAGCTCTGCCAATTTTCTGTGAATAAATTGTGTGTTCAGTCATATGTTTTGAGCAATAATGGAACTCAACAGGGTAGACAGGCATTCATGAAAGCCACAGACACTTTCATTCACTATGAACACAAGCCATATACACCTGTGTGGAGTCAGATGAAACTTTTATAACACTCAAATTTGATCAGCAGGATGCAAAAGAAACACTGAATGCTGAGTGGCTGATACTGAATGGAGCCTAGCAAACAAGGTTTATTGTATAACAGCCTTACAAAAAAGCTCTCCCCAAATCAGAGGAAAATGCCTTACAGCTTTGATTCATTTTCTTTGTCACATTTAGCTACAGTAAGCTAGAGAGGTGACCTCCCCCCACAGCTGGAGCAGTAGCTGTCACAGCATAATCCACCAGGGATCATGAATCAGATGATTTAACTGCTGCAGTTCACAGCCAGTGAATTAGCTTAAATTGCCATTGACTTCAGGTTATGTACCTAAACCAGATGTGAATTGTAGCAGCTAATGATTAAGCTACCCATTTTCATCATTGCTACATAGCACCCATTCAGCTCCTTCTGGCAAATCATAAAGGATATTCATCTAGATTCTCTTCAACCACTGCATCTAAAATTTAGGAAGAGTTGTTGGCTCCTTAGCTGCCAAACAACTTAATAAAATTTGGAAGTTGCTGTTCTTGTTATGCCCAAGATGGTATTGTTTTTATGAGCTGTAATAGAATAATAAGTAAGAAGTATATTATATTCCTCCTTCTGTTATCTCAAGAAGCACAACAAAAGAGACATTACACCTGGCAGATTCTCAAGGCAAGTTTATGTAATTCTTCTGCAAGAAACAGCTAAGCAAGCAGGGAAGAGGATTACGTATTGAGAGTAGGGCTTCACAAAACTTAGGCAAAACTAGCTTTCATTATCACACACAGATCTAGACAACAGCATTGTGGTCTAAGGACCTTTGAACCGTGTCCATCTCTCATACACTTGATCCAAAGTGTTAAACCCAGTGGTTTATCACAAGGAAAATGAAAATCCAATGAACACTAGCATGGGAACAGTGGGTAATAAATCAAGAGTCAGTGAGAGGGCCTAATGTGGGAAACAAGGATATGTATTTGTGTGGATATAAGTGCATCACATTATTCACCTCTGCTGTGCTGTACAAGGCAGTGTTCACAGAGCTACAATCTCCGTAATTTACCTGGCCTACTTGTTAGCCTGTAGCTGGATACTTCCAAAGTATCCTTCTCTGGAGAGCTAGGATAGTGCAAGAGGATATCTTCCCCAAAGACCAGCAGCTGTACTGATTGCCAAAGAAGAAACATCTGTGCCTGGCCAATCAGTCTTGAAGATATAAAGGAGTAGGTCAGCTTTCCCCCACATAGGCACTTGCAGTGAGATCAGAAGGCTGTGAGGAGCCAAGGGATGTGCAGTTGTGTAAGGGACAGATAAGGTAAGATGATGTGTGAGGGACAGTCCAGGATGGGGCAGGGAAAGCTTGGGGTCAGCCAGCCATGCAGCTTGAAAGAAGGAATCAAAGCTATGTGAAACTGCTTATAGGTAAAGAATCAGTACGAGCTGCTAATAAGATAGTGGAGCCAAAATTAACAGAGAGGTCTATAAGGAGACAGAGTTGTACAGAATTGACAGAGAGGCTTGTGAGAAAAAGAGACAGTGTTGTATAAGAAAAAAGGTCTGTAGAAGAAAATGTGTTGCACTCAGAGTTGTATGAGAATAAGGACTGAAGATGAAAATGTGTGGAGTTTGTGAATGAAGGCTGGTAAGGAATGCCAGTGGGAGGGCTAATGGTGTTTCCAGCCCTATCCATGTTGTCTTAGCTGTGATATCCTTCCAGTACTGTGACCTAGCCTCTCACCAGTGCCTAAATGCAGGTGGGCAGTTGTCACCACCCCTCCCTAAAAAGCAGCCTCAAATCTCCAGATGGGGGCCGGACCTCAAAAAACACTGACACCAGGAGAGTTCATATGCCAGCTGCAGTGCCTGATAGATATGCTACCATGCAGGGAAGTCCTTGCTTACCTCTCTGCTCTAGGTTGCTGTTGTGTGGTCTCAATTTTTTGCCATTCCTTCTGCTCTTTGACTCTTGGCGTTCTCTGGGTACTACCCAGGCTTGTGACTACCTTGAGTTTGACAGCACGCATGCTGAGGCTCTTTCATGACTTTACTCAGTGCAAAGGGTGTCTTGGCACAGCTAGGTGTTCTGACAGTTTTCTCCTTCAGTTTCTTTAGCTTTCAGCATTTTGCAGAAGGATATCCTCTGTTCATCAGGACTTTTTGGAGATTCTCAGGCCAGCCTTTTCCCCATGCACCTGCTGCTAGCAGCATATCCCTTGGTTTTCAAGAACATTAAATCGCTGACCTTCCAGATTGTGTACAGGAATTATTTGCATGTGAATGAACCAACTGGGTGTAAGAGTACTACAAAGTAAAGAAAAGAAGGAAGACCTAATAGTCTGTGAGGGTTTTATTTCTTTCCTCTTTCTACATGCACACTGATCCTGACAGCCTTGATGACTTGTCCAGCTTTACTGAAGTGGCTGACATAGCAACAATTTCTAGCTCAGAAGTGGGACTGTGAAAGACCACCCTGAAGCTGGTAATGTTTACTAATTATACCTCTGATGGTCAACATGTTACAAAAATTCCGTCTATTATTTGTGTTATATGGTGAGAGACCATGGTATGCACAATGCCTCCTTGACACGATAAAGTCTTTACTTTCACTGGGTTTTATCACAGCATTCTTCATAACTACAGCTGCCTAATAATTAAGGGTAAAAGTATCCCTTTATTGCTGTCATGTTCCATATCTGCTCAGGCCTAGGGCTTGTATATCTATAGTCACCTTATTAAGCAATAATTCAGATGGTAATTCAGCGCATAAATGGACTCCACAGTCCCCCTAAATGTCCCTACCTTTCTCCAGCAAGTAGGTGAGGTACAGAGAAATCTTGTTCACTTACTAAGCTCTAAGCCAAGAGGGATGAATCCAGGCAAAAATCAAGTTAAAATCTGCACTGCTGCCCTGCACTCCCTGTAAAGCACATTTGCATCACAACTGCTGCACCCATCCAAGCTGCAACTGCAAACTTCCCTGAACTTGTGAGCTACACAGTAAAAACTTTACTAAAGTTTCATACTGAACTTTATCAAAGTGCATACCAACAGCCACATGAAATACATCACATACATGGTATAGTCACAGTTCCTGCTTTTCCACTCCAAGATTTACCTGGGTTGGACATTGAAGTGAGTCCCAGGGAAACCTTCTACTTCAGTTTGAGCAGTTCCTTCAATTCTCTTCCTGCCTGAGACAGAGCTTACATGAGTATAGCCTTTGGTTATGAAATGCAGCCCCAGCCTGGGAGTCATACTGGAGCTCTTTGTGAGTCACATGTGGCCCAGAAGGCTGTGTGGCCTTGTGCTATTCTGTAAATGTAACAGCTGTGATTGACATAGAAAAATGAAGTAAAAACACATTTATTATACTTTCTGTGTTTTTTATCTCCCAGCTGAGATGGAAGCATCATTGGCTGCAGCCCAATAGCAGTAAAACTGTTCAACTTCTAACCTCACTAAAAAGTACTGTCAAAATGGTATTAAGTCAATAGTGAATGCGTGAGCCTGTGAGAGGAAACAAAAAGTAGTTCATAGATAGATGAGTGACTTTATTGACAACTCTGGGACTTGCAATACCCTGACTTCAGAGTCTCAGGAGTGATAAATAGGCTGTCAGAGTGAACTGTTTGGGCATGAAAGAATAAAGAATCTGCCAGGACTGGGGGGGCAGGGGGAGGCTATTTCATGTAACTGAAAGAAGAATCAGATGACCTGCCATAAGCTTTTAAATGTTATATCACTGGGAATCATAAATGGAAATAGGAATTATCAAAACCTCTGATAGACAGTGTCATCTATCTACATTTCTTTACCACACATCCTTCAGTTTTAAGCAAGCCCTTCTACACGGTGTTACAATCTTGATCTCTCATATTTTCTGCACCTTCTCAGAATCTCAGTCCATTTTTTCTTCTCTTTCCACCCTTTACCCTACCTTCTCAACCCTGTGCTCCTTATCCTCCCAGGCCTGTCCTGCTCCACAACTTTATCTGGAAGCTACATGGTAATCAGAGCACATCAGCTTTCTACTGTTCCAGGTGCCACAGATCAGCTGATGGAAGGTGCCAGGTGGGCAGGACAGCAAGGACCTTCAGCAGATACACCAACAGTATGTTCTTCACTGGCTGGGGCAATAGAGCATATCAAAAATCTCCCTGGAGGATAGGGACAGGAACCAAAACAGAACAAAATGGAAGGCCTCCAAACAGGAACTCTAATCCTTTTATGGATGCAATGAAACATACAGGGGAATACCAAGGGATATGTCATAGACATAGGAAGACTCATGGTTTTCTGTGTTACAGAAAAGAGTCCTTAGGGATAAGACCTCCTTTACCCTTCTTCTAGAATTTTGCATCTTTAGCTAACATCACTGGAAACTGAGCAATGAAGAACAAATCCATTTTATTAGCCAGATGTGAGACTTTCATTCTTGGCAGCTGACAGCCTAGAATTTGTAAATGCACATTCACCTACTTAATTTTTAAGCAACATCTTTGCAAGCTAGCAAATATGCCCTGTCACTGAGTAATTTCTTTTGTCCATCTTCCCCCATCTCTACCTCAACAAGGGCAATTCGTTAAATATTTTCTTGTTTTGTTTATATTTTCTATTATTTTAACCATCAGGAAGCTGCTTTCAGAAAGCCATCTGCACTTATTCACTGCCAACACTCAACACAATTTTAATAATGTGTGGTTTTGACTTTAACACTTGTTTCCCTGTGCATAAAAGCCTATTTCCTTAGCTGTCACAGTTTTTCACTTCAATAAAGTTTCCCAGTTGCCTTCTAACAGGACAATTTTTACTCTTACTTTCTTAAGCAACAAGACAAATCTGAGCACAACAGTGACACTGATAATTACCCAAACTAGTAAATGTCCATTGTTTTGAGTATGAGTATCCCTCTGAACATAATCCTTATAATAGATGCAGATGTCTATAGAAATTCTAAACTTTGGAAAAATTGTACTAATCGTACTTTATGGTTTAATGACAGCATATATGAATGACTTTAGAATCAAACAGGCTCCATTCACAAGGAGATTTAATGATCTTGCATCTCTACAAAGTTCACCTGGGACTAGAAAGTAAAGTCTGGTATTTTTCTTGCTCACAACATCACCAGCAGTGACAATTCTTAGCAAGAAGGGGATTTCTGCAAGACTGATGATAGATGTTGGAAAGGACTTCTGGGCATTCTCATTACTCTCCTGAGTAGTGACGATAGCAATCTTCATTAATAATAATAGTAATACTGGAGAAGTAAAAATTAATTAATGTCATCATTTGGATGCTGTTTGACAGGGAAGAGAGAGTTGCTCTAACAGCTTCCAGATGCCAGTCTTTCTAGGCTTTTCTGCTGAAGGTGGATTTTGCCCACATCTCTTGCATCTCTCTGCCCCTCCGTGAAGCAGTTCATTTGCACTCCTGCCTGGAAGGTGTCCATGGAAAACAGAGCTCTGCCCTCCTGGAAGGTGAGAAGATCCCAAGGGAGTGGGAGAGACTGTGCCACCAGGTGGACAGGATGTAGGAAGGGGATGGGAAAAGGAAAAAAAAATTGCTGGTCAATGCCTAACACTGCAGCCTTAGTGCTTCCTTCCAGCCTACAAGTTTTCTTTCATATTGTGCTTAGACTGTAACTGTTTTGGTCAGGGACTATTTCTTGTTAAATATTCTCAGAAGATAATATTTTTCACTGAATGAGTCTTGGAGCTGGAGTCCAGATGTCCAGATTGTTATTCTTGCTCTGGCCCTTTTGCCCCCACTTGCTGCACATTAGGAAAATTATTTCATTTTCTTATGTTTCTGATTTCCCCATGTCTATATTGTCTGTTTAAATCTGACGTCTCCTGGGCAGAGACTGGAACAATTAATCCCGATCCTTGATTGTTATCACCTAACCAAGGTGCTAATAAGTACATAATACTTGTAAATACTACACACAAACACCAACAAAAATTCAGATGACAGAATAATCCCTATATTTAACACTGAATTAATAATAGGGTAAAGGAAAGCAAAGAAAACGAAATAACTCCTCTGTACCTGAGCAAGCTCTGCAACAGAAACAAGAACAAGGCTGCAGTGAAAATTCTAAATCTCTAGCGTAAACATCAAACAGGTGCTGTATTTCATTTTCTCATGCACACTTTTCAGCCCAGAATCTCACTTTAATCAGAAAGATTTTATAGTCCAGAGCTTCCTGCAAATCTCTGTTTAATGTAAATTTTAATACCTTTGGCATATTTTGGCTGCCAGCCTATTATTCACTTGGTGCATCTCAAGCAAGTTTTAAATTATGCTGTTAAAACAAAAACTATTTCAGATGTGGTAGACAGTAAAATTATTTTGTAAAACAACATTGTAGGAACCTGCAGTTACTGTCCATCATTGATTTCCCAATGTGCTAAGATGTGCTCAGTTTAAAGGTAAAATGATGACTGGGTGGGTTTACTAGAAGGACTTTGGCCTTGCTAATCATGGACCTGGAAAATCAGTCTGGACTTATATAGTATTATTACAGCAGACCGAGGGTAAATTATGCTTTAAGATTAATCTTTTCAGAAATCTATTTTACAGGGAAGCCATGTTAAAAAAATATGCCCAACTACGACAAGAAAGAGGAGACAAAGCTGAGAGAAAACCTAAAAAATACTCTGAAAATTACTTGCCATCAACAGAATATATATATCCTCAGTCCAAATTTTGTTGTTTCTCTGCTTTACGCTCAGACCATGGTCTTTCTCTCACAGGGTTTGAAACCAGGTGATCTTTAAAGGCTCCTTTGAACCCAAAACGTTCCATAATTCTAGAGATAACTATCTTGGGAATTGAATTACTGATAATGAAAGGCAGAAAAAATATTAATGGAGAAGTAAACTTTAATGTGTGAGAATGGGAAACAAAATACTGAATAATGAGAATTTTCTGGTGTTTCTCTAGTTTTGGAATTATATTACTACAGCATGCACCTTGTCATATATTTAATTTAGAAATCAGATTAGTAAATCAGCTAAATTAAGAAGCTAAAGGAAATGAGCTCCTGTATCTGCCTCACAATACAGACTGTAAGTGAAGAACCATGAGGCTCATACTGCAGCATACCAATTTTGTACTGCTCCAAGTGTCCCAGATCAGCTGATGGATGGAGCTAGATGAGCAGGGTAGGAGGGGCATTCAGTGGGCAGGTGAACCTTGCCTGTCTGAACAAGAAAGTGCACCAAAACTCCTCCTAAGGGAGGACAAACAAAAACACCCAAGAAAGCTGAAGGTGATTAAATAGACACTTTAATCTTCCTGCAGCAAAACCTTTCTAAGGACACATTGAAATTTACAGGAAGTTTTCATAGTCATCTCTCATAATACATGGATGTGGGAAGAGTCACTTTGTTCTGTCTTAAAAATCAGAGTTATTAGGGATAAGATTTTTTATTTTTTTAGCTATCACTATTAGAAATATGGTCATTAAGAACCAATGTATATATTAGACAGATATAGACCCATTCTAAACCAGGTGTAGTAAGTTGACACTGGCTGGAAGCCAGACACTCACTGTGAAGCTTCTCTCTCACTCCTCTCTGCAGCTGGACAGGGAAGAGAAAGTTTAACAAAGGGTTCATGGGTTGAGAGAGAGAGATATTAATTGAATGTATTCCTAACAAAATCAGAGCAGGATAAGGAGAAGTAAAATAAGCACTTAAAAACACCTTCCTCCCACCCCTCACTCCCAGTTCTACTCCTATCCCAGAGACACAGGGCGATGGGAATGGGGGTTATGGTCAGTTCATCATATTTTGTGTCTCCTGCTGCTCAGACAGAGGAATGATTCCTCTTCTGCACCGTAGATTTCCTCCCATGGGAGACAGCTCTCCATGAACTTCTCCATGAGTCCATCTCATGTGCATTAACTCCCTGCAAAGTGCTGCAGTGTGAGTTCATCCCAAGGGCAGCAGCTCCCCTGCACCTGCTGCAGCATGGGTCACCCTCCCAAGGGCGCAGTCCTTTAGGGACAGGCTGCTCCAGCATGGGCTGCTCTTTCCATGGACCTTCCACAGCTTCACAGCCTCCTCTAGGCACCCACCTGCTCCTGTGTGGGGCCCCTCCATGGGCTGCAGGTGGATCTCTGCATCCCCCTGGATCCCCATGGGCTGCAGGGGCACAGCTGCTTCGCCATGGTCTCACTACAACCTGCAGAGGAATCCCTGCTCGGGTGCCTGGAGCACCTCCTCCTTCTGCACTGACCTTGGTGTATGCACAGTTGTTCTCCTCACATGTTCTTCTCCACTCTTCACTGTCTGCAATTACAACTGTGCAATAACATTTTTAAATTCTTCTTAAATCTGTTACCACAGAGGTTTTGCCATCGCTTGTAGTTGGCTCAGCCTTAGCCAGTGGCATGTCCATCTTTGGAGCTGACAGGGATTGGCTCTGCCAGATGTGAAGGAAGCATCTGGCAGCTTCCCACAGAAACCACTGCTGTAGCCTTCCTGCTGCCAAAGCCTAGCCATGCAAACCCAATAACCACACCAGATATCCAGCCCTTGGGATCTGTGCTCACTTGGATAACCACTCCATATCACAGGTAACTGGGGTGTAGATTGATCAGATCTGTGCATATTGAGCTAAATAAACCTCTGCCTTGTTTATTTGGCTTATCTAGTCAGTCTCCAATTTCTGAAGGTTTAAAATCCCTGTGTGGGATCTGTACCAACCTGGTTTAAGACAGTTCTGACCTCATAAGCCTCATCACTTGCTTATAAACAACACTGTTTTGTGGCAGCATGTGATAACTGAACAGGAAACAAGACCAGCATTTTAAAAATCCCTGGAAACAAAATAAAAAAGAAAGAGTTTTTATAGTTCTTAGTTTAACCAGCATTCAAATTTATGTTTAAATTAGATACCTCAAAGTCCTTTCACAGTCTATAGAAAGAAAATGGCATTTCTAGGATTCATGACATCTCATCTCATTGTAATGTAGATCTGATCTAAAATAAAGCAGACAAATCAGGCCCTGAAAGTGCCTATTTCTGTGCACTGACTATAAAAGGAGCACAGGCTGGCTGGCTCAGATGGAAACGCCTACACTCTGGATGTCTAAAGATAGGTGAGATAAATCCTGCCATACATCTGTTGCTGTTTCTCATATGGATCTCCCCTCTTTGTTGCTCTTACACATGAGATTTTAGTATAATATTGAAATGCCTGTAAATGTGTAGGTGAGGCATGCACATATATATGCAGTCTATCTTGATCTCCATCTGCAAAACGGTGGCTTGGGATATAAGGACATTTTTTTTCTGGTGGCATAGTTTAGGAAGTTTGCATCTATTGAGCTGAATGCTGACATTTGTGAGTCAAAATGTATTTTAATGTAATTTTGTAATGCTGGAAATCTCTATTCCAAAAAGGATGATTGAAATATTTTTGGGATATCAGCAGAGCACTCCTGATATTGCCAGACAGAGAGCTCATTCTGCTGTAACAGTTGCCTGGCATCTCAAACTGTGTCTAGATGACCAGCTGGGACTCACTCCTGTCTTTTTGAATAATGCTCCTCCAGCTGTCCAGATCAAGGACTGAGTAAGGAGTTCCCTGCAGTTCCCTGTTAGGCACTGATGGCTAACAACAACATCATTGCCCCAACATGTGCCTGAGGCCTAGGGAGCCAAGAGTTCCCAAATCTGTAATGATTCCCAGACTTGTTTCTTCCTGCACTGGATAATGCTGAGACCTTCCTCTTCACCACTTCCCAGAAAATGAGGGCTAGTTTTCTCCTCAATGCCTAAAATGTTGTTAGCACTGCTTAATGCAAGCATATCTTCCTCTCTTCTTCCTATCTCTTTGCAAGCTTTAGTGTGGTAGGCACATCCCACTTTTCAGGAAATCTGGAATGTGTTCAAAATTATTTAGAAATGGGGAAGTGGAACCCAGAGATCTGAAACCACAGAAACCAATAGCTTTTATTAGAATCTGAAATGTGGTGATGTATTAGAGCATATCTCAGCTTTGTGGCAGGAAAAATTATGCACCATCCCTACAGGATTTCAGCTTTCTTATAATTTATGTCATTTATCTTCTAATATTAGCAGGCTTCCAAAATCTCCTGCTGTTACTTGAATATGTGAGGCTGCAGCGCTCTGCACTCTATTCTCTCTCTCTTCAATTTCGTATCCTGGCTCTCCAGACTGGTCAAGAACTAAGCCTAAAGTTCTGTGCCCCTTATAGTTACATTGCCATGGCTGTTGTACAAGGCTTGTTAGCTGGCCTCAGCAGCAAAACTGGTAAGTCTTTACAGGTTTTCATACTCTTTCAGTCCTAACAGGTTTTCATACTTAGTTCTCCACAAAACTGGGATGTTTCCATGTGTTTCTTCATTAAGTTCATGCTTAGGATAAATGCCCAACTTTCTATCAATACCTAGTTTTTCTCTTCTAAAACCTTTGGTAATGGCTCACACACACATTGAAAAGCAGCATTCTTTCTTTGTAGAATATCCTACAAATAATATTAATTTCATTATTTTTTCCAGACTAGTGAGAGCACAAGTAACATGGGAGTATTTCCATAGTACCAATACAGCATTTTTTCATTCCTAGTCTGTTGCAACTCACTCCAAAGAGACAACTTTTCTTCAGGTCATCAGAAATGTTTCTACAAAATGCTGATGTTGATCTAATTGGTTAAGGACTTTTGTTTGTTTACTCTTATGTTTTCTAGCTACACTCACATTCAATCCCCTGATTAACTGCATGGTTTTCACAGTTCAGTGTTAGCCTTTTTTAGGTAATAACATGTATTATTTTCCATATTTTTCTGCTGATTTCTCTTCTTGTCCTGCTGTTTTTCTGTTAAGAGGACATGAGCTTATTAACAGAAATGATAACTTAATAAGGTAATACAGTATTTCCCACTGTTGTGACAGCCACCATTATGCCAACCATTTGGCTATTCTTGGTAAACAGCTTGAAGTTGTCATTCAGTGTTTACTAGAGCATTTGTAAAAGCCAAGAAAGTCTGAAAAAGAAAAATGTTCTTTTCCAGGCTAGAAAAAAGGTAAGTAGATAGAAGTGGCAGCCACCCTCCTCATAAGAGTATTATCTCAGACTTTTTGTCCATTAAGAGCCATTGCTGACCTATGACCAGTTCTGCAAGACTCTGAATTCTTTCTGGGTAAAGAATGTAGAATTGATTACAAAAATAACACATTTGCTTGCCTTCCAGGAAACCTTCTTTCTCCTTATAAAAGCTAAATATATTTTGAAATGCAAAATCAATTGCCAAACGGATTTTTCATCTCACACACTCACCTAGATTTATGTTTAAATCATATGTAACCTATCATTTACATGTTACGTCAAGCTCTTTGCTCTCTGGGGCAAGCAAAACAAAAAAGTGATGTCCTAGAAGACATTACAAGATATGTCTTTGTAACATCTGTCCTGCTCTGTGAGAATGCTTCAGCAACCTGACCTTGCTGCTATCACACCAATGTGGTCCCATCTTCATGGCTGCCTTGTAAATGCATTCAGACTTCACACACATAACCATGTCAGAGAGATAAAATTGTGAAGTGTTAATTGCCTGGTTGATTCATGGAAATTATTTGTTTTACACTGAGCCTCAGGAGAGTTTGGGAAGGTAGACTGTCTCTTCTAATCTAAAATGACCTTACCAGAAGTTATATATTTTCAAAGCTTGTAGACTTTACATTTTGTTTCACACTGTTACCTTATCCTTTTTCCCTGGCAATTATCTTCCATTATAGATGCCAGTAAAGCAAAATGAGTCTGTATTTCTTTTCTGAATATATATACATGCAAACACATATGCATGTGTGTGCACAAAGCTATATAAATCAGAATACCTAAACTGAGGACATTCCTTTATGTTTATTGATGCTAAACTTGAATGCCTTGCAGATCAGATGCAGAGGAATTTCTGACATATTTTGGTTTCTTGAAGAGGGAAATAATTCTTAATTCTTAAATTTGAAATGTTTTAAGCTTTACTAGATATTCATTTATGGTTCTTACACCACAAATAACAGAATCACAGGCAAAAAATATTCTGCTTTGGAGCTATAAAGTTTTAGAGCTGACTTTCCCTGCTAGGTCATAAACCAGAATGAGTTATATGTTAGTAGCATCCTTCTATTTACAGGGAAAAAAAAAAAAACAAGAAAAATATAGCAGAGGCAACAGTCAAGTAATGGAAACACAGCTTACCCTTCTGGTTTAGAAAAATCTTCATGCTCTCTATCTGATCCCTTGTGGCAGCACTTGAACATTTAGCTTTAATTTTTTGGGTTTTTTTTCAAATTTGTTGTAGTGCACTGGTACACATTTTGTGGTGATGGATTAGACAAATATCCTATGGAGCCTTCCAAATGGGACACAGAAGGCTGTGTTTGCTGAAGAGTTTATATGATGACCCAGGTGACATATCAGAGTCCATCCACCTTACATAGGTCTAGAGGAGAGCAGGGTCGTTCTTAAAGAAACTACAGACAGGGGTCAGAACACAGGCCAGACAACCAAGTTCAAGCTTCTGCATTCTAGACTTCTGCATCAGAAAAAGGGGAGACAGATAAATTCAGGCTTGACTCTGAAGAGCTGAGTGGTTCTTTATTGTTCTTTTGAAATTAAAAACAGGTTACGAGGTACTTACATTGGAGCTGTTGAGGTATTTGACAGAAAGCAAGGCCAGCCTATGAGATTTTCCCTGAACAGACTGCTGAGTAAGTGCACTGGTTTGTGTAGATGCTTCCCAGAAAGGACCATTGGTAAGGTGGAAGAGTACTGGCATGATGAAGGGTACACAATCTACTTGCAAATTATATTTCCAATGCTATCTTTCATCCCTAACACACCCAGTGTTAATTCTTGCTCTAAGCAGTACCTTACATTACTGTACTAGATACAAATTTAAGGGATATTCCCTCTTTCTAATTATTAATTTTTCCTGTTATGATATAGCTTTGGTAGATTTTTATTTTGCTTCCTGCCTTGTGTGTAAGTCTGAATATTACTGTCATACACTGCTCCAGGAGAAAAATACAGTGATTTCTTCAACCCACACAGCTGTGGATATGTGGCAAGCAGGAGTCCAGCAGTGACCTAGTGTTTAAAGCATTAGTCTAGCTTCAAACACTTGCCCTAAAATAAACTCCCTGTGGGCCCATGAAGGAGGTACTCAGATTCTCTGTAGTTCACTTTCCTTCAGTAAAATAAGGAGTCCTTCTCCCTCAGAGGTAATCTTATGGAAAATCTTATCACTAAAGCCAAAGGATAATTAGGCATGAAGGTTGGAACTATCAGATTTTAGGTAGATGTAAGGTAAGGGGCAGGAGTCTCCATCCCAGGACAGGAATCCATGTAAGCTTTAGAAGGAGAAGAATAAGAACAGCTATTATATTAGACACTGCCAAAGCTTTTGCTGCCTTTTACTTATAACATCTTCACTGCAGACATTTCTACAAATAGCCAAAGCCTAGATCTTGCATTACCAAGTTTTGCCATAGATTGGAGTGGATTCAGCTTTTGTGTGTGTGCATGATTATCATACTTTGATTTTTATGCACACAGCAAAAAAAGCAACACTTCATCTGAAAGAATGTGATTCAGCATCTACAGACAACTTCCTATGAAGTCTGTAAGTCAGTAAATCAAGTCACAGATAACACATTGCTTTTCTATGGATTGTTGAAAGCAGGCAAAAATAACCTCACTTAATGTATTTGCACTTTTATTTCCTTTTATGAAATTTGTTTGACAATCTCATTTCATTTCTTGCCGAATCCTTCCTAATCATCTAAGTTTACTGAAAGAAAATTGCACAGTGTGAGATGACGCCGCTCTACATAACAGTAGACTTGGTTCTCTGTACCCTTGAAAGCATACGGTATGCATTTTTTTTTCTTATTTCCTGTAGAAATTACCAGCAGGTTACAGAGGGGGAAAAGTTTACTATAAACATATAAACTAGAAATCTCACAAAGTCATCAAGTTCAAAATTCATTGTCATTCTTGGCATCTGTGAAGGTTTTGCTTGAGTGAAAAACAGACTCAGGCTCACAGCTAAGGTGAGAAGAGGCAGCTGTGGGAGTCAGAGGTCTCTGCAATATGACGCAAGACTGGAAAGCAAAGGTTGTGCCATATTTTACTGAGTTCTTTTTTCCATTCACCTACTACAATTGCAGTTTCGAATACATATGGGAACATGTCAGCTTAAGAGAAGTTCTGACTTTTGTGAAAAGTTGGCATTATTGAAGTTGAGCATTTCTTAAGATAAAGATTTGCGGAAAATAATCTTCCTTTTTAGTTTAAACCATTAATTTTTCCTGGACTGAATAAAGTATTTCAATTTTTCTCTTTTCCTATAACAGCCTTCACAATGTATAAGGTATAATTCAGTGTAAAATTCACTTAAACGGTATGTTCTTTTATTTTTAGTCTATTCAAAAAGCAACTTTTCTAAAACACTCAACATTTTGGGATGGCGTTTTTGGGGCTTGGCAAAACCAAGCAGAAATCTTACCTTTAGAAACTGAGATTTTAAAGACTTTTACATTTAGATGAGTTTGTTCTAACACAGTATGCAGCCACCTTGATGCATCTTTTTCTACTTTCCCTTATTTCTCTGAATGATTACCTCTTCTTGTATTCTCATCTACTGTAATTTTGTATCTTTTTAGTTGCCCCTTGTTCTTGACAAAATGTTGTTCACTTAGGACCTTCATTGACTGGAAATATGATTTGCTTTCTTGGGAAGTAGCCAGATGTAATAGAAGATGGAGAGGACTGAGAAATTTTGTTTAAGATTCTTTGGATGTCAGAAGACTATACAGAACAATAAATATTTTTTGTGACTCATTTAATGCCAAAACATTTTTTTGCATCTTCAATGTAGTTCTTCCTTTGTGGTAAAAAATAGTAGAGATAAATAAAGATTACAGAGACACAAACAGAAATAAATAATAAGAAGCTATAATTGTTAATTTCTTTACATCTCTCTGGTTTGGTTTCTTCAGCTTGAGCAAGGAAGCAATAAAACTAAGAGCGCATAAACTAGAAAAAGCATGATGGGAAATCAGAGACCTGCAAGGAACATCTGAAATTATACAGTCCAGGGAAAAGCTGGGCAGAGCAGTCAGTAACAGACAAAATTGGGAGCCAGGAAAGAAATGAAAAATATCCATATAACTCCACAGCTGAAAATGGGAAAAGAAGGACAGCACAGGATGACCAAGCAGCAGGGAAGGAAGAATGGACTGTGGGAAGGTAAGAATCAGAGACTGAAGAAGTGAGCAGGTAGACATGCTGCCCAGTGAAAGGCAGCACATTTCCTGCTGGCTCAAGGTATCCACATGCCTCTCCAGATTGCCAGCCTGTGAGTGCTATTGGCTTGGTCCTGAAGCCTGGTGATTGGCATAGGGAGTTCTTCGTCAAAGAATGTGCTATCTGGGAAAACTCCACACTCTGGAATTGAAGAGAAGGCTGAGCATGATTTGGTTGTGACCACAGAGCGTAGAACATGGTGGCTGCATGTACTGGGTGTGCCATCCAACCTAGGTAACACAAACAATAAGCAACCAGTAAGTGCATCAAGCCCTATGTGCTCAACAGAAAGAGTCATAAAGCACAATTAGCCTACTGTCTTTCCGTAATAAGCAGCATTTTTTCTCTGAGGGGTGGATTGGCATTACAGTGCTCACCTAGCAAATAATACCAATGACAATAAGCACAGTAATTTCACCCGTATAAGGTACACCCTTTGACTAAAATTTTGGTCCGAACCCAGAAGTGTGCCTTCTACCCCAGAGCACCTTATATATGGATAAAGTTCAGAAATTTGCCAACCCGGAAGTGTGAGCTCGTAGCAGCCCCGAGCCAAACCAAGCCTGCCCAGCCTCAAGCGGGGCCAGGGCCACTCCCTGCTGCAGCCCTGAGCGGGGCTGAGGCCACCCGGCCCTGAGCCAAGCCAGTAAACCCCGCGATCGCGCAATTCCGTTACTAATTTGTTACTTTTTTGCACACAGATCGTCACTGCAAAAGAAAAGTGCGCCTTATACTCCGGTGCACCTTATTTATGGACAAAGTTTGGAAATTTGCCGACACCCGGAAGTGCACCTTATACTCCAGTGCGCCTTATACTCGTGAAATTGCTGTCATTCTAATGACAAGTCTCACATTGGTGTTTTGGTTTAAGCATTAGTCCAGTTTCAGACCACTATTCCTAGAAGTCTTGATAAGGGTTTAGCATTCTATGAGATCTTGAGAGGGGAAAAAAAATGATAGAATCCCTAGGTTGTTCAAATCTGGTCCATTCTTTCAACTACTTGTCAAGTATATACGCTTTTGATTCTTCTGTTCTGTTAGTGCAAGGAAAGCCAAAGAGCAAGAATATTATTCATATTACTTAAGTGGAAGATATCCTATGGCAGGGGGCTTGGAACTAAATGATCTTTAAGGCCCCTTCCATTTTATAATTCTATTATTCTATGATTCAGCGTATGATACTTTCTCTTTAACTTTTTTTTTTCTGTGAAATTGGTGCATACCTGACAGTTGCTTGCTGTTGACACCTCATTTTTATCTCTGATGTGGTTTTGCAGTACATGCTAGGGCATCTAGTCTGTTCCAGCTCATTCATGTGTTATTTAATGCATGAATTTGAGGAAGTTCTGAGTAGCAGCTTATGTGAAGTAAAGGAGTAGTCTCAAGCCATTTACTCTTGACAGGTGTTAACATTAAAAAAGCCCCTCCCCATATTTGCCAGCTGGAAATCAGTCAAAAAAGCCTCATGGGGGAATGAGTCTGAACTTCCTTTTAGGTCAGGGTCTGTGTAGTTTGGTATGTCAAAACACTCTATGGATTGGAGCCACTAGTTGGGAAGAGCCTTCAGCAATTCTTTCTCAGAGATAAAAAAAGACTTAACTTTTAGAACAACCAGACAGACCTGTATCTTTCACTAAGCATTAGCACATAGAGATCAACATACCTTTACAAAACTTTTATGAACTGGAACAATGGATGCATTGAAATCATATCCAGAAAATTACTACTGGGGGAAAAATATATCTAGTAATAACAAATTTGTAAAGTGATTTAGAGAAATTATGTTGCAGATATGTGTGCGTTCTTGATGCTATTGTGTTTTAATATGATTGTGAACAATGTCAGGAACAGTAAGGGAGGTTAAAGATGCATCAACCTGCACGACACTAAATGTAGTTTGTCTTGAACTGCACTGGTTGTTGTCTCTTTTTGAGCATAGTTGTACAATGATTCCTCCTCTTTTTTTGACATGTTGCTAATCATTACCCAAGAGAGAAGTAAAAATACCAGAAATTGTTTCTAAATTAACTTTTACTTGAACAAATGATGACTTCTGCATTTTATACCAGCCTTTATTCATGAGGTAAATTTGTAAGTGATCGCTTTCTTTGACACTGTGTTAAGACAGCACAAGGAACAGAAAGTCAATGTTCTTGCAATCCCCATTAAACCAAAATTGTACCTAAAATACTGTCAAAACAAAATCTGAGCCTAATCCATTTTCCTTTTGAATCACTCACTGCACTCAATTTTTGCATAATCCTGACTTTCATTTCCATTTCCTTCAACTTCAGTTTCAGCCCATCACATGAGTAATGAGGAAGAGTGCAAAATCCTTTGCCCAAATTTTTTTAAGGTTTAGGGGTTTGTAATTTATTTTATCCTCAGGACAAATACTGTTAATAACTTGAGTGAAACCTCTGCATTATAGGGTAAGTTTTGTCCCAAATCCCAGAGAAACAAAAGGGTGGAGAGCTGAAAACCTTCAATTTGTCATTAAAGAAAAGGAACAATTCATCTCCATCTTCTCTGCTGTGATGGAAGCACACCACAGATCAAGTCTGGCTTGTAGACCACCCACTAGATTGCAGTAAATTAGCAGTACCCTTCCACTGAGTACTAAAAGCAGAACTAAATAAACATTTGTAAATTACATTATAAATAATCTCTTCACAACCTTTCTCCAGGTTAAGTGAAAGAGGGGTTTTATTTAGAAAACCCATGTGAGGAAGAAAGAATAAAAGTGTATTTAATGGCAGAACAGTGCATGTATATAGTGTGTACTTTCAAAACAGAAGTTAGAGTGGGAGATGTACCATGTTGTACACCTGGTTGATAGAGCTATTTTCAGGGTGGTCAATGAAGAATTCTGGACAACACTAGATTTGCCTATGAGGAAAAGGAAAAATCATAGGCAGAATATGGATTATTTGTCCAAAAATACATGGTGGTGGGAGGAGAGAGCCATTATAATCACATTCAATAGATCTACAAAAGGCCATAATGAAACCGCAAAATTATCTAAACATGGTTGGATTTGAAACCCTGCAGCACTGAAAGTTCCCTTGCCACCCAACCCCTATAAGAGAGCATTTGATATATTAAGAATAACATAGGGCTGAGGATCCTGTGGCCTGATTCTGCTTTTATTGTGGCCAATAATATTTTGCAATGAAATGCACCATTTTGGAAATAAATTAATGGCAGCATTATCAGACACACAAAACTTCCTTAAACTTCTTGTCCCTGAAGGCATCCCATGTAGGTAACTATGAAGCAGCAGAAAATGTGTTTCCTACCTCTCTACACACTCCTGTGGCTGTACTGGGCCACAGTGGGAAAGCCTTTCTAAGAAGATGAACCTGAATCACACACATGTGATGTTAGAGTGCTTTTCTCATAAATGCCTCTCCTAAGTCATATGAAGGTCCTGTTACTGAAAGAACAAGATTGGGACCAGGTAGTCCAAAATCTACCACATTTTTTTCCCCTGGGCCAAACAGCCTGGAGGCAAGGATTCCCCTCAAAACAATTTCCCTTTCACTGGTTCTAGTCTGGAGAGGACTACTCATGCAATTTACTTTAATCATCAGATTCTTAATTACTAAGTCAGGAGGCAATTTTACATGTGTAGTAAGTAGACAGAGAGGGCTACTCTGACAGGTGATGTAAGTATGTTCCACATGACTTCAGGCACTTAACTAAATCACCCTGATCAGTGGAAAAGTAGGCATTTCTTCTCCAGAAAGCATTGGATTGCAGGGTCTCAAAAGCTTTTTCTCAGAAGTGTTTCTCTCCCTCTCCCTCTCCTACAACTCCTTTCCTTTCTCCTCTCCTTTCTCCTCTCTCTCCTGCTCACCCCACCCCCAATTCCCCACTCTCACTTTGCTTGACTGAACAATGACTGTTCTGATTTAACTAACCCAGCTTAGTTAAATGCTTAAGTCAGATGAGACAAAACCAGGTCTAGCCCCCAAACTCAGAGATCTAAATGTAGATGCTGAAAGGAAACACTGTAAATACCTGCCAAACCAGCATGTAATAAACACCAGCTCCTCATGTAGTAAGGAAATGCCATTCTTTTATTGTCTTTGTCCATCTGCACAAACAAGTCTTCATAAATATTCTCAATTAATGTATTTATTGCCTACCCAAATTAGCAGCACTTCTGATGATTGAAATGTTTTAAGCAGCAGCTGAGCTCTTTGTACTGTGTGTTCCTTTTTAACAGATAGGCTATTGCTTTCTTACTGTTTTAAGCAAATAGAAGACTCAGTTGTGCTGTAAATATAAACAGAATTAATACCAGCAACACAGATCTTGAAAAGCTTTAAAACCAGACAGAGTGGCTAGCCACTGTTATGCAGTCCAAGAGGATAGTGGGATATGTGGCAATGTAAATTAGTGCTCAGCTGTGTGAAGCCCAGTTCCTCCCTCAGCCGATACTTTGGGGACCTACTATTGTTACCACTTGGACAGCAAATGTGAACTGTGTAGTTTGTCTAACTGATAGAATCAGACATCGAATCTGGGTGGTCAAATTTAAAATTTAGAAGCACAATGCTGCCTGATTATCTGTGAAGGCAAGTTGCAGCCAGTGGCAAGCCTTCAGAGATCTACCACAGTAACCAAGACCAGAATCCTTTACATAATATCCCATTAAAATAAAAAAAGCAGAGCACTAAGTTGAAAGCAGCACAAGAATGACAGTGTGCTGAGCTGAGTGATAAATTCATAACATACTTTGTCCTTAATGAAAACAAAGCTAGTTTGTGAAATAGTAGGGAAAAATGAAGAAATTCAAGGGGAAAAGGTTATATGTCTAGTTTTTTTGTTTCTGTGAAAGCATGTATGGTATGTTCTCAGGGTGACTACAAGAATCCAAGCGTGTTTTTAGCTGTGTGGCTCCAACATCACAAGCTCGTTCCACTTCAGAAGTTATAAAGCTGCTCCATCTTGTCAGGACTATTTTTGACTCATTTACATAAAGTCCATGGCTAGAATTTATGCTTTTCTCTAGATAATTCAAAAGACTCCTGTCACAGTGAAGTTAGCATCACAGGGATCTCCTGTACTAGGCTTGACTTCAGCACAATGCATGGATAGAGAGCTGTTGCCTGTGTCCTGAGACCTCCTGAGCCTGTCTCCTGAGGGATTAATGACTTATGACAATACCAGTGAAGATCCAATCCTTCTAACTTGGTAAGATTTGAAATAAATACTAATAATTTAGAAAAGCATTTGATTTTTGTCACAAAAGCTTAAGTATGCTGAGCATAGTTTCAATTGCTGCACCTTTACTGAGTTCCAGAGGTTTTTGAAGCACATCCAGAAGCTGAACCTGAGTGGCTACAGGGTTTGCCTCTATACACTCTTCACTCTTTCATATCCTCACATTAGTTATCCATATCTGTGTATCATGATATCACTTCATCCATCCTGTATTGCCATTTTCACATAATGTGGTGGTTTGTATTAACTTATTTTTTGGTAAAGAAGGAAAGGAGCTATGATACTTATGGCCAAATTAGCCCTAGAATATATCTTGCAGCAGACCAATAACGGAGGTCAGCTCTGAGCAAATCAATCTTTTGTCACTTCTGTCCTGCCTCACTACAAGTATATGTATGTACATTGGTTCATCCTGTGCATTGCTAAAGCTCTCTCCTTCTCAAGCCAAAACTAATAGACAAATTAATGGACAACAAAATCTGAATGCTTCAAAAATCATGTGAAGCATATGGTGCAAAAATTATGGGCAAAACTTCAACAAGAAAACAAAACCTCACTTTCACATGTTTTTTTCAAAGTTGAAACTTTGCTTTGCACTGCTGTTCCGCAGCCTTACATAGTTTATTCTTCCTAGAGGATTGCAAGCAGATCTGTGGGACAGTGGGAAAATCCTAAACAAGGAGGTTGTCTACACAGAGCAACTCACAGCCACCATAGACTTACCTTCCATGGGAAAATAATCTGTTGAAATAAAAAGCAATGTTAATCCTACTTTGAAAATGAAATAATTGCTGAAATTATAAACAATTCCACAGGGCAGAGTCACTCCAGACTCATTCAGTTGACCTTGCCACAGTAATGAATTAGTAGAGGCAAGGCCACTCTGGAGTCACAGCTGACAACCCAGTAAGCACCAAACCAAAAAAGCTACAAGATACTCCTGCTAACCTCATCATAATTTCCAAGGTAATACAGGGTAAAAGTGAAGAGAACAAGTCGTGGTAAGGCCCCACTCTATTGCTGCTTTCTGATGGAAAAAAAAAAAAAAAAGAAGGGTGAGGGAGAGCTTAAATAATTACCAGTATAGATCCTAAATGTCTGCCACAGCAGCACAGATTTTCTGACCCCCATCTTGCACTTTCACCATTTAAGCAAGCTTATTTGTTTAAAAGCTTCAAAAACATGATGCTTCAAGTATGTTTATTGGTAGGCAAGCTTCTATTTCTCTCTAGTAAAATTCCAAACTGAATAATTACAGCCTGTCTGCTTAAAACTCCCACCATAATTTCATTTGGCTCTAGTGTTCTAAACTATTGTGCAGCATTGCTATATGCTAAACAGCTTCCCTGTAAAAATAGGCAAAGCAATTACACATGCCAGCAAAAAGGCTCCCCAGTCAGATTTAAAGTTTGGAAAGCACTTTAGATTTTACCTGGGTGGAAGAGGAAGTCACCAAAAAAAGATGTGCTGTACGCTGAAACATCTGGATTTAAGTACACATGTACAGAACTTATCAAATACACTTATAGGGCATGGTCCACAGGAAAGCTATGTTTTAGGGAAAAAAAAAGGTCCACCACAATAAGTAAATTGTATTTTAATAGATGAGGGAAAATCAGAAAACCACACAGTTCTAACCATTTTCTCATTGTTTTCTCTACAAAGATTCATGGACAATGGTCTTTTTGGACTATCAGACCCCTACTCCCTTTGTAAGTGGTCTGTGAATTTCATACTCCTTACACATATTTGCAAGAAATTGTCTGCACTAACCTTTGTTGATAGGTGTCAAAATATTTGACAGCAAAAAGCCACAACACGTGTTGCAAATAGCAAAATGACCCGGTTTTGCAGATATTTTGCTTTTTATAGTACAGTGGGAATTCTATCAAATGAAACAGCCTCACTGCTTCTGTATGGCTTGTCAAGTTGAACAAGTGAACTGGATGTAAGTATCTGCACTGCTTTTATCAAGTTGTGAAATCGAGCAATAAAGTAAATTTTCTGATGAGAAGGTAGATTGTGGATGGTGTTTTGGTAGAGCACCAAAGAAGGAAAAGGGCTTCTCAATTACTCATCCTCAGGAGCCGAGACAGGAACTCTCACCCTGAGATTTTACTCTTGGCTACCTGCTCCCTTGACAATATCTGCTCACACCGTCCACACAATGGAGTCATTCTCTTTCAGCTGATGAACCCCGGGTATATCTATGTCAAACAGCAAAGTATTTTGATTGCAACACAGGCCTTTGAACTAAAGCTTCAGAGGAATGTTGGCACAGAACTAACAATGCCGAGCAATTAGCTTAAGTGCTCTCCCACTGAAATGTAATCACCATCTGAAATAACCCAGCTCCTACTTCAGAGAGCACAGAGAAGCTGATTTTGGTCGGAAGTCACCTGGCAGGGGTGCTGCAGAGCGGAGAGGCTGCAGAGGTGCCACATTTGCCCTCTGGTGCCCAGGTGTGAATGAGCCCTCCCGGCTGCGGGAGCATCCTAACGTGCTGGAGCGGGCGGGCATCTCTCGTGGACCCCCCTCCGAGTCAAAACAGGCCGAGAAATATCGTGCAAAACTGGTTTGCTCAGGCACCCTGCAGGTCTCCTGAGCCTGCAGGAATGTCAGCATTGGAGGTGGAAGGCGGGACTCCCAGGAGCACTGGCTCCCAAAGGATCACAGGAAGGAGGGTTCACAGCACCTGGGGCATCATATCTGGGTAACAAACTGGGGAGTGATCGGCCAGGGAACCCTTCACCACATTTTGTCACACTGCTTCCTTTCTCACACGCTCAAAACACTGTGTTAACCCGAGGCTGCTCTGCATACCAGCAAGCACGGGACATTTTCACATCTTACCAGACACTAGAAATGTACTGATATCTTCCTATACAGTCAGATGAAGTCTTTGGTAAGAAAAAGGTCTTGTAAAGGCTTTAGTGACCCAAGCTGACAAGTAAGGAGAAGGATTTTGTGTTACACTCTTGCAGTGTGCTTATGTCAGAAACTCACACATACAAGGTTCCTTCTCTATGCCGCCCAAAAATGAAGGTTGTTGGAGCATGCAAAAGACAAGCAAGTAGCAGGAATTCCTAAATAATAATAATAATAATGATAAATTCCTTTTTACCTGGGAAACTTCCCTGGTGATACATCTGAGAGCAAGATATGGCAGATAAGGGCAGAGTGGAAGGACGAAAGCAAGCCCTCCTGCAGCTGCCTCTGCTTTAGGGAAAAAGGCAGTCAGTACCATGCCCATAGCAGATGTGCACAAAGGCTGATGGAGCTGTTCCCAATCATCCTCACAATGTGAAATGGGGAATATGATAAACTGGACATAAGAGAGCAATAGCAATGCAAAGATCTTGATGATAAGCTAGAGTCAAATGCCTAAAAATGTCTTCCCACTTAAACACTGGAGGAGCTATATAGGAATCTGTGCTTTGCATAATACTGCCTCCCTGCTTTCTCTGAAGAGACCCATCCAGGTGATTCAGGTGCTCATCACACCCCAGGCATGCTGGTCTCCAGTCTATTCCCTCACACTGATGAGGAACTAAGAGTAATTTGAACATTCTTGACAGATGACTCTAATTCCATAACAACACCAATTCTGCAACCTCCCCAAAGCCAGTTCTGGTCTATAGAGAACATGATGCTAATAAGGCCAGGGCTGTAGATTCAATCCCCATACTGGCCATTCGCTATAGAGTTGGATTTAATGATCCTTTTGGGTCCCTTCCAACACAGGATATTCTGTAACTTCTATAACAAAAAGGAAGAGTGCAAATTTAAAAAAAAAAAAAATCCTTGCTATGTAACTGAGTCTTTCTGACAGCATGAAATGAACTAGTACTTGCCTTGTGCTCAGCAAAAATCTCACAATTCTTATTGCTCTTTTGTTTGTGAAATGATCTCCTGGTATCAATATATCATTAGACTCTTAGCATGCAATTACCTCTTAGCACTTAAAATCTTTTGTCAGTACCAGAAAGCAGTTCTTTCAGAGTTACACCCTTAACAATTTTTTCTAAACTAAGCATTTTTTTAGCTCCTCTCCAAACTTTCTTCAGTTATTTTCATTTAAAATGTAGGACACAAGCCAAACATGTTCCCTCAAACAAGGTCTCCTGATGTTCGAGAATAAAACACAATAGCATCAATATCTTCTTGCAATTGCCCACTTGTCAGTTCTGCTGCCTCTTGCCTCTTTCTGCCATGTGTTTGTCAGCTGTTTTGCTCTCTAAGCATGCCAGTTTGTCCTACTCATCACTGACCTTCCTTTTACCATTTTAAACCACTTCTACTGCTTACCAAAGTCATCCTGAATTTTGGTCTTGTCTTTCACAGCCTGTGAAAGGTTTGCATCTATATAGATTTTCTCCCTACCTTACCACTCACTGCTGTTGAAACCAGCACAGGAATAGAACCATTCTTGCCTCCTGGTTTGAGATGAAACCACTGGCAAATTCTCTGAATGCAGCTTTTTAACCTTCTGTGTAAGTCCATCTGAATCCTCTTTCCCTGGATTGTCAGTCACATGATTATCTACCAAAACTTATTCTAAAATCACGATATAATATACTGATTCTACTCTTTCCTCTTATCCTCTAAGCCTGTCAAGAAAGGAAGTCTGATTGATTTGACATTATGCAAGTGTAGATAAATGCATGTTAGCTCTTTCTTACAGACTTAAGGGTCTGAAATTATTAATAATTTGGTTTGATATCTTTCTTTCTTCACTGTCCCTAACTTTTCTCTTTTTTTCATAGTCAATAATTTGTGGTCACAGCTAGATTTCTTTTCAGCTGTGCAGACAAAGAAAATTACTGAATATTTCAGTCATCTCCCTATTTTGTCCATTAGTTGCTTAGTTCCCCATAAATAATGGAACTGCATCTTCTCTAATCATTCCCTTACTTCTAACATAAGGTTATTGATTAATAAAGCTGTGGTTGCATAACAGTCTTTCCAGGGTGATAAATGCTCTGCATTTCCCAGCATTCTATAAAATTTTAAATTGCTCTAAGCAGAATTTTTTTGCCATTCTGTATTCATCTTGTAGTTCAGCTGAACTTACTATTTTTCTTGAGTTTGCTTATGAGAATGTCATGTGAGGTTGTGTGAAAATGTATAATAAAACCAAGCTAGTGTACAGCTTCAGTAGCTCCTTCTTTAAAGAAATTTTTCTATCCTGCTCTGCAATGAAAACCCACAGTGTTCAATTGCTGGTGCACACATAAAATGAAATGCCCAAAAAGAAGACAGAGCTTTAAAGTGATCCTAGCCAGACCTGTGAGGACCCCTACGTGACAGTGCTGTCCATAGCTTCCTCATCTTACTGAACATGAAATGCAGGTGCTCACAGCCTTTGCTTTCCTCAATGCTTCTAAAAATAAAATTCTGTTTTTTAAGCTGGATGTAAATAGAGGTAAGGAACTCCCATCAAATTAAGACAGAGGCTATTAGAGAGAGGTGCAGCAAAATTAGGCTGCAACCTTGTGACTCTACCAATAAACCTACCTGCCAGCAGCTCTGCAGTGCAGATCCAGCATCACAAAATGTGCTGTTATACATCAGAATATGTCCCATCTGGTCCTGTGCAGTGAGTGCAGAGCCTCAGGCATGAATGTATCTGTTCATGTGGATATCTGGGGCCAGTCCTGTTTAACATCTTCACTGATTAGCTGGATGGGGATATGGAGTGCAGCTTCAGTAAATTTAAAGATGATGCTAAGTTGAGTGGAAGTGTTGATTTGCTCAAGTGTAGGAAGACTCTACAGAGAGAGCTGGACAGACTCAATCAATGGGCTAAGGACAAATATATAAGGAAAGGTGAAGTGCTGGATACTGCATTTGAGTTGCAGCAACCCCATAGAGTCCTACAGGTGAGGGGGAGTGACTTGAGAGCTGTTCAGTAGAAAGGGACTTGGGGCTGCTGGTTGACAGCCAGCTCAGTATGAGTCAGCAGGTAGCCAAGAAAGCCAATGACATCTTGGCCCTTATCAAGAGTAGCATAGCCAGCAGGACTACAGAAGTGATCATCCCCCTGTTCTCAGCACTGGTGAGGCCTCACCGCTAGTGCTGTGCCCAGTTCTGGGCCCTCACTTTACAAAGGACATTGAGGTACCGGAGTGTGTCCAGCAAAGGGCAGCAAAGCTCATTAAAGGTCTAGAAATATCTTAAGAGGAGCAGCTGAGGGAGCTGGGTTTGTTTAGTCCCAAGGAGGCTCAGGGAGGAGCTCATCACTTTCTACAACTCTCTGAAAAAGGCTGTGGTGAGATGGGGACCAGTCTTCTCTACTGGGCTTGCAGTGAGAGGACCAGAGGAAATGGCTTTAAGCTGAGACAGGGGAGATTCAGAATGGATAACAGAAAAAATGTTTTCACTGTTCAGATGGTCATGCATTGGAATAGGTTGCTTAGGGAGGTGGTGGAGCCACCATCCCTGAAAGTGTTTGAGGCACCCGGATGTGATGTTGGGTGATGCTTTAGTGCTTTAGGGATTACAGTGGTAGTGCTGGGTTGATAGTTGGTCTGGATGGTCTCAAGCCTTGGTGATTCTATGATGATTCTGTGATATTTGTACTCTTCTACTGTAGTGTTTTCCACAATGACACTGGGTTAAGGTAGCAGCTGGGAAACTGAGGCACAAGGGAAAATGAAGTATGTCCACCGCCACACTGGCTGAGACCAAGTGGGCAGGCACTGCAGTCTGGCCTCACAGTGCAGTCAGCCAGCCCTTCCCCAAATGGCCCACATAGTTTCAGTACTTGCTTTATTCTCTGTTGGTGTCCAGTGGTTAATTTGGAAGGTTACTTGTGCCATGACCAGCTCCTTAACTCTATCAGGTCAGTGCTCACATCTTTCCTCCATAGCCTAAATACTAAGTTCTGTTGTATGAAACAGTCCTTAAAACTTGGTACATTTGAAACTGCCTGCAGTTGTTTTCATTTTCCATTCCTCCTGGTTTCTCTGCTCTTCCTAATAATTTTGCTTTATTATTTTTCCAGTCTATATGGGTCCCTCCAATTGAATAATTATCCTGTTTTTGTCCTGTGAGTTGTCTTCAAAATCACTCTGAATTTCACCCTGACAAAAAAAACAATTCTCTTTTCTTCTCTTTCATGTGCTTCTGTCCTCTACTTTACCTTGTGTTTATTTGCCTTGACTTACTTTCTTTTAACATTTCAAGCTCCACAAGCAAGGGCATTGCCAAGATGTGCAAAATGTATCATCATTCTATGAAGCCATGTAAGAAATAGGAATATAAAAAGAAGGCTGTTTTTACAATCAAAATATGCACATATTCTTAATGGTTTCCTATAAAAGAGAAACAAATTGATTTATGCAAGACCTTGTACCAGCACCTAACTGGTTCATCTTTTCCTTCTCCCAGCTAAGCAGGCAGTAAACAGACATGGGAACTGCTTTTTTTCAGAGGCAATGCCTTCAGGAGGCAGAGATCTGCACTAACTGACATATGACTTGGCTGAAAACCAACACAAGAGATATGCTGTTTTCAATTATGCTATTTTATTTCACTTTATTGTTATCAATGCTAATCTTTGGAGAAGCAAGGGAACAGTTGCTGCCTGCTCCACTTTGTTTGCCCAGTCATTCCACACAATCCCCTTGCAGGATATTTTTCATGCAGAGACCCCACAGCAGATCTGCTTCCAACATTTTACTTGGAAAAGTTACTTTTAATACAAAGAGTACATTAATCCCACCATGGATTAATTGATTTTGAAGCTATCTTTTGAGAGTGACATTTATTAAGACTAACCCTTGGGCCATTTTTCCCAATATGCACTTTTAAGCACCAAAACCAAGTGGGATTGTCTTCTTACCAATAAATTTATGTCAACTGAACAAAGAGGACTTGCAATTCTGGTAAGTGAAAACTTTCTGGTGGACTGGCCATCTGCATATTTTCAATGCCAGTGTATCTCAAATATCTGCATAAACAAATCACAATTATTTTCCCTGTAGAATAATTTATTTAATTTTTTTAATCAAACAATGCTTCAGCACTTACTTCAACCTAGATGATCCTTAATTTAGTTTCTAGGAGATAGTCCTTGAAATAGTGGTTGTCTGAAGTGGTAGAATTATCACATACTTTAAATGTCAGTTCTGCTGAAATTGTGCAATTAGATCATGAGTGATGTGGCTTTCTAAAAACCAAGTCTAAAATTTAACCCTAAAACTGTCTTAGTCCAAGAATTCCACACTAATGGAAAACACTGTGGAAGGATAAATAATGCCCTGCATAATGCACATGTAATTGAACACTACAAAATTAACTTTAAAGGGACATAGGAAGTACCATTTGGAGTTGCAGAAAGTTTTGTTCTAAATTTCACAGTATGGGCTATTCATCTGTTAAGCAAACAAAAATGTCTCCAGGCAGAGAATTCAAGTTCAAGTCCCTGGTATTTCTCAACAACAATCAGATGAAGCAAAACATTAAAGGCAGATCTGCAAATCTTCCTGTGAAATGCACAGGAATTAAAAAGCCTATTTGCCTGAAGGAATATTAAGTGAAAAAGCAACTGCAAGTCACACTACAAAACAATTGGAGCTGCAATCATGTGCTGTTTAACTGCCTGTTTGAGAGCCTTGTTCACTCACAAGCCCGTTTTCTGGTATCCTAAGTGCTAGGTCAAAAACACTGAAGCCACAGAATGCAAATGTCTGGATCAGAGTAAAGTTATTCAGCAGGCGGCTCAAATCAACTTGGAAAAAACAGTGGCTTTGTACCAGTAGATACTGTAAGCCAGATATTATCTTTTCATGCTGCAGTCTCTTGTTTTCCCACTGCTGCCCTTAAGCATTTTACCCATTTTTTCTGTCCCTTCCTTCTCACTTCACCAAAAGGCCATTTTCCACATTTGATTATTGTTTTATTTAAAATCAAATTTAGGATAAGTCTCTTGTCTCCTTGGATATTTACTAGAACTGGAACATTCATGTGAAATATGCAGCATGTCACACCTGCAAATTTTGATTTTGTAAGGCTTGCCTTTGTTAGTCTGTGTAAAGAACTGTAAAGCTCAGCACTTGATGGGAAAACCCAGCTCCATCAACTTCATTAGCCACAGCCATAGGTTTTTGTCTTGTTGCCAGCTATGATATTGCTATTTGCATACAGCTTCTGCCCATCACAGTCCAGTTTGAAGTCAGGTGGGAGTATTGGATTTCACAGATTTCTAGGGAAGAAGAAATTATGATAATGCACAATGGTGGGAAGGCACAATGGTGAAAATGCAGTGGTCATGGGAAGTCCAGCAAGCCATGTTGGTGAGCACATGCAGAGCAGAGCAAAGCAGCGAGTAAAGACAAGTGAGCCAACAGCATTTCCATCCTTCCTTGCTGTCACAGCCTTGACTGAATCCTAGCAGGACAAAGGCTAATTATAATTTCTATAATTTTTTTATGTTGTTTGCAGAGCATCTTGGCTTCACCATCATGAAAAGGCAGTTTGCCACCACAGGAGAGCTGCTGTGCACTACAGGAGAGCATGTGCCCAACAGATGAAGTTGCACTTCTGCTCAACACCTTTACATTTCAGCAACACATCTAAGATGATTCCACAAGCAAGAGCCAAAGCTGGCAAAGTCTGGCAGGAGTCCTGCTAAGAAGCTCTCACTATGTGTCCTTTACGCCTTTTTTTTTTTTAAATCTGTGTTGGGTCTTAAGCACATTAAACAGCCGTTCTCCTCCAGACCCCAGCCTGTACCACTTTCCTGCCAAGGTGTCCCTGAGCAGGATGCCGATGCTCCTTCCTTACAGCCACCTGAGCTGGCCCCTCAGCCATATGAGAATATGCAAGACTAGAGAAGACAGAAAGTACCCTGCATCTGTTCTGTTTTGCCAAGATCCTTAGTAGTGTCCAAACTACCAAGTAAGGCTGAATGCTGGTATTTCGAGAGTTTTGCATGTTTTAGACACAACAGTTGGCCCCTTAATATATGTTTGGGCTGCAGCACAATTTAATAACAGAAATGCTGTGATTATCCTCTCATGATCTTTAGAATTCAGTAGTGAATCAAACTATTTGAACTTTTTCTCCTGGTCTGTGAAGAGATGATGACTCCAGGTACATGAAATTATAGATTACCATTCATTTCTAAACCTACAGTAGATTTTTTGTGAAAATCACAGCTCTAAAATGAAAAGCAAAATATTTTAGCCCATCCATGTTTTCAACTTTCTAAAGTAATGTTTTGGCATTAGAACATAATAGGCTTTGGGACTGTTAACTACATTTGCAAAGAAATGTGAAATATAACAGCTACCACAACCATGTCAACTCAGCCACACTGTACACATATAACTCCTGTCATCATGAATGGGTGCAAAAAGAAAGACCTGATCTCATTTCCAGCAGGCTAGGTGGCTGATGCGGCCCATGGCAGCCAAGCAGCTGAAGCACCAAGGCCTCTGGAGCAGTCCTGGACTGATTTTTACTTTCTCATTAGGGCACACAAAGACAGAAACGTTGCACATGAGCAACTGTTTAAAAAATGCAGTTGCTAATGGTGATCTAAGGCAGGAATCTGTGGCACAGCTTGGACCTGAAATTCAGCCTGTTGAGCTGTATGCATGGGCAGATTACTAAAACGTGTGCCATCAAAGATATTTTTTTTTTCATTTTTATTTTTATTTGTTAATTTCCTCAGATCTTTGCATTTTGATTCACAATATTTATATTGTAATCCTGAAGCCCTGATAGTTTAATAACAACATAAATTAATCACTGAGTTTTTCTATCTATCCAATCTGAAACAAATAAAAACCTATCTGAACAAATAATCTCTCAAGCATTAAACTAAACACAATAGAAATAGAAGGAAATACCTTGGAACTACTGCATAAGCTCTGTTTTTACTGAAGCTAGTGATGTTTATAATGAGTAGATTTTCTTTTAAAAGTACTAAAAAACATATGAAGGATTGCTCAGACTAATTTCAAAAGGTCTAAAATTACAAAGACTACAGAAGCAAGCAGGATTAGAAGCTGGTCTTCAAAAAAAAAAAAAAAAAAAACTACCAAAAAACAAAAGGTTCCAAACAAATCTAATAGAAATGAGGCCTTCTTGTTGTTGACCTGGAGCTTCACAGATTTTTCCTCTTGCTGTCATTGTACAATGCTTTATTTGGAGAAAAAAAGAGTGAGGGCAGGAGGGATAGAGAAGTGGGTGGGTGGAAACTTTAATGAAAAGATTGACAGTACTTCTTGGAACTGGCACTTGTGCATCCTCACTGAAGTGAGTTTGTCCTACAAATGACAACATAACTTCGTAAACGTTTGTTATCCACTAAACTACAATACTCAGAAAATTAACCTCACTGCCATATTGTTTTATGTTAGAAGAGCTCTGCATGAGCTGAATTCTCTTTCTGAGCTTGATTTCATCTTATAGTCTATAGAATTAGAGAATCATTTCGGTTGGAAAACACAACTAGGATGAAGTCTAACCCTTAAACCAGCACTTCCAAGTCCACCACTAAACCATGTCCCTAAACTTCACATCTGTGCTTCTTACGAAGACCTTAATGATGATTTGACCACTTCCCTGGACAGCCTGTTCCAATGCTTGACAACCCTTTCTGTGAAGAAGTTTTTTCTAATATCCAACTTAACTCTCTCCTGGTGTAGCTTGAGGTCATTTCCCCTTATCCTATCACTTGTTACTTAGGAGAAAAGACTGACCCCCACCTCATCACAACCTCTTCCCAGGTAGTTGCAGAGTGCAATGATGTCTCCCTTGAGCCTTCTTTTCTCTTAAGTTAAACAACCTCAGCTCCCTCAGCTGCTCTTCACAAGACTTATGCTCTACACCCTATGTATTACTGTGTGAAAGCATGTAAGAATGTCTGACTTGATATATAACTTCTGCAGCTAGTCAGATATTAGCTGGAATCTGCCTGCCTTGGGGGAGTGGTTGTAGTTTAATTTTGCTGCTTCCAATAGCTTGAATTCAGCCCAGGGCTTAGAGACTGATATAAATGCCATTGAATACTCACTCTCTCAGAACCTGGAGAAGGCAACATGTTTTAGGTTCAAACTAAGCACAACTCCAGTCCAGCTTTCCTGTATCCAGAGGGAAGGTGCTCACTTGATGAGGATGCTCACATAAAATATTGGTTCAGGACGACTGCCTCTAAAATCACTGAAACTGATTACTATCCTCTGAGAGTAATCACATCTTTCTATGAAATGAGCAGATTTCATTCTAGCTCCTAACAGGTAGATACCAAAGTGATAAGAGAGGACACTGAAATGCCCTCTCAGCCCTATGCGCAAAGCTTGCATGATGAAACTGGGATTGACAGGACAAGGTGGTATGAAGTAGTTTAAAAAAGGGTTGAGCCAGTTCAAACAGTAGGTAAAAAAGTGTTCCTTCACAAGGTTCCAAGTGCATCTTCTTCTCATCACTTTAAATCTGTTTGTAAGATAGTGACTGGGTGATAATGAATGCTATCCCCTTACTGGGCTTGCTGAATATATTGATTAATTGTGCACAACACTTTGAAGATAAAGCACTGTGCTGTTAATAAACAAAGTCGAATGATTCTCTCCTAGTTTTTTTAGCACTTCTTTTACTTTGCTCGAGGTGTAAATACCTTACTGCAGCTACAGGCAGGCAGGCTGGCCAGCTGCATGGGCCACATGCTGATTTCAGCTGAAGGCTTTCACATCAATTGTTCTGTGGCTGTTCCCCTCCATTGCCAGCATACCTGGCTATCTCCTGTTGCTGTATCCTTGCTTGCTTGTTCAGGGGCAGGATAAGGGAATTTACATGATTTCTGGTGAAAAGGGCCCTTCATTTGCAGCAGACTGCCATTTCACTCTGCCTAATACACAAAGAAAGCAGCCAACAGGAGCACAACTGCTTTCATTGCCTGCTAAGGGTCTTTGAGTTGAAAAAAATTACATAACGAAAAGGAACACTAGTTTCCTCTTCACTCTCCTCACCCTGCCTCAGAGTAATGCTAAGGGGACAATTTTCTGTGAGGAAAGAAAGAACTTTTCCCAGTCACAGGAGTGTGACAGAGAAGGCTGGGAAATCAGCTGTTAACACAGATTGATATGTTTTTCACACCTAAAAAGAACTTTTGTTTAGTTTTCTCTCTTGGACTCCTGCAGCACATGTTTTGAAAAGACAATGAATATTGCTTTCACATGAAATTGCAGGCATGCACCACTTTAAAGCTATTCAGAATCAGGCAAAGTACCACAGGAAAACAAAGAAGAAATGTGATTACTTAGCTGCTAACAGCAGCTGTCAGTGAGAATTAAACCTTCTGTAAGGCATCCATGTCAACCTCACCTGGGTTAAGAGAGCTGCTCCATTAGGTGATAGAAACACCAAGCTTGTGGGAACTGACCCTGCCAACGATTATACATGAATTTGGGGAGCTAACAATGGGCTGCAAATGTGCTCGTGAGAGCAAGGCTCCTCTATCAGCCACCCCACAGACCAAGGCTGCAGAAGTTCTCAGTGGGTCACGTATCTCAAACATTCCGAGAGAAACAAGATTTTGGCTATAGGTTGATGTGGCTGTGAATACTCAAAGCAACTAAAAATGAAGCAAATCATCTTCACTTCATGTGATGCACACAACAGTATTTTGACACAAAATTGTTAAAATCAGTCATCTCTGCAGCTAATCAATCCTATGGCTATTTTTCGGTGCCTAAAATCGTGACAGCAACTATATGAACCCTTTTCCATACCTGGAGCATACCTAAATCTCTCTTCTGTTTCAATCCCTTCACACTTACTAAGCTCACTGCCATAACATCTTTCCTTTATGACACCAATTTGGCTACTTCTACCTCTATACATTTTTTAAAATAAAATTTCTAGGATATCAATATTTTAAAAATCTCAACCTCATGGTTCCAAATTTGCTGTGGGGGAAGAGATAAAAATCCAAACCACCAGTTCATAAACCTTATTTTCTTAGGAAAACATGGAAAAATAAGAATGTTTGTCAAACTGCAAAAACTGCTAAAGGATTGAGGAGCAGACATAGTAAATGAAGCTATTTTTTTCTACCCTTCTTTGCCAAACTAGATTTAAATGTGTTCTAGAGCAATACTTATCACAAGCCTGTAATACAGCACTGTGATTCATGGCAGAAGCCATTTTGAATAAGATGCTATTAACACACAGAAGTCATCTGTCTGTTGCAATTCCATCAAACTATTCCATTCTGAGGTCAAAAATGTTTTTCCCCTATCCATCTGCTACAGTTTTGGAGATTCATTGAATAAAGAAGACAAAAATTCTAAATACTGAGCAAATCTATTTTAAGAAGTATATTTATCACAAATCTAATGTGTTGGTTGACTAATAACACACATGTGTGCACTGCACTTGCCAAAAAACATCAACATTTCCAAATAGTTACCGCATTTACAATTAAAATAATGTATTTGCCAAATGTTTGGTTGTTTTTCTTTGTTTTATTCAAATGATGATTTCTGTTCTGTTCCAAGTGCAGAACAAAATTTCCTGGGTATCAGAAGCAAAACATTAGAGAGAGATTCTAATGTCTGATAGAGCCTCATTCAGCTCTCAGCTGTACAATATTGCTTAGATTGTATCAGACTTGTCATTGTTGTAGGAGGCCTAAGAGCATCCTAACAAGGAAAACTGAAATGAGGCTTTAAATTTTGCCTCTTACAAGTCTCTTGCTTGTCAGTTGCAATTGTCCAGCCATTTCTCATGTTGCTTGATTTCTGGCTTGTGCTGCCCCTCCTGCTGCCTCCGTCCTTCTGTAAGCAATGGAGGCAGGAGAGGTGGGTGGCAGCAGGAGCTCACACTCACAGCACTCTCAGGCCCCATGCTAACTGCTGTGCAGAAAGCTTAATATGTGAATGTTCCTACTGCCTTATTGACTTCTGCTCTGAGGTTGGGCCAGGGAATGGAATCTTACAGAAAAATAGAAAAACAGATGATCAAAGAAGGAAATTGCATTGCCTCTTTTTAACAATCTCATTCTTAAGCCTCCCACCTACTTCAAGTACAGACAGCTGCAGCTTCAGTGGGATGTACAAACTGAAAGTCAAGTATTGTTAAAACCACAGATCTCAGAAGAGAAAACACAAATTAAGAACCTAGTGATTGCTTCCCTTGACTTTTTTCCCCTCTAACAGCAAAAAGGGATGTTGAGGCTTACCCAGTGGTTGATCTAGTGGTCTACTGCCGGCATGTTCCATTCTCTCATCCCATTCCAATCTCATTCCAATATGCCACTGTTAGCATCATCTTGGCAAGGTGGTAAACCAGCTCAGGGAGCAATATCATCAGGCATTCTGGAAGCAGAAAATATAGGTCTCTTCTTCTTGTTGTTTTCTGATTGTTGGCTCCCAAAAGAGGCTTATTTTATGGGGTCAGATATGTTCCAAACTAGACCAAGAGGCTGGGGAATTATTTGGCCAGGATCAGGGAAGGGGATGAAAACCATCCATCATTGAAGAGACCCTTAAACCAGCTTAGATACAATGTGAAACCCCTCTTAAAGAAATTAATTATCAAGGACATGTTACAAGGGGAAGGACAGTAAAACAGAGGGACTAGGTGTTCATTAATCATCATTTGCTACTTTCAGCATTCATTTCCTTACCTCCATGTATCACACACACTGAGAGAACTGTTTGGGAGAGGTGCCAAAGGCAGCAGAAATGTAGAGTGAATATTTGGAAGACAGGAGTTCCCAGTTTCAAGCTCCAGCTGCTGCTTTAGTACGCCTCTAGATGAACAATCTCCAGACTCAATCTCCCCTTGCTCAGGCTCCAAGCTGTTAAGTGAGAGATGGCTGCCCCAGGAGTCACATCACTGAGTTAGGGTTGCATTGATGGTATTTTAGTTTGGGCACTGGGAAACTATGCAGGACTTGGCTAAATTCCAGCATGCAAAAGGAGTATACCTTTTGGTCTAGTTAGATCTCTGTGTTTGGCTCTTTTCTCTAATGGCAGTGAAGTTTATCCTCCTGGACACTTATTTTGCTAGCTAATTTAAGTCATATTTTATTACTTTTATATTATTTTCTTCCTCAGCCAGCTAAAAAAGGATGCTGTATGCAAACCAAAACAAACCCAGCAAGACTAAATAATATCTTTGGGGTACTATAACACTGGATAGGTCATCTAATCCTTGCAGACCTTACCTCCACTGGAAGCATTGCATACTTAATAAGCAAACCCATCTACTGACAGGATCCAAGCTCACCCTACCAGCATGGTTCAATTCTTCTCCATTTCAGTGCACCATTTTCCCAAGGCCCTTTTAGCTCAGAAGTCCAAGTTTCATATAATAGCAGTACAACTTGCAGAGCAACTGAGGCAATCTTTTCACTGTATTCTCCACTGGGAAGGGCTCAGCTGAAGAATCAGAGCCATTGTTGAGAACTGCACTTCAGAGAAGAAGCTGCCCAGTTACATAAGCCCAGAAAATAATCAGAGATCTAGACAATTCTTTCTACATGAGAAGTTTGAATTAATAGTAGAGGAGAAGTGTAAAGAATGAAGGCTTAGAGAAGGTATAATCATAATTTTCAAATACATAAAGGGTTTTTGTGAAGAGACAAGAACAACCTACCTGCTTTAACATCATTGTTAACCTAAGGGAAAAACTGTTTCATCTGTAGTAAGGAAGATTCAGATGGGATATTAGGATTACAATCACATTTGAGAGGCAGACAGATGGCCTGCAAAATGTTCAGACCTCCATCAATGGAGATTTTAAGGAGAACATAGAATCACAGAATTATGGAATAATTTGGGTTGGAAGGCACCTTGTAAAGCTCTTTTAGTCCGACTCCCTGTAGAGAGCAGGGACATCTACAACTAGATCAGATTGCTGAGAGCCCTGTCCAGCTTGACCTTTAGTATTTACAGTGATGGGGCATTGACCACCTCTCTGGGTAGCCTGTACCAGTGTTTCACCATCCTTATTGTAAGAAATTATCTTCTAGCTACTCTAAACCTACCCTCTTTTAGTTTATAATCCTTACCTCTTGTTCGATTGTAACAAGCCCAGTTAAAATGTTTCTCCCCATCTTTCTTACAGGCCTCCTTCAGGTACTGAAAGGCTGCAATGTCACCCTGGAGCCAGGCTGAACAACCCCAGCTTTCCTCATGGGAAAGGTGCTCCAGCCCTCTGATCAACTCCATGGTCCTCCTCTGGACAAAAAAGCCAAAATTTACCTATGGGTGTATGTGATTCTGCTCCAAGTCAGGGCTGTGTTCTAAATGCCTCAGAGATCCTTTCCAGCAGCCTGGGTCTGTGAACCTCCATGTGTGAGGTCACACAGTAGATGTGGTCCCAGGAGAAAAACCACAAGTTGCAGAGAGCCTTCTGCATCCAGTGGTGACTCTGTGTGACAAGTCTTGGGAGGAGGCACCACTCTGGATGAGGAACTTTCTTGAAGGAAATAAGCATTCAGAGCTATCAAAAGGTCACCAAAATCCTGATTTGCCTGGGCCACTGTGCAGGATAGTTCCTGAGTTGATCGGATGTGGCTGAATTTTGTTCAGCTCTCACAAATTTTGTACCAGGCTTTGCTATCTGCTTTCTCAGGGGAGCACAGTTTATGCAAGAATTGCTAGAATGAAACATAGCTGCAGCCTCAACTATTAATCGCTTTGGAAATGAAACCCCAGGCTTTCTGACACTGCATACAGGAAAGGAGTACAAGCACAGACTTGATGCATATACATGTACACATACACACACAAAACAGAGCCTTTGGAAAACTGAGCATCTGTGTTTTGTACTTGCAGAAAACTATACAAATCCTTGCACTTCAGATTACATGAGTTCCAGTTATGTGATGTGCCTGTGATAAACACAGGGTTTATTACAGCCTGAGTTGTTGTCCACAAGAAAAAAAATTAATCTTCTAATAAATTAAAGCATGAAAAAACAGGCATTTTTAAGAGTGATGTAAAGAGGACACTGAGATTTTGCAGTATACTGGTGAACTAGAGCTGTTTACTGCAGACAAAAGACAGCAACTGCACTTTGGCTAGTCCTTTGTTGCTTCTCTCTGAGGACAAACACCACTTTATTCTGGCTTGAGTCCAAGTGAACCAACCTTTTTCATCAAGAACATTTTTAGATACTCTGACAGAGTGGTAAAGGCACTCCAAATGTGATTAATGGCAATGCAAGATCACACCAAAGGTTAATGCTTTTTCAGCTGTTTGCCATTGTTCTTAAACCAGAGATTTGGATGCATAGTGGCCACCTATTTCACCTACTCATGCAGGGCAGTTTTCATGGGGCAGATGAAGATTGCACTGGAGTTCTGGTAGGCAAATGTAACAGAGATGTGCAGGGTAAAAGTTTATTATCCATCTTGATGCTGTTATCTAACCAAAACCCACCGAGTTAGATAGCCCAGGCCTCAGTACAAACCTCATGATTTATGTATGCCAAAAGCTGCTTTCAAATACATTCATCCTTTTACCATCTCCCATGGGCATCAAAACATCCACTGTGTCTAGCAGGATGCCATGTATTTATTTTCCATGTTGCTCACGAGGAAAAGCTGCTTTAGCAAACCCACATGGGGTGGCAAGCAGTGTTAAGGAACAGAAGTTTCCTGTTCATTACCCCATTCCGTCTCGTCCCTTTGGCAGAAGCAGGTAAGATGTGATTTTTCTACCAATTTCATTGACATGAAAATAACCACTCTTAGAAACAGGGCATCAGGGCTAATGAGCTAGAAATGTACAAGAACAAAAAAATTGCTCAACACCTTCAAGTGTGGACACTGAAATGGAGTCATTTGACATGCTGAGCTACAACAATGGCACATGATTTATTGATTAGTTGCCATTACATGAGGGAAGCTCGACAAGTCGTTTAAAATACACGTATTATCTTGGAAATCTTCCTTTGAATAAAAAGGTAAAATACAGCTTCTCTGGCTGTAGTCAATACTTTAATTTTCCTTGTTAACTGAAGTGTCATTTGATGAATTCTGAAAGGTCTAAATATTTTACAATGACAAATGCTTCTTTAATGCTGTTGTATACCATCCTAAGCTCCAACTACTTAAGCTGCATTCTGAACTACTATAGTTCAGGCACACTTCGATAGTATAAACATAAAATTTCTGCAATATATATTTGGAAAATACTAATCATGCACTATCTGAGGTTACTGATGTAAAAAGATGCATTATTTCCAGCACAGAAGAGGTAAATCTGATTTTCCACTTTTGAACAGAACTCTATAATCATGAACTCTTATTTGTAATTGTCTTCCCATAGCCTGCATCTCCATAATAAAATGAATTAAAATATTAGTAGATAATTATATTATTTTTATATAAATAAATATTTTTTTCTACAATATAAATATATTTATAGAAGCATACATGGAGCTAGCTGATCCCAATTCTTCAACCAGTTGAGGAATTACTAATACCACCACCAAATATAAGTATATTGGCTGTGGTTAAAATGAATGGCAGAGCAATGGTTTCAGTGTTTTGCTAGGCAGCATGTTGGACATGCTGGTTTTTCTGGTTTTTATACATAGAGATGTGTGTGCATATGTGTTTGTGAAGGGCTTATTTAAACAACAAAACAAGAAGGAAAGGGTAGAGCCAAATGTTTGTTGACAATATTTTACACTAATTTTCATTTTACCTCCATCTTGAAACACCACTAAACTTCCCGATGAAAATTCTTATAAATTTTCATTCTTATAAATTTTTTTTAAATTAAATTCCTCAAAAAAATCAAGATAGCTTTAAAAATGCAAGCATTGCTTATATGAATCTCTTCATTAACTAAGGATCTCTTAACCAGGCTCACACACCAGGTTGCACAACCAGGGCAATGTCAGAACATCAAGTCTTGACTGCAAGGGTTGCTACTCGTAATAGTTATGCATATGCATATAGGTATTGCACACATCCATATGAGGCTTTCTGTAGATTCCACATAGAAATTGTATCCAGAGCCTGCTGGTTTTTTCTCTCATACCTTTGTGCAGCTATTTATATCTGTAAAGAGTACATGCAAAACCGAGCAAAAGAAAAACTGGGTAGTATTTTGCACAGGAGTAAACAGATGTATCAAGTGAGGGTTGGTTAGGAAATACTTTCTCTGTGTGGATCAAATGTTTTCTAGCATCAAAGGAAAAAAAGGAAGGGAATTGGACAGTTAACCCTAGGTTATTTCACCCCTAAACATTTTTTTTTCTGGATTGTTGGAAAATGGACACTGAGAAATCCATCAAGAAAAGAACAACCCCAGACATATACAAATTGATCTGCCATGTGAGCTTGGTGCAAAGGGCATGAAAATCAGGATGTGCACAGTGACATTTCACAAATCTAATAATAACACCTTAGATTTATCTGGTACTTTTTATACAGAAAAAGTGGATCCCAGGGTGATTTATGGACTGTAAAAATATAAATATGTATATTTGGGTCATTTCAGTCACTAGCAGAAGATGATGCAGTGCCCTATCCAAACCAGAGACATCAAAAGGAGAGTGAAAAATCCTTACAGATGCTTTGTTTATATCTTTGCCATGAGGCTAAACCCATCCCGGTAGTATCCCACTTCTTGTGGTTTTTGCTTTCCCATTATTGATAAAAATTTCTTATAAAGGATGGTGGCAGCAGTAGTGGTAGGTCAGGCTGAACCTCAATGGTTGCCCAGTACAGCTGATGAATTGCTGCTTAATGAAGAATAATATTTTTTCCCCTTCTTCCCCCTCCCCACCCTTCAGAAAAGAGTTGAGATATGGGACATCCCCAAGCATGTAAGGATGTAAGGAGGTTGATCAGACATGTAGACATACAGACAATCAAAAAATCTGCACACAGAATGTGTAATTTTCAAAATTTCATAAAGGATTTGATGTCCTTTTTTAGCTGTTTGGGTTGCTCCCAGGTTACCTCCATTACCACAGGGCACCAACCTTCCTTCCTAAAGACTCATAATCAATCATCAGACTGTTTATCTGCCCATCAGCCCCTCATAAAAATGTCAGAACACATTGGCTGGTTGCAAACAAATGAATAAAAGAAGTAGAAACCTCAAAGATAATTAAGTTCCTAGGGATTTGTGAGCACCAGCGACGAGAGACTGAGATGAGATTTCCAGCAGGGAGAGATGAAGGGGGAGCTGTGCCGTGCCGTGCCGTGCCGTGCCGTGCCGTGCCGTGCCGTGCCCGGCAGCAGCCGCGCTGTGCCGTGCCGTGCCGTGCCGTGCCGTGCCGTGCCGTGCCCGGCAGCAGCCGCGCTGTGCCGGCAGCACGCGGCGCTCCGGACCCGCCGCACGCCCGCAGAGGGGACGGCGCATCGCACATGAAACACGGGCGGGAGACGGGCTTATCGCAGCCAGTGAGTCAGACACGGAACCGCAGGAAACCTGCCTTCATTAGTTGTGCTGGCCGTGGAACAAGGTGCTTTTAATAAGAACAGCTGAAAATTCTGCTCTTTTCTACAGGCCTTGAAGGGCTCAGCAGTGGGAACGATACTGTGTACGGCTGTGTCTTGGACAACATTCAGAATTGATGGCACTGGGAAGAGAAGCAGGCAGGGAAGAGGCACAGGTGTCACCTTCAGTGTAGAAGAAAACAACATGCAGAGAAAAAATAACAGGCAGAGAAAAAAGTCAGGGAGATACATGCAACAACAAATTGGTGATAACACAGTAAGGAGAGAATGACGGAATGCAGAGGGGAAATAAAGAGGAAATTGAAATCTGGACTAAAATTCTATTCACACACAGCCCTGTCATCTGTGTCCTGATGCTGGAGAGGGAGGGAACAAAGCTTTCTGCCCTCAGCCACACCCTGTGCATGTGCATGACTGCCGTGAAGATTCCCAGGAGTCTGGGAAGCTGTTAATCATTCAGTCCTTTACTTGTTGCTCTTTTCTGGATTTAGGATTTGATTTGATTTGACCTCTTTTCTTCTTTTTCTCTTTTGGTGGATGATGATAAGGGAGGGAAATAATCCTTCAGCTGCAAATAGCAGATTTTGATGTGCAGCTCTTTATCTGGGTTCACTGGACAGTATCTCCCTGTATCACCTCTCCATGGGTCAGAAGAATGGTGTGCTGGTTCCAAAACAAGGAAGTGCAGAAGACTGTCTTGTGAATACTTTCACCTTTGCAAGTGGGTCAAGTGCTGAATTTAGCATGGAATTCAGTAACCAGAGTGCTCTGGTGCACATTTGTGTCCCAGCTGGCAGAAGCACAGGTCAATATGCCACACTGCTGCTTTACCATATCCACATGTGCCTGGCAGAACAGCAACTTATGGAGGTTCAGTAGAGAAGAGGGCTATCCTGGGGTGGGATGCTCAAGCTCCAGATCAGCTTCATAATCCCTGTTACACTTGGCAAGGTCAAGTGCACAGCAAAGGATTGTTACGGACTGGATAAGGATTCAGCACAGCTCCACTTCACCAGCTCTTCTTTCAAATGATATAAACTGTCACCATTGCTCTGGCTCTGTATATGTCCACAGGCAGGCTTGTTAAAAAAGTTGTCATGAGGCCAGAGCAACAGGAGCTGAACAGGAGCTGGAGGAAACTGTTCCAGCCAAAGTGAACTGTATTGTGAGCTGGGAGGGAGCCAAGGCTTAGATTTAACCTGAGTACAACCACCCTGAGACAGCAAAAGTGTGGCAAGTACAGTCCTGGTCAGTAGTCATCAGATGGAGCAGATGTGGGCTTTTCCCCAGAGTACGGAGAGCAGAACATTAGGTTTGGAGCAGGCAGGGTAGGGGGATGAGTGACAGAGACCCCAGCAAAAGGCCCTGGGGCAAAGTGTGATGGAAGGCAGAGATTCACAGCCCAGGGCACAAAGAGACCTGCCAAGCTGGTAATTCCAGGGCATTCTGCCAAAACTTAGGATACAACCTGGCCAGAAGCCCAGATGTTGAGAAAGTAGCCTGGAAAGTCAGGTGTTACCAAGCCCATTAGCAGCCTGGGAGTTTCTCCTTAGTGGATTCCTCACAAGGATTGCAGGACATGACTCACTCAGTTTTCCTAGGGAAGTCCCATCTCTCTCTTCAGATTCCCCTTCTCTCTTCCAGTAAGTGAAGAGGTACAGAAGGGGAATCCAGGCCTTCTGAAATACTAGAGCTGTTATGCCAGAGCTGTTCTTTCTCATCTTGCAGTGACTCAGTCAGGTGAAGAGCAGGAAGGAAGCCAATAAACAAGGACAAGAGCCTTCTGGTGGAGGTTAGCACACAAACTGGGCCAGACTGGCAAAATTCAGCCAGCAAAATCTGCCTTCCCTGTGCAATCCCAAAGGGAAAACCCCACAAAACTCTATATTATGTCTGAGGGGAAACCCCACAAAACTCTATATTATGTCTGAATGGTCCCAATGCACTGTAAAGTCTGTGGTGGCACTTTGCACAGCCAGGGTCTGAAAGTGACTTCTAACATCTCTTCCAAAAGTATAGCTTTACTCTTGCCCAGATTTTTGGACCTGATTTTTATTTATTTGGTATTTGTTGCTCTTTTGAGATGCAAAGGTAACTTTTCAGCAACTTCCAGTTTGGGAAGCATGGCATTTGGACGAGCCATCTCCTGTTGTTTTAGTAGGGTACACAATGCACACAGTATTTAAAGAAGCTGCACTCAAAGTGACAAGAACAGTTAATTAATTGCTCCTTGAAACATTGCTGGTCCACATTCCGCTGATGGAAAGTTACAAAGTCTAAATAACGTGACCAAAGCTTACCTGAGCCGTTCTTCTAAGACATCCCTCCTTTTAACAGATTATCCCTACATTAGATATAGTTGAGACAAATTTAACGTCTGAACATGGAGATGATGATGCTATAGCAAAGCAATGCTGTGTTCACAACACGTGGGAAGTGGGCTCTGCAACAACTCTGTTGATCTGTCTCTGGGGAAGGCACGAAAAATTGGCACACCAGCTATTTAGTAGAGTGTTTGAGCAGAGAAAGAACCTGAAGAAATTGTGATTGTAGAGAATTTATCTAGCAGGGGTAAACTCTAGAGTACTTCAAGTTCCATAAAAGCGATGCCAGTGACATTCTGGACCCCTCAGAGACAAGGGTGCACAAAGAGGAAGGTAGCCTCTGGGCGCTCAGAGGCTCTGCTCAGGGGAGAAGGGGCGGGAATTACACTGTTCCTTCATGCTCAGGAGCGTCTCCAGAACACCACCGGGATACAAGTACCCCAAGGCCCTTGGTACAGCCCAGCAGGTAGACCTTTTCCCAGCGGAGCGCCGCGGAGGCCAAGCGCCGAGCTGGCCGCGGGCAGAGGCTGCCCAGAAGCAGCTCCGGCGGTCCCGCCGCTCCCCGCTGTTCAGCCCGCGGCGCCCGGGGCTCGGTGCCCCCAGCGCTGGAGCTGCGGCCCCGGCCCGGTCCCGGTGCCCTGGCGGGGCTCGCAGCGCCCCCGGTTCTCCGGGAGTACTCGGCCCCGCCGAGCCGAGCCGAGCCGGCTCTGCCTGGCTGGCGGGCAAAACAAAGCGGAGACAGGGAAAGGAAAACGAGGAGAAAGTACGGCTCCTGCCGCCTCCCAGCCCTCCGCCTGGATCTCCCTGCGTGAGACAGCGCTGCAAGCAGATCCTGACCGGGGGCAGGGGGTGGAGAGAGGAGGAGGAGGAGGACGGATAGAGGGAGGGAGGGAGAAAGGGAGGGAGGGAAGGAGGGACGAACGGGAGCCTCTCTCCTTCCCTGGGCTGTTTTTTCAGTTTCCTGTCTCGCATTGTGCTCACAGCGGATATGTGCTGCGCCTACAGGTGTGTCCCCTCCTCGCAGCTTTTCCCCGGCTCCCAAGCGTAGGCTCTGGCTGTCGGGGGGCGGCGGCGGCGGATCGTGACCGCCATGTGATGATTATTTCTCTTGGGGCGGTTTCTCTCTCCTCTCGCTCTCTGCTTCCCCCTCCCTCTCTCCCTCCCTCCCCGCCGCTCTCGTCCTTCCTCTCGGAGGTGGCCGCAGCCGCTGCCGCCTTCGCGCTGACTCCGGCTGCGGTGGCGGCGGCGGCGGGGCCCGCCGGGAGCATGGGCGGCCGCCGGGGGCTGCCGTAGCGCCTCTGTCCAGCCCTCCACCCACCCCGGGGCCGCTGGGGCCGCCGCTCCCGCTCGGGCAACTCGGACGGTCCGTGCCCGCGGGCTCCCTCCCGCCGGCGCCTGCACCTGTTGAAGGTAACGCAGCCCCAGCCGTGCCGCCGCGCCGCGGGATGGGGCGCGCAGGGGAGGGGGAAGGCGGATTCCGCGGCGACTTTCCCCTGTCTCCCCCAGCTCGGGAGCTGCTGAGTTGTGTGTAGAGCAGCTTCTCTCCTCCTCGGCTGCGGGGCCGGGGCCAGGGCCAGGGGTGGGCGGCGAGGGCCGGGGCGGGGGGGGCTTTCTACCGCGCTGCCCGTGACCAGATGGTTTTGGTTAAGGGGCTCCCGGGCGGTGGCTCTGGACTCGGAGCGCCTTTCTCAGCCGCCGTGCGGGGCGGAGAGGTGGGGGAGGCGCGGGCAGTCGGCTCCGAGCGGCAGCCGGGGAGCGCCGGTGTCCGGCGAGCTCCCTCCGCCCCGCTCGGTGGAGGCTGGCTGCTCTTGCTGGAGTTTCGCAACCCCGAAGCGGCCGGGGTCAGCAGCCCCGGTGCCGCGGCTGGCACTGGCCCGGCGCCCAGCCCGCGCTCCGCCTTCGCACCGCCGACTCGGGAACTCGTTGGGATTTTCCTGCAAATGCATTTTGTCTCTTTGCAGAGGTAGCTTTAAACTTTCTTTCCAAACTGTTAATTAGATACACTGTACTTTGCTCATGTTCCGTGCAGGCGAATGGGAGTGCGAGTCTGGAGAGGCTTGTGACTCAAGGCATAGTTATTCGGGAGGTGCAGAACATCTTTGCGTGCCGCGTTCAGATGGGCTGTACCTGTAATTTGTGATTTCGCCTTCTCCGAGACTTCTTCGGTCTTGGTGGCAGCGGGAGGCGGAAGGGATCTTTAACTCTTTGGATTCTTTCGGGGTTAGTCAGACACTCGGTCGAATATAAAAGGAGGAAGTGTAAGTGCCCTTCTGAAATCTGATGGAAAATAGCATTGTTTTTGTCCGAGAGTTACAACACTATGGTCCTGTCCCTATCGCTGAGCTCATCAAGTGATAACTTGCTCGTGCGTGAACTTGTGCTTTTGTAACGAAGGCTGTTACCTTGAATGTGATGATGAGCTTATTGAACACCAGAGGGAACTCTGAATAGGTAATTCATTCGAGGGAGATATATGCTTATTTTACTGTTTATGTTCTCATTACAATGGAATCTAGGAGGAAGCAAAGGTTGGTAAGTATGCTGCTGGTGTGCACCTAGGATTGACTTCAGTTTTCTTTACAGTTCTTTTCAGACGACATCAACTCTAAATTTGGAATTTGGGCTGAAAGCTTTTTTTTTCTTCTTCTTTTTCCCCCTTGAAGCTTGATATGTGCAACTGGTCTTGCAGGAGCAGGGCTGTGTGCTTTACTGTAGGCAAATCAGTTGGGAGACCTGTTCACTATTTGCTAGGGAGTGAAATGATATGTACATGTTGGGCTGATGCTTAATGCCCTGCCTGCCTCTCAGATTGTGAGACAGATCCAGCACACTTGGGTAGGGGGGCTGCTGCCTGCAACTGATATACCAGAATAGAACATGCTTCCAGCCAAAACAACAGGGAGGAAGGAAGTCTACTTCCAAGCCTAGCATGGCTTGTCCTCCTTATCTAGAATACTTGTGGATCTAAGCCCCAGTGTGATTGCCTGTGAAGTAGAAAATAGTATTTCTTAAGACATATGACTTAAACAAATACAGAAACTAAATGGTGTCAGTGTTTGGGAAAGGAGTTTGAATGGTGGCTTCTGGTACCAAAAGCTGTTTAAATCAACTGAGATTATTGTAAGAAGCTAGGGTCAACCCACCAAAATGTGATACTGTATTTTGTAGTAACATGAACCCCCAAAATGTGCAACTGAAGCTTTGGATGCTGGTGATAGTCTGTTACAGCAGTGTTGATAGCCAAGCTTCTTTGATACTCCTGTATCCTCAACGACATGGGAAGGGTAGCACAATAAATACACTTACAACTCTGACGTGCTCCAGAAACTGACGCATTCAGCTGTTCATCCTGTCCCTTTGCCAGAGGTTACTCTTCCATTCAGGGTTGTTTTCTACTGAACTTTGAATCTGAAAGAGTTTACATACAGGCCTATGATTGTAAACTGTATTTTATGACTGTTCATATAGGTGTGTGATGTTGTGAAGTCTGACGGCATGAATCACCTGTATGTCACTCTTGTGACAGAGGGACGAAGCAAACAGTTGGGTTCAGTTGAATGAGCTACAGTTGTGAACCATAGTCCATAAGCATCTGAATTCTTCTGAAATGGCAGATGTGTAGTCCAGTGAACTACCTGGTACCAGAACTTGGTGGGCAGAGGAAGCAGGGAGGCAGCTCTGCACAAGGAGAGGCTGTGTGACCTTCTTGGTAGGTTGGCCAGAAGCACACAGGGTTCTGGGTTTCAGAAGGATGTAGTAGGTGGTGCACCTGAACAGCCCTCTCTTCCTCTCCTCCTTCATCCATTCTAGGAATCAGAGAGTGATCCAAGTATTTTTGTTCTTTTATCTAAGTCTTGTTTTGTTCATCTGAACTAGAAGACTTGTTATGTAAAATATCCTCACTGAGGGCACAGCATTACTCTGCCTGAATTTTCTATAGATGATATTGGAAATTAGATAAAGGCTTTGTGTAGCTTTACAAAACTGGGAGTTGTTTGCATTGCATGCAGAAGATCACTGAGGACAAATTGCATTTTAAAGGGAGACCTCTTCATGAATGCCTATTAAGAACAAAAAATTCCCACTTAATTGTTGCAAATGGGTTTGGATTCTGGCTTAGTTTTGAGAAAAAGATTTGAACTTTTTTATGAAGATGTAATACTAAGCGTTTATATTTTTGTAATGGCTATAATTTGGAAACTTTCATATACTTTTAAATTATTTATTGTATGAAGCACTGAATGAAGATATTCCTTACACTCGTGTCACATTCGGAATATTGAATTACAATTGTAAAATTAAGATAACAAGCTTAAATTGGGATTTGCAACTTTAAGCTCTTGCCAGCAAGCAGTTAATGGCAGCATTAACTGCTAGAAAAGTAATTGCTACCGTTCTTCTACTGTCATTTTGTTCTCACTCTCCTCCAGTCAGCCTGTTCCGCAGAGATATCATGAATATTCACTGAAATAGCTTGGCATTGTCACTTATGCGATTTCTCATCAGATCCAATGTGTTGATGAGCTAATGTGCACTTGATTAAATGTACTTGATTTATGCAAACAAAAACTCTAGGTCCTTCTTGAAATAAAGTTAGCACCTGCACAGCTATTAGTGAGATGAGAGTCTAAATAATTATGATGAAATTAAGTAAACAAACAACCTCAATGTGGTATTCCTCCTACTTCTTCACTTTTGCCTTTTTGTTCAACTCAGTAGTGGATATTTCTTTTGGCTTTTCTTGCAGGTTTTCTCATGCATCATAGGAAATTGCAAAGCTCAGCTTTACGACTTATAGTGGAGGGTCTATTTAAATGGCTAATACTAGGGGAAAAAACCCAAAGAAACAAGAAAAACAGTATTATTAGCTGTAATAAGGCTGGGATAACTAGGATTAGTGGAGTATTACTTACAGAGTTTTGTTTAAGTATAAGTCTAACTTGGATTTGACACTGGTCAGGTAATCCTTGTTGAAAATATAATCATATAGCCTGAGTAAGCAATTGAGGGCGTATCTGTTGTAATAAAAACCAGTATTTGGATAGTAAGTGGTTTAGCCTCTTACTTTTTAATTGATGAAACACATGTAGAAATAAGGAGTTGAAAATAGACATTTTATTTAACCATCAGTGGCTTAATGGTACAAAAAGCTCTCTAACTGCCTATAAAACTGCTCAAATCTGGCTACAAAAAGAGGCCGTGGAGTCCTTGCCCCTGGAGGCAGCAGAGGATGGATGGAGGAGGGAGAGGACACATGCTTGCTTGGACACAAGCCCTGAAGCAAGCAGATAGACTGGAAAGCTGTTCAGGGGATCTTGTGGATATGGGGCTTACTTTCTTTGGGCAGATAGTAATTTAGTTGTCTGTTAATATCAAGTATTTCTGTTTCTGTCTCTGCAGTTGAATCTCTGGAAATATATAACTTTTGGATCTCTCTGAGTTTCCATCTCAGATGGTTGAGGGAAGACTTACTTTTAATGTAATGTCTAAAAGTGTCTGTGCTTTATAAATGTTACTAACAATTGCTAAAAAAATCTTGGCGTCAGTGTGGTGGTCAGCCCCTGCTCAAGTGCTCAGCCTGACACCACCATAATACAGGACAGAGTTTGCCCCCAGGAATGTGTCAGCAGAGCTGTGGTCACAGCCACGTGCTTGTTGGGACGCTTGGTTTCTCTTTGGAATTCAGCTTCTGGTAGCTGGCGCCAGCACGGATTGATGATTAGCACCATGCCGAGTTCCCCAGGCTCGTCAGACTCACTACTCGTCAGGGGCCAGAGTCCACCTGCCACCTTCTGAAACACTTCAACCTTGCTCCACCTTTGTAGTTAGCTGCCAAGTTCCTGCCTTTGTAGCTTCACCTGTGACGTGCCCCTGGTCAAAAAGAAATCCTGAAAACAAGTGAATTTAGTAGTTTTGATTTATTCAATCAAACTATGTCTTCAAGAAGTTAGTTATCCAATTAAAACCTTATTCGTAGTGTTTCACTTATCTTTTTGTTAATGGGGATCACTAGTTTAAGGCCACAAGTAAAAAGTGAAATCAATCAGTCTTCCTGACTTACCTCTGGGCCCAGCAAGATCATGGCACAGATCCTCCTGAGAGCTATGTGAAAGCATATGGAAAAGAAGGAGGTGGTTTATGACAGGCAAAATGGCTTCAACATGAGCAAATTGCACCTGACAAATCTGATAGCCTTTTATGACATGGGTTACAGTGTGGTGGATAAAGGAAGAGCAACCAATGTTATCTACCTGGACAAAGAGTTTAACATTGTCCCACATGGTATAGTTGTGTAAACTGGAGAGAATGGATTTGATAGATGGACCACTCAGTGGATAAGGAATTGGCTGGATGGTTGTACTCAAAGAGTTGCATGGCATGATGTCCAAATGGAGACCACAGGTGTTCCTCAGGGACTGGTATTGAGACCAGCACTTTTTAACATCTCTGTAGGTAGCCTGGACAGTGTGACTGAGTGCACCTCAGCAAGTTCGCCAATAACACCAAGCTGTGGGGTACGGTTAACGCGCTGGAGGGAAGCAATGCCACCCTGAAGAATGTGGACAGGCTTGAGAGGTGGGCCTGTGCAAACCTCATGAAGTTCAGCAAGGCCGAGTGCAGGGTCCTGCCGCTGTGTTGGGGAAGTCCCAAAAACAAGTACAGGCTGGGTAGAGAATGAATTGAGAGCAGCCCTGAGGAGAACTTGGGGGCTGTTGGTTAACTAGGGAGTCAACATGACCCAGCAATGCACACTTACAGCTCAGAAAGCCAGCTGTATTCTGGGCTGTATCAAAGAAGCCTGCCCAGAAGGTTGACAGCAACATTAGAAGATTGTGGCACTGTGGGAGTAGTCCAGGGGAGGGCCATGAAGATGATGAGTGGGCTGAAGCACCTCTTGTGTGGAGATAGGCTGAGAGGGTTAGGGGTGTTCTGCCCAGAAAAGAGAAGGCTTTGGGAAGGGAACTTAGAGAAAAGATAAATAAAGACTATTTACAAAAGCATGTAGAGACAGGGCAAGGAGGGATGGGTTCAAATTGAAAGACACTAGGTTAGATTAGCTATTAAGAAAAAATTCTTTAGTGTGAAGGTGAGGCACTGGAACAGGTTGCCCAGGGAAGCTGTGAGTCAGTGCCCCATCCCTGGACATGTTCAAGGCCAGGTTGGATGGGGCTTTGAGCAACCTAGTCTAGTGGAAAGTATCCAGGGGTGCTGGAAGGAGATGATCTTTGAGGTCCCTTCCAGCCCAAACCTTTCTCTAATTCTACAATTTCCATAATTTGCAGTGAATGGCTTTGGTATTTCTTGACAATCACAGTTATCTTTATGTTGCAGATGTCATTATTTCTCTCTTTTTTTTTGAAAGCCTTCTCAATCCTACAATAATCCAGGAAGCTGTAGAAAAACTGCCCCTAAGATGTCCTAATTCTGTGCTGGACTTTCAAGTACAATCATCAGAACCACCCTTCCAGATTAGGTACATGGAAACTGCCTGTGAACATGATTTTAAATAAAAATCCATGAGAAGTTTAGCACTTTATCTGAATTGTTCCAGAACTTACTTTTTTATAACAAGGTATGTTCATGCTAATTGCTGACCAGACCTGACTAGCATATTTCTAGTTAAACTGGATTAGGTGGGCATTTTGACTTGGATTGAAGGAAGCTCTCATAAACCTGACACTAATGTTGCTCTATCTAGAGGAATTATTAATGTGATAGCTCTGTGTCTCAGAGAAGGGATGCAGAAAGCTTAATGTTCTGTCTATACTTACTGACTGTGTTTTAAATATGTAAAAATTTGAGGAGTGAACTCCTCACATCTCTTTCCCCAGGGCTCTTGTTTATCTTCTAGATAGTGTAAGAGATAGTATCTCTTTCTGACGTCTAAGAGTTGTATATAAAGATGATCTAGCTCTTACATTCCTATTGGCATCACTGTTTAGAATTTATGAAGGACCAGTTTTTTAACCAATGTTTGCCCTGTAGGGAAACTGTTATTGGTCAAATGTATTCAACCACAGGGAGAAAGCAGAGAGCAGAAAATATAAACCACGTTGATCTGGTAAAAAGCATGCAACTGAAATGCAAGGTGAAGTTTACCATCCTGAATCAGGACAAGTTAGTAATCTTTTGCTGGGGTTTAAACTAGGCCTGCAAATCAAATAAAAGCTTCTTCTTTCCTGAAGATACATGGCACTTGGAATGGTTAATAGTAGAAGGGTATGATTTCCTTCAGCTTGTTAGTTAGGTAGTTAATTTCTCTTTAATGGATCTGATTATGGTCATTGCAGCTGGAAGTCCAAAATATGCAACATCTCTCCTAAACATATCAGAAGAACATTAATTGGCCTTCCTTAGTGTGTTGTCACTGTGTGTTGAACTTATACAGTATCTTTGTTTAATCAGTATGGGACAATTGGTATAAACTTAATGTTGGGCCTGTTGAATTATAGGGCAATAAAAAGTAGTATTTTGATCTCTTCTATTTCCAATTTTGTGTGATTAAGTAGTTTAAAAGCTGTGAAAATTGCTGTGCAGTTTTGACATGCATCAATTGTCAGCAACTGGAACTTTTCCCTCATGAAGTCAGTAGGACCTCATGTAAACTGCAGTTGTGTTTATGATGTGTGAACATCTCCCATATGGGTAGGAGTTACAAACCTAAAAAACAACTGAAGTGGTTGACTTTGAGGATTTTTTTTCCCCCCACATATGTCAAATGCCAATGGTTTTGTCTGAAAGGCTTTTACACGAGCAGAAAATGTCTTTGCAAGTACTTTTAAGAAGATTTTCAAGAGTCAGTAACTTTGCAACCACAAAGCTGGCTTCCTGACTCGGGTTATGCATATGCTGTGTGGTCCAGGTGTTGTCACCTTCTGCCTACCCAAGCTGTTGAGATGAAAAACCAAAAGACTTCATTTGCCTCAGCAATCCAGACTGCTAAGTGGTGGTATGAGTTTATGTATTAGTAGGTTGGATAAAACTCCAGAGAGATGACATCTCTGTTTATTAACAGATGGCTTCTTTGGTTTGACATTTAAGTAGGGGAAAATCCGCAAGCATTTCACAGTCCATTGTGCATTTAATTCGTTGTTTGGTAGCATCAATGAAAATGGAGGGCAATAGCCTTGTGGGTTTGTTTTTTCTTTTTTTTGATTTTTAAAAATTATTTGATTGAGGGGTTTTTCTTTGGTTTTAGGTTTTGTTTGGGGTTTTTTGAGGTTGTCAACTAGAGTTTAGGGTCAGCAGAGCTGTCAAATCCCACAGTTGTTTGAACATCTCACTTGGCTGTTGCTCATGGGCCAAAGGAATTCTGGGACTAAAGTATATCTTGTCTTAAAAATTCTGAGAAAAAATAGAATCTATCTTTAAGAATGCTGTTCCTACCTGGAACAGCAGAATTTTGTCTAGTTTCTAACAAGGGCCTTCTATGGTTTTGAACTGCATCTCTTTATTAAGTTTTATTGTGGCTGTATTAAAGACTTTTTTGCTGATAATCTTTTTTCCTTAAAAATGATCAAGTAAGCTGTCAGTTGTCTTGGTGGCTTATCAAAAAGACTGAATCTTTAAATCTGATTATACCTAATGCTTTTTAAACCCAGCATCCCCAGATGCTAATTGCTTTTGTATCTCTATTTTGCATGTTCTATAATTTTCAACATCTCTTTTTGAGCATTCAGCCGTGGAACTGGGCAGAGTATCTCAGTGTCACTCTTTAGTGCATGGCCCATGGTACCCCAATCATTATTTCCATTTACTCTCATATCTTTGAGCCTAGGAGCCGTATTAGCCCTTCTAATAACAACAGAAGCTCTGAATGTGATGCCTAGCTGTGGGGCTGTGTTGACTTCATCCCTTTTACCTTCCTTTCTTCAGAGGTCACAGTCCTCTGATGCATAAACCTTACCTGCATCCCTTGTTACTTTACATATATAAATCTGCATTCAGGCATCTTACAATTGTTTTGGCTGAAATGAGCACAGTTTGATAAGTAATTGTGTTAACTCTGTGATTTGCCTTCTGTTTTTATTTCTCATGTTACTAAACTATGTAAACTCTTAATTTCACCACAAAGGTCTTGCTTGTTTCCAGGTAGCTAATAAAACACTTAGGTGATGTAGAGTATAATTCCAGTAATTTTGAACTGCAAAAGAAGCATTACAGTTGCACTGGGGTGTTACTCACCAATGTATGTTTTGATGTCCTGTTTTTAAAATCCCATTGATTTGATATCTGTTGCTTATGTCACATCTTTAGGCCTTCAGTGGCTGAAAAAGTCTTCAATATGATGCAAAATCAATAAATTTCACCATCCTTACTTTTACCCCTTTTGCATTTATAAAGACAAAAATGAGGAAATTTCTGCAACATGGTGAGATGCCAGCTCCAAAATGATTCCTCACTTAGGATGCCCATAGACTCCTTGGGCAATCTCTTTATGTTTGATTGTGCATTTTGTCTAGTCCCTTGTCTTATGAGTTCTCTGAAGCATCTGTTCTGTCTCTTCCAGCAGGAGCAAGTACACGTCAAAAGGCATTTCATCCTGGACACTATTTGCACAGAAGCCTGAGCCCCAAGAAATCCCTTTCACTAGCAACGCTTGTGCTGCTCAGGTGGGCTAAGAACTCATTTGCACTGAGGGCTTTGTTTTAACCTCCATTTCTTCTTCCAAAGTGTTGTGCTGCTTGTTGGCTTGGTGCACTGAGATGGGAGATGTCTGTGTGGGATATATGTGCTTTAGGGTTTAGATTGAAATATCACAGCCTCAAATTTATTGTAATAATCTGGCATGAAAATGTATTTACTTTCTAATTGTCCTGGATATTGTCTGATTCAAGAGTGATTTTTATGCGTAGTTTTGTGTCTCCTCGACCCATAGTGTAAAAGGACATTAAGCAACTTGTGGGTGTGGATCATCTCCAAGTTAACTTAGTTATCAAAACATAGTATCTCAATTGCTCAGAGTAACACTTTCCACTTCACTTTTGCAATGTTTTGCTTGTTGCCGCTGTTCAAATTTAAATGCCTATTTACTTTTCCCGGTTGTAGCAATTAGTTATTCTCTTTTAATTTTGATCCTGATGTCTGTAAAATGAGTAAATGTAAACAGCATTCTTGAAACTAAACTCTTAATGCAATTTTCTCCTACTGATAATTTGAAGAGGCAGACTGTGTTTTCTGTTGTTTGTGGCTTAATTAATCTACTTGAATTATACTTGAACAGGAACTCTGATATCAGAAGAGGGTTTAGCAACCTCGGAAGTTAGGAGCTTGTGAATGAGGCAGCACTGAAGAGCTACTTTATGTTACTACTTAGCTTGTTGGGAAAAGAAGGTGTTTGTAAACTCGCGGGTAGAAATGGCTACATACTTGTTTCATTTCCTTCCCTCTTAGAGACTTTTCTATTTTCTTAGACCTTTCATGTATAATAACTTGGCATGGATAGACACGTCTCTGTCCCAAATTGAGATGCCCCAACGATGTGTTAATAGCTCAGTGGCATTAGTCAGATGAAACTGGCATATTTGCTGGAATACCAGAAGTCTGGGCTGCTCTGTTTAGGTTTGGTGTCCAGACTGCCATTTATGAAATCCACTGTATGCAGTGGGGTGCTGTGAGTTTTTCAACTGGGGACTTCAGCACAGTGGTTTTGTTGCTGTCTTTAGCAAGTAATGTAGTTTCTCTGTGATTTTGTGGTGATTTTGCTGTCTTTAGGGGGGTGGGGAGGAAGACAGCAGTGTGGATGGGTGTTGGTTTTGTTGTTGTTTTTTGGGTTTTATTTCATTGCTTCACTTTGGGAAATTTTGGGAAATCTGTAGATGAAAAGTTCAATTTAGTGGTATTTTTGTCAAGTATAAGTAGGGCAAGTAGATTCTGCAGCATTCCTTCTTGACCAGAGAGGATGGGGACCTGCTAATTCTCTTAAGTTATCCCATGTGCTTTCCCAAAAACCCCTATGCAAAAGCAAACCTTGCATCCCCAGATTTCCTGGCTTGAACAAAGCATCCTATAAAGCACTTTCACATTGTGCTCTCTGTATCCATGGGATGACTTGGCAGGAGGGAGCATTTTTGTTCCAAGTGGGTTAGCAGCGGGCACAGACCATCATTCAATGATATGAAATCTTCAGTGGCAGCTATGCTGTAAGTAGTTCCTGCCATCACTGGCCAGTACCTGCTTGGTTGTGCTACCATGACTATTTTGTGGAGCTGTGCTGTGGACTGGACAGAAGAGCTGATCTAACATTCGACTGTGTTTTATGTAGGTGTTATATGGCTTTAAAAAAAAGTATTTAGAAGCTTCCCCTCATCTCTGCTGTGTTTCACAGCATGGCCATGCAAACACGTGATAATTTGCATGTTGGACTGAGAAGCTGGAAGGCAACTCCCACACCCTGCCCATCAAATAAAAAAAAAAAAAAAACAAACGAGGAGGATTCAAGATCTGCTTAAAGTAATTTCGTTGCCAAGTTCTTTGTGTTATCAAGCCCCGCCTGTGTCTGTAGCTCTCTTCCTTTGCTGCTGGTCCCATCCTGGGTGGCCCTATTAGTCAGGGAAGAAGAGGCTTTTGCAAACAGTTAGGGCGTTGAGTTTGTACTTTCAATAGCAGCCATCCTCCTGTGTAGTGTTCTTTCATTTCAAGTTATATGAGGCGGCTTTAAATTAAATACAACCCTTTTACATAGATGTGGCTACTGCTCTTATTCTCTCTGTGCACTCTAAATATCATGTCCATGTGCATTTCATGAGCAAGCTTTTTTGGTGGCTGTTGGTTTTCTTTCTCAGCTGATGACCTCCAGTGCACTGCTAGCACTGAATCACTTGCACAGAATCACTTCCTTTTCCTTCTTACCTCAGTTTAAAAGACTTTGCTCTTGAATCTTGTAAATGGGGTGATAATTTCAAAGCAAACAGCTTCTACTCCTTTCTTGCCAACTTTTGCCCACAAGGTATGCAAAGTAAACAGAGCAGCAGAGCAGTTAGGAAATTAGTTATGTACTTTCCCTCCTAGTGCAAGGCATCCCAGGATGGTTCCTAGCCCTTTAAGTAATGAATAAAGGGAGAGATAGAGAACTGGCATGCCCGAGTTGCATTTTAATGTATGGAGCCATTGCACAGATCATTCATATTTTACAAGCTTTAGGAAAACCTTGTAAAATGCTAGGCTTTAAAAAATCTCTACTATTCATATATTGAACATAAAAGTGTTTTACTGCTTTCAGCAGAGAAAGAAAACCAAAATACCTAGGATGGGCTAAAAGAAATACAGAGAATTTTCTTCACATGTAAAAAAATAACTTTGAAGCAGACTTACCTAAATACAAGGAATATTCTTACCTCTGGTAGGCTTTTGGAAGGAGCTTAGAAAGTTTTTCCAGTGCCACCATGATGTTTATAGGTTTGATTTGGAAACTGTGAGTCTGGATGCTGTAATGGTGGGTATGCAGCAGTTACAGGGTACAATATCTATAACAGGATATGCAGGTGCCATTCTGGTGTATTTACTAAAAGGAGACAAGTCTAGGCAACTATTAAAAAATGTGACTTTGGAAAAGTTGATAAATAAATGGTTAATGTTTAGTGTATTTAGCTTCATCCTAGGTATTAAATAATCTTTACTAATCGTGCTGTAGGAAAATTCGTTAAATATGAAAACTAGACATAAGATTATCAACTGTGAGGCTTAGATACAAGGTGATGGTGAGGCAGTAAAGGGGAAAAAACATTATGTGATCTCCACCAAATGAGATAGGGCAGGTCCCAAGAGTACAAGGTCTGCAGGAATTCAAATCAACAGTCGAGTTATAATCTTAGGCCATGTGCACAAACACAGCTTCAATTTTATGCTCATGGATGTGGCAGCACAAGTAGGAAGCTGGAGCCCTCCTGGTCCCAAAAGAAGATCCTTCATTATCAATTTTACTCCCTTGGCATGACTCAAAGGGCAGTATCATAATAATCCATAGTGGTACTCCTTCACACATTTCTGTCCACTTCATAAAAGTAGCTCTATGCATGGAGCATGCTCTATTCCTTTTCAGAAACAGGATCTCTGTTAAAAAAATTATATAAAATTGAATGTGTTATGTATAATATGTATAATATGTTTTATAGTTACTATCAAAGATTTTTAAAGGAAAGTATGCTCTGTCTTATGGAAACTTTCCCTTCATGTTTCCCAACTGAAGGTTATGAAATTTGCTGAAGATGGATGGGTTTTTTTTTCATAGAAATTCCTTGAGTTCCATAAATGTTAACTCAAAACACCTGAAAGAATGTAACATATCTGTCTTCTGGAGTATTTCACTTGTACTTCTGCCAAAAGCAGAGCAATGAATTTGGCTGCAAGAGCCCAGTTTGGCTGTACTTGTAGTCCCTAGAATATATAAAAAGGTTTTTTTTTAATATAAATTTAATGCTAAGCTCTAATATTTACTAGAGGAAGAGGAAATATTACAATTTGAGTAAATTTTTAAAAGTCATTTATATATATATATTAGCCACAAGGTAAGGATGATGTGTTCCTGGGATAATTTCTTTTTAAATAGCTGCACATTAATGCAGCACAAACTCAAACATCCCAAACCACACAATTTTTTTGCTCTGTAGTTCAAATAAACCTTACCTCAGTTGACATATATATTTCTTTTCCTGAGTGAAATTATGAATATCCTCTTCACAAACCAAAAAGAGAGAAGGTGTTGAATTAGTTTCTGCTTAGTGTAGCCCCTTTAAAGCAGACATTGCTTTACAAGATTTGATTCAGCATCTGCTTTTCACCTGTGAATCCTTAATGAGGTTAAAGCTGTCCAGGTAATACAATTACAAATGTGATGCAAATTGTACCAAAGCCAGGAGATTGTCAGCTCAGAAGCTTTGTGTATGAGCTACAAATCAGAGTAAGCTTCTCGTCCCGTCTCCTGGGAAAGAAAAGGCAGCAGTAGCCAATGGAAGAGACTGCACCTTCCTGGCTCTATTTGGTGCAAAGATCAACAAACCACATAGGAGTCCAAATTTTGTATTCTTTGTGATTGCATGGCTGTTTAAATGGCTTTCCTTCTGCTCCTTGGGCATTGTCTTATCTGCTTCTCCATCACAGTTACAATAGCCTTGCTTTTTCTGCAGGCTGTGCATGTTAAGTATAGCGGGGATAGTACAGTTTTCATCTTTTCATCTGGAGAAACCTGGCAACAGATTGCTGAGTGATGGGAAAGTTGAGTAATGGGAGCAGTCCTTGAAGTAGTTTCATTTTATTTGGCTGTTTGAAGAGGAGATAAAAAAACTTGGTGTCATCTAAGAGATTTTATCTTTGGGGTGTAAGGCTGCAGTGTGAAAGTTTGAGAATGTTGGAATATTTTTCTTGTTTCTAAGTTTAGCTATAAGTACCTATGGCCTACTTAAATAAGATTAACCTGTGTACTTCAAAATGAATAGCAGATTACAAGAAAATCAGATTGTTTTCTTCAAGTAAGCTGTTGGGAAACTCAAAATATTCGGAAATATAACTGAAGGTGTGAAGATGGAGTACACCAAACCTCAAACTACCTGCAGGGCACTCTTGAGAGAGAAATGGGTACTCTTGAGAGAGAAATTGACTTTCTACTCTGTGAAGATGGAGGAAGCATCATGCTGACTCATCTTCCCACTTGGGAGTTGTTCTTCAATGGAGAGGTCTATCATTAGATCTTTTTCAGGAAATGAGGTGGCTGCTATTTTACAGGAGAGCAAAGTGAAAGATGGTTCTGTTGCTTACTTGCCCAGGATCAGAACTGCAGGTATATTCCCCAGGCCTGCATATCCAGGACTAAAACTCACGTGTCCAAACAACTTTGTTCAGAGACCCTCCAGGGTCTTCTTCTGTTGAGTGACCCTCAGATGGTGTTTTGGTTCTATTTTGTATGTAAATTGTATAAGCTCAACTAACGAGATCACACAGATGTTGTCAGAGTGCATATTTATGCAATAAAATTGAATTGTGAGTCTGTACTACTGGGTCCAGTTAAACATAAAGTATTACCACATCAGTCATGAGCAAAGACATGTGAAGGAAATCCTTTGCTAGCATTCCTAGGGAATACTGCAAATGCTTCACTGTTCCTGGAGTGCAAAATCATTCCTCCCTCCTAAAGAGCATCCAAATGCTTTTAATATTGATCTGGAGATTAAAAAAGCCCCAACAACTAAGTGTACAGCTAGCATTCTGTTACTGTATTGAATAGCTATTAATATGGCTGCTATGGGAGATGGGGCAGGAAGGGAAGCATGGCTGCCTATGGCTGCAAACTTAACAGCTTTTAAAGTTTCAAAGTGCTCCTTCTGCCTCCTCACATGTGCATGCTAGCTGCCATCCTAGATTTGTATTTTGTATGTTGAATTGGGGAAAGGTTCGATTTGACACTACAGCGCAGCTTGAGGAACCAGCTGTACAGAATATTAATATCTGATCTTATTTCATTTATATCAATTTCAGGCTTGCATTCCAGAGAGGGTTAATATTAAGCTGGTTTTAATCACAGCAATATTTTCCAGATTCCTAGACAAAATGCACCAGCTGGTTTGCACTAAATTTTACAGTGCAGCAGACAAAAAACAGACTTCCTCACTGGAAAGGAACGTGGCAGTGTAAGTCCTGGAAGCACGGGGAGGTTTCAAGCACTGGGGCAGGATGTCTTCCTTTCACAGTGAGGTCTGGAAGGGCAACACTGAAAACCAGAGGGACACCTAGTCTTGGCTGTGCTCTCAGCTTGGTTTCTGATGTTGCTGCTCACCTCAGGCTCTTCGCTCCAATCCCACCTTGGCTCTCTTTTTGACTTGTGTTCTCTCTCATGGCGAGTGACAAGCTTTCAGGAAATCTGTGTTTCTGGGCTGGTTTGTGGCTGACCACTCCCTGCATCCCACCTAAAGCAGAAGTGGTTGTGCAACCTCTTACTGAAAGTTGGAAGAAACATTGTAATGCCTGATCTCCTGTGAAATCACCAAATGAGGTTGTTAGACATTAATTATTTTTTTTTCACTATTCAGATATGCAGCCTTGGAAGAAGTGAATGAACCTTAGCTTCCTTTTTTCCTCCACTTTTTTCCACCACATAAAATGGCATAATTAAATAGCAGCTATATTGTTTTACAAATGCCTCTATGCGTGAAATTAGCGTGCTTCCCAAAAAAGCCCTAAAACTGAAAGACTCTGCAGTGTTTGTTACAATAAGTTAGGCCTGTGACATTCTATCCTCTGAGAAATATTTCTGCATAGAATCTAGTTATCCAGTTCATCAACATGCTTAATTTCTTCCACTACTCCTAGCTTCGAGTTGAGATTGGATTTTGTGAAGATGTCTGCAGAGGAGTTTTGTGTATGGAGCTGTATGAAAAGAAAAGGTTAAAAATTGTGGTTGCAACAGCCGTGAAAAGCTATAGCATAAATGTTCACTGCTTTAAAATATGAAAAAAAATGGTGTCTTTTAAATATCAAAGGGATTAGTATTAATCCAGCACTTGTGATTTTCTTAAATCATGTTATTTGCATAATAATGCTCACCACCTGCTATATCTTCAAAGCGCTTTTCAGACATTAACTAATTGATCTTTGTAACACCCCTGTGATGTAAAGACCTGTTATTATCCACAGTCTGCGGATGTGGAAACCAAGACCCAGAGTAGCTGAAGGAACTTGTGGGGCACGGGGCTGAGACAGTGACATCAAGGGTGCCATGTCTCTATTGTCCTGTCTTCTGGGAGTTCCCACTTGCAGCACTTCCAGGGGCAGCTACAATTTCTTCTTGCCTGCCTTTAGAAACAAAAAAGGAACCAATTTATTTTTTTGTGTCTTTGGAGGGATATTGTCGGGGGATGTTTGTTTGTTTTGATTTTGAGGGTGTTCTGCTAAATGATTTTGCTTTTGTTTTTACTTGCCCTGTAACCAAAGACAGATAAGACAAAAAAACTTATAGCTTCTTTCTGTCTGTGTGCACTCCAGCAAACATTGAGAGCTTTTGAGCACTTTTTTCTTTGTTCAGGACTCAGTGTGGTCTTCCATACTGAGTGGAGTTCCATCTCAATATGAGAAAGAAGAATGTAAAGAACTTTACATTGAGGGTGGCAGAGCGCTGGAACAGGCTGCCCAGAGAGGCTGTGGAATCTCCCTCTCAGGAGATATTCAAAACCCACCTGGACGTGTTCATGTGTAATCTGCTTCTGGTGACCCTGCCTTGGCAGGGATTGGACTAGATGACCTGCAGAGGTCCCTTCCAACCCTAACAATTCTGTTATTCTGTGATTCTATTATTCCTATTAGTAGTTTTCTGATCAAACGTGACCCTGCTTGTAAGAGTAAGAAATTATTAAAATGAGAAGTGACAGGGTGAGTTGTTTATCATTATAAAATTTAAATACCTATTTCCATCCTGTGCTGGCAGTGAGCAGCCATTCCCAGGTGCCTGCCAAAGAGCAGCTGGTGTCTGTGACCGAGGGCTGCTCCAGCAGTGGAAGGCTGGGTGGTGCTGCCATCGGGACGTTCCCAACATTGCCTCACAGTGCTCCTTCACCATGTGTCTGGGGAGGCTGTGGGTGTGTGTTGTTCCTGCCTTCAGCTGTGTGGATGACATGCAGGTGACAGCTCCCCTAACCTCCACCACTGCTTTCTTTGGAGCAGAGCTTAGTAGAATGCCAGGTGTGTAAACGTTATGTACCTGGAGCAAAATGAGGTAGAAATGGAGGACAGACAGGTGTCACACACATCATCAGTCAAAGAAGAGATGTTAAAAGCTCTTTCATGGGTAATAATCTGAGTTTTAAATGGGGTATTAAAAAAAAATAATTATACAGTCCCTTTAATTTGGCAGTGTCGCTTCAATACTTAGTGCAAGGGCTTAACATTAAAGTGAATGTATTTGTTGTTACAGATGTTTCGGTGGCAGTATCTCCAAGCAGGAAAGTAAATCTTGTTGATGGAGTACTTGAAGCCCATCAGTGCAGGTTCAGACCAAACCACAGGAAAAACCTCTGCCATGCCAGCTTCCAGGAGATGATTTTGGATAACCTGTGATTTCCCAAGTGTGGTATTTACGCCTTCTCAAGAGCTGCAGTGGTGACAAAGGAGCAGATTACTTTGAGTTAGGCACATGGGTTATATGTATTTGCCTTAGTTATTTGGCCAAACGGGGCCAGGGGAGGTGAGGAGGTGGAGCACAAATAACTCTGAATTCTATTGTATTCCAGCTGGGACAGATGGGCTGTAATTTGTCTTTAGGGCACAAATTGCATACTTGCAGTTGGCTTCTCGTCACTCCCTGGAACACCATTTCCACACAGCTCTGTTGATCCAGGGGTCCAGCTTCAGGTGACCATGTTGTCCCATGAGGTGCTCCCTCCATGATTTGTGTCATTTTCAGGTGAAAGAGGTGAAACCAGAGTCCCTTGTGAAACACTAATCCTAGAGGCAAGGGCAGCTTAAGAGAGGCAGGAGAGTGGGCAAAGCTCAGGTCACGCTTCAAGTGAAGCTTGGTGGCAGCTGAAGCACTCCAGTGACGATTACTCTGCTGGTCATGGAGAGAAATTGGATAAGAGGTGGATCATTTAGCAGGGCTGGAAGCATGGGGCAGGACACACAGTTGAATTCAGCTTGTGGGAGGCATTGTGCCAACCCAGTGTGCTTCTCTGGCAGCCTTGCACTGCTTGGGACAGGACAGGCCTCACTGCAATAGGAGCCAGCAGCCCAGGAGCCTCAGAGGGAAGTTGCCATGCTCACAACTATATCAGATGTTTTTATTTTTTGTGGCCAAGGGCATCAGCTGGTACAGTGACCTCAGTCATGGCTGTTGTGCTTGGGCAGTGTTGCTGGAGCTGATGGCAAAGAAGAGGTTGAACTTCCCTTCATCTTGCTTGGCAAGTGCTTTTTGGCCATGGGATCATGTCAGAATAACAACATGGACAGTGATGCCTTGGTTTCCACAATGTCACATAGAGGTATGCCCTCTGTCTTCTGAATCTGTTTTGGTTTTGATCTGAAACTGCTGGAAGGTAGGGGTTTCTTGTACTATTAATGATAGATGTACCAAAAGGAGTTGCAGAACACTTCTTATTGTAACATATTTCTTGTAATCAGGGCAAAAAAAGTTTTTAAACCCAAACTGATCATGTTTCTCTCCCTCTCTCCCTTAAAGTAATCAAAGGAATAAAAATATTGTTGGCATTCAAGCTTATGTTTCAGACTTGGGATTTTTTTTTTAAAGCTTGATGTTTTTGAAGGATTCAGGACTGTCTGCAGCAGCAAATGACATCCTACTTAGGTCCAGCTGAAGTTTCTCTGTAGGATCCCATCAGAGGGCCTCATTTCTGGACTGCAGACAACATGAAATGCAATTTATTCTTGGCCTTTAGATCAGCCAGTTGGTTTTTAAATTTTTTAAAAATTATTATTATTATGAATACTGAGTTTTGGAATTAAGCTGATAGCTTCCTAGGAAATCTGGGAAACTATCAAATAATGGTTCATTTTGATCTCTTTTCTTGAGGACTCTTCTGTAATATCAACCCATGGGAGACATCTCAGCAAACTCAGTTTATTTAAAAGGACATTTAAAATAATGGAAAATAGATTTGAAGAGGGATTTGAAGAAGCCATGTGCTCTGTCATAAGGCAGAGAATCAGCTGTAGTTAAGCCATCCATTGAACCTCCTCCTCTAAAGGAAAAGACTTGGTAGCTGGCATTCCTCTGCTCAGCTGTTATTACTGTGAAGTTTTTCCTGATGTTTATCCTGCAACTCCTGGATGCTATTTAGTTCTCTTGTCTTTAATAGACATGGTGAAGAGTTCATTCACTTCCTCTGTGACTAATTTCTCCCTAGTTATGTACTCAGTAAAAGCTAAATCACTTGCCAATAATTCTTGGGTCCTTGAAACAGCAAGAAAGCAAGCTTTTAAACTGGTTAGAGTTCTCTTAAGAAATAATACTATTTTGGCAACTTATACAGCCTTGAACTTGTTTGTGAGCTGACTGTAGCTGGATAGGTTTGTTTAGTAAACTTTTTAAAACCTCTCACCTTTAAAACCCCAATTGTTTCCAGACTGGGGTTATAAATGGGGTTCTGTGCCTCTTACTTGTTTAATTTTGCTGTGAACAGAACAGCTAGTGTCTTCATTCAAGGGCCTGCCTTGCTTTGTACCGGCTGATTTACAATACAATGTGTAAATGTAGTAGCAGCCTGGAACAAAGGAGAGCCTGTTTATCCAAACAAATTTGAGGGTGAGGGTGAAGAGGTAAATTGCAGCCTGTTCACTGAACTGCAGCTTGAAAGCAGAACGAAACGACCGCAGGGGAAACGTGACAGGCAAATGACTGGGGGGGAGCAGGCTTGGCCCAGCGTCCCTGTAATTTTAGGGCAGCGCTGACCCAAGGAGCCCAGGCGAGCTCAAGGGGTGCCCAGGTGCTTCCTGGTCCTCTGGGGGAGCTTTGCTGGCGATTAAAGACGTTTTGTAGATGGTTTTTGTGCTTTGCTCAGTGCAGTTCTGTTCAGTTGTGCAGAGTCCAATGTAACCTCTTGGCAGGTGTTGCTGTGGTTCCCCAGTATGCAGTGCCTTAGCTGATTGCTTCTACTCGTCCTGAACTGAAGCCAGGAAACACATTACTTGGATTTAAGTATTCTGGGTATTTTAGTCTTATTGTTAAGCTTGAGTATTTCAGCTACAACAGCTAAGTCTATTAGCAAAGAGATTAAATTGTGAAGAAGTCATATTTCCTTGTCCAGACATGAAAAATAAATTGTTAGAAATAGGCTTCCATCCAAGGCATGATCACTCCTGCAAAACGAATTGGACAGAAATACTGTGGTGCTTTCTGTGCCTTGCATGCTCACTCCTTGCACTTCCTGTAAATGAGTTTGCTACCTAATTATGAAATAGGTTAAGGACGATCACCTACTCAAACTATTGATAGTGTTTCCTAATGTTGGTTGCAAGAGAGGCCTAGTTTACTCAAAATATATGTTTTATTCTTCTTCCACTACCATGTACCATCTTGAAAGGGTGATTTGCGGAGCCAGGAAGGCTGAGACCTGAGTGAGGTGAACTCTTCTTTAATGCAGCTCATCAGCTTCTTGGCTCACTCGCATCCTGCGTGCTGTGTAGTATTTACTGTTGTACCAAGAAACATGAAGTTCCATCTGTCCTTTGTTTTCCTGCCCATTAAGTACAAAATTCATTTTGGTTTAGCAGAGCTTTCCTCTAAACTTTTCCCAAGTTATAAATTATGGCTTTTCTGAAATCTTCAGTCTTGCCTGTGGGAAGAACACTTTAATTTGGTTTAACAGTAGATGAGTAATCTAGCTACAGATAGTGATTTTTCAGTTCAGCTGCAGTCAGCTTCTTGCTCCAAATGTTCCACTAAAATTTCAGAGGTGGCAATCAATTTCCAGCCAGCCTTGTTTATCCTCCCCTTGACTTTTCTTGTTCTCTTCTTAGTCTATGACACTGAGAAGTACCATCTTATAAAGCATGTGTGCTGTATTCCTGTTAATGGTTTTCAACACAATTTTGTTAAGTCAGGTTGCTGACTGACCCGTTTTTGCTCTGTTTGGTCATAATTTCAGAATTTTTAGATACTCAAATATTTCATGCTTGCCACTTCAAAACAGATGAACAGTATCTCTTTGGGATCTGTTTTGGTTCTTTCCACTGTAAAATGGAAAGAACTGGGTTAGCACTAGTTAAACTAGTTTATCTTGTTCTCTGTGTACATGAATAAGAAGCCAGGCTGAAAGCTCTCATTTGGCATGCAGGACCTTTTTATAGGCACCCAGACTTGAAACACATCCTTTCAACATCAGCAAGATCTGTTCTGTTCAGAGAAATGGGCTTGTAAACACAGGGGTAGGTGTGCTGAGGCCAGCAGGGAAGCTCCTGTTTTGGGTCATGGAGCACTTCTTCAGGCATTTGGGTGAGGGAAGAGGGCTACCCTGTTGAAGCTGCTGCCCCACAAGATACTGATAGGTCAGCAGATGGAATGCACTGCTCTTGAGATGCTTGTTTTTGTTTCTCTAATTAATATGTAAGGTTAATTTCCTCTTGAGTATGTGAAAGAGAGAGGCTCAGTCTTCAGGGACTAAAGCTGCCTGGAGGAGTGGGGGGGTTGTTTTGTTTTGTTTTGTTTTAAGCCACTAAGTGTGGTATGCACTGTTCCTTGATGGGAGGACAGAAACTTCTTCATAGCTCTTGTTTTAAAAGCTATGGGTTATGGGTCAGCCCATAAATGTTATTAATTTCATGTGGAGTGGCTAAACTTCCTGCTGACTTAGGTAATGTACCCACTGGGCTTGGATAAAAGGTTAGAGATGGCAATTATGGAAAAATCTTTTTTTCCATTAAGCTTTTGTAAGCTCAACCAAGCCACTGTCAATAATTACTCTTTTTCCCTGCTATTGTGGACTGACTCTAATCCAGACTTGGTTTATTTAATTTTTTATTGCTTGAATGTGCACACTCAAGATACATGGAGAATATCAAGCAACACTGAGTACACACTGAGCAATGCATTTGCTGGATGTACCTGGTGTGTTAAGCAGTGAATAGATTTACAATATGTTTGTAGGTGGTCATAACTAGGCTGTAAAAGTGCATGGTCTTGCACTTTTAATTTTCTGTTTGTCTCTTAAGTTGAGCAAGGCATCTTGCAGGGTGGCATTGGGCTGGAGGAGGGGGTACCAGGAGGGCTAGAAATAGCAGCTGTTTGTTTATGGCAGAATTTTTATTCTGTCTCTTCCTTCTCCCTTTCCTAGGGATAGTCTTATGTATTCCACCCACTCTTCATTCCCTTCTGGTGAATGTGTGTGGATGTGCTCCAGGACCATATGTGCTCATAGAGATATACTTCAAAGGAAATTCTAGACTGCCTAGAGAAGCTGTTTGAGTTTAGATGAGGCCTGAATTTGCCGACTGCTACAGCATTTCTTTTGAAGAACCACATGGCAGTGCTGCTGTTTCTTTCCTTCAGCACCTTTACACACTGATGAACACCCTTAGCCTCCAAAGCAAGTGAGCTGCTGATAGGTGTCTGCATGAACTGAAGCAAGCTGAATTTCGCTTCAAGGCATCAGCTCAGCTGAGCTTTTTGGTGGCTAGTTGACATGCTTTAGATTTCATGATGTATTTACCCACCAGTGAAGATAACATGAGGTTATTTCTTTTTTTTTCCTTCCATGCACAATGATTTCTTCTAAGAAGATTTTAGCAGGTGGTTTTCTGGGAAAGGTGGGAACTTGCCCCAGCTGATTCAGGGACACTGTCTTACCAAGTTATTATTTCTAGGTATGTATGATTTTGGCTGCAGACCAAAAGGACATTGTCTGTGCCTGCTCTGCTGTGGCTATTCTTGGTTATATGCCTACTTTCTGTTTGACAAACCTCTGCAGATTCTTGATGGCTTCCATATGAATGGTGTGGTATTAAACTGAATATACTAAACATACTCTTTGTTGGGGAATGCAGGGCATCTGGTGCAGATTTTGGCATCCTTTTCCTTCCAAAAAATAGAATTGCACAATAGCTGCTCCATTCCAGCAGCAGCAGCTTTTGAACCTGAAGTATATTGAAGTTAAATGTTTGCCAGTTGTCCATTATGTTTTGCAATATGAAACACTGACCTTTCATATGAAAGGCATTTATTTTATATGAAGGCATTTATTTTAAAAAGTCCATTTTTATGGGTATTTGGTCCACTACTCTTGAAGAATGAGTAACTGGCAGATGTGTCAGTGGACTTCTGTATAGCATCTTTCACTCTTTATGTGCTCTAATCCGTGGTGCTGATCTTCATTAATTTGGTTCTGTAGACACAAGTTTCATATCCCAGACAGGCTGATCCTGTTTGTAGCTAGCTGGAGGTAAGGGAAGGAAAATAGTTTGATATTTCACAGGTGTTGTCATGCAGTCATGCATTCCCTTCTCCAGACTTCACTCTGGTCAGGCATGAAATGCAGCATGTGAGGGTGTGTATGGAAAGAGCCCGCTAAAAAAACACCTTCTGAATGTAGGGAATTGGTTGTATTAGGGATGAGCAGTCTTGCTTGCTTGCATCCTAAGCCAGCAGCATGAAATTGCTTTTAGATACTTGAAAACAGGAAAAGAAAATTGCTTCTCCCCCCTCACCCTGCCTTTGGAAGAGCATGCTCTTGTTAGCTGGGCTGCTTGTAAAGCTGCAACTCTCTTTGTTAATCCTAAGATGGTCTGTTGGTGTAATGGGGGGGCCTTCTCACCTCCCCGAACACATATTTGTTTCCCTATTATTTGCAGCTGGTGGAGTGTTTGTGTTCACAGGATTATTTGTTTACAAATGATATCGTTTCTCCTGAGACTACATCTTCTGATGATGATCAATGGCTCAGTTACTTTTAATAAAGCTGAGGCAGTCAGACACAGGAATTCTTTTGAAGTTGTTGAGGCCTCATCTGAGTCATATAATACCTTAAATGAAAACAGAGCAAATAGGAAATGTAGAAACGAATGACAGGTGTTGGCAGGAGGGATGTTTAGGCAGTTTATAGCTTTCACATCTTTCTTTTCTGCTCAGGGCAGATGATTGTTCTGCCTTTAGGCACAGACAAGCCGCAAATGAGAAGATGCTGGAGAAAAATGGGTAGCAGTGGCAAGATGGGAGGTGTTTGATGGATCTGACTGAATGGATCTTCTTTCTTCAGCACAGGCAAAGCTCCTTGTTCTGGTGGACCAGGTTCAGCATTTAGTGCTGGTGCCCTTGGCCCCAGGAAGGTGGTCACAGGGTAGAGCTGGCTAGAGGCCAGGACTCAGCAGTTCAGTTTCCAACAAGGAAAGATCTCCAAGGACCTCCAGCAATGATTAATTCCAAGATGCTCTGGCAGGCACTTTGTGGTTTTGGGATATGTTTGGAAGCTGATTCAGTAGTCTAGAAGAGATATTTTTGTATGTTCCGGTTGCCCCCAGCCTTCCTACCTGTGAGTGTCCATAGGACTATTTAAGCTATTTGCCAATTCAGAGTGCTCATAGGCTTTAGTCAAACTAGCAAAGCAGTGATGCTTTTCTGCAGATTTGGTAAAAGGGCGTCTTTGAATACTATATTTAACCTTTTCATTCATAGGAATGGATACACAGGGGTGAATGCTGAGTGAGGACTTCTCTGTTGTTCACTTTTCCAGTATTATGGAACTTAAAGACGTTAATGGTCTTTAAAACTCTTCTAGATAAAATAGCTCCTCAGAGGTGCCAAAAAGGTTGGGTTTCAGGAGACTGAAGTATAAGGTGCATTGTGCTGGTAGTTTTTGTAACTGGACATTTGCTACTGTGCTGGAAGAAGATATGGACTCTTCTTTCATCTTTTACCTTCCTCTCCCATCAGCCTCCAAGCTTTATGAACCAGCACATATTGCTGCCTCTTAACCTCTCTCACTTCTCTGCTGTGCTGCTGCATGGATGAGCAGTTGACGAGTGATGCTCTCCAAGCATGGCTGTGACAGACTGCTTATTGTTTTGCCATCAACTGGGTGTCATTTCCCATAGCACCCAGTATCTGAGCACAGTCTGAGAGCCACTGCCCTAGTCCTGCAGGGCTTGCTCTCTCCTGCATGGCTACCAAAGGGCACTGCTGATTTTCCATCTTCAAGAAGAGGTCTAACTGTGTGTGGGTACCCTAGTTTAGGTATTGGCTCATACTAACCACCACTAATGGTAACCTTTGGGGACAGACTGGTGTGGCCTTTATTTCTTGAGATCACATTATTTAAAAATGGTTGAGATTTGGAAGGGATTTCTGGAGGTCATCTGGTCCAACATTCCTGCTCCTCCTAAAGTCAGCCATTCTGAATATCTCCAAGAATGAAGACTCTACATCTGGTCAACCTAGGCCAGTGTTTGGTCATCGTCACAGTGAAAAAGTGTCCCCTGATGTTCAGAAGGAAGCTCCTGTGTTTCAGTTTGTGCCCATTGCCTCTGGTCCTGTCACTGGCACTACTGTAAAGCAGCAGGTTCCACAGTATTTGCACTGTCCCTTCAGCTATTTATATAAATGGACAAGATCCCCCACAAGTTTTCTGTCCTCCAGACTGAACAGTCACTGCTCTGTCAGGTTTTCTTCACAGGAGAGGTGTTCCAGACCCTCAGCAATATTTGTGGCTCTTGGTTGAACTCTCTCCAGTATGTTAATGTCTCTCTTGAACTCACTCCAGAACTGGACACAGTACTCCAGATGTGGCCTCACCTTCTCAGCCTACTGCTAACACTCCATCCAATGCAGCCCAAGATGCCATAGGCCTTCTTTGCATGTCTCTCACTGGTATACGCCAGGACTCCCAGCTCCTTTTCTGACAGACTGCCTTCCAGCTGGATGGCCCTCAGCATATTCTGATGTCTGGGGCTGTTCCCCACCGGTGCAGGACTTTGCACTTCTCATTGTTCATGAAGTTCCTGTTGGTCCATTTCTTCAGTCAGTCAAGCTCCCTCTGTATGGCAGCACGACTCTGGTGTACCAGCCACTCCTCTTGGTTGTGTGTCATCTGCAAGCGTGCACTGCCTCGTCATCCAGATGATTGATGAGGATGTTGAACAGAGCTGGACTCTGGAGTGCACTGCTAGTCACCGGCTTGAACTTTGCACCAGTGATGGGTATGAGTTTTCTAGTGTTGGGCTCTGAGCAGCAGGGAGGTGGGATTGACAAGTCCCTTGACTGGCTCCTGCTGGAACCGAAGGAAACTTGTGTGAGCAAAATGCAGTGACACAGGGAGATGTTTTTACCAGAGATTTTGCCTGGCAGGTGGGGAGGGGAGCTTTCAGAGGGAGGTGTGTGTTTGTCTTGTAGGCAAATGCCAATTTGTACAATTGTATCACTAGTTTTGAAAATAGTTTATCACCAGCTTAAATCCCCAGCTTCTGGAGTCAAATGACTGAGGCAATGTAAGCGTTTTCTTAACAGAACATTAATCTCCCTGTTCCTGGTATTAATTTGAGAAGGAGGAGCAATTTAAATCTAAATGCTTAAAAATGAAAGGTAAATAAAAATATACCTTATTTGCCACCAGTGGACTGAGATCATCAATATGTCCAGGGCCCAGATGGCTTTGCAGCCTGCACACCCAGGTGTCCGTGTGGCTCAGGTACTGCGGGACTGCATGCACCCCACGATAAAGGCTTGCTGCTGGCACTGCATATGCATTATGTTGAAACATGTATCATGCTGGTTGGGCTACCTCCAACAGACTTTAATATGCTTGAAGTCATTCTTTGTGTGCAAAAGTAGCTTTCAGGCTGATTGCAGTTCCCCTTTCTTTATGGGCAGGGGTGGAGTTCGGTGGTTTCCATCCTGCCCCTGGTTCCTTGTGCCTCTTTCTCATTCTCTGCAGCTGGTGGGTACTGCTTCCTCCCCGGCTGATTCAGCTTCTGGAAGGGCTGTGCTTTGTGCCAGACCTGTGAGATGTTTTGATTTGGGGGTGATTTGTTTGGGTTTTTTTAAAGAACACAGTGCTCTTTTGGAGGTTTTATTTTTAAACTCTATGTGCGAATGTGTACCCAGGTTGCCTGTGGTTAGGTAAGCAGCTGAATTAGCACAGGGGAAAGGTGTGGTAGCTCTCCTGTGCAGGCAGGGAGGCATAGGGGTGGCAGCAGTGGGAAGGAGGCAGCTCCCCAAACCAGCTTTGCCACTGCCAGAGGATTGGCAAGGTGCAGCGGCATCCTTCCCCAGGTGCTTCTGCACTTTCCACCTCCCCTAAGTTGCTGCTCACTTGCTAAAAGCTGGTAAAACAGAGTTCAAGGAACTCCCTGGGAGCTGGTGAGACTTTTGCTTCAGCTCCTTGGGAGAGAAGTGAAGGCACAGCCCCATCTGCCATAAGTACAAACAGAGTCTGACCAGGCTGGAGGGGACCTGGGGACATTTTCCCACAGAGTGACAGCAGTGCTGAGCTAGGAGTCCCTTGTCCACCTTGTGCACACTTCAGTAGCTAAATTGCTCTAATTTTGTTCTAGTCCAAAACAAAGTGATCAAGATTGGGCTGTATTTATGAATACAATGAGTCTTCTCATGCAGGATGAGTCACAAGATCAGTGGAAATGGTTGTGCTGTAATGGAGCTGGAGAGCGGTCGAGGTTGAAGGTTCTTGTACTCTGAATGAGATTTGCAGTGCCTGTGCCTGGGTTCCTCTCCAGTAACCTCATTTTTTCCTGCACTGGAGATGGGTTTATCATAGCCCTGGAAAAGACACGGGCATTAGCTGTGTTGTAATTGCCTTGCTAAGGAGCTTCTACTCAGGTATTAGTTTTTCCTGGCTCACCTCTGTGAGGAATCCTGTCTAGCAGCCAAAGAGAGCCTAGCCCTTATAAAAACCACTCATAACATTGTCTCTGAGCATCTGTTAGCTGTGTCCCAATTGGCTTGAAGGATTTGTGTACTTGGGGCTTGTGAGCAAAAGCTATGTGAACCTGCCAGAATTATGCCCTTGACTGAAAAAAAAAAAAAAAAAAAAAAGGCACATAGAATCCAATTACTGGCTCTAAGCAGTATAAAACAGTGCTAAATAACTCCTGATTTTTAGATTTAATTAAAATGAAAAGCTGAATTGGCACAGCAAACTTCTGACTTCTCAGTGAGTGGTAGGAGTTTGCAGCAAGGTCTACGGAAGAAACTTTGAAATTACTCTAGTTATGCTGCAAGACAGAGATCCAAAAATATTTGGCCTTGCTCACTGTGCTGAATGTGTTCCTGTTCATGCTTTTTGTTGCTTGTTCCCAAGTGACAATGACACATTCACTTAAATCATGGGGCAAAAAATAAAATTTTAAAGCAGTTGATAATGAATCATACCAAAAACACTCCAACCACCCTGTACTGGGGACATAAGAAAAATGCAGTTCAGCATTTACAGTCATGAGAAAAAAAGAAGTTTGGAGAAGTAATGCACCCGAAGTAGCCTGCAAGTCACTGTGTATTAATACAACTTGAGAAGAGTGATTTCTGTCACCATATCAAACCATGTATTTTCCAGTAATCTTCTTTTATTTGCACTGAGATTGTCTGGTCTGACTGACAGCTAGTTTGCTTGTTCATTCATGGGGTAATCTGTTTTGTCTTCTACATCTATATAACGCTGAAGAAGAAAATTGCGGGTAGGCTTTTTGGAGGGAGACAGTTTCTTTCCTGCTCATCTCTGTTTGAGAAAAGGTGCAAGCTGTGTTCAAGGGAGAAAAGAAAACCTATGTTCTGCTGCTGTTTCTGGAATATTGTTATAACACCTTTCTAATGAAGCTCTCATAGTGTGGTAATGGCAGTCACTCCCAGATGGGCTCTTGGCAAAAATGAGTTTGAAGAATTCAAACAGCTTCTTTAAAAAGCTGTTTATTTGTGTTATGTGCTACTAATTTAGCTTCTTAAACTTGTTTTCTTTTCCTTCAAGATGGAAGAATTAACAATCATCTGAGTGTAATAAAAATTTTCCTAGCTTTTGAATCATATTTATTCTAAATATGAGACTATAACTGCAGTACTTATATTTTATGTTGATAGTGTTTAAATTATTGAAGTGAACTGCAAAGCTATACTGTGCTTGAACCTTTTGTTCCAGAAAAATAAAATAAATTCTAAGCACTTGGGCTTTCCTGAATTACATGTTTTCTGAGAGGGACTGTAAAACCAATCCAACCTTGGAAATCCTGGCCTCTTTGCCAGGATGGTCAATGTGATGTTGAGCAATGCTTGGCTTGGCAAGTACACTTATGAAATGACATGATTGAAAGATGCAAACCTATTTAATTATCTACCGGCAGATACACATGCTAAATTTCCACTGTTGCTGCATCACTTAAGTATGGTCTAAAGTACAACTTCTTCCATGAATCTTGCAATATTTCATGGGTATTTTTTCCTCAAGCACAGTTCCCTGAAGTCACATTATAAATAATTCCACCTTTCTATTGTATCCCTGTATTTCAAAACATGTAGTGAAAGACAGAAACAATGGAAGTGCATTGCTGCTCAAAAATCACACAATGAAAATAAAGCCATAGGGCCAGGAACGGGGATGCCCCAAGTGTGTTTAGCTTTATAGTTGGTTTTCTTTCCTTGGGAAGAAAATCATCTGAGTCATTGCTCTGGAAATATTAGGGATTGGCACAGCTACTACAAACTACACTACCATTCACCAAAGCAAATAGTGGTGATGTGCTCAAATTCCACTCTGATCACTTCCTTCATCATTTTCTGACAGGCCTAAGCTACAGCAGTCACCACCCTAAATGGAGGACTGAAGTTAAGGGGAGAGCTCATCTTTCCTCCCCTCCCTGCTAGAGTGGTGTGGGATCCTCAGTACTGGAAGTCCCTACTGCACACGGGAAAAGATGCACCTGCATAGACCGAGGTGTGGCTGCAGACTGACTCAATGTGCATGAGGTGTGCCACCCCAGGGGGCTAAGGGTGGCACCTTTGTGCAGTAGATTGACAGCAGAGCTCCTGCCTACACCCCTGTCCCCCAGCTGGAGTGGGCTGAGGACACGTTATTAGGTGCCAAAATGAAGGGAAGCTTAGATGTCAGTTATTTTAAATAGCATGACTCATCCCTTATCCTTTTACCTTGTACTCTGTCTTTTCTCATGCCTTTGCTGCTCTTAGGCTACAGATCCTTAGCTTTGCTAAAACTGCTGTTGATATCTTCAAGGCAGCCAGATTGCAGGGACTTGCCTTCACTGGACCAGACATGTCTCTCTGATAGTCGCCCGGTGCTTTTTGAAATGTCAGTTCTAAAAGGCTTCTCACGGAAAGGAAAAAACCAAACAACTTCTGGTAACAAGGCCACTGGAGCTGGGTGCTGTTCATGCAGGGCTCAAGAGGAATAAAAATAAGGAATTGCTCCTACTTTGCTGTCTGCTTTAATAAACCAATAATATGCCAGTCTAGTGAGGGCTTCTGGGGGTCGTGTAGGGAGATTATCAATAAATCTTGCTCCTGTATTACGTAGTTTTGTAGAAATCAGAATAGGAATCGAAGCAGTAGATAATAGAAATATAATTAATCAGAGAGGAGACAGCATGTCTTCTATAAAGGGAATTTGCTTCTTGTGGTTATGTGCAAGTTTTGGAGGGAAGCAACTATATGGATACAGCAGATCTAGCTGGTACTTTGTAAAAAGTTCTTTGAAAATAAAAGTACAAGCTATATTTCACAAAAATATTTTAGAACCACAGTTATCAGAGAATGAAGAAAAAAAAGTGCTAAGTGATTAAAAATAGGAAACAAAGAAATGGAATTACCATCCTTGTTCTATAGCAGCTATTACTGGGATTAGTCTTTCAAATATCTGTTGTTGGAACTGTTCAACATATTCAGCAACAATCTGATTTTAAGTAGATAACGGAACTTGTAGAGAATACCAAGATTATTTACAATAATTTGACCTGAAGCTGCCTGAAATTACTTGCAGAGCCTCTTTCAGCGCAGAGCTCAAAATATGAGGAAATGAAATTCAGTGTCAAGGAATGCAAAATAATGTATAAAGGGAGGAAGGAAATAATCTCTTCTTTCTGAGGGACTAAAAAACCTCAATATACTGTTGGAGGTGCCATGGATAATACTTTGTAAAAGTCAGTTCAGGGTGCAACGGTGGTCAGTAAAGTAAATAGAAAATAAGAAATACTAGGAGAGGAGTAGAGAGCAAAACCATAATTATCCCTGTGATTTTATAGATCCATAAACTTTTGAATCTTAGATACCCTGGGAGGGTACTGATCATTTCACCTGAAGGTTGCAACACCTTTTCTTAGGAAAAAAACCTCTTCACTTGATGTGAAAAAAGACATGAGAGAGAAAATATGATGTAATTTGAAAGTACAGACTAGGAACAATGCAATTATCAGACAGAAGGGCTAAAGTCCAGTTCCCTCTTCTGCCCCTTCTCCTGTTCGAGGGAAAGCTAAATCAAGGAAGTGCTATAGGAGCCTTTTAGATGCCAATGATACAGAGGAAAGATGAGACACATACACAGAAATAAGACCTTTGGTAACTTTAAAGCCTTGATGCAACTTTCAATTTAGGAAGTCCTGAAACTCATTTTTCTTAGAAATCTGGGAAGATATCTGGCATGAAAAATGACTGGTCTTCAGTGGCTGCTGCTGGCTACTGTTAAAATGTGGTTCATTTTCCCTGACTGTCTTCAGCAAGACACCTAATTTCTGGCTCTGTACGTTTATTTACAGCAAGCAATCATCAGGGGATGGGAAGAGGGGAGGCTGAGGTGATTCATGCAAGTCTGAGATAAGCACCTAAACCAGGCAAGCTGAATTGCCCCTGGGAGGGCTCAGTCTCCTTGAAAACAGAAATAACCTAATGACTAGTTTGGGCTGCTCTGCAGAAAGTGAGATGAAGTCTGTTCTCAGGGGAGTGTGCTGGACTAGAGGATGTTTCCTCTGTCTTATCAGGACAGCTCTCAGGTTTCTAAACAACACAAAAAGCTGTGCATCAAAGTAGATGGTACCAGGGGCCTTAATTCAAAATGGCTTAGCACAATCACAGTGGGTGTGTTGGGCTGTTTTTCAAAAGGGTCTTGAGCTCATTCAGCAATGAGTGGCAAGGGATGGCTCTGGGTGATTGTGGGTGTGAAAGTGGGCTCCAGTTGAAATGCCCAGGTTCAGTAGTGTCATCTCCTTTTGCTTCCAGCCTTCTAAGGGAGATAGTGTTGTCTGATGAGGGGTTGAAGTGCCAAAAAAATGGAAACAAATCCTGATGGAATAAGGAACAAACATATTTACAGATTAACATTTAAATATCTTCAATGAATGTAGTTACATTTCCTGAATTACACCCTACATTGAGTTCACTTCAGTATATTCCAGTGATGTCCAAGAAAATAAATGTCATCAATTTCATAAACAGTTGCTATCTTCAGACTAAGCAGTAATAAATAGCTCTGCAGTTCTGTGCTGGGGTTCCAGAGCTGAGCAAATGTGGGTTTGGTGGCATGAGCCAGTGGAGGAGCCCACTGAGGAGCTCTGAGGAAGTGTGTGCACATGAGGGATCTGGAGGAGATCAGAGAGAAATTTTCCTTGTTTTTGGGCATGTTAACTGGGTGTATACCGCCCAAGACGGCAACTTGCCTAATGTGATAACTTAAACATGTAGTGGAGATTGCTTGCAGTGATAATAGACAAAGTAATCTGCTTCACTAAGGGCCTAAAATGAGTACAGCATTTCCATACACGAGGCTAGTTCCCAAGTAATGAAGCTCGTCTATCTACCCCTGCAAACATATCTTCTGTGTTGCTCAACTCCCAGTTGTAAGAGGTGAATAATTCTCCTTTTCTTGGTGTTCAAAGCAAGGTAGTAAACAGGTAAACTCCCCAGCTCAGATTTAAGAAGGGTGAACCTCGATATTTATTTGTTTTACCTGTGACTACATCACTGCTTTTGTGAATAGTGGACCTACCAAGTACGTGCCTGTCTGGTTTTTAGTTTTGTATTTCTAAATTACCACCACATGCTTTAAAAATGGCATAACCATGGGGTGAGTGTGATCCCATGCTGCAGGGTGTGAAGGCATTAGTCACCGTGGGCATGCTTGCGGTGGAAGGCAGGATTCCTCCACCAGCCCACGTCACAACTGATGGCCCAACACACCCAGGGTTGTGTTGTTTCTTTCCTCCATCACTAACTCCCTGCAAACCCCTTACAAAAAAGAAAAAATCACCATATCATGGGGAAAGACTTCCCAATCATCCTTTTTTTTTGTACACCAGTTAATTTGATAAAGAAATTAAGAGCATGCTATCACCCAAAATTTTAATTGAATTGTTTAAGTAGCAGTGCTGTGGGAGAGGATTTAAGATATGCAAAAGGAAAAACTGTTACTTTTGAAAAAAACACACTTAATAAGCTATCTATCACTCCCATAACAAGTCCCATGTAACTCCATCATATAGCTATTTCAAGTGATTGAAAAAAGAACTACCGAAGCACCCAGGAGAGAAGGGAGTTGCAAGAGTCAGTACTTTTGAATTGCTGTCACAAACAATCTCATGTTGAAATACTCTGTAGCACAAATGTCATACATATATCCCTAGTCAGCTGGCTTTTCATTAGAAATGGAGACATTGAAATCTTCTCATGATTCAATTTATGGTGCAGTGGGGTAACCTGTGGAACAGGAGAAAAGGGAAGCCTTTTATAACGGGTCTTTTCCAACAAGTTACCAGAATTCAGAGCTATAAGACTATTTTCAAATATGTATTCAGCTGCTTAAAAAATAGGCCCCTTTTTAATGTTTTTTTTTTTAAATTAAGTTTTATGTATATATTTATTGTATTCACTTATTACAAACCCTGTAATGTTAAACCAATATGCTGTAATTACAAGTAGGCATTTACTGCTGTTTTTGCCACTGATGCAAAATGACTGACATTCAGAACTGGGGGCTGTGGGAGGTTTAGGTGAAAGCAAGCCTGAAATATTTCTTTCTGCAAGAAAAGGCAACCTAACCTTTTTAATAGAGGGATTCTTGACACATAATGAAAAAGCCAAACCTGGTACTTGGGGAATTATTTCTGAATACTGACAACCAATCAGCTTAGTGGCATTAAGGAAAAACTTCCTTCTCCACCTGTTTTGGACATGTGAAAAAAGGCATTTCAGATGTGCATAGCTTCCGTGTGCAATTAGCCGGAGGATTGGCTGCTTGTTATTTTTGAATCATTCAGGAAAGTAACACCTGCTTGGCTTCTAAAATTGTACCTTCATGATAGCACCACCTAGTAATTATTATTCTGAGTCATCAGCTAATGCTCATTACCACTTCATAATAGCAGTATAATTAAAAATTCGGTGCCGTATTCCAGTAAGGATGAAGCTTGGAAGCTAAAAACATGGCTTTAGAGAAGTTAGTTGCACTATATTACTCTACCATGTCTGTTGAATGGTTTCTGAATAGTCCTAAATTATTCCTGTGTTAAAGTCACCTTTTCATTTTTCCTGGTGTCTTGAATATGGGTAAACATTGTGAGGGAAGCAATGTCAGAGCAGCAAGACTTGTCTATCCAAAAAGGGGGCTTTTGGTTTGGCCTGGAGAGGATGAGGTCGGATCATGATGGAAATGAGCTCCTGCACTTGTTGCTTTGAAGGTCAGAGCAACCCATGGAAGCAGTTGATCCCTGTCTGACACGTGAGAGGCTGACTGGAAAAAACAAGAATAATCAAGTAGACTGCAGTGGTTAATTCTGAGTTCAAAAGGCACTTTGTATTCTTTCTTCAGTTCAGATGCAAGTGTACCCATAATGTTGGTTTGCCTTGATTTTTCTGTGAAGAAAATTGGCCAATAGCCAGTCATCTTTCCTCAAGGATTTATTTCATCAATGAGGTGCAGAGTGCTTATAAAAACTGCCAAATTCCTAAGAACAGCTTCGATCCAGTGGATTAGCATTCTCTGATCAAATCAACTCTAAGAAAAAGACCTAACGTCTATAAGCTGACACAGACAATGCTTATTACCTCTTTATCATCCTCTCCTTACCTCCTCTCTACTAAATTAAATGGATTGGCTATAGTGTCTGTCTTCAAGTCTAGTTCTAAATAGAGCATATATCTCCCATCTGGGCTCTTACCAATGTAATGACATTAGATTCAAGCAGTCAATGTCAGAAACAGGTACATTTTAGGAAGTCCAATGTTAAATGATGTAATTACATCTCACAATTTCAACATGGTGCTTTGATGCTGTGTGTGTTGGAGTATCATGTTTGCCCTCTCTCTCCACTTCCCTGGAGTGATTGTACTAGAAGGTAAACAACTGTGACCCTAATGATCTTTTACATTACTCTCTTCCAAATTATATTCCGACACTGTGAACTAAATTTTGGGTCTGCTTTCTGTGCAATCTTGTTTGGTTACAGTAGCAGTGCTGCTGTTCAATTGAGTTTATTGTTCCTCATGATCTACATCACCATATCTTTGAACTTGACTTGTAATTTTGTTCAGGTCACAAGAAAATTGATGGAATGATGGATTTATACCAGCACTATCTTTCTTAGCTAGGACTTCCACTTTCCTGGAAGATTTCTGCTTCAGATTTTGTTTCTTATAAAGATGAGGAGAGCTGGTATACCAAGGACTGAATGATAATCGTTGAGAATTATGAGCTATTTAATCTGCTTTGTTAACTTGTGTGGCATCTGTTTTTAAATAGAACTGTTCAGTTATAAGAGCTTAAGTTATAAGATGCTTAGTTTGCTGAAAGACATCATGCGCCTTCTTTAACTAAATTTGTCAGGCTCAGGACATTTTCTGGGTAGGATTATAGGTCTGATTTTCCTAGAGCTATATCGACTATTTTCCTGAGGATTCTGTATCTTAATTTTGTATATATTTTTTTTATTATGAACATTTATGGTGGTCAAGATCAATGTCTTAAATGGTCGTCTGCAGTTTCCACAGTGAACTTATTTTCAGTCCCTAAATATTGCTAAAACAATTCATGTTTTGTTGTTTAAAACATTCTTATAATGTGGTATGTAACAAGTCTTCAACCTCAGTAGCTTTTCAACTCACACTTATAAACCTGTGGGAGCAAATGATTTTGGCTGACAGCTCAACATTTTAACTTTTAAAAATGCTGCATAATGTCTTCTGTGACTTTCTCAGAAAATGGTACCTGCTGAGTTACAAAACTCAAGTGAAATACTGCTGTGGCAGGTTGAGAGTGTGCCTGAGTCTTCATTTCATTGTGCCCAAAAGCCTCAGGTTTTCCAGCAAAAGTCTGGTGAATGGAAAGCCACTGCTAAAGTTGGGGCACCTGAGCCAGATACACCCAGCACCCCATGCTGTGCTAATGGCAGCTTTAGGGACACATTTGCTTCTCAATTTTTCCTGAAAGGTGTCTAATGAAAAAATAACACTGACCTATTCACAGTCAGGGTGGCATGATTTGCTTGCTATTGCTTTAGTACCTGCAATTCAGTCATAGTCTAGTCTTACAGATATGGCTTGCTTCAACTTAATGTAAGGTAATAACCTACAATATTAAGGGATATTTATGAAACAGGTTCTTTGAAATTCTTTTCTCCTGCTCTTAGCATCACTTAGTCTTGTTGACTGCTCTCAATCTTGAAACAGATTTCAGCTAGACGTAAAGAAAGCTGAGTAGGGGTGCTAATTCAGTTGGCTCTGTGATATTTTGCTCTTGCATATTTACTTTGCTGTTCTGCTTGCCATTTTATTGGAATCTTAATGTTCTTGCACTGCTAATGAGTGATTGTTTTGTTTAATTATGTGTATGATGGAGAGAAAAGAAACACAGGTGGAATGTTATCTGAGGAAAATCCATCCATCCATCCATCCATCCATCCATAGTTTTTTAAAAAATTAAGAATTTTTCCCAACAGTATCAGAAAGGTGATTCTTGCACAAAACACTTGTGGTCTGTTAACATGACACAGGATTTCCCTAACCCCCACATCCTTCTGCAGACATGTTTATCTCTTTTCTGTTTTTTTTAAACCTGCTTTGCAACTTGGACCTAAGCAAAAGAAAGGAAAGAGAAAGACTTGCCAGAGCAGTGGGTAGAGAGATTGCAGGCTGGGAAAGGAGTTTGTGGTTTGGAGAGGGAGGAGGAAGCTGGGAGGTGGCCATGCTCTCCCCAGCCTGGAGGAAACATGAGAGCTGCTGCTTGTGCTACCTCTACTCCTTTCTCTTCTCATGCAGAACAACAGCCCGAATTTCCTGGTATGCTCCATCAAAATTTTGCTGCAGCACTTTATTTCACTCCCTTGTTCAGTGCCTTCAGTTTCTTAACAGAACTATAGCTGGGCCCTTCCCTAAAACAGCTAGAGAATTGAAGTATGTTCCTTTCCTTCCAACTCTGGCCCCCAAGTCTTCCTGCATTTCAAATAGAAAGCAGTCTGTGGCAACACTCATATTTTTATCTTATAAGTAAGAGCTCTCTTAATTTGCAGTGTACTTCTTCAGTGAGAGAACTGGGACAGAGTAGTTATTTCTCCTCCTTGAATGCTGAACAATCATTTTCTCTTACACCTTCCTGCCTGAACAAGTTGCTTCTCCACTGATGACAGTGTTGAAGTAAACAGTAGTTTGCAAGGAAAAATCCTTTTTAATATCATGAGGCTGAGGTGTATATATATATACACACACATATATGAAATCCTGTAATAGGACAGAACGTTATATAAGAAAGAAATACCATCTCAGCAGTCATAGCTTCAAGAGTTGTCGGATATTATTACTGTTGTCCTTCCTTGACAGAGAATCTTCCTGCAATGAATTGTCCAGGCTTTTGGACAAGGATCAAATGACTAACAGTTATATTTTATTTTTAGTTTGTACTGACATAGTTACCAGGAATATTTCCATATTGAAGAACTGCAAGATGTTCCTGTAAATGACTGCTCTGCCATATCCATACCAGTGCTATAGGCAGACAGGAAGAACTAGGACACAGGTTCCTACAAAGTTCACATCTTGTGGTCTTGAGATATCTTAAGCTTTCCCCTAAGTGCCTTTCTAGTGGTGATCTAAAGGAGGATGTTTCCTTCTTCTGTTGCTGTCAGTGCTTGCATGGCCAGAGACAACTGAAGTAATTTATTATTTTACTTTAAAATATAAACAACTTTTTAGTTTTGTATATTTCTTTTTTAAATCCACATTGCCTCAGGTGCCAATTACCAATGTATAGTACAAGAATGGACACAGCTGACATCAAAACATACAGAGGCATACACGGGAATTCCTTAAGCCATGTTTGCTACTTAAAAACTCGGATTACAACTACTCCTTCAGTCACAGCACTTGATACTTGTTAAAGCCTTTATTTATTGTTGGCTTCTCTGCCTCATAAGGTTATTTTTCTAATAAGATTGTTTTCGGAAGGGTAGAAGTGAGAATTTCAGAACTAAATGGTAGTCATCAGTCGCTGTACATGGAAGAGTTACCTGGAATCTAAAAGAGAAATCCAGCCAGCTCCATCTCTGTCCCTGAGAAAAAAATAGTCTAGTGAGTCTCTGTCCTCTTATCATGGTGGTACAATTTGTAAAAATTATTTTCTACTGCTTCCTTCTTGAAGGAAAGAGAATCTTGGGTTTCAGTCCAACTTGGATCTATTTCATTATCTCCATTACCTCCTGTGAAAAAACAGCTTGTTTCTCCCTTCTCCTCGCTCTTCTATATTGGATCATTTGAGAGTTCAGCAGCTTCTCACCTTGGCCCTGGTGGTCTCAGAATTGAAAACTCAGCTGTTCTGGATGTTTTTCAGAGTGTACTTTGTTCATGGGCAGCAAGTGGCTCTGAAGCCACAGAGATGTTGAGCTGGTCCTTTGGCACCAGTGGTACAAGAATTGGTTAGCAGAAGATTCTGCTTTTGGAAGACATACAGAAAGAATCAGAGAAGTGGAGTTTGCTCCTGAGATGGGGGAAATGTAGCTGAGAGGCTGTAATAGATGTTGAAGAAACAAACCATATTTTTTCTGAATACAGACTCCTGGAATCTAGATTAGCCAAACAGCCAAACAGGAGACTTGAGGTGTTTTGAGCATGTCCTCTCTAAGACACCTCAAAGGGATTTGATCATCAGAAAAAGATGTACATGCAGCCTCTGAAGATGCTGCTCTTTGTTCTCAAGATCAAAAGGTTATTTAATCTCTCTGAAAAACCATCCAGTGCCCATTTTGCATTTCAATTTGTGCATGTACCAGGTAAAACAGGAGCCAGCACTACCAGAAGTTGGAAACTGGCCCCTGGCCTTGTGTGCCAGTGTGATGAAACCAATGCTCACCACCTTTGGGGCAGCACCTGTCTGTGTTTGCAGTGGTTTCTATCCTACTGCCCAGGGATGCACCCCCTGAGATCCCCAGGGTGAAAGGTGCAGTTGACTGAACTGCTGTGCTGAGCAGCACAGTTGATTTGATTCCGTTCTTTTTGCTTTTATATACTGCTAGCAGAATCTTTCTCTGGATCCTTTTCTGTTATATGTGGATGCTTTGAAGATTCAAAAATGTATCATTGTAACTCTGTGCCAGTGAGGACCGCTAGTCTTTGGAGACATAGAAATGGAAGGTTGAATGACGTGGTCCAGCCCTGGTTCCTTTGGGCTCCTGTGTGTCACAGCCCCAGATCATCACCATGCCTCGACCTTGGCCCCTAAGAGGGACCATTTGATTTGTGGAGGGAAGAATAAAGTGTGAAAATGGCTGAGGGAGTTAAATGAGGGACATGAAGAAGGGGATATGGTCGTGTTTGTGTCACTGTGATGCTGTGCCAGCAACTGCCTCAGCTCCCTGCTGTGACTTGTCTGGGAGAGGTGCCAGTGGGTGCCCAGCCCAGTGCTGACAGGCAGCTACTTATCTTTCATGCTCTCCTGATCTGTCCTCATGTGAAGCGTTATCCTCTGTACCACTGGCACTGGGCAGCTGCTCTCTGGCACACACAAGGTAGTGGTTCACTTCCAGCGTTGTTGTGATGGCCAAAATCTGGCTTCCCCAGGGCATGCAGCCGAGAAGGGGTGTTGTGTCCATCCCCTCTTTTTTATTCCATAGGAACAATCTGAGCTGTAGTTTCAGTTTTAGGCTGTCTTAAAACTGGCAGCCTTTTTTACAGACTGGTCCTGGGTGCTGAAAGGTTGGTTGGTATCATGCGATTCTGGTGCCTTGAAAAGGCCCTTTTGCATGATTTTCTGGAGAGCTTCTTGGACACTGTTAAAAACTTCTGAATTTTTGAAAAGTGACAGTCTTTTAGGCTGGGAACTCATGTGGCTCATCTTTTGCAGGAAAAAGATGGATGGTCTTCAAGGTTTGGCTGTGTAATGGCCATTTGTTCTCCTGAAGGAAATACAGAATCAGACCACTTTTTACTTTGTCTCAGAAGAAACGTCCCCATACATGTCCCCTTTGTGATCTTCACCATATAAATCTCGTCCTATGATACAGTAAAGGCCCTGGGCTTTCTGAGTGTCAAATGGAGTTTTAATTTGTTTTCCAAAATAGCAAAACCTCTGGAATCTGTGTACTTTGTAGCACTTTCTTCAAGATCACCTGCTGACTACATTTACACCAGCTTCTGGAAAAACATTACAGTAATTTCACGACTATAAGGCGCACCCTTTTGACTAAAATTTTCCCTCGAACCCGGAAGTGCGCCTTATAGTCCGGTGCGCCTTATCTGATGTACAAAGCGGCGAAATTTGCCAAACCGGAAGTGTGAGCTGAGAGCCGTGGGGGGAGCCGGAAGTGCCACTGCAGCTGGCTGGGGGCGGGCCCGGAGGCCCGCGGCACTGCCCCTGCCGGGTGGAGGCGGGCCAGGGGGACCAAGGCACCGCCCCTCTCCGGTCCAGGCAGTCCTGGGGCCTCATGGCTGCCGGGTGAATGTGGGCTAGGGAGGCCGCGGCACCCGCCTTCCCGGGTCCAGGCAGTCCCGGGAGCCCACGGCTGCCGGGTGAATGTGGGCAAGGGGGGCCGCGGCACCCCCATTCCCGGGTGGAAGCAGTCCCAGGAGCCCACGGCTGCCGGGTGAATGTGGGCAAGGGGGGCCGCGGCACCCCCATTCCCGGGTGGAAGCAGTCCCAGGAGCCCATGGCTGCCGGGTGAATGAGGGCAAGGGGGGCCGCGGCACCCGCCTTCCCGGGTCCAGGCAGTCCCGGGAGCCCACGGCTGCCGGGTGAATGTGGGCAAGGGGGGCCGCGGCACCCGCCTTCCCGGGTCCAGGCAGTCCCGGGAGCCCATGGCTGCCGGGTGAATGAGGGCAAGGGGGGCCGCGGCACCCGCCTTCCCGGGTCCAGGCAGTCCCAGGAGCCCATGGCTGCCGGGTGAATGAGGGCAAGGGGGGCCGCGGCACCCGCCTTCCCGGGTCCAGGCAGTCCCGGGAGCCCACGGCTGCCGGGTGAATGAGGGCAAGGGGGGCCGCGGCACCCGCCTTCCCGGGTCCAGGCAGTCCCGGGAGCCCACGGCTGCCGGGTGAATGTGGGCAAGGGGGGCCGCGGCACCCCCATTCCCGGGTGGAAGCAGTCCCAGGAGCCCATGGCTGCCGGGTGAATGAGGGCAAGGGGGGCCGCGGCACCCGCCTTCCCGGGTCCAGGCAGTCCCGGGAGCCCACGGCTGCCGGGTGAATGTGGGCAAGGGGGGCCGCGGCACCCCCATTCCCGGGTGGAAGCAGTCCCAAGAGCCCATGGCTGCCGGGTGAATGAGGGCAAGGGGGGCCGCGGCACCCGCCTTCCCGGGTCCAGGCAGTCCCAGGAGCCCATGGCTGCCGGGTGAATGAGGGCAAGGGGGGCCGCGGCACCCGCCTTCCCGGGTCCAGGCAGTCCCGGGAGCCCACGGCTGCCGGGTGAATGTGGGCAAGGGGGGCCGCGGCACCCCCATTCCCGGGTGGAAGCAGTCCCAGGAGCCCACGGCTGCCGCGTGAATGTGGGCTAGGAGGGCCACGGCAACCCCGCTCCTGGCTCCAGGCAGCCGCGGGAGCCCATGGCTGCCGGATGAAGGCAGGCTAGGGAGCCGGCAGCAGCCCCGTTCCTGGGTCCAGGCAGTCCTGGGGAGCCATGGCTGCCGCGTGAATGTGGGCTAGGAGGGCCACGGCAACCCCGCTCCTGGCTCCAGGCAGCCGCGGGAGCCCATGGCTGCCGGATGAAGGCAGGCTAGGGAGCCGGCAGCAGCCCCGTTCCTGGGTCCAGGCAGTCCTGGGGAGCCATGGCTGCCGCGTGAATGTGGGCTAGGAGGGCCACGGCAACCCCGCTCCTGGCTCCAGGCAGCCGCGGGAGCCCATGGCTGCCGGATGAAGGCAGGCTAGGGAGCCGGCAGCAGCCCCGTTCCTGGGTCCAGGCAGTCCTGGGGAGCCATGGCTGCCGCGTGAATGTGGGCTAGGAGGGCCACGGCAACCCCGCTCCTGGCTCCAGGCAGCCGCGGGAGCCCATGGCTGCCGGATGAAGGCAGGCTAGGGAGCCGGCAGCAGCCCCGTTCCTGGGTCCAGGCAGTCCTGGGGAGCCATGGCTGCCGCGTGAATGTGGGCTAGGAGGGCCACGGCAACCCCGCTCCTGGCTCCAGGCAGCCGCGGGAGCCCATGGCTGCCGGATGAAGGCAGGCTAGGGAACCGGCAGCAGCCCCGTTCCTGGGTCCAGGCAGTCCTGGGGAGCCATGGCTGCCGCGTGAATGTGGGCTAGGAGGGCCACGGCAACCCCGCTCCTGGCTCCAGGCAGCCGCGGGAGCCCATGGCTGCCGGATGAAGGCAGGCTAGGGAGCCGGCAGCAGCCCCGTTCCTGGGTCCAGGCAGTCCTGGGGAGCCATGGCTGCCGCGTGAATGTGGGCTAGGAGGGCCACGGCAACCCCGCTCCTGGCTCCAGGCAGCCGCGGGAGCCCATGGCTGCCGGATGAAGGCAGGCTAGGGAACCGGCAGCAGCCCCGTTCCTGGGTCCAGGCAGTCCTGGGGAGCCATGGCTGCCGCGTGAATGTGGGCTAGGAGGGCCACGGCAACCCCGCTCCTGGCTCCAGGCAGCCGCGGGAGCCCATGGCTGCCGGATGAAGGCAGGCTAGGGAGCCGGCAGCAGCCCCGTTCCTGGGTCCAGGCAGTCCTGGGGAGCCATGGCTGCCGCGTGAATGTGGGCTAGGAGGGCCACGGCAACCCCGCTCCTGGCTCCAGGCAGCCGCGGGAGCCCATGGCTGCCGGATGAAGGCAGGCTAGGGAGCCGGCAGCAGCCCCGTTCCTGGGTCCAGGCAGTCCTGGGGAGCCATGGCTGCCGCGTGAATGCGGGCTGGGGGGCCGCGGCACCCCCCTTCTCAGGTGGAAGCAGTCCCGGGGGCCCATGGCTGCCGGGTCCAGGGTGGCTCGGTGGCTCGCGGCACCGCCCCTACCGGGTGGAGGCGGCCCCGGGGGCCAATGGCTGCCGGGTGGAGGCGGGGCCTCGGCCAGCAACCCCACGGGGTGAGCTGGGGGCGGGGCCTCACTGCAAAAAAAAAGTGCGCCTTATAGACCGGTGCGCCTTATCTGATCTACAAAGTTGCAAATTTTGCCGAATCCGGGGGGGTGCGCCTTATAGTCCGGTGCGCCTTATAGTTGTGAAATTACTGTACTTGAGCTTGCTTCTCATATGTTCAGGCCACCTTATTACTGCAGGGAGCCACCTGAGAAATGTGTTAATGGCCATATGCCAACATGCTCAGCTCTATAAAAACCGCTGAGATGAACCTGCTCCAACTGCTGAAAGCCAGAAACAACTACCCTCTTGTCTACACCAGGAAAACTACTACTTGTTAATTTGCCATCGGCCAGCAGCTGCTCTTGGGCTGGCAATGGTGGAACTGGTAAACGGAGCTTAGGCATATTTAACACTATAATAAAACATAATTTTGAATTACAGAGCAGACTGGTAATGCTGCCTATTATCAAGGTTGTTTGACACTTCCCATTATAAGACTCTATTTTCAGCCACTTACAAGTTTGCCAATTTTTAACAGCTTGCATTGAGATTTCTTTAACTTGGTGTCTGCCTCTTGCTGGATATTCTGTTATTATTGTTTAAAAAGAAAAAATAGCATTTAGCCAGAGCAACTCAGCTGTTTCCAAGAAGGAGGACTGAGAAAATATCTTGTTAGTCCTGTTAAATTTAAGTGACCTTTTCTTTTAACAGCTCAGAGGCAGGATTTGGCAACAGAGGGGAGTTGCTGTCACAGATGCTTGTGCCTTTTCTGTGAATATTGACCAAAACAGGTTGATGTTCAAGTTCTCAAAATATTTCAGTTAACACCAGCTAGCAGGTCTTTAATTCATGGCAGCTAATTTGCCCATAGAGTGATGCCTGGGGGCTGTGCAAGTCTTGTCTTCAGAGAGGGGAGTCTGGTTCCTACGTGACCCCAGGAGCCTGGGTCTGTGCATGGATACTGGGGACATGTGGTGCCCCACTTCCCTATGGCTCTTGACTGAGCCTGGGCTCAAAGGAGGGGGATGAAATATTTCAATGGAGCAGAATGCAGTAGTGTATGCAAGACAATTTTTGAGTGCTTTTGGGAGCTTTAAGGTGTGTATAATATATGTAGAGGACCTTATAGGTAATAGATGTGTATGCATCTGTACACTGTTCACAGCAGCAGTAAATTTAATATATTCCTTGTAACTGTTGTTTGTTAAGCTACGAAATGCAAGCCAAAAATCAAATTTATTAATTGTCCTTGTCAATAGTTTTTTGGGTTTTTTCTGGATATAATGGCAGAAATCAGATTATTTATCATAGAATACTACAGGCATTCAACACTGAAATTACTTTTGCTCTGTTCACTCTAGGTTTTTCACCAGTAACATGTGGCTCTTTAGTTATTCTTTGGTAATCTATAAAGACACTGTTGAAGCTGGGTGCTGCTCATGCCTGCATGTTACTACAGGTGCTGGTGAAATTTCAGTCCTTCCCTATAGCACTCACTGCCAGTGTCTGAAGGGAAAGAAAAGGGGAAGCAAGGAAGTCTGTCTGCTTTTAACTATGCTGCTAGTCCACTGGTTACAGTAGCTATGGCCTAGCCGTCAAAATGCCCTTATTCATTCAGTTTCTATTGGCCTACTTACATCGAAATTGTGGGAGCATCTCACGGCTTGTTTTGCAAAGCTCCTAAAATTGGCAGGCTCAGCATCTCTGGGCTGGCACACAAGCATTAATCTTTATCTACTACATATCTACACCTGCAAATGATGGGACAGCCAAAAGCCTACACCAAAGGGCTCAGAGAATCATGAAATCAATGATAATACTTATTTTCAGGCAAACTGGATTATGATGGGGTTCAGCTATCCAAAGACATGAACTTTCAGTTGGTGATGAGGCATGGCTGCAGGAAGACTGCACTTAAATTTAAAAATAAAATTTAATTAAAATTCATACCTTCATTATGCACTTCTTGGTGCATAATGATATCAGGCTAAGACACTTTAAACCTAAGGCAATTTTGTTTGTTGTTTTTTTTCCCCTGATTGTCTGTTTTATAAAACCACTTTGAGGCTGAAGGTGGATGAGAATCCTTTAATGACCCATCAATAAAACCACTTAGCAGAGCTGAATAACAACTGTGACAGGTGACCTTCCTTTTCTCACAAGTGCTCTATTAGTTCTCATTATCTTGCCCCTAGGTCACTTTTGTTGGCCTTTCAAGGCCTTTTCCCTTTTTGCTGCTGAAATAAACCTTCTTATTGTGTTTCTTTCTCTATGGAGATGAGCCCATGACGTTTGTTTGGGGAGTATGTCACTCATAGGAGATGCCTAGAGAAGAATGCCTTGTTTGCTATAGCAGAAGTTCTCTTACTGAAGAGTAAGCTGAGGGAGGGGAGGAAGGACGCTGGGAAGTGATCCCTAAGTGTGTCTGATTGAAATGACATGGGGCAGTAAAATCCTCATCTGTTGCTGAGTTCTGCTCAATATTTGAAGCTGATGGTGTCACCTACCCCACCTTTCCTGAGCATGTTTTGATGCACAGATGAAATAATCTGCCTCTCCTCTGGCTATCTCTGTGAAGCTCTGTCATTACTTCAGTTTTTCTCCAAAGTCTATGAAGTCAAGAAAGTACTATTAGACCTTTCTTTTCTGTCCAGCAACAGTACTGTTCTGGTTTCCAGATTTGTCTCCATACAGGTGCTGCTTGGTTCTTCACAACTCTCATATCTGGAACTAGAAGCAATTAAATCCTTTCTCCTATGGTGATATTCAGTAAGTTTACAGCTGCCAAACAAGAGGCTTTTTTAAAAGTCCTTGCATTAATATTGTTTTTATTCCTGTGACTTTTCTGTGTAATTTGGATCTTTGCAACAATGCTGGTAGGTGGTAGTGATGAATAAATAATCAAATCTGTTAGTAAAATGCTGCATTTTGCTCTGATTTACTCGCAGATATTTGAAGTGGATATGAAATCGGGCAGAATTGATGTGGAAGGGGAGGGAGAAAGAGACAGCTTTTTATGGAGGTATCTGTTTCTTTAAAGTATACTGGGATGTTATACTGCAGTATTTTGATCAGGACAGTTTAGGATTGTCTATATTTCATGTCTTAATAGTAACTTTTTTTTATCCAGTTTTAGACATGAAAATGTAATTTCTAAGGTTTTAACAGGTAAAGCAAGAAACATTGCATGGAAAGAACTAGAAATGAAGTTTCTGGAGATGTGTTTTCTTTTTCTAAATGCTGACAAATAACTCCTGCCAAATGCTACATAAAGGAGAAAAAGAAACATATGGCAGTTCAACAGGAGTGAAAAGATGAGCTAATCCAGCATCCAACAAGTCTTTGGATGAGACTATAATAAAACCAACCAGCCTTTATCATGCTTGATAGCACCACTATAATTAGGAGTCTGTCACCAGCTTCATAATGAACTCTTAGCCCTAGTTTCTGGGTTTATAGTCTGGTAGTAAGAGTCACTTTGGGTTGCAACTTGGCATACTAGGCCTCTCTGTGCAGAAGGCTCAAATCTAGCTTGCAGGTTTTAAATAAACTGTCTGTTAAAAGTCACTGGAACAACAGGGGGTTGTTCCAGTGATGAGCGAGTTGTGCTTATAATCTGTCCTGAGTGTTAAGGAGTCAGTGTCTAGGGTGATTTATTTGCCTTTAGCATGAAAAATACAAATATGCAGTTCAGAATCCTGTTGTGCTCTTACACTGCCTTGTAGGAATCAAGAATGCAAGGAATCAAGATTTTTATTTACTTTTTTTCCCTCCCTTGGTTTTATGATCCTTACATCTGCCCTAGCAGAAGCTGCTGCTGCAGGGCTGGGGACTAGCATTTGCTCTACTCTGCCTTAAAAATATTCTTGTAAGGAAACTCACTCTTTTCAAGTTAGATTTTCAGTCTTAGGGAGAAGTCTGGCAGACAAGGCAAAAATCCAGCTTGTTTCTTTCTCTCTTCTTTCCCTCCATCCTTGAGGCTTAGTTAGCTGCTGGCAGAGGGACTGGCTGTGCAGAAGATGTCTCAGTTGTGTACAGAGATATGCAGTTAATTCTGAATAAAGGGGTCTAAGCTTCAGGAAGTGTCCATGTTTTTTCTGAACCCAGAATGATTTAATATCTAATCCCAGGTACTACAACCTCAAAGGAGCCCTCTTTAAATCTTATATGTTGTCCTCTCTTCTTTGCAGTGCAGGAGTTTCTCAGCACCTCAGGATGTGTAATGTAGCTGTTTGAGAATGTTCACAGGAGACAGGGCAGAGCTCTCGCAATAGCATCTCCTCTGCAGAACATGAGTCTAGTAATGAAAGGTCAAATATTTGTATGCTAAGGCTGTGGGTTCAGATTACAGCTAGATGCCTAATGAGATTTTCAGAAACATTGAGGCTCCCCTGCAGCCTTGTCTGCCAGACTCTTTAAGAGTCTGGCCTAAATGGAATAACTAGGCAACCTCAATAACTTGCAGAAAACCTGAGTAGGTCAGTCCTGTCCCAGTATGAGTCAACCTTCTGACTTGTGTGTAAAAGCAAAGGTGAACTTAAGTGTATCCAGTTCACATTTAATATACAGTAAATGTTAACTTTCCCTCTCAAGCACTTCAGGAGAGTCTTTGATGTTCATTTGATGAAGGTGTACAGGGTGGGAGAGGATTGATATTCATGAGGTGCTGCAGTAGTCCTAAGTGTAGCAGGTCAGGCAGCTGAGTGGTGCCTCTGAATCACTGCAGAAGTAAAAACCAACTTAAAACCCGCACATACGAGTGCTGGAGACCAGGGAGTGGGGTGTGTCTCATAATCCCTCTAACTCCCTGCTGTACTGCTTCTCCTTGTCAGAAAGAGATAGTCTGCGCTGCTTTTCTGACAAAGAGACCTCCCCAAAGCTGTACATTTATGAATTAGTAATTCATAAATTAGCAGCTGTAAGGTTGGCAGTCTCTTCAGAGAGCTATGCCAGGTTTTGCTTTCTCAAGTAAGAGGCTGACCCATAAACTCAAGGGTTGAGAAATCTTGTCCCTTGAAGAGACATCAGGCTGTTGGGGGCCATCATGCCTTGTCTCTAGGCAAACCCCATGGGAGCCAGGAAATGCTGCCTCTTGCAGATCCCTTGGCCCCAAGCCCTCGATCCTGCTGTACCCCATTCAAACCCTGCTGGCACCCCTGCTGCTGACTTCTGACCTAGCTGGCCAGGGAGGACAATAGGAAGGAGAGTGGTAACATATGTGCCTCTATACACACACATTCTTGGCTTCCTCACCTCTATCTGCTGGCAGGCATTGGTAGGAAGCAGCTGCTCACACTACCAGTTGCACTACACTCTTCATTGGGCCCTGTGCCTTCCAGCAGGAGCCACGAGGCATGGATGGGAACCAAACTGTGACAGCCTTCTGCAGAAAGAAGGAGAGATGGTGTAAAGAACAAGGGAGACAAGACAGGCAGGGACCTCTGCTTGGCTCTTGGAGGGCAGATGTGCCCTGGCTTATGGCATGAGGGCTAAGAGGAGACCTTTACACCTGGAGTCCCTACTAGTGGCTAATTGGGGTGGGCATTGCAGAAAAGCATGGAGTATGTTTTAGCATTCCTATAAGAGAGACATGTATAACCTCTGAGAGGGACACTGTGAATGAGTGAGATTCACTCAGCCATCTTCAAAAGTCACGAGCCATGTAGTGCATAGGAACTGCCCATACTAACAACTTTGATATGGGCACTGAAGACTGGCATCTGAAAGATTAGTGCATGAACGTGGGGGACCTGTGTGGGTATAGTTTTGATCAGTAGGAAAAAAAGAAGCTGAGATATTAAATCAAGAATATAAAGCTGATCACAGAAGGAAACCATTGTACAATCTCATTGAAAATAAGGTTTTTTAGAAATTCCACTAATAAGAATATTTTTTAATCTCTTTGTTGCATCCTAATTTAGAGACAAATGTGGAAGCACCTTCCAGCTTTTGTTTCACAGCAGAAGCTTGCATAACCCTTCAATTGGCATTTTCAAATTACAGTATAAATTACAAAAGGAAAAGTTGCAGTTGATGCGGAAAACACAATCTGTATCTACAAAGACTTCTGTTTTAAAATGCTCATTTATACTCTTCTCCAGAAAGTATGACAGCTCATCTTACTAGCAGGACTTTTTTTTTAGATTTGTGTTGTTTAACATTTTTCTGAAAAAAAGCTCTAAAATAGAGTTCCCTTCCCTTCCCTTCCCTTCCCTTCCCTTCCCTTCCCTTCCCTTCCCTTCCCTTCCCTTCCCTTCCCTTCCCTTCCCTTCCCTTCCCTTCCCTTCCCTTCCCTTCCCTTCCCTTCCCTTCCCTTCCCTTCCCTTCCCTTCCCTTCCCTTCCCTTCCCTTCCCTTCCCTTCCCTTCCCTTCCCTTCCCTTCCCTCCACAGCTTCATCACAATTCCTATCCTTTTCATGCGTATGTAATTCAGAAAAATATATAGATAAGCATATTTAATATTACCTTTCTTGGAACATAGGAATTAATTAGTTCCTGCTTAGCAGTAGCTTCCACTTCTGCCCCCCCAGTAAGGCAATGGCTAATTTCAGAAAAGCCTGTGAAGAAAAATGATCAACTCTCAAACAGCATGGGTAGACTCTGGATGTTTATCTTCACTAAAACATACCAGCTGTTCCTCTCTTAAAATAAGATAATTAGGTATTTGACTTTTTTTAGGATCTGCTACCAAATACTACTTATGAAAAACAGTCTGCTCTTTTTTTTCATGTGACCCATGGAGCAAATGCTTTAAGGAAGCTGTGTTTTTCTGTTGCCATTAATAGTCAAACTGTCATACTTCAACTATCAAGCTATGAGGTTTCATTTTTGACACCCTTCTGGAACTAGTAATTTTTAAAAAATTACCTAAAATGCATTTGGCATAACAGTTGAGCCATGGAGACCAAATCTTTCCTTTGTTTTTCTCAAGCTTCTGAGTTCCATTTTGAAAGTTCTTGGGGATTTGGCAGTTTCTGAGTTTGACAAAGCTATAGAGTGAAATAAAAAACAGACAAGAAGGAGGAAAGCAGCAATTTTCCTGCCTCTGAGGAAGCTGGGTGCCACGCCACTGACTCTCCCAAGAGGCAGATGACTGGGGAGGTAATGCTGTGCCCTGATTCCTGGCCCATGTCTGAAGACAAAACGCTGCCTATTCACTGTGAATTTTGCCTTGCCAGTAGATGCCTAAAAGTTTTATTATTCCCTTGTATTCCAAGTACTCACAGGGGAAAGCTATTGCTTCTTCTGTTGCTATAGTCTCCTAACAGTTAAGGAGCCCTAAGTTCCCCAAACCCTCTAGTACTTCCCTGAGGCTTCAGAAAAGAGTCTCTGCTACTCTGGTACCCTCTTCAGTCTTTTCCAGTCGTTCTGCCTCTCCAGTCTTCCAAAGAACTGCAGCTGTATTTGATGTGATCCTTGTTAGTGCCATTGGTAAGCTTATCATGGAGCAGTTAAATTGTTCTGCACTTAGTAATTTCAACCTGCTGGTTTTTGATTGTAAGGAGAAGGAGACTGTTGCTATCTGTCTTCAAGCTCAGGAAGTGGCCACTGAGATACATTAGTCCCCAACTTATTTGAAAATACTGGTTTTGGCAAAACCAGAAATACCATGGTTATTTTTAGTAGAGCCCTTCATTTTCCAAAGCTGATGATTTTGGTTTTCCATTTGCCCTGGATAAGATTATTTTTCAAACCCATTATACATTTTTAGTTATGGTCATCCATTTAGAAACAAACCACAGAGTAGGGAGGCAGAGGAGCCCTGCACATACTCATCATGCTGTGTGGACTGACTGCTGTAATGGTGTGTGAGAAACGAGCCTGAGCACTGCAGTGCTCTCTCCCCAAAACTCTCTCACTCAGTCTAAATCCTTCACAGAACTTACTGCTTTCAGCTCACCAAGTGTAAAGGCTAGGAACCATTTCTGGAATGGAATTATTATGTAGGAAGAGTTCTGCTTGTAAGAAAGGGAGAAGGTTTTTACTTCTGCAGGAAAAAAGAGGAAGCAATGAGGCCTCAGAACTGAGCAAAAATGGATACATAAGAGCACTGTAGCTGTGGATTAAATCAACATAGCATGTGTGTTTTGGATTTGTGCACACATGGTAATAAAAGTCATGGGATTCTTCATGGGATTTTACTGAGAAGTTAATGCAGATTCCAAATCCATTTATCATTTCTTTGGTTATGTGCCACTGTCCCTTATGACCTTCTCCAGGCTGTAAGCAGTGAACACTTTCTCCCCCAGTACATACACTTGTTCTGTTTTCAATCGCTTCCTCACCACTCCACTACTTATATGTTTTGTGGCACCACCAATTTTTCTCTTATAGGGGGCTAGGGACAATGCTTTAAGAAATATAGGTATTTGGAGAGAGAACAGGATTGGCCCAGAAGCAGTTTGGGGGGACTTTGGGGCAAAGTTGTTTATGACAGGACCACTCAACTTCTACTCCTTTTTCCAATTACTAAATTCTACTTTTTCTCTACCCTGTGCCTTCTCCACACTACTTTCCCCCCACAACTCTTCCAATTAGAGAGGGTGAGTTCGACAGCCACTCATATATTTGTGGTCTACCTGAGGAAGCTGGTATAAGGTTAAGTTCTTCCACAGCCTCCTCATGCTGCCCTAGGGAAAGTGTCATGCCTCAGTTGCTCTGTCAGAGCACACAGTCAATTCAGGTCTTTCCTGTACTTCATTGATTTTGCAGTTGTTCCCTTCCATTACTGCTTGAAGATATAACACATCTTGTGCTGCCAGCATTCCCTAGCTGATGGTTGAGAGGTGCTCCCCTTTGGTCATTGAGGTGAACATGTATTTCTGCTTTTATTCTTCGCTCATCCTCCAGAGACACAAGAGTTGACATCAAGAGCTGTTGAGCTTCACAGCTCCTCTTCTGACAACTCTGTCATCTGGTCAGAATCAGCAGGGATAATTTGAATAATAGGTCTTCACACACCTGGCTGGTTTTGGCAGATACGGGCTGGAGAGCATCATCCAAATGGCTCTGCTGGAAGCTTTGATGGTTGGTAATATCCACAGGAGTTTGGACAAGCACTGTGCTGAAGACAGTCACTGCTCTAGCTGGTGGAACTGAAGCTGGGAGATGGTATCTGGCTACAAGTTGTGGCTAGTGTTTGTGACTTGCATTATGGCAAATCTTTTCACCCACTCTTGGGTAAGAATGCAGTCAAGGAATAGTGTAGTGCAAACTGAAGGTTGTGTTGTCATGTACATTCTTAGTTCTGGTATGTGGTTATGGGATCCAAGAGGTTTTGTCACATCTGGTGGCCATAATTTGCACTCCGAATGTTCAGAGAACACATTATTTTAAAGATGAACACTGAGCTCACCTCAGTTTAGGCCTTGGTGGGTGGAGTACAGCAAGCATGTGGTTGTGCCTTAAAACAAAACTTGGTACTAGGACAAGGTGATTCACAGAATATCCAACGGATGATTTCTGGAGAACCTCAGGATAACAACAAATGCAGTCAGCAACAAAGAATTATGTCAGGGTAAAGGTGTAAAAGAATCTGTTGGTCTTCTTATAATCTAGTTAAACTAGAGTGCCCTTCTGTCATGGTACAGGCATATAGGAATATGGATTCAGAAGAGAAGGTAATTCACTGGATTGTCAGTCTCTTCTGTCAGGTAACAAGTGCCAGGATTAGAGGAAATTGCACCAGAGAAGGTTTAGATTGTATATTGGGAATGATTTATTCACTGAAAGGGTGATCAGGTATTGCAACATGCTGCCCAGGGAAATCACCATCCCAGGAAGTATTCAAAAGGCATGTAAATGTAACTCTTGGCCATACAGTTTAGTGGTGGATGTGGTGGTGCTGGGTTAATGTTTATACTTGGTGATCATAGAGATTTTTCCCAACCTTAAAGATTCTGTGATTCATGAAGCATTGTGAGCTGGAAGGCCACTGTGTGGTGGTGTTTGCAGAGCAAGGAATTAGACACCTTTCTGTATCCTTCATCAGCAAAACCAGAAAGAGAATTTTCAGCTTTTCAGACTTCTCTGTCCCCAGTGAAGTTCACCACCAACTCAAACTGCTTTTTTGTGGGGCAGGCAAAATTTTTATCCTGTGTATGTTTGTCTGTGTGTGTGAGACAAAACCATACACATTTCTTCCCTTTGTAAGTGTTTAATAGTTTCCACAGAACTGATCCAGCCTGGGCTCTTTTCCCCCTACTTTTGGCAACCTTTTCGTGAGTTGAGTTGCTTCCATGCAGCACAGCTGATGATGGGCTGTGGAGCAAGGACACATCAGCAGTGTAAGCAGAGAGTGCTGCCAGGACCTTGCTGTGCATCTTCAGCCTCATCTGCCTGCTGAGGCTGTCTGTATGCCTTTCTCTAGTGTCTCTGAAGTACTACAAAAAGCACTGCCGTGGCACAGGTGGTCACTTCTAGCAGAGGTGTGGAAGGTGTAGGCACGGATCCTTGTGGAAGGAGAGGAAGGACTGAAAATGCCTCCAGTCAGCTCTGTGTTCAGAGGATCCCTTCCATGGAGTAAGGCTGTAAAGCTCGGCTGCCTGTCCTCTCAGTGCTATGGTGTAAGAGATAACTGTGCTTTCCTGCAAAGCAGACTGATGAAATCTGTTTCCATTGCACAAAGATGCATTGTTCCCTTTAGTGCTGAAGCAGCTGTTTCCCTGTGGGCCCTAGCTGTAATTTGCCTCTCTTGTTTTCAAAGGTGTCTGTCTATTTTGAAAAAAAAATTTCATTTCTTCATTTTCCTTGGAGTCTGCCTTCAGACTCACCAACAATAACAAAAAAACACTGAAAAGTGAAACTACAGGCTTGTTCCTTCCTTGATTCATGGTGATATTTACCAAGAATGTGGTGGGACTTGGACTGATGCTCTCCCAACAGGAGAAAAATGGATCCCCCATTGCAATACACATATATCCCAAATAGCTCAAGTGAAAATGAGCTCTTCAAGTATTTTCTTTCTCTCCCAGGTAAATCCATAATTAATTCAGTATGTTCTTCTGGCTGTTCTCAGATCTACTTCATCTCTTGCATTATAGTCAGCCAATAAATCCCTTAATTTTGGAGAAACAATTCAGAAGGGTGAATTTTGGTATTTTCTCTGGACTTTCATTTTCTGGCAAAGTAATGTATAGCCTTTGAAGTTGAGATCAGCATAGGTTTGGTCTCCCAAAAATTATTTGAAATGAGACCTGCTGTCATCCAGTGGCTGGCTTTTGGACAGGGTTTTAGGTAGCAGAACTCATGAAGTTCAGTCTGATTTGTATTTAATAATATCCATGAAATTCCAGTATTTGAAATTTGTGTTGAGAAAGCAGAGTGGAAAACAGTCTTGTCTGTCCCAGCATTGTCTGTCTGATCATGCAATCTCTTTTGACACCATCAAAATTTCTAATGCAAACCTGGACATCACTACAGAGAAATTAAATCTTCTGATAACATGCTGGCTTTTCTTAGGAACTGCTTGAAAGCAAGAGGTAGCAGGCCTGCAGAGAGTGTAGTGTGGATGGTTTCTGGCAGTATGGCACAGCTGTTGCAGGTGCATTGCCTGAACAGCCAGTTTACAAGGCTCCTATTGCAGGGTCTGCACTGTTCCCACCAGGTAACTGCTGGCGCTGCACATGGTTGTGTGTTTTGGATCTGTTCCATGCCTTGTTCTCCAGAGGCAAGTCACTCTAGTTTGTGGAGATACCTCAAAAGAGAGGCAGTTGCTGTCCAATGAACATGTGTTATTTGGCTTTACATATGAAAACATTAGCTAGGGTTTTCTTATGCCTGTTGGCAGAAAGGTGTTCTTTTAAAGAAATGCCAGTAATAATAAAAACTACTTCAAATAAGGTCTGAGTTTCTTGACTACAAGTGGGAAATTATGTAGATTACCAGCCCCGAGAACCCGCTGATACTCCATGTCATGATTAGAGGGTGTGCAAGTCTATTTGAGGACAGCTAATTTAAACTACTTGAGTTCCATAGCTAAGTTACTTCAGGTAATGTTTAACAGCTGTATTTTCTAACAATGAGAGCTCAATATGTTACAGATGATGTAGTTTGTTTGCTATTTGTGACCTTCTCTCATTTTAAAGTAATGCTTGCACTAATGACTGGTTTCAAGCCTTTAAAAAGGGGATAGTTTTACTAATTGATTCCATACTGAAGTTACATGACTAAATGTTGAATAGAGGTTTTCCTTTAGCTATGTGACATGGTCTGATTTGTTTGCCTTGAAATAGATAATTGGAAGACAAGATGGCAGCTTTTTTAAAAAGAAAGTGCCTGGATTTTACACTCAGCTTAAGAATCTCTTACTCTCTGTGTGCACCCATGCGTATGATTTAAACCACATTTCTGGAATACACATATAAGTTATTTGAAGGCAAGAAGGGAGTCATGTGTACATTAAATGAGTATTGTAGATCTAACCATGGCTATATATATATATTTGATTTTTTTTAAATATATGCATATTACTGGATACTAATTCATCTCACTACATACTACAATAACCTTAAGAACCACCATGAGAGTGTCATCCCTTGTGGCCCATCTAGCATTTGTGTTAAGAAGCTGTCCCTGCCACCCTCCAGAAATCTGTTTTGGGCTGCCTTTCCCTCTTTGAGTTCAGAGAGGTTGAAGTCTCCCTTGAGAACTGGAGTCTGTGGTCTGGAGACTTCCTAGAGCTGTTTACAGAAGACTTCATCAACTTCTTCACTGTGTGGTCTGCAGTAACCTCCCATCACAGTGCCACCCTCATTGATATCTTTTGATGCCAGCCCACAAGCATTCACCCAGACTATTGTCCATCCCATAAATGAGTTTCACACATTTGAGTGTTGCTTTCATATAAAGGGCAACACTTCTGCATTGTTCTGTTTTCTTAGGTGGCTCTCTTTCATAGTTTCAGTCACTCAAGAGAGCTTCACAGTCATAAAAGCCACATCTCTGCCTGAGATACCAGTCATCATGCAGCCAAGCCAAACATGTACTGGCAGGATTGGACATGCACATGCACTCCTCCCTGCGCTCTTCCCTTTTGCATTTGGGATCAAGGAGAGCATTGCTTAGACTCCAGTCTTTACCAGTAGAGCTCTGTAGTGATTCTTCTATTCCAGGCCTAACATGGCAATGTCACCACTGCCTACCTGGATGAGCAATAAGGAGTGATAGTTGTAGCTATAGGATAGTGAGCTTCAGCTTTTCATCATCCCAACATCACCCAACAAATTAACTGTTTTCCATGACAGCATCTTGCATCAGTAGATGGGTGCCTTTGAGCCCTACAGAAGGGAATCTCCAGCCACTGTTATCCAGCCCTTCTTAGTGGTGTTCATACTTCATTAAGGCCTTGTGGACCTGGAAACCCCACTTCATGGAGTTTGCTCCTCATCCCAGGTTATGATATCACAGAACCAGTCCTGTCCCTTCAGACCTGAGGGCAGAGAAAGAGTCTCTGTCCTGCCCAAGAAGTCCTGAGCTTCCAGCTGCTTGTGAGTCTACATCCACCACGCAACTTCCCTCCTTCTTCACATTGCGTAGCTTGGGCTCTTGCTTTTGCAAGACCATGAAGCTCCTGCTTGTCTCCTGTTCACCCTCTATTCTCTTCCTCCCACAGCCCCCTTAGGTGGGTGCCCAGTGCCCCATGGTGCTGCACTTCTCGGGGAGAGACAATGGAGGAGGTGGGGGCGAGCACCTCCCTCTGGGCTGTGGCTGCTGATTTGCTACAGTGCTATTTCCAGCCACTGCTGCAGATCCAGAACCTGCTAATTCAGGTGAGAAGGCTGAAGTGCATAACAGCCCTGGGCGTCTTGTCGAAGGAGGAAAGGAAATTAATTCCTGAGGATTCCCTGTGGCACAGTGTTTTACCAGCGTTTCCTTGGGACAGGAGGATGTGGTGTAGCTCTCCTGCAAAGGGGGCTGTGCTGGGCTGGAGGGATCCTGAGAGGAGAACCCTACTGCATAGCCAAGCTTTTCGTAAATTGTGTTTTAAAAGACTGGTCCTGAAAACAGTGAGAAAATATTTCCTGCTTTCATGTCTCCAGGCATCCTATTAACAGGTTTGGTGCAGTCGACATCTCAATTTCAAGACTATAAAATACTGTAGAGTTGCTTTTTTGTTTTGTGTGTATTTTTGCTATGGGGTATATTGATACCTTTCCTGGAATCTTTTTCAAAAAAAAAAAGTTATCCAATTTTGATAAGTCACTTTTGCCATTAATGGCCACCTTTGAGATAACTTTTAAAGCCACTTAAGTATTCTTGCATGAAAGTCAGTAGTTTTTTCTGTTGGTATTGGGTGTTTTTTTTAAATTTGTGGAGTGCCTTCATTCAAATGCATGTCTCAGCCTCATCAGAATATTAATAAGTAGGTTTTTATGCATAAGTATTTATTTCCAGACCCAATTTGCAGCTGTTATGGTTTGTTGGATCAGCGATTTCATTTTTTAATGAAAATTCTAAGGAGATTTTGATTATGAAATGCAATGTCTTGAAAAGAGCTATTAAGTTTTAATGTATCAATACCTCCATTTTTTAAAAATTGCTTTTAAAACTTCATACCTGTTTAATTTATCCATGATACCTCTAATTTTAAAAGTCTGGATGACAGAAGACTTCTATCCCCCTAACAATTTGGAAAATAAATTAATAAATTTTAGGTCTAATTCAGACTCACAAAAGGAAGTAATAATCTAGAACAACATGTAGGATGATTCTTCAGGTCTTTTTGTGTTCCAAAAAGCCCTTTGAGAAGGTTTTGGGAAGCATTTTAAAAGCCAGTGGTCCCTCTGTGGTGGGTTGATGTGATATTTTTAGCATAGGAGACAGCATTACCCAAAATCACACAGTCCAGCTGCCCCCTGGAAGTGCAGCCCTTCCCCCAAGGTTTTGTGTTTGATCCAGTCCTCCCACGTTAGCTCTTGTGAAGCTGATGGGGAGAGGGGGGAGGACTTACTTGGCCCTGCAGAGGTTAAAAAGCCCTGTGCAACACTTTGGAGGAAGGCACAGGAACAGTGTGGCTATTTGTGTGCCCACAAATGTGGCGAGACAGTGGTTTACATTTTGCTGACAAACGGCTTGGTTTTGATCCAGCTCAAGTTGGAAACAAAATTGTAAGCTCCAACTGAGCTGGATCCTACAGCTGTTCACCACATCTGGGCTTTTGTAGAGATCCCGCCCCCAAGCTGCTCCCATAGCGGGGCTCTGCACATTCTCCTTAGACAGATTATTCAGCAGGATCCAGTCAAAAACTGGCTTCCTGTTTGCTGGGGTTTGTTGGCCCTGAGACTGGCCTGTCTGAGAGGAAAACATTCCTGGAAGATGTCTGGAGAGCCCATCCCTGCGACTTTGTTTGTTTGTCAGTGCTGAAGGCTGGGGGAGCCATTTTGCAGTGCACAGAGCAGTGTGTGCTCTGCCCCCTCTTTGGCTGTGCCAGAAGGATGAAGATGAGAGAGAACTGAAAGGAGAATGATCAGCCTCCACTGAACCATTGAGGTTTTCCTGATTTGGGCGGTGCAGTTAAAAAGGACATTATTGGTTTGCCTTGAGTACTGTAATACATGTTTTATTAGATGTTTTTTTAGCTTGGTCAGGAAAGCTTGGTGATGTCCATGTTAGTTCTGGCATCCTCTCAGCCACCTTCTCCTACTGACTCCTACTGCCCAAAGAGGTGGTGCTGTCCCCATTCTTCCTTTTATTCCCTCTGCAGATTGCTTGTCTGCACAGTGAGCCAGCTTGCCTATTACACAGCCAAACTGCACCAAACCAAAGAAAACAAGGTTTTTGCTAGATTAGTGAGTCAAATCAGTTTGCTTCTGAGAGCCAGCACAAGGAGGATGTGAGACTGCACAGTGCAGGCTAAGGAATGGAGAAGGTCCTCCTGCCTGGTGGTGTGGGTCATCTGGGTCAGCTCACTCAGAGCTGTGCCCAAAGCATTCCTTCTTGAGTGTCCACCAAGATGCAAACTCAGTGAAACCCATCCTGTAGAGACCACACTAATCTCTTTGTGCCTTTCTCATGTTTTCAGTGTGGCTTCTTTGAGGTATGTACTTTGCTTTTATGCAATTCTGTTGAAAGAGACAGTCAAGCACAAGAGGACATATTGGTTTGGAAAATAAATTTCATTTATCCCAGTGCTGATAAAAGCATTTGTCTTATAACATGTAAAATGGATGGATGCTAGAGAAGTTATTCCTATTTCCTAGTCATGCTGAGTGCAGCTACTGTCAGCACAGGTGATCTCTCACCCTCAAATATTAAAGCTGAGGCTGTGGCAAATATTATTCTTCAGCTCAGTAACTCTTGTATCTTACCATAACAGCTTCTACAAGTCACTGACTGCTGTAAATGCCCATGTCTTGCAGTAAAATGGATTTTAAAAAAAACACCATTTTACCTCATTTGGTTAATTAAACTCAACAAAACTTTGAAAAATTATTTCAGGGAAAATGTAAGTCTGTATCACTATGAGAGAAGAAAAAATGAAAATGTATCACTTCAGGGGTATGATAGTTTGTTTCTTTGGTAGAACCTCCTGTGCTAAAAATATTTCACAGGGACAGTGACTCCAGTAGAGTTGCATATTATCCTAAGGTTGTACAGCAGCTCAATCTGAATGCCTGAAAACCTTTCCAGATATTTTACAGTAAAGATGCTAAATTCCATGGCAGCATTAACCATGTGCTGCTGAACAATTAGACTGGACTTCTAGTCTTCACCTGGCAATGAAAAAACATGAATTCTGCATGTTTACAGGGTGTTTTGTTAATTGTCCTTCTTTTCTAGCAAAGATTAAAGAGCTAGCCAACCCCTTGCAAGCGGCAGGAAGCGTTTGTTGGCTAACTGTGGTAGGAGTTGATGAATACTTGGTCTCCTGCAGACACTGCTGTATAAAGAGATAACAAGAGGGAACACCAAGCATGCCACCTTGCCTATCTACTCACAGCAATTCAGCCAGCTGGTGATTAAAGCTATCCGGTTTTAGAGGGCACCAAGAGAAATACTCTGGAATCTCACGCTGAATTGATTTCAGAAGTTACTGTTCCAGCTGTCAGCTATGTTTCTTTAGCAGGGATGGTTGAAGGAAATGAAAGTTGACTTCCCCCTCATCGCAGTTCACAGCGCAGTATGCTAACTTGTGCTGAAATATGCTGGCCATCCTCTTCCAGAGATGGCAACCTCCAGCAGACGAGCAGGATTGACAGTGTGTGCCACCAGGCATTAACTACTTGGACTCATATTCCCGTGTTAGGGCTAGGAGACTGATGTTTGTGGTATCTCACTAACACCTTTACCAAAATTATCCAGATCATATATTCACATCCACAGAGTGCATGCTGCTTATGGGAAATTGTGACCTATAGCAGATGTGATTGCCCTGGAGGCAAATGCACGTGTGCATGTCTGGCCACACTTCAGGGACTTTCCTCACAACTTTAGGAAGGGCAAGGGCATATTCCAGCTCACCCCTTGAAAGAGCCTATGCAGTACTTCTTTTATTTTGAAGGAAGACATCCGAGATTTTGTTTTTCTTTCCTTTTGTTGTAGTATGCTGTGTTGCATGTTTCAAGCCCTGTTTCAAAACTGGGCTTTCTGGTGAGGTTAACCTTTCATCATATGTAAAGCAGGGTTTAAAACACTTGTATTATTGAAGGTATTCTGCTTATTCACAGAACTGGAGGGAGGGGTAGGCTTTTCTATCACGTCCATAAAATAAATTCAGGTCAGACAGGTTTTGAAGCTTCTAGAAAACTAGAGGAATGTGTTGCTGTTAAAGGACTTGTTTCACTGGAATTCTGCATGGACTGCTGCCAGTAATTTTTTCCTTCTGTGGGATCTGATCCCTGGGAATAAACTGCGAAAATTTTGCAGACTAGATATCATTTGGTGGTTTGAAGGGTATATAGCTTTCATGAAAAAGTCTTGTTTAATCTTAGCAGAAATTGTGCAACATGTAAGGATTTACAAATAAAAATCAAATTACTACCTTTTTTCAAGATTTGCTATTTCTTGTAAAGTGTGATGGATTCAAGTAATTCCTATAAACTCCAACAAAGGCATACATTCATCTTCTACAAATTACTTTAATGCTTTTTAGGTATCTTTGATTTGTGTCTTGATGGCTGGCAATGAAAACAAAGTTATGGAGGTGACAACTGCCTGCCAAAACTCCTTTATAGCTATGTGGTTTGTCAGTTTACTGTGAGGTTACTTACCATTTTCTCCTTACTCTTTTCTACTACTGTGGAAAATTCAGGTTATTCATTCATTGAAAATGTTGAAATAGCTACTCTATCATTATCCTAATAACTTGGGTCAATGCAGCATGTATGCACTGCTACAGATCAGTCCTAGTTTCCTTATAGCTGTCTGTCAGAGCATATGGCCTTGACCCTCAGAAAATGCTGGGCAATTGAAAAAGACTATTTCCATGCAATTTGCCTCTCTGAAATGGTTCTTGGTTTCTGCACTGTCACCCACTACATACAGCTAAATGGATAAACATGAAATTGTTGTGTATATCAATATGATGCACGTGCCAGAATGTGTCATGTATAATCTGAAATTAACAGCAGACATTTATCTGCCCTTTTTCTGTTGGTTGGTTGGTTGGTTTGTTTGTTTGTTTGTTTATGGATTTCTGTGCGTATGGTTTTTTGGGCAACAGGTATAGTATGTTAGATTTTTTCCTAAACAGATCTAATGCAATATATCAATTCTGTTTTGAGTCGCTTCTCTTCCATTATATAATCATGTAATGATAACTAAATAACAAATTTTCTAACAAGTCAAATAAATGTTTTTGAAGTTCCCATTTGGAAAGATGTCTCTGCAGTGCCATATTTTCTTTAAAGCTGTCAGTTTGGCAGCATGAAAAAAGCAAAAGTATGCATTTTTTAAAGATTGAGCCATAGAAAATAATACTTCAAGAATAATTTTGTTTTAATAACCTTTATTCTTAGAATAATTTTATCTGGTAGTTCTTTGCTATTGCTGTGTGATTGTGTGGTGGTTTTTTATTTTTTATGAGGTAAGCATGGAGACTTTATCAGTCTTTGTCTTAATGTTCACCAGTTTTGAACTGTTGCTCCAAAAAGTTGCTCCAAACTTACAATAGATCAAGAAATAAAAGACTTGGTCCTAGCACTAGTAAATGAAAAATACTCTGGTGGGAACTGAATGTTTGTGCATTCCTTTTCTTCTACTCTTGGCAGAAAGCATGACAGTGGTTTACATGCATTTTTTCCTCCCATTTCTTTTGCTGGTGGCCATGAATGCTGTTACTTCCATTATCATATTTCAATCAGTGTGCCTTCCTGAGAGAAGATTCTTCACACAGCGCATTATATTTAAATATTATTCTGGTCAAGGCAGGATTGTATTTTTTCTGTTGAGCTTATGGCTCAATATGTTGAATTATTGAGTTTCTTGGATACTTTCTGAATCTAGAAAATAATTTGGTTATCTGACCTGCAAATAAAAGCAAATTCCTAAAAGAAGAGCTTTTATTGACATATTGCTTTCAAATAGCAGAAGTCACTTTGAAATAATTTCTCCCTCTGAGGTGGTTTTAAGAAACAAGTTATCATGCATAACAAATATATTGATTCCCTAACATCCCTTTTCTCTAACGGTGCCTATGTAAGTCTTCCACTGATTTAATGAGAAACATTTCCATCTTTGAACATTGTGTATATGACTTTGAAATCCAAACATTTTGAGCATGTGGCAGGGTAACAGCTTAATTCTCTGACCAGCTTTGTGCTTTATGTACAGACTCTGCAGTACTAATCGTAAATATGTGAGGACAAATAATTAAACCTTGCTCTTACTAGGGCTGACTTTTGTGTTTGCTTCCCAAGGAAACTACCTAGAAGCATTTAATGTTTAAGAATTGCTTGTAAACATGTAAAAAGCTATTACTATGCAAATTTGGTATCCACGGCCTTTCCATTTTGCTGATTTCTTGGGCTCTCAGAGGACTGTAGCTATAGTTAAGGTGCTGCAAACCATGGTTGAAACCTCAGACTTAGCTTTCAGCCCAAGACTTGGCTGAGCTCCTCACAGCTGTGTGAAGGCAGCCACATCATGTAATACAGTCATCTCGTTAGGTAATCAGTTGACCAGATACATCATTACTTAAAAATTCATTGTAGAGAAAAATCTCTTCTGATTTTAATCTGTGGTTCAGCTGTGATACTAAACTTAAAATCAAGCAAGTGTGTATATATATTTAGATGACTGACTTCTGAATGCAGGCCAGACAGAAGCAATTTGCACATTAAAATGTGACAAGCTCACAGTGCAGAATTTTAATCAATGAGACATTTTAGCTCATCTCCATGTATTATTTATACTTGAAGACTAATATCAGATTAAAATATGGCAAACTTGCTCTTCCTGGAGGAGAGTTTGGAGAGTGTCTGTAAAGACCCAGGGTGATGAGGCTAGACACAGTGAGGACAGTCTGCCCATTAAACTGGTAATCAAACTGGTTGTTTATGACAAGAGGTATCTCTGTTACCACCTTTGTAGTATAAACCAAAATACTGGCACTCTTCCATGTGCCAGTATGTTCTCCTGTTAAAATTAAACTCCAGAGTCAAGATTACTGCTAGCCTTCGGGGCTTAGCTTTATGGAAATGAATTACTTTGTTGCTCTTATTTGCAGCCACCATCTTTCAGAGGATTTTGGTGAAAAGACTACACATATCACAGCACAGTGTACAGTACCCAAATTCCAAGACAAATGGGTGTTTTGCAACTGCAGAACATGGCTGTGTTCTTGAAAGTACCAGGACAACATCCTTTGACCATCACGTTTGTGTAGATATCATCCATCACTCCCAGTACTTTTAGTACTTTTCATATGAAACTTACTGTTCAACTTTTCTAACCTTAACCAACAAATATGAATTAAAATACCCTGTAATAAAAAGGAATTCTTATCTGCTAAAATGAAATATGCATTCATTAAGGGAACATTGAGATCACTGGAAACTTCAAAGATGAATTTGAGGCAGAGAATGATTGACTTGTATTAATAGGGAAGAAAACTTTATTCCCAGCTGGAGAGGGAACAGGACTGGCAGAAAATCTTTGAAGCATTTGTTAATAACAGAACAATCTTGTCTTTGGGGTTCTGTTAAATGAATTAAAATCAGCTTTTTCTTCTCTTAACTTGCTGAATTAACAATAAGAGATTAACAGTATTGCAACAGAATTCTAAGAGTTCTGACTTGATCAGTTCTTTGTAAGTGGATAAACTTTATTTTGGCCAGTGTTGAACAAGTAACTCATTACAAATAAGTAATTCAAGATGATGAAGTGGGGTTTGCTCGTAAAAAATTTCAACTGCATTATTTAAATGCATTCCATACATTTTTCTCCCCAGTGATTGGGCAAGAGAGAAGAGCTGCCATGGCTGTTCTCTTTTTGAGAGTGCTTAGAAATTTCTTAATTATTATTGTAAGTCCAGAAAAGCACCAGAAGGATGAATAAGTTCTCAAAACTTTCCATATGTTTTACCTGAGATCTCAGGCTATTTCAGAGATTCTTCGAAGAGAAGCAGTTACAAATATGGACTGCAGAAACCATGTGTATGGTTTGGCAAGTAGAAAATCTTGCTGGGGTTTTTTTTGTTTTTGTTTATCACAATAAATACTTAATAATAATCAGTAAATCACTTAAGCTGATGGTGAGCTTAAAGCATCTTCAGGGTTTCAGCTTCAAACATATCTTCTACAATACTTGAAGCCCAGAGTGCCTGTGTGTGGAATTGCAGATGAATGTTGTTGTATCAGGAGCTCAACTGATGCTGTTTCTTATTCAGATCATAGCCTGCACAACTGGTAGCATGCCCCATGAAAGAAATTATTGTAATTGTCATAGTAAAAATAATTTAACAGACTGCTTTTTTTTTATAGTCAGCAGTCCATAATGATTGGTTTTATTGTGTTATAAGCTGGTTAAGTCAAACACACATATTTGAAATGTAAGTAAGAATTTTTAGGGGCTCATAACTCAGTAGGCATTCAGATAATTTTTTTAAACTGAATTAATACTTCAAGTAATTCTTTGCTTCACATACTGTTCCCTTGGGATTTAGAAAGACAGTAATTATATAGTAAACATACACTCATTATTGCAATCACTTGTTGCAGTTTAACAGTGTCCATGAAGATATGTCACTTCTTTCTGAAGTATTATAGTAATTTAAGTTTTTGGTTTTTAAGTCTATTTCCTATCACAATTGCTAAGTTCCACTGTAGAACAGAAGGTAGTTTGAGTAATTGGTGTTGGGTTAACTGTCTCTGTTGAATAGGTAGCAGTGCTTAGGAGATATTGGTACTGCTGGTCCAGGTGTTTGTAGTAGGGTTTTAATAGCTTATTTAAGGTGGGTTTTTTTTTCCCCTCCCATGTGTAGTCTTAAAGCAACTGCATCTTAGCAGTTCCCTTCTGTAAATATCATCTCCAGGTCAGGATACCATAAATGCTGAGACTAAGAGCAAGACAGCACACAAGTGGTCAAACATCCAAAACTAGACAGAAAAGAATAAGGAAAGAGAAACACATAGCATGTCCTTTCGCCACATCATGTGGGAGTTAAATCATATATCATCATTTAATCTCATAATGGAAATAGAAAATATTTTAGAGACATCGTGAGAATAATTTTGGAGGATATACTCATATTCAATTACATTTATTTTAAACATTGAAATTAATCAATTAATCAAATTCCCCTGAAAACAAACATCTGAATTGAACATTCCATATGTCTGTTCTGTATTTAAGTATCCATTTTTCTTTCAAAATTCAGTTTGTGATTCAGTTGACCAGAAGGATCGAGCACCTCTCCTAGGATGAAATGCTGAGAGAATTAGGATTGTTCAGTCTGGAAAAGAGAAGGCTTCGGGGTGACCCGATTGTGTCCTTCCAGTACCCAAAGTGAGCTTACAAGGAAGATGGAGCAAGACTGTTTACAAGGCCAGGCAGTGACAGGACAAGGTTCATATTGATGGAAAGTAGGTTTAAATTAGATATGAGGAGAAAATTCTTTACTGCAAGGGTGGAAAATCGCAGGAACCTGGAAGTTGTGGATGCCCCATCTCTGGTAGTGTTCAAGGACAGGTTGGATGGATCTCTAAGCAACATGGTCTAATGGAAAGTGTCCCTGCCCATGGCACATGGGTTGAAATTATGTGGTCTTCAAGGTCCCTTTGCAACCCAAACATTCTAGGATTCTGATGAGCTCTTTTTAACTTTCAACTTGTGACACAGATTGTACCTGCATGGAGAGCTACTATCTGCACATCTGAATTCAGTTGACCTTGTAGTTTTTTACATTGTGAGACAATGCTTGGCCTTGATTATGTCCTTCTGCATCTTTTTGGCATGTTCAACTGCTAAGCTATTCAGTCTCATGTCTAAGAGTTTGTTGATAAAAATCTTACCGCTCTCATTGCCTATATACATGTTTTAATCGTGTAGCTTTTTCAGCACATATGGATATTTTGAATTTTTCAATATTTTGAGAAGGAGCAAGGTAATTATGTAGCTTCTAATTAGTTACTGTCTTACTGGTAAAGGTGCCCCTCTAATTCTGCCTTTTTGCAAATTTGCACTGGCCTGGTTATTCTGGTGTAAATCTGTGAGGAACCACTCCCTGTTATTGTATCCTAATCCTGTTTCTAACAGTTTTCCAGGTCGAAGGCAAGAATTGATCTTCTCAAAACATCTTGAAGGGATGACTCTAATGCTCCCCCAAAGGGACTCTAAAAGGAGATGCCTGTTTATGTCTCCACCCGTATAACATGGGGTAACTGCACAGAGAGCAGTTCTTTCCTCCTTCCCTTTTGGCTTAGGGAGTTTGGGAACAGTTACCATGGCTTGACAGAAATTTGGGGCAGTTGTACAAGTCAGTAGGAGAATCTACCTGCTTAGAGTACAGCCCTGACCCTGTTTATCAGTAGGAAGCCATATCTGTACCTGACTGCACAAAAGCAAGCTCTTTTCTCCAAAACCAAAAATAGTGGATTGTCTGCTATTTAGGGTAGAATACAGACAGCTGCAGAGAAAAATAGACTGCATTTTTAAGTTTTGAAAATGTGGTTATGTCCTTTAACTGGACTTTGCAAAGGTGTGAGTGTTCTGGTGCCATTGCAGTGGAGGCAAGTACATACCTGGCTAGGTTGAATGCTGCATTTCAGGTTCTGAAAATAGTTCTGTCCCACATCTGACAAGTTTGTGTGGTACTGGCTCCTCTAGGGAGTTTGCAGGTTTTTGAAAATTCAAGATGATGCTTAGTATATTGTGAAATAATAAGAATAATACTTGCAATAATACTTGAAATTAATACTTCATTATTCTACATAACCAAACAGTTAACAAGTTTTCCAAATTGAGGAAGTATTGGGTAATTTAGATGTAGTTCTGACTTGAAAAACATGGATTTGGATTTAAAAATGGGGTTCAGATCTGCCTCAGGATTTATTGTGGGCATCATGAAAACAAAGGCAGAATGTTCTGGATTTGTCTTTCAACATTTCCATTGCCAAGCAACTGTTGAAAATCTGGATACACTTTTGAAACTTTTATTAGGAATAGTTAATAATTTTTGTCTTAAACCTATTGGTAGTTATACACTTTTTGTTGCATTTTAGTTCTTGTAGAATTATCAGTGGTAGCTCCTTTAAAATTTCACATTTACTTGGGAACAAACCAGATTGAGAAAAATGCTATTGTCAGGCAACTCTGGACAATTAAAATCTCAGTTTGAGAAGTGATATTTAATTACTTACTGCCTAGACAAGCTTGTAAAACAAATTTAATTACGCGCATCAGACAAGCTGGTGGCCTCCACTTAAAATCCTGTGTACATAGGATGACCTGTGTGTCTGGCCTGAGATTGAACAGAGGAAAAATATAAAAAGCACAAGTTTTCTTCTGCACGTCACCACAGAGCAGCTGTGCTCTAAACCTCCCTGGGGAAGCAAATGCATTTGCTGTCTGCCCCATAGTCATGACAGAGAAAGCAAAAGAGAAATTTAACCAAGGTAGAGGTTGAGAGGAGTCAAAGGGCTTCTGACCACAGGAATACTGAGTTCAGTGCAGTGGCTGAATAGATATGCTATGCTCTATCTGCTAGGTACATCAAAATAATAGTTACTAGCAGCTTTATTTTCACTCTGTTGTACAAAAAGAAACCTGCTGTTGAATTATGGTGATGAAAATGGATAGTTTAACTGCTGATGGGTTCTCATAACAAGGAACTAGATTTAGGTATTCTCATGTCTGCAGGAGGGAGCGGGTGGTTGTTTGTTTGTTTACTTCCATGCCACAGGATTGCATTGCAATCCGTGAATAAACATGCCCAGGAGGAACATCTGTAAGGCATAAGCACTGTGTGCTTGTCCAGAGTTTGCTGTGGAATTGGACTGTAGATGGGGAGAAGATAGTTTGGAAAGATCAAACTTTTTCAGGGTGTAAAGAAAGAAAGTACATCCTGGGAAGTCTTTGTGTACAGAACTGGAATGAAAACTTCACAATGAATGCCAAAACATAGACAAGACCCCCAGACAGTGGTCTGGGAATGGGAGAAGGGATTATGTTGTTGCCAATGGAGAGCAGTTGAGGTTGGAAATGCACATCAGTGCTTTTTGTCTTTGCTTTTTACCAAAGTCCTGATTCAGATCTCCTGTGTAAGGCTCCGACTCCCCGACTCAAGCAGATGCTGAGGGGTGCAGCACTGGCCCCTCCCTGGCAGCAGCTTTGCTCCTGTGTGGGGAATGGAGCCCACCAGCAGGGCTGCTAAAAGCACATCCTTGGCTGCTTCGCTTTGCAGGCTGCTGTGGAAATGAAAATAGTGGTTTATGGTACAGTGTGTCATTTTGTTGGAAGTGATTCCCAAACTCATTTTATATTGAATTAATGTATAGACCTTATGATTTTATTGTGGCATTAAATTAGCCAGCAATATATATGTCTTGCCTGAAGGATGAGCAGCTACATACCAGTGTTGTAGATGTTTGCTTGTCGTTGTAATTGATGGAATTCCAGGAATATATACACTGTGAGAAAGAGATACAAGCCTGAAGAGTTAGTGTTGCTATGCCTAGCATATCTGTAATGTACATGTACACACACACAAAAAATACCTACAAAGAGATACATATGAATCTAGGAAACTGCAGGTTTTCCTTATAATTCTGTATTGTATGTTTCTCTCCTTATATGTATGTGTTCCCTATAAAATACAAGTTCCTTTTCCCCAGTATTAAACTGCTTGATCAAAACTCTTTATCTAACACTAAGATGGAGATGGAGATACAAATTATGGATAAACCAAATTGAACTATAAAATACTGCTCTTCACAGTAAAGTTGGGAAACTTTATAGATCATCTGCTGCAGGTGTTACTCCTTTTTACCAGGAGGCAAGTATAACTGTGGTGATACCTAGTGAGGGTAAATAACAAACCTTTTTTTTTTTTCACTGAATTTTACTTAGATTCATTTGCAGGGGGAAATAGAGCAGTAGGAGTATAGTGATACCATTTTTGAGAGTCATACATGGCAGTCAATTGTTATAGCTGAAAGTTGTTCTCTGTGTGTCCTTTCCTGTGCATAATTTTGTCATGCCTGTTGATCCTTTCTCTTTATATTGGTTCTACTTCAAATGAGCTCTGCAAAAAAACTTGCTGTCAGGTCTGGGAAATATAATGCAACACCTTAATTTTCTGCTTTACAAAATGTTCTGAAATGCTTTCAGAGGGATCCCAGTTTCTGCATTGAGTCAGCTGCAGTAATTAGGGCGTGATGCAATTGTTTCTTTATGGGCCTGAAGCCATCCCAAGAACCACAAAGGCTGATTTCTTCCTTGTGAAAGGTTGCTTTAACCCTTGGCCAGGTGGGTGTCATGGCTTTTGTTCAAACTCTTCAAGTTCTGAGACAAATGGAATCACAAGAACTAAAGTTACTTGCTCACAGGACTGCAGATCAACATGTGCCTCTCTAAATATTTAGGAAGACCAAACATTGTTCAAGGAATGTGATTTTGGGTTGGGTTTTTTTGCTACAGAATGATAAAAATATCATTCACAGCATTCTATTTGATAAATCAGAATCTGAAAGTATTTATTTTGGCCAGCTTAATATGTTGTTATCCTCCCTCTTCCTTCTGGAAAATTTTGGCCTTTTCACTAGTTAATTCCTTGAGGAGCATTATTTTGAACTGCTGAGAATAAGAGCAAAAATCTGAAAAGCTATTTTCTCTCAGATGGTAAAAGGAAGTCAGTTATAAATTTGATGATTTGTGCTACGTTCTTCTTCATGTTATGATTACAGTAATTCTGCATTTTAAAAGAATTTAATAAACTGTGTTCAGAGGCACATTTTGGATGTTACGTTTCTTAACGCTTGCCTGCTCTCACTAAGGTAGCATGAACTGTTGCTGGTCTTTCTCTCTGACTATTATGGAAAAATAATTTTGAAAATTGAAAGGTGCTTTGGGGGTTTTGAGTTTGCTTTTACTTCAGAAGATCTCAGGTTAATGGGGAGGTTTTTGCAGGTTGTCCATGTAGAAGGAGTTCATGCACATTTAATATCTTTTCTCAGAATCCTGCAGTGATGATTTTAGGTTCTGATTTCTTTCATTAATATTTGAATTTATCAACTAAAGACAACACATTTACTCTCTTTGCAGCTCTTTTCATGCCTTTGGCTAATAAGGTATAGGAAGAATGTATTGTAGTGATCCAAATTCCGATCCAGTTTTAAGCTGTTTTGTCAACATTTCTGTTGTGTTCTGTGTAAGTGTTCTTACTTACGCTACTGTGTAAGTATTCATGCTAAATCTTCTCTGCATGCAGTGGGAAGGAATTCTCTCTCCTACTCTGCAAACATAACTTGCACATTTTTGCTTTTTCTCTAAAAAGGCAGAGAGGACTTGCTGAATACCTCTCCTCAAAGATTTAAATGGCCAGTTCCTTAAAAATCATTTTGTGACCCAAGATGCAGGCAATTTTGTGCTCCCTCTGAACACATCACTAGCTCAGGTAAAAACCTGACCTGAATAGAAATGTGCCAGAAATTTATCACCAAAGATTGGAGCCTAAATAATCGGAACACATTGAGGGCTTTCACTTTTTACTTTCTTTGTTTTTCTAATAAATATCAATTTACCCTGATGCTCTTCATTACCTCTAGATTAACCAAAACCTTCTTAAACGACATAATTACTAGTAAATAGTGTGTGTTATATAAACTTTTACATGAATAATACATGTAAATTCAAACAATGAGGGTCTTCACAAACCTCACATATAGAATATTCTGAAATATTTTTCTAGTAGCATTTCATCCCTTTTTTTTATTTCATGCTCAAGGTAGATTCTCCATATTCCAAATACAGCAAGCCTGTATTTGTTATTGATTTTGTTTAATTTTCAACTTTGGACCCAAGCTGTTTAAACAGATTACTCCCTGCTTTTATCTGAGTCAAACTTCCTCATGCTTTCATCAAAGCAAAAGAGATTATTTGACTTTCTGTCTCATAACACAGCATTACAAGAAAGTCATATGTTAAGTGACAGTGATGGATTCTGTATTAGGAAATGGCAACTCTGCCTGCATGTAAGTCTTTTGTAATAGTTCCCCATCAAAGACAAAAAAAAAATCTTACTTTTATTTATTTGTAGTCTACTTATTAGTATTCATTACAGTTGTATTTACTCGTAACTGAAGCTAATACATTTCAGAATTAGATTAGGTGAGAGTGTTTGAGCTGGAATAACAATGTGTAGGCATAATATGTTTGTATCCTGGCACCGATCCTGTACCTTAACTTTCCTACTCCTAGGCACACAATATTTGTGAACTGACTAATACCTGGCAATAGAAGGACGTTTTCTCTTCAGACTGACTTGCAGCGTAGTTGTGAGATTTAATGGTAACTAGCACCAACACAAGCTTTCGGCACAAATAATGTTTTCTGGTGGGATCAAAACTTCTTATCCTTCATGTCTTATAAATAAGAAGTTTAAGATGGAGATAACAAGTTGAATCGGTACTCAATTGAATAAATTTGTGGAAAATACTTGAAAGACTCCACTGGGAACATACAGAACTCTGTCTACATTTACTTTTCAGTTGTCTCTGCCGGAACAGTTGGGTTCCCTCAGCCGGCAAGTCAATATGACAACAGCAACTGCTTTGGAGATACATAGCATCATCGGGGATTATGGTGTTGAGTGCCTATATGTGCATCTCTTTCCCTGAGCTCTCTTGGACTTTGTGATCCAGGCTGAATAGCTAAAGTGTTAAAATACCACTGTAGATTCTAAAGACAGTTTTTCCTATAGAGGAACTATGGATATTTCCTACCGTTATGTAAACTGTGGTAAAAGGACTTCAAACTGCAGCAAATGACATCTCCCAGACACAGTCCCAAGGCTTGGCTGAGCAGGCAGGGAAACTCTTCCAGGGCTTTCATGCAGCAGGCACATGACTCTTGTGAGCTGTGCAGATCTGTTAACTCCCTGATATGGCCAGGCGTCTCTTCACATTGTTGTCTTTCTGAACAAACAGTGCTTTATACAGAGACTTCGGTGTCATCAGCCTGCAAAGAGCAGCAGTGCAGGTGACCTCGTGCTGCCTGCACTAAACCCCAGAAGCCCACCAGGAATTTATCCTCCAAATGTGAGTCAAGGATTCCTCCCTGACCTGGAAGGCCTGGGTGGCTTGGACTGGGCCCAAGTGAAGGAGGAAAGTGCACAGAAACAGGAGCTGCAATAAACTCAGGAATGTACAGAAATAAAGCATATTCATCTGTTTAATTTTTTCAAGTTAGCCACTTCAAAAGAGCTGCTGCGAATGATCAAGGCACTTGAATCTATTGAGGGAGTGTTTCTGGTATGGCTCAAAATTGAATACTAATTGGTTGTATTTCTGTAGGAAAATCAGTCCAAGCCTGAAATTGCTATACTACTGAAAGATGATGTGCCTCAGCATTTGCTTAGGCTGTGTATAATCTAACATATGGACACACTGCAGTCTTGTTGGCAACCTGCAGTACCTCTAGATATACTTCTGAACAAAAAGGAAGCAGCACCTATATATATATATATGTGATGATAACTGCTTTTCATAATTATGTATTTCACAGGTAAGATATGGAACAAAAAGCAATAATGCTAAAATTAGAATATCGATACTGACATGGATGTTGAATTGTTTTTCTGATAGTGGTCAATAAACAAATTAGGAAGTAGCTAACATTTTTGCTGGCCAAATTAGATCTGGTTAAGTTAATCACAAGTGGCATGTGTTTATCCTCCATAGCATCTCTTTACTGAAAGTTTTGTGTGTATACTGAGAATGAGATATAAATGGACCTGCAGGCATTTTGTGCTAGTGTCAAGGATTTATATATTTTTGTGATTTTCACCTATACCACATAATGGTACATAAGAAAGAATAGCAAGTGTGATTATAATGATCTGAACAGGCTTACTCTTAATGATATACAGCTACCTTCCTATTTTTTTGTCAAAGCCTTTCTCTAATATAAATGCCTAGAAACTTATTAAAAATCTGATCTCATTAGGTACACCATCAGTATTAAAATAGTGTATCCTAAATCTCAGTCATTTAGACATTATCTGTACATGAAAAGATTAAATGAGGTGCTCACCAATTAGTATAAATGTCTTAGTGGAACAGCAAGTGACTTCAAAGAATATGATTATATATTTGGGTTCTATGATTTTTTTTTAATAAAGTACTACTTTATACATTTTTGCATAATACTGGAATATTTGAAGCTTTTTTATCATTTTAATGTGCAAACCAAATGTAAGGGGAAGAATTAAAACATCTAAAATTCTTTTAAAACAATCTCCTTTTAGTTTTTCGAGATTGAATTATTGACAATTAAATGTAAAGTCTTAGGCTACTTTTGATCTTCTGCTGCACCAGTGTTTGTTCTTACATGTGCAGTGGATGGAGTTTGATGCAGCATTTAATCCTTTTGCCCACTCCATGGTACATTGTGAGCCTTCCTGTGAAAACCCTGTGGTTGTGTCTGTGTACGATCATCTCTGATCACCTTTGCTAGTTGGTTTTGCCCATGTCACAATCAAATGGTATAAGACAGTGCTATCAGAGTCCAGTAAAACTTGAATTCCCAAACTCCATCAACCTGGTAAAAATTGAAGTCCTGCAAAGAAGGCTCCCTCCATCATGTGAGGAACATTCCAGTCTCAGGCTGCTTCAGTCTCAGGCAAGTTATCTTGCTGGCATTTCCAGCTTCCAGTCCTCCTTCTTTGGGTTGTGCAACATCTGGCAATCAAAAAATGTTTTACTAAAAAGTAGCATTAGAATAGGATCACATGCTGTGTCCGGGACAGCTTGGAAAGAAAGCAAGTACTGTATCCTCTTGTGTGCAACATCCCTGTGCTGTGACCTGGTTTTCCTAGTAAAAGGTGCAGCCTGCGCTTTAAATTTGGATTGTTTTGTTGGGTTTTTTAAAAACAGAGATTCTTAGTTTCCATAGAAATTTAGGCAAACTGAGGCTTGTTTTGGACACTCTGCAAGGGACACTGGTTAATTCAGATGTAAACCTTTTTCACTAGGGCACTGCATAGTGAAGATTTCTGTCAATTCCTTATTGCTGCTGAACCTGTTTCTGTTTTCTGCTAGAGTAGGAAGCAGGGAAAGAGCAGTAGATTAGAGCAAATGGTATATTTTTGTAACACCGTCTGTATAAATATTGGTGTGGTGGTGGTAGTTTCCATATTAAGTGCCAGCAAAAGTTTTTCAAAGTCTACCTAAGAGCTGCAGGTCCAAAAATGCATGGTAAGGCAAAAAGGTGAATAAGCCATTTAAAAGGTGAGGGTTTTAGTGGGAAGTTGAAGGGGAGTGGGGAGGGGCATAACCACACTCATGTATTGTTGTGGGAGCAGGAAGGGACCCAGATGTATTTTTAAAAACCATATAAGGGCAAAAGGCTTTTTTCCCATCTCAAGCTGTATCAAATTCCTCCCTCCTTAGCGTCTGTAAATCTTCCAGCATTTTTAGAAATTATTGTTTTATGAAGAATGCAACTATATATAATGGCTACATATGATAAATTTACACAAAATTATGTCATTTTCAAAGATAGGATAAAAGCCATTACTGCAGTACAAAAACACTTTTCTATCACCTCTAATAATGTTTTCCACATCTTCCCATTTGAAAAAGAAGTGAAATGTATCAGCATGAGGAAGCTGTTCATACTGGTTGCCAGCTGTGGATATGTCAGTGGAGATAAATTCATGTCCTCAAATATTACCCTTTCCTGAGTACCAATTTGCACACATCTTAAATTCCACTTTGGCAAAACTAAAGCTTTCCAAGGTGCTCATCTGCTCCCTCAGCAAGGTTTTGAGGCTTCACAGTGTTTGTACAAGGAGGTTCAAGGCCTATGTGACTAAATAAAAGTGGCCCAGCTGCTGTAAATGGCAACTTTTCTTTGCCTTTCATTTGGAGGAGCGGAGGTCAGGGATATACATTTATTTTCTTTGTTGGTGCAGGTTTTCCGTGCCCTTCCAGCCCTGTTCCTGTCTGCTGGCCAGCTGGGTTGTTGTTGGCTGGTGGCAGAATTTGCCTTTCTGTTCAGACTGGTCGGTGCACTTTGCAGAGACCTTCCAAAGCTGGGAGTCTAGCTGTTGTCCTTGGGTCACTTTTTTTATAATATGTACCAAATCTGAGCAGGCTTGCATTCAGTTTGGAGTCCAGGGGTGAATTAAATGTCCTTTCTATCAAATTTATTTATCCCTTAGCTCAAAAACTGGGAGGATTATCCTGCCTCTTCCGTCAAACCATCATGTTCAAGGTTTTGTGTAGAGTTTAAATGAAACATTTTTGTGCAGGTGTATTTTCTAGAAAGGGGGGAAAACTCCAAGAGTTCTTTATTTATATATTAAATTCCTGTCACCCAGAAGCTGTTTTTGCAGACAAACTGCTTTTGCATGTTTGCTTTTGTAAAGGATGTGTTTATATGAATGTGCACCTTCTTGGTTACTTCCACAGGGTCGGATCTTGTGTGCTTTTGCATCACGTACTGTCCCTTGCTGAAATTACCTCTGGGTTATTGTAATGCCAGCTTTCCATTAACTAACGGACTATAAAAAAAAATTTAAATAAAATGCCTTTGGGAATAGCAAATGACAAACTTCTCAGAATGTGAGCCCTGCAGCCCAATCTCCTAAAAGAAGCACCTGCAATCTGGCTTTATAGCTGATACACAGCTAGTTGGCAGACAAAAACCTTGCTAGGATTTCAATTTACAGCCTATGATACATAGGATCCTTTCTTCCTTGTAATGCTTTAAACTGAAATTGAATTTTAAATTAACTTGACACTGTGCTGTTTTCAAGTCAGATAAATAACTGTGTTCCTTTTCCCTTTTCCATAATATATTTGATATCTTACTATTAAAGCTTTTCCTGAATTGATATTAAAATTATACATTTGCCGGTCCTTACTTTCCTTAGGAAAAAAAAAGTGAAACATAACCATGTAGCTGTAAGAAGTACTGTTTGCACTTTGAAAATTACATAGTTTCATAGTTTAGAAATTTGCCAGTTTTATTTCTGTTGCTCACTGTAACAGCTTGTGGTTTATTTCTGTGTTTTCTCACAAAGCTTTGATCAAACAGTGGCCTTCAGAATTATGTGCTTTGAGTCTTCATGCACATAGATATCTTCCATTTACTTCATCAGAAGACCGCATTCTTCACTTCAGTACACCATTTACACCTTCACAGTGTTAATGAAACAATGTATCAACATTGTTTGGGAGTGATTTTTAAAATATACTTCCGAGCTTTTGCAGGTTTTTAAGCTGTTAGACCTACATAGTGCAGGTATAAATGCTTCTCAAACACACCAGGTAGTTACAATGTGGTCAGTCTGACACCTGGTAGTGTAAATATTTTTTACGCTTGATAGATGATGCCACCAGGAAGAATATTATAGAAGAGCTGCCTTTAAAAAAGGATTCAAAGTATTTTATAGAGAATTAAATAAATACCCGTGTTTCTGAATGTGCTGTGTAGTAGAAAGAAGGACTTCTACAGTAGAACTGCTCGTGGTTTGTTTTTGTTTTGCCTGATTCTTACACACTTAATTGAACAAACCTTTCTCATCAACTGTCTCTCGAAGAACTTGCACTGAAGGACATACAGTGGCAGAATTTACACTGTTAGCATGATGAGCAAAATGTATTTCTTTTGTTCCTAGTAAAAATATGCCTAACAGTATGGGTCCCTATGTGTAACTTAAAATAAGGTATTGAAGTACATCTCTCCCTCCCTCCTACCCTCCCTTTTTTTTCCCCCTAGGAAAGCGTTCTCCAAACAGCTCCATTTTGTACCTTCTGGCTTTCAGCAAGGCATTAGTATTCCAGAAGGAGTTTCACCAGCCCCTTGGCTTTAGCAGTGGTCAGAACAGGCAGAAGGAAAAGCTACCAAACACTTTCCTTCTTAGGCTTGGGGCTTGAATTGTAACCAGGGGCTTTTGGGAGAGTGTTAAAGAGCATGGCTTTCCTTGCCTGCTCTTTCCCTATTCCCTTGTTTTCCAATACCATTATGACCAAAAATTCTTATTTTTTTAATAAGTAAGCACAATGAATAAATATTTGGAACATTTCATATTTCTGAATGTATTAATGAAGGGGAAAAAACATGCCTCTGCCTTAAACAGGACAAGAAGTTATGCAGACCTCCCCAGCTCAGACAGAAATTCTCCTAGGGAAGAAATGCCATATGAAATTGGAAAGTTGTAATTTTCTCAAATAAGGGTGAAACATCAGGACCTTGGTTTGGGCACTTTTCACTGTTTTATAGTCTGGTCATCTCTTCTCACTGCCCACCCCAGCCCCCACACTCCCCCAAGGTACTCAAATGGAAAAGCTTTCTTTCCAAGGTATTTGCACAAAGAAAGCATTCGGCAGCAGAGGAGATTTCTTCCAAAAGCATCTTAGTGTGCTGTGATCTTTCCCCAGAACTTAGCTGGACATGCTGAGAAAGGACTCTTGCTCCATGCCCTGGGCCATTACGGTCCTTTGGGTGGTCACTGGCACTGCACATTCTGGGCCATGTGCCTGAGCGTACCTAGGCATATTTGTCTGAGTCTCTGCCAGCATATATGCCAAAGAGATTATGCTTCATCTTTCATCCCAGGGAGAAGAGAGCCTAAATGGGTTTATCATGGAGTTTTCATTCACTCTGTCATTCCTCCCTTCTTTATAGTTCATTGCTAGGCTTCTAATTTTTCCCGACAGCAGTGCACACCCCTGCAGCTGGCCCTGCATAATGATTCCCTCCTCCTAGACTGACATGAGCGGATGCATAAATCTACTGCCATCAGGGTGCCTCCTTTAGCAGACACTGCCCCTTCTCCCCCCTGGATAAAGATCTGTCCCCTCCCCAGCACTCTCATTTACCACCTACTCCTGTTGCCTGCTGAGCCAAGATGCTGCCTTTGACCGTTATCCTGCCTATGCTAAATATCAGGAAATGGCTCTTTTTGGACAAAAATACTTTTTTTTCTCCTGATAGTAACTATTAGGGAAAATTGGAGTGCCTTTGGCAATTGTATTTGATGCAAATATTACAACACATAGCAACGAGCTCATGTGAAAAGCAAGGGTGAACTGATCATTTGAATTAGGAGCTGAAGGGTGAGGACTGTCAGGAGCAAGAATTTTTACCAAAATACAGGTCTTTAGGAGGTCTTAAGTTAGACACCCTTGTGTTCTCTGAGGCCCTGTATTAACTCAAAATGATTGCTTTGAACTATTGAGTAAGGGCAGTAATGTCAAATCCAGGGCTTCACAGCTGCTGAACTCATCAAGCACATTGACAGTTTATAAATCAGACAGGACTTGTGCACCCTTTACAAAGTATTGTTTGAAAATCTCTTCCTTAGCCCTCCATCCTTAGCTATAGCAGTGGAATATTGCAGCTGGCTAAAAACCAACATAAGAATAGTTTAAAAGGCAGCAATCCCCGTTCCTGTTCTGAAAAGCAGGCACAAGGTGAATGTGCAGTGTACAGCAAGAGCTTCATCATTCTTTACCACCAGCAAAGGTATAGGTAAAGGTCAGCCCCTTTCATCTTCCAAGAATCTAATCTGCAAAATACTAGATTTCTCCAATAGGTATTTGGTGTTAGCAACATGCTGATAGTCTGATATTCATGGTTGCTTTTGGAGTTAAATCATTGTTTAAATTATTGTTTTTCATTGGCTACAAGTATTTGGCAGTTTTCTCTGACACTGTCCTTATGATGATTCATACTGCAATTATTTTGAAGAGATGGATAAACTACAATTGTTTATATACAAACAGAATATGGCATTGGCTGCCAGAAAACAATTTCACTAATATTTGACTTGTTAGGTTGCCTCATGTTTCATGTTTTGGCTCAAAGAGAGCAAGCTTAAAATTAATTGAGAAGAATTTCTTTCTTTCTGAATGTGTTCAAAACTAGTAATATTTTTTCCTCTGTAAATGTTGGCAATTGATTATAAAATGTCAGAGGTGCTAGCAGTGTCAGCGACCTTCATCTATACCACTGGACTAATAGGCAAGGCTTGCTTTAGGACACCCCTGCAGTTGCTGACAGGTTTTGTAGCATCTGCAGCCAACTCTGTATCATTAACGAGGCAAAAAGGGTAGATGAGGGAGTGTGGATTGTAAATGTAAGAGTGCTCACTCCACTAAATTTACTTGAAAAATGATCATTTTTTGTGTCCAATGCCATTTTGTACTCTTCATGATTTTCTAATTAAGCCTGGAGGGCTGTGGATCCAGGCTTTGACATGAGCAGTATCGACTGTCCTCTTTCCAGAGAAGAGAACAAAGCTTCCTCACTGTGCTGCTGCTAACTGATGAACTGGTTTTTCTTCCATGCCTTGGTTGCTGCATATAATTAGGAATCTTACTCTTGTGACTTCATGTGCAGAACTGCATCCTTTCAGTAGACCTGCGTGCCAGCTGCCTGTCATGCACAGCTATTCCCAGGATCCTTAAATTTGACTTTGCATGTCAACTGTTCCTATATAAACAATGAGCTTTGAAGCAAACTATGGGCATGCTGAAGAAAAAACTCTTCATGTCTAACAACAGTCTCTTTTAGACTCTGTTTGAGGCTAAGGCTCAACTTTAAAAGTGATCATTTATTTGATGTTAATTTATTTGAAATTATTTTATTAGAAAAGAGAAGTGCCTGTGATTCTTGAAAAACGAGACAAGGGAGAATATGTATCCACTTGCTGGGTAGACCCATGTGAGTGGTTTTCTGAGGGGATTGCCCCCTTCGTGTCTCAGTGCTCCCTTGCAGCAGAAGCAGTGCTAGACTCTTATGGCCAGTGTGTTACTGGGCTTAAGAGAGAAGGCGTTTACAGTTCTTGGAGGAGGGGAAGGAAGACTACAGATGACAGGAGTGTCATAGCAATGGGAATAAGGTACAGTTAGATTTGAGGAGAAATTTCCAACCCTGTATGGCATTCCTTCCCCTTAATGATTGAAAAATTCAGTATATTTTTTTATTTTAATTCTTGTCTTCGTGGTATTTTAGGACTGGGATTCCTGTAGTTCATTCCCTGGATATCTTATCTAGTAAATAATGTCTTTATTCCTCTCTGCTGAGAGCAGGTACACAGAGAAACAGAAAAAGATCTTGCTGCATTGCAAAAGGGTTGGGGGATTTTTTTTTTTTGTTTGGTTGGTTGTTTGTTGTTTGTTTGGGTTTTTTTGGGGTTTTGTTTTTTTGGTTTTTTTGGTTTTTGTTTAGTATTAATGCATGCTTAAGAATTTTGGGCAAAAAAAGCCTTGGAATATTTATCTTCCAAGAGACTTTTTGAAAAGTCAGCTTTTTACTGTGGGGTAGACCAAAAGGTTTGACGTACGGGCATGATGGAGGCAGCTGGAGTTCAGGGCTGGGAAGTAGCTGTGTGATGATCCACAGGAGATGTGTTCTTGTGTGTGACCTTGGGCCTTGGCACAGGGAGGTGTTACTGGAGGGTGGTGCTGGCAGGCAGAGGTGGGGAGTGTGTGCAAGGGATTCCACTGCAGGAAGGGATGACAGCTGTGCGGCATAAGAGCAGATTTAAAAAATAGTGTCCTGCCTTCAGAATCACAGCTAGAAAATGTATTGTTGTAAAGCTGGAATTTCTTCTACAGGAAACACCACCACTGCCTTTTACCGGAGTTCTTTCTTTAGTGTTACCTAATGGAGGACTTAGGACACATTTTCTTAGTTTTCTTACCAGGCTCATTTAATCTAAATGCATTAAATCCTTTCAGTTCGTGATGTGGGACAAGATACTTCTGATAATTTGGGATTGAAATAACTTTTAAAGAGTTTTCATATATAAAATGAGTGTAGATTTGGACTGTTTAAAGGTTCCTTGTTGGAGAACATGCAGTAAAAGTGGTGGCAAGCATGATAAAAAGGTTAGCTATGTTTCTGAAAAGCACAAACTAGTCTTTGTTACCTTTGGAAAAAGGAGTGGGATAACTTGGTTTGGAGTGGACCACCAGAGGTCATATAGTCCTACAGCTCAGACTGGGGTCAGTAAGATCAGCTAGCTCAGAACATATAAAGTATTTAGCAGTCAACTCTATATAGCTGAAAACTTAAGAATATGGTCATAAGTTTCTTGAGATTTCTGAAAGGGAAAAAAAAATTGTAATATGTCTCCTTTGTCTTCATCTTTCAGAAGTTTAAAAAAAATAGGGAGGCTCAAGCTTTCCTAGTTCTTTACTGTGCATTTCCTTTTATTTTTAGATGGAAATAAAAATTTAATCAGGCTAAACCTTACTTTCCACACTCAATTATTCCCCAGAAAATTTAAATAAGTATAGATATAGGCTTTTCAAGAATATGCCCCTAGAAGCTAATTTCTGAAGCAAAGGGAAACTGGAAGGTGACATTGCTTTTGAAAATTGAGCCTTAATAAAGGCTTTCATTTAGTCATCCATCCTTGAAAATGGATGGTGAAATATGTAAGGGTTGAGAGGGAAAAGGAAAAAACAGATACAAGAGAATGACACCAGATGAAAGCACAAGGTAATTTAAGTCCTTGGTTAATGTCCCTGCTTGAAATTAGTTCTGGCTGGTTTGGTCACCCAAAAACTGGCAGCTCAACACAAAATTCTTACCATAAAGTCTGGGCTTTAGCAGGTATGTTATGGGGCTACTGCTATCATCTGGAAAAGCAGTCCCTCCAAGGGTTTCTAGTGCTTTGTGTGTCCCCAAGGTGTCTTGGGCAGGCACCTGCAGTGGAGACGAGCAGAGAACCGCGTTTACCAATAATGGCAGGTGTGTTTCCCCTTCTGTGAGGCTGTGTTGAGCCTGCAGCAGTCAGGCAGGGTGAGCATCCCTCAGCGTGCCTAGGCTGTGGAATGCTGTGCTGCTCGTGCACTGAGGGAGCTGAGCGCCTGTCTTCTTGTTCCAGGTGCGAAGAGTGAGGGGGACAGCCCCGGGCTCAGTTCTGAGGCTCAGCTGGTACCCCCAGGACACAGCTGAACAAGGATAAGCACTGACACCGCCTTGTCTCCTCCTGAAGTCCCAGAAGAAGAGGCTTCTTGTTTCCCAAGCTGTGGTGTGCACACAGATTTTTCATGTGAATTTTCTGTTTTCAGGTAAGCTCATTTTTTTCCTTCTCTTTTAATACAATAGAGTTTTCTAAATGCAAAATTATATTCTGGTTTTCTAGACAAATTTGTTGCTGTTTATCAAGACTTTCAGACATTGCTGGAGCATTTAATAAGTGTTTATTACTACTAATGGAGATAAAACTTCTAGGAGTCAGTCTTGCAAGAGGCATTAAAAATTAGCAAAGGAAAAAGAAAAGCAAGAATAGCTTGGCAGAGGTTCTGTATTCATAAACCTATTTATAGATGGTGTGCTGGGTAGAGGAGCAGGTTTGTGCCTCTGCCAGCAACATGCTGCAGCCTACTGCTGTGCTAGTGCTTGCCCTAATTTTGCACTTACATTCTGAGTCTCCCAGGGGATGCTGAGCAGCTGTGTGGCTGACCTGAATCTCGAAGGTGTGTGTGGGTTTGACTATGACTCTGAGGATGATCGGAGAGATTTGATCAACTTCTTTTCCAGGACCTGTTCACATTGATCAGTGTGTGTTGGCTTGTTTCTCAAAAAACAGCACATAAAACCTTCTTCTTTATTCTCAAGTGACCAAAGAGATCTGAAGCAAAATTGATAGAAGGGTTGTACAAACATGGTTCTCAGTCTGTTCTTCAGCTGCGAAGTGGCTTAAATCCATTTTGGCAGCTTCTTACTGCTAGTGTTGCTCCTGGAGGCGCTGCCACTGAGAGCTCTGGTTCCAGCCTGGCGCAAGCCTGGAGGGGAAGGAGAGACTCTGGGATCCGGTGTGCTGCCTTCCTCTCAGTTACCAGCAATAATTGTTCATAGACTGAACTTTTTGGAAGATAACACTCAGCATTTCCAGCAAGAGAAACACGTGTCTCCTGCCCGGCACCAAAGAGAAAGGAAACAGTAGGAGGGGAAAACAAAATTTAGGAAGGGCCAAGTTAAGGAAACAAGTGTGTTCTAGTGTTTAACTATATCTGGCCTCATGCCAGTTTGGGATGGGTGTTGTTTAGTTTTTTAGTAATTTTTTTGTTTGTTTTTTTTCGTTTGGGGGTTTCTTGGCGGGGGGGGGGACAGTGTTGTTTGTTTGCTTTGGATGCTTCTGTGTTTTATTTTCCCTTAAAAACACTTGGAGAAAGGAAGAATCAAAATACAGTTTTCCATGCACGTGTGCTGCCAAATGAATAAAAGTGAAAACAGCTGTTCTAAACCAAAAATGTGCATTCTGTCATTGCACACTCATTTATGGACCTAAAATCACGATTTTTCTAAATGTAGGGAAAAGCATGAAATCACACAGAAATAGCCACTATTTAAACTTATTTAGAAATGCACATCAGGCAAGATGAGTATCACTGAGGAACAAAGGTGGGTCCTGTGGGGGATGCGAATGTAAGAAGTGGACTCACTGAAAGCAAGTAATTGCAGAGTAATTTTGCTGTGGAATTTTAAACCAATTATGTGAATAACAGAGCATATGTTCTGAAAGTAGTCAGAAGTGGTTTTTCGTGAGTATAGCTAGCACGGTTTCAGAAAGCCTCTGCCTGGCCAGGGTTAGTGCTCCCACAGCTGAGACTATGAGAGTGCCTGCGTGTTTGGCTGTACATCATTGCCTTGCTGAAAGTCAGCCTTTCTCAATCTGCCTCTCCCATGGCAAATCTTCCAAAAAATGTACAAAGGTGTGTCTGACAATACCTAGTGCCTCAGCTTGTTTTTGTGTCTGACTGGAAAGTCTGGTGTTCCAAAGGTGCTTGATCTTTTTTTTTTTGGCAATTATTAAATGTTTTGATAAGCTGCATCAAGCTACATCAAATTTTACTGAAATTACTGCACATTTCACATAACATAATTAAAGATGCTATTTCAAGAAGCCTTCACTAATCTAGTTGTTTCTTGAGTGCTGTTCTTTTGAAAGGGAGATTTTCATCCTTTTGCTTTTTAATAAAATGAGGCAAGTACTAAAAATCCACTATCAGCAGTTTGGGTTGAACACCAAGGCATGTGGCTTATTGCTTTCCAGAACATGGAGGATATTAAATGTGGATATTAATTTTCTTCTTTCCTCCATCACAAAGAAAATACAAATGCTCACACGAAAAGGGGAAAACAGTTTATGAGATTCGTCAGCATTGCCTTTCGTAGTATGCAACTGGGAATTTTGATGCCTAGTGGATATGAAGTGTTTCCTGATGTTAAATGTATGTAAATAAGTATAAATCATATTGGTTGGGTGTTTTTTCGGCTTCTTTTTTCCTTTCATGACCATTAAAGCAGCTACATGGTAGTAGAACACTTGACAAGTGGCACAAAAACTGAGATCTCTGCTGAACTTTCTTTTGTTTCTAGGAGGTTTCAACAAACCTCCTTAATCTTTGAAGTTTTCTCTTTAAATGCGTGGCCAGTGTAAGCATTTCTGCAAATTCATTTCACGAAAAGATTTTGTCTCTGAAGTTGTTCAAGTAAGCAGAGCCGCAAATCTGATTCACTTGTGTGGCACTGAACTTCACATGTAAATCATGCTTCTAGTAAGTTGGTATTGTTCTAGGAGGTGCTAATGGTTGCCATCAATCAGGGTTGGAAAAAGTTGTTCTCCTCGTCTCCCCCAGACTAAACGAGACAGCAATTAAATGCCCTTTTGTTGTGTGATAGCTGAGACAATGGAAATCAATGTCCAAAGCACAAAGCAGAGTGGCAAGTCTTAAGTATAAGCTAAGCCGTGTGTCCCAAGGGATTGGCATGTTGATTTGCTTACAGCTGAGAGGGTATATGAAAGGAATAACTGTGGAGTGTAGGCAGCAGGAGAAGCAGTAATGCTCCTTGGACCAAAGCCAGAAGGGAATATTTGCTGGGAGACCTCAGTGGGGCTGTGCTGCCATGATTTTACTTCCATGCAACCCAAGCTCAACTCTCAGTAAAAATTTGATCTGTAATATGCCCTGGTATAAGATGATATCAGAAAATATGACACCATATACCATATTTATTTGTGGTATGTTTTTACGTTGGCCACTCAAGAATGGGCAGTATCTGATCTGATTAGAAACCTACTAAAGTAAAGTTCACCTTTCAGCTTTTTTGAAAGTACTTCAGCTGGGAAGATGAGCTTACACTGGACCAGTGCTGTTACTGCAGTGGTTTAGATCCCTGGAATTGGGCTTGCTGCATTCTGACAACAATATTCCCACCCCTGAAAATGCCATCACTTTGTTCTCAAGTGCTTGATAGATGCAAAACTTACTCTTGCATCTCTCCTAAATAAAACTGCACTTTAAGGATTCCCAGTTTGCTCATCCATTTCTTGTAGATGGAAAAAATGCCTCGAGACTCTTAAACCAAGACATACTCATTAACTAATTTTGTCCAGTGGACATGAAATCACTTAGGTGGCTGAAAGTGTTTTGCCTGTCTTCTTCCCTCCAGACCTGCTCCAAAGCTCATTATGTCAATGGGACACTTCCTTTTGACTCCAGCTCACAATTCTGCCTTGGCTTTATTGCCTTGCTGAAAAGGCCTTGAGTTACACAGGACTGCTTTGTCTCTAATCTGTGTGGGGTTTTTGTTTTTGTTGGGGGTGGTTTTTCTGCTTTTTGTGCAAAATTGTAAGTGCATTGAGAATAACCAGCCATTGCATTCGCTAATGGCAAAGCACACTGCTGTCATGCAGCTGATGCCTTGGGGTTTAGCTTTTATATTTTTCAGATTCTTTGCTGCTTGGTGTGTAACTCTGAAACTTCATATTAGGTGTTCGTTTTCTTCACAGGGTAGTTAGACAAAACAATCCCTTCCCAGCTAGAGAATCAAGGACAACTGGTACCCAAAAGTGCAAACAATGGCAAAGGGAAGGGGACAAGCCAGGGGATGAGGCTTCATAGCCTGAGGCTGTGGTTGGATAATTGACCCCAATATGTAGATGAACCAAAACTTATAAAAGTGTAAAGACTTGTGACCGGGATCCATCTTGGATTTGATTTTGGTGTATCCACGACTGGGCTCTTGCACTGCCTGAAGTGTATCCCTTCAATAAATATACCTATTTTAGTCCTTTTGCTCTGCCTAGTCTCTGTTCCAGGTCAGCCTTTCCAGGCATCACAGCTCATATGCTGTTGGAAGAGACTGTAGCTGGATGATGCTTTGCAGCAGCTGGGCTCAACTGAGAGAAAGCCTTTTGTGCCTGAAAAGTATTACACACAGATGACCAGAGTCATCTGAAATGATACTAGAATTTGATCAACAGAAAATTTATCTGCTTGGAGAGCTCTGTGTTGCTATATCTGTTACAGCTCTTTTGGGGGCTTGAACAAAAGAAAACAAAACTACATGTACAGAGGTCCACAGAAATCAAAAGGTACTAGCAATGGGCTCATACAAAACCTGTAAGTTGGTGTTCTTTGTCCTTATGATAAGATGTTGTCTTTCCCTTGTGTCCCCATCAGGGAGACGCTTTTCAAACTCATGTTCTACTGCACTCACATTTGCTCTTTGGCAGTATTGACAGTTGCTGTGAGGGACACACTTCACAATCCCACTGTCTTCATATCAATTCAGGTGTCCACCTTTGATGTTTCCTCTACTTTTAGCCATGACTTGCATCTCACTTCTGCATTAGGTTCTCTATTAAAGTAAAACAGAGACCCAAGGTACCAGGAGAGACTCTATTTGGTCACAGCAATTCACTACTACATTATATACTGTTTTATATTTAATTACTATGTGTGTAATTTTGAATAATCACAATTAGGCTTTTTTAAGCATCTCCTTCTATATTGCAAACCTTCTGCAGTTCAATAAAGCAGAGCCATTGACTTGTATTTGATGTGTCCATTACCTCCTGTAAATGCTTTGGAATACAATGGAATAGCATGCAGACTTCAGAGCTGTCATGACAGGTATTAAGAATGTGTCAAATCCCAGTGATGACTGATAACATATCTGTCATTTGTGATGGGATTATTAGGAAGAGGAAAGCCACTAGGAGAAAGATACTCTAGAGAAGAAGGGGGAGGAGGGGAAGGGAAGACAAAAAGAGAGAGGATTTACTGTTCTTCAGAGCTGCCTGGTTTAATTAAACCTTGTCTAGTCTATAAACAAATCTATTAACTTTCTGTATGGTTTGGCAGCTTATGCAGTTCAATGCTGCTGCAGTAATTCCGTGGAATGTGTGTTTCTCTGTGGTGGATAGTGGCACTATAGGTATTGTGGCTATGAAGAAGATTCTTGACCCATCTGTACCGGGAAACAGCTATTGCAAGATACAGCTATTGTATTTTTTGTCTTCTAATCAAAAGTTTAACAGAGTACCATGGAAGAAATAATTCAGTGGGCACATAAAATATTTTCTGCATGGGAAATTACATAGAATCAAGTGCCATTTGATTTGTGTCTTTGGTTAGCAAAAGAAGATTGCTTTTTTTTTTTTCCCAAGCCTGAGTATATGTCTTATGTGAGTGCTGAAAGGAGGCTGAGCTTCATCTCACTGGGCTCTGCTGAATGAGTCCAGTGTGCCTACTGCACAGACATTCTCAGGTGTTTCAGGCTGAGCCATAAACACATCCAAGATCTACAAGCAGTTAAATATTAAGACAAAGGAAGCATCTTGTCCAGCTGCTTTCTGGTGTCCAGGCAATGCCAGAACAGAAGTGATCTGAATTTCTTGCTGTTAGAATCTTTTTGGTGCAGAAGTATCCCCGGAAGCAGCTAAACAGTGTATTTATCCAATATGGCCCCTACACACACAGAGCTCAATTTTGAGGGGCATATTAGATGTCAGGAGAGGGGGAGACTTGAAGCTCAGTGGACTGAGACAACTATTCCTTGCTGTCATATGCTCCCTGAAATCCCCTTTCAGCAGAGATTCAGCAGCCTTTGAACAGAGGCTCATCACAGTGTCCAGATTGTCCCTTTATCCTTTCTGCTGATTTATCTTTTAACCTTGTATGAAAACATACCTGGTCTTATCTCTGCCCCTTCCACAAGCACTGCCAAGGTCCTCCTCAGCACTTTCAGAGTTCCAGCCCATCAAGGAAGCAAAGGTACAGTAGGTCAGTGCAGTGCTCAAGTGGGGATTTGGCATCACTGGATTGTTGCTGGAGGGCAGCTGCTCTGTTGGATGTTCAGCCAGAAGGCCCTGGTGGCCACCCATACTGGATGCTTGGAGAGAAAAGGCTGCTCTGAAGGTGAGCAAAGGACAGTCTCAAGCTTGGGATGCAGAGATGGAGAGCAGAGACCTCTGTGAAGACCAAGCTGTAGCTGTTGTGTCATAAAGTAAACAATATTTGAGTGGTGTTTGAGTGATCATTGGTGTGTGAGAGGCATACATAGACCTAGCCAAAAGCCAGATGCTCTCAGGTGGTTTTGGACCCCATTCCTCACAGTCCCCACCAGCAAATCAGATGACCTACACTGCCCATGTCCACCTGGTGTCACACAGCACAGGCAGGCCAAGCCCACCCTGCTCCAGATGAGCTCTCCTCCAGTGGTGCAAGCTCCACACATCTCAGTTGAGGTGACTGCACTGGGCTGGGGTGGGCAGCCAGCTCCTGTCCCTGCTGAGCCCCTGTCCCTGCTGAGCCCCTGTCCCTGCTGAGTGTGCGGCAGTGGCTGTGTGGGTGCTGGGGGAGTGTGGGCTGGGAGCTGCAGGGTGGGCAGGGATGGTCCCACCGTGGATGGTCCCACCGTGTGCGTGCTCGCAGCAGGATGCCATCCGTGTATGCAGCACAGGGAGCAGCAGGCACTGGGGCCGTTGCAGCACGCCCATGGGCTCACACACTTGCTTACCTCATAGAAACTCACCTGTCCAGACCCTCAGGAAAGACCTTTTATTTTTCCCATCTCTGAATGCACGTTCACCCCACCCACAGAGGCTGGCTGAGCAAAGATCGAAGTGCAACCTGAAGCAAGGACACCAGCTTTTAAATGTGATGTATTGCAGCTTAATTGATTTCCCAAGGTAGAAGGTAGTTCTCTCAAGGTCCTCATGGCAAGCATCCCAAAATAGTGGTTGGGGAACCCAAAGCTGGTTTAGCTTAAGGGATGTTAAAGGAGCCTGATTGTTTTTTTTTTTTCTTCAGAAGCTGAACTCAGCATTTCTTCACAGTACCTTGAACTGTACATCTAAAAACCATTAATCATACTGTAAAATCTTGGCTTCAACTTCCCTCTTTAATATGTAGGCGATTACCATACCATTTGTTAACGTGTCTAGCTGGCTGACAGTACCTCTGTTCATACTGCTTAAATTTGGTTTTGAAAGAGGAAGGCCTGTGGAGAATGGTGCTGCAGTGGAAAGCCTTCCTCCACCAGTCTTAGGTTTGATTTTGGTCCCAAGTGATGCCACACGGATGTTGGTAGATATTGGTGATGGGAGTCCATGGTGCCTAACCCTCCTCTTCAGTGGCAGCCTCCTAAAGAGTGGTGCAAATAGGGACTGCTGACAACATTCATTGTTTTACTATTTTTTTTACACCACAGTGCTCTCACCATCTTTTATATACTCCCATATTTAATACATTTACATTCTGAATGGATTTTCTGTCCCAGAAAAGTGCAGATGAGCTTGGAATACCCCCTGAAGAAAACTAATCCTTCCCTGTAGTCACTGTCTTTTCTCCAATTCACTACATTTTGTCAGTTTAACAGAATAAATGGAAAAACTTATCTGGGAGCTATTGAAGCTGAGTTGAGACTCAGGGGTTTTTTTGGTTTGTTTTTTTTTTTTTTTTTTTTCATTTTGCTGTACATGAAGTGTCCTGAGATAACACAGAAAATTAAGAGGTTGAGGGAGTCAGCACTGAAGATCGCTGAACTTTCAATAAAATTCCTTTGAGTGTCCAAGATCAACAGTGCCCTGGATGGTCTCAGTGTGCTCAGTTTTACATATGCTTAGCTAGAGTTCAGTTCTGGATTTATTTTTTATTTAGTGGTTTGATTAGAACCATGCTTTGAAAACCAAACCAAACCATGACTACTATCAAATTTAAATACAAAAGAATATGTTTAACTTGAAAAAAAACAATTGCACGAAGAAAGAACCTTTGTAACTCTGAGTTCATTGAACATTTCAATGAAAACTGATTTCCGTGTTTGTTTGGACAAAATAAAACTTTTCAAAAAATTAAAGATATCAGCAGTGCTCGGTGGCTGCTCTTTGGGGGAGGGGATCTGGAAAGCAAAATATTGCACAATGACTTTCTGCTGATAATAAACAAGCCTAATAGGAGATCTCTGTTTTGAAAATATGTAACTGCTGACATGAGGATGTTGGAATATTTTTAGTGCTGATAAAGAAAAGAAACATTAATTGGAGTTTTGCTAATCTTGAACAAAAACACATGTTAAGCTCTGGTTGCTCTGCTCTGTATGGTAGCATTACAGTGTGTATCAGGAAGATTTCTTTCACCTGTGAATTCCCTCTATTGTTTCCATCTCTAAGAGTTTTATACAGTATTTAGAGGTGAGGGAATGAGAAAGAGAAAGACAGGTTTGGTTATAAGGAAAATAGTGTATTGCACAAGGGTCATTGATAAGACTTTCATGGTGGTTTTTCCAAATTGAAATGTTGCAACTAAGCTTAGATAAAGCTAAAAAGATTGTATTCGTTTTAATTGGTTGGTGCACATGCCTTTCTGCCAGTCCCATCTCAGTCCATCTTGGTTTCCAGTCAACTGGGACCTCCCTAGTTATTTGGTAAATGATGGAAAGTGGCTCAGTGAGTTCCACCAGCTCCCTCAGTGGATCCCTTGGGTGGATCCCATCCAGCCTCATAGACTTGTGTGTGTAAGTGGTGTAGCAGGTCACTGTCCATTTCCTCCTGGATTATAGAGCTTTATTCTACTCCCCATCCCTGTCTCAGCTCAGGGAATTGATTGGGTACTGAGGCAAAGATGGTATTAAGTACCTCAGCCTTTTCCTCCTTTGTCCCTATGTTTGCCCCCACATCCAATAAAGTATGGAGATTCTCCTTAGCATTTCTTGTGTTACTCATGTATTTATGGAAACATTTTTTATTGTTGTAGAGCAGTCATAGAAAATATTTGTAATGTGCTACCTGATAGCATGATCTCTGTAGTATACAACTTTCTTTTTGTCTGACCTCTTACACTCCAATTGAATTGAGAAAACATGAAATAAATGGGAACAATGTATTTTTTTGTGACTTCAAGTTACTTTTATCATGGTTGTTGTTGTTCAGGTTTCTGATAAGGAATGAGAAAACCTTCTTAAAAGATGTTCTCCAAGCATTCCGTTTAAGTGTGGCTTTTTGTTCATAATTGCCAAAAAGTAGCAGCAAACTATAGAGAAAAAAAAACCTTCTTTTTGATTTTAGACCCCTGAGTCTTGTTGCAAAATGGTTTATATTAATTTAGTTCCTAGTTTAGTTTTAGCCTGGGTCATGGGCCATCAATATGTTATGCACTTCTATGAATGGATTATGTATCCCTTAGTGACACCTTGAAAACATAATAATTTAGGGGTTTTTTTGAAGCAGCAGGCAGTATCCACCTCAGATCAATCAATGCACCCCTTGTAAATCTTGTAATTTAAGTTCCTCAGGGACTAACAGGCTTGAGGTGGCGTTCTCAGACTGAGCACAGTCCTCTCCATCCTGTACCTTATGTCAACATTTCTGCTGTGCATGAATGCATGTATCCAGGGGCTGGTAAGGAGAAGGGAGTGAGACAATTCCACATGTCACTAAGAGCAGCACAAATGCTGTAGCAAGCTTTAAAATGGAAGGAGAATATTTAGAAGAGTGACAGAGGTACTCGTTACAGCTGGACAGGAAAGCAAATAAAAGCAATCTGCCTTTCTCCATGACATATATTTGATTAGTCTGACACATTTGAAAACAGCAATTCATAACAGCAAGGCAGGGACAGTAAGAAGGGAGGAAAAGGATGGATAAAAATTTGGCAGAGCACTTCAGAACAGGGACATTTCTTCTGTGTAGAGCCTGACCTAGTTTAATTTTCTGGAAATTGTATAGGGTAACACAAAACTATTTTATGAGTTTAGAACAGAGAATTGATTATGTCATGGCATGTAGCATGCCATAACAGAAGCAGGGCTTCTGAGGAGACAGAATTGGTTTTGTTAAGCCAAATTGCATCATTAGAGAAGTAAGAAGCAGTAGGGCTCCATGCCTTTTCAGGGAGACTTGACTTTCTGGACTCTGCATTCAAAATCTTATCCCTGGTCTCCAAATTTTCATGATCTTTCATTGATGGCCTAATGCTTAAAAAGTATTTTGTGGTTTAAAACTTATTTTTTACCCTGCAGTTATTTGTAAGGTCTGCTGTAGAGTCAGCCATCTGTATGGTAACTTATATTACTGCATGTTTCATATCTGGCACACAAAAAAATATGTTTATTCTTTTTCTCCTGGTGTGAAAGCCATTCTCAGTCAATAAGCTGTCAAGCTACCCTTTTGTTATCACTGCCTAGTTGTGTTCTTTCACATAAAGTCTCCTGAATCTTGCCAGTCTAATGTGTTAAATTCTTTGACAAGAATGTTCCAGTTTGGGAGATGAGAGCTTTGCTTGTTTTTCTTCATGAATGGAATGAAATGCTTCTTGGTGAAAATACAAGTACAGTAGGAACTGAAGAATCCAGGCTTTCTTCATAATCAGCAGAGGAAAAATGAACACTTTGGAGTATTATCCACTGCAGCTCTTGAGCTCTTCACCTTGGAGAAAAGTAACTGCAATCTCCAAGTGCTTGTTTTTCTCAGCTGATAAGGAGAGGTTAGCTGGCTCCCTGTGAGAGCTATTTGCATGATGTTGTTGTGGAATATTAGGAAAGATGTGGTCCAGCATTTTGGCTTCAGCAATGAAACAGCTAAGCAAGGACCTGTGTCTCTTCTCCCATGTTTCTATTTACCAATAAACAAATAGGTACCAAAAACTGTTTAGCTTGTACCCCCAGTTCACATGGCAAAGTTGATCAGCGAGGTCCCTTCTCTTCCCTCTACCCTGTTTCCCTGTTTGTTTTTTTCTTCTTGGAGGCAAGTTGGGCTACGAAAAAATTGCTTTAAAGTTTGAATGTTCAAACTGAAGCTAATTTTAGCAAAGTACTTCAGAAATGAGCTGTTCATATCCCTTTCCTTAGTACTCTTGCACAGTAGTGCCAGGAAAGCTTTACCAATACATGTAGTAAACAGATTATTCTTCTCTGACATTAACCTTTTCCCTGCTATGCCTGGGCAACTCAGTTCAAATTGACATTTTGAGACTATCTTATATTTCATGTATTTTTTTATACTCACAATAAAGCAGAAAATGGGGCACACTATTTAAGGTCAAAATAATTTTGACTTCTGCCTTCCACAAATTGTATTTAGGGCTTTTGATGGCCTTCTGAAAAGATGTATATGCTCAAGATGGCCTCAAGCTTTGCACAGAAGTCAAAGATGGAAAATGTTTAGGATGGTAACAATTTCTGCATCTGTAATTCATTACAAAGGATTTTTCCCTCCAATATCAGTGCAGTTTCCCACCTATGTTGAGTCTCACAGAGCACTGCATACTATTTTTATATGAAAATACATGATATCCTGCAGCAGGCAGTAGGGAAAAGTGTGCATTAGACTAAAGCTCCGTGCCCACTCCATGAACAGCTGAGCTGCTGGAGGACATCGGTGTGGGCAGGCAGAGCTGGCTGGGCAGAACAGCTGAGCCATAATTGTCCTTCTGACAGGTCTACTCCCATCCAGGGTGATGGGAGCTCCACTGGATAACTCGAATCAACTCCTGTGCCCAAGGGGAATTACAGTAATGGGAGATACTTCGTTTGATGGAGCAAAGAAATAATCTTGTGAAAAAAGTCGTGGGCTTCCTCTGTGGGCTGTACTGGGCAGGGTGGCAAGTGTTGGGGAGGACTGTGGTAATACTCTACCACTCCAGCTACCCCTTGTCCAAAGCCCCAATTATATCTGAATTTCAATCCTCTAATCAGGCTGGTGTTTTTGATTTAATTCCTGCCATCGTCGTCTGGTCTTTGTCTCTGTTGTGCTGATTTAATAGTCTTGATGACAGTGTCAGTCACTTGTGCACTCTATCTCCTTTTCAAAATGTGTTTTCTTTTATTAGCTTGTGAATTTTCACAAGGTAAATTGATGTGCTTGAGCCTATATTGTTTATGATTTAATTTTATTCATTTTCTTTCCTAACTAAATATTCTTAGCCTTTTCAGTTGTGTTTCATATGGAAGCTTTCCACAGATGCATTGCATGTGTTTTATTTTAATTCATTATACATCAACTAGTGATTTATATATATAAATATATCTATAAAGCTAATATCTTAATTTAGTACTGAAATGCACTTTTTGAAAGAGATGGGCCTATAATACACTATTTAAAGGTCTCTGACTCATGATTGCAGGCATATTTTTTGATACAGGGTATTAGCAGTAAGAAGTAAGCTTTGATCTGTGGCTTTTCACTTCTGAAAGGAACAGTTTCCTGGACCATTTGCATACCTTCCTTCTCTCAGGGACTTGCTGGATACTGGATAAAGTGAGGCATTTTCTCATCTCTGCCCAAATGCATCCTCACTGCAGCATCTTGTGAGGGGGCACTCCTGGGCTCTGCCTGGGGGGCTGGCAGGTCTGATGGGTGGTACCTGGGCAGCTTTCTCTTGGAGAGTCTCATTTAGCAGCTGTCTTCAGCGAGTGGAAAAGCCCTTCCAGAAACTGTCACTGATTCACTTGCAAAATTGTATTTTGCACTTCAGCACAGCAAAAAGGGATGTATAAGCCTGTACTTCAGACCAATCTGACTTGCTCATGCTTTTTTATCGGATGGTGAAGCTTTTCCTATGCTGGTGCTCCAAGCCAGCCAGCTTGTTTCCCTGGAGGCACAGGGCAGTGATTCTGAACTTGCTCAGTGCTTCTTTCTCTTGAAATGCTGCTGTCCTTTGATCTTCTTTCCCCAGGCTTGGCAAACAGCCCTACCGTCAGGATCGGTGTGAGGTGTCCTTCAAAGCTATAAACCCGGCTAATTTGTTGGAAAGGAGGCTTCTGAGCACTGCCCATTGTTTTACCTTTCCTGCCTTGCTGCCCAGTGTGCTGCCCTTCAGTGGCTTCCTTGTCGTTTTTAAGTGTGTTTGGGCAGGCAAAAAAGCAGAAGAGAGCAAGATGCAATGGTTGGAAGTGTTTTGTTTGTTAAAAAAAAAAGAAAAAGACAAATGCTTCTTTAGTTCAGCTTACAGCACTCTAATTGTTTTTTCTCATTCAAATCATATCTGCATTTATAGGGTAGGAAGATACCACTTTATTTTAATGCCCTGCCCTACCTCAAAATCCAAATCTGTTTTGTCATTTTACCAAGTTACCTTTTGCCTATAGTTTTCAAACACCACCCAGGCATTTAAAACCAGAAATGATCACAGTATAGAAACAACAAAGTCTCTTGCTTAATTCATTTGCATGTGTGTATATTATCTGTGAGAAGGTATCTCTAAATGCAGCACGTTGTAGTTGCTTGTCTAGGTGGTTCTATTTTAATCCTCTCCTGCAAGAGGGAAGTTCCATGATTGTGGCCAACCATAAAGTTCTCTCTTCTTTATGCATGGACTTCCTCCAGTTTAAACCACTCATACGTGATGTCTAACTCCCTTTGAAGATGATGGAAAAGAGTTTTGCTCTCGTAAATACTCTTTATATGGCCTAAGCATGCACTGTACTAGCTCACAGAGAAGTTTGCAACAGTTAGGATTCCTACAGTGTTTTGAAACTTGGCTTTGGCTATGTTTTTGTTGTAAATACATGACTAGGCTCAGTATTTCAAATATGTGTCCATGGACCCTGACACCACACGAGAACATGTCTTCTGATGTTAATATCTGGATTCCAGCATGACTAGTACTTCCAAATTTTTTTGTTTCTTTTGCACTTCTCAGCATGAAGTTTATAAAGTTTATCATTTTGTCCCATGGAAAAAATTTCAGCTTGGTCTTGGAAGGTGAAAATACCTGCAGATGACTCCAAACTGGTAATTAGAAGGAAGAGTTTAATGTAAAACAAAACAAAACAAAAACCCTAACAAATCCCATGCTAGGCACTGAAATTTTACTCTGGCAAAATCCTTTTGGCTTTACAGGCCATTGGTTTGAATAAAAATCAGTAAAAATATGATGGGGATCAGCATAGATATGGCTGCCAACTGATTCCCATGCTGCTCATTCTATACATGGCTGTATTTTCACATATTCTTTGTTTTATCTGCCTAAGACAGTAGTTTGTAATTCAGACTGTCAAGAGGTAGTTTATTTGAGGACTGCAGTATTAAAAATACTGCTTCTTTTTTGGCCAACTAGAAACATCCCTCTGTGTTTTTAAGAAAAATGGGCTGGATATTTTTGGATGTTCACTAATTCAGTTCAGCTGTCCTTGTTTTGTTCGCTTGGATATGGAAAATGAGAGCAAGGGAGGATATATAGAATTACATGGAAAGCAATTCTTTATAGGGCTGCAGACCACCTTGTGTATATCTTCTCCATGTATCAAGAAATCGATCATTTACTGTGCCTTTTAATTTGTAATTCAAATTATGTGTTCTTGTAGTGGGCAGTCCCATTCAGTTTTATCAAAGTAATCATCTAAGGGTAATATTCTCTTGTACCTGCAGTGTCTGTTTATCTTTGATGTGTTCATTCGTTTACTTACATAGCAAAAGGGAAGGAAGCTTATGGAAGGAAAAAGAATAATGAAAAAAAGAATGGTAACAAGGCTCATGTAAAATATCAGTGTTGAAACTCCCCTGTGGGATCGTACTCCAAATCCTGAAGTAACTGCGCACTACCAGAAGTAAAACCACGTTATGATGAGCTGATGGATGGGTTTCCATGTACTGGAAAAGAAAATGTGAATGGTGGTAGGACAGGCTGGGGCTACTTTTCATCTTCACCCAGAAGTAGTTTCTCAGTTTGCTTAATCCAGCAAGGACTAGAGGCAGAAACAGACAGAAACTGGCCTTGTGCATGGTTATAAAAGGACAGAATATGGTGCAGGAGGAGAAAAGGAAAAATGGAAGTCAGGAAAGCAAACAAAAGGCAGAAGGATAAAAATCTCTTGAGTTAGCGTGAAGCTACTGAAAATCTTTAGGCCTCTAAAGATAAGTGGATACAATTCTTCCTGAGCTTGTTTTTCTTTCTGGTGTTACTCAGCATTTCACATCGTATATCTTCCTTTGTTACGAGTGAATGAGAGAAGTTATCTGCCTTTTGAAAGAACTCTTTTTTTCTCAGCCCAAGGCATGATTACTCAAGGAAAGGCTCTTAAAACCCCTGTAAATCTTAGGAACCCAACAGATAGTCTCAATATATTTAATGTTTTAAGCTTTCCTTTAAGATGACATGCTTCTACTGCTCCTTTAACATTAAAAAGAGATATACTTTGTTGCATCTGTTACCAGTCAGCAGCTTAACAATGGCATTCAAAAATTGTACCAAAAAGTTTGGGGTTGCATGCTTATGGGCACCTTGAAATTCTTGGCAGGTCAGGATTATTTAAATTGACGTAATGAGGTAAACATACTGTACAAACAGGAGAAACTGTTTTCAGGTCGAGGCACATGAGTTTGCCAGTAGTAAAACCAAAATTGCAGCATGTTATACAGCCAGCCCTAGAAGATACGAGTTGATAAGGTTGTGCAATATGTATTGTTCAGAGTGGCATGCTCCTTAAACTTGCTGCTTCCTTCTTAGCATCCAGAGCAGCTGAAAAAGTTAGGGCGCAGAGCAGGGACTTGTCTCTTTGTGGGTTACATGTATTAAGAATTAAGGACAAAGGAATCAGGGCTAAATATATTCATGATTTTATAGTGTGTTCAGGATGTCTCGGAGAGGGAAGTTGGAAGGATCAAAATGCTTTCTTTAAAATTTGGAGCCTGAGCTGACTTTTGAAGCTACAGAGTGCTTTTCTGCATGATTAGTTTAGGCTGTGGCAGCACAGCTGTGGATGATAAATACAACTGGCATAACCTGCTGGTTGTGCTTCTGGGGTGTTGATTTTGAATACAGTTCTGTCTGTCAGGGGGAATGTGTGGGTGAAGCTTCCTGTGGGTGGCTGCAACTCTGAACATTTGCTCCATAGCTCCAAAATTGGAGCATAGCTGAGAGGCAGGAGGACTTCTAGGCATCTCTGGGATCCAGCCTTCTTTTAAAATGTATTTCTAAGGCTGTTAATGCACATAAATCATGTAGCCTTTCAGGGACATCTGGGTCTGTTTTAAACTTGGAGAGGACTCTCAAGCCTTGAGCAGGACAGCCCTTGTCGCAGAACTGGAACCTACTTCAACACCGAGTTAATATATTTTGGATCAACTGCATAGGTGTAAAAAAATTTATATATGCAGATAGGAGGCAGCTGGCTGGTCAGAAAGGGGCACTGCAGCAAGTGCTGTGTGGGCAGGGACAAGCAGGGTTGGCAGGGTCTCTGTGTGAGCCACTCCTCAGAGCAAGCCTCAGATCAGCGACAATCCTGACTGCGTTCCACTGTCAGGGAACATGGAGGGAGAGATGGGCAGAGGAACCCAGCTGTGACTGGGAGCAGAGGAACAGCCTGCATGGACAACATCTAGTGTCAGGGACCAGCTCCAGACTTTCTGCTTTTCTGTGCTGCCTAAATCCTCCTTGCAACCTCCTCTGGTTCTTTCTGCATCCCAGCCCTGCTCTCTCCAAACTCGTGTCTCTTTTTTATTTTACTCTATCTATCCCCCACCCCAGGGCTTAAGGCATTTGCTGCCCTCGTGTAATGTTTGCCCTTCTTGTTCTTCAGTCCCTTTCTCTCCCATTAAGTAACCACACCTGTAATGGGTGTAAACACAGCCTTACATTGTTTTTTATGTGCAGTGATCAGCCTAGTGTTAATAATTCGCCATGGCCCTTGTTAGCTTCAGAGCTGCATCTATTGAAGTGGGAAGCTGGGTCTGTTGGGTAGGTTTATTTTGAAGCTGGTTATATTTAAACTAGATGAAAGGGCAAGAAGTGGTTAAAAACAACTTTTAGTCATTGGCTCAAAAGGGATTAAAAAGTATATGCACAGGAATAATTTGAAAGGAATAATTTGAAAGGCGTCTCAGGTAATATTAAGATGTATATATCTGCTAACTGCCTGGGCAAATTAGAGAATTAATTGAAAGGGAATGTTAGCTCATTAGCTGAGCAAGCTAATGTCAAAAAAAACCTGAAGCTTTCTTTTAAGACTTACGATGATTTTTTTTTTCCTCCCAGAATAACATACTAATGAAATGATGCTTTGGAAGGCAGCCTTGGAATGGAGACAAAAGTTCTGATGAATTATCAGTTTCCATGTATTTTAAACTGCATTCTGAAGTTAAATTTTAAGCCACAAAGTGAGGTTCCTCCTGCCACCCTATCCTTCCACGTTAGAGAATAAACATCTTTAAAACACATTTTTGGATATTAAAAAAACCCCTTGATAGTTAAAAGCATTATAAACAGTCCTTAAATATGTGCAAGTGTTAATATATTTTCATATCTTCTATAATATTCCTGAAATTTACTTAGTGAGTCCAAATGTTTGTGGTTCAAAAGGAGAGTGAAGAGGCATCTTTGAATATATACTTCCACATAGGAAAGGTGTGTATCTCTTAGCATTTCAGTACTGAAGCTGTCACCCTGTGTGAGAGAGAGGAGAGCCAGGACTTTGTTAAGCATTCATAAGACCGAGCCCTGATAGCAAAAAAGAGCCACCTTCCTGAAAAGAAAACATCCTGAATCAGTGTTATTTTATTTGTTTCCGTTTTGGGGACTTTGCAGATCATTTACCGTCTCCTATGAAAACCACAGAATTCCTCCAGTAGAGAAGGAGCAAGGCTTTGAAAGAATCAAAAAGTCTGTGACATTCTAGTGATCTCATTAGTCCTGGGGCTGAGAATTTACAAGATATTGGTGTAAACCTGGAAGTCAAATGATTGTTCCAAATTTATTTGGATTTAAAACAGTAGTCTGAATTCATGTCCAACTCATATTGAATGCATAACATGACAGTTAGCTCTTTTTAATACTTATTTGTGCTTTGCTGGGAAATAGAATCCTCTAAAACACTGCAGCAATTCAGTGGCCTGAACCTGCTTTCAGGTGTCCTAATTCTAAGCTGTAGTTTGTCATCCAAGGATTGACAGAAACCTACTGCAATTGCTGATGTGAAAAGTAAGAACAAATTATTTACAACAATACTTGAAAGAGAAATGTGTAATGGTGGACTTCAAAGCCAGCCTCATGATCACAGGTATATGGTTCAGATGAGCATCTTTTTATTTTTTGTTTTGTAAAATGGTATCATAAGTATTTCTGAAAGTAGAAATAGTATTAAATATATTTCAGAATTAATGTAGTGTGATTTGATCATCACTGGTCAACTATAAATGTGCAGCTTACTTGAGCTATAAACCACAGGCTATGTAAGTGTTTTGGAATAAAATATTTATGCATTTAGCGTTCAGCAGTGTTGCTAATTTAGACTAGTCATTGGAAAACGATGTCCTCTTTATTGCATATTATTAAAACATAAGTGGTGCCATTTGACTTTATAAACACTAATAAAAAAATGGTGGGTGTAAATGATTTCCTACTGTTTTTAAAGAAATACACCAAAATACCTGTCAGTCTTTTCTAGTATGTGCAGCCCTGTGTGCAGATTCAATTTAACTTAAAGGGAGATTACTCTGAAATTAAACTTCTGACTCTGAAAGGGGTAACTGGAAAGTAAAGCCATATATTGCTTCTTCACAAGACGACTTGGAAGACTGAGAAAGTGTGTGGGGGAGGTGGGGAAGGTGTTTCCTGGGTTTAGTTTTGGTTTTTTGAATTTGGAAAAATAAATATTTGAGAAAGAGAAGGTAAAATAATAATGTTTTGTCCAAGGTTAATAAACTAGTTTTATGTTAGTCAGCTATGAACAGTATGAACAGTACCTGCATATTGTGTATTTGCTAAATGAAATGCATAGTATCTTTATTTGAGTGTCCCTTGAGAGAGGACCCCTTTTCACTTTTCAAAAATATTATGATTTTATGCAGCATCTCGATCCATTACTGATGCCATTTGAGTGTCTTATTAATGCCCTTGGGGAAGGGAGAGCTTTGTCCCTAAAACTCACTAACTGTAAACTGGAAGTATCAATCTTCTCTGTTTTTCACAGTTGCTTTGCATCTCAGTTCTGCCAGGGGATTTCTGGCTAGTTTTTGCCTATGCAAACCCATGATTCTCCTCTCTGGTGCTCTACTAACAATACTGAATGGCTGAGAGAATATTTTCCTGTCAACTCCTTTTCTGATTAGTGGGGGAGATGCCATGTTTCTTCAAGAGAGTAGATACAACAGCGGATGAGTCCTCTCCAAAGAGAATTTAATTTAATGTCTGAAAGTTGCTTGACCAGATATTACTGGCTTGATGGGTGACAGTCCCTCCAGAGCACTTAGGGATAAGCTGCCTTCATTATTTATAGGCATTCATTAAAGTAAGCAGAAAATCCTTGTTGATCTTTCAGATTCACCTTTGAGGAATTAGAAGAGTCTATTGCACTAGATCAGAGTCCAGAAATATTTAGATGCTTTTTATGAGGATGTAGTATGAAAATATGGTAACATTATAATTTAGAATATTCTTGCCTAGATAAACAGCCTTTATCAAAGTATGCTTTCTTCATCAAAGTATTTTTTTTTCTTAATTTTATGAATGACAAGGAAAATATTTAGCTATCAAGAGACATAGGTTAAGCAGGAGTAAATACTCCAGTGAAATAATTTTATACCTATGTCCTCACTATCTCACAGGCTGAAGAGCTGTTAATTGCTTTATCCAGATTAGAGTGACCCCTGCCAATTCATGGTGCAACCAAAAGCTTATGCTCTCAAACTCCATACATATTATTTGTGGAGCAGTCTGTCTGTGAGGGTTGAGAGGTGGGAAACGAGCAAAAGCATTTTGTCTTCTACCTTTCTGCCTGCATACAACATGCCAGGGAGAAATTAGAAATGTTTTGCCTGCAACAGAAATAAGCCTTACTTTCTTGGAACAATGTCTAATAGCTAGATTTGTATATGCCAACTAACTCTTTAAAAGAACCCTTTCCAGTAAAATATATGGGGGGGGTGGGGGGGGCAGGGTGAGTGTCAGAAGAGAGACTGTCAGAAGACTGAAGCAAATTTTGTAGAATGCTTGCCAATGCCAAGTCTTCCCTTCTCCCGAATTTCTTAGCAAAATCTCTCATATTTTGTGGAAGCTGGAAATAAACTGATAGGCAAACAATCTTCTAAATAGATAATTTTGTTCTGTTGGCATGTAATGTAGATACAGCATAGCAGGTGTGACTGGGAAGGAAAGGGGGTGGAAGTGTAGGCATTGATTTAATTAATCAAGTTAAGTCTGTCCTTCCTGATTGTGTCTTTCCATATATTTTTTCATTCCTGTGGGGTTTTTTAAGTTGATGTTCATATGTATGATGTTCATTTTACTATTCAAGTGCCTCTTTTTCTAAATCTTCTTCCCTTCTGCCTGTTTTCTATTTTTATGTTCTTGTCTTTCAAATCATATTGCCAGATGTGCTACCAGATAGCGTGTTGTTATAAACCAGCCACATTGTCATCATTCCTCTCAGAGAGGGGATGTTGAAATGCTCCAGTCAGGGATACTCTCTTTTATTTTCCTATAGCAGGAAGTTATAACTCCTGCAGATGCAGGTTGACTCAAGGGCAAGAACATGGAGGCACCAGGTCAAAACAACAGTACCAGCTATGCTTGGTTCACATCTCTTCAAACACTGGGTGAAACATGTGGCCCCTCAGTGCTCTTGAGTTGCCTGGGAGGACCCTTGCATCACGTTAATTGATCCCCCATTTCATCTGGCAGTTGCTCTTGCTGGAGGATGGACCATACTTTCCCAGTCAACACAGCATTATTAATTGATAATGTTCAAATGGGTGTGTTCCAAGTCAAGTTAAGCACCTTTAATGCTTAATACCAAAGGTTGTAAAATGCCTTACCAGCAAAAATGTGCTGAATTCCTTTTCTATATAAGGCAGTGCTGCTCTCCTGAATTGTGCTGAACATGGTACCATTTAATTGGTGCTATAGATCATTATGTGGTCAGATGCTGTAGGGTATCCAGGACCCTGGCCAGCCTTGGGCAAGACCGCAGTCAGGACTCCCTGCTTCCTGGAATGAAGGACCTCGTGGGGCAGAAGGGAAAGGAGGACAGTCCACATGGGTGTAAAATACACCGTACCTGCCCATGTTTTTGTTCAGATCACAAGTCATCTCCATAGCAGATCTGATACATGGATATGTGCTAACCATATCTCAAGTTTGTTTGTGGTTTTAGAAGCTGCTCTCACTTGTTGGGTGGCTTTTAAACTTCTTTTTCCACTGGAACACCTGGTGTGAAGGTCACCTTCACACTCCTCTGTCTGTCTTTATTTTCTAGCTAGCGGGAATCCCTCTCCATTTCTACATCTGCAACTGGAGAAGTGCATGACCAGCTACATTCTCCTTATCCTGCTTGGTGTGCTCATGCCATAATGCTGTGCCTTTCACCCCTCTAAGTGCTGAGCACACAAGAACTGAAGCTTGAAGAGCATTTTTAACATCTCTCAGGCATAAAGCCAGTAGGCAAACACCTTATTGGTGTATTTCCTACCATGTAACAACGGAATACCCAGCCTACCCTCCCATAACTGGTTCTGCCACTGGTATCTCAAAGAATGTGGTGGATGGTAACCACTGCTGGAAGAAACCATCTAATCTACTCATAATTGATTAGTAGAAGAGAACACAGGATACATTTCACTTACAGGTTGAAAAGCAAAATATACCGTGGTATTTAAAATAAACTGCATCTTCTGTTGGTCAGCTGAACAATCTCTTTTTGAAACAGCTGTATGAAATATTGCAGTCATTCACCTTAAAAGGTTTTCTTTTCCTCCAGACTGGTCTTCTTTGTATGTATTACCTTGAGTTTTAAAACTCAATTTCTTAGCAGAAAGGTGCTGCATTGAAGTTCTTTAGCTCACAGTGTATGTCCTACTTGTCAGTTCCATTAAACTGTTTAAATGGCAATGGGTTTATGATTACATAGATTTCAAATTACATTAATCATTCACCAATTCCAGAATGCAAGGTGAGAGCCTGTGTAGCTACTTAAAAGTATCAGACAGTTTTTAAGAGCAAAAGCCTGTGTAGCGTATGTCTGCATCTTATAGGAGGTTAGTTTTGCTTGAGGACAGAAGAGTTGTTTTTGTGTTTTCAAAAAGGTAGAGTCAATCAAGTATGTCTCCTGATAAATGAGTGTCTTATATGTTTCAGATCTTACATGTCTTGTATCTTAAAATGGAATTGGTTATATTCTGGTTGTGTGGCTTTTTTGAGGTTCATTGGGGTTTTTTCCTTCTCTCTAATGGGAGCAATATTCTGTTTCTACAAATGTGCAATTAAACAGATTTTCTGCCAGAGAACCATGGAAAATGAAAATCATGAAGTAAAAAGCTACCCTCTAATCAGAGCAGCTATGTGATGCGTGGGTGGGAGATCCATGTCTTTTCCTCAGTGCAACGAGAGAATGGAATCCAGTGGGAAATCTCAGCCACCCATGAAATTGCAAAACCTCTGGCTGCATCCTGAGTTTCCTCATTCCACCTTTTGAATCAACTTGTGACCTTGCCTCTGTAGAGCTGCTGCTCATTGCCATGCCTGGCTGTGCCTACAGCCTGCAAAGTCCCACTGGAGCAGAGGGCTGTTCTTGCTGTCCTCACTGGATGACACCAGATTGCTCGGGGAAGTCACTCTTGGTACCAACATGCAGTTCTCTCGTTCAACTGTCCAGCTACCTGTGATTTAGTGCTGTGCTTTTACTTGAAAGAAAGGAAAAGGCTGAATGATGCTGAGTGTCACATACATTCTAGGTGCCTAGGTCTCACCCTGGCAAGTTTTTGGGTTTTCTTTGGTGGTAGTGGGTTTTTTCTTAATTTGTAAATTGTATATGGTGATGTCTAATGTAATCTGCAAGAGTTTTGCTTGTATTGTACACAATAGTGGAAAAGGAGTCTTATTTCAGAAGTAGATCCTCACTGTTGGTTAGGTTAAAGCATTCCTGCTCACAGAATGACTTTGTGGATTTGATTTATTCCTTTTCAAACATACTGACTTCAATCAACGATGAAATCTATACATTTGAACAATACTATTTTGTCTCTATCTGTAAAACTAGCTTTTAGTAACTTTCAAACTTTAAGTAAAGCTTTTAATTTTATTCCTGCTAGGCAATAAAATGTTGCAGGGGAATGTGAGGTAATTGCATGGATGGGTTGATTTGGAGCCTGATAATTTCATGGTTTGTTCACTTGCTTAGACAGTAGGAGAGACAAGGATGAGAAAAACAAAAAGAAGGTGTTTTAAAATGCACTTTATGAATTTCTTGTCTAATAGTGGCTGGCATAGAGAAGCATAATTTGAACTTGAATAATTTGACTGCAGTTTTGTAGACTTCTGTTTTGGAAGATATTTGTGATTGATTGGTCTTTTCTGACTTCTCCTGTTGTCTTTCTGATACAGCTTTATTTAGAAGGTCATTGTTTACATTTCGGGCTTTCCCCTCTCTAAAAATACTCTGGCAAGTGACAACCACTAAAACAGCTTCTTCTGAAAACCCTCCCACTTAAGCTGTAAGAGCTTGAGTAATATTGTTTATCACTTACATGGAACACAAAATGGAAATGGCATCTTTTTATACAGGGATTCTTGCAGGGGGTTATTTTTGAAAGAGTTTGCTGAGGTCACTGCAGAAAAAAATAATTCTGCCATCATTTTCAGCTCGGGCAATAAAGGTTCAAAGTTCACTTGGTCAAAAACTTGTTTGTTTTGATTTTTTCTGGGGATAAAAATTCAGTCTGAGAAACCTCATAGTTTCCTATTTGAAAGAGGCTTGGAACTGCAGGAACCATGCCATGCCTTTCCTGCAGCTCTTAATGCTCAAAAATAGCCACCTCAAAAGGCATTAAAGTTGGCCGGACTTGCTCACATGTTACACATGGGATGTCTGAATGGCAGGCTGGTGCCAGCACTGCATTTTCCTCATTTTACAACTCAGAGCAGAATTTTGGAGCTCTTTGATCCATGGTATAGCAGGACAGAATTGGCACTCATTATGACAGTTTAATTATTTTTAATGATTCTTTGTGGCCTTATGTAATATTACAAAGCACATCCTTCCCTCAAACTCCTTTCCTCTGCTGCCTTTTCACCCAAACTATATTAAGAAAATTTTAAAAGAATGCAGGGACTTTTGAGTTCTTCTGGATGTCTGGGATAATTACAATTCCGCTTAACAGAGAGGAAAAGATGTGACTCTGTCAGTTTTCCAAACACCCTGTAGTAACTCATTTGTCTGAGAAAATGTTAAGTACTCCCATGACTGAATGAAAAGTCAACAAGTTAATTCCTTAAGTAAGACAGGTTTAAGTATTTTTCTTCTTTAGAAAATAAATGTGTTACCTACATTTATCCTCCAGCCACGGGCTGAATTCCATTGTAATGAAGTGAAACTGTTCAGATCCAGTTTTACCTGTTTTTCAACTTCCTATTTCACTTTTCTTTTACTTGTAATCTTTTCATGCTTTTCTCTTGCCCAGAACATGGTAGCACATAAGTAAATAAATCCTCTTTGCCAAGAAACATCAAAACAACACAAAAACTAGTGCACATAGTTTGTACTTGTTTTCAGAACAAGTTTTTGTGTTTGTTTTTAGAACAAATTTACTGTCCTGAACTTCTGCTGCTGGTTCCTTCTGCTGTAGTAGTCCACTCACTTTAGGCTCTGTTTAGACTAAAAGCCACATACAAAATGTTACTGGTCAAACACTGGTTGCTGGTTACCAAAATAGTTGAGATCAGCTGGAAAACTGTAACTGCAGGATACTCAGATTTACATTCTTGACAGTTGTGTCACTTGTTTATATTTCTTCCTGTTGCTGGTTTTTCAGATCCTTGGGCTGGAGATGTTTAAGTCACCAAGATGCATGTCTTAAAATGAGCTTTTGGAGCAGTGTGTCCATGTGTCTGTCCATCCATGTGTACGTGCTTGTATTTCTGGTTTCCAGCACCAGGATGCTATAGCTGCTGTGGCATTAGTTGCTATACAATTGCTAGTATTTCTTTAGGCTTGCTGCAATATTTCTTTAATGCAGTCCTTTGGCACTCATCTTTCCAAACTCCGCAAAACTTCCTTCTCTGCACTGCAGCACAAGCTTAAGGACATGTTTTCTACTCTGGCATAGCAAAACCATATAGCCCATACTGGATACAGAGCAAAAGGGACAGAAACAGAGTCTTGGGAAGAAAGGGAGTTTAAGTCAAAGCCCTGGGCCCTGCTGAGTGTAGGAGTATAAGTCATTTTCATTTATTATTCATGTTGTTTGAGATTCAGTTTTACATCAAGCCTTGTTGATAAGAAATTTTGAATATGCGCACTTGTAAGTTAGGAAGTTTGTTATCCTCCTGAATCGCTGGCAGCTAAGAGAGTGCCTTGCCTGGTTGAATTGATTCTTTAGGAACACATTTTGCAGAGATGATGCCAGAAGTGGGTCTCCCAAATGATGTCATTGTCATCTGCCCACAGACAGGAATAATAGCAGGCAGTCTTCTTGGGCTGCTGACAGGGCATCTACGATGTATTTGTCTGAGCAGACAGGTCATCCATAAGCGTCTTTTGAGTTGCTCAAAACTTGTCATATGTGGGGGAGTGAGAGCAGAGAGGTGCTTTCACACAACCCCACTCCCTGCTGTTTGGATCACACTGGTGACCTGAAAAGGACTTCTCCCATCCTGCTCCCAGTTCTTGGGACCCTCGACCTACTCCCTTAATCATCATGTTCTCAGCATGAGAAGTGAGTGTGGGTGTCCCTGCTGTGGTGCATGACCTCCTTGCTGGAGACCTTTTACATCTCATGAATGCCAGGACCTGTCCAAAATAGTTTCAATTGCTTCTCCTGCTCACCCAGCCCACATGCTCTGAGTGTGCTTTTGTTCACTCATCCTTCAGTGTGTATCAGGATCAGCTCTGCAGAGTGAGCACTGTGAGCTGCTCGGCATGCCAAGGCATGAGTGTGCCCTTTAAGAAACGCGTGAAACATCCGTGCATGCTTGACAGTGCCAAACACTTCAGTCTCTTTTGCCATTTTCCCTCCACATCAATTCCAAACACATAGTTTGCTTGACACAGAAAAAGATTAAGTTAGCTTGAAGCCTGACTTGGAGCCAAAGTACATGTGCCCATCCATGTCTGGCACCAGTGGGGCCCATCAGCTGATCCCTCACTGATTCCAAAACCTACAGCTTGGATAGTGTGGGCTCCTGGCTGCTGTTCCCAGACCTATAATTTTTCCTCCCTCCACCATATCCACATAGCTGCCCCTTGGCCCATTTACAGCCTGGATTACACTTGGCTGGTCTCAGCTCCTAGGTGAAGTAATAGGTAAGGAATATTACAAGTACATAAGTTTTTCCTCTTGGCAGACAGGCTCTCGTGCCCACTTGGCCACCAATTACCCAATACAGCCATACCTGCCTTTTTTAAGCTCCAACTGTGACACCACATGGACTGTTCCACATTTTATAAGCTGCTGCAGGCTGAGTCAGCTGAGGGTTCCTGGCAAGTAGCAGAGTACTGCTCAAGTTTATGCTGTAGCTGCCAGTACCCCAACACACAGGAACCCCATAGACAGGCTCAGGATCCCGTGGGAAACCACAGGTCTCCCCTAGATACATGTAGCATTACTCTAGCATATTTATAAGCTTCCCCTTTATGCAAAAAGGGTGATGTGGTAATGCTGAGTTGATAGACACATGTGAGGCAAGAAAGTCGAGTTCAGCCTGCAACACACGAGGTTTTCATTTAGCATCTTGATTGGCATTACTGTACTTTGTTTGCATCATATGACTGCAGGATTTGGAATGTGCCTGCCTATAGACAGGGCTTCTCATTTGCTAAAGGCCTGCTCGCCATGCTTTAGACCTGAAACGTGTGCAAAGGGTTTGTGGAGGCACAGATTGCCTGCTACAGGTGGGTCTTTGTGCTTGTTACATTGTCTGGAAGAGAGCTCCTTTGGATGTTATTTTGAAATTTAAAACTAGAAGCAGAGGAGGAGAGGAGAAATTTATTTATTTTTCCCTGCTCCATTCCTCCTCTTTCCTGGCATCTGTCTACTCCCTGGATTTCCACCTTTTTTGGGGTTTGAGTGTTCCTGCTATTCTGCTTTTCTTTTGTTTTCTTCTGTTTCATTTAGAAATACTTTTTATCAAATATTATCTTCTACATAATTTAACAAAACTAATTGATCTACGCAGGTACTTCCAAATTTCTGCTACTGTATAGCATTATCCCTACGCTCTTTCAGGGAAAAAAAAGGCAGGAAAAAAACCCCTAAAAAACAGAGTGAACTAAACCCAAGTGAATCGTGTAACTGAGAGACTCTCTGAGTCTGGATTTGCAAACTAATGACTAATTTCCCTAAGTACTTGCCTACTCCTAATTGCTTCTAGATGAGATTCTTGGATTGCTTGGGGCAGGCACATATTCTTTAAGTGCCTTACATGGCTACGTCATAAGAGAATAATTCAGAATTATGTGGAGCTAGTGAGATGTACTTACCCAGGATTCTGTGTTCTTGTTTTGGGGCGGCCAAAACATCTTGAGCTCTTGAGATCATAGTCAACCTGAGAATACTCCAGATTTTTGTAGCAAAATTAGCACATATTTTACCATGCCTGCCCTTGTGGAAAAGCTTCAAGGTCTTTGGGGTTCTTGGCTCTTCTCTGTTCTGAAAGTTTTATTTAACACAAGCTAAATGCTGCGTATGTCTCATCAGGGCCTTGTTAAAGTATTGAAGAATGAATGATGGGGATGCTTTAAAGAAAGGCATCAGTCCTGTCGGGAAATATTTGCTGAGCCTACTCCCACCTTCCTTAATTGTTACTGTGCCCCTGTTGTAAGAGAGAGTCCCTCCTGAGCGCTCTCAGACCCTGAGCAAACACATCTCTCCCCCCAAAACTTGTTGTGACACATCTGGTTTATATTGAGAGTGCTAGGTTTCTGCTAAGCCCTCCAGCACAGAGGAGTCTTTGAGACATTTATTCTGCATTCCAACTCCGAACTATTTGCTAGGGGAAGAGAAAGCAATGCAGTGTCTTTCATAAAAAAAAAAAAGAAAGAAAGAAAGGAAAAAAAAAGAAAAAATACCCCCACCTTTTAGAATGCAACTTCTCCTTCTTAGTAACCCGTGTGGAGGTGAAAGATGTAAAGATGACAGAGTCAGGGCTCAGCCTCCAGAATGGAATATCTGTGTTGCTGTGGTCAGCACAGTATTTAGTATTTCCTCTACATCTTTTAAGGTAGTTTGGTTGCTCGTTAACGCTCACTGATCTTATGTTCTAGTTTTGATTTTGTTCCAGTTTTTTAGGTTTGTTTTGCTGCAAGGCACACATTTGGCTATGGTGGCCTGTCTTCTAGAGTATGGATTTCCTATAGTATCACTGGAATATACAGCCCATATGCAACTCCTGAGGAGAGACCTAATGTATCTTTGTCACTCACAGGGGCATTCTAACTTTGCAAAATAATTTTCTGAACTTAATGGGAGGCAGTGTGATCACTGGCACCATTATTGCTTCTCCTAATGAACAATGGATGTTTAAAGTGGTGAGACAAATCCTATCTACGCATGTCGTTTCATTTTCGTTTCTTAAAGTTTCTTTTCTTCAGAAACTTCAATATCACATAAGTGCTATTAGAGATTTAAGATATTTATCCTTTTGTTAGAGAAACAAAAAAAAAAGTACCCATTAAAGCAGTTCCAGTGAGAATTGATATTATTATAGCACGTTTTGTTCTTAATTATTTTGTTGCAGGCGGTAAACACTAAAATACTTCCTGTTGAATTCTTGGTAGCTTCTGACTTAACTAAGACTAATTATCTTCTTGTCAAGCACTCTTTTTCAGCCTTCCTGTCCTGGCTTTAGATGATATGTCAGCAAAAACCTAGTAATAGCATTAGAATTAAGCTTGCTGGAGGGAAGTAGAATTTCAAAGTTTCATTTGATTTTATAGGGCTTTTCAAGATTCAGATTCTGTGTAAAGTAATCAGATCATTGGCTTTTAATTAAATTAAAACAGTAGTTTGCCTAAGTTTTAAGTACATAATTTTAAAGTAGCTATATGCATTAAGCTTCCCTTTTAATTACAAATCAAGCCAGAATGCTTCCTGTAACATGACAAACACTGACATAACTTTTTTCATAAACACCTACAGCTGATGCAAATGGACTGTTTCTTAGTTTCTGTTGCATGCACTTCAGTTATGTTTAATTCATTGTATTCTTAGAATCCTATTGTCTCTCAGCCCCTTCTGACTCATTTGCATAATATTTCAAAAAGTTTTTGATGCTTTCTAACACAAGCAGTAGCCTCTGCAAGGCATGCTGATGTTCCAGCTGGGAAAACCTTGCATAGGTAGGGATCTAAACACCAAAATAAAGTGATTGCATTAGCATTCCTTAATTGTAGCCCACTTCTCATTCCTCCTTGTCTTTTCTTATTGATATTAAATAGATACCTATTCTTCTCATTTGTCTATGAAGCTTTTTGTTCAGGCTCTGTTTGTCTGAACTGGTCCTACACAAGGTCCAGATGAAACATCTCACGCCACATTTGCCTTGCATGTACTTAGACTGCAATCCCTTTTTCACACAGAAATACATAAGAGGAAGGTTATGAATGCAAAAAAAGAGATAATCCTTTAAATTATTTTTTGTTATTTATTCTATTCCTTCTGTCTCATAGTTCATAATTGTCCTTTCAGCAGGGTCTGGTGGATGAACCCTGCTCCCTGGCCAGCCTGGCGTGCAGGGAGAATGTGCTAGACACCGTGAAAAGCAGGGAGAAAGGCAGGGAGAAAGGCAGGGAGAAAGGCAGGGAGTAAAGCTGCTGCAGAAACACCTGCTCCTTGAAGGTCCACCAAAGCACCCCAAAGACACTGGTCATTAATGAATGAGCTTGTTAAACCTCTACCACCACTAAAGCTACCCTTCATGCAAGGTTTATAGTCCCTTTTTGAGAACATTGTTAAGCTAATCTAACTTTGAGGAGTTGCATCTGAATGTCGTCTCTGAAAGTGGTGTGTATCTGCAGTGCTCTTTCTTTCAGAGAGAATGCTTTGTTGCACTTTGTCAAAGAAATTTCCATTAAAAAAAAGAGTGTGGAATTAATATGAGGAGATCTTTAATCTACTGGTGGTTGTTTATAAATATGAAAAGTGGTATAAGGGACTTAAGCAGCAGATCAGGAGGAAGCACAAACAGGAGGGTAAGCTACTTTTTCTGAATGAAAGTAAGAATCTAAATCACTCTGTGCTCCTTCAGATGACTGAAGATATCTTTTATTTTAATGAGAACCATATAGGCTTTTGTGTGTGCTCAAATGTGCAGAATAAATTGAAATTCGCATTCTGTGCGCTGTCACACATTGCGCTTGGAATGTGGTTGTGCTTCTGGCCTGGTGAGATCAGGTTGAGGGGGTTTTTTGTTCAAACATAAGGGTAATTCATTCTTCATAGTCAATTGAACTCAACCATTTTCAAGCCAGCTGCCAATTGTGATACATGCGCTACTGGCTTTGTGGTGTATTCTTTTGTCCCATACAGAGAAACTGTGAGCACTAGTCTGGTGACCTTAACCTTTTTGGAGGTAAAAATGAGTCCCTTGTTTGTCCAGACTAAAGTTTTCACTGAAGTTTTAAATTTATTTTTCTTACTTTCCTTCTTTTTTCTCTTAGCTGACAGTAATATCCTTCCTTTATGTGTATGAATTTTTCTGCTAAGGAAGAGCAAGGAAATGCGTTTGCAGGTCTTGGTACCAGAGAATAATTTTTTTTTTTCCCTTTACCAAGGAAAGGTCACCTTGTCATCCAATGTACAGTGGTGTGCTCACAGCAGCATTCAGAGGATCCCTTATTCCATATGAAAGGGAATGCATCCATACTCAAGCATCCCCACCCCCTCCACATCACCACCCCCCCAAAAAAAGACACTATTAAAAGAAAATACATTTGTGAGTTTCAGTTTTTCTCAGTGATATTCTCCTTTGGGATTTATTTTCATCCCTTTTAAATTATGATAGTGAGGAGGAGACAGTACAATAACATTATTATCCTAAACAGATGGTAAGTGTGCAGTCTCCTCTTTTTAGGAGCTTTAGAATGACAAAAGTGAGTATTTTGATCTATGGCTTAAGTTCATTGAGTATTGGCACTTCAAACCATCACTAAGAGTCAATCAGACTAATAACCAGTGTTCCATACTTTGAACATAACAACAATTCATGTAGTATTGTGAAATGTTTTAGGGGTCTTGTTGTCTTGTGTCTTTATTTCCGCATGTCCATGTGTGTTCTTCCAATTCAAAACTGTTTTTTTCAGCTTCAGGTGGCATTAGAGAAAATGGCTTGTGCTTGTTCTACTGAATACTGTACTAGAATGAAATGTTTGGAAACAATGTGGTTTCTTTCATTGACAGAACATGTTAAGAGAGAATCCCCAAGAAAAAGGTGCTGTACCCACTGTTACTTGGTTAGCTTTTCTTCTCAAGAAGTGGACCAAAGCAGTTATTTCAATTTGGACAAATTCTGGATCCATTGGTCTAGGGTCGGTTCCTGAAGTCTTAAAAAAAGAAAGAGGGGTAGCAGAATGGAGGGTTTTGACTGTTTCCTTCCATCCTTTGTGGAACATTGAAATGAGCCACTTCTGCATGATATGGTTTGTTTCAATCCCCAATAATTCACATTTATGCTTGAGCAATGTGAAACTGATATTGGCCAGGAGTTTGGTCTCATAGGAGGAACCTGCACTACCAGCCAGGATTGCTGATATTTGTGGAGTTGGAGGTGTTGGTGAAGGCTTCATCCGGAATACTTTTTTCTCACTGTCTTGCATATTTAAAAATAAGGGAGTTGGTCAGAATTATTTTTATTTTGCAGTTAAAGGAAGGGGCTAGTGTAATATTCTGGCATTGTGGTTTAGCTCTTACTGCTATACCACTGATTATACCCAAAGAAAGATAATGTGAAACAGTAAAGGCATTTATAGAGCAGCGTCTCAATTTTTCTACATTTTGAAAACATTTTGAAATTCACATCTGAAGTTTACAATCTGTTTTATAATGCTCCATTTGTAGCTACTAAATCTAGAAAATTCTGAGTCTTTCAAACATTAAGAGAGCAAAATCATTATGTCTCAAGTATCTGAAGTCAATGTTGCAGCAGTAGCAACCCCACCAAAATATAGAGCTTTAAACATCACTGTCAAAGATTATTGTTGATGTGGGGCTTTATAACTTCTTCTTCAATGGTATTCCATTTCAGACTTTCAGGTGGGGATTTTTCCTTGCAAATTGGACCCCCTTGCATGTCTCAAGTATTTTTTGGATTTTTCCCCTCTGATATGCTGTCTTGCTCGCCAGATGAAAATGGAATAGATGCTCTTCTTAGTCTAGCATGAAAATTTGACATCATTTAAAGCTGACATCATTTAAAGTCAGTCTTTAAAGCAGATTTCCAAGTAAATTGTAGAAAAATTGTAATTCTAATAATATAAACTTGACATAATCACCACTTTCAATAAAATATTTTTTCTAATTTATTGTATGATAATTTAGTGGAATATGCAAGGAAAAGATGACATTAAGAATCAGGTGAGCACAGTCAGTTATTTCAATATCAACAAGCCTTGCCAATCCATATTGTAACACCCTCATCTGTGTGGGATACTGGAGAGTGGAGTCAAATATGGAGTGTTCTTTCTTTCACATAGCCATCATTTGGAGGGAATAGTAACTCAAGCACCTCTAGGAATCTGAGGGAAGGGCCGGAGGAGGAAACTGCTGAGACATAAATGTGCAGAGAATTTTAAAAACAGAATTGAGTGGGAGGAAGAGCATTCATGGCTGGTCTGTGGGCAGTGCTGTGTCTGTGCACACAGTGCATGGTCTCTGCAACTGACAGTGGAGAGAGGTGAGTATATAGGCTTCTCTGGGATCTGGTTAAAAAGTCCCCCAAACTGTAAAATTCCTTTCCTCCTTGTCCTCCTAGACCTATGGGCTCTTTACTCAATTTAGGATATAGTAGAAGAAGATGTTATTCAAGTAGAGTGGCAGTAATTGGGTAAGGAGGGAAGGAAGGGTATTCCAGAGGGTTTTTTGCTAGCTTTTGACATTTGCCCAAGTCAATTATATATATTTCTCTATACTGGAAAACCTATTTTAAAGGGAGAAGCTGGGGTTTCCAAGTCCTAGGTGTACTTTGAGATTTACCACAGCATGGTACTGAAAACAAAATAGCATTAAAGATAGGCCTTGCTTTTTATCTTCTTTCTCCTTACTCAGAAGGGAGGGGCAGCTTCTTCTGACTACCCTTTGAACAGGACAGATTTCACTCTGGTGTTTGTCTGGGGTTTCCCATACACAAATGTGGACCACTCCCTGTGAAATGACACAGAGCTACAAGATGCTCTGATGAAGATTGTCAGTGGCATTGTAAACTTCCTGCCTCTTATTTCTCCTTTTTCCACACTTTCATTCTAAAATATTTCCTACTTGGGAGCTTTATGGTAAGTGTCTGAATGTATGTGCTGTGACTTTCATTTCACCTCCTCGAGTCTCTTCTTATAGCAACATCTGGGAAATTAATGTAATTTACTTCAATGTGAAATTACTTTTAATTTGTCAGACATCAGCTTTTACTTTAAGCGTTTGACTCCTAAGTGAAGCACATATCATTAGCCGATTATTATTTCAAGGGTTAAAGTTTGTGTAACTAATATTCTAAGTTTCAGACAAATCCAAATATTGTGGTGACCATGCTTTAGTAGCTCCTCTGATTACTTTATTTTTAAGAGATAACAAGATAGTATATAATGGTGTTGATTTTTACAGCAACATTTTTTTTCTCAATCAAAAAGCACTAATTGTAATAAAACTCAGCAAAAAGGAACAAAGCAGATCCGTTTACTTTGCTTTGCATTTTCTATTGACAGGTCCTTAGTGCTTTGGAGTGGGTCATAGGAGAAGTGATAGCAGGATGTGACCTGTAATTCCTGAGCATTTTGGGTGCAAGCAATGCAAACACCCATAAAAAGTCCTCCCAGGAAACTATCTGTCTTAACATTTTATAGTTTGCAATTTAGTCTTCTGCTTCCTCTCTTATTCCACTATTTTTTCCTATTATGCACTTCACCATGGTACATGAGTACCTACTGCATAATCTATTCTCTGCCTGTCCTAGATGTATGCCTGCATAAAGTGGAAATTAATTTGCTGTAAAATGCAAACTGTAAGTAAGAATTAATGCCCGAGCTTACCTAAGCACTAGAAGATATATACAAAATAAAGTAGTATTGTCACCCTAACTGTGCAGCAGTGAGCAGTATCCTAAGTGCCAAATAACCAGTCTTGTACATTACTCTTCACCAGCCAGTTGTAGTCTCTGCTTACACCCTGTGATACTTTCCATAGGGCTTGGCCATTACTAATTAGCAGCTGAGAGAGGGAGGGACTGGGAGATAATGAGAGATCACTTTTCCTTCCCTGTTTTTCCTGCCATACCCATCTCCCTCGCCCATGCAAGGGAATGCAGAGCAGGGTGCTGGAGTGAAGCAGCCACATCTAGAAGAATATGTGATTCCCAGGAAGGTGGAAGGCAGAGAGGATTACATTCAATCACAGGGTCATGCATCTGAGGATGTCAGTGAAAAAGCAGAGGATTAAAATGCCCAAATTTTCACTGTATTGCTATATTTCTTTAATGCATGTGACAGACTGAAATTCATCATGAGCCCTCTTACAGGGTCCACAGACCCCTGAAATAGTACTGACTCCTGCCCAAGAGGTTTAATAATGCTGCACTGTGTCACAGTCTTCACCCTGTCAAGGGTGCTGTTCCCTTTTGACCTTCTCTAACATCTCAGCCAATTTGTTGGGTTTTCCCTCTGAGGAACCTCTCCTCTCTACCTTCCAAACCAGAGCAATAATTAGCCTTTCTCCCCAGAGAGTGGATTAAACTCACTTAAGCTTTACCACCCTACTAAAGCAGTAGAGAATTCAGATTATCAATTTGCATAAAACAGTGCTGTATTTATTAAAATATGTATGTGTGTGTATATAATTAAGTGAGCCAATGCAATGCATGAGAAATGAATGGGAAGGTGGCCCATAATAAGGGTGTCAGTGATTGCTGTAACTGCAGTGAAACAGGAGTACTGTGAACATGCCTGGAATTTGGAAAGTACATATCCACTTAGGAGCATTAGTTGCCTCATTGTGTTTAGATCACTTGTATAATTCAGAGTTAATGATTGAATTCATGTTGAAAAACCGTCTGCTCATCTGCTGCTGCTCAAAGTCTCAGGGACTATGAGCAAGTACAAAATAGCCATTTTGAGGAGTGATACTGAATCTAAGGCAATTTTCTCACCTTTTAGCTCCTTCGTGGTAAGTAGTGCTTATCCTTCAAGCAGGTGCACCGGAAGGTACTGCCAGTAAATGCTGATGAGTTCTTCAAGGAGGGAAGTGATGAGTGAAAGATATGGTTATAGCTACATAACCATTTAAAAATGTCTTCCAATTATGCTGTGTGGAACAAGGATTGTAAACATCCAATGAAGATACAATTTTCCAAGCTGCAGGGATTTATTGATTTATTATATTTGTCTCTCCTCCATGGAATTGGTGGGAAGGATTAACTTTTGCTTACACTCCAATGACATTTTTCACTGGTACTATCATCCACATTCTCCAGCCAAATGTGCTGCTGAAATGTGGCAGGTGGCTTTGCCAGTAATTGCATGCTACTTCATTCCTTTTTAAATGAAAGTGTAGAGTACAGTGGCCTTCTTCTCTCATCACTGGCATACTTCACAGCCGTATGGTATTGACATAGAAAACGCAGACGAGTGGGCTTCCCTTTAAATTGCAAAGATGTGTTATCTGGCTGTATGTTCCCTTAGGAGACAGTAACTTAATTCCTGTGAAATAAGCTTTTGACTCCAGCATTTTTCGTGTCAAAAAAATAAACAAACCACATCAATTTTTTTAAAATGTCCACAGTTGTTGGGGTTTTTTTTAACAATTAAAGAAACTGAACATGGTTTTGAATATTTAAAATTTATTATTTGGTGAATCGTAGGCAAGCTTCTCTTGCAGTATATGTATGCTTGATCTCATTCTGAGGCCAGCAACCATGCTCTGGTAGAAGATGGCCTTTCTTTGGCCCCAGCTGTGCTAAGCACTATTATAATTAGCACGATGGTTAACTTAATCAGAGCACTTGGCTCAGGAGAGAGGTGTTACAGAGTGCACCATAATTAGCATTTTCATTTCTTTGATCCTGAGTCTGTCTTTATTGACAGAAATATCAAGAGCTCGTTTGTTTTTTTTCTTTTAACACTTCAGGAAGTGGAAATGTGTGTGGCTGTGAGATTATGAATTTAGTAGTGATTTTAGAGTAAAACAAACAGACCTGTCCCAAAGGAAGTAAAAGGGATAAAAATCTGCATGTATGGAAAATATGCTCTTTAGTACTGTAGCATATGGGCAGGTATATGGCCAGGAAGCACTTCCTGGGGCAGCTGCATCCCTTTGAAGTTGCATGGACAATGCTAACAGCATCTTAACCATTTCCAGCATGCTTCTATGGACCACATAGCTGCTGTTCGAGTCTGTAGAAAAGGTGACGTTTCCTTAAACTGAGGAAGGGGAATGCCAGAAGTGTGATCTGTTAAAAAAAAATAAATCACTAACCCAAAGGTTTGGATGATCGTGTAGCAGTTAAAGCTTTAGATCCTTGCCAGCTTGGTCACTGAAGCACAAGCATCCCATCCTACGTGCCTGATATAAGCAGGTGGTGAAAGCATGCAGAAGACCAGATGACTGCTGTTCATGAAAAAACATAACACTTATGCTGTCAGACAAAATGCTGAAGACTTCCAAACTTGCATCTGGCATCGCTGCCTTGATTGCAGGGGAGGAAAGTTGAGATGCTCGAGAGACTCTTCTCATTACACACCATGGAGTGTAGCAGTGTCTTGCAATACCAGCTAACACAGGATATTAAAAATAGAGGATTTTTAGTAGGTGAAACCACTGTCAGCCTTCCTGAGATAGCCTTTTTTAAGCTTGATAAGCACACTGTCCTCTTTGCTCACACTGGAGTGCCTGTAATGCTTTGTATCTCCAGTGCATACTTAGATGGACTGTACCTAATTAATTATCTTAGCTGGTTCTGAGCATTTGTTCAGCAAACTGGAGCAAATGCTGTCTGAACTCATTCTTACTGACTTTGGAATGATGGTAGCTCAGGGAAGCACAGACACAGCCTCTATATATAACTTCTTTATGGTCTCTGTAATTTTTATTACTTTTAAATTTTAAAAAGAAGGTGTAGCAATGTTTAAAATGAAAAAACGAGGCAAAAATAGTTGAGGGTCTTCTTGTAAGAGCTCTTTGCAGGTTTGCACTCTTCCTTTATATATACCTGTCTCTTTCTAGTCTTTTACAAAGAGGAAGAACTATCACATGCACGTGTTCTTACAGTTCATTTCAATCTGCTTTGCCAGTAGAAAAATCATATGCTAATAGAGGCTACAGAGAATGCAGCTGTCATTAAGGGGCTTCCTATGTTATCCTTGACTTCACTAGATTACTTTTATCTACTCAGGATGGATAATAATTTTTAAAACGTTTATGCGACTAGGTTTTAGGTCAATAGCAGGTTAAACCATTTATTTAAGTAATCTTTCTTGGTGGAAATTATGTGGAAAGACCCTCTCACTGTTTTTACAAGATTATTTTCATATCAGCATTAAAGCAGCAAGCAGTATTCTTGACAGTAGACTTGGAAGATACCCATTATTTGAGAGACATGATAAAAACAGTATAATATTTTCCAATACTCATACAAAGCCAGTAATTGTCTGTTTCTGCCATTCCAGTTATTTATGTAATTATACTTAATGCCTCACAGATTTGAGAAGAAAAAGCAATAGTTGCTGCTGTTTCAGATTAACATTTTTCCATTCTGACATCATAAAAACTGTAAATACCTCTCATGGTGGTAGAGAGAAAAAAGACTATGGATTTGTAAACAATTGATCAGAGGAGCTGACCTGGAGGAGGGAATGTGTCTTTTTAAAGTCTGTCTCCTGACCGCACAAATGCATCATTCCTAAAGCTCACTGATTGCTGGGAAATGCTGCCATTGCATAATATCACTTCATGGATGTTAATTCCTTTATTAACCTAAAGCGTATAGTACTTTTATGGTGGATTTCAAAGGTATAGAATTTAACTATCTTAAATCTGGACATATCTAGGCCATCCTGCTTTGCCCAGTTCTTCTGTTTCTTGGTCCTGGTGAAACTTGAGGCCAAAAAGTGCGTAAATAGTAAGATACCTCCCATACTGTCCTGCTCAGTATAACTGGGTTGGCCAGGGTTAAGGAGCTCTAGGTGGTAAATCCCTGCCCTCCATCTAATCCATGCTGGAACAATCCAAGGTGGCTTGTAAATGCCCCTGGAAAGTATGCCAGTGCTTTCAGACTCCAGGATTAGAGGAGCTGCTTGAAAACTTACAGGTGCATCTTGCCTTCAAATTCACTGCATTCACTTGCACTCTTGGGTATTTGAGTTGCTTCTTCACAGTGTCTGAAGGGAAAAAAACTGGCTGTGTGTAACATCTACAGAACAATGCTCAAGTTAGAAGTTTAGACTGGGTTCAGCAAAACTGGTGCATCCATTTAAAGCAGATAAAGAAAAAAACTGGATTTCATAGGCCCACTCAAGAAATAAATATGTGCTCGTGAGTTTTATAGCATAATGTTCCTCTAGTTTGGTCAGTTAGTAGTATTATACTCTTGTACAAATTCACCACTTAGCCTGAAAGTTCTGCCTGAGCTAGATAATCCCATTTAAAAAGTCATCCTTTTCTTTTTCTAAATTACTTTAGGTGATGGCAAATTTACTGCATGTGAGTGTGAAAGGTTCCAGTGACTTAATTGCATTCATTTCTAACACTTCTCCCTCATTTTTTGCCTGAATTTTATCTCAAAGTTCCAGTTTTCAACTCTGTGTCTTGTTATGCCCTTTATTAAATGTCTCTCACTAATGTAAGTATTATGAATTATGTTCAAGCCATCCTGAACTTTATCTTTGTGCAAATAAATATACTGAATTACTCCTGGATCTTGCTTTAGGACATCTTTTCTTGACTCTGAATCCTTCTTTCAGCTCCACCCTGAATCCTTTCCGATTTGTCAACATGTGCTTGTAATCATTTCAGTAACACTTTATGAAGTGACAGAGCCAGTCCTAGGCATCTCAGCAGCGTAAGGGAAACTGAGTTTTTTGCTGCTCCAGGAGTGAGGATAGAATGGGCTCACACTGAAGATCTGGGCTTGTTAATCTAACAGTGGAAGAGGGAAGGAGGATGGAGGCTGTGGCCAGGACTGGAAGGAGCTGATTCAGCATTCCCTCCCATTGCCACTTCTGCCAGCAGCAGCAGGGAGAAGCTCAGCTCTGGCATAGGCAAAGCAGGCAGAGCTCCCTGACTGCTACTTAGCATTGTTTTGCTTACTGCCCAGCTGACCTGGATAATCTCGACTTTTTCTGTTCCTAGTAATGCTCCTCTGAAGTGCTACAGTGATGTTTTATCCTTTGTGTCTTCCCCTAGCTCAGGTAGTGAAAGATCTCATTCATCCTCTTAGCCCCTGCATCCCTGCCAGAGCTTCAGCTGCGGCTCACCACAGCCCTGAAGTCATCCTTCAAGCCACTGCTTCCCAGATTAGTTCACCACCTTACAAGTTTAACCTGTGTTTGAAGAAACATGACCTTGCATTCTGTGACTGCTATAAGCAATGTCATTCAAAGAGCTACACAGAGCATATTTTTCAGCTCACTTTGAACTGACCTGCCCTTAGTCTGGCTGCTACACCATTAGTTATGTCACCTTCACCTTGACTGCCACAGTGCTCTTTTCTGCCACATCACTTAAGACTATAGATTAGAAAAGGACCAAGATCCGTCTATACACAACCATCACAATCATCATAATCAAACAAAAGTTTCATTTGGTTCTGAGAGTCTCATTTACTGAGGTTTCTGCTATTTAGCTGCAACACTTATGTTCTGTGGGATGATGCCACCAATTCACACTCCTCTGTCAAAGAAAGAATGGAAAACACAAGTCATCTTTCATCTTGTGGCTCTTGTGTTGTGTGCAGGGTTCCTTCTACTGCAATGCAGTTGAAGATACTGCAGAGGGATATTTAAATTCAAGCCAGGGAAAAAAAAAAGCCTAATTAAAGTGAGGAAAAAATTATGAATGCATTTCTATTTTTAGGATTCGTGAAACTTGCCTTAACAGAATCTTTGGGCTTCAATTAATAGACATTACATTTTTAATTGGAGCATTTTTCTGCATACAATGGTTTAAAGTAAAGGGTGAGTTAATTGGACATTTATATGAAAACTAAAAAAAATCAGGGGAGCCAGTGTGTAATTTTAAATATGGTATTGACTGCATAGCTGAAGGGGCTGGGGAAGGGAGGAAGATGAGCAACAGACAAATGACACTGTTGGACATCTTAGATAGCTATGCATTCTGAGTGCTGTCCTTAACAACTAGAGCAAGAAAAAGATATCACAAAACATACCAAAAAATAGATTTAAAATAATAACTTTTCACCCTGTAAGCTCTATGTTCATATGTGAGTCAGGAGTTGCAGAACCTCTCGAGAGTTTTTGCTTTGCTCACATCCCCTCCCATAGATGAGCTTCTAGTTTGTTTTATTGGTGCTCTTTCCTGCTACTCACATCATTCATGCGCTAAAACAGAGATTTTCTGCCCAAGGAGTAATGTCAGCTAGCTGAGTATTTTTGTAGCAGCCAGCAAAATAACAAGGGAAAAGGGGAGCTCATGGAAGGTGCTGTGACAGCCAGTGCTCGATGGGCAGCCTTCTGCTGCTCAACAGGAACACAGCTCCTGGGGGCAGTGCTGGCAGACCAGGTCCACTTCTGCATCCAGGTGATTTTCATCCCAAAAACCTAGTCCTTTTCCCATTAGGCCAGATTACCATGCTAAACACTCTTTAAGGGAAGAGGAAAGGAGTATTTGATTTTCCAAGAGTGAATGTTTTCAAGTCAATACTGCACAAAAATCACTGCTCTTACTGTGGTTTAGTCATACCACCCTTAAAACTGTTAAATCAGTTTAAAAATTCAAATATCATCAGATCAGGCTTCTGTTTTCTGTGTGAGAGCATCTGCTTAGAAAAACTGGATCATACTTTTTTTCAGAAAGCAAATGACTTGCCACAAAGCACTGCTTTGTTCCTATCCTGGATGTTATCTTGAGCCACAGAACAGGGTTGTTGCTTTGCATTTCATGTGCTGCACAACCTCCCTGCCAAATGCCAGTGCCATCAGAGAACAATTGTTGCCTCCTGTACATGGGAGCAATCTTAATTACTGCATCAGCCTCAGAATAAATTCACACTTAATCAAACATGATGATGAGAAGTATAGAGATAGGTAGATAAGCAGGACTATGGTAAAAATGTCAGCTGAGTAGTTTTCTTTGCATGTTGTTCGGAACCAAAACAAAGTCCTTCTCTTCCAAAGATGGTATTCAGGTCAGGTTCAGCTATGTTGTGTTTAGAAAGCATCTCCATCAATCTGAATTAAATTTTTCCTCAAGTGATTTGCTGCAGATTGAATTATTCTTTCAATTGGGATGGGGGAGTGGAGGGAAATGCTCCTGTATGCTCCTGTGTTTCCTCCCAATTGCACGTCATTAAAGCATGCTTCTGACCACTGCAACAATACAAAGTGATGTTTTTCTTTACCAAGCACAAGCATATATTTGAATTGGATAACTGCAAAAATTGCTTATCAAGGTTGGTGGCTACATGTAGCTCAGAAAGGGTAGAATATTTTACTAAACACAGAACATTAGCATTAAAGCAGTGAATACCTGGATTGTAGCATTATGAAGTTTGAAGAATTCTTTTTCTTTAATCAAGTCCAGACCTACTTCCAATTTTTACTAACTCACACATTTTCTTAAAAATAGACAAGTTCTGCTTTTGATATAATGCCGGTAGCACTAAGTGGTATAGATCTCCCTCCACAGAGGATACTCTGTCCCTGCTATGTTTCCAGTCTTACTGAAGTGTAATTAGACTAGGCTGACTTTGTCTGTGAAGTGGCAACATACAACAGTTACAGGACATCAAGAGTCACTTTGTTCCATTGCTCTGAATGTCCGTATTTGAAATCCAAGCATAAGTATCTTGATGATCCAAAAAGGAGAGCAATGATGAATGGGTATCTCAAGCCAAACGATCTGACCTTTTACATAAAAATGCCAAGGTGGAAGTTTTCATAAAGATGTAGTCCCATATACTTCATGAGCTTCCCTTGTTTGAGTGAGGCTCCTTGTTATGGTCAAAGACTACTTAAGTTTCCTTTTCAAAATTTTTTTCTTCTTCATAGCCATCCTTGTTAGTGCTATATTGTAAGCACATTTTGAATAGTTACAATTATCTCCTCCCCTTTTGCTTTTTAATTTTTAAATTTTTTGTAATTTGAACTACTCAATCATTTTAGAGATACCATCACAATGACCTTTCCTAACAACTCTACCAGGATGACACCAAATTGAATGTTTCATTATTAGCACTAAACCATTCAGACAATAGAGTGATTTTTCTTAAATATTCAAGTTCAAGAATTAAATATTGGAAAATTATTAGACTCACTCATGTTTAAAGAATGAGATAACTTTTAAATGCAAATTTATATGATAATGCGGAAACTTAGAGGCATAATTTATTCTAGAAATATGCAAAAAAAAAAGGGAATATTAAGTGTATATTATTGAAAAGTTAAAGTAGTTCTTGCAAACTTGAAATACATTATATTTGTGGCATGTGCATATTAAAAAAAATTATGTGGCTAAATGGTAACAAATGAGCCAGTGTTTACCATGGTAAGGAGTACATTGGGGACATAACCATTAGACAAGGGTAATTTGGTTTTAGCATTATCAGTTAGAAATACTGCAGTTGAGTGGAATATTTTATTACATGAAAACATCTGTAACCAATATATCCCTTGGGAAGCTTACGTGACCTGTGATCTGTTTGGAAAAAAATGTTTTGGTTTTACGAGGCTGTTCAAAAGCAAGTATGTGCAGTGGGCTGGGTCCCAGCGAATCTGGAAGGGGCTCCCTGCTCTTTGTGTACCTCCTGGAAATTTCTGGGAGCTGTAGCAATGTTTCTGCATTCCAGACTGTAGTCTTCAGACTCACTCCATAATTCATGGCACTGAAAAAGACCTGGGAAATGTGTACAATCACGCTCTCTACCTTTAGCACTACAAAACATATTTGTGTGTGTGTGTGTGTGTGTAGATATAGATACATTCTGTGCATCTATGTATATTCATATTATATGTATCTATCTATGTATTCTATGTAAACAGTATCCTTAGACTATTTCTCTGGCCTTGCTGTGTGCCTTTTCCTGGCTGCTTTTTTTCCCCCCCTTTCTCTTTCAACAAACCCAGAACATGTCATCCCAACTTAAATTTGCAAAGCTGTGCTGTACCCTTCATAGTGCTCTGGCAGGAAAACAAAGTACCCAGCTCCTGAGAGCCCTCAGTCAAGGCTTGGGAACTTGGGGAGCCGGGAAGACAGAAGCATAGACAGCCTGAACTTGACAGCCCATTAGGTACCTGACCTTCTGCTTAAATGACTATTGAATTCTTGAAGATGTGGATTAATGCTTTCTTTTGTTGGGTGAGATGGGCAGATAGGCATGCCAATTAGAGACAGCTTTGCCATGGAGTCCTACAGTGCAAGTGCTTCCTTGGCACAGTATTTCTACAGACAGGAAATACTGAGAAAAACTGCAACTTCTTTACAGAGAGGGGAAAATCATCACATTCACCCAAAACAATTTGTTTCTAGTTACTTCGCTATTGCTGAGACCCAGAAATCAAAACTGGCCAGTTTATGGCCATAGGCACAATGCAGGTATGTTCCAGACCATAATATGTCAATAGCTCTTTTGGCACAGAGTACATAATAGGTTTCATGCCAGTAAGACCATGGCATTGCCTTTCTAACATCACTTTCAGTTTACATATCCTCCATTCAGCTCTGTAGCCACGGGGGCCCAAACACAGCAGAATGGAGGGCATTTTTGCAGCCAAAAGATCATTTTTCCCTTTAAGTGGAGTGAGCCAGTGCTGCTTCTTAAAAAGTCTTCCTTCTGCGAAATATTTAAGCCACAGCCTTGTCAACTAAGTACTTTATCAATGCAAAAATGGAGCAAACCTTTATGGCCAAATGAAGCAGATCGGTGGGCTCCTTTGTCTATGGTAATAAGATTGTGCCTGGGTTTGGGCTGACTGTGAAACCAAGTATAATTCATCCCCTAACTCCCATCTGTTTGAAAGATATGAAAAGTATGTGCTAACGGGTTGATGGCAGGCGTGGAAATAGGAGGAGTGTAAAAGTTTTGACCCAGTAAGAAGAGGTGCTGCAAGGAAAGCATGTAATTTATGCTTTCATTTCCAGTACACTAAGAGACAGGTGAAGATGAGTCTCATGGAACTTTTTTCCATGTACAAGATAACCCCAGGCAAGGCAAGGCAGGCTTTGGGTGAGAACTGGATAAGCTTTGTTTGGAGAAAGTTCCATCATATATCATGAAGGAAGTCACATAATTTCTCATTTGTGAGCAGAAGGGTTTTAGATTCTGAAATCAGTGCACAGATAATGCAGAAATGGGACAGCTTGTTTTGTCTAGATTTTTGAGTCTGCTTATGTCAGGTGGTAGGAAGTTCAAGTCTAATGTTGCTGGCTCTGTTTTCTGCTGATGGGATATAAAGGAGGCTATGGGGAAAAGCACAAAGAAAGGGTAATGTAAAGAGGAAGGAGAGGGTGTGTTGTGTACTGAGGGAAGCAGGTGAGCCTCCTGTTTGGAGGAGAAGTGTTGCAAAGTTAGTGTTTGCACAGTGTGAAAATATCTCCATTGTTGCCTCACACAGAGGAGCTGTTAACAGGGCATACAGGAAGCTCTTTGATCAAACCCCTATATAATTTCTTAGTGCTTTGCTGTAATTCAACATTTAAACGGCAATGGATGTTCTCCCACTGAGATACTTTTTTAATCTCTGACATTTCACTGGAGAGATACTCTGGATAATTTTGAAAATAAAAACGAACATGTACAAATCCAACTTTTTTTAGTTTTTTGATGGTGTAAAGGCTTATCTGGAGATAAATGGTTAAGTAGGATGAAAGCAGAGTAGTGTCAGACCACTGGCATAATGGCAACTGCTTGCTGATTCCTACCTGAATAATCCAGTTAAGGAATGTTGCAAATTAACACATGCTAAGCTTTTAGTTTTGCAGCAATTAATGATTTATGCTGTCCTTCCGTTGACATCATCTCATGTCACTGGAGCATATTTTAACAAGAGATATGTAGTTCTGGTAATCCCCAGGAAATCTGCACACTGTTTACCAAAACTCACTTTTTTAAAAGAAGAGTTGTGCTTTGCCAAGAAACCTGGAGCATGTCAGACTAGAAAAATGCTTCTTTTGGTGCCTGAGAGGAAACAGTATGTGTGTGGGTATAAAATCACATGCCTTCATGGTAAAAATGTGGAGATAATTGGCCAAACCACAGTGTTTTGCTTCCAGAAATGGGAAGCCACTTTTGTGAATCTTGCAGGTCTGAAGACAGAGGTTTCAGAGGACCGAACTTCTTGCAGCTGATGACAGATCTTCCTGCTTACCTACAGGAAAAAAAGGCTGAGGAGTCAGCTCTGTTTTCTTTGTTATTTCATCCAGTCAAAACTGTATTTTAGTTTGTTCTGGATCTGATATTGTAGATATTTTCGTCCTGCAAACTTATCACTTAAACAGTTTAGTGGCTATAAATGTGTAATGATCACTGTTGTTAACTTTTGTGATCCACTCACATTAATGACTTGGCTTTTGTGCTACTTGGCATGTGAGGTGAAACAAATGAAAAGCTGTGTTAATTATTCATCAACTAGAGAATCTCTTTCACTGTTGCTATGTTTCAAGTTTGTAGATACCTTTGCACAAACTAATTGATTTTAGTCATAATAGTCCAAGTGGTGTTAATTAATAATTTAAATGCAGTTGTTTTGGAAAGGTTTTTAGCCCTGTTCTGAACAGCTGGCACCGGAAAACAGAATTTGGTAGTGATTTAACTTCAAAAATATGGAGCTAGTTTTCTGCAGCTGTTATCAAATGAAATTAGTAACTCAAAGGTGTGGGAATTTTCTTGCATGAAAGGTTAACCAAGTCCAAATCCAATTGTGTTCTAACCTAAGATTAAACATGAAAAAAAGTGCTAGTAGAGACAGGGAGTTTCCTAAGGCATTTGCACCTCACTGTGACTGAGGAGGGGAGGAGAGGGGGAGGGAGGTTTGTGCCAGAGCAATCGTATCTTTTATCTCAAGAACTATTTTCAGTAAGGTATGCTGATCTTATTTTCCATCCTCCCAAGCTTTGGATAAGAGTTTCGGGAAAACTTTATTTTTCCTTCACTGGGTGTGAATCTAATACAGATTTCAATACCAGAGGACTACCGACCTTTTGGATAGACTAGTAGTTTGGCACACTGCAGAAGAAATTAAGGTATGTCAATTCAAATAGGAAGCTGATTTATTGTGAATTGTCAGAAAAATCTTTACTTCCTATGCCAGTGTTGCAGACATTAGCCACTCTGTGTGGAGGGGAATTGGCTTGTCAAATACAGTTAGCCCATGGATTAAGAGGTTTTTCATGCTGTAACACTACAAGCAAGTGGGTTTGGGGTGGCAGAGCTTTATAACCTAAGGACCAGGGCATGGGGTGAAAACTGAGTGAGAGCAAACGCTTTCAGATGGACGCAGCATTGCCCTGCAGAGCCCTGCACTGGTGTGCAGTGGTTACTGGCAGCACAGGCAGCTCCAGTCCCGGCTGCAGGAAGCTCCTGGCTCCCTGTCCATTGCCTGCTGCACTTGGTCTGTCAGGAGCCCTGTTGCCTCCCAGTGAGCAGGATCCCTCCTGTCAGCAGCAGCACTGTGTGCTGTGCCAAGGATGGGGCTGAGGTGTCCTGGTGTCTCTGCCAGCCTGTACCAGGGCATCTGCCCCAAGACAGGCACAGGGCACTTCCCTGCCTTCTGTGGAGCCAGTTTCGGTGGCTTTAATTGCATCTGTGGTTTGGATGGCTTTGCTTGGCCATTAAAATCCATTTCACAACGAGTAGTATTGAAATGAGCAAGGAATATTTGTGGCAGCTGTGGATTTCCTCCAGGCCTACAGGAAGAGTAAATTAGTTACTGAAAACTTGACAGTTTGTCCTGAGTGCTTAACTCCTTCCTCTCTGGAAGCTTGATTTTCAGAAGCAAGTGACTTTAAAAGGAAATAATATACCCAATGTTTTTTTATTCCTCCACCCCCTTTTTACGGTAGGTCTGTAATTGCAAAACCAGCCAAAAGTGATTTGTTTGAAGAGGAAGTGTGGGAACTTCCTTTATAAATATTGCCTTTCCCTTCGTGTGCATCCAAACGTGGTTTGCTCTGCTGGCGGAAAAAAAAAAAAAAGTGCTTGAACTGAACAAACACTTATTCCTGTAGCTCATGCTCCATGTAAGCATGAAAGACAGAAGTTTTATGAGGGGGGGAAAAAAAACCAAAAAAAACAAAAAAAGTCCCAAAAAATAAGCCAAGCAAGGAAGTTAAAAAGCTGGTTGTTAGTAGGGGAAGAGCTGGGGTTTGCCCAGCCATGCCCTGGCAGCGCTTTCAGGTGCGTGCATCTCTGCTCGGGAGCACGGGGCAAGTTCGGGTCCTTTGGAGGGGTGAGGGGAAATCAGCGTTTGCAGAGCCCGTGATTACAGAACCTGCTGGGACTTGCTCTGCGAGATAGGACAGTGTCTGCCCAAGCCAGCTCCTATCGCTGCTTGGAGTGGTTTTCTTTTTTAAAAAAGTGACAACATATGTATCTCTCCTAGGGAACTAGAAGCTAGTGCTGGCGGCCAGCAGCCCCGGCTTGCTAACATAAATCAGTGCAGATGATGGGAATCAAGGCAGGGGGTCCAGTCCCCAGCTCTGAAGGATTCCAGATTAGGAAGACAGGTCACAGAGAAAGCAAGGGAGAGTGTGGAGGGAATCAGGCTGATTTCTCTGAGAGGCACTGAAAATGAGAAGAGCCCTTCGGTCTGATTTGAAAAAGGAAAGTGTTCTTATATTGCTTGTAATTAGTCTGAGATTCACCTTGTTCATTGGATTTGATGGACAAATGAGACATTCCTGGTGTTATAACATTGAATTGCTGAGATGCTTTCTGATCTTCAGCAAGAGGCTCAGCCAGGCCTCTGTTGTATTAATGAGAAGGTTGTGATTTTTATACATTTTTCAGTGGAGAAGATGAAATTTCACTGAAGCTTCCAACCAGGCTTTGTAGTGGTTCCTTTTTCCACTTTTGGTAACAAACAAAAGCATGAAATTTGCAGTGCAATGGGCTATCATGGGAAAAATCAGTCACTATCAAAGAAAACACTGGAAAATTCACTGATGCATCCACCTGGTCTCAGGTGAGGCTTGCCTGGCTCACTGTACCAGTAGTCCTTACATCCTTTCAAACCCCACTTCAGAGGAATGGACATCTCAGTTCAGGATGACAAAGCAGTGAACTTTGGGTGATTTTTAATTTTTAATTTTTTTTTTAAATTCTCATCTCTCCACTTCTTCCTGTACTTTCTTCTCTGTTCAATGTCATACAAATGCATTTAAAGCCCTGCAGTGCTCAGGATAGGCTTTTTATTCTTTTATGCCTTGCCTCTTGTTTTCTTCACCATTATTTGCTGCTCTCTATGTATTTTACTCTCTTATCCATACCTCATTCCCCATTTAACAATCTTTGCTCCTTTTTACCTTCCTACATGTCACATTTTTTCCTCTCCTTTTTCACACTCACACTGTCATGCCTGCTCCTTTTTTCCAGTAAGACAGGCTGTATTCTGTAATTCAAGGAGTAAACCTTCAAATTCTTGTGTGAGTACTGAGCACATGATGAAAGAGACTGCAGGACTGGTCCCCAGCTTGGCAGATATATGGGAAAAGGTAGTGAAGCCAATTTTAAAGTATTCTTATTTACTTTGGTGGTTCGTATCACTTTGGTTGACTAGTAAAATGTGTGTTTCTAAGGTGAGGTGAGCACCAATGGCATAGTATAAATAAAGAATTTCAATAACTTAGTATAAAATATTTTATAGAGGTAATACATTACTTCCAGTTAAGAGAAATTAAGTGGCACTTTAAAATCACTTTTACTAGCACCCTGTGTTTAAAAAACCCCTTCTTTTTCTTTTTGTTAACCTCCTGTGCAAGCCTGGGCATGTTAGAGGCTACCAGGATCCAATTTCATGTAGTGTCCTATTTCAAATCCAAGCGAGAGCAGATTGATTGAAAATCAGTGCTGTCAGAAGTAAAACTGCCTGTGGAATGCCTTCAGTGACATGAAGATGAAAGGGAGAATGTAATATAAAAGATACTGATTTTCTTTTTTGAGGTGTGAGGCTCTGGAGCAGTGTTCTTGGATGTTGCACCGTTTGCCTTGATTGAACAGTAATGGTTGTAGAACAATTTTGGTGAATTTTTGTGTTCTTCAGTTAGTAGCTAACAGTTATGTTGTGAAGAGGGGATGGTTGGTATTGCTGGTGATGTTTTAAACCACAGCAGCAGCTGTAGAATATTTCATGCCAAGCACAGAGCTACCTGTAAATCTGCATAACACCAGAATAACACAGGATTCCCAATACTTCTTGTCAGTGAAATGCTTACTGGTATTTTGAACTTATTTGGCTACTTCAGTACTTTGAAAACTGCTCGCAAATGTGAACTAGTCTAACTGGTCTGTGTTTGTATTGGTTTTTAGGGTCAGCACAAACACAGATGGCAGTCTGCTTTGTTTTCCCATATGTTTCTTTGCCTCTTCTCTTCCCTGTCCCATAGAGACCAAAGGATCAAAGAGAAGGAGGACTACATGAGAATTGAGAACAGAGGGAAACAGCAATACTGTGTTAGGACTTCGGAGGAGAAGGAAAGTGAAGGGAAAACTCAACTTGTGATCTTTGGTTAATTTTGAATTCTGGGTCACGGTTTAGAAATGAAATAGTCCAGATAAATGCCTCCCCCATACCACCAAGATTCTTCCCAAACCAACCACTCCCTTGATCACCACGCTTTCTTTCCCCTTCCCACTCCAGGGGTGGAGTTGAGAATTGGAGACATAAAAAGGGGAAAATTACAGGTTGAGAAAAGAAACAATTTACTGGAAACAGCAATGAGATACGAAAATGAGCAGTTAGAGCAAAAATATTGATAGCAAAAGTATACAAAAAGAGGGTGATTTACATGGAAATAAATGCTCACCAACCAACCTGAGGTGGTGCAACCCTGAGAAAATCAACAATGGCCAACCTGCCACTGTTTTGTGTGACCCAAAGTCAAACTTTTCTTCCTAGAATAAGCATCCTCATTTTCAACACCCCTCCCCCCCATGTCCCACCCATGCCAGTGATTATGTGGATGGTATAGAATAACAACCTAGACATGTCCACACATCTCCAAGCTCTGTCCCCTCACAGCTACTGCAAAAAAATTACCTCTGTCCCAGATAAAACCAGGACACTGGGTAATTGAAAAATTTGACTGTGCCAGGTTATGTTGAATTCCTGGAAAACTAAGAGTAAACATTGTTCAGCTGTGTAATGCTGGTCTGTCTCCTGTGCTCTGTGCTAGGTAATGCTCACTATGTGGGGATCATTTTGCCTTGCTAGGAGACCACCAGGTCTCTTGCATGGAGGTGGTATGTCATGGTGCCTGGCCTTAGCTCCATTTGCTCTCAAAAGAAAGAGAAAGCCTTCAGAAAAAAAAGTCATTGTCCTCACATTCTGAAAAAGTGCTGTCTAGAGCTAGCCAAGAGAATAGCAGTAAGCCAAGCAGAGGAGAAATGAAGTCGGTAATAAAACTCAGGGGTTCATGTCCTAGAAGTGGAATCTGGTGTCTGTGGTCAAGGAGGTGGAGAGGGCAGAATAGAGATGACCAAGAGTCATGTAAGCTAGAGAATCAAATGTGAGGGAAGATAATGCATTGGCTGGATATTGTGTGATACTGAGCTAATTACAAATGTAAATACACTGCAATGTTTAGAGTATTAGGTTGACATCTGATATTACTCTAAAGTTTTTAATATTAAATTCTATATCCTGTTTCCATATGAGCATGGTCTCAGTGTTGAAATGTCACATTCTCAACATTGAAATGTGAAGATCCATTCTCAAACTTAAGCTCAAAAAGCAGTATGTAGTTTTACATGTGCTCCATCCTATCAAGGACGCTGTGTTTGTTAGCTCAACAGCCGGATAAAAGTTCCATGGGCATGTAAAGGTCTGTATGAAAAGTATCTGCTCCATATGTTACATATAGCTGAAGGCTCAGGGGAATAAAGTTTGTGTCTGGGAACCGGATAGCACAACTTTCGATCCCTGACCCAGTGCTTGCCCTTTTTCACAAACAAACAAAATCCTTCCTCAAAGAAAAGTGGTTTATGATCTGTTTTTAGCTCTAGAAGCAAACATTAAAAAAAAAAAAAAAAAAAAAAAGAACTCAATATGTTCTTACTCGTACTTACAACAGCATCAGCTTTAGGCACTGCAGAACAAGTGTCACACTTTGTTCCTTGCTGCTTTCAGAAGCCATTATCTCCCTGGCAGTTGCAGTGCCAGGGCAGCATGTTACCTACTTGCAAAATGTTGCAGTTGGACACAACCAATCAGACCGAGTTTGTCATCTATTTGAAATGATGGTTTCTGAGACCTTGAGCCTGAATGCTCAAGGTTCGGTTGCCTCATGAGGGAAAGGGCACTTGCAGGATGGGGAGGTTGTTCACGTTTATCCTGTTTCTACTGGGTCATTTACCATACAAGGTGGTCTTCATCCTTCCCCCCTAAAAGTGTATTTCAATTTGAAAGGCAGAAATTGTATAATGTGAAAGATGGGAGCAATTAAGCTGGTTCAGATTGAGACAGGATAAGTGCTAAAAGTAGTCTAATCTCTTGCTGTCCTCTGCGGTATGGAGGGGAGAGGAAGACCTCTCCAAAAAGCAGTTCAGAGAAGACTGATTCCTAACCCACATGGCAGGGCTCTTTCTGTCAAGTGGAGAGAGAAGAAACGGGAAGATTAGCCTTGTTAGACTGAACTTAGTTTATGTGACCATCCTCCTACCCACTTGCTCTGTTGTGCTCATGGTTTCTGTCATCTTTAAAGAATGATTGCTCTGTGCTGTCCAAGTACTTTTTGCTTCAGGTCAGTTTGCAAGTGGCTCCAGCTGTTAGAGGACCTGTGCTAGCAATATGTGTTGAAGTTCCTTTAGTTCAAGCAGTTCATTTTGACTGGCCAGCTGGCCAAATTCATACCATGAAAGACCAGATCCAGTGTAAGATACTGAAAAAGAGCTGTTGTGCTATGAGCAGGAGGTAGAAGGAAGAAACAAAACCAAACAAACCAAAGAAGCTTTGTGGCAGATGGTACCACCTGTGTCCATCCAAAGCGTGTGCCATTTGAGTGGAGAAACCTGGAAAATCTGATGACTCAGTCTGAATACACAGGGAGACAGTGAATGAGATTTCTGGCTTGTGTCCCAAGCCTCTTATGAAAAAGGCTTCCAATTTTATAACGCAGAAAATTGAATACAACTTGGTAGCATCATTCTCTGGCACAGCTGAACTACAGACTGAAATGCCTGGTGTATACATGTGAGAGCTGCCACATAAGTAGTTAGAAGACTTTGCGCCAGGTCCTCGGTTATGGCTGAACCAGTTTTCTCAATAAATACATTTCTGATATTTGTAGCAAAGGATATACCTTTATTAATACCTTTACTATTGGGAGTATAGCTGGCTGGACATAACAGTTAGGGTTGGCAGCATTTGTTTACTTTTTTCAGGCTCAGCCAAATACTAATTTCCATGCACCTCAGTTCTGGCATCTGCAAAGCTAACAGGTGAACCAACTGTGCAAGACGTGCCTAAATTACCGTTTAGCAATGATTGCAAAAATGCTCATAAGGAAAGAGAAAACATGGATATATAAAGCAAACTTCTCAGCAGGATCAAGTCTTGTTTTCTTGCTGACTGCCTCCACCTCCTTCCTTCTTGGCTGTCAACAGGATGATAATGGTTCACATTCTTTTGTTCTTCCTTTTACTTCTGAATTTTGTTTTCCTTTACATATTTAAGTTTCACCAGATCTGTTTTTCCTGTTGTTGGAAAGACATAGAAAGAAATCTGGCTCTTACCTTGGTCCTACAGTCTAATTTTTTTGTCTGTTTGTATCTTGGTTTGGCTGCTTTATTTACACTTCCCTCCTACAACCTTCCTCTGTCCAATCCTACACTCTCCAGTTAGGCTGCATCATGCAGCTGCGATCTAAATATCTCACCCAGCTTTTCTCCCATATGCCTCATCTCACAATTTTGCTGAACATCCATGTTCATCCTGTACCCAGTGAGGGTTGTTCTCTAATACAGCTTTTCCCCATAAAGAGATGCATATACATAGTCTTAAAAAAATCTTCCTGAAGCAACTAGATATAGGGTATGAACACAGGAAATTAAATCCCATGGAATATTAGCAAAATAAGTTTGGTTTAGGACTGGAGCCTCAAGAAACATGAAGGGAAAATAAAAGTCCTGCTGATGTTTGTGTCTTACTTCCCTGAAAGCCAGCGTTACATGAGTCTAAAAGTCATGTTCAGTTGAGATGAGATGGCTTTGGAGAAAAGATGGTGCCTTTTGCCAGGTGTTTGGGCTCTCTTACCTGGGAACTGCCATGTGGTCATCTTTTAGTACATGTGTTGGCTTGTGCTGCAATCTGTTTGATTGTGCATTGCATGCTTTGCTAAAAGCAACTGAGAAATAACTGTGTGTGAGGAGCAGGTCGAGGCATACAACAGTCACTATGTCTATTGCCTGGGATATTTTTTTGAGGACAGTTGTCATTTTCACATTTATGTTGAACAATCTACGTGAACTGTTTTTATCACTTTACAGCATATACAGTGATGTTAAAAAATATCTGATGGTATTTTACCCTTCCCTAAAGGGACAGGCAGTGCTTCTCTTCCATTCTAAAATGTTTGGTCAGGGGAGGTGCCAAGTACTGAGACTGGTCAGAGCATGTTCAAGCTCTGGCTAGAGGAGTACCAAATCATACAATAACCCATCTGTAATGCTAGGCATTCTTTTGGGTAATACATCAGTTTAGCTCTCAGTTCTTCAGTAATTAGTTGTACATCTGTGAGCAACTGTCCATCTGATTTATTATCCAAGCAGCTATTGAAATACACAATATTGCCCCATTTAGTTTCAGGATGGAAAATTATAGTGTGATAAAATTGTGTTTAAAATGTAATAAAACTGACTGTATGTAAACAAATTACAAGTTTATATTACACTATAGATGATTTTAAATCAATATTTTAAAGTTCATAAATTTAATGTGATTGAACATACCTTAATGCATATGAATATATTTTTAATTGTTGCCTTCTTTTATTTAGTAAGAAGATTAAACTGTCCTGGAAAATAACTTGATTGTAGTGAGGAAGACATAGTGGAAAAGTGAATGTAAGTATTTCACACTGTGTGTCAATTATTTATGTTTGCAACCCATTGGCATTGGTGATACTATAAATTGGCAACCACTTTTATTATGGCGAGAATGCAGGATCTGATCATTCTGCATATGTGTGTGTGGGGTATAGAATCTCTATTATGTGGGTCTATAGGCTAATATACCTAAATGCTTTTAATGGGGCCATGTGCTGTTAGTCACTTGCATACTTAAGTACTATTTGCAGGGAAAACAACATGAAGTTGCCACTAAGCACCCTTAAAAAGATAAAAAAACCAATACTCCCATATGAATACTCACATGGATTCTTAAATTCAGTAATGCAGACATATTTTCATTTCCACAGGAATTTAGTCTAACTCGGAATAGTGCAGCCCATATATAGTATTTTTTGTATACTTGCCCAAAGATGTGAGATTATAGTGGAAAAAGATTGCACTCTGGATTGGCAATTCAATTTAGAGTGAAATACAGCAGCTGCAAGTTCCAGGCTAAGTGCATCATTGCTCACTTGAGGTCACTTTTTCAAACCTGGAGTCAATAGTTCTCTAACAATAAGAGCTTTGGTTCATTTTCTAGAACCTCTTGAATCTGTTACCTTGCTGGCGAATACACCATTATTTTTCTTAAAGTAATTGCCTTCCTTATCTGTAATCTCATAATAATATGAATCCCCTGTGTGCCTGCAGATGTGTATTTGTATGTATATATTTGTGTATGAGGCAAAGCTGTGTCTCTGCAAGTCATTCCCCAGCAGACTTTGAGTGGCTCTGATGTGCAGGACAGTGATAGCCATGAACTTCTAACTACCACAGATTCGTTCCAGTGTTTTTTCATATAACATTTTTCCCACGATCTCACCTTCCTTTTCCCAGAGCCTGACTGATGAGCTTGGAAGCAGTCAACTAAGCCTTTCCAAATGCTGAATTAAGTATAGAATTAATGACTTAGATGTTAAAGAGGACAGTGATTATGTCTTAAATGTCTAACAAGCTGGGACAGTTGTAATTCTAGCCTTTCAGGTTTTATAAACTTGTCTTCAATAATTACTGGCTGACCAGTAGTACTGAAAACTGCAGGAACTGCATATAGCATTGCAAAGTGCTGTCTGGTTGTCTAGTGATATAGGACTGCTTAAAAATGAAGATCCTCAGATTTGACAACATTGTACATTAGGTAAAAGATTTACTTATTAGGCTATGCATTGACTCTTTCCATTACTAGTAACTGGCCCAGTTTGAAATGTGTGTAGGCTTATAAAGTATAAAATCAAGTCCTTTAAAACCTTCCAATGTGTATTGAACAAAACAATGCAGTTTGAAGTTACTTACTGAGACCAGTCACTTTAGTTGCTTCAAGATCCTAAAAATACATTTCAAATGACCCTGTTCAGGCCAGTGACACTTCTTGAACTATCCCATGTGTGTGCCAAGTTTGTACATGTAAAAGTTTTTTGTCAGTTGCTTTCACATTTTTCTCACCACTCGATCTTCAACTGTTATTTCTGGGAAACTTGGAAAGGGTTATCTTTAGTTCCCATTTTTTGTGAAATAAACAGAATATTGTGGCTTTCTTCTTTGTAGTTTTTAAGGACCTGTTTAGCAGGAGAGCACCATTTGAGTGCCAGTTGAACTATAAGAGATATCTGCCCAATTAAAATGTAATTTCATGTATGTATGTATGTGGCAACAACTAAAAGACATGAAGCAGAGCTGTATTTCAGGAAGTTGAGGAATATAATATTGGCAATGTGATTATTAACTGATCTGGCAGAGGAATAAACACATCCTGCTGAAGCGATGCTAGTATTTTGTCCTTCATGTAAAAATAAATAATATCTCTAGTATATGTTATTTTTCTGATATTTTGTTTTAGTGCAAATGTAGTCTGAGCTCCTAAATGTAAACCTTTTTGGTCTGACTCTTACAGGTATCTGACATTAAAATTAGAGATTTATCCTTCTAAACATCAATCATTTTCAAAAATTAATTGGCCTCACATTGGCTGGCATTTTTGCAGTAATACCAAATTAATGGTTTTTTGTTGAGAGGAGAAAATACCTTTACATATGCACTTTCAGTTTTGTATCTCAAAAGTGGCTATGGAGATATTCTCATGTACAAAGATAGCAGAGATGAAGGGAGGGATCAGAGGACCTCATGGGAACCAAGAGGAGCAGTGGCTTTACCTGCAGCCACTCACAAACTGGAGGTAGAACCCTGAATCTGTGAAATCCAGCACCTGCTCTTATAATCATCCATTTTGATGTGTAACGCATCTAGAAATATTTATTAAAAGTTCTGGTTTAGTCAAAATTGGAAATAAAATTTGAGGCTTGAGCTTGAATACACTGTAATGGTTTGGCAGAATAACTGGTAGAATTGTGACCCTGATTTACCCATAAAGTCAGAAGGTGGAATAAACTTACTTCTCCTCATTCTCTTCCAAAGAAATTCTGGACTGACCTTTCAAAGAGATAAAAGACAAAGATGGAATGCTGGATAAACCCAGTGAAATGTTGGCTTGGTGTGTCTTCTTACCTCAAAAACAGGTTAAAAAAATGGAGAGACTGAGGGTTTTGTTCCACTCAAAAGTAAGGAAAGTCTAGGAAAAACATAAAATGGACTGGTGGAGATGATGAAAAACCAATTTTGTTGAATTATGCTTGTGATACATCAAAATAATCATGAGGCAGTGACTGCAAGGAGGAGGAAGGGGAGTGTGTACCTGAGGGAATCAGGAGCAGGCACCATCAAATAGAGCACAGGTAAGAGAGTGCACAGGATGAAGGAAAGAACACTCAGCCCTGATTAGATACCGAAATTAGGTTATTGCTGCACATTTTGTAATCTGTGATCCCAGGAACTGGTTCTTAATGTAGCACTGAGTGTTTTTTCACTGTTCTCAGCAGTATTTCTTATGTAAAATGTGTGCACTGGCATCATAAATAGCCTGATTTAAACACCCTTGTGAAGGGTGAGGACCACATTATGTCATGTGCTCTCACTAAGCTGTGCTAACTGGTAGGCAGGTTCTTCCTGGAAGGTCTACAGAGATGCTTTTTAGACTTCTAGGATTATGAAATATTTTCTCAAAAACAGTGTCCATCTCAAAAATTAGTTTCAGAATCCAGCCAGCTATTGTAAAATTTATTATTGTTTATAAGAGCTTGGCTCTTGTGAATGCTATAAATAATTCTTAACAACATTTGGATGACATAAATAAAGCATAGAGGCACACTTGATATTAAGGAGAAAAATAAATATTTAGGAGTTACTAGTTCATTAAGTAATGTCTATGCTGTGCGTGAAATGAGGCAGGTAACAGAGATAATCCCATTATAGAGACTATCATGAAGGAGTCACATAAGGAACTTTAATTCTATACATAATAATCAATCAGACCTAAGTCCCCAGAATCACATCGTTAGATCCATAAGACTTAAGTCACCAAACCAGGCAAAAATTATTCCATATCTTCTACATGCCTTGGGCAGTGGGCAAGAATGTGACTTTGCAAAATATTCCCACAGATTTATGCCACTGTCACACTGAGACCCTAAAGGGCATGCAAGAGCACAACACCTGGGCTGCATCTGTCTTCATGTATGTGATTTCCGGCATCTCTTCCAGTACCTTCGTCCTGTCTTTTTTTCTTTCCCTCCATCTCGGTCTTCCCTGTGTTGCCTGGCTAACTTTAAGGAGAATACTTCAGTTCCAGGAGAGATGACATCTCTGCACTACCAGCATGAGTAGCCTGTGACACCAGGTCAGGCTGTAACCACCAGCAATAACAACCACAGAAAAGCCCTGCATAATGATTTCTCCAGGGTGTGTAGAGCAGCTTATTTGGAGACTTACTCTGTTGTTGTTTTCTCACATGCTATCAAATACAATCTTTTATTTCTCTCTAATGTGAGTTTATATTCACTAGGTCATGCAAAGGCCAAATGTCATGCCTTTGCTGCTATATCTTGGCAATGAGAGTGCCCATGGTGAAAGTCCTGCCCTTATCGAGCACGGGGTCACAAGGGGAAAGCTGGCTCCACAGGCAAGCCTTGACTCTCTGTTTCTCTCTAGCAGAAGCCTACATGGTGACCCATCTAACAGAAGCATTGTACAACTTTGTACATATTTCGTATCACTAGCTGCAAATGAACTGTAATAGAGTTTTACCCATATGTTGGCACCTTTCCCTCTACAGAAAATGAGGCCACACTTTACCAGTAGTTGCAGACTTGAATATTTGAAACACTTTATGTACTTGTCATACTTCACTTTGAGACTTGTCTTTTAAAAAAAAAATATTGCACATTAGTTATAAAATTGTGGTTTATTGGAGGGTATGAGCGACCTTTCTCCCTAATCCAATGACATTTGACCAAGTCTAAAGGTGTGGCTAAAAGACCCACAGGAGAGAAGATTCTTACAGCAAAACACAGCTATTTATTTAAACGTTTTCATTCATCCTCCTTGAAACACAGATCTGCATGTCAGTCTTCCTTTCTCATGTTTCTCTGAAATGATCTCTTGGGGAATATGTAGAAAAACAAACAATAGATTCTTTTCCATTTTAGGAGAGGGATGGAGACAAATTCGACTTCAAAATACTTGGTATTTTAAATGCAAAATGGTCCTTCCTTAATTAATACTTGGCAAAGCATTTTAAAGATCAAAGTGTCAATATTAGCTAATTCTCATGACACACCTGTCAGGTAAGTAAAAATTATATCCATTTATAGCCCAGGAAGTTAATACTGTCTAACATCAGCATTTTCACAGTTGCTACCTAGTTAATTTACTGAAATAAGTAGTCTAATTCTCAAAGGTTCTTCATATTCTTAGTTGTCCTTAATTATTCCTAGTACTCCAGAGTACTCACTCTTTTGAAACTGAATGCAAGTATTTTGGTGCAGAAATATGGGTATGTGCGGCAAGTGAACCTGAGGCATCCACACTTAAAAGACTTTTTCCAAACTTAAGCAGCCCTAAAAAGCCTAGAGCTGGAACCTACATGTTGTCAATTCCCAGGATGGGTTCAGGCCCCTGCACTGCCCGACTCTCATTCCTTAAGGCATAGTTGTTTCTCAGTGGAACTGAAAAAAGTATGAGATATAGGTAGTCTTTGGAGAATCAATCTTCAAAGATTTTTTTTTTTCATATGGGTATAGAAGGAGCTTTTAGAGGGAGAGGGTTCTTGAAGTGGAAAGAAAAATGGTGTGTGATAGAAATTAATTGTTCTACCTCCTGCTGTTGCGTCCATTAGAGATGCAGGTTATCTTGTTATTTCTGTCATGGCCCTCTCTCCTTTTGTTACAGCATCAGCAGAGTGGTATAATTGGGCTGGAGGACAAATTTTTTGCTGCTCTATTGAGCAATGACTGAAGGGGAGAGGAGATTTTGAACAAGTGCTGTCTCCCCTTCATCATGCAGTGCAACTTGTTTCCAAATGGTGTTTTAGTTGGAGTGGTGGTGATTGTCAAGTGCCTTGCTTTGTCTGTGCAAACAGTTTTTATAACCTGTTTGCTCCATTTGGTGTGGCAATGCCCAGCCTTGAATACAACACAAAACTTAAGGATGGCGTCACTCCATCCCAGTCTGTTCTCCCTCTTGCAGGAGCAGGTGCGAATGCACAAAACCCAGCCAAAGGCCATCCATGAGTTGGCACTTAAAGGCTAGGCTACAAAAAGGGGTCTCAAGGGATTGAACAGCCTGGAGCAGGCGTGCATGGCTGAATTAGGAGTTGGAATTGTTCGGCTTTCGAATTCAGACAACTTGTTTGCTGTCTTGGCCCTGCTCGAAGTGAGTAAATGCTACTGCTAATAACAAAGCCCAGTAGAGGAGGAGTGAAGGATTAAAAACACTAAATGATGACTCACCCTCCCCTCCCCCCTTCCCCAGTTTCAGTCCCCACTAAACCACTTTACCTCACCAAAGCCCTGGTGGCATTTTGCTTATAAATAATCATGCGTTTGAAATGTTAAAATGTGTAGGCAGGGATTAAAAGGATATGTGATGCTACAGCATTAAAATGGTGCAAACCTCTGCAAGGGAATTGTGAAGGAAAATTATTTTTGGCAAGGGCTGCTGAATCCTGAGGAGATCAAGAGAAGACAAAAAGCAGTTTACCCAAGTCTAGCAAAGCCAAGTAGAAAAGCTGGGTGCAGTAAAATAGGGCTTCACATCAGTTCTTTGTCATATTAAAGAAGAGATTCTTTGAAAAATTTCTGTCAAAGGTACCAACCTAAACTGTTGTCCTTTTCTTACTGTTATCACCCACACTGTAACAGGTTTCTTCCTTATCCTAGTGTGCAATCTGAATGGGAGGTAACGTAACTCTCAAATCAATGTGTCAGCCCATGGAATTTTACAGAATACAAAGGCTGAGTTGCCCATTTGAGTTATTATTCTATACTCTCAAAGAAGTGAGAATATTGGCATCAAGTTTCTTGTTGTGTCTGGCAACAAAAATTGAGAATTGTTCCTGCTTAGGAAAGGAAATGCATTACAGACTTAGAGGGAACTGTTGCAAATCAGTTTTCATCATTGACTTTAGCATTGATTTTGCAGCTTGAGTATAATTTTTTAGTGCTATTCTCAGATGCAACATTGGCTTTGACTCCATAAACCTTTGATTCCTGGATATAGTAAGCCCTTTCATGGGACTGCTGAATTTGAGTAGGTGAGATCAGCTTCCTCACCTCGCTTCTTAATTTCAGGTGAGTGAACAATACCACTGTGAACAATACCAGTGTGAACAGGCACAGATAAGGGCAGTCTGCAGATAAGGAAGTCCTGCTGCTCTTCTCGCTGATGATCTTGCTGCTGTCTTCTTGTCTGTACAGGGAAATACTCTGAATGCTATGCCTGTAGGAGCTGTGCAATTACTAATAAACAAACAGTTTTTAGGAGGCCCCATTCATTTAATTTCTAATTAATTTTTGAGAAGCACTTCAGCCTACAGGACTCAGGGAGCAGAGCTTTGAGGAGAACTCCTTGGGGGAGGCAGGATAGTGCCACTCCTTCACCTCAGTTGCCTTCTGCCTTGCCTGCTGGAGCAGCAGCCCCTGCTGCTCCCAGCTCCCTACACAGGGCTTTTCACTCTTCCACCTGGCTTATAGACCAGAGCTTCTTCATGCTGTTAATCCCCCTGGGTTTGTTGCCAGGGCAGCCTAGCTGCAGTTGTGTTACAGATCTCTTCTCAGGATGGGACTTCTGCTCCATTCCTGCAGTGCATCCTCTCGCTTTGTCATAGTAATGATGTTTGAGCAGTTGTAAGGTAAACTGGTCTGTCACTTTGCTAAATGAAAGTTATTTGGTTAATGCACTGTTTTGTATAGAATACACCATCTCCACTGCTCTTAACCTTTGCTGTTACTTTGGTGCTAGCAAACATGAAAAAATGCCTCGTGCATTCATGATGTTACTTTTTTAATGCTAGATTTTTAATTTATATTAAATCTATTTATAAGCCTAGCTTGTGTTCTTGTTTCATTTTTCTTTCTCCTTTTAAGCATTTAGACATATTACTTGAAGCTTCATAATAATCTTTAATTAATGTTATGTTTAATATTATATTTAATTAAGGGATTTAACAAGGATAAAAGTAACAATTAAATACTGAGACAACTTGTTTGCTTAATATTTTTTGGGCTAAATTCAAGGCAAGCCTCAACCATATTTGATTCAATTTATGTAGTGCAAAAGACATTGTATTTAAAAATAACCATTCCTTTAGACAGCTAGGCAATATTCAGGTGTACTGTTACTGCAGCTCTCAATTTGATCAAACTGACATGACAATGTAATGAAATAATCTCAAGATGTAAAAATATCTACATTTAGGTAGGAAATTTCTCATTGTCAGTCAGTAGGCCAATGTAAACAGAAGTCTTGTTTATCTCTGCTGGTTTTCCTTAAAATTGCATGACTTTAATTTGTTACTAGTTAACTCAATCGTATCAAATTACAGTTCCTGGGAACTTACCACTTTGTGAAACATTGCAACTCTTGTTTATACAGACAGTTTCCTTAAAAATGGATGTGGAAATTTCCAGAAAATGAATGGACCTGCCATGGTTTTTAAGAAGCTTCTTTCTCTTTCTTTCCTTCTTTCTTTCTTTCTGCATCAGTTTACACCCAAAAATCATAGGCCACTGGCCATTTGTCTCTTCAGGGTACTCAGAGGAGAAAAAAGGGTCACAGTACCATTTCCATTTTAATGAGCAGAAACACAGAGTACAGCTGATGTCAGGGGTGGTGAGCAGATTCCTCAATCCTCCTGCACTTCTTACAGCCAACATCTTTGGAAAACATGAGCTATATTATTCTTTACTGAAGACTCTGGGAAAGTTTGGTCCCAGTTCTGCAGTGACATTGGTTACCAGTGCATCAGAAATACTCAGAAACTGAGTGACTGTAGAAGGCTCTTCTTGGCTGCAAAGCCAAGAGATCCTGTTCTAAGGCTGGGATGGTTCTAGGAAAGAAATGTGGTCAATTGAGCTGATTCATTGCATTGCAAAGCTTTTCATACCCTTGCATGAATCAGGCCATCCATCCATATGTGAATTCTCTAGCTGATTGCCTTGAAAGATATATTAGATTGTTTATAGTGGTCCAACCTGCAGGATATAGATTTTATCTGGGGTGTAAATATTTGTGGTGCTACCCTGACTTTGCTTTGCAGGATGTGTATGCTTCCTGCTGAGCTGCCCCACATGGGAATGTTCTACCTGTTTGCATGATTACAGATTTTGCCTAAAGGAGCATTATGCAAAGAAGTTATCTCTCCTGAGGGACGTATATGTGAGCAAAACTTTTACAGCTCTGGGACAAGCTATGCTGAGAGAAATTGTTCTTTGAAAATAGGTCTTTGAAGTATATATAGGGCCAGAAGGAAAAGAACAACTAAATTATGTAGATGGGGAACAGAAACAAAGTAAAAAAAACTATATAAAGGAAAATGCTCCAAATATATCTATTTTGCACAACTTGAGCAAAATTGAATGTGCTAACATTATTGTAAATAAATGAGGTACACTGAAAATAGTAATCTTATACAAACGCAGGTGTTTATTTCTCATGAAAGAAGAATGAACAGAGATGACATTTTCTCCCAAGGTGACACAGAGAGATTTTTTCTTCAGTTGCAGTAAACCTACTGAAGGTTTCTACTTAAATTGTGTCAAGATGTGTTTATACACACACCCACTTTCGTAGGCACCAGTCCACCCTGGTACTTTCATCAGTGCTGTGATTAAGGCTGTTACCAAAACTCAAGCTTAAGCAGGAGCTGAAAACCAAACTGGCCAGAAATTGAAAAATGGGTTGTTCCTGCTAGAACAGCTCCACAAGTGTCTTTTCATCACCTTTTGCATGCCACTACCAGGCCAAAGCAGAGATTTACCTTTCAGAGTAAGGAATTACTGTGCTTAGAGGTGACATAGATTCCCTAGTGATGAACTAGGTATCAACACTGCTGCTCAGATGTTAGGCAAAGTATAATATTCATCCAAGATTTTTCTTTGAAATGAATGGCAGAACAAGCTGTGGAGAGAGGGACAAGCAGCTTACTTTCATATTCACTGGATAAACTGAAACTGAACTTGTGGGAGAGTAGGTTTCCCAAGTGAGATGTTTGGCATCTTCTGTATGCATCTGTTAAGCAGCTGACAGGAGCCTGTCTTGTGACTCCAATTGCTTACTAGCAGGGGAGAGGAAAGGCAAGTGTGGGGGGAAGAAGGGCACATTCAGTGTTTTGCAATGTATGATTTTGGAGCAAGAATCTCCACAGTGATGCTTCTTGTCTTGCTCTGCCAACTCCTTTACAGAAATTGAACTGCATTTATCATCTTTGGCATTAATCTAATACACCTAATGTTCTTGGGCAAGGTAAATATTTGACATCTCCTGTATGCTTAATTTGTCCCATGCTTTAAAGATTTGCAGTATCCTTGTAAAATATTGTCATACAAATAGTGGGTGGTAGAGTGCATGCTGTTACAGTAAGTAAAGTGAGCATTTTAAGTAAATTCCCTAAGTGTATGCACATTACAGCATACAACTCCATTTTCTGGAGTGGTTGTAATTCCATTCACCAGCCCTGGAAAAGGCACAAGCATCTAAGAGATGGAAATTAGTACAAATTGATCTCATAAGAACAAATTTTATTTAAATTCATGTCTGTCAGTGAGTGATCTTGATGATTTTGTTCACAACAAGTTTGCTTTCATTATGGGGTAAAATACACAGTATAATATCTAAATAAAGAATATGTTAATCTATTAAATGTTGGTTCCACAAGTAATCTGAGATTTTCTAGCTTTTGCTTTAATTTGAAGTCTGCTTGTCAGTCTTCATCTTTATTCATGGTAAATAAAACCTCTTCCCTGAAGGGATCAAGGTAAAAGCCATAGTATTATATCTACTGCAATCATGATTTTGTAAGGATCTTGTTAAAGTTCAAGTTCTTTCCCTGCAATTGAGCAGAAATACCAATGTATGCCAGAAATAAATGCTTCATCCGCTGTTAAAAAGGATCAAGAAAGCTTAAAATACAGGGAAGCTGCTCAAGGCAAGTATCAGCACCCTTTGGAAGAAGAGATAAAGATAAAATTATAAATACCAAAGATTGTGGCTGGGTCTTTCCCTCAGCCCTTCTTCCAGTCAACAGTTGTTGGACCTGTAGTTATTTAAAAACCCATGCTATAGCCTGGGAAAGCAAGAGAATTCACTCAATGACTGGACAGCAAAGAAAAATTAGGGACCCGAGGGCTAAAAGGGAGGAGAGAAATGTATATTGAATAAACATTTGTGCATCATACAAATGGATATTTGGGTAGTTTGCACTGCACTACCGTTTCTGTGTCCATTATCAATGGGATTGCGAGAACCTGACTATGCTGAAGAAACCAAATCTCCATGAACATCCTGTCCCCAGGTCACCTTCCACAGTGATGAACATCAGGCATTGGTACAAAGGCAACAGGTCAAGTGCTGCCCATGGTCATAAGCAACAGACTGCACACCAGATTTTGTGAGAGGGGATGGAGCAAAGCTCTGAAGTGATTCGTGTTGTGTCAACCTAGAAAGGTTTTGTGGGAAGTAAAGCAGATTGGACTGGAAAAACTCTACACTTGTTCAGAAGGATGCAGCTTTTCCTAATGTGATTATTAAGTATTCTGTAATCTAATAGATGACGATGTGAAGAGGACAAACAAAGTCCATTGTAACAGGACTAAGAAACTCACATAAGAACAAAAAGAAAATCATTTTGGGGAAAGAAACTGCCATACACAAGTGGCTGAGCATGAAACTATATGGGATTAACTAATCTCCAAGCTCATATAGGCACAAAAAGATCTGGTGAAATCTGATAACAAGTCCTGACTGAAACATGCTGCCTTAATGGCAAAGCATTGATTGATTCTCATTTAGTATTCTTTCTGGACTGTGAAGTATCTGACATGGCCCAGATTTTTAATTTTGGTGTCTCTTCTTGATGGTTTATTTTTATGTGTATGACCCCTATAACATAGGACTTTTGTAAGGTAGGAGTGAAAGGCCATCCAACAGGTTTGTCAGCTATATATTGACATCATACGTTACTTGACATGAGTGTTGCTTTTGTGTTTGCACAAATGTAGTTTCCTTTTGTTGAAAGTGCAGTAAGAGAGTAGAACTGCCATAAGGACTGACAGATGATGTAAAGTAATTGGCAAAAAAATAAATTACTCCAATACTTAAGAATTGTTGTATTAACTCTTTTCACATAATAGGGAAATATAATGTTCTGAAAAGCAAATGTTGCATTCTGGTTATATAGTGATCTGTTGCTGGTCTACAGTGCTACATTATTGAAGTAATCTGTCTCTTTTTATCTGATTAATTATCCCTTTCCTCTGTCCTGACTGTAAAAATCTGGATTTTTGAAGTACCAAGGCTGAGGATTTACCCAGTGCCAAACAGAGACAGGGTTAGAAATTCTTAGACTTATTCCATGTTTATTGGTTTAGAATTGGGACTATGAAAACTGCACTTATTTCCTGAAGACCACTTAGTTCTAAGAATAACTTTTTTCTGAAATCTTCCCTGTGAAAGGATGTTCATGTGCTAATTACACATAATATCCCTGTTGCTTTTGCTTGGGTGTCATTTCTTTGTCCTGCTTTGGTTCCCTCTGAATTTTGAGCTGAGCTCTCAGGGGATAAGCGTACTGGAGATCACCATGGCAACACTCTGAAAAATGCACACTGCAGGCGCCAGGATTTGCTGCTGTATCCCTGTGAGAGCTCTGATGATCTGTGGACTTGCAGACTTACTCAGGAGTGAGAGGGAAGGAGTCAGTGTCTGAGAGCTGCTTGTACAGTGCCTATTAAAAATGTTTCCTATGTAAATTGGGGAACTCTGGATATTGTTTGCTGATGTACAGCACTAACATCCGGCATTTTCAGAGCCTGCTGCCGAGATTTCCCTTAGCAGACAGCAAAACCTTTTTTTATTCCACTTAATTCTAATATTAGGCTCTTAGGTCTTAGCTCTCCACATTTTCAATCAGGACTAATGTGGGAGCCATTGCAAAGGCAAAGTTGTCATCTTGCTAAAAGATGGTTGTTTTGATAAACATGTCATAAAGATTATAATGCAGAGTTTGAAAGAGGAGAGAGCTCATATCCCTGCTGTTTTCAAATCCTTTTTCAGGAAAAAAACAAACATTCCAGGAAGAATTATTTTATAGATGAGTGTTTCATGGCAGTGGTTAGGACAGAATGGCTTTTCTCCAGCAGTAGGAAATAACTGGATAAAAGTGTATTGCCTTCCAAGGCAAGAATTAGAGGCTATAGGTTGTATTCTGGCACTGTAAGTGTGACATCGGACTTATGTTTTGTATTAGTAAAGTAAGAAGTATGCCAAATCCCAGTACCTGGAGGTTTTCTTTGATGGGTTTACTTTTTTTTGAGTACTTTATCAGCCCAGCTGCCATAAGACCAGAACACCAGAAGGATGTGGCCTTGTAATGCTCAGACCAGTGACTAATTCAGGTGTGATCAGCAGCCTTGAATAAGATGCCTACACTTCAAGTTATTGCATGAGGAGCACTGAGCCCATGAGACCAAAAATGCATGAGCAAGCAGGATGCAGAGCAGGATACCCAAAATGGTTGGCAAGAAATGTTTCTTTCTAGGGGTTTTCTAGTCCCATTTGTGGATGCACAGAGGTCAGTACCCATGTTAAACTGAGGGGTGCTCATATACCCACTCTGAAAATGGGCTACACATATAATTCAGTGCCCTACAAGTCAGGTTTCCCTCAATCTGTTCCTATAGATGTAGAAGTGTTTCTTTTACAGCTCTGAGTCAAAGAGCTGCACTTCAGGCTAAGGCATCTGATAGCAAAGCATCAGAGGTGGGTGCAGATGCTTTTAACAGCCTGAATTGAAATTTCCCAATTCCTAAAACAAACGTTCCCACTCCAGAGCTACAGTGCAAGCAGCACAGCACTATCCACATGCTCCTGTGCTCCACTCCCACCAGCCAAGGGCATGTGTTTCTCTTTGAATGTAGGTGGCCTTGGCATCTAAGTGCAGAGATCCCCACTGCTGTGTTCAAGTGCTTGAAATCTGGATTATGTTTCTACTGGAGATAAGTATAATAATGTTTAGTCTGTGCTCCCCAGACAGGCTTGAGCTTGAGAAAAAGAGCAAAGCCACTGAGTGCTGAAAGGTGAAAGTAGATCATCTTCTGTGAAATCCAGATTTTTGGGGAATTAGGAGGAAAACAAAAGAGAAAAGAAATGGTGTACGTAGTCAGAAGCTGTGAGAATGGCACTCTGTTAATGACAAATGCACCTTAGGAGTGCTACTTTAATTTTTTGTTATTATAGGCCTAGGAATGGCTTTTTGTAATATGTAACTGTTAACGTTAAATTGGCCAATTTCTTTCTAAGGGAAATTAATTAAATAAACTCAGAAATATTAAGTAATATTTTAAATGATGCCGTATATTTTAATTCATTTATAGTGAGTAGAGCTTCAGCAGATCAAGAGCTGTTGAAACATTCCTGTAAATGCTGAGTCCAGAAGCCTTTAAGACTGACTAAAGAGAAAGCTGAAGGATTATTTTAATTTCCTGTTTGTCTGTTTAAATGCAATATTTAAAAAAAAACAGGACTGAAAAGCATATTTGTGCATTTGTGCAATCACATTCCCAAGATTTCATCAAGATAAGACTTTTTCAAACTTAATGTTGAAAAAAAGTATTTATTGGGGATGATGTGGTTCTAAGCAACCACTGAACACCAAATGCAGTTGACAGGGATGCTATAAGTAAAAAAATCTTGTACCTGAGCTCTATCTTTAACTGTAAATCTAAGAGGAAAATGTGGAGGTTATGTGGGTCACCACTCTGCCAGAATATTTAATGTAAACAGGATAAAACAACTGGGAGCTCTTGGAGTCTCAGTGTGAACAAAATTTTAAGAAATGCTGACTTCCTACTACAACTTCTTGCATCAGCATTAATTGAGCCCAGTGTACTTATCTTCCTCTGCCATTCTCACTAAAATTAGATCGCTTACATTTTTGTGCAAGCTAATGGCACGGTTATTTACTGCTTACCTCAACTAGGCAGAAAAAAAAAAGCTAGTAGAAAACCAGCAGGCTATTTTCATGTCTAAAACACAATTCTTAGAATAATGATGAGACTATGGATACTTTAAAGTTTCTCATAGATGAGAAAGTGAGATATTTAGCTCAGAGAAGCTTCTGATTCTTTCTTGTGCTGATATGTATAGCTCTCTCGTCCTGTGCAATACTTGATTCTGTCAGCTCCTGAGGGCAGAAAAAGAAGGTCAAAAAGGTCTTCAGAACCTTTCCCAGAAAAGCATGTTTTGGTGCTAACCAAGATTAATACCCAGTATTGCCTGTTGTGAGTCTGTTTGTTCCTAAAAATGTAAATATATTATCCTTGAGGTTCTTGCACTAACTCATTATTTGAAGTGTCTTGACTTTGATGTGGAAAAGCAATTTCTGCCATGCACAAAAAGGTTATTGGAAAAAATACATTTTACTGCTCATATTGTATAGGAATTCTTCAATTCAGCCCTATTTCACGATCTCAGCCCTGTTGTTTCTAACGATGCTTTTACCCAGAAAATCCAGGCCTTGAAGAGAATGATGCAGTAGGCAACACTATTAATCAGTATAGGAAATATGAAACAGCAGGGAATTCATTTCCAGCTGTGCTAACAAGTAAAAAAAATAAGAAAAAATGAAAGCTGGTGGTTTTTAAAATTTCTTTCTCCTTAGATTGGTCTTATACATCGGACTTTTATGGTGCCACATTTCGTACTTATCAATAATTGTTTCCTAATTCTGCTCCATTTCTGCAGTAGTATAAAATGTTAAGCCCCATGCAGGCAGTCAATTTTCAAGATCCCATGTGGACAACAGAAGCCAGTGTGCTGTTAGTAATCTGCTAAAAGGATAATTTTCTTCTTGTATCAATGTTTAATTGCATGGAATCTCAAATCTTAATGGTGCCAGCATTAACATTGAGGTGTGCCAATGGACGGGGAAGGGCAATTCCTTCAAACAGGAAGCTAGCTTCTCCTTAATTACTCCAGATCATTGCTGAGTGGGGGAAAAAACTTTACCAGAGTCATTTCAGGAACAGAACTGGATACTTTCTCGTGGTAGCTGTTCATTAATACTGGAGTGTTATTAAATGGCATGTAAATGGAGTGTGTGTTTGGGGAAGCCTTGTGCTGAGGGGTGTTTCAAAAGGGACAAGGGATGTGGCATTTGCTAGTCAGTCATGAGCAAGCTGGGTTTGCCTACATACTAACCTTGGTCTGTGTCTGTCTGTGTTCTGGATCCCACTTGGGTCCTTGGGTCTTATCACAAGATAAAGTAGTGGTTTCCTGAAGGTGCATAGCCCAGGGACACAGTGAAGGCCAGCACCCTTCAGCACAGAGCTGAAGCCGGGGCTGCAACAGCTTTCAACTTTTCTTTGCCATTTTCTTTCCACAGCACTGGGTACAAAAATGAAAAATCTTACATATTTGAACTCAGGTGTACAAGGAGGAAGGTCATTAGAGGGGAACAGAGAGTTAAGTGAGTTGGAGTTCTGGTGGAGGCAACTGAAAGACTGAAAGTATAGGGTCAGTGAGGGGTTTTTTGAATGGCCAGGGGTGGGAAAGACAGGTGGACCTGTGCTCTGGGTCAGGGAGGTTATTGGAAACAAGGAAACAGCATTCAAAATGCAGCTTACCTGGAGTTCTGTGTCCAGCTCTGGGGTCTCCAGTACAGAAAGATGTGGACCAGGTCCAGAGGAGGGCCACAGAAATGTTCAGAGGACTGGAACACCTCTGCTGGAAAGACAGGCTGATAAAGTCAGGACTGTTCAGCCTGAAGGAGAGAAGGCTTCAGGGCCACCTTATGGCAGCGTTCCAGTTTATAAAGGAGAATCATAAGAAAGATGGAGAAAGACATTTTATCACAGCCTGTAGTGGCAGGACAAGGGAAAACAGTTTTAAATTGAAAGAAGGTAGGTTTACATTGGATATATGAAAAAGACATCTTTCTCTGTGTAGTGAGACTGAAACAGGTTGCCCAGAGGAACTGTGGATCCTCCATCCCAGGAAGTGTTCTGGACCATGTTGAATGAGGCTTTGAGCAGTATGGTCTATTGGATAATATCTCTTCCCATGGCAGGACAGATTGACTAGGTGATTTTGAAGCTCCCTTCCAACTCAGACCTTTCAATGGTTTCATAAAGCTGGCATCTTGTCCAAAATTAAAAGCATTAGAAGAGATTTTTAGTACTGGTTTAGTATGAAAGTTTCAATGCTATTAGGCAGACTTAAAAAGGCTTTTGAAGAATGACTTACCAGAGCAGGCTAAACTAATACTCAGACCTTTACAGACATGCCAGGAACAAAAAGCTCAGTGTAGGGCCAACTGGTAGCTGGGATTTGAAAGGGTGCTCAGATAGGATGAGGGCCTTACAAACATTTCATTCATTCTTGCTGCATCCTGTTCTCTGTGGAAGAGGTCAGGGTTTTTTCACAGTGAAGTCCTTTGGGTGGCTGGATAGGGAAGCACTGGCACAGGCTTGCTTGAAAACCTCAGTGGGAAATGACCATGTGATAGATCTCGTGTTTATACAGAAAAAAAGGTTAGTTAAAATACACAAAAAGAAATGTGTGTAAGTATCCAAAATTGCACAGAATAGCCAAGACCTTTTTCTTCCCTCTGCTGTTTATTGGGTTATCAAGGCTTTGCCATGCAGGAATATAATTTTGCTAGTAATGGTCATGCACCAATTAAGAAGTGATTTATTTCTATGTTACCATGCTATTATTCACCATCCTCTTTCCTCTTACTCCATCTTCCATTAAAAAACTAGAAACCCTGACAAATAACTTAGGAATAGTGAAAAACAGCTGAAATCCTTCCATAAGAAGGGGTATTTGACAGTTCTCCAGTATGAAAAAGAAGTAGTGAAAGTAGCAGAGTCCTGATTCTTTATTTACCTATTTGTTGTTCAAATAAATAGGATATATCCAGCTAGGATGTAGACAGTTAGGGATAGAAAGGAGCAGGTTAGAAAGCTATTTATTTCCAGGCATGTTTCTGAATGCAGCAGTCTTGCACAAGACCTCAGAAATGTCACCTGCTGTGGTATGAAGGGAGCACCATATATTTGGTTGTTTCATAGCTGGATGTAGTACAGTCCAAAACTCTTCTTGAAATCTTCCAGTCATTAAATTTGCTAAACGACCTAAAGCTTTTTTTTAAGAAATGGTACTCCAGCTTCAGTTAGCTGGCCAGCATCCAACACTAATAATTGCCTTCTGCCTATCTAAATTACTCTGTTTATTTAATTGGACAAGGTCGTGTGTCAAAAGACGTGGTGGATAGGGTTGGTGATGCTGGGACAATAGGTATTATGTCACCCAACTCATTCAGCACAGATCATAGTGATTTTGTGCAAATAACTGTGAAGCTTGCAAAGGACTTCATAAATCAAATAGCAGTTCCAGTATGTTGAAATAAAGCATTATTAATAAAAGTGCTGATCCCTGTCAGGCTCCCTAGATCACTGTGGGAATATTGTATGAGTGTTGTTACAGGACTCCACAATGTATAAGAGTCCTGACTCATACTGGAAATTAAGTTTCTCCACATGCATCTGCAACAGGTTACTGGCCATCCCATATGGATACAGTGATGGAGTGGGTAAAGGACCATTTATTCGTCTAGACAAAGCTGGTTGGCTCTTTCAAGAAGAGGTTTTTACCTCTCATGCTTCTTCTTAGAGACCTTAATAAAATTGTTACATTTGTGTTGTGAGTAAGATACCCATGCATTTCCTCAAGCCCTGTGAACTGTGCTTGCTGTGCAAAAGAGACCAGGGCTGCACATGTTGGATTGAGACTTCGGTCTTTCTGGTGCCTGATACAGTGAAATCAGCTGCCTAGCTGTGATAGACTGCTTTGTCAGTGGTCCTAGACAGGAAGGAAATGGGAAAGACATTGCAAGTTGAGGAACTTTGTCTAAAAAGCAAACACCAGTCTTGCTGAGCAGCTGGTTTCTGAGGGGGTAGATGTTTGTTTAACCACATAATGGAGTCTGATCTGTTTTTTCCAGGTGTATTCAGATGGAGCACTGGTCTCTGAAATCAGTGGTGTAGCTGTCTTGATGGTTAATTTTTTTTCTTTTGTGTATGGAGTTAGAGATCCGTCCCCCTCCCCAAGCTCTTCCTTTGGCAGTGAGCATGCTGTACGTGCTAGTGAGGATGAGCACAGTGACCTTCCTCTGCTCTTTGAATTACAGTCTCCTCAGTTGGAATACTTACAGCCCTTTAATATTAAACCAATGCCTCTCTTGCTCAAGGCACTGTACAGTGCAAGTGGGGACAGTTTAAATTCTTTACTTTCTAGTGAGAGGGACTTCATAAATGTCTGGAGTATTTGAATCCCACCGCTGTTACTATTTTTAGCATCAGGGGTCAATTATTTCAAAGAAGTAACAGATGCACCCAACACAGGCAATTCTTATCCCCATTCAACTTTGTAGACAGTTTCCCTAAAGCTCTGTCTTCTGGCTGCTTGTACTGGGCTGTGGGATGTCTCAGAGGTTGAGACAGTTTCTCTAGAGAGCTAAAAAGTAAATTGCTTACACTTACCATGTTTTCATTTCATTCTTTTCTGCAAATCTTTCTGCACTTTTAATGCTTTTACTTTTCAAAGGCTTGTCTGAATTCCCAAGCTGATTTAATGTTACTGAATGATTATATCAATTTAGATGAATACTCATTTGACATTAGCTGAACTGTGTCTAAATAAATATTTAAATTCAGTCTAAACAAATCTAAATGTTAAGTATTGGCTTTAAAGTATTTAAGTGTCTTATTTCAAAATCTTATTTAAAATCCAGATGAGTCAAATAAGTATAGGTAAAGTTGAAACTTCAGCAGGCATGCTTATCTAATTATACTTTGACAGGCTGCTACACATCACAACATAGGAAAAGCAGTGCAAATCTATGAATGTTGAGACAAAAAAATGTTAGGGATTTTTACCTAGAGGTGGTAGATCAGTGCTTTCATAAAATCAGTGCGTGAAGTTGTATAAGAATTTCTTGGGTTTTTGTTGACAGAGGGTGCTTTCAAAGACCAAGTTAGCAGGAAGGGTAGGATGGCTGGCCATATGCTGAGCAGTGTGGACTAGTTTTCCCTACTGCACAGCCATAGATCTTTCTAAAAGCATGGAAGCAGTGCTCTTGCATGCCCTTTGTAATAAACTTGTATGGTTAGACCTGAAGCCAAGAGTCTGCTGTTGTAAACCCTTGGTGATGGAGACCAGAACAGAGGCAGAGTCCTGGCTTCATCTTCATCCCTGTAAGGTGGGAGAGCTGGAGGTGGTGGTGGCCTTCAGATCTTCTCCTAGTTGCTGTATGCAGGGATCAGCCAAAGGAGAGTGGTTGTTCTTTATAGACACTCCAGTTTGAAAGCTAAGTGGAAAGACACATTCTGTCTAAAATGCTTGTGATTTTTCTGCCTGAAGATATTTACCCAAAACTTTAAGGAAAGTGTAATACTGCAGCTGATTTTAGCAATGTACTGGAGTTCTCTGGGTACTTGTTTTGGTTTTTTTGGATCTTGCCATGAGATGAGTTTTCATTTTATGTAACATTTTTCACCCATGTGTCTCACATCCTTTGTGAAGGGATAAAATCACTGTACTCCAGTACTCTGCCCGGAGACTGTAGCTGAGCTTCATGGTACAGTAGCCTCCTTGCTCTAGCTCTTGGTGAGTTGCCGTTACTTGACTTCTCAGAGCAAGCAAACACATATTTCAGAGATACTCAAAGAATTAACTTCATAATCTCAGATATCCTTACATTCCAGTGCTTTAGTAACTAATTTCTTGATCTCTCTGCCAGTTACAGTTCATGCCTACCCATCAAACAAATGTGAAAATAGTAGAGGTTGAGTTTCCTACTGGCTTTTTCTATGTCATCATTCAAGTACTGCAGAAAGCTAGTGAGAAATCTGTGTTCAGATGCTTATGTGCAACTTCTGTTGTTTCCTGTGGGATATGTTGCATAGTTATTTGATGGTAGATTGTATTAAAAAATCATCTGTAAAGCACATAGTAGCATATACAAGTCATTTATGCTTTGGAGTGAAGCTTCCTCTGGTGTGACTCCATAGGCTCTGCAAAACGTGCAGCAAAAACTGTTGAAAAGGGATTTCTGTCCTGTTTCCAGCTTTTTTGTTTTTTGGAAGGGGGCAAAGGGACGTTTCTAGCCTCTCAGAACATCACAGAAACTAGCCTTCAGGGAACCTCAGTGGTTACCCTACAGCCATGAGCTCCATGGTGGGCATGTTTAAAGCTTGGAAATACAATGCTTCCAATGGCAGTCATAAACGCACAGAGTATTGGCTTCTGAGTGCCTTCAGAAATTCACTCTGGAAAGCCTGGGCTGAGGGGAATTTAATCTTGTGCTAGCACTCTGTGGTGGCTGGAGATCCCTGGTACAGCCTATCCAGGGCATGCAGCACAAATGGGCAAATACCTCTCTGCTGTGGTGTGACTGATAACACTTTACATTGTACATTTCTATTAATTGGATGCTATTACTACCTGATGCATAGGTCATTGCTCCTAATTAATTAAGGGCCAGGAACATACTTAGCACTTTACAAGACACAGATGAAGACAGATGTCCACTTGGGAAATTAAAATATACCAGTTTGAGCATTTTATGTAAGACCAGATCAACTATAAAAATCTGATATCTAGACAGATCCTAATAAACCTGATGAAAACCAGGTAAGTTAGATCAGCTTAAAGCTAATAAAATATGATAGAAATGTTCTAAGCTGTCTGCAAAAATGCTTTCAGGCAGAAGGATTAGCATGAAGTATATTTTTACAAGGATTAGGGAGAATATTTTACAGGATAAACTATCTCATAAAATTGTTCCTTTTTACTTGAGTCTATAGATGGAGTTCTCTTGTGAAATATGCAACCTGAACAAAAATTTGCAGTTTTCAGCTATTGCAATAATAGTTCGTTCTTTCCATACATAAATTTGGAAGTGTTCCTGGAACAACTGAGATATGCATTCTGGTTCCTTGGAAATAAGACTATCCAAATAATTGTTTTAGAACATGCATATTCAATACTGGAATTCTGACTGCCCTTCAGTTGTTTGGGCAGGAATGCAGGTTCTGTTTTCAATGACATCATGCTCTCAGGCATATTTCCTATTTTCCTTACACATCAGCACTATAAACTTTATATCTTAATACACCCCTATAAATTTTCATCTTACTTGCTTTTAAACAGTTGAAGGTGTTTATATATGGTGATTATATGGTGATTGTGTTTGAAGACTTTCCTAGATATATATTCTCCAAAAGAAAGTGTAGGCTGTGTTTGAATTTAGAGTTTATCTACTGTACAAAATTTCTAAATACACGAAGCACCTACTGCAATTTCAAGTTTGAAATATATATATATATACCAAAGTACCTAATGTACAAAGCAAACATTGTAAAATATACTTGGCTTAGACCTTTTAACCACATCACTGGGTGTTGTAAAAGAAACATTTAGCCTAAGAGCTCAGAAGACGCATGATGAAAGCTGCCCAACAGAAGTCTTTGGAGGCTGCCTGAATAATTAGTCCTGTGGGATGAAACTGGTCATGCAAGGAGGAGGATTTACACTGCTCTCTATTCCCCTCATATAGTGTAGCTGGCCCTTATTGGCTCTGCTAGCTCATGTATCCAAATGCACTTAGCAGTGAGAAGAAAAATGTTCCCACCAGCTGCTGAGCAGCCTTGCAGTGACCTCTCCATCCTAGTACAAACACATAGAAGAAACTCATCTTGTTACAATGAGAATTCCACTGTACTCTGCAGCAGCAGAGCAGCAGCTGTTTTGGTGGACACCTCTTTTCCACTTGTCAGCATTGGCTGTTTTGCAAGGCATGCTTTTGCACTTATTCAAACATCAAAACACAATGGGGTTTGGAAGTGGGGGTCACCATAAGCAGGACTTTGTGTGAAGTAAATGCCATGCTCAACTTGTCCTGCAGCTCCTATGCTAAGAAAGCAGCAGGAGTTTGCATGGCTTCTTCACTCATGCATCTTTTGTGGGTTTTTTTTGCAGGGAAGCCTTGGCAGCACCTATTTTAAACAATAGGTTAAAGATGAACTGTGCTGCCAGAACTTTGGAAATTGCTGCTTTTTTGTTCAAGCATGGTTAGCCCAGCTCCTCAGTCAAGGGCAAAGAGTTTAGAATTACCAGTTCTTAGGAAGAGTCAGCTCTGAGTGTTAGGAAACTGAAACCAGATGCTCTATGTACAGCACAAAGAAGAGGGTTTTTTTAAATATATATTTCTGAATCTTGAAGTTGCTGTAGGTTAAAATACTATTTGAGAATAGTTTGATCATACAATCAGCAAGCATATAAATAAATCCTCCAAGCGGTGGGTTGTTAATGGTAGGAGTGGAAGGGCCAGTCTGCTTGTCTGTTACTATTTACTTCCATGCATCTCAAATTGCATCCTCTGATCTTTAGAAGCATGACTTGTGGTTTTCAAAAGCCTTTGAGGAAACAAGAAAATTGTAAATCTGGGACCAGTAATTATACAGACAAATTGTCAGACTTAGATCTATGATATTTTCAGGGCAGAAAGGATCATACATGTATGTACACTTATTGGGCAGCAGCATTTCCAAGTAAAAATTGCACTGTAGGAGTGGGGAGGCCTGTTCAGTGCTTAATGAGGACTCATAAGAAAATTGGAATGGCTTTTTACCATGACCTCTAGTGACAGGATAAGGGGCAATGGCTTTAAACTGAAAGAGGATAGATTTAGATTAGACATAATAATTAAATTATTCATGATGGGGCTGGTGAGAAATAGCAATAGGTTACACGGAGGAGTTGTGGATGTCCCATCTGTGGAAGTGTTCAAGGCCAGGTTGGAAGGGGTTTTGAGCAGCCTGGTCTGTTGCAAGGTGTCCCTACACTGAGCAGGGAAGCTGGACTAGTTGATCTTTGAAAGTCTCTTCCATCTAAAACAATTCTATGATTCTCAGTAAGTTTTTGCATCACCTACATCCTCCTAGAGCCCTCAGCAGGCCATGACACTTCCTGGCCCAGCTGGAAGTTCAATTGGAGTGAGTTCTGAGCCACCTGTGACAATGGACTGATTTTATTTGTGTTTGTCGCATGTGTGTTAGAGCTGTTCTGTAGAGATTGTAGTTCAGCATGGCTGATGACCTGTAATTTTAAAGGAAGGACTCTGTTTAGGAGGGGTTAGGCAGAGACTGGTGTGAAATAGGCAGCAATACATTTTAATCATGCACTGTGTCATGCTTCTTTTTTGAAATAAGTGTTCCTGTGTTGGACAATTCTGAAACAAGAAAAACATATTTTATGACTGTTCTATGCATCCATAGAAAGGGGATTTTATAATTCTTTTGCTGACAGGCCCTTAAGTAGATAGGCACAGGGAGGTGCTGCTGTCAGGTTCATGCAAATTAGTGGTTAACTAGCTATATAAGTTTGGAGTGAAATACAATGGATAGAAGCACAGAAGTGCACACAGTGTCTGCCCGGGTAGATTGGATCAGCACAAGTAAGCACTGTGCTGTTAGAGCCAGGGACACTCCATTCATTTAGACGAGTCTCATGTGTTTATTAAGACAAAAACAAAACAACAATAACAACAAAACCCCAGGGAAAGCTAAACACAAATGAAAATGCTGCAGTTACCTTTTTTTCACTTGTGGTAGCCAAAAGCCACAATAGATAAATGAATAACTGCAATCAAATGGGACTTGGAACATTCAGCCTGCTTTATATTTGTCCTTAACCCTTTATACTGTGTATGGTGTTTATTTTAGCATGCTCAATTTCCTGCAGACACCTTTCTTGTGGATTCCCTTCTACTTATCTCCCCCTAAAAGCCTTGCCAAATATTTACCATGTGCCTCTGCTTCTCCAAGCTGTTTCTGCCCTGTTGTCATATGTGTCCCCATCTTCTCCCAGCTCCATTCTCAGCTGCAGCAGTTGCTTGTCTGTGAGCAGAAGCAGCCTCCCCAGTTTGTTGTTCCTGCTGGGTGACTCCATTTGCATCAGGTACCACTGCCTCTTCATGGCTCTCTGAGGCAGGACTCCAGTTCATCCAGCACCATCTCTTCTGCTCATTCGGTTCCTCCCTCTCCCCAAGGTGGAGTGAACATTGAGTATGGAGAATATCAGCAGGTGCCCCCAAGTTAAGCATGTCTCACAAGTTTTTCTTGCTTGTGAGAAAGCAGTAGAAAACAAAAGAGAAGGGAAAAGCAGTCAAGAAACAAAAGAGTTGTTTCCAGGTGAGATTTGAAAAGAGATAGGAAGTCAATGAGGCAGTACGTATGTCTGAGATCCCCATTGAGATCTGAAAATCACCTGAGGTTCCTGTTCCTTTATTTTTTTAATTTTTTTTTCCCCTATCTCCTACTTTGTCATCTGAGACTTTACACAAGAGTATTCAGGTTGTTGTAGCAGCAACAGAGAGGAAAAGAGAGGAAAACTTGGAGGCTGTGCCTAAGAAAAAAAATAAGAAGGTGGGTGGAGGAAGAGCTGTAAGAAGATGAGAAAAGATGTGTAAAGCAAGAAAAATAGAAGGGCTTTTCAAAAGCTGTCATGAACATTAATTTGAAGGATGGAGAGAAAAAAGCTTACTTTTATCTTAAAGTGATCAAAATAAGCAACACCAGCGTGAGGATACAAATGATCAAAATGAAAATTTAAATTTCAAGAAGGACAAAACAGATAAACACCTGTGATTTATCTCCACTAGCAGAAGCCAGGAAAATTCTCTCTTCCTCATCTTTGTGTTTCTTAGCTCCTGACAATCAATAAATTCTTCCGTTTCAAGAGTTTTCCTCATCTACCCCTCTCTCTTTGTGGCTTGCATTATCAGCTGCCTGAGTACAATGTATATTGTAGTACTCTATTGAGCGTAGTCAATAGCTTCCCATTTTCATAGAGCTTTTGTCCCATGTCTCAGTAGTCCTGAATAAATCACTGGCACAGACAGATAAATACATGAAAATTAGGAATACAGGAATCTGTTAAACCCAAATACAAAAACAAAATAAAGAGAAACAGAGGAATAAGAAGACAGCATGGTGATGAGACAGGGAATCACACAGCAGACATATTACCAAGAGAGAGGTAGAATTGGAAGGAAAGGATTTTTTTGCATGGGGCTTAATTAATTACTCACCATATTTGCATTTCATTAATTTATGGGTTAAAATTTATTTACCCCACTGATTTATAGGATCAATTTCATATGGCATTATCATTGCAGTTTATACATGATTCTTCTATTAAGCCCTATAACATTGTAATATAACAGGAAGACAAAAATGTTGGCTCTGCCTCGTGCCAAAATTCTGCATTGCTTTAAATGTCAGTGTGCCGTTCTCTACAGTTGTATCTTAGCGAGGAAATCCTTGGCTCTTTGCAGCTCTCCTTTGGCTGTGCTCAAGTCAGCAAGGGGCACATGCAGGTTAGGTTCCAGCTGCTGACACAGGGCTGGTGCTGCTGCAGAAGGCTGTGGCTGCACTGGACTTTGGTTCGGTGTTTCTGCTTTGAGGAGGACAGTGAAAACAATTGCCTGCCTGTGAACTCCCAATTTGAATTCACACAGGCTGGAAGTGTCCTTTTGACTTGGATATTTCTTTGTGCGTGTGATAAATGGTTAATTACAAAGTTAATTACAAGGAAGAACTGGTTCTGGCAAGGAAAGAGCCAGAATACTTTGTGTTTGTTTCCACATGGTCATGCTCAGATGCCCCCTGACGCTGGAAGAAAATCCGCCTCCTTTCTGGCTTCTTCCAGGGGAAGTCCGAAGCCAGTCCTTGAAGATGACCTTATAGCTCTGAAAACAAGCAATTCCTTGTTGTACCGTGGAGCTGGTGACACAGAGTCTCCTTTTACTATCAGTATAAATGCATTTTTTTCTTTGTGCTGTAATACCCTTATTAATGCAAGGAAAGCCAGCAAATCAGCACTATCCTAACTCTTTGGGCTTTCCTTCCCATGCTCCAGACTCTCAGATTCCTAGTAAGTCAGCTGCTTGCTATTAAACATGTCACTCAGCTGCTTTTCTTGCAGACCAGCTACATCTTTGTAACACTTGAGAAAGTGAGTCCTCATTAAAATAAGTGCTTCGTTGCTACTGAGAGAGTGGAGAAAAGATGGAGGGATGAACGTAGAAGCCCAAACTGAGTGGAAGGTGTGCTCCAGGAAGGCATGAATGCAGGTCTGCTTCTGCAGTGTTTGTCTTCTCTGTTTGTGCTCCTGCCTGCATTAGCGGGGCTGGAATGTGAATGTGCAACCCTCTGATTTGGGATGATAACATGAACACTTGTCTTCATAATAAAAAATAGGATTTGAAGAGACCTTTCTAACATTTTGAAGAGACCAAGCTAACCTTGTCTCAGAGTGGTTTATAATCTCTAATTGCTGGTAGTGAATGCTGTTGAATGAGGTCTCTCCACAGCAGCTGTTTTTATGCACTTTTTATTTAAAGCTGCTTGGCACTGTAAAATCTTGAAAATATTTTCACTTAAAAGATATTTTGTTTTGATTCCTAAGACCAGCCAAGAAATCTGTCCTTGAACTATGGCAGAATCTATGGTGTAAAAGATTTTCAAAATCAAAACATTGCCAGGTCTGACTGAAATGAACCAGGGAATTCATTAGAGTCTCTGCTTCGAAGAGTGCATATAAATCTGCAAAGTGCTACTCATCTTTTTTGTTTACCTGCTGATATTGCAGAACAGGACATTATTGGAAGTTCTGGAATGCAATAGCAAAATCTTTTAAGTATGCATTTTCTGAGTCTCATTACCTGTTGTTAATGCTCTTTCGAGTGACTCCTAGTTGAAAAATTAAGACTCACATGGTTCCCTCTCGCTCTGAATTTGGATCTGGATCAGAATATTAAATACTTTAAAATTCAGGTGTGCATGGATGAAAGGTTTTGATTCAGACTACTAATAGTGTTATTAATTTAGCTTGAAGCTAATAACATAATTATCAATATGAACTCTGGATTTTCTAGCTATTTGCCTCTCTTAAACTTTTGACACAATCCTGCCAATTTTGCAGCAAGTTCACAAGAGACCTTGCCATAGGTATGGGATGCTGATTGATATATAACCTACTGTAAAAAGCAGTTGTGTTCCTCAGCTGTTAATTCAATTACAATGCCTGAAGAAACCTTTTCTAAGGTGGGACAAGAAAAATCTCTGTTTGGCTTGGTGGTAGCAGCAATATTGTTTTACTGTACTTGCCAGGGATACTAAAGCTGTATGAAATACCCTGTCTAATCGCCTCCCTACACCTATGAAGCCTGTGAGGTGTGAGAAAGATTTGGTGATCTTTGGTAAATGATTGGTGGTACAGATTCCCAAAACTCATCTTTTTAGCTTGTTTGAAGGTTGATAGGGCTATAAGCAAAAGTCAAAAAAAGTCCTTAAAATTTTGTTTGGATCATCTTGCTCATACAACCTTTCCTCATCCTTTCAAAGGTATCCCTTTGCCCTTGAGCTTCCAGCTAAACAGGCTGTGGGATGCCACAGTGTCCACTTGGGTTAATGGGTTGTCTCAGGCAGTGAGTTATCTGAGCTCTTTTTGCTGCTGCTATCTCAGATCTTCTGAAAGATGAGAGTCTCCAGCGTGATGGAAACATCTCCTTGCTCATGCCCCTTTCCCAGGGGAAGCATGCAGTGCATACTCTCCTCTCCCAGACACTGCTGGCCTCTGCTGATGATGTTGGCACAAGATAGAGATACACAGATTTACTCCTCTTTGGACTAAAGTTCAGCTCATTCTTAACAGATGAAACCATGGCATAGGCATATTGGGTTTGCATAGCAAGGGTTTGGTAATGGGGACTACAAGGGTGTTTTCTGTGAGAAGCTGCTGGAAGCTTCCCCCATGTCCAACAGAGCCAATGCCATCCAGCTCCAAGACAGACCTGGACTGGTCAGGGCAAGCCTCTCAGGAACAATGGTAGCAACCTGGGAGAACAGATTTAAGCGGGAAAAACTACTGTCCAACAGAAGCCAGGAGAGAGCAAAAAAAAAAGTGAGACAAACAACTCTTTATAGACACTGAGGTCAGTGAAGAAAGATGGGGAGCGAGGAGGTGCTCCAGGCACCAGGCAGAGATTCCCCTGCAGCCCGTGGTGCAGCCATGGTCATGCAGCTGTGCCCCTGCAGCCCAGGGAGGGCCATGGGAGAGCAGAGACCCACCTGCAGCCCCACACCAAAGGAGAATGTGACCCTGTGAGAAGCTCACCCTGGAGCAGGCTCCTGGCAGGACCTGTCTGTGGAGAGAGGAGCCACACTGGAGCAGGTTTGCTGGTAGGATGTGTGACCCTGCAGGGGACCTGCACTGCAGCAGTCTCTTCCTGAAGGACTGCACCTTGTGGAAGGGATCCACTCTGGAAAAGTTCATGAAGAACAACAGCCCGTGGGAAGGAATCACTTTGGAGAAGACCATGAGGGACTGTGTCACATGAGACAGAACAATGCTGGAGCAGGGGAACAGTGTGACTAGGAGGGAGTGGAAATGATGTGTGATGAACTGACTGCAGCTCCCATTCCCCACCTCTCTGCATGCTTGCAGTGAGAAAGTGGAGAACTTGGGAATAAAGTTGAGCTCAGGAAAAAGGGAGGGTGTGGGAAGAGGTTTTTTAAAGTTTGGTTTCAGTTCTGATTATCCTACTCTGATTTTAATTGGCAACAAATTAAAATAATTTCCCTAAGTTGCAGCTGTTTTACCTGTGACAGTAATTGATGAGGGAGTGATATCTCCCTGTCCTTATCTCAACCCCTGATCCTTTCATCATATTTTTCTCATCCTGTATAGCCAAGAAATGGAGTGACAAAGTAATTTGGCGGGCACCACAGCTTATTCTTGATATAAGAAACACTGGTTTTCAGTAACCTAAATTTGTGTTTCCATGTGTCTTCCATTTCTTTTCCCAGGGTCTGCAGGAAAACACCAACAGAATGCACAGGGACTGAGGGTGTAATATTCATTATTTCCTTGGCAAATCCCTAATTTTCAACTAGTCCTTGTAACAGAAGATCCATGTCAATATGACTATTACATGTATTTGTTTAAAAAAGATATCTTATTGACAATTACTAAAAAAAAAAAAAGAGAGAAAAAAAAAACATTTAAAAATTTGTCTTGTGAAAATAAGCAAAACTTTTGTCTTCCACACCAGGAATAGAAATAGTATTAAAGTGTTTGTCCATATGTTACCAGTTTACAGGCAGTTTGACCAGATGGGATTTTTTGTTCCATATGAAGATGGCTTGTACATCTTAGCAAATTGTGTTTTGAGAAGTGAAAGGGAAGGAAAATTATTCCTTTTGAGCAGTACAGGCTATCACAACATCTAATGAAGTGAATATTGGTTTCTTATTCTCCACAGCATGACCTCCCACAGTTTTCTGACCCACAGGTCCCATTTGCTAACAGCAAACTGTCACAGCTGCAGGCATGGACACCATCACAGTGATCACTATTCTCACTAGTTCTACCAATTTTGGATGTGTGGCATTGAATACCAACAAAGTTGTTCCTCTCTATCCAAAACCTTTCTAGTATGTTGCCGTGCCATGTTGCCATGAAGTGGGTCTGAATCCTGCAGTGTTGTTTCAGGTGATTCATTCTCTGAACCAGTGAGCTCCATCACTCACTTTTAGGAAATAGTAGTAGAAGTTATAACTGGGGAAGAGTTCACTTTTACCTACAGTTCTTACAGAAGTAGAAGCTTTGAAATCCAGGGTGAAAATCTACTCATCCTCTGCTTCTCACACATTCTTCAGTTTCTGTTTTGACTTCCTTTGTGCCCAAAACTGAAAGCTGAATTCTTTCAACCTGTGTCACGATTAATAAAATCTAAAAAGTTACTCAAAATTAGAGAGAAGATAATTTTCATTCATCTTTCCCCAAATAACTATGCTGTTGGAGTGCATTCTTTAGATTTTACCTTTTTTATGTCACAATTTTTGAGTCTTTTTTACCAATTTTTTTTCCAATGTAAATGTCTTTTACATTTTTTGGAATCCATCTGATTAAGGAAAAGTTTGCTGGGAGAACCACAGTTTTCTGCATCTCTTGCTGTTAAAGCGTTTCAGTACCTGCCTTGCTTGGCAGAAGTGCTTGTCTCTAGACCAGAATTTCAAGTAAAAAAATGTTGTCTGGATAAGAGGATGTAACAGGGTTTAATTAAGTATATACATGATTAATGAAGAAATACTCTGCAAAAAACATCACAGAAGCTAAAATGGCGAGATTATTCCCTCACTGAAGATTTTCTTGGTTATTCGGAATAACACTTGTTTTAGTTCTCAGTTATTCCAGTTTCAGGCAAAATTTGGTGTTCTTTCACTTCAGCTGAAGCAAATGTAAGGAATTAATTAACATAAAGATATATCAAAGGCTAAAGTGATAGAGTTGAAAAGTTGAAAGTTCCTGTGTTCAGGCACAGCAGATGATTTTACACAGAAGGAAGAGAACATCTGTCAAGTCCATGTCAGCATGGTGCTAGTGCTAATTCTTAGGGTTCTTTATAATAATGTGAAGTCAATTTGATGCTCTCTTTTTGCTTGAGATTACAAATGCTCCTTTTGTTCTGCATGCCTTTTGAAGGATTTGGTGTTATTTAAGGTTATTGGTCTTGCATGAATAGAAAGATGCAAAGTTATGAGTACTAACTTTAAAATTGATCTCTGTGGGGCAGAGCTCTGGTAGTTGTGTGATGCCAACAGGATGTCACTGTATGGCAGTTCCCCTGTATGAAGTGTTCTCCTGGGTGCTCTGTGTTTCCTGCACATAACTTCTAGAGCTTCATATTTCTTATAGTAAGCAGTAAGGGGAACGAGAAGCTGGATGGAGACAAGATTTGACAGAAAGAAAAAAAAATTATGTGGGCAAATGCTCTGTTGGTCTTCTTTTATCCTGAGTCTGCTAAGGGCTTAAAACTAAGTGCAGACTGAGGGTGGAGGGTGTATGGCAGCTCTCAGGACCAGGGCATGGCTTACAGTAAGCCACCCAGGCCTGTGTGTAAATACAGTATGTGATTAAGCTATTGGAAATACATTTCCTATGCGGAATATGATGGAATCCATGCTCCAGCCTATGCTTTTTACACCTTTTCTCTTGTGTTTCTGCAACTTGTTCATTTAAAGCAGAAGTTTTTCACAGCAGGAGACTGCTTCTTGATACATTCCCAGAGCATCTAATTCAGTACAGCATCTGTGTTAATAGCAGCAATGTCATTCTTATCGTACCAGCTGGTCATAGAAGGATTCTTCCAGCTGCTTCTTCCTAGTTAAGTTAAAATCAGGTAAAAGTGGCCTGGGGTTATAGTTCATCTAATTTCATTCTATTTGCTTTTTAAATTTTCTTAAGACTGCTATTTGATAAGTGAATGAGAGTTTAATTCTGAACCTCTTCATAGCGTATTTAATTTTTGTTTACTATTTGTTTTGGAGAGAGGATGGAAAGTGAAGCTAATATGTACAGAGAAAGATGAACTGTTACCTTGCATAGAGATCTGAGCTAATCTGATGGGGGTTGGCATGAAACAGGAGTAGCAGAGAGTAAATAACAAAAACAAACAAATAAACAAACAAAGATAAGATATTATTAATGGAGAGTGCATGTAGTTCTGAATAATTAAAGTCAAAAATTTTATAAGTAAACAAGGTAGAAAATAGTAGGGAGGAAACATTACCCATTTTTATACAGAGAATTAATTACTCCTCTAAGAGACTTGTTTAGACATGCAAAATGTACTTTTTCTTAAATTCTGGCTCTGGCATGGACCAACAAGAATCTTCGTTCTTTGGGGACAAAGTCTTGCAAATGCAGCCTTTGTGTCCTGGGTGCCACCAATGGGCAAAATGGAGTTTTTCAGTCCACTGAAATGCAGGAACGTGGAGGTGAACTGAGTACAGAAAATAAGGTACAATTAATTATTTTCTATTCATTTAAGGCATATTTTATAATTAGAGCTATTTATGGAGGTTTCTCTGACTGAGAGCAGAGATTACAATAATCTAAAAATAATTACCTTGTGAGAAAAGCAGGAACAAATGAGTCTCAATTCTGCGTTTGATCCTTGTGCAATAGATGATAAATTATATGAAACAACACTGCGGTAGTGTGTCAAGCTGGTTTTTTATTTCATTGCAGATAGCTGTAAGGGATAATACTTGAAAATAGATGACAAGTATTATCACATACAATTTAGCAATGGAGAAGTAAGGTGGGATCAAAGCTGGAAAATTGAAGTCCTTGGGAAGAGTGAAAAAGAAGAATTCAGAAGAATTCTGGGTTCCTTAGAGCAGGTCAGTTGTTGTTGTAAAGAGATCCAACACTTCATTACATTGCAAAGTGTGTCTGGAGAACAGGTTATAATTCTTAGCCTTGGTGACTGTCATAGGAACTCAATCTTTGAGATTGCTTTGAGAAAACATTAACAAAATGTTCAGGCCTTAGGAAGCCTACCTCATTTAACTCTTCATTAGAAAGTCCAGCTTGTGCTGCCACTGATGTACTCGCTTGTCTTTGGCATCATTTTATAGCTAGCTACTCAGTTTGGTACAATAGGACCTTCAGCAAAACAAGATTGAAGTTAGCATTGTATTTATCCTGAGTTACATTTAGTTTTTGGGGATTTAGAAGTTCAGTTCACTCTGATTTTAGGACAGTTGTTCTCAACATTGCCCATGCGTTTTCTCCATAGAGGAGCAAAACACAGTCAGGTACTGGAGGACAGGCATTGTCTTTATGCATTGCTGGCACTGCTGAGATGGTTTGGGAAACTCACAGATGACTTATGCTCACAGCAAAAGTCCTTCCCTGTTCAAACTTTTATGTCCGGGTTGTTAACATTTAGTCCTAGTTATCCAGTATAAATAATAGTTCAACCATTCTCTCTCACATCCCACCAGAGTCTACTGCTCTTGCCAAAACAGAAGTAGTAGGTGACAAAGGAGCATTGTTCCTTTATTGTTATTTTTTAAAGTTTTTTTTTTTCAGTTTCTGGTTCTGGCATTTCATACTCTTTTACTCCTTCTATGAGACTGTTGCCTGTTAGACTGCTTTGTTAAATGTTTCTCTTGTCTTTCCTGTGTTTTTAATTGTTCCCTTTCTATTTAGACTCTAGGTATTTTCAGATTTAACTTGAGATTCCCTGTAAATTTACAGGTTCTTTCCTCATCAAATTAAAGAATCCCATGGCTGACGTTGAAAATGAAAATATGGTGGATTATATTTGATCTTACTCCAAACAGTATTCATCTTTTCCCCCTAACATCAATGTGCCCAGCCATGCCACCTTTTGTTTTCTGCTCTCAGAACTAAATGCTTTGAGAAAACAAAATGTTCAAGCCTTAGGATGCCTGCCTCATTTAACTCATCGGATTAAAATTAGACCTCTGCTTACAAGTTTCAAGAGGTCTTTCTCTAATTCTAAACAGCCTGATTATCTGCTTGGGAACTAACAATTCTGAAAGGGATTTTAAAAAACCAAACAAGGTAGCAATCATAATCCCAAAAAATTTTTAAGTTCTTAAGACATTTGAACTATTACGTTGCAGTGCTCTAGTGAATGAAGTGTGGGTCCAGCAGTCACAGGCAATGTTGTATGTTAAGAGGTCTACCATCTTCTGACTCCACATTGATGAAGGATTAGTGTGACATCTCAAAAAGCATCAGCAGCCAAATCCAGATTTGCTTATACGCAGTGGAAGGATTTTTCCTTTCTGAGGGAAGCTCACAATGCCAAATGTTTCAAACACTTTTATGCAAATTTGCCCCCACCTCTTAAGGAGGAGCTTCCTGAAACTGGGATTCTCCAAATTATTTTTTAAATTTCAGCAGTAAATAGTTGGCACAGTATGATACTGTCTGGACAAGCATTACCACATTTTGTCACTCCACATTGTTTCAAATTGGCTGTTCTCATTGTGTTTTAGCACATAATTGATTATCTAATTGGTTATATGATCATCATTCAGACATATGACCTTGTTAAATCCTTCCCCAACAGATTAAATTGCTAGGCAATTAACAGGATTTGAGGCTTTCCATAATCTTCATGCTGTCTACACCTGCACAAGGATAAGTGTATTTTAGTCATTAAAAACTTCCACATTTCTCAGTTTTGTGTAAATTGTGTTTTTCTATATTTTTCATGTAATTATTTTCTTTCCCTTTTTAGGTACTACATAGAAATGGCTTTATGGATCTGGCCACTGACCATTTTGAGCTGTTTTTGCATCACCTTCTCCAGAAATGAGGAACTGAAATTTTTTCAGAGTGCTACAGAGCTAAACCATCTGACGGTGGATAATGACACTGGGATACTCTATTTGGGAGTGGTAAATGCACTGTATCAGCTTACAGAAAACCTGGAAGTAATAAGATCTGTAGAAACAGGTCCAAGAAAGGACAACAAAAAATGCACACCTCCCATTGATGAAAATCAATGCAAAGAGGCCGTACTGACTGACAATTATAACAAATTACTGTTGCTGAACAAGGCGGATAATACAACTGTGGTATGTGGGAGCCTTTTTAAGGGAATCTGTGCCATCAGAGATCTACAAAACATTAGTGATGAGAAGTACTACGTAGACAGTAGTGGAGAAAAGTCCTTTGTAGCAAGCAATGATGAGAATGTATCAACTGTGGGACTGATCACTTCCTTGAATAACGACCAAGTGCTGTTTGTTGGGAAAGGGAATGGACCAAATGACAATGGGATCATAATCAGCACTCGGCAGCTTTACGCCAGGGATGGAAAAGACATTTTTGAAATGTATACAGACTCAGCAGCTGTTAAGTCAGCTTATCACTCATCAAGCACACAACAATTTGTGGCAGTTTTTGAGGATAACAATTATGTTTATTTTATTTTTAATCAACAAGAGAAACAACCTGTCAACAACCGCACACTGATTGCACGTCTGTGCAAAGATGATGCCCATTATTATTCCTACTTTGAAATGGACTTGGGCTGCAAAGATGATGATGGTGCCTATGACCACTGTCATTCTGCTTTCGTCACTACCCCTGGAAAAGAACTGGCTGAGAGCATGGCTCAGCAGGGACAACCTGCAGATTCTCCCTCAGATGACAAAGTTCTTCTTGCACTCTTCAGCAAAGTAAACAAAGATGACAACTCTCTAAAATCTGCTATGTGTGTGTTTTCCTTGCGTCAGATCAATGAAAAGATGGAAAAAAATCGGAATGATTGCTACACTAAAAAGAATACCAGCTCATTTTACAAACTTTTTTCAGCAGAAAACCCGTGTGCATTACATGGACTGGTAATATGAATAATATAAATATTAGTTTTAGAATCTGTGTTAGTGTTTGTGGAAAATACACAACTACATGTTTTAGGGTGGCTTTGAGCTAAACCATATTCAGATAAATGAAAACCAAATAGATGGATTCAATATAGAAATGGAATGTGGCTGGGGGGATTGTGGACCAGGTCAAGTAAGAAATGACAAAATTTTGAGTCTCTTAAAAAAGGATTTGATGTTTTCTCAAAGATAAGTGTTGCTCTCCTAAATGCATTTATTTTAATGGGTTCCTTCTGGTATGGGAGTTACTGAGTCAAATCCAGAGATTTTTTACACCTATTATCAGCTTCCGGCTGATCACAATTGTAGTTTCAGTCAATGTATTTACAATGCATTTAAATGATATTAAGAATCTTTTAGACGGTGTCTGTAATTCAGCATTTTTTCTCACTTGTGTTTGTATTCTTAGAAAACTGAAATACTCAGGTTTCTTGTATTCAGGTGGTGTTCATATTTTGAATGTGGCTCAAAATACTTGTATAGCCTGATAGCCATCTTTTTATGGCTTGTCATTACCTTGACTATAAGGTTTTTGAAGGGTACTGGTTCAGTTACTGTTCTTCAATCTATGACTAAGAGGAAATTTTCAGCATCTCTGTTGGCTTTATGATTGTTTGCCCACATCACTCTATTCCCAAGCCCCACTTGTGCATGCCACTCATTTATTACTGCAGCCAACCCTAAACTGGGTTGAGAAATTGAATCATCTTAAAAATAACTCAGCCAGCTTTTAGGAAGATGTCTTAATTTCCCAGTCTGAGCAAGGTACACAGTTGCATAAGCAGCTGTTTGAGCATAACTTGAGAAGTGGTGTGCTATAGTCCAGAGAGGAGTGAACAGCTGAAGAAATGGGGCATGGAAATAGCTTTTTTTGGTTTTGACCCATAATCCTTCATCTTGTGAGACTGAAGCCATCTCCCACACAGTAAGTCACTAGTGCTGATGAGTCAAAATTACACATTTTGCTTCAAAGCACTAGTGTTACTTGCTGCAGTACCGTGCATATGGGGTGAGCATCAAACACAGAAATCCTGAATGTGATGAGTGGCCGTGGCTCCTGACAAAAAGAAGGTGTGGATTTCAGATCAGAAAGATGGTTTTGTTACCAAATATAACAGGAAAGGCAAGGTGTGAATGAACTTCCTTCTGGTGGCTCTTGCTGCAGCTCAGGATTAAAGTGTAGTGAAGAGGGAATGTGTTGAAGTTCATGAGACAGTTGCCAGGGAGTTGCTTTTTTATGGATTGCAGCAAAGTAAGAAACAAAACAGCAATTAAAAAAGCAGTCTTCAAGGGGAAGTTGGTTAAACCAGTCTCTATGACATGTTCATTTTAATTAAACCGACTGGTTAATTTTTAAACTGCTGCTATAATGAAACAGAAACAAAAAAATTCTCTCCCTGTGTCTCCTGGAAAGTGAAAGCATGGAAGCAGCTCTCAATTAGCAGGCTGCTGTCTGATTTGCTGCCTGTTGGCTGGGGGCAAATGCCCAGACAATCCATTTCTCTCTTCCTACTCTTCAGTGTCTGAGGGGTATTATATTGTCTAGTACTAGGGCTGCACTTCGTTCATGGCTAGGAATTAGTGATCTGAATGTTTAACATCACTCTGTATTGCTATTCCTTATTAGAATGCAAGCAAAAATTTCCCCTGTGGCTCCGAACACTTGCCCTACCTTTTGGGAAGCAGGAATGGTGTTATAGAGAAGCCGGTACTGCAAAAAGAGGGGATGAATCTCACAGCTGTCACTGTGGCTGTGGAGAACGGGCACACCGTGGCCTTTCTGGGAACGTCGGATGGTAAAATTCTTAAGGTAACACTGGATTTAAAGACTGGAAGGTATTTAAAGGTTATGAACTAAAAGTCAAAACGGGATTTATAAGATCTCATATAAGGAGCAAATTCTCTTGGAGCTTGGTATTTTTCATCTCAAAGAAAAAACACATTATTTCTAACATACCTCAGCTATCTGATACATAGATTGAATTAGCATTGCCTGAATGACACTTTTCCCGAAGGATTACATACCTACTGAGAGGTTTATATAAACAGCCTTAGGTAATCTAACAACAGCTTTAGCCTTATCTCTATTCAAGCTCATACTGGTTTAAGAGCAACTTTTCATTTTGTAGTCATTCTGGCCATTCAGTGAATAAGGACTGCAATACAAAGCCCAAACTGAAGCTCTGATAAATTCTGGTCGTGTGGTGCTCAAGGGTTGACATGTTTGTGGTGTTAAAATATCAAGACTGCAACACCAAATACATTCCTTTGCTTGAAGGAGAGTGATGGCCATGTCCAACCTTAAACCTAGCACTGCCAAGTTCCACCAAACTGCGTGGTAAAGTCATGTGGATGTGGTGCTTAAGAGACATGATTTAGTGGTGAACATGGTGATGCTAGTTTAGTGGTTGGACTGTGTGATCTTGGAGGTATTTTCTAACCTTAGTGATTCTATAAGTCTGTGTCCCTAAGTGACATATCTATAGGTGTATTAAATATCTTCAGTTAACCAGTTGCCTGGGCAGCCTGTTCCAACACTCAACAAACCTTCCTGTGAAGAAATATTTCTCAATATCTAATCTGAACCTCCCCTGGCACAAATTGAGGCCTTTTCCTCTCTCCCTCGTGCTTGCTAATTGTGAGAAGAGACCAACCCTCACCTCACTGCAACCTCCTTTTTGGTAGTCGCAGAGAGTACTAAGGTCTCTGAGTCTCTGTTTCTCCAGGCTGAACACCCTCAGCCACTCCTCACCAGATGTTTATTCCAGACCCTTCAGTAGCTCCATTGCCCTTCTCTGAATACTCTCTAGCACCTCAATGTCTTTCTTGGAGAATTGCCTTAGTCCTCCATTTGTTCTTAATATATTTTTAGAAACATTTTTGTTGTCTATTACAGCAATAGCCAGATGTAATGATATTTGTGGAGGAAAAGACAACATTGCCACCTTTTTTTCCTTCCACAAAATAGGTGTTCCTGTCATCCACTGCAACTGAGTACAGCTCTCTTACTATTGAACGAAACAAGCCTGTGAAGAAGGACCTGGTCCTTGATCAAACCCAAGAAAATCTGTACGTGATGACCACAGACAAGGTAACGTGTCCTGCTTGCATTAAAGACCCAGCCTCTTACTTTCTATGCAACTTAACCTGGGATTTATACATTTTCCAGTTGTTCCTGAAAATTGCCCTATGTTATAGGACTCCCCCTACTCTGTATGTATGTCCAAACTGATGGATTTGTTGTGACTTGCAGAACTTTAATATCCATGATGCTTAGTGACTGGGAATGGGAAGTGAGTTCCCCTGTGGAGCTGTCACACAGGGTCTGTGAGAGGGATGAAGTGGAGATGTTTGGCACCAGCACACTTCAGGGTCAGGCAGCACTCGTGCTCAGTGTGGGATACATGGGGTACAGTGGGTGCTGTAGCTGCCATCGTATCTTTTCAGGACTCAGGGTGCTGGTGGCTGATGTGCTTCCACTGACATGTCTGTAAAGCCACGAGTAGTTTTTGTGTGTCTTAGTGTCAAAAACTAAGAAGCAATGGAGGGAATTATATATTTGGGAAACACTTCCATTCAAGCTTCTGTTAGAACTGAGTACAGCAGGAAAAGTCCAACTTCACTGGGAAAGGAATGGGCAATCTCTTCTGGACCCCTTCTTTTTGCTGTAAGGTGAAGGCGCAATGGAGGTGGTAAAACAAGGGAGGAAAAAAAGCAAGTGGGAAATGAGAGGGATGCTAGATTTCTCCTCCATCCCTAGAGGTAACCCTCTTCTGACACTTTTCTTTGTGGAGGCTGGAGCTGCCAACCTCATACACTTTGATCAGCAGCTCTCCAGGACAAGGTGGGTGACAGGCTGTGACCATCTGCAGCCCTGCCAGTGACAGCGAATGCAACACGGGAAATGCTTCACATCACTGACACAGGGAGAATGAGGGTGCCATGAAAGGAGAGTATTTGGGAAGACAGTGCAAGAACATCTTCTGACTGTTTTATAAAAGGGTTAATATAAATTTATAAATTCCTGCTGCAGGAATGTTATAGCCTAGCTGGAGGTTTTTAGGCTAGAAACAACATTGGAAAAAACGCCAGAAAAAAAACTGATAAAGGATTTAATAATATGACATTTAATATGACAGTGTGTGAGAGAAAAGTTGCTTGTTTTCTTTTTTTTTTCCTTTTTCTTGTTTTTTTTATTTTTTATTTTCTGAGTTGTTGATACTGCTCATTTGGCTTCTGTTCAGATTTGGAACACAACTCCAAGCTTTAACATTGTACATAAAACTCTGGGTGGCCTGGGCCCCCATTTGACAAGCTGGTACATTATGTAAAACTCCTGAGATCTGTACCAGGCTACTGTGTGTGCTGCTGAGCAGTGTAAGGGATAGCAGCAACCTTGAAAGAAGACACGCTTTCTGGTGACAGTCAGCTTGAAATGGTAGAATTTAGAAAGAGGGCAGACAACTTTTTTCAGAGAACCTGCAAAAAAAATCATTCAATCATTACAATACATTTAAATTTAGAATGTAGCAGATTTCTGCTGAAGAAAGGATTTTACTTAAATCTTTTCCAAGTAGCTCTTGTAGACACTGCAGTTTCTGAATAATGTGAATAATAGTTTTCTCTTACAAAACCTGTTTAGCTTAAATATGAATAGCTAAAGTTGGGAGCTCTGTAATGGCATTGCATTACTGTCATCTCCAGTAGTTAATTACAGTGAGCAGTCCCACCCACTTTTAGAAGCAGACAGACAGGAGGAGAATGGAGGCCTTCGGAGCTGGGAGAAACAAAGGGGGGAATAAATGATGAAACGTACTTCTGGGTTAGGCATGGCTGTGGGTTATGGGAGTAGAGATGTCAGAACCCTGCTTTGTGAGTTTTAATGGTTAAAGGTAAACAATAAAGAACAATAAAGGACAACTGGCTGTGCTGACAGGCATGCCCGCTGCTGAGCTACCTGGCAGATGCAGACTGCCCCAGCAGAAATTAATTGCTTGGGCTCTGTGAGCACTTGAACAAAGTGGAAGTGGTGATGTGGTAGGTGACAGCTTCTTTTAAATTAAATCAGATCAAGAGAGACACAGGGAAAAACAATACAGAAGTTAAGATCCATAGTGAGAATCAAGCTCTTGCTTTCCTGTTTCACCTTTCTCCCCTCTTTTCTCCCAGCTTCTGTGGTGGTACCAATAGTAGTGGGGAGTTTTGAGCAAATGCTTTCAGCAGTCAGTCTCCTCTGCTCTTAAAGCTTGAAGAGAGAGCAGGAGAAACTCTTTGCACCTTCTTGTGGGACTTGGAAAGGAGCTTAGCATCCCTGTGCTGCTCATGCTGGTTCATTACAAATGTACATCACTGGTATTATCCCAGATTCCTTAAGGTACTTAATGTACTTGGAGTAAAGTAGAGGTCTGTGGCAGTCACTTACCATGATCAAGCTTGTTTGCTAGTTTTAGTTTTTAAAACTTTTTGATTTAGAGAGCCAACTCAAAAAGCTCTAAAATTAATTTATCTGCATTTGGAAATTGGCTGTTAAAGAAGCTGGTTTTTTGGGTTTGGTTTTGGTTTCATGGGTTTTTTGTCATTAGGGTCACACAAAACTTGCAGAGACGGTGATCTCTGGAGCTTGTTTATGCCTGCTGGAATTGTAAAACAAATATTTTGTCACTAAAAAGAAAAATCATTCACTGGACATTAAATTACTTATGAGTACTAGTTAGTGAAAGAGAATGCTGAAAAGGTAAACCCCTATACTGAAAAATACAAGAAAATTGCACAATATTGATATTTTCCTTAACTGAGTCATTTTCTTTAACTCTCTGAATATGAAGAAAATGCCAAATTCAGACTGTCAAAGTAACTTCATAATTGCCAGTTAGATGAGGCTGGCATTATATTAAAATGAGACTATAAAAAGCCTACATCTCAGAGTTTATTTCTATACTTTTTGTGTTCTTTAGAAGTAAAATGTAGTCCTAAACTGGAAGATGTATGTCATATTTTACTCTTGCATCATTGCAGCAGCAGACCTAAAAGGAATGGCTCTTCTTTCTGTGCACAAAAGAAAAGTTTGTTTATTCTCTGCACCAAAGGATACCAAAACCAGAAGCTGTATATTTCCTGGGAGAATGAGACATGAGATGATGTTCTTTTCCCTGCTGCTTCCTGTCATAATTATTTCCATTTTATTTAGTGAACGTATTCCATGGTGGAAGGTTACGCATGGAGAAGTGCAGTAACCCAAAGCGCCCTGGCTCTCTCACGCTTGCAGACTTTCTGAAATGCCTTCTGGCTGGAAGTGCATTTCCAAACAATTTCATCTCCATGGTAGTGATAGGGAAAGGAGAATATTCTCTTTAAAAAAATTATCTAGCCAGTACCAAGTTAGTCTTTTGAAAGTATCCATGCTGCAGTAGCTGCTTCTTCAATTCAGAGCATCACTGATGCAGTTTCTGTCCTGAGTTGCAGATTTCCACAAGTAATATAACTGGAAGAACTGAAAAGCTCAATTTTTGTAAGATTTGCTCATAATTCTTGATTATAATGATGCCTTACATTACTTTGAAGACAGATTGGATAGTATTGTAGTAGGGGAAAAAGCAGAAAAAAGTATATGAATTTAGACTTTGTTAAAGGAGAAAAGAACAGACTGATTTTATTAAAATCAGGCTGAGCTCTGAGTATAATAATACAGCTGCCACAGGCTATGACACTGTACAGCTGAGTGCACAAATGTTTCCATCTCATTGTGCCATCTTCAGTTGTTAGGTTTGTCTTCCCTTTGGTTTTCCAGGTGTACCGGTTACCTGTGCAGGACTGCCACAAATACTCGGACTGTGAGAAGTGTGCCCAAGCCAGGGATCCGTACTGCGGCTGGTGCGTGAGGGAGGGCAGGTGAGTGCTCCAGGTGGGCTCAGCTGCAGGCAGTGCAACTGCTCAAGTTTTTATGTGTGCTCCAGGTGACTGCTCGGTGCTTGGCATGGTGATCCCAGCTCCTCGTGCTCAGCCTTATGCTCCTGACAGTCATTTAATTTTGTCACGCAGACATTGATATCAATATTCTGTGCACAGAAAAAAGTCCCCGTTGACTTCTTCAGATTTCATTAGTTTGGGAAAATATGTACTTTTCTGCTGATCCTGAGAATGATTATACCTCTTCTAACTGTATGTTTTATCACTCTTTCGAATGTACAGTCACATGTTCTCCCAGAAAATAAAAAAAAATGCTCCCTATTTCAAATTCAGAAACTGTAGCATATATTTTAAGTACATCAGGAAAGTGTAAAAAAGAACATAAAAGAAAAAATTGTTTCATGTCTAAAATAGAGTGTATAGCTCAAGCACTGGTTTTATATAAACATCATCTATCAAGACATGTAGCTACAGGGAACCCTCACCTGCCTGTAGGAGAGCAGAAAGCAGCATTTTGCTGACTATCTGCAGAGCTTCACCGAATGAATATTCAAGCACATGTAAACTAGGACAGCACTGAACAGCCCTGGAATGTCTCTTTACACTCTGCATTGATTGGAGTGCCGAGAGGGAAGAGCAGTCCTGCAGTTCTCTTTTTGACTACTAAGTTAATTAACCCCTTGGCATGAGTGGTTGGGAATTCGTGATTCTAACTTCTTGCTGTTGGAACAAAGGGGCTGTTTAATTAAAATATGCAGATGAATTTCAGGCTTCTTGTTTCCTGCCTGAAAATGTGAACTATCGCATTAGGTTACCTATCAGCCTGATGTAGCATAATATGCAGCACTGCAGAGAAACTTATGTGATCTGTGCAGGTTTATGTAATATACTGTAACTCTTTCAGCCTGGGGTTTCAGTTGCTGTGAATGAAACCTGAGAATTTGGAATGTAACCTCAAACTCCTCCTGGGCTGACGGAAGTTGAAGGTTTTGGCATATATCATAAAAAAGGCAATTTTCCTTAGATTTCCCTTCAGGTTTCTGATATGACCACTGACCTCAATATCTCAAAATATTAATGGTGTCTGAGAACAGGCAAACGTGAATTTTCACATTTATTTATTTCCAAAGGGGAGAAAAAAATGTGCTTCATTTCTAAGTTTCAGTTCTGTCTCATGATCACACACAGCACTTAGTAGTGTGTTTAGGGATATGTTGTGTGAATGTTGACTCCCTATGTAAATTATTTGTTTAAAGGAGGTTTGACAGAGCTGTGCAGCAGCTGCACTGTGTTAAAGCCCCTGATGAGTTAATAGTCAACTTTCTGCTACAGCAGACAGAGATCTTACAGCATTTTCTCTTAAACAATGCACAGAATGGAAAGAATACACGAGACTGTCCCCACCTCAACAAGCATTTGTAGCCACATGCAGCTTCTGTATTGCAGCATTTCCTCCTGTACTTGAGCTAGTAAAATCTTCCAGTGCTTTTGGTGAGGCAGCAGAGCTGCAACACTGCCTTGGCAGGGAGAGGTCTTAAATAGTGGCAGGAGTTAATGAAAAGATTCCCTATAAAATAACATTTCTAGGGCTGGGGTTACACAGAAGTTCTCCACAAGCTTGTATGCCCCCAGCAATACTTCTCTGTTGCTCTCTTGAATGTTGTGTCTTACCAGTGGCAACACACAGGTGTCTGCCACTTGACCTGCAGAAGAAAAACAGCCTATGCCCTCTCATCCAGGATGTTGTTATATATTGCAATGAAGATTATCAGCTTGATTTCAGATGGCTCCACTGCCCCATGGTTCCTGTGCTGTCACTGCCCCTGTATGGATTTAGGTTGTCTAATTCAAGGTGCTGTCCAAAACAGAATAGGCACTTGCTTTTGACATGTCACACCATCACTTATAATTACACCACTTACTCTCTAAAAAATTCTCTAAGAGCAACTCCACTAGTCAATATTAAAGCAAATCTGTAGTCTTCTTGTGTTGTAATTTCCGTCTCTAACCATGAATTTGTTGTGTAGTTCAGAGAAAGAAGAGTTCAGCTGATAATATTACTTTGGATTTTGTTCCTGTTTTTTTTCAGGTGCACAAAGAAGGCAGACTGTGGAGCAGCTGATATGGAGAACCATTGGCTGTGGAGTCCAAGTGGCACATGTGTGACTATCATTAGTGCAGACCCTCTAAATATGAGTCGCAGAGCTCCTGCTAAGGTATAACAGGAAAATGCTTTCCCTGTATGTTCTTTAAGCACATTGATGTGACTACCAGAATGAAAAGTGTCTGTATTTCTTTATGCACAATGGAGACTAAGAATAGGAGACTGTTTTTGTATCTCAGTCTCTGTCATTTCTCGTGGTGCATTTTCTTGCCTGCTCTTGCAGGTACAGTTCACGTTTTTGACCTCTGTAAACCAAGTGATGCACTAGTATGGATGGTAAAGCACTCACACTTACCTGAATATTATGAAAGTGTTGCACGGTGTTGTATAACCCATAAAAAGTAATTGGTAAGGGAGATTTCTTGCTGCCCTTTCAGCTTACTTGAGCATGAACTTAAGTAAGCAGTGAAGCTGTAAGCTGTTGCTTTAAAATCAGCAGAGGATTTGCCTACACAGCAAAGCCTGTCTGGGTACATGGAGAAACATGAATTCAGCATGCAAAATGACTCTGTGGCAACAAAACTGCAAAACTATGTTTTTGGAGTGTGATCAAGATGTCATAACTTGCTCTAATTCCAAATGGAACATGCCAATGCAGACTGAGACCTTCGAGGGAATGTTAAGCAAATAAAATCAATAAAATGGGGTTTTTTTTCCTCTTAATCAGAAATAAAGAAACTTTCTTTCAAGTCACGTCAACTCTGTTTCTAAATTATGTACACAGCATTGTGTTAAGGCCATTTCTATGTTGAATAAAATATTAGTAGAGTATAACTGGTTTCAATGAGAAAGGAATACTTGTCTTTTCTACTGCAATACAAAATGGAAAAAGTTAAACTGTATAATTAACTCACTTGAAACATTAAGTCAAGAACATCATCCCAAATTTCAGCTGAATTATTTTCTCTTTCCTAGTTAAGTTTTCCCATCTTATTTTGCTTTTAGTTTCTCAAATGCTTGCTTTCTTTGAGGAAGGTAAGATTGGATTGTTTGCATTTGCATGGAGTTTTGAGGAAGCCACTTCTCTGTGCATCCCTTTCAAAGACCAGCCTATCCAGCTCTGATTTCATTAATCACTAAGAACACCTAAGGTTCATGTAATATTAATTAATTTTGTCAGGATTTAACTCTTAACCACTGTGTTCACTGTTGCTAAACTGTATACTGAGGACAAGAATAAAATGTTTTGGGTGTGTCTGTGCAGATCTACTGCATTGACAGGACAAGAAGTTTTTGTATCACTCTAATTCAACAAAGACCTAGCCTGGAAAAATTAGTAGAGGTTCAAAGAGAAAAGATTACCAGATGGGAAGAAGTCAAAACTGAAAAGAAGAGTCAGGTTCAGTGATACTAACCAAAATATCACCTTTGAAATGGAAATTTTCCAAGTCTTACTGGGTCTTAGCTCATTTCTTCCAAATATTTTACCCTTTTAATATTTTGTTTCCAGGTGGAACTGACTGTAAATCCATTGCCAACTTTGACTGAGAGTGACAAGATCTGCTGTACCTTTGGTGAAACAGTGCATTCTGCTCAGTTGAAAGAAGGGGTTATTATCTGTGATCCCCCTGATATAATTCCTCCAACACCAAAACATCAAGGTAAAGAAATATTGCTACCCTACATGGATAGCAGAGAAAAGAACACAGACTGCTGTTTCTGATGTTATGCTCTTATATGTGGTGCCTACAAGGTGGGGTTTTTTTCCTCTTCCAGTCCTTTTCCCCAAATAGCCTGTTGCTGAACTGTCAATTTGCTCAAATTTTTCTGTTGATATATTTACAAGCTGTAGCATTCCCAGTGTTTCTGCTGGGAATCTGAAACAGTAGCTTGGTAGAGACACAGACATGGAGTCAGTAAGGTGCTAGTCTGTGTCCCAAAAAAACCCAGTTACTCTAATCTAAGCCTAAGCACTCTGACTTGTGGGGACAGAAGAGATTTATACCTGCTTCAGCTATGAAGGAAATAATGTCTGACTTCTTAGTTTTGCTGCAGTCAACAGTACTTCAGTGGCTTTTTTCTGGTTTGTGTTACAAGGTTACCCTTTCTAGCATCCAGCCTTCTGCCTCTTCTTCTGTGTGTCCTCCAACTTCTTCAACAGATAGCCTGATGGAAAAATACTTCATCATATAATTAAAGACTGCATCATTGTTCTGAACCACTGATTATAGGGCTAAGGTCTATTGCCAGCCATGATTCTGTGCAATTTCCTAGACAATGCTTTGTTCAAGCTTTAATTCATACATCTTGATGCATAAACACATGGAATGAAACTCGTTACACAACACTGCTTATTATGTATCAAGTTTAAAAATCTGAGGAGAAATTACAAGCAAAAAACATGTGCTCTTACAGCTTGCAGACATACCCCTGAGGACAAGTCTTTTTTTATGTATTATAACAGTCATGAACTGTCAAAGTGGTACTTGGAAGCATTTTTTAAGATAAGTTTCAGTTCTCTTAAGGCTGAAATAGGTAAAAATCTAATTTTAGTTGCAGGGAGAGTAATTACATTAAAATCTCATTATTGAATTTTACACTAGCTGGGGTATCTCATGGTATCAGATTCTAAGTGTTAAAGCAGCACTCTGCTATTTAGGACCAATTCACATTCCCTAAATTTTTTGTAAAGCAGGACATGAAACAATGGGATTGATAAATGTGATTATCTTGATGTCATCCAGCAGTAAATGTAAGACTAGAAACCTGTCAGGGAAGGCATTAGAGTAAACAAGTAATCTAGAAATAAGGTGACTCTCTGAGCTGGTTGCACATCTGAAAGGATGTTCAAAAGTAATATTAGGGTGTTCAGAAACTCAGCTGACACCAGGAGAAGGCAGGCAGCTACAAGCATTCACAGAGCCACAGAAGTTTTAGGGGCAGAAGGGACCTGGGGAGGTTACCTAGTGCCACCCCCCTGCTAAAGCAGGTTTACCTAAAGCAGATTGCACAGCATCTCATCCAGGTGGGTTTTGAATATCTCCAGAGAAGGAGATTTTACAACCTCTCTGGGCAGCCTCTTCTAGTGCTCTGTCATCCTCAAAGTAAAGATGTTTGTCTTCCTATATAGATGGACCCTTCTGTGTCTCAGTTTGTTGCTCTTGCTCCTTTTTCTGTCTGAACAGAGTCTGGACCCCATCCTTTTGACACCTCCCCTTAAGATATTTGTATGCATGGTATTTGTATGTTCCTGGCAGTCCTGAGCTGCCCAGTTTCTGTTAAGAAACCCTGTTGATGTTAGAAAAATCTGGGTTACTTTAGTTGTGGTTGGTTGGTTCCAAAAGGAATTTCTAGGAAGGATGCCTTTTCTCGGTCCTGTTGTTAGGAAATCCCCTGTCATTCCTGTGAGTCTGAAATATTCAAGGGGACCCAGTGCAGGCAGAGGTAACTTCCAGCCAAGCAGCTGATGGTCTTCCAAGAACCTGTTCAAGGAAAGCAGAGTTTGAAATTGCTCAATAGCTTGTGAAATAGCTTGTCATAAGGGCTTAATGATTTCTGCAAAAGGTATTTCAAACAGTTTCACTCTTTAGTAATAACCTGGACAAGAAGTACATTTGTGGAGAAATCGTGTATGGCAAACTGAAGCTCACAAGTGCCTGTGGTAACTACTGCAGGCACTGTTGGGCATTAACCACAAAGATCACTTGCTTGAATTCACATAACAACATTTTTAATTCACAAATGAAAGACATAATTTTACATGCAGACATATTCATATTTAAGAAAATGTTTTATTTAAAATGACTGTTCTTGTGCCAGTTTTCATCTGTGTTCAATTATGTCCTTACTCAGTTTTCCTTGTTCTTCTAGACTCTTTAAAATTCTAGCATGATAATAGCACCACTGAAAAACACTTCCATAAAACAAAGCTATTCTTTAATTATGCTTCTTCCATGTTTTCTTTCTGCTTTTTTTTTTTCTGAAAAAATTTGTAAAGCTTAAAAAGAAAAAACAGAACTTACAGACTTAAAGTCATGAGATCCAGAGTGTCAACAGCATAGTTAAATATTTGCTAATGTCCTGTAAAATAATAAAACTGTTATCATTGTATCATTCAGCTTAAGAGCTGAAGAATTCAACAGCCACTTGGATAATTTTTTTTCTTTTGTGATAGATCATGTTTCAGTTCCACTTCAGTTAACCTTTGAAAAGAACAAGATTTTTTTTGCATCACATACTTACCCTTTTTATGACTGTGAAGAAGCAATGAATCTTATTGAAAACCAGCCGTAAGTATTTCAGCTTCTTAAGTGTTTAGATCCTGTAGCTTGCTCTGTTGGGTAACTGGCACCTGAATTACTCAATCATTTCATAATGAAGCCTTTGGCACTCAGAATTTGCCCAAATCCTTTTTCTTACATTTTAGTAGAGTTTAAAAATGGTTGAAGGGCACCTGGGGAGCCAGCAACATAAAGCATGGAATAGAAATATTCATGGCACACATAATTAGGGCCAGTTCATCATGGTGCCATTTCTGTAGCTGCTAATGTGTCTGCAGGTGAGCAACATGGACATCTGTGTGCCTGCTTGTTCCGTGTAACAACAGTAGTTTGGTGCTTTGGGTTGCAGTGCATTCAAATCGGGCGGGTGCAGGCAGCCCAAACTCTTTGTTCATCCTTATGTATGAAGTCTGAGCAAAATCACTTCCAGTCCTCTCAGGCTTGATCTGAAAGGTTTTGCAAATGCTATGGTTTTCTGATCCTTGCTCAAATACTTATTTAAGGGATAAAATAGCTTTTTGGGATTCTTGAACTGTTCTAATAAAGTTTTGAGCTTAATATAGTAAGCACTCTCTAACAGACTGATTTACCCTCCTTGAATAAATATGGAATTTCATTTATTTTTTTTGTTAGTGGGGGAAAAGCCTGACAATTTGTCATGACTACCATGTTATATTTGTAGATGCTATTCCTGTGCAAGTAATAGATGGAATTGCCAGTGGGACTGGAAGAGACATATCTGTGAAGAGTCCTCTTCAGTACAAGATGTGATTAAACAAAATATGGTAATGTTTAAAAATAAGGTTATCACTTCAGTATTTTGTTTGCTAGATCTCTCATATCAGTTGGTTGAATTAGAGATTTGAAAATTATTCTAAAGTTAACTCCAGAAGAGTAAGGTGGGGGTTTTTTTGTGACAGTGTGGGGGTGGGAATTTAAGGGTGTGATTGAGGCGGGGCAATGAGACTGAATAACTCCTGAAAGGATATTTCTGTGCCTTTTACTATTTTGCTTCAATGGGAGGAACGAGATTTCAAGGCAGGGAGAGATAATCACCCACAGCTTTGACATACGCTGCAGTCATTTTTAGCATGTCTAATTTGAAAGGGTGTAATCAAATCTGTCACTGTATTTTAAGCATGAAGTTCTTCAGTACAATCATTCTATTGTCCAAAGGCCATTGGAGCTTGTTGTGATGAGACTTTTTATTTGTAATAACATATAAAATGTTTCTTTCCCCAGGAAGAAGAATGCCCACAGTTTCTAAACCCTGACCCTTCAATAATACCTATGGAGTACCAAACAACTGTGTATTTTGAGGGAAAACATCTAGATTATTATCAGGTAAGCATAAGCAGATTAATTCAAAGCTAGCTGTCATTTGAATGTCTCTTAAACTGCATCCACACCTCTAAACTAAAGCATTAGTTCATGTGCCTTGGAGATCCTGCTTTTAATTTAAAGAAAGAAAAGAGCTACATGTGTTTGCTATGAGATTGGTTACTGTGGTAGAGTCATCGCCAAAGGAGAATCAGAGCTGGAGAAAATACTCTAACTGCTAAAATGGAGAGGGCATTTTTAAAGCATGTCAGTTGGACCTATTAAAACACTGGACAATTATTTTTAATGTGATGAAATGAGAGGAGATGTAGGAATTGTGAAGCTTGGTGAGTTTTGTTGCTATTGTTCTGGAATGACATCACTCTGTGTGCTTAATTCAGTTTTCACCATTCAGTTTCACAAAATGCACTCAGATGTTTAATGTTTCTTAGTTTGGATAAAACAATCTTTTGCTTTTGTGTGTGTGTTTATGTAACCTTCAAACTAGAAGATCAGGCATTTTCTCACCCATAGCAAAGGCTTCTCTTTCTTAGTACTTGCTTCCAGAAAATAAATTTCAAAGCTTCTAACTCAGATAGACCCTGGGGTTTCAATTGCTTTATAGTCTAGACAATGCATAAATTTTATTGTTAGTTGGATAAAAATGAAGCTTAAAAACCATTTTTAGGTGATAACTTAAGTATTGCTATCAGTTTCTGTTCTTTGTTTCTGTGTTGTCTTTGTGTAAATGTGAATTGATGATAGATGCACTGGGAGTGCATTGATTTCTTTAACTACTGGCCGTCTATCAAGGGAAAGAAGGCTCTTCTTTTTGAGTTTGATTTTTTTTTTCCTTTTTCAAATTGGAGTTCTGTATAGCTTCTAAATTCCTTGTATCACCTTTGCTACTCCTGCCAAGGGATGGAAAAGGGTCAACAGGCCTGAAGAGCAGCAGTGTAAGAAGGCTATTCAGAGAAGTGCAAAAGGCAACCCATAAGCACTCTTTGAAGACCATGATGTGTGTCACTGCTGTAGACATATATGAAAACTGTGCTATAAAAACATATGTTCAAAAATAAGCATTTTTGTTTTAAGATCTCAAAATATATGCAGACAGTAAAATGGTAAATTTGTTCTGTTCTCCAAGATGCCAGAACTGGTCCCTGGTAGGATGTCTGGCTGTCTGCAACATGTGACACACAGCGCCTTTCCTAAACTACAGACATCCTTGCTAAAAATTGAAAAGTATTCTAGATAATATACTCATATTTCTTTTGTTTAACATTGTGAAGAGCTGTTTTTCTGCCCAAGAGGAAAATTGTTTCCTGCTCCCTTGATATAATTGGAAGAACCCTTTTCCTCTCTAGAGAAATTCAGATGCATAATCTAGATGTGCTGAATTTGACTTCTAGTGGGCCCTTGTCCTCCAAGGAGAAACAGCAGCAGGAATGCAAAAACTACTTCATCTAGTTTATTATTCCATGAATAAGCACTTTAATCTTTCTGAACTACTAGTAACAAAAAGGAAATGGAGAAAAGGCCTGCTGGGGTTTTTTAATTCTGTGAGATATCAATTGCATTTAACAAATGCAAAGACACATCATGTGGATTGAATGCTTTGTCATGGGGTAGCAATGTTTAACAATTTGCCTACAGAATGTATTTATTTAACTTGGGAAGGCTTATGAGGAGTTCAGGTCTCTGTAAGAAGTCAAGGTGAATGCATAGTCCCAAAATTGGAATGATGCTTCTGACCAGTGAGTGTCAAATGATGTCAGAGTAATTTTTCTCAGGTGGGAGCCATGTGAAAATGTCACCTCTGTCATGGGATCAGCTCCATATATCCTGGTACAGAGGTGTATTTTTAAGTCAAAACAAGAATGCCTTTAGTGACAGAACTTCAATAGACACACACAGTGACTACAGCTGTATACACAGGCCTTTAATATATGTGATAATATATCTGATAACAGACAAATAAGGCATGAAATAGCTGTAATCATACAGGCACTCATGGCTGTGGGATCATGCTATCTAAAGCAGTAACTTTGATGACTGAAAGTTCATTTGAATTAAGGGCATAATTTACACTCAGCCTTTGGTAAACATTTCGGAGAAAACAGGGTGGCTCAGGAGAAGCCATGGATGGATATTTTGTAGGGGTTGGCCCACAGCCCAAATGCTAAATAGCATTTGGCTTCTCATGTGGAACAATTTTGCCACAGGATATGCTGGGCATTACAGCATCTTTGAAGCTAGCAGTCATGCAGCTATGAGCACGTTTAAAGTCTTTATTGATTTGGACATTGGTATATCCATTTTTCTTCCTATTTTCCTTGCCTAAATTCTTGCTTGAAAAAAGCAAAAAATTAATGTCGTGATGTCACTTTGAACTACTGGTTCTATTATCTTGGTTTAATCTGTGCTTTACTTAAAGGAATGTTGCACACCCAGCCTTGCCATGAGTGACTAAGTGTACTATCCAACCTTGTGCGTGTAAGCATCTTCATTGCCAGGTGGAGATGAACATTGAAGGGCTTGCTTAGTGAGTAGGAGAGGTAAATGGCTTTAAAAACTGCTGTTGCAGAACTATATCAATAATTATTTCTATACTGGAAGTATAGAAACTGTTATACTTCCACTAAGGGTGGAAGTATAAGCTCATACATTTTGTATGCTCCTCTTAACTTGTAAATGCTTAAAGTACAAAGAATAAGTCTCATGATAGGTTCCACTGGAGGGAAATAGCCTAAAAGAGGAGGAGCTGCTGACTGTTCTTCTGTCCCTCCTTCCTCTGAAAGAATTTCAGTCGGAAAGAGAGATAAATCCAAGCTGTTGTCATCCTTCTGGGAACAGCCCCATCCAGGACAGGCAAAGGGAGGGAAGTTTAGTACTGATCAGCCATATTGCATGCAATTTCTGAGAGGCATTCTCCAGCTGAGTCCTTGAAAGATTGGCACAGTAGGAGAGACAGATGTACATCAAGATAACCTTATTAGCCCGCAAAAGATTTTCGTTAAAAGTAATTTCCCATTTGGATTTGTCTTTGTCATGTGTGTCTGATGTGTAACCTACTTCCTAGTGTTTGCTGCACATCTGCACCAAAACTAGTGACTGTGAGCTCTGTTGCCTTCTGCTCAGAAGCCTGGTATAGCGACTCCTGATTTCAATGCACTCCAGGTATCAGCTCTCCTCCTCTCCCAGAGCCTGCTGTTAAGCGTGTGGGAAAGCCTTACACAGGAACACTTTTGAAAAACACACGTTATATTAAAATAGGTGAGGCAAGGAAAACAAGGCAGCACTCCTATTTAAAAATATTGGTAAGGAGATGTTTAAAACTTGGACTATATAGGTGTTTTCTGTAAGGCAGAATGGGCTGTAAATTTTCAGACAAGGCTTCTCAGAGCTCTGCCAGTAGCTTATTTTCTATATGTAGCTTCCTAGAAGGAAGAAGTAAAAGGTTTGTTTTCTTCTATAAAATAACCACCCAGAGTCTGGAGTAAGGTCCTTTATCCGGTTAAAACAAGATGTCCTCCTCAGCCCCAAACCTTTGTGGGCTCATGTCCACTGCAGCCTGGCCACTGTTCTCATCTCCACTGTCACAGTGAAGGTGCAGTAGGAAAGCTTTCCTCTGCATTAATTAGAGAAACTTAGTTCCCAGGAGTTACCTGTGGTTCCAGCATTGAAGAAGTATCTACAAATAAAAAAGTTAAGATGCTCATACACAAGTCATACACAAGTCATACACAAGTCCAGGAGACAATGTACTCAACCTTTGGAGCAGAAAAGAGGAATCGAGTAACTGTGCTGTGTGCACTCCAAGACTCAGATGAGTCTGGTCAAAACAAGGGACTAGTTCTTTACATCCCCAGTGAAGTTCTCAAAAGTTCAGCAAGGCCACTGAGAAGGTCCTGCACCTGGGTCAATGCAGAGTGGGGGTTGAATGGATTGAGAGTAGCCCTGTGGAGAAGGACTTGAGAATGAAACATTAGATGTGAGGTGGCAATGTGCACTTGCAGCCTGAAAAACCAGCAGTATCCTGGGCTGCATCAAAAGAAGTGTGGCCAGCAGGTCAAGGGAGGTGATCTATCTTCCAGTCCACTCTCCTGAAACTTCAACTGGAGTATAGCATCCAGCTCTGGGATTCCCAGTACAAGAAAGATGTGGACCTGTCAGAATGGGTCCAGAGAAGAGACATGGAAAGGATCAGAGAGAGAAGACAAGAGCTGGAGTTCTTCTCCTGTAAAGAAAAACTGACACAGTTGAGGTGGTTCAGCCTGGAGAAGGCTCCTGAGAGAAATTTTTGTGTATTTTCAAAGATGACTAATAAGAAAGATGGGAAGAGACATTTTACCAGGGCCTGTAGGGTCAGAAAAAGGGGCAACACTTTTTAAAGTGAAAGAGGACAGAAAGATAAGGAAGAAATCTTTTGCAATGAGAATGGTGAGAGACTGGAATAGGTTGCCCAAGAAACTTGTTTGTACCCCATCCCTAGAAATGTTCAAGGCCAGGTTGTATGGGGCTTTGAACAACCTGGTCTAGGGAAAGATGTCCCTGCCTATGTGAGGATTGTTGGACTAGATGGTCTTTGAAGATCCCTTCCAACCCAAACCATTTTGTGATTCTGTAAAGGTGAATGCTGTCTTATCCCCAAGTGAGTTGTGATTTCATAAGTCTTTACCAACTTTACTGTCTGAAAATATCCTTGCTACTCACTTCTTTCTAATATTCTTCTGGAAAAGCTGTTTGCATGTCTGTCCTATGGGCAGGAGAATGACCCAGCACAGAAACAATGTCATGGGATGAGGTTCTTAGCCAGCTAAGTTCTTTGCTTAATTACAGAACAGCCAAGCTGAGAGTTTTGTCAGTGCAGTGAAGGTCAGTATGTGCTATGGACTTAAGACAGGAATCAATAGATTTAGGATGTAGAGAGAAGAGAGGGGAAGAAGATGTGTAGGAGGTAGGTTACCCTTAAATTACTGCTGCCATCGAAGACTGTCTATGAAAATACAGCTGGAGTCATGGTAAGGCAGAAGAAAGGCAGCAAGAGCTGAGAAATGTTCATTCCAGTTTCCCATGCAACTCTTGCGGTGATGCTTTGCCCAGAATCCCTACAGAGAAAACCTTTAGGACAGAATTCACACAACTGTTAATAACACATCTGATTTGTGAAGCCATCTGGCATTCACATCTCTTAGCTTTTCCCTGTTGCTCCCTAAAACAGAGTGCTGTATATGATCGTGCTTTCCTTGAATTTCTTGGTGTGCCTACCATGAATGAATGTTGGAGGAGTGCAGCAAAGTCACAGATTGCTCTGGCTCAGCTTCTCACTAGCATTGCTTCAGAAGATGACTGTAACCAGTTAACCTTCTCCATTTGGATTTGATTGCTTCCAGTGCTGAACAGGATATCGCCTGGTGATATTTTACTATGCTTGGTGATGCTATACAAATTCTAAACTGAAATTTTCTTATCCTTAGGGTAAAAAATTTATGGTTGGAAACAGCCAATTTGAATTTGAAGCTTCTGTTGATGAGTCAGAGGAAGGAAAATTTTCATTCGTGAGTAAAGAGGTAATGTGAAAATATTATTCACCTACCAAATATACTCAGTTCTTCTTCTAAACTGTACCAGAAGGCACATGTGTCCAGAATTATACAGGTAATATGTGTTTCCCTTAGCAAAGAAAGTCACTTCTGATGGAGATTCTCCTTTGGCAGTAGCAGTCAAAACCTACAGCTTTGGCTCAGAGCTCCTGAAGTCTCCCCTCAAAGCCCTCAATCTTTCTCCTTGATTCCTCTACCTGTGTAACCGATGGAATTATTCAACTGTCTCTGGAAGAATTTGATACCACTACTGTTTTGTTCTTCACTTTTTATGCAATCTAGTGAAATCATTGAGGGTAAAATGCAAGAATTTCAGTGCTCTCCCTCCCCACATTCCAATTCATTATCTTTCCCATTTTGTGTCTGTAAAAATGGGAATGGTAAGAATGGTAACAATATGCTGCTACTTGGCTACCTAGTAGTTATGCTTCTTTCACTCTTGCATGTTTTACTGAGAAAGGAAATAGTAGTTCAAAAATAGTCTATTCTCTAAGCTCCAAGTTTGACTCACAAATGTTATGCTGACTTTAAACTTTGTGTCTTACAAGCTCACTAACTAGTTTTGAGAATTAATGAGCATTTATGCATCATCTGTGCCTAGCACAAAGCATTTGCTTTGCCAAGCGTCTGTATTTTTATTTGTTCTTCTTGTTTCCCAACAATTGTCAGTGCTGCTCTTTCAGCATGAGCAGAAGCTCATGTCTTGGAGCATGTGAACCTTGTGATTTGGCTGTAAAATGAGGAGGTTGCACTGTAAAAGATGCAAGAGATTTCCCCTCCATGTGGTGCGAGTCTGCTGTGCCCACAGAAGAAATGGGGCCAGATGGTGTGGGAAGGGAGAACTCAGCAGGGTCAGCAGCTACACTTACTGCCTCTGAACAGCACTTTTGCTGCTTTGATACTTATAACCAAATGTAAATTAAATTAATGAAAAGCGAGTATTCAGATATTGCTGTCCCTTGGTACTTGAAAATTCTGATTGTGAAGGATTAGGTTCATTAAAACATTTTTCTATAAATGTATCTACCCAAGATGAAAAAAGGCCATAAGGCTTGGGAGAGTTTTTAAAGCCTTCACAGGTCTGATTATTGAGAATCGTAGAAAATGCATGAAATTAATCTTACCAAATGAAGGTATAAATATCTCTATTATGTCCTCTTTTTTAGTTCTCCTATAGTGCAAATGAGACCCTACAACTGAACTTATCCATAAAGACAGATAAGGTCAACATTGACAGCAAACTGATGGGTAAGTATGGAATATGGGATTAAAGGGAGATTAATTACAGTAAGTAGAAATATATTCCTTCATAATTTGAAGTCTTGATAATGAAAATGTTTGTGTGTTTTACTGGCTTGTGTGAAATAAATCTGACAGATCCAAAGTTATTAATATAAAACTATTGTATTAAACATCTGTGTTGTCAGCAAGTTTGCCAGTGACACCAAGCTGCGTGGTGCAGCTGACATGCTGGAGAGGAGGGATGGCATCCAGAGGGACTTCAATGGGATGGTGGGCCTGTGCGAACCTCATGAGGATCAACAAGGCCAGGTGCAGGGTTCTGCAAACACAAATACAAGCTGGAATGTGAAGGGATTGAGAGCAGTCCTACAGGATGTGAAAAGCTGGACCCAGTACCCTTTGTGGTTGCAGCCCAGAAAGCCAGTTATACCCTGGGCTGGATCAAAAGCAGCCTGGCCAGCAGGGCGAGGGAGAGGATTCTCTCCCTCTGCTCCACTCTCATGACATCCCGTCTGGAGTGCTGCACCCAGCTCTGTGCTGGCCACATAAGCAGGACATGGACCAGTACAGAGTAGGAAGGGCCACAAAGATTATCAGAGGGCTGGAACACCTCTCCTGTGAGGAAAGGCTGAGAGAGTTGATGTTGTTCAGCCTGGAGAAGAGAAGGTTCCAGGGAGACCTTATTGCAATTTTTCAGTACTAAAAGGTCACTTAGAAAAAGGATAAGGACAAACTTTTTTGCAGGGATCGTTGCGATAGAACAAGCAGTAATGGTTTTACACTGAAAGAGGGTAGATTTAGACTAGATATAAGGAAGAAGTTTTTCGACAGAGAGGCTGGTGAAACACTGGCACAGGTTGCTGTGCTCATTTCATCTGGGGTAGAGTTAATTTTCTTCACAGTGGCTAAAAAGGGCTGTGTTGTGGATACCAGAGAGATGGTAGATGCCCCATGCCTGGAAACATTGAGGTTCAGGCTGGATGGGCCTCTGTGCAGAATCACAGAATCACAGAATATCCTGTTGGAAGGGACCCACGAGGATCATCAAGTCCAGCTTCTGGCTGTACACAGGACAATCTCAAAAATCACTTGATCTAGTTGAAGATATCCCTGCTAATTGCAGAGATTTGGACTAGGTGACCTTTAAAGGTCTCTTCCAACCCAAAGTATTCTGATTTTATGTTTCTATAAATTTTGACACTGCTTTTGCTCTGAAATGCTCCTAACAGCAAAACTTCCCAGTTCATACTTAAGTATAAAAATTAAATACTTAAGTATTTTGATTTTTTTTTCTTTCAATGATCTTTTCCTTTCCTCAATGAACTTTCCTCATCAAACAGCAGAAAGAGGATCCTTGTCACAGCCATTCTTATGGACTTCATCTGAAATCTCATCTCTTACCTATGTCTCAGTTCAGACAGGTTCTGCAGTCCCTACGTCAGCTGGCAATCAAGAAAACACAGAAACATTCAGTGTGTTTCCAACTCATTATTCTATTCATTTATTTCTATTAAAAAATAAATTTAAAATTATAGCACAGGGACTTGATCTCTGATAAAAATCTCTTTATGAATATAAATTTCTTTTCAACATGCAATAATTAAGCAATTATGTCTGTAAGTCTAGTCTTGAGCTGTGGTAAGAAAGCTCCTTTAAAATTAATGGAGCTGTATCTAGGAGCTGGGCCCTACCTTACACATTTTTGGACTGATATTTCAGGAATAATATTGCAAAAACTGTGAGGCAACCTTCTCGTTACTTGCATGATGAGTCAACATCAAGAAATGCTAGTACCCCAAGTAATTTCCTCTGCAGAATAAATCTTCAGACCATATTTTCCCAACTGTACAGTATTTAAATTTATTCCTTTTCATATTGGCAGCATGAACTATGTTTTTAGAAGATTTTCTTTATGGTTCTGTGTGCAGTGTTAAAAGACTTAAAAGAGAACCTGGCATGAATGTTACAGGGAGGTCATATTACAATCTCACACTGTCTTAATTTGCATTCCAGAGGCTGTCATGTTTTAAAATGCAGAATTTTGACCAAATATTCCCAAGATCTTCTTTCCAAGTCAGGAAAAATCATTAAAATCAAAACAAAACAAAAAAGTAGCTAGATTATTAAAGAAATATTATCATTCAAATTGAAATAGAGAACACTTCCAAGAGGGGAATTGAAAAGTTATCAACAGATGTCTCTTTTTTAGTGTAAAAGGGGTCTTTTAAAATCCAAATTCTTTCTCAATTTCAGACTCCCTTGCCATATGAAATCCAGAGCATTATGTGTTTTTATGCATCTTGAAAAGAATTGGCTTTGGGTACGTGGCTGCTGCTGAGAAGCACCTTTGAACCTGCCAGTGAAAGAACTCTTTGTATGACACTTAGTGAATACTAAGTTATGATAGCATTTTTACATCTCGAGCCATCAGGGGTTCTGAACAGTGTGAAATCCAATATATCCCTTTTATCCTTTGTCCTTTTTATCGATGATATCACAGCTGGTATCTCAAGGTGGTGGATAAGAGTCTGAATCTAATGAGTAGCTTGCTGCTGGTACATATAATGAGCTGATCAGTGAACAAGGGGAGTGGTTAATGCTTTAAGGCCATGGCTTTCTTCATTGCATTTATGCAACTGGATGTGACACAGCAGTGCTGACATTGTTTACTGAGGTTTGGAATAAGAATCCCTGTCCAGCCAATGAAGAATACTGAGGTAATTCAGTAAACACATTCCTGGTCATCTGGGTGGGAAATGCGAGGTTTAGGAAGCCAAGGGGAAGATTTTCTCAACAATATTTGCTGTTTAAGTGTCTGTGGAGTGGCAGTCTTTCAGAGTGCTGGAATAGGAAAGCAAACTGGTTCCTATGAAAGTGATTCACAGCGAGGAAACATTTCCTTGCCCCTGTCCACAAAGCAAACACCAGCATATATGGGCTGTCAGTCTGGTGCTTTTCCCCAGCACTATGCCTACATCCGACATACGGAGGGGATAACTGACACACAAACTGCAGGAAATATTACTTGGTTTATGTTTGTTGCTCAGTGCCTTCCATATTAATGTACTCAGTTTATGAAGCAAATGATGCTACTCCTGCTTTGTGCTCATCGATTCCTTAGAAGTTCAAGATAGAGATTGAATCAAATGGATGCTCTTTCTCATTGATTAATTTTTACAAATGCCAAAGTCCCTCAGTTTTGCATGCACCTTCAGCTGATTTTGTACTTGCAAAAGCTAATTGAAATCAAGTGGATATGCTGACTAGAGGTAAGAAAGAGTTAAAATAAGGCTTCAACATTGCATTAACTCTTCATTGTAAGGAAAAGGGAAAAAACAGTTATTATCTTAAAGCTGTGAAACTGAATTAGCCGTAAAACTGAATACTGAGGGATTTAAACATACAGCATTTAGAGAAAAACTGCCTGTATGGGATTATATGTTCTCCTGCAAGTGGCAGAGGCTAGACAAGATTTGGGCATCTGCAATATTATTCATGCTTAGCAGGGGAATAAGGCCACTGCTGAAAAAAGAATGGAAAACAAGCATTCTCATTTTACTTTTTCATTACACTAGAAATCTGACATGGTAGTCTCTTGGAACTAGATTTCAAAAGCTACTATTGCTGCTGTTATCTAGAAAGATACCAAGTGTATTGAAATGTTGCTCACTAGAGGGTGGTTTTGCCAGTGTCCTTTGTAGAGTCTTGCTCCTCTGAGAGTAAAAGCTTATTTTAAATAGACGTTTTTAATGGCCTTTACTATATGCATCTCAAAAGGATTTACTTTTGTCCACATCTGTTTACTTTCCTTTATTTCCTGCATCTGTAAGTATGAACCTTGTTTGAAAAAAATCCAGTGTCACTAAGGCTACTGTTTCTTGAGACTTAATGAAGGGAAGGGGAAGATATTGAGTATATCTTGTATACCCCATTCCCATCTGTAAGCGCATTTAACTCTTGAAAGAGCACAGGAGGAAACCTAAAAAGCTTTCTGCTGTTCTGGTAAGTTAAGTTGATTTACAAGACTCAAAAAGTGCCAGAGCCTCAGTGGCAGAGGATAAGAGGCTGTGTAGCCAGAAATACAGCACAGCAAAGAGTAGACAGAAGCAGGGAAAAGAAAGAGCAGAAAAGCAGGCAGCTAGATGTTTTCCTCTTTACAATAATCATCTTACTTGCCCAGGGAGGCACAGCACTCACAGGGGAATCTGGGCAACGCACATACTTTCCCTAGAGAAATGTGTGGCATCTCTTCAGTCTGTTTTCTTCTGGGCTTCTTCTCAAGTGCATCTCCATTTATTTTTTTTTTGCAAGCCCAGGCTCTCCTTATGGTGTTGAACCACCAAGATATGTCTCAAGGCTTTACATCTATTTGGGAAAATTACTTTTATCCAGTGACTGTGCATCATGCTAGAGATTGATGGGGGCCAAAACAAGCTTAGTGTCTGGATATGTTGGTCTCTCTTTCATCAGTAAGAGAGGTATGATTATCAGACTTGATTTCTTGGCTCAGAAAAGCCGGAACTAAGCCCCACTACAGAAGGAAGAAGGTGTACATCAGGATAACAGTTCTAGACAAAAGGGAAAATAAAAGCAAGAAAACTGAAAAGAATGAAGAAACACAGAGGAATTAACTAAAAACAAAGGTTAACATTTTATTAAGTGTTAACTTTCTATTTGGTTCAGGCATGAGTGATGATTATGGAAAGTCCCAAATGTCATGGAAACAGCCTACAAAGGCAGCTCTCTTCCTTTAATTCTACAACTGGCAGAGGTCCCATGCCAGCTGATGTCCACCCCTACTGACACCCATGCAGAGTCTATACCTCCCATATCTGACTCGGGATGCTCCAGAAGGACCTGATTTTTTATTTAATCTTTAAGCAGTTGTATGTGTTATTGAGGTTAGTCAAAGGACTTTGTACTTGAATGTTTTGAGAGTGCCTGAGTGACAAAAATATATTTGCAGAGTAGTCATACTCTGCACATGGATAAATGTCAGGTTTTTCCATAGAGGAAAAATAAAATTTTCTCTCAGCATCATTCAGGGTTAAGTACAGACTGTACATATTACTCACGCAACTCCACTGAACTTTATACAGAGGGTTGGTTTTCCTTCCTAAAGGACACTGAATATCCTGGAAACAGAGAGAAATGTCTAAATATGTTTACTGTTCATCTTTCAGTGACTCTGTACAACTGCTCCTATGGACGAAGTGACTGCAGCTTGTGCCTTGCTGCCCGGCCTGAATACAAGTGTGTGTGGTGTGAAGAGGATGGCAAGCCCAGCAAGTGTGTTTATGAAAAACTCTGTCACACTGCCCCCACCGACACGTGTCCTCCTCCAGAAATCACTCGCGTAAGATTGCTTTTTTCCTCTCCCTACCACTGTAATATTTTTCAGGAGAAAGCAACCAAGCAAGTTCATACTGAAAGGCAGGTTGTTTTTTTTCCTGGGGTGTTAAGTAAGCTTCTGAAATAGCTGAAAGGAAATAATGTTAGTAGTGATGTGTGTGAGAGATTTGTAAAGATTCAAAATAAGAGACTGAATGGAGTCTTTGAGCCTCCTTGTTTTTCAAGCCTTGTGCTCGCTGTATCGGAAGCCAGGGTAGCAGTGCATGCTTTAAACATAGCATTTGATTGCACTGATGCATTCTTACATGAATTTTTTTTTCTCATGAAGTCCTTTCTACCTGTAATGAGTCTGTAAGATAAGTTCACTGTTCCCTGGAACTACAAGTGTGGAACAGGTTCATTTACAGGCTTCAAGCTAGACTTTTAAATAGCATTTAATAAGGGACCAGACTGTTCCTGCATCACAGAATGTCTTCCAGGTGTCAGTGACATTTTTCAGTCCACACTAGCATCAAACCCAAGGCTGTAGGAACTGAATGTAAGAAGTCAGAGAGGCCAAATGTGCACCTGACTTACTCTGCAGTTGGGACACTCACTCAGGGAAGACTGTTGTCCATGTTGGGGGATCAGCAGGCAAAGAAAGCGGTTAATCCACGTCCTTCTCAGAAACAAGCCAAATGCTGCTTTTATGGGCATCATTTTTGAGAAAAGAGTGGTACATGCTTCCACTGGGCAAATCTACATTGCTACAGCAGCGGTGTCGCTACTTTGAAACTCAGACACACTGTTTGATGAGAACACATCCCAAATCATCACAAAATGTGGTAACTGTGTGACAGAGGTTGAGAGTTGTAACAGGGATGTTTCACCCAGTAGGAGCTGTGTCTGAATCCTGTGGCTCAAACTGGTAGAGGCACTGCATTCCTGGAGACTGAGCAGTTAGAGGTACAGTGTGCCTACTGGCAGACCTGCAGTACACTGGGGAAAGTTGGCCATGAGGGTAAATCTATGGCTGTTAAACAGCTGGAGTCTGCCAAGGAAAGTAAATACCCTAGGAGCTCGACAGAATGTGTGGAGAAGAATACTTGTGTAATATCTGTGCCCAGGTAAACATGATTTGAGAAAAAAGGAAAAGGAAAATTAAGAAAAAAAAGTGTTTTCACCTGGAATACTATTTCTTACTGTTTACATTCTTCATTATTGTGGATTTAAAAAAAAAAAAAGATAGTAAAATATATTAGGTCCTCAGATCTTAAATTAGCCTTAGATATAAACATATTATTTGAAAACAGCTAGCCAAACAGTTGAGTAATTTTTCAGCTAGTTTGTTTATGGGTTGAGTGCAAATGGACAGCCAGTGGGCTAGGCAGCCAGCAGAGGCAGCCACGTTGCTGTGCTCAGGCTTGCTTAGACCTGAGAGACTGACTGTGATGGAGCAGGCATTGAAATGCAACCTCACTCTTCTTGATGGCAAACTTTCAGCCCTCCAAAGCTGAAGACCTGAAAAGGTCTTGATGGAAATTCTCCAAGCATTATGTAGGAAAGCAGGTTAGCCTCCCAACAAATATTCTGAATTGAGGTGCCTGTTAGGGCCATATTTCAGTCTGAGCAGTCCACTGCAACTGCACAATCTTCTCTGTCCTCCTTTTACTTGCAAATTACTCGATTAACATCAGCCCATGCTGCAGCACCCTACCATGATGAGATGCAGTAAAGAAAATCAAGGGACTGGAGGAACTTTTGAAGATACTATGTGGGGCAGCACTGTATGTTAGGAGCACTGCTGTGAACCTAAAGGATAAAATCACAACAACAAAATGCTGGAAAAGCTCTGTGGAAGGATTGTGAGAGGAGTGAAATCCATTAGCTTTTCAAAATCACAGTACTTCTATGGAGGAAGCAAACTTAACCAAATAATACCAGGCAAGAGTTTTGTACCTAACAGTCTGCCAGAGGAGACATTAAATCTTCAGCTGTTGAATACCAGTTCTGAGCTAACAGATGATTAATTAACATTAAAACGTTGCATAGCATGTTTTTTTGTTTGTCCTACAAGAAACATCTGCATTTCAAATGTTGGTAAGTCAAAGTAGCTTTAAATAATATAGAAGAGCAACACAGTCACTGCAGTATTTAATTTTGATTTTTTTCTTCTGTCCCTTATGCAAACACAGATTGAGCCAAAAACTGGACCACGAAGTGGGGGAATTCTTTTGACCATAATGGGATCTAATTTGGGAATAAAGGCAGAAGATGTAAAAAGTATAACAGTGGCAGACAAGGAATGTCTTTTTAAAGAGGAGTTCTACTCTGTTTCCACAAGGTAATTGATGGATGCTTTTCACAAGATTTTAGAACAAAAAAAAATGAACCTCTGTGCATTTTCAAGAAGAAATGATCTTTATGCGGTTACTAAAGGTTACTATTTGAAGAAAGAACTATTTCTATGATATACCTGCAATACTTCATAGTAACATGTCTGACTCTATTTAAAATTGCTATAGACTGTAATACAGCAACAAATTTGCAATGGTGTACTACCATCCTGCTTGTGATGGAAGTTTTTTTCCTTACTTGATTGAAAAGCTTTCATAAACTATTACTGCACATATATCAAATCTATTGTTTTTAAGTTTAAGGCATTCTATATGTGCATCTAGTTATTAAAACTTTGCTAAATCTGAACCATGGTGAAGCCAAGCATACAAGATTTATGGGAAAGTAGGCAAAACAAGAGGAAGCTTAAGTCTGTTTAGTCCAGCCACAGTTTCTTGCCTGGGGACAGGGAGGGAGCCCAGAGCTTAGGTTTAGCTGTAGATGACTAAGTTTCATCTCAAAGCCAACAAGTCCATGGATGTTGAATTGCCTAAGCAGGTTGGTAGATGTTTTGCAGATTACTTGTCACCTTCTTAAGCAGTGCCAAAATTTAAAGCAGAATACCTAAATTCTTCTAGGTAGGTATCTAGTTGTTTACTACAGATTATATCAATTTTCTAATTTCAAGAGGGAAATACCCTTTCGATATTAGCTGATGAAAAGCATAGCAGGAAGGCTCAGTAGTAATATTAAGAGTAATTATATATTTGAGGCAGTGTGATTTTTCTTTCATTTACTTTTGAAATCTGCAATTGAAACCTTGGCTGTCTTTCCCTTCCTACAATTTAAAGTGTAACACAACAACTTTTTGCTATTTCTGTGGCATGTTTTGAAAGTGACTTTGAAGATATCTAAGTGATTTTTTTTAGCTTTTGAAAAATATTTAACTTTAGTCAATGTGTAGATCAGGCATTTAGAAGCTTCCCAGGCCTGAAGGAACTGAAGAAGGTAAAGAATAGCTGTTTATTTCTTACTGCTTCCCAATTTTATTGCCATCACTCCTGCATTTACATGTACTTCCAATCAGTCATCTTTCCCCATTCCCTATTTTCACTGTTTGCAAAAGCTGCACTGAATCGCAATGTAGCCTTACAAGAATTTCCCCATCCTCTTGGCTTTTTCTAAAGCTTTTTGATATTTTTAAATACATGGAAGGGAGCCAGAACTGGAGATCACTGGTGCCTTGTATCATAGCAACATTACTGGTTTCCTAAGTTCTGGCAGTGCAGTAATGGGTGAGAACAAATGCAACTTACATCATGTAATTTATCAACAAATTAGTGGGTTTTGAAGGACATTCCCAACTAGGAAGCCTTAAAAAAAGAAGTTGTCAAAAATCTTCAAATAGGTATCTTTAATTTTCTGTATTTGTCTTCCTCTGTTCTTTTGTTTTATTATTACCCTTTTCATATAAGATCAAATTTAAAAATAATAAAAGGTGCCTTGTCTTGCTCCCCTGTCCTTCTGCAGTTAAAAACTGGTCTTTTTAGGAGACAGTGGCTCCCATGCACAGCAAGATTTAAGACACTTAAGGGTGCTTTCTGGCTCTGCGGTGATTTAATTGTTGGCCTTGGAGAAGTCATTCTTTGTAGTTTTCCATTAGTAATGTGGGGGAAGGGAGGCAATGCCAGCGCTGTGGAGGGGAGGGAACTTTTCCAATTAAAATCCTCGCTCCAATGTTTCCCCCACACCCCCCGGCCCTGGCCCCCGACTGCTTTCCCTAGCTTGACATATGGTAAAAATTCCTCCAAAGGCACCGTTTCCTGTTTCTGCCTGACATGAAGATACAACTTCCAAGAATACAGTAGAGAGATGATGAGGAACAGGCTCAGGCAGCCATACACATGCCAGGACATGCAAGAATTCAGAGAATTTTGTCCATTTGCCAGTACCCAGGAAAAAAAGTCTGGAGTGATCTGCAGAGGGCCTTGACAATCCTTTTATTATAAGTCCCAATTTAAGTACATTATACCCAGGAATTTGGAGTCGTTGAGGGTTTTTTTGCTGCTTTGGGTTTCTTTAAGCAGTCATGCACTGCTTAAGGAAGAATAGTAATAATCCTGGAGGGAAAGAGTGACAGAAATGAGCAGGGATCCTCAGGGTGTGGCCTATATGAAACTGTCTGAGCAGGCTGCGGGCACTATATACCTCCTTATCTAACTGTATTATCAGCTCTCCATTAACCATTTGTCCCAGTTTTCAAGTGTGTCGAATCCTTATTGCCTTTTCATGCTTCCATTCTGTGGTTTACCTGTCTGAAATAAAAATTTAAACATGCTAGCTGTCACTCAGCAGCAGTGTTAGTTCTAAGGCAGCATTTCCTTGACCTCTGATTTTTTTATGTATTATCTGTGAATTTCTTTTCAGAGAACAATAATTCTGAAGGGATTTTGATAGTAGGTGTGAAAAGGCAGTAGTTTGAAGCTGAAAGGTAGCAATATGCACAACAAAAAATTATCAGCAGTAAAAACACAAACACAAAATTTTAAGATAGCTGGTGGTCGGATGTTTGCATCAAGGAGGTGGGGGAATCCTTTGTGTGTTTGGGGTTTGGGGTTTGGGGTTTTTCAACATCACTGTAAATATTGTGTTGGGTTGTAGAAGTTCAGCTGACTGAATTTGAGTCTTCTGGAGAAGGCAGTTCTACTAAAGTAGCTGTGTACAGTGCTGGGTACAGGGCTCAGGGTTTTACCAAAACCTTTAGAAAGACAAGCAGACTATTCTTGGTTGGTTTTTCTGGGAATCTGAGGCAGTGCTGGATTACATAGTATGGGATAAAGCAAAGTTGGTGCTCTTGCTGGCAGTGTGTGGGGTAGCTCACATACATTGCACTGGTATTGCAGCTGTCACTTCTACCAGATAAGCTTACATTCTTTCTTTTTAGGATTGTGTGTCAAGTTGGACCAATGAATGAACTACAACAAGGTCAAATTGAAGTGAACATCAATGGAAAATTTGGTAAATCACCAAGTGAAGTTTTGTTTACATACCAGGTAATTACAGTTTTTTCAGAGACCTGTTTTATACTTTGTGTATGACATAAAATTTAGCACAGAATTGGTTGTGTTTGTCTTACTGTTTCATCAATAGCACCATCATTGAAAAATATTAGAAAACAATTCCGGTATTTCTATATACAAAAGGTGTACCAAAAATCAATTCTGATCAATAGACTGAGAGTCTCAAAATAAGATGATGTTGTTTGCCATCCAAGTTAAAAAGATGTGGTAAAAAAGCAACTGGAATAACCTTATTCACAAGTGACATAATATCTCTTAAGTATCACTATTAAATAAAAAAGTCAGCACTGCAAAAGAATTAGGTATTCTCTAGACACATGGTGCACTATTTTAATCACGATATTTAGTCTAGGCAATTTTCTTAATTAGAAGAATGGATGCAGAGCAGCTGAAGAATAAGTAATGAAGGTACGTTAATTTCTTTAATAATTTCTTTCATTCAAAAGTATGACATGCAGAGCCACAGATAGCGTGATGTGTGTTAATATTACTTACGTGCTTTGTTTTCTGTGTGACTGTGAAAGAGAATTTCATTTCTGTGTTAATTGCTTTGCTCTAAACGTGGCCCTAGCTTATAGCTGGTGTAGCCTGTGGTTTTTCAGCAAGTAGCTTTATCTGTATTTATGAGGTCTTCAAATTTTGTAAGATCGTGTGATAGTTGAGAGGTTTAAATAATACCAGTCCCCATACTGATGCTTAAAATTACACCTATGAACTATAAAACTATAAAACATAACTTGTGTTAGGCTTTTATCTTCTCCCTTACTTAAACTTCTGTCTCATTAATTCTTGATGTCTTGTGAGAAATAAAGGAAAGGAGCCAGCAGTAAGCAGTGGAATAAGTCAAGAATGACATTTAACTGAAAAGAAGATATTCATGTTTTCACGAAACAGGCTAGAAGTGGGTTTTCTAAAATTTCCAAGCAAATACCTCTTCTATCAAAAAAAAAAAAAACTGCTGCAAAAGAATGTTTTTGCTTGAATATGTCATCTGTTCCTTTGTGGAAATGTAGGTTATGATCTTAACCAGGGAACAGTGATATAATATCCCATGCATGTTTGTGGCTCTAAGACAGAGACTATGACAGTAAGACCTACATGAGATTTTGACATTAATCTATTGGATATGTTCTGCACCAGTTCTCCTATTCTTCTGTGTATAAACATTTTCCCATTATTTTCATGGAAAGTACATGAAGTTGTTATGGACTGGGTTGAAATGATACCTGAACCATGTAGGCTTTGAAGCCTGTCTTTGGACTTGTTTTGGTGTGATTGCCTGCTCAGGCCACCTGAGAGGAACCTAAAGAGTCACTGCTTTTGGCCACTTCAGGGAGAGATTTTTAATTGCCTATCAATGAGGTGCTAGGAGAAGTAGCTGTGCACGAGCATCAGCTAGTTGGATGTTTTCCTGCAAGTCCAAGACTCTCTGTGTGTCAGTCTCTGCCTGCATTGAGGTTACTGAAAAATCAGATGCCTAAGCCAACTGCTGATAAGGACCATTTTATTTACTGCAAAAAATCTTTCCATGTGGACCCTATTTACAATATGGAAAGCATTGACAAGTAATACAATTCACACCTTAAAACTGGTGATATTAGTTTCTAGTTTCACTTCTCATAATTCCATAAGAAAATGAAGCCAACTTGGACTGTAGTAGGACTGAAGTCAGTGTAGGGTGCCACACTGATGCGCACCTCTATAAGTGTGACAGAAATGCTTTGGCATGAGAACAATCAGAGCAGACAGTTGCATCAGTTAATGTTGGCTTAAAAGCTGCAATCTTGTTCCAGTGCTTTTTTCAGACAGTTCTTTGGTGACTTCTTTCAGCAGACATGCAAAATCCGTGCTTTGTGTAAAACCTCTCCTACTCAGTATATACAAAGGAAAGAAAATATATCTTCTTTCCAAGTGCCCTCCTAAAATAGATTTTCTCTTATGTATTTCCCTGTTTCTTTGGCTCATGGAATGGCTACCCTTCTGCTGGTAACTACTACTGTTTTTACTGTGAGTTCTGGCCACTTGAAGCAGAATAGCTTCATCTTTAACAGTGACTGTTCGTAATGCAGTGTGTGGCAGAAGTGCACAAGGAGACACTGGAGATGTTCATCCTGATGTGTCTGTGTACACAGAGGTATCACCATACACCCCACTGTCTCAGCCTTGTGCATGTGATTAGTATCTACCACCAAAAACACTTACCAAGTAGATTGGGTATAAGAAAGAATTTTTCATATGATGAGAGTGGTGAGTCACTATAAGAAGTTGCCCAGAAAAGCTGTACCTCCCCCATTTACTGGAACTGTTAAGCCAGGTTGGATCAGGATTTGAGCAACCTGGTCTAGGGAAAGGTATCCTATTCATGGCAGGGGTGTAGGAGACTAGGTGAGCATTGAAGGTACCTTCCATCCAAACCATTCAGTGATTCTATAAATAGTACTATGTTTTACTCTTGTTGATACCCAGTCTGAACAGTGTGATTTATTTCTAAAGGTGAATTGATGAGAATCAATAGTCAGAACAACTTGGGGCTCAGACTCATGCTTCTTTCCTGTCTGCCAGCACAGAGCATTTCAGAACTGACAAATGCGCAAGACCTTCATGAAATGGGTCAAAAATCCAGTTAAAAGGGAAGCCATGGTTTCAATTTAAAATTATTTCTGAACAAAAATGCCTTGGTCTGTGAGTGTCTGTGCTGTACAGTAAATACCTATATTCGCTGCAAAACAGGAGAAGAAAGCTTTATGTCTCCCTACCCATCACAATTTCTCTATCCAGCCTGAGTTCAGTTCAAGTACAGCCTCAGTGAAATTAAATTCTGATAACCCAGTCATCCTCTGCTGACATTTCTGTTATTTCACTATAAGCAGGCTCAGGCAATAACCATTCTCCTGTTTAGTGACATAGAAATAAACTTATGCTAAATTTTCGTATCCAGCTATGCAGTACATCTGGAGCACTGACAGCTTGGCTGGTCTCTGAGCAGGTGGAACAGCAACATGGCTAAAGGCCAGTCCTGCTTTTTCATTTGTTGTTAACTTTATCTGATTTGCTTGTTACTATGGCAGTGAGAAGCAGTCTCAAAGGAAGGAGTTATGCTTTTCCAAGGTGTAAGGCTCAGATTTGCTGATCCCATACAAGTACTGATTTTTTTTCTCAGAACACCTCTTCTTTAGACTCAAGGCACCAGGACAAGAGCTTGCAGCTGGTTTTGGCATCTCCAGCATTTCTTTGTTGGAACAATTTTGTGAAGTTTAGGCTAAAATGACTGTATGTTTTCAGAAAGCTCAAATAAATCTAAGATGGTGAAATTAGAGGTAGAACTCTGCAAAGTGTAACACGCTTCGAGGTGCTGAAGGCAGTTTAGGAACTGGCTTGGAAAAAATGACTTCTTGAAAACCAGGATGTCTGTTTACCTAAATGAGCTGAATAACCAAAAGAATGAAGAAAGGAGGACAAATTAGAGCCTGACCTGAAAACAAGCATGAACATCACTATTCACCATACTGGAAGTTTGAATGTGAAACAAACAACATAGTTACATTTAACAGGATGCACTCTTCCACCTTAATCTACTCCCAAACTCGCCTGTTTCCTCTTACCTGCATCCATCCTCTGCTTTGGTTTCTGATGTTTGAAGCAATTGCACTGGGAGCTCTCACCAGATCAGTGCCTCGAGCTTCCAGGGGGGGTTTCAGCTCACTCCTTGATCTTTCTCCCTGAGTTGTTTTCTCAATACATTCATTTTACACTGTAGCTGGGGGCTTTGGGTGGGGTTTTTTTGTGGGGAAAATTACATGCTTGTTGCCACTATGATTGATGGTGATAAACCACACATCCACAGAAGTCTGGAATTGCTTCCAGAGGTTCTTATTTTATTCTGAAGTCCTGCAGTACATATTGTTTGTGTGTCGGTCCACACGGGGACTCCTGGATAGCTGAGAGTTTTAGTGAAGTTGGCTCTTATTCACGTGGATATTACCAGTCTTAACTCTCTGTCATCTCATCATGCATTTAAATTCATGTCCCACCACCCAGTATTCATGATTCTGCTTGAGATTTGCCAGTAAACACTGGATGTATGATAGTGCAGACTTTCCAGTCATGCATGCTTCCATTTCTCTATCAAACTTATCAGAAAAGATCTGTGGTCTTTTCAGAAAATCATGTGGTGTCTGCCTCATGATAAAAAGATGCTGCTTTCAGTCCAATGAATAAGTTGTTTAACACACCAGCCCTTTGCTGAAGTGTCCCATCCACAGCAGCTAACACACAATGCACACTGCCAGGTAAATGCTCTGCCTGGGCACCTGGAGTGCTGGGAAGCATTGGACCAACTTACATAGTTTGGACAAAGCAGCCCCAGAAAAGCAGGACTCAGCTCATCTCTCTGCTGTTGCAGAAACCCAGGAAATGACTTGTGTTATGGATGCTGTGACAAGGTGAGCCAGTGGGTCAGGTCAGCCACTGTGGTGAACACTAGGCTGCCAAGAATGCAGAGTGGAAATTCTCTGGCTGAGTATCCTGTGAGTGGGTGGCTTGTCTGAAGAAACAAGAAACAGGCTCCCTTGGGTTTGAAAAAAGAGGGAAGTTGATGGGAAAAGAAAGATCCTAGTGGCTTGAGTTCCCCATTCAGAGGTTTAATTTAGCTCCTGTGGTTACCTTTATAGTCCGTGAAATGACATTTTGACCTCCAAGAAGCTGGCTGGTGTCTACAGCACTTCATGGGCTATGCCTTTTATTTTTGTGTGCATAATATGCAAGAGTTGGCAGAATAATTTGGCTTTCAGTGTGAGGCAGATAATTTTGGTAAAAAATTACTTCTTCAAGAGCCAGAACTTACTGCAGCTGGAACCAGGAGGAGGAGAGGGAAGAGTTACTTGTGAAGGAAAGATGGATGCAATAAAGGCAAAGCAACAACATGGCCTGTACATTTGTGAAAATCTTATCCACATCTGTGTGCTGTTATCAGATCTTGCTTTGTGGAAGCACAAGGGCCCATTCCTACTTGTGAAGAAGTGCACTTGCATCAAAGGCAAACCCCCAAATGGAAGTCAGTGCCTACAGGAGCCAACAGAAGGGAGCTTAGGTGGCTTTGCCATTTGCTGCCCATCGTGTCCGTTTGAACACCTCCATCTGCTGCTGGCTTCCCCTTGTGCTGCAGCTGGCATCTCTCAGCATCACAGGGACATACTCTGACACCATCCTCTTTTTCCCTTCCCAGTTGTCTCTCTGCTTGTGATCTGGCACAGTTGTGTTTTTCCAGAATCCCCCTCTGAAGCATAGACTTCATGCCAAAGTTTCTGTGCATCTCTGTTAGGCTCCCCTCCTCTGTTGCTATCCAACTCTTCTTGAATTTTCGGCCCCTCTTTTGATCCACCAGTAACCTCCTTGGTGGTTCATTGTTTCTCTCTTTGATTTTCTGCATTAGTGAAGGGATAAAGGGCAATCAGTTTTATCTCAGTGGTGTGGCTCATGAGCTAGAAACTGCTTACCACAGATGGATACCATAGTAGACAATATCTCTTATTTACAGAGTCATGTTCAGGAATTCTTTTGGGAAAGGAAACTTTATATAGATGAGGTTGTGCTTGGTGGCAGACAAATGGAAAAGCAGAGAAATGGATAAAGAAGACATGCAGAACTTTGGTGATGCTCCATGGGTGTGCGCTCCTCTTGTTCTTGGATAGTGTGCAAGGGACCAGAAGTGAGTTGGCTGGACATGACACTGCAAACCAGGAAAGCTGCAGAGCAAACAAAAGGAGTGAAAAAGAACATGAATTGGTCTGGAAAATCCAATCCCAGATGCAAGATGGGTGAGCTAAAAACAGGTTGGAAAATGGTTCTCTTTTACACCTCCATATCTTTAATTACAAGGCAAATTTTGAAAAACCAGGGGGAAAAATATAGGAAAAACCCCACTGCAAACCAGATAAAAGATGGGCTTTGATTTGACACCAGCAGACCATAGAGATCTAAAATGCTAGGAGCTGTCTCAGAGAATTTTCAAACTAAAAATGGTATTTTTTTACTGAAAGGAAAGTTTTTAAAATGAAGAAATAAGGTATCACCTTCCTAACTGTGCAAAAAGACTAATTGCTACTCATAAAATATTAAAGATTAAAAAGTTCATTCTAGATTAATAAACAGGATGAAAAATTTAAGAGCTAAATGTGAATGCCAAGAGCATCCACAGTAGCTGTGTAAAAGCTGCAGCCATGTACACTGCTAATAAGCAAGTTCATGTCTAAATGTGATTATAAGTGGAACAGACATGGAGATAATTTACCCTTTAGCACACAGAAAGCATGAAACTACAATGAAAAATATATCTGCATTTCTGTGAACAGATTTTTAAGTAAGGGGCAAAAGATACAAACAAAGCAAGCAGAGATTTCTGGCTGTGATGAAGAAAACAGGACACTGGAAAATGGCCTGAATGTGAAGTCATATATATACTTGGGCCAGTTGGAGATTTTTGTCAATGTTTTTCTTTGGGTTTTTTCCCAGTATTTCTGTGCTTAAGAAGCAAGGATAAAACAGTGGCATACAGGAATGCAAATGCCACATCAGGTATTTGCCACATTGGTATTACAAAGAGAATAAATGAATTTGCTACCAAACATGCTCACATTATTTGAACATTAGGTACCAAAAGCAATGTACAAATGTTGTTGTCTCCCTACTTGGAGCAGATAACCACTGCTTTCAGGTAAACCATAGCAACAGGATAGGTACTAACCACAGGTGTAAAAGCACAAGAGATAACCTATTTATAGCATTATTATCCTTCCAACAAGGATAACAGCCTTGAGGTTATCAAAGCATTAGGAAAATTACTTACCAGTTTGGGAATACTTACCCAGCAGTCTGGTACAAGATGGAAAAGTTGGGTTGCAGGAGACTTTAAGATCTTTAGCTCAACATTATTACATCTAGATAGGATTTAAGGAAGAGTGGCTAAAGTATGTAAAGTGCTCGAATTACCCATTGCAAACAGGCTACATTCTGGTCGGACCTACAAGCAAGAAATCCTGTTTAGATCAAATAATTTTATCAGGATAAATCATGCAGTAGGGATCAAGTTACACCTGGTAACAAGTTGGACTAAGTGATGATTGAAGATCACTCCCAACTAACTATTGTACTGACTTTTATTCTGAACAGCATGGCTGCGGATTTGCACAGGTTTTATCAAAACTGCAAATCCGCTTTCTACAAACACAGGGCATGATCGTGAGAATGAAAGGCAGTGGGGAGTACTGGTGGCACAAAGTCCCTCTGCTGGGAGATGGCTCACCAGACTCTTCAAAAACCAGGCCACTGAACAGCTGACAGACATTGGAACAGGCTTTTTCAAGCTAGACTATCAAAAAGCCCTCATAATGAGGTAGCCTGTTATTGCAGAAAATATTTATGCTCAAACATTAAACTACCTGGAAGACATAAACAATATTTTCCTGGTGACAAAAGAAGTATAGACCTAAAAAAAGATTCCTCCATTTCAAGCAAAATAAGAAAAATACTGAAATAGGTTTGGATTATTTTCTACACTTAAAGGAATTATAAGAAAAGGGTTAAATCATCATTTGCATGCTTGTTCAAATTTCCCTGTGTCCATGAAGTATTGCCAAGTCCTCACAAGGGCTGATGTTTTCCAGAAGAATTATTACAGGACTGCTAGAAATTCCATACAGGACACATTATCAAATGTTCTGTTTAACATCATAATTGCACTGAGCACTGCAGTGTGGTGTTATAGTCATATTATAGAAAGTGTGAGTTCCCCCAGGTGTCTTCTGACAGAGCCAACAAAGATCTCAAGGTGCAGAGGGCTGAAAAAGAAATCAAGGTATTTATCATGACAGCAGATGTATTTCTGATTCAGAGACTGAAATGACAAAAGGGCAGAAAGAAGTAGAGAAGAAATCCTTGAGGGGATTTGGAAAAAAATAGCATCACTGCTATTGCAGTACTTGAGGTTGGAGACTTATCAGTCCCATTTGTAAGAGTTGAACATTCAGGTTGAGTTCAATTTGAAGGGCTCTTGGTAAAAGCAGCATTTTTATTATCCTTCAAACAAGGTTTGCACTGATGGATTTACTATCTGCCCTATGATTTCCTCTGCAAGGAGAAGGAATCTCATGTAGGACTTTGGTAAGCAACATAGAGCTGTGGGTCAGATGCAGCTTTGCCAGGCTAGATAAGACTCTGTAAGATAAGACTAGGCACCCTCCAAGGGTCTGTATGTGTCTGTCTGACTGATGAGTACCATGGGAAGGGGCTACTTTCTCCTTAGGCAACACAGTTCTTGTTGAAGTCTTGTGTCACCACTGATGGCACTTTTTCAAATTAACTTGGCATTCAGTAAAGTATCTCTCCTCCTGATCCTATCTACCAAATTGCATTTTTGAAAAATGCTTTCTGGTTGAGCATTTGCATGACCCTACTTTTTTTCTTTATTGGTACTCTTAAGAAGACTGCCAGGTGGGCCGATGGAGCTTTGTTCTTTGAGCTATCCATGAATATTTTAGGGGAGCAATAAAATTTATTCATAGCACATTGGCTTTGCAATAAAATTATTATTAAAATAGTTAAAATTCTTGATAATTTATTTCAGCTGCTTATTTTTTCTGGCAGGTCCTTGAGAGGAAGGGAAAGAGGGAAAATATGGAACAGAAAATAGCAAGTTAAAATTAATCAAATAATATTCCTTCCAAGTTTACAGTAACAAAGTGTTAGCAGTCATGCTGAAGAATTCCTCTGCACACAAAGCATCGTTCAGCTTCTCCTTATTAGATCATCTTTATGAGGCGTCCACATTATTTGTTCCCTGGAGAGCTCCTGGTATTTGCAGAATTACTTTAAATGTGTTAAATATGAATATTTTGAATTAAATGCTTTTAAAATAATCCTTTGAGGGACAGCTGCAAGATCAGCAATTAAAGACGAAATATGGGTTACCATAACCATTTCACCTTCTCTTTGGCTGCTCCAGAGTGGTTCTTGGCCCCAGTTTTCCATTCAGATTGAAGTGCAAATGACATGTGTCTGCACAATGAATGAGGGGTGGGTGGTGAGTTCTCCTGTCTGGTGTAGCTGAGCCTTGAATTCCAAGAGGTGGAGTCGTACTAAGAAAATATATTTTAAAAAACCCCACAGTTTCTGTAGAAAACAGAACAGATACTTCTTTCTCTTTCCCTTTACAGCTGTGTTTTTCAGAGATAACTTTGCTAGCTGGTTACCTCCACTTCCCTATTCCTAGGGGGACAAATGCATGTAACCACTTACAGGTCCCCCAAAGACAATGATGCTGAGTGGTTCAGCTTCAAGTTTATGGCTCACTCTGCATTTACTGATTGTTGGCAACAGAGACAGCTGAGCCCTGCCAAAGGGACCCGTCAGATAACCCAAGAGAGTTGTAACTGGGCAATTTTTTCCCACTCATGCTAAGAGAAAGGAATATGGCCGTCCAGCTGAAGTTCCTAGCAAGCTTCCTTTTATTTGTTATGATGAGGTTACAGAGAATAGTGTGTGAGATGCTTTAGAAACCTTCTTTTCTTTCTTTGTTTCCTTAGTCTATGTTTAAAAGCTTGCTTTAAGTGGTTTCATGTTCATTTTCTTCCTAAGCTTGTCCGTGGAGCCTAGCCTTCCAGTGGAGATAGTATTTTGGGGAAAGGTTACAAATTTTAGACTGGTGTTTTCAGAGGTTCAGAGGGAAGGAATTTGTCTATACTGCTTCTTTAGTGGTTCTTGAGGAATACTTTAATCTGAAAGCTATCCTAAGCATGGTATGCTTAGGATAATCATTGCTGTGTATAATACAGAAGTTCAGCATGGTAAACAGTTTATAGCAATTAGGATTTAATTTGAACATAATAAAAGGTATGGTTTTCTGTCCATGTGGTAAGGCTACACTTAAAGTATTTGACCCATTTCTATAAACTATTTATTAACTGTGTATTTCATATTCATATTGTAGTTCTAATTGCAATGCTTTTAGCAACAAAATTCTATTGTAAAGAAGCAGAAATGAGTTTTTCCTATGAAGTGCACATCTAGACTTATTCTAATTTAAATTTTAAATGTGATTTTTAAAACTGACACCTAAAACTTTGTATTTACCCTGGTGTGTCTTGTTTCAATCTCATTTAAATCAGCAAGCAATTAAATCCAAATATGAGGATGCACAGACAGGGTTATATAGACCTAAATGAGCTTTTAAAATGCTTTAAAATTACTTTGAGTGACTTCCCTATATAAAATCTTGTAACCTGAGTGATGTATTAAATTAAAGCTAAATCAAAGGTTAGTACATGAGAGCAGTCATATGCTCACTCTTGAGGAGTGAAGGGTTTACAAACAGATTTCTCTCGGGGAAGAAAAGCAATTGACACCCAATTAGTTAAAGCATATTCCTAAAGCTCAATGACTCGAGAGCAAATTACAGTTGTCATTGTGGATTTGTGAAGTGTGCTGAACCATGATGCATTCCTTCAGAGGGAAGTTGCTTAGACATGAAAGTATAAAAAAAAGCAGAGCACGTAGGAGTTCTCCATGCTTCTATAATATCTGAGCTTCAATAAAACAAATTTGTAAAGTAACCATGAAGTCAGCTGGATGCATTTTTATGGATTCCTGCTGCTTGCTAAAAACCTGTTGATGACTCACCAAGCTTTGAACTGAAATGCAGAATATCAGTCCCTTCCCCCCTGCAATTGGTGGGCCCTTGGTTTTGTAGCTGTAAGCGTCACAGAGATGGTCTGTGCCTGAGCAAAACGACGTGACAGAAGGGGGTTTGCTGCATGACTAGGAAGAGGTGGGTGTGTTGCCCTCTGTCTCTGAGAAGGGCTTTCCTCCTTCAAGTGGAAGATCAGTGCTGTGCGATAGTGATCAAGGAAACCCTCATCAGCAAGGGAAGTTTCAAACTTCTTCCTTCTTTCTTTATTTGCATGTGCTTCATATGAAATAGTCCCAAGCCTGCACTTCATTATCAGTCAACCATTTTAGCAAGATTATTCAAGAGGAGGAGAACAGCTGTCATTTACAAACATGAGTCTGGGAAATAAGCTTATTAATTTTTGAGTCATTTAAGAAAGGCCTGTGGTGAAGCAGTACATATGTACATGAGAAAAGGCATCACCTATTCACAGCCTCCCTTAAGGTCTAGATCTAGTATGCTTCAGCAAATGCAGGATCAGGTACCCTAACAGCAATGCCCCAGCCTAATGCACCAGCCACATGCTTGGACCTGGCATCCTGTGTCTGTGTGCAACACCCATGGCAGCTGCCTGCCCTAAGCACAGTGCTGCCTGCCCAAAGCACAGTGCTGCCTGCCCAGGACACAGTGCTGCCTGCCCAAAGCACAGTGCTGCCTGCCCAAAGCACAGTGCTGCCTGCCCAAAGCACAGTGCTGCCTGCCCAGGGCACAGTGCTGCCTGCCCAGGACACAGTGCTGCCTGCCCAAAGCACAGTGCTGCCTGCCCAGGGCACAGTGCTGCCTGCCCAAAGCACAGTGCTGCCTGCCCAAAGCACAGCGCTGCCTGCCCAAAGCACAGCGCTGCCTGCCTAAAGCACAGTGCTGCCTGCCCAGGGCACAGTGCTGCCTGCCCTAAGCACAGTGCTGCCTGCCCAGGACACAGTACTGCCTGCCTAAAGCACAGTGCTGCCTGCCCTAAGCACAGTGCTGCCTGCCCAGGGCACAGTGCTGCCTGCCCAAAGCACAGCGCTGCCTGCCCAGGGCACAGTGCTGCCTGCCCAGGGCACAGTGCTGCCTGCCCAAAGCACAGTGCTGCCTGCCCAGGGCACAGTGCTGCCTGCCCAGGGCACAGTGCTGCCTGCCCAAAGCACAGCACTGCCTGCCCAGGGCACAGTGCTGCCTGCCCAAAGCACAGTGCTGCCTGCCCTAAGCACAGTGCTGCCTGCCCAGGGCACAGTTCTGCCTGCCCTAAGCACAGTGCTGCCTGCCCAGGGCACAGTTCTGCCTGCCCAGGACATGGTGCTGCCCGCCCAGGGCACAGTGCTGCCTGCCCAAAGCACAGTGCTGCCTGCCCAGGGCACAGTGCTGCCTGCCCAGGACACAGTACTGCCTGCCTAAAGCACAGTGCTGCCTGCCCAAAGCACAGTGCTGCCTGCCCAGGGCACAGTGCTACCTGCCCAAAGCACAGTGCTGCCTGCCCAGGGCACAGTGGTGCCTGCCCAGGGCACAGTGGTGCCTGCAGGCCCAGCAGCTGTGGTCCATGGCACAGGGGCTGTGGCACGTCTGCAGGCGTGGGGAGGGGCGGGGGCAGCAGGCAGTGTCACCCAGAGTTGCTGCTGGCCACATCACGCGGCTTGCTCGGTTTGGGTCATCCTCTTGATACAGCAGCTTCAGCGTGGTCCTGAATAAGGATGCTTTTCTCAACTGGAAGCAGAAGCTACTTAGCGACAAACTAATTAAATCACACTGCTCATGAAAAGCCCTCACTGTTAATTTACAGTATTTGTTGGAACTCCCAGAATACAATCATTGAAACAAAGACTGAATTGATAACAAAAGGAGGGAACTTCTTGAGAAATTTAAATATAAAACAAATTTTATAGCAATTTGAAGCGTGCCTGCTTGATTTAATTGGTTTTAAGGAACCCACTCCAAGGTACTAGGTACATTAAGAAAATTGGAGCAGTTTCTGATTTTCTTTCTTTGCAAGTTTATTGCTCAAGAATAGGCTAACAGATTTACCACAGTTATTGAGAGCCTTATGAGATAAAGGGAATCTTTATATTCTTTCTGTTTACTGCAAGTTTTGAAAACCTTGTTCTTTGTCTCCTGTAGGTGACATAGAATATAGGAAAGGGTAAGGAAAGATAAAGGTAACTCAGCCATAAAGAAGAGAGAAATCTTAAAATAAGTATAAAACCAGGAAATCCAACAGGAAGCTCTCACAAACTTAACTCTACATTTTGTGATAGGGAATTGAAACTTGTATAAAGCCTCATAAAATACAATAAAGAAAAAAGTGCATTCACATTATCTGTTACTTATTTCAACATGAATAGTAAAATATTTTGTTTTGTTTTAGAAGATTTGTCTGTCATTGCTCTAATTTTATTCTTTTTCAGGTAGTAATATTAAACTTACATTACCTATTAAACTAAGTAATACTGGTATAAATTTTATATTAATTTTCTCACTTAGTTTGACCATCTTGTCTTTGCAGGAACCTCATCCTTCTCAAATAACACCTGAAAGTGGTCCACAAGCAGGTGGAACCAGACTTACCATCTCTGGTAGAAATCTGGCCACTGGTTCCAAGAAGGATGTTCAAGTTTCAGTCGGTAGCCAGCCTTGCAATGTGTACGTAGCCTGAGTAGTAACTATACAGAGCTGTGTCCTAAAAAAGCACCAACATTTTCTGCCCTTCATAAATTAAACAAATCCATTGTCTATATATTTGTGACTCCTCCCATGCATTGGAGTTCTGCATGTAACATTCAGACAGAAACTCACTCAGAGGCTTCAGTGGAAGGAGCAGCTATAAAAACTCCTCAAGTGGGAAAATTTAGACACCCAAAGATTTCTCCACCTTTGGCTTTCTCTGCTAGACTGGCTGCTTCAAGCCCACCCATGCTTTCACTCAGTGTGTCCTCAGTGGTTCTGTATAAAATATTAATTTTCTAGTCTCCCATGGTTTGTTCTTCTTTTCCCTTGTTTTTCCTTTTATTAATTGCTGCCCTTGTCTTTTCTCAAAAAAAAGGAAGGACACTAAGTGTGCCCCACTTTTGTTGCTCTGGAGTATACAGTAAAAGAATACAAAAGTCCATCATGTTAGTAACAGAAGGTGTTTCCTCTTTTTTTTCTTCTCCAATCTAGTACTGAATTTGGAGACGAGATCATCTGCATTACAGGACGTAATAACAAGGTTGAACCTGTTCCAGTCATAATGAACTATGGGGGCACGAGAATTATTGTACCACAGCAGTTTACATACAGTGAGAATCCTACTGTCACCAAATTCCTGCCAGTAAATAGCTTCAGCAGGTAATGAAGTGTTTGTCATAACTTTTTTCAGAACTGGCTTAAAATATGTGTTATATGTAATAAAAATATTAAATATAGAATTGTTTGAAATAAGCTGCTCTATCAATGCACTTGTTTAAGTATGTAGAGTTTATGGTCTTAAGTGCAATTGATGTTTGAAAGTATTCTGCTCACTTCCAAATTTTCATCCCTTTTCAAAGGTCAATGTAAAAAGTACAACATCATAACCTAACAAATAGAACATTAAAAATAAATTTTGCTGTGACATCTCTTGGAGATATTAGTACCTGTCTCCTTGAATATAGAGTAATCACTTGTATAAAGTAAGATTGTTTTTAATGTTTCCTTTTCATTTTTGTTTGGGTGACTTTGGGGCCTGGAAATTTTCTTTGGTAGATCAATAGTGATTTACCCCATGGAATTGAAACTACTGTTTTTTTTCTTCTATATAAACTAAAGCTCATTTTTATGGATTGCTTTGAGGTTTACTATCCCTCTAAATCCATGTCACTTCAATTACTTTAATTCCCACTGGCAACTTGCATTCATTCTTCTTCTTATGAGAATGTATTATTTTTTAAACAAAGTGCTGCAAATAAAAGGGAATAAAGAAGTCAGGTCCCTACAGACCTGTGGAAAATATGCTCTCACATTTGTCTCTATGTGTGTATTGTAGGCATAATGATTTTAATAGTAACATTGGAGAAGTAAAGTACACGAAGATTGGCATCAGTGTACAGCCAAAAATCCTGGCAAAGGAATTTGTAATTTTTTTCAATTCTGCTGTTTTAAATAGAATTTTAGGTTGACATTGATTTTTTAAATGCTTTCATAATCAATAACTTTAACAGAAGTCCTTTTTGTAGGATATCTAATTGTCATGTAAGCATTATACGTAGGGTTTTTTCAGTAGAAGCAATAGCAGTGCAGGATGAAGCAGTGTATAGCTGTGGTAGTCTGCCAATGACTTGACTTCATTTTTAATTCTGCCTTGCAGTGGAGGGAGAAATATTACAGTAACTGGAACCGGTTTTGAGCTCATCCAGACTTTCTCATTGGTGGTATATGCAGAGCGTCCAGAAGCAGGGAGGATGAATCAAAAAACGGTAATTTTCTTTATTTTCCCTCAAAGGCATAACACTGGATGCACAACATATAATCTGTTCAAAAATTGCATATAAACTTTCCCACTGGACTTCACTGGGTTTGGACTGAAATAAGGTTTGAACAGATTTCTGAGTCTGTTCAGGGTTTTCCTGTGGAAGAAGACCTTGACTTTCCTAGCATCTTGCCTTACATTTACTTGTACTTTGCAGTCTTCTGCTTTAAAATTAATTTCATTCAATGTGGATAAGGATAAAATATGTATTTCAGAATTTTGAAGTGTTTGTTTTTTTCTTTATCTTTCTCCTTCTTCTCCCCCTGCAAGCCTTAGCAATTGCCTGAAGCAGGATCTAAATCTAGACAATGCAGACTACTCAGCTTTGCACAATGTCTTTTATTTCCTCACATCTCAATGAACCAAGTCTTCTTTTCTTTCTTGCTTCATGCATATTCCACCTGCAACGGGTCACAAAAAGTTGTGAAAAGTAACATTTAAAAAAGCCTTCTTGCATCTCCTATAAAGAGGAACTGACATTATAAATAGTCTCAATTTTCCCCTCTAATAGTGAAGAACACAATTTAATTACACGATTTAGACCTAAAAGTGATCTTCCAGTAAGAACATTATAGAACTCTTTCTAAGGCTGACTCTTCAGTGTAAGACTGTCTTGTGATCCATAAAGAGTTGGTAATGTGCATGTTTTGTATTATATGCACTATTCAACTTTTAGAGTATGCCAAAGCCAGCTGGTTTGGGATCCATTAGAACCTATCCCTAAAGATTTTTAAGAGGAAAACTGCCTGCATTTTTTAGGCCATAAATTTCAAAAAGTAATTAGCTTGATAATCTTGACTCCCAGGACAATCTAAAAGTCTATTTAGCATTCTGGACAGTATTTATCAACATTTCTTACACCTCCTCTTATGTATAGTCAACCTGCTGGCTTAAGTTGGCATTAGCTATAGCACACATTCTCCATTCAGACTTTGAAGACTACTCAGTTTTTCTAATCTTTTTGTTTGCTTTCACTTACACGACAATATCAGAAATGTTGTGGAGAAGCTATTAAGTTGCTTCATTGAGTCATGAAGTGAGAAGATGAAGAGAGAATAAATATTGAGGGTTCCTATTAGTGCTGTTGACTGTGGTTGATGTTACTGAATGACTGAAAGTGTCAGGGTAAAAACATTTGTTGAACTGGGGATGGAGGACGGGTGAACCGAGTTGTTACCTTGAGTAGCTGAGACATAACTGTTGAATTTTATTCCAAAATCTCACTTAATAATTGTATTGAAGTTCAATGATCTATTAAATGGTGTAAGCAGAAAAGAATCAACTGAAGCTACTCAAAGGTACAGAAGATGATCAGGATTAAGGGTAACATGTTAACTTCCTAATCTGAGAGGAATTTGATGGTCCAGTGGTAAAGAGCTATAGAAATTGGAGGCAATGGAAACTGATCCGTAGCCCAAGCTTCTTCTGTGGGCAACTGCTAGAATATAGTGAATTGATTATTTATTCCCATCAACAAATTTATTTCATTTTCTTTTTCAAAAATACTTCATACTATGATATTTCTGCTGTATGGAGAAGATATAAATACAGTGGTTTTATTTCTATGGTCTCAAGTTATCAACAGTTATGCACAGAAAGGAATCTGACTCTAAATTGTGCCTATTCTTGTTTCTTACAGTTTTATGGAAAGGCTGTTACAAGACTTAATGAAACCACGGTGGTTTTTTCTTCCCCACCAATACTGGAAGACCCAGAAAACTATAACATTACCACTGTTATTCTAATGGATCATTATAAATTGGTTGTAAAAAATGAGAGCCACTCCTTTGCCTATGTCGCAGACCCAACTTTTGAAAACTTCACAGATGGCATCAAAAAACAAGTCAACAAACTTATTAATGCAAAGGTAAACTTGTCAAAAGTTGGTACTTGCTCATTTTTCCTTGGAGAATGTATCGAATTTTTCATTCTTTTCTCAAAGCCTTAACAGATGTTTGGTGCCATATCCCAAATTCTTGGTAGAGTCCCTTACCTCTGCTAGATGACGAGCATTGATAGCTCCCCTTTCCTCCCCACACCCCTTCTCAGAGAGAGTTCCTGTCTTTTCAGCCGTACTTTGGGTTTGATGAGGATGCCCCCTCCTGCTGAGTGTAGCATTTGCATTTGGAAATCCCCTCTCCCAATAGACCTCCCAGGAACTGGAAGGGACATCTCATCTCGCACCAGGAAGGAAGGGAAAGGAATCACATAATTCCTAATCACTCTGCTGTTCTGTAGGCTGCAATGCAAATCATATCTGCTGCAAAAAGTGATCCAAATGGAAAGCTGCAATTTGGGATTTCTTGTCCCCCAAGACTTTGCGATGATAACTCAGTCTTTTATTTTCTGTCTAGGGCAGTAACCTGAACAAAGCCATGACGATAGATGAGGCCCAGGCTTTTGTGGGTGATGAGCCTTGCAATATAAAAACTCTAACTGAAACGGACTTGTATTGTGAGCCACCAGAAGTACAGCCTCAACCAAAGAAACGGCAGAAGAGAGATACCATCAATAACCTTCCTGAGTTCATTGTACGTTACCTTTTCTGTAGAATTTAGTTTTGTGTGTCAATGACACTGTTGCAGTGCCTCTTAACTGAAGTAATTTTTCTCCAAAGTTGCTGTAGTACTATGAAGAAACTCTTTGCGGTTCTTTCTTCCTCCAGCTTCTGCCTACTACATAAAAGATGTCACATGTAAAGAGCAGTCTCAAGGCTGCCAAATGCCTTCTACCTTCATTATATAGAAATGTAGAACTCTAGCCAGACAGAGTGGGGATTTTTCTTCCTCAGCTGAACAAAATTGAATTACTTCATGGAATAAAGTGGTAGTGACCCAAATTCAGTTTAAAATATTCAGAAGTATTTCCTTTGTTTGGCAGTTCGAACTAGAAAATCACTTGTGAAAATTACTAAGAATTTAGAGTGCAACTGAGAAGTCAACCACCTTACATTTGCACTTGTTGAGACAAATGTCTGTTTTTATGTAATTAGGTAAAATTTGGACTCCGGGAATGGATCCTTGGAAGGGTGGAATATGATAACCGTGTGACTGATATTCCACTGAATCTTATTTTGCCACTGGTACTTATTCCTATGTTAGTAATCATCGGCATTTCTATCATCTGTTACAGGTAGGTTGTTCTCATTAGGTGCTTTTGTTTCCCTAAAGCTTCCAAGGTACTACCTGATTATTTTCAACTCGGTTTACAGACCTATCTTCATCTTTTTTATGAGCTGCAGAGTTAAGAAAAGGAGTTACAGCTGGAAATATGTATGAGCACCAATTTATTCCTCTCACGCATAACAAATTCCTTGGTGTCAGTCAGCCCAGTTCCTCCTTTATATATAAACACAATTGGTCCCAGGCTTCCCAAGTAAACAAGTGCAGACTGAGTTGCACACATACCCTTTTGAAATGGCAGCTAAAATGGCACTTGTGAAGGAGATAACTTATTCTGTATAAATGCCCAACTGCATTTATGCTGCTTCAGTCAGCACTGTAGGTCTGAGCTGGATGGTTTTTACTGAGGGGTCATTTTCATCTTTCCAGCTAAATTACCCCCACACAAACTTCATGATTAATGTTGGAATTCACGCTTCATAAAAGGCCAGAATATATGCCTGTATTTAACGTAAAACCTACTTGGTCCAATTTTAAGGTTAGTAATGAGGGTCTCATACTGTCCCTCAGGAAGGTGTGGGTTGTGGTACATATCCATACAGCTGAAACATGACCTGTACAGTTCTTGTGAACCTCCATCAAACCTTCTGAGTTTGATCCCAGACACACTCTTGGGTGGCTTAGAGCCAGTACAGGACATGTTGCAAGCAATCCTTGTTCAGTGCATACAAAATGAGTTTCTGGGCTTGATATATGATTGAAAGCATTTGTAGCTACTTTTTACTGGATTTTAAATTACTGGCCCAAGTCTGCTTTGAAGCAACCATGATAGTGCCAAGTTGCTTTACATGGAATGAAGATTTTGGCCACTGTTGCTGTTTTTCTCCTCCATTCTCTTTCTGCTGTATTTAAAAAAATCAAAGCCATGAAAATTTCTTCCATTCCTTGGGCTTCTCTCTCAGAGTGTTGCAAATTATTTACTTTTGCATTTTGTAACTTTTTTTAAATCTTACTTCTGTTCCATAAAGACGCAAGAGCCAACAAGCAGAACGAGAGTATGAAAAAATTAAATCACAACTTGAAGGCCTGGAGGAGAGTGTCAGAGACCGGTGCAAGAAGGAGTTCACAGGTATTACAGATATTTTCACTGCTGTGGGTCCTCTTCAGCAATCAAGACATGCTGGAGGAATGGTGCTAGCTCACTAAAAATGTCTCCTGGGAACAAATAATCAATATATGTTAGTAGTCTTCATTACTGACATTGACATAGAGCAGATATTTTGCTCTTATGTATGAGAGAAGTAAACAAAATTAAATAGGCATCTGAGGTTATTAAAAGAAATTGATTATTTTAGTCTAAAGGTAGAACAGAGATAGAAACTGGGAGTAGAAACTGATTGAGATTGGGGTTACTTATAGCCATTAATGTGATTGGCCATTAACACAAAGATAAGGATGTTTTATAAGGCCTAACAGTGCACTTAATATTTAGCACAATGACAGTGTGTGCAATGTATGCACATTAAAACTGTTTTCAGAGCTGCAAAATTTATTTGCAGCCATCAGCATACAAAAGGATAATTTAGTAAACTCAAAGGAAAGAAATAGCATTTTACCCTGTTCACTGTGGGAAAATCTTAAGCTTGATTAGAGGAGCTAGCTTATCATTCTGTGTAAATGTAGAGGCATCATCCCAGGGAAGGCAGCAGGACGTGTGAAGGCTCAGCATTTTTACATGTTGAACTACTCATTGCAACGCTTAAATTAGGCATCTGAGTGCAAACTTTGCAAATATTGGCCTAAATTATTACCATGAAATGCCACCTCATTATCTGAATTATACTTGCTGTTGGGTTGTCTTGAAATAATCTCTATTTTAAAAAATACCCACATGCTTTATTGCTAAAGAGGAAACACTATTTCACATTGACAGTTGCTAAAAAGCAAGATTGAATAAAACAGCAATTTCAGGTTAGAGTTTGACATTAATTTAAGAAGCTCAGGGTGTCTCAAAGATTTCAGCCACGCTGGAAGCCTCCCTCAGTCTCGTTTTTTTCTGGCATTTCTGGGACAGGATGTTCTTGTATCAGATTGCTTTCTCTGGAAAACCAACTTCCTCCAGGTTCTGGACTCAAACTAAAAGCAAGTGTTTGAATCAATCCTAAATGGGCTTCATTTCAAGTTGCATTTTGACTTGTGAGAGGAACTTTCAAGGTTCTGCCTTCCTCTCTCACCTCTCCCAGGGAACTTCACACCTATTTCTGAAAGGAAAATGTACCTTTCTTTGCTGGGGCAAGAGTAGAGAGTTACACATTCCTACTACCTGTTGAGTTGAAAGTTTCCTCTCTGCTCCACAAAATACAAACACTGGAGGAGTAGAATGCAAGGAGTAATCCAGTTCCCAAACTACATCCACCTTGACTTACAGTTAGATGAAACACTAAAGTCAAAACACGTTCTGCTTCCATACTGTGAAACTGTAATGTCAACAGCACAAGAGCAAACTCTCTAAAATACACAGGAACAAAGCCAAGGAAAGGGACAGCAGGAAGGAGGTACTAGTACCACACAGAGGGGAAACAGAAGATTCTTTTGCCGCTCAGCTTTGATGAAAACTGTAAAATAAAGAGGCAAATGAGAATGAGAGCAATAAAGCTCCTGAGACAATAGGTCGCTATAATAATTAACATGGTATTCCAATCAATGAGCAATATCGGATAATTGGAAAGCCTTCAGCTAAAGTAGCTGCTCCAAAGCATGATTCTCTAATTTTTGTCCCTTTTAAAAACTTCAGGCTTTTGAGTCCCTCAGAATATTTCTATCAATTTCAGTGAACCATTTAACCTTCTTCCTTTCTGCTATTCTCTTCCTTCCTATTAAATTAGGTTGCTTTACACTTTAAAGCTCTCTTTCTTGGATTGGTATGTTTTTAAAAGAATTTTCTGTACTAACTAGACTCAGAGGGTATAGAATATGGATTGGGAAAAAAGAGAAATAAAATCAAACCAAAAACAATGCAATGTCTTTTTCTAGTTCCATACTATAATCCTACATTCATCTATGTGAACCCAGATGCCATAAAGGCCCTTTTACAGATAGGCAACAACAAGGAAACTATCAATGCTAAAGGCAGTTATCCTCATGTCACCATAGGATTAGCTGTGGTTATGGTAAATGGATGATTGTTAAAAATAGAAAGAGAAGATGTGAGGTGAAATAAATTTTTACTGCTGAGCTGCTTTTTCACTATTACAAGGTATTCAAGGAGCTTGTATTGCCTGCAGAATTCTTAAACTGTATCATTAAACTGTATTGCATATTGCAGATCTAATGATAGAAATGGAGGATCACACAAATGATATCAATGAAGCTGGAATTCCAGTACTAGACTACAAAACATACACGGACAGAGTCTTCTTCTTGCCCTCCAAAGATGGAGAGAAAGATGTGATGATTACAGGAAAGCTGGATATTCCTGAGGCCAGGCGCCAGACCGTGGAGCAGGCTTTGTACCAGTTCTCCAACCTCCTCAACAGCAAATCATTTCTCATTAATGTGAGTACTGAAGTAGATTCACCTTGCCTCTTAGCTAGGCATACTTGTATGTATGTGTGCAAGACAGCAGGTTTGCAAGCACAACACAACGGATCCAAAATTAATAAAAATAAGTGGTTTTTATATGGTTCTGATTTCACAGAAACAACTCCAGATATGTGGTATCAGAGCCAGAGCTTCCTGTTGGATCTCATATTTTTGTGCCAGGTCATGTAATACAGTTAGTCAACATTGCAGTGGCTGTAAAAAGCAGCTATTTTCCAATCTGGCACAAAAGCTGGTGTTACAAGCTTGGTTTAGCCTTTTAAGAAATGTGATCAGGGAGTGCTGATTCCATCCTGGTTCCTCACAGGAGTCACCTGCAGACAGCCATCTACCAGAATCTCTACCCCTGTGAAGGTACAGGCTCCTCAAGTGGCCTATTCATCAAGGCTGATGAGTGCTCACAGCTGCTCTGAAGAGACTTATAATTGCTCACTCTTAAAAACTGAAGCTCATTGTCAGACACCTAAATATAGATTTAGGCTTCTAGCTTTTTAAAATGAGAATCCAAGGCTAAGCTAGTTAATGGTAGAATTAGAGTTTATGGCAGATGAGAGCACATTTACAGGTGTACTTACATTAGTGTCTTTATAATTTGATGTGAAAGGACTGGGAATTTGGGGGAGAGGGGAGTGTATTTTCTCTTTTAAAATTGTCACTGAACATTATTTTGCATTTAATTAAAACATCCTTTTTAGAGAAGGTTTTAGTTAAGTATATAAGCATTCCTTAGGCCCATCCAGTACATTGTGTATGTGAGACCAAAATTTAGGAAACATTTTCTTATAAGAAATTCTTTCATACTTCCGAGAACTTTTTGATTCAGCACTTAGGAGATTTCATATTAAAATAATATTACTTATCTTCTTAGTGCAGACAAGTGTTGGGGTTCTTTAGAAACCTGTCATCTGGCTTGATTTACATTTGTTTTTTTTTTTCAGTTTATTCATACGCTGGAAAACCAAAGGGAGTTCTCTGCTCGAGCTAAAGTGTATTTTGCATCTTTACTGACTGTTGCTTTACATGGCAAACTAGAATACTACACTGACATCATGAGGACATTGTTCTTAGAACTGATGGAGCAGTATGTTGTGGCCAAAAACCCAAAGCTGATGCTAAGAAGGTTTGAATGATTGTCATATTTTCTGTATGCCTCTGGCTTTCTGTAAAAGTGCTTCTGGTGCAGAGTGACTGTGGTGAAATGCCAGCTATCTGTAAAAGTCAGAAATAGCTTGGCCCGAGTATATTAGCAAGACAAGCCCACCAGGAGCAGCTGTGGAAGGCACAGTAGGATGCTGGACAGGACTGCATATTCAAATACTGCAGTGTAGAAACACCTACCTTACTTCGAAATACCACACTGAACATTTCATTTACTTTTTAATCTAACTTTATTCCAAATGATCTAGCCTTTACACCACACATCACCTGCATAATGAGCACACATAATCAGCTGCCTTGTGCATTCACTGAGGGCTTGCTCTAGTGTTTTAACCCAGCTGTTATTCCCAAAAAATTTCAATAGATCTTGCTATGTGTGTGTTGCAATTTTGCAGTCTGTAGGTTGTTTCCCAGTAACTGCACAACTGGGTTTAATTTTTTTAGCTGTCACAATGTAGACCCAATTTAAGATTTTGAATAAAGGATATGTGCTTTTCAGCAGTGAGATGGAGGTACCTACTCAGGAATGCTGAGCAATACAAAGCACTTATCCTAAAGCAAGTATATGCTTTCAAGACTCTATAGGGAAATCATTGCATTAGGAGACTGAATGCAGTTAAGCATGTAAAAATATTATATTTCAAGCAAGCAATGTTGTTTTTCTTAAAACCTTGTCATTAAGTGCCCTTATTATATTCACAGTTGTTTTATTTTTTCAGATCTGAAACAGTTGTTGAGAGAATGTTGTCTAACTGGATGTCTATTTGTTTATATCAGTACCTCAAGGTAAGAGATGAAGTCTGTTGCCTGTGCTGGTTTTTTTTTTTTTTTTTAATCAGTAACACTGAAAAAAGCTGCACTGAGTATGTGTTTTGATTTTGCCTTTATTTCATTTACATAGGACAATGCTGGGGAGCCTCTTTATAAATTATTCAAGGCTATCAAACACCAGGTAGAAAAAGGCCCAGTGGATGCTGTACTGAAGAAAGCAAAGTATACACTGAATGACACAGGCTTACTGGGAGACGATGTAGAGTACACACAGTTTGGTAAGCAAAGCATGATTAATAGTTTATAAAATAATTTTTTATTTTACAATTAATTCCTATAGTGTTAAGTCTGTACATAGTTTTCTAGACTGCTGTGAACTGCATAGAAATGCTGGTCATGGGCAGGATTGTCAGTAGTTTGACCAAAACAAGTCTTCAAGCAAGAAAACAGAATTATAAAGTATCTTCTAAAATAAAATTCAACATGCCAGTGCAGAATCTATTAAATAAATCCCTTTCATAATGTTTAGTTGGTCTGAAAATTGGTCAGGATGTTTGGCTCCTCTCATTTTATCATTCTAAATTCATTGGCAATTGATTTTTGCAGAATTCTTGCACTGCCATTATCCCTGAGCCTCAGGTTTTCTCCCATGTGATTGCTGCTAAGCAGCACATTGAACATTATTTTAGAGAGAATTTTATTAGTATACCATATTGTGCTTCTCTGTGATCCTGTGAGATGCCTCTGCTGTCTCCAGAGCACTGGACAAACCTCTTTCCATGTTTTTTGTGTGAGTCAAGATCTCCTGAACGTGGGCAGCCCAGCTGACATTGAAAGTTGTTTTCCTCTTAGGGAAATAATTCTCTACAGTGCCTCTACAGCCAGTTTCTGGAGACCTGTGTTAATTGCTTCAAGTGGGATGAAATGGGCATTCCTGGCAAGGCAACTCCCCCTCTGAACTCAACTTGCCCCTGTATCTGATCACCAGTGCCATGGTCCAGTTCTTTTCTATTATGAGTTCTACTTTAACTTAGTCCTGTTCACTGTCAGAAATTTCCAACACTTTTCAAACGTACTCCAGAACACAGATTCACTGTCCTTTTGGAAAAACTCAAGAAGCCCCACTCTTTAGCTCTTCAGGAGTGCAAAATCTAGTTTTACTCTTTCTGACAGTCTTGCTGGTTTTCTCCAGGGTACAGTGTAGTGAATGTCAAGATGCACAGACTGTCCTTTAGAGACCAATCCATGATTTTTTTTCCCCTTTCTAACTTCATTTTTTATTGATATGGTAGGAGTCATTTGTAGCTGCCTTCAACTGAGAAAGATGCAGTGACATATATGCAGCATGGAAAAGAAAATTTACAAAAGGTTTATTAAGTCCCAGATTGGCGAGTGGGGGAAACATCATTATTTTATGTATTCTGAAAGGATGCTGATAGGAGAGCTGATGGGAGAAGAGTACTGTAGGACTTGCACTCATGGAGTCACCAAACTGTGGCCTAGAATACCTGGATGAACAATGTGTTGGGCAAGAAGGAATTTTAAGTTCAATGGGTATTTTGGGTATTAGTTGAGTTGCCATCTTTATAAGTGCCACCCACAGAAAACACACTGATTGGTAATGCTGGCTATAATCTCTGCTGTGTATGGAAAACAAAATTTATTTGCACTCTACATCATGTAAGTCTTAATGGCAATAATTCTTTATTCAATCGTTTTTTTTCATTTAAACAAAAAAAAAAGCCTGCAATTAAGCTAAATGAATCAGTGTGAAGGCAGAAAATTCATGTATACAATCAGATGTGGGCACAACATGCATATTAGTTAGATATTAAATATTATAACATTGTACAGTAGCAGTATTTGGTCCAGACTTACAGAACTCCCATCAAACAAATATTTTATGTATGTGCATCCAAGGAAGTTGATGAGTATATACATATGTGTATATACCTATGATAAAAGATTATGAAGGGGGTACTATTGCCATTAGTTTTTGGGATCTTTGGCATGATGATGATGTTGTGGTGGACTCTGAACAGTTAGGGAGCATTTGTGCACCAATGTAGGTTAAAGCATGAGTTAATTCCTTCACTTCTGCCTGAAAGTGAGACGAGGTGGGCAAGTACAGCATAGGAGTCTTTGTCTGCTCTCTAATTGTTCTTATTTAAAAGATGAATCTGTTTTGCATCACTGGTTACACTGACATGCTGCATACTGAACCAGCAGCAAAATCATGTCTAATTACCATAAAGCTAATAGGAAAAGGAAGGTGAAATCTCATGATTAGTTTGAGCGTTCTGTCAAGGGACAGTGCAATCATGTTTAATTTGACTGCCGTATGGCATAGCTTTTCTTCACTGTTTCAAAATACCAGCTATGCCAGTTTATTTCTGAGGTCTGATGTGATAAATTCAGACATGATAGTTTCACAGGACCGCATGTGTCTGGGAGCTGCAGTGCTTCACATGTGCCTGCCCTCCTAAGTTACCTGACTGGAAAAAGATCCACAAGGGCCCTGAGCTGTAGTACTGATTCATCTAGTGAAAGAAAGAGGCTTCTCATAGTATCTATTTGGGTTGGTTTTTTTGTTTTTTCCGTCTCGTGAGGTATTTTGGCCGTGTTTTTTTGTTTACTTTTTTCTATTGGCTATTGAAACTCACACAGCGGTGATTTTCAAAAAAATCAGTCTACATTTAGCAAATTACAGGCATTCAAGAAATTCCCTTTAACATTAAAAAAACAAACATGTCAATACTATCAGAAAACAGTAATATTTTAGAACTAGCATAAGCTACTTAGGTATATTCCCTGGAGCTATTAGAGTTATTATGACAACAATAGGCAGTAAGTGAAGTTTTCAAACACGTAAGATGATAGAAATTACTTTTATATGTACATACATATGTGTGTGTGTGTGTGTTTAATGAACAGTTGGTAACAGGAGGTAAAGTTTGGAGAGCTGTACAACTCACTGTTCATCAGCTGAGCCATGCTAAATTACCATATGTACAGAAGTAGTCTGCTCATCTTTAAAACCACAGCCAGGAAGAAAACATAAAGGAAGACAAAAGCACTTAATATTCTAGGGGTTCAACAAAGTACAGTTCAAATGGTTATTGGGAACTCATGAAATTTGGGCCCTGCAATATTTGACCTTTTTTATGTTTAGAATTATCAGGTTAAATGTGAAGCATATAAGGAGTCAGTGATCCAACTGCTTTGCTCTTGTGCACAAGACTTAATAATTATTAGCATATTAGACATGACTAAATCTATTCTGTATCTTTTCTGTCTTGTCATACTGGAAGAAATTAACTGGAATTTATAATAGCTGGTTGGCTGCATAACAGCAAAAGATCCTTTAAATAATCCCTCAAATAATCCATACTCTCATTGCAAATATGTGTTGCTGTGCAATAATCATTGCATGGTGAATTTCAGATACTGTTTGCATTTAAATAACCCAGAAAAACAGATTCAGGGGTAATTCAGCATGGATTGCCTTAATAACCTGTACATTCTTTTCTTCACAGACAGTTAATGTATATGTGCAGGAGGGAGGAAATGATTCCATACCTGTGAAAGTGCTGAACTGTGATACCATATCACAAGTGAAGGAAAAGATAATAGACCAAGTCTATCGAAATCTGCCATGTTCTCAGTGGCCCAAAGCTGACAGTGTAGTTCTTGGTACGTAGTTACTTGGTGATTCTATATTGAACAGGTGAGACCTGTTGTGTGACTTTGTATTTTCTGAAAAAATGTCTATAAGAGGATTTTATTGCTTGGTTGTGGTTTGGTTTGTTGTTTGTTTTGGTGGGGTTTTTTTAAAGCTGAATTCATGTTCAGCTGAATGCAAAAATACAGCATTTTGCAGCAATCTGAATATGCCTTAAAATTAATGTTTTCTTACAGAGTTAGTTTTTCTTGACTCCTAAAGTTTTAGTATACTGTCATCAGCATTACAAGAGCCTGTTAATGACTATTGGCACAAATGAATTCATGTCTGACAGAGTCAGTATCTCAGGTACTAATTAATGTGATAATGACAGCATGGATAATTAACTGATGGAGAAGTAATGATGCAATTTCAGAAACTGGTACTGATTTTTAGTTGCCTTTATCATGGTTACTCAAAAGAATTATAACTTACAGGAGCTGCACTTTTAGGAGGTGATGTACCATTTAGTCTCTGAAAAATCATCCTCCATAAAGGCTTTAAAAATATCTGTCTCTTCTTGACAAAAAAAAAAAGATGTTTCTTAAAAGGCCTAATAAACTCAGAATAAAAGCTCCAAATGATACTTTTTCCAATATTTTCATTACTGCATTAATCTGAAAGTAGAAGATGGAATTCTTGCACTTCAGAAAATCCTAGTAAATCCCCTAAGAATGCCTTTTTATTCCATGAAATCTTACTCTGTTTTGAACTGATAGCAGATCTTATTATATATATTTATGGAATTCGATGAGAAAGAATTTAAGTTTTTATGGAAGATAATCAGAAGTCATATGCATGATTAGGAATAGCTCATGCAAACTACTGTAATAAAGACCAAACGATTAAGCAATAAAAAACACACTGGGGCATGTGCTACATTACTTCTTTTGATGTTCCACAATGTGTCAGTGGGTCTGTAAAACATTCTTGTAGTAGTTATTTTTGTACATGGTTAAAAACTGTTTTTTCTCACCTTAATTACCCCTTAGAATGGCGTCCAGGTTCTACTGCACAGACCCTCTCAGACTTGGACTTAACATCCCAAAGAGATGGCAGATGGAAACGTATCAACACACTAATGCATTATAATGTAAGATGTTTCAAAATGTTGTTCACACCTGTTATCTGTTTTCTTGTAATAAGTAAAATCTTCATTTGTTTATAGGGAAATTTCATTGCTACATACAGGTTGCCCAGGGAAGTTGTGGATACCCCATCTCTGGCAGTGTTTAAAGCCAGGCTCTGAGCTCCTGGGCTAGTGGAAAGTATCCCTGCCCATAGCAGGGGAGTTGGAAATCCCAAACCATTCTGTGATTCTATGCTAAAGAATCAAAAGAAAAACATGGGTCTGAGTCTAGTCAGTAAAAGGTTTGGACTGTGAAAGTCTGGGTCTAGATATTCTGCTTAAGCATTTTCTATAAAAACACAAACCAAAATGCCAGCACCTTGGATTCCTAAACACTGAAGTATCCAAATCCAGATTCCATTTTGAACATTCAATTTTTTGCTAGGTCTCATATTCATCTTTTCTTTTCTCCACCACTTCCTACCCCTGAGAATTGTCTTTGTCATCACTGTGCTGTTAAATAGATTTTGAGTTGGTCTGGTTTGTTCAAAAGCCCATCAGGAGAGCAGATGTTGACGTTGTTGTACTGTCTGTTTTAGGTTTCATACTCTGCACTCTACCACACACTCACAATCCACTTCTCTTTCCTTTTCATGCTATTTATTGCTTTCTAACAACAGTTAATCCTGATTGGAAAAGAGAAAAGTTGGTTGGTTTTCCCTAAGAAAACAGACAGGTCTGATTCTTCATGATAAACCCCATTTTCATGATAAACCCAGGCACTTACACCAGGCTGAGGAACCACTTAAGCTTTGAAAATGCTCCTAATATTTCTGTAATCTCAGAGGAGGTGTTGATGGGAGATCTTACAGAGCGGGAGGGAGTCTGTTCTGAATTGCAGAGCCAGTTGCCCAAGAAGCCTTGGAAGGCTTCTTCTTTGCATTTGTCATAGATTCCCTGCAACTAGGAACAGAAACCTCAGTTTATGGTTTAAGAAAGAAGTTCAGTAGTACGTGGTTCTTTTGAAGAATATCTCTGTGTTTGTATTTTCAAAGGTACGAGATGGTGCCACACTCATCTTATCAAAAATGGGAATTTCCCAGCAGCCAGAGGATAATCAGCAAGATGTCCCAGGGGAAAGTAAGTATCTTGTGGCTTCCGTGCCTCTCAAGATGACTAGAAGTCAAAACCTACAGAGTGATGCTGCCATTTTGATTTTGTTTTTCAAGCACTTCCATGGAGCTAGATATTCCCCACCAGACTATATAGGGTTTATTTGTTGTGTGTTACCCACTGTACACTTGCAATGGTTTTCTTTGCCCTCATTATAACAGTCTTAAACCCAAGGACTTTAACTGTAATTGCTGTGAGTCCATACCCCAGCTTCATAGAAAGCACTCTTATTAAACATTTCCTTTCATATTTAGTTTTTTTAATCACATTACAGCTATAGTCAAACTGTCCATTTCATCTTCCCAGAGCTTCACCTCTTTTTCTCCTTTTTTCAACCTTTACTCATGGTCTTCAAATTTATTTCACTTCTTATTAGACTGAGAATTAAATGCAGTGTTCTAGATGAACCACAGTGGAGACTAGCTCCCCTCTATGTGACATAAAGAATGTGATGTAATTTTTTGTTGCATTTCTTACAACGGTGTTACCATGCAATCTCATCTCTGTGCCTTCAGATTTTGTGTCTCCCTCCCTTTTGGGTGATGTTTCACCAGCTATGATAACTTGTTTTTTCCCAGGGCTTTTTAGTTGGCTTTGATCATTCCATTAATTTTGTGTCTTTAGATGCACCATTTTTTCAGAATTCCTTTGCTCTTTTTGATGTTTTCAATCCTCTGAAAGTGAGTGTCAGGAATTTCCTTGCAATGTTCTTTTCTCTTTCACATCACTAATGCATCTGCTGTGTGATTCCTGTATTGCTGTCTGCTACAGTACGCTGGACTTCACAGGAGTCAACCTGTTAGCTTGCAACCCATTGTAAAGGCTTTTACTTTTACATGTTAGTGTTCTGTCTAGACCAGTTTTCTATATTTCAAAATATCTTGAGACACAATATCCATTACAGCCTTGAATGCACTGAGATTTTTATTGCAGTATTTACTTGTGAATATATGTTTTTTGTCACATATATTTCCTTTACTGACTTCAGATGTTCAGTTGCTCTGGGTTTTTTTATCCTTATATTCAGTTATTTTATATGAGGTAAAAGTTAGATTTATGGAACAATAATTGTTGAGATCATTCTTTCTCCCATGAATTCATTTGATATGCTTTTCTGTCTAACACTGACTGCAAAGATCATTACTTCACCTAATAGTTTCATTCCTTTAAACAGATTTACTGATCTTAGATTTAATACGTTTTGAGGGCTGGGCAGTTAAACAGGTTGGAAATTATATGCCAGAAATGTACATTTTTTTAAAAAATGCATCTCAGCTGATAATTCTGACATATATGGCTACTTAGCAGAAGGGTTTCAGACTTTCATTTGTTTTGAGTGTTGGACAGGAAATTAAGATGGGCAGAATTACTTACTGTTTACTTTTTACTCTGTTCTCCTGGATTCTTTTGAAACTTTTTTCCCCGGAAAGAAGAGTCTTCTAGTGGTCGTGTCCATACTGCTGCTGCTATCCTCACCCTTTTACTTCAAGTGCCTGGCGTAGCTGAGTAAGCAGTGGCTGTTCTGTCACAGCAGTGGCCAACCCAGCATGTTAACTTAAAAAGCCTCCAGTTTAATGTAGAAGGCAGTGGAGTGCAGCCAGGCAAGGTGCTGATTCCTACTCCCTGTTCAGTTTGGTTGCACTGGTGAATGGGGCTATAGTCACTTCACCTCTAAAGAAATGGAGTGGGCTGTGAATGGAGCCTGGTAGTGCCCTTAACTTGCTTTGCTTTCTTAATATAGAAGAGTGGTCAGCCTTCTGTTCTGGACTGCCAGTCTTCCTCCTCCTCACCTCTCTACCTTTTTGGCAGGCAGTAGAGGACCAGATCACATATTTTTCTTTTTTTCTTGGGTTAGAATTATTATTTTCCTTCCTCCTTCCCTGCAATTATATCATTAATATGATTCAGTATAATGAAGCTCTTTGAGCAGCATAATCTGTACTTCAAGGTGAATTCCTTAGTTATCTGTTTGGCATACTAAATTGTGAAGGAAAAGCAGACTTCTGGGGATGGTGCTGTCACAGAAGGGCTCTTGTATGTGAGAGAAAAGTCTGCAGAGAATTCAGATCCCAAACTATCAGGTGCAAACAACTTCCACCGTGTTTCTTCTCCACACCTGTCTTGCACCATGGTAGTGTACAAATTTGGGATGACAGTGTTTCATGCCAAGCTACCCTGCTTTCTTTAGCACTGTAAGGTCCTCAGAGCTATCTGGTGCCAAGTTGCTGTGTTGGAAAGCAATAAAATGTTACAAAGCTGATAGAAAGTGAGAGCCTGCTGTGACCATGATTTGTGAGACACTGTGTAAAAGGGAGAGGAGAGGATCAGAGGCTTCTCCTCCCACACATACACATTTATATGGCACAGGGATTTACAGGGTTTGAATAAACAGAAATCCTATCCTGACTATGAATGAGGCTTGTGACAAAGTGGATTTCCTTTTATTCAGTCTCATTAACTTGCACCTTTTGCATTGAGAAGTGTCAGCTGAAGCCATTGACTGTCAGCCAAAGTAGGAGGCTTTGCACCAACCGAAAATGTAAAACCATGTTCAGAGATGTTGCTCTAAAACCTGGCATTGCTTCTATGCTGCTTTTATTCAGAGCTTCTAACAGGAAGACACTGGAAGCTGGAGATTGTGACAAATTAAAAGCAGCATCTTTTGCTTCTGGAGACAATAAATGCAGTTACTAATATGCATCAAGAAGGAAAATGATTCCAGTGATTTCATACTAGTATTTCTGTGCTGAAATATAAACCAAAATAGCACATTCTGTTATTTTGGGTGGCTTTTCCTGATATTTGGTTTTGGGGTTTTTTTGTTTTTGTAGGGTTTTTTTTCCTTTTTTAAATCTGAATAGAAATAGGCACAGGGTTGCAGATTGGAAATACTAATTAGCAGATCTGTTAAAGCAGCCCGTCCTTCATCTCCATGGAGCAGTATTCATGGGGTAGGGGAGACTGGAAGGAAGATAATTTGCTGCAAGTCACACAAGTGGAAAGAGGCTGCATTGTCTGATGTTTACATCATGGTTCCTTCCACTGTAATTAGTCAGCAGAGTCTATTTTTGCTATCAACACTCCTCCCAACACCCCAATTCTTATTTTATATTGGATAAATATCCAAAGAATGCCCAAGGGCCAAGACAAAGAGCTCAGGGGGAAGCATTTGGTGCCCTGGACACAATCTTCTTCCTGCTTACAGCTTGATGCTTAGTGTGAATAAGGAGATAAAAAGGAGGTATTTCTCCCATCTTTTATTTTCTTCATTTCTTACTTTCTCATTGAGGAAAATAGAACTGTTGTTTTCTCCTTGCAACTATATTGCTAACATGTTTTGTTGGTCCATGTTCTGAATTTCTCTTCCTCTTTCTTCTTGCTTTTTATAGCAATGAAGTGAGATTTTCGGGTTGCAGAAGTTCATCTGATTGAGCTGTAGTCTCTTAATCCTCACTTTCCTATGAAATAACTGCTATTCCACTAGTAGCCAATTCTTCTGTTGCTAAACAAACACAGAACAAACTCAGCTGCATGTGAGAGCCAGTAATGTCAGTGGGAAACCCTTTAGCTGTTTCCTCTTCTGTCCAAAGTTAAACTGGATCATATGCCATCAGGAGGGCAAAGAGAGAATAAATTCCTTTGATTCAAAGGAGTGTACCAAACAACTGACATAAGGCTAGAATATAGTTTCTGGTCTAAGTGCATGATATGATCTGTTAATTTCCAAAAGTAAATAACATGGATTGCAAAAGAAATCCCGTACTTCATGCCCAGCAGTGGTTCTTACCGTACTGGCAGATTACTGCCATGAATGCAATCGATTGTGAAATCACAACTGCTTCAAAATGAAGTGATAGCTTTTATTTTTTCTGGCTTCATTCACATGAACTTCTAAGTTGAATTAAGGACTCTCAAAGGACAATGTGATTTAATGTGGGATTTATATTTCTTCTCTAACTTGTTAAAAAAAGCAAATGTCCTAGAAGCATATATATTCTCATGAAAGCATAACTAATGCTTTTCATGAGAACATATAAGGTGTTGGCTTAGCAAGATTACTCTTGAATGTTATTTTCCCCTGTGATGTAAAATATTGAATGTACGTGCAAGCTGAGAAATTCAGTGTCACTATTGAGGAACTTAGTTAATGAACTATTATAGTCAAAGTTAATGTAAAGTTAAAAACTGATATTTTGTGCTGTAACTGGGATTCAGTTATATTAGTGGTGTATATTAAGGCATAAAACTTAACAGAATCCAAAATAATTTGTACAGTGGGGCTGAATCACAATTTTTATGGGAAAAATAGCTTCCATATTTTTAAGATGTCAATGATTTTAAATGTACTGATTCAATAACTTCTACTGGAAAAGTGCCATTGATTTTAGCGACTATGCCAAGTAGACACAAAAGTTTAGAATTAAAGGAAGAACAAACGAAAACGGGAGATTTGAAAGTGACACAGAAACGCATTTCAAGGACTATTAATGACAACTTAAAACAATTATATTATCCCTTTTAGAACTGTCTGTAACACAAGATTCTTAGGCATGGAGTTTGTCTGAACAATAATGTTGATGATGAAATGCAAAGCTGCTTTTATCCACTGTGTGATTGTCGGTCCAAGCCCCAGGTAGCACAGTGAGCACTGTAACCAGACCAGCTGTCATTATCATCCAAGTGCTCACTCCTGTTTCTGCTTTGTTGTAACAGACTTGGTGAGAGTCTCTCCCTCTGGTTTAAACTATATCCTGATGAACAATTTTTTTTTTTAAATCTTATTATAATGGATATGAATTTGCTTCAGTCATTACCTCTGGCTTCTGGAGTTCGTGTTGTCTCAGTGAAGGAATGTATTTTCCCTCCACTTAGCTACAAAGTCAAGTGGTACTTATCAAATGCTGATAAAAGGAAGGTTTGAACTGAGGTACCATACTTTGACCTCAGCAACTGGGGTAAAGATGTGAATTGTAATAGTGTTACCTAGAAAAAAGGTTGTACCAGGAGTAGGCTGCAACTGGTATTTCTGTGGTGGCTATGGAGTCAGACCTAGCTAAGATTCTGTGACTTGATCATGTCTTCAAGAATTCACAAAGAAGTAAAGAACTTGATTGTGTGAACCTCAAAACATACCCATACTACATTTACATGAATGTTGTGATTTAGGAATGGTATTCTCCAATTTACTCTTCTACCACTCCAAGCCAGGCACTGCTTGCTCTCTTCCCCCTCCATCTCCCTCTCCCCTGCAGCGGGATGGAGAGGACAATGGGAGACACAAAAGGTAAAAATCATGGGTTGAGATAACAACAATTTACTGGAAAGAGCAATGAGATGAGAAAAGAAGACTAATGACAGTGGATACAAGAAAAGAAATGTTATTGCTCACCATGGAAACTCCCAGTAACAGACAGTAGCTGACTGCTCCCTCTGTCATGCTGCTCCCACTGCTCCCTCCAGCTTGGAAATGGCATTTCCACACTTACTCCACTGGAAGGAACCCCTTGTCCCCAGAGGAAACTCCATTCTCCCCACCTGTGACAGTGACATGAGGCAACCTCCATGTCCCAGCCATGACTCCTGGCTACTGCAAAAGTTATCTCTGTCCTGGCTTGAACCAGGACAATGACCAAATAGGAGTTTTCCTATTGTGTGATTCTTTCCTTTCCCTTTGGTCTTGACAAAAACAAGCTTTTTCAGGTCTGGACCGCTGAACGTTTAGTACTTGAGTTTTATATGTTGGACAGGAATGTAGTAACCTAGGCAAGAGGACAGGTATGTTAAGGATAGGGAACATGTGTATATGTATGTGTGTATATATATATATGTATATTTTGTGTTGCTGTTTTGGGGTTGGGTGTTTTTTATAATTATTGCAATTACTGTTTCTAGGGCATGCACTCCTGGAAGATGAAAATAAGGTCTGGCATCTAGTCCGGCCAGTGGATGAAATGGATGAAGGTAAATCAAAGCGGGGCAGTGTGAAAGAAAAAGAGAGGACCAAAGCTATTACAGAAATCTACCTGACCAGACTTCTTTCTGTGAAGGTAGGGCTCAGATGTGCTATAGTTACTCTTTACTTCTACAGATTTTCAGATACAGCTAAGGAAATAAATGCAAATACTAGTCATGTGTTCAGCTGCGATTTGGAATATGTGTCATGTACATACAAGCTGGTGTTCAAGGTTTCAAGTGATTAATATGCCCTGAGGAACATTATTGGGAAAGAGATAAAGTACAGCTCCTGATCAAAGCTGAGAACCACGATTACGTGATCGTTAAATAAGGATTTTCCTTGTAAGACAAAGATGGATATTCTACTCTATGCCACTTGTTTAGATAATACTTTGTTGTGTATTCTTTTGAACTCAATGCTTTATAAACTCCTACAGAGCCTTATATTGCCTTATTCTTGTATGTGATCAATGTTCCAGTAAAACTCAAAAAAAAGTTTCCAAATATTAATAGTCCTTTTAGAGTATTTTTAGTGCCTACGTTGCAGAATTGATAATGAGCAAAATAAGTTTTTTAAATGTTTCTCCTTGGAGAAAGAATTTAGAATAATGTGTTTAATGACCAAAAAGCCAGGCTCTTTTTTGTGAAAATAAAGTCGGTCTGGCTCCATCTAAGGCCACTTGTCCAAGCATGGAAGTGGATATGAAAGAAAGTCTTCAGATAGATGACATAGACTCAGGATGAAGAGCTAAAAAGAAGCTTGTATCCTTTTTTTCTGTTAATAAAGCCACTGCTTTGCATTTCCAGTAACCATTTTATAGATTATTACCAGTCTGGAACTTTACTGACTCATGAAATGTTGGTGAGGTGTCACAGCTGAGATCACAGCTACAGCTACCTCTTCAATGCTGAGACTTGTGTGTTCTAGCTGACAGTAGAATGTCTTAGAGCCCCTTGCCATCTGGGTCCCTTCCCTGTTTGGAGGCTGTCAGCTGGAGTCATGCCTGGAAAGAAGACACAGCCTTTCAAAAGTGCCTGTAGGGGAATCAATTGGCTGGGGATTAACTCTGTGTGGCCTCAACAGGGTCCTCTCTAAAACAAGGGGACAGTCTCTGAGGCTGCCATTACTAAGATCCAGGCAGATGCTAGAATCCAAGAGCACAGCCCTTCTGGACACTTCACTCCTTGGGCTCCATGGATCTCATGCAGCTGAGTCAGACTGGATGTCTGATAAGGCCTGTGTGCTTGCCCTTAAACAAAATGACCAAATGCTCACTGGTACTTCTTCCTCTCAGTCTCTTTCTAAAAACTGCAGAGCTCTGGTGTCAGAGAAACTGGATGTGGGAAGTTGCAAAATCATTAAAAAGCGGCTAAAAATTATAATGTGTGCACAGTGACCCTGAAGGGTAAATGTAGCAACCAATTTCTGCTTCTTCTGTCAAGCAGAAGTCACACCTGTCTGTGCAAACCACAGGATCTCTGGTGAAGTCACAACTTTGGAGTCTAGAACATAAAATTTTGCTCTAGAAGGTCTTTACCATGTTGGCAGTTTACAAAGTCACTGCTCTAAGAAATTGTTTGCTTTTTGTCACTCTTAACACTCAGGATAAATGCCATCAGTGATGGCAACTGGATTATGTCCATAGAAATGAAAGATGCTGAGTTCAGCTTGTAACACAAATGTAACTGATTTTTAAAAAATTGCTTTTAGGGGACACTTCAGCAGTTTGTAGATGACTTCTTTCATAGTGTGCTCAACTCCAACCAAGTGGTGCCACCAGCTGTGAAATACTTCTTTGACTTTCTTGATGAGCAAGCAGAAAAACATGATATCAAGGATGAAGATACCATTCACATCTGGAAAACAAACAGGTACAGTATGAATGGAGTCATACTTGTATTGCAGAGAAATAAGAGTATAATTCCCAGGTATATACTGGGATTCTTACCACAAATCAAAGTAAATTTCATTTATAATCCTCAGAATCATTTTAATTGAGATAATATGTTTGTGTGATGAAAAAGATTCCCTGTAAGCCTAGAAGCGGCAAAAAAATGGAAGCAGTTTACCTATGGGATTGTCAGTGGCAGATTTACCATGTTTTACTTTTTGTTTTTCCTCAGAGAAGAGGAAGGCAAAAGGCAAATGAGACTAGATTTACCTATCAAATTACAAAGTCTAATACATACTACTTGATAATTTCTTTGACCACACATACATCCTTCCTTGCTCTTTTGGGGCACTCAATATCCTTCTCATAGGAGTTTTTCTGAGAGATGTAAAGAGTTGGTTTTCAGGCATGGAACCCAAACAAGCCTGTATAAACATTGAAATATAAAATTAAACATCAGTGTTGTGAAGAGATCAAAATGCAAAGCCTATACTTAATTTCATGTGATTTTCTTGTTGTGGAATATTTATTGTGTAAAAAGGATTATTTATCTTTTTCCTTGCTTTGCAGCCTGCCTCTTAGATTCTGGGTAAACATACTGAAAAATCCCCATTTCATCTTTGATGTTCATGTTCATGAAGTAGTGGATGCTTCCTTGTCAGTCATTGCACAGACTTTCATGGATGCTTGCACAAGAACAGAGCACAAATTAAGCAGAGTAAGTGATTTGCATTCTACATCCTGACTATGCTCATGCCTGACAAGACAAAGGGCATCCTCACAGACAATACCCATTCTCTGAGGAGATACAGCCTTGATCGTTTCTTTTTAGTTTTATAATGAAGTTAACGTTTCACCACTTAACAGGTTGGTGAACTGTCAGTATTTCTGTGTAGCCAATTGTTACTATTGAAAACAGAGAAAATATCAACTGCTTTTATAAAAAGCATAAAAAGAACTGATTATTTCAGGTCCACCAATAATTTATTATCACCTTGCATTGATACACATGTAAAACTCAGCAGTAATGCCATGTGTAAATGTCATCTTTTTTATGAAATAACTCCACCAATGTCAATAAGTATCCCGATGTTAAAATCTGTAAAGCTCGAGTGTATGTGAATATAAAGGCTTGATCTTACATTCTTGGTTTTCTTTGCTTCCTAGAAATGTTCATAAATAATTACATTATTCTGTATTCTAAATTTTTCAGGATTCTCCAAGTAATAAATTACTTTATGCGAAAGAAATCTCCAACTATAAGAAAATGGTGGAAGAGTAAGTATCAACTCTTTTCATGGTTATTCAGTTGTTAGGATTTTAAGCCTCTGTAAGAGGAAAAGGGAATGTTGATATAGTCAAAGTCAGCTATCAAATATTAAAAATTTTACACCCAAATGTTTAAAGATCTCCTTGGTGGTAGCATTGGCAAAGTTGAAATGGAGCTGCATTATGATCCAGTGTGTATTCTTGTTTGTACAGATAGATTAATAGATTCATTCGGGAGAAAATATCTTTCTGTTTTCTGCAGTCATAGTTGCTACCCACATGATCTGTCTAAGAAATGCTGCACTTCCATAACTCAGTAGAGACCAAATCCTAAAAACATTTTCAGAAACATTTTTTTATCTATTCTGTCTCCGATTTTATTCATTTAAAAATTGGTAATTCTGTTAATATCATGGAAGATCTGCTACAGAACAAAACCCTTGCCGGTTTTAAGACCTAAAATAATCATTATCTGCAATTACAGATTTTTTTTTTTTTTCCTATGGTATGTTCCTGTACAGTCAGGTGTGATTTGCCTCTACAGCAAAAGTACTAATGTTGGTAGACAGGATTACTGAAGGAATTGTTAGGCTGTTGTGGTAGAGTATCTCCTGTGTTAGTAAGGAAGCATGTTTGAAACAATGGCAGAATTATCAGAAAGGCACAGTTTATTTAACTAAACTGAAAATCTTTTTTAATCTCTTGCAGTTACTACAAAGGTATTCGTCAGATGGTGCCAGTGAGTGACCAAGATATGAATACCCATCTAGCAGAGATTTCTAGGGTAAGAATATCATCCATTTTCTTGTTGTGAAATTAGAGCCAAGTGTAGTAGCATTGGTTTATGTTGTCTTCTGTTTCTATCTCAACAAATGGGGTTTTTTATATGTGCAAATATCAGATGAGTTATTTCATAAATTGCTGAAATATTCCTGTTAATTGTAGTCATGACTGTTAGACCTTTGAAATGTTGATTATTGAATGGAATCAAGAATCCTTATTGTCACTAATCTATCTGAGTTATGCAGGGAATAGAGCATGGTGTTTGGATTTTTCACATCCATTGTGGAAACATTATAGCACTCTTGAACTCTGCTTTCTCTCCACAGCATATAGAGAATTTTTAACATTGATCATACTGATAATGAGTAGTGACTGAATTCACAGTGCTACCACAGCAAAAATTAGATTCCAGAAATTAAAGAAGAGGCATGAACATTAAGTACAGCATATTTTAGAACTGTCTATACAGAGGCAACACTTCTGCTTTATGCTACATGTGAGAAGTTCACAATGCCCTTGCTCAGTGGCAGTTTTTGCATTGTAGGTTATTTGGGTTACCTCACGTGGAGAAGAGCAGAGTGGGATGGTTGCTATGTGGGACTTAGGTTGGAGATGGGTGGAACAAAGTCACTACAAAATCTGCTTCAGTCTTGAAAAAGCCTGTCTGCTCTGCAGCTCAGCTCAGCTCGAGCAGGCTCTTGCCTTTGAAGCACTCTATTGAACTTGGAGAATCAGGAGAGTCCCTCACCAGTCCTAAAGATGTTGTTTAGCCTGGGCAAGAAGGCAGTGTACTTACTGGCTGGCTTGCTTATTTGCTTAATTTAGTTGAAGAGCTCTAGCGTAAGGAGGATGTTTGGGGAATTTTTTGCGGTTTGTTTATTTCAATGCCCTTAGGACCTAACATTTTGCAGATCAACATCCTCATGAGAGCATTTCTATTTTCAGTCATTCACTACAAAACTCATCTGCAGTGACATTTCATTTTACAGTTCACTTTATTTATTACATAAATTGAGATGTATATAAAATTAGAACATTTGGTGATTAAAAGTAAATTCAATATAATGTTTTAACATCAGCAGGATATGCTCTTCCTTTCTATTTTCATTATAAATTATGATAAAAAATAATATGGAAGGAGTGATTGAACACTGCAAATTTTGACCAGCTCTAAGTGACTTTTATAGAGCAAGGGAAGATGGATGTTTCTCTGCTGCTTTATCCTTTGGGTAATCATTTATGCCAGTAGCAATATTTTGCAATTCTTCATTTTCTTAACTAACTTAAAAGACTAAAGGCATAGCTAGAGACTTGAATCCTACACATTTGAATGAAGAACATCTGTTTAGACAGGTAGAGCACATTCACTGAGTAAGTCATATGTGTGGGGGCAGGGGGAAGATGAGGTAATGGAAGGGTTATTTCCTGCTTTATTTGAAGTCTTTTCTCTCTCTCTCTCTCTCTCTCTCTCTCTCTCTCTCTCTCTCTCTCTCTCTCTCTCTCTCTTCTCACCATAGACCCACCCCTCCCCAGCCCACCTTTCTATCTTCATGATTTGGGTGTTTTTTTCCAAATGTACATGTGCTTATGATACTGATAAGTTACACCTTTGCTATAGTGGGGTGTGAATAATTACTAGGATGTAAAAAGTGTTGGAGAAAGGATTTCAAACACCCATGATGACTGTGTCAGAACCAATGCTTAATATCTCAACAATATGTAAATTGTACTGAGTAAATGCTTTAGCTTTTCACACCCATGCTGTTAACAGATGTTTGAGATGTAGCCTGTGGTTTGACATTCAGAGTTCAAAATACCTTCCACCTCCAACGTTAAGAGTTGTGGGCAGGCTGGAAAAATACCAGAGGGAAAGTCTTGATCTAAAAATCACCAAACAAAAGTTTTCTATTCCTTTTCTCTGCCCCAAGTGTCATTTAGCAAAAGTTTAACACAGAGCTTGCATTTGGAAATCTTGTCAGTTGTACCCAGCAGTTGTGCATGTGCATAACTTCAGCTTTGTGTGATCCTATTTTGACATGTTTGCTGCCTGCTTGTGTTAACAGGCACATACCGATTCCTTAAACACGCTTGTGGCTCTGCACCAACTCTACCAGTACACTAACAAATACTATGATGAGGTAAGTTATGCCTTTTTTCATGCTTTAATATTAATGGGAAAAGGTTATGAAGGCTAACATTAGTCTAAAGGAGCGACTTCTGGATTTCTCTGAATAATCAGGTAAAAGCAATGCTGAACAAAGTTCAGGTGCAGTTATAGACCCTGCTTGGTCAAGAGAATGTCCTTTTAAATGAACAATTTCATTATGGCTATCTGGTTTTGGTTGGGATCGTTTAATGGGTAATTTAACAAGATCTGAAAGAGAAATAGATTTTTAAATCATTTCTCTTCAGTTCTACTGTCCTAATAAGTATATAAGAGTGTCACCAAGCAAAGAGTCATCCGAGTTACATCACATTTCAAGACAGTGTGCTTTTTTTATCAAGAGCAATCCGTTAAACTTGTTTTGCTTGTAGGAATTGGAGCCATGTCCTTTTTATTAGTTAAAATGCTCTTTAAACTTCTGTGCATGGTACCATCCCTGTTTTGCCATCCCAAGTGAAGTGCCTGCTAAGGTAAACCAAAGTAGAGTAACTGTTGAATGTAGCCTGATTCAAAAGCAGGCTCACAGCTTCAGTGTAAAAAGTTTCTTATGTTTTTCACACCCTGTGGAAAGGGGGACAAAGAATATCTCAGAGTAGCTGGCTTTGCTATGGCTCTCCAAACTTAATCTGAAAACAAAAAGAGAGAAGGAAACTTTTATTCGAAGGTTTCCATGGAAATGAATGCCTCCAAAAAACTCTCTGAATTAAAGCAAGTAAGAACAGATGCCGAATCAAAAAGGAGCTCAGCACATGTGAGCTCTATTCGGTTAGTCTTGCACCTCAGCACAGTTCATGTTTTCACTTACATTTAGCACTAAAGACAGTGAGTCGCATCCTTCACTGCATCTGCTTAATACAGGAGCAGCCAGCCTGTCCCAGCTTCAAACAGATGCAAGCAGGGAAAATCAAATCACCCTGAGAAGTCTTACAGTGATGGTCAGTGGGGGAAGGACAGAGGAATGTAGACCAGCCCCACGGCATTCCCTCACCCCTCATCCCAGTGATAAGCTGGCTTTCAGCACCTTCCCAAACATGTCCATAGTTTGACCTCTTACAAAAACACTCAGGGACCCTGAATGACAGATGAACTGTAAATCCCTGATTCATCCACACCTCAGGCAGAGTCACCAGCCTGTGGGACTTCATCAGCGGCAGGCCAGCACTCCCCAGTACGTAGCTGCAGCTCTTCACTTCCATCTACATCACTGTGTAACAATGAGGTGCATCTGATGAAAAGGCTGCTAATTCGGAATTGTGGAGATAATCTGTCAAGAACCATTCAGTAAAATTAATCAAGCTTATTTATTTTCCATGAAAATGTTTTAATTTGCATAAATTGGAACATTTTGCAGCTGCCCTCATCTTTATTACTGACACAGTGGTTCCCAGCATGTGCTGTACCTTCTGCATCTCTGCAGGGCTTGACAGTGACTAAGTGGGTACATTCTAATTGTCCACATTTATATGAAGGATATATTCACCAGTAGAGATAATAATGAATTATTTAGTCCAGATTTGAGGAGTTACAGCTAGATATAATTGTTTAAATTAAGGAAACAATATCAAATTAAATTAGGCCCAGTTTAAATACTGCAGTAAGTGTTTATTAAGTCTGTCTTGTAAAAATATTTTCACGCTTTAAAAACAAATTCATTAAAATAATTATTTCTAAACAAATTTGCTCCAGTGTTGGAAATGCAAACACTATACCAGTCCTTCAAAGTGAAATTATTGCCTAGATTGATTCTGACTGCATTAATCTCCATTGTCAGTGATATTCAAGAAGTAATAAGAACCACAGGTAGTGACAGGCAAACTCCATTTTTCCAGTCCTTGTACTTGCAAGTTTATATAGTATTTAAACAGTTCTAAAGGTTTCTGCTTGATTACACTGTCAGACTTATATTAATAAAGCCTGTTCTAGAAAAGGAATGGTTTTGTCATGTAACACATTTTTGTAATGGAGAAATCTAATAGCTGGTTGGGAGGGTTTTCCTAAAGGATGGTGGAAATTAAAACCTTTCAAAACCTTTTGAATTTTATCTGGAAAGCCCTAAAAAACTCTATTTGAAGAAAAGCCTTCTCATAACAGCTGACCTTTACTGGCTCTTGTTTTCAAATCCCTTGTGTCTTAAGAGTCATATCCTCTTATATATATATTCTGTACAGCAGAGGCTGTAGGATACTGGGGGCTCCTCTGAGAAGCTCTTTGCTTTCCTGAGCTATGTTGTGCTGGGCCAGAGTCTTGGCACTTCTTGGCAGGATCCAAAAGGGAGCTGCTGGCTTTATTCCTCATATTGCCTACAGACACAGGAGACTTTGCCTTGTCCTACCATATGCCTGTGCATGGACCACCCAGGAGCTTCTCATAACTAAAGCTCATGGGGATGGGATATAATTACTGATGGTAAATGACCCTTAAGCTTTGTAGGGTGCGCTGTAAGTAAAAGCACTGTTGCTTAAATAGCTCTAAGGAAATTCTTCCCCTGCCTGCTCCATCTTGGAATGTAATATTTTACAATACAAAGTGCTACCTAATTATTTGCTTGTATCCCAGCATAATGGGAAACATTGCAGCAATTTAGATAAAGTAACAGAGACAATAATTTTTACTGTCTTTGTGAAAAAATAGAACATGGAGACTAATGGATGGACTTCGGTACAGAGTGAATGCAAAAGACTCTTTACAACCAAAGTAATATCAAACTCTTGGTCTTGGAACTATGTAATACATTTTAAGCTAAATTATTCTAAACTTTCTGTGTTTATATCTTCCAGATTATAAATGCACTTGAAGAGGATCCAGCTGCACAAAAAATGCAGCTTGCCTTCCGTTTACAGCAAATAGCAGCTGCGCTAGAGAATAAAGTGACTGACCTTTGACTCAAAAGCCGCAATAAAGAAATCTGATCTAAAGATGTTCAAAATCATTGTTCCTGTTAAGGAAATAGTGTTCTATTTTTTAATGTGTAATTACAACTTTAAATGAAAGATTTCATGGTTTTTTGATAGCAGAGGTGTAATGTAAAGAATTTTTACTGTAAATTATGCTTCTAATTAAAAGCTGTGTTGTGTGTAAATGAATTTTCTGTGGGAAAGAAAGTCCTTTGGTTGGGGGCAGGGTGGGGGGTGGAAGAAGAAAAACCTATAGTTCATTTGATTTAGTAGAATCTGAGACATCAGCATTTAGGATTCATTATGCAAGTAAATTCAATACTATAGCATCCTTTCTACCTTAAGCAATATTTGTACTAGGAAAACAATAACATACTCAGAGACACATGCAATATCCCCTTTTATTTTGATAACTGGAAATTGACTTCCATAGAGCTCTAAAACTTGATCAGTGCTCATAATGAACATAGTGAACAAAGTGTCTGATTTCTCTGCAAGATCTAAAAATGGGATTTGCTACTACACATGGTTCTAAATTTAATTATTTATCTCGATGGTGATGCACAGTATTGCACCCACCACAGTTGGCTGTGAGAGAAATAAGAGTAATGTCAGTGTAGAAGAGTTCTACTGATGAAGTCTTGTTTGGTTCAGAAATCACTGCAAAGAAGGAATGAGTCCTTAAAACTTTAAAACTCTTTGTTATTATTGTGAGTTTTATGATATATGCTAATGTGCCTTACTTGTACTAATTCTGTGAATCTGATGAATGGTTTTGTAAAAAGAAGCAGATCAGAAAAATAAGTATTTATGTGCTATTGAATGAATTTTGTGTGAAAAACATGACCAGCAGAATGCTTGTAATTAGCTGCTTGCCGAGAGTGTGCTGTTTAACATGATTTGATTATGTATAATATCCTATTTTAGAATGGTTCTGATGATTTTTTTATTTGAATCTTGGAACTGTCCTAGAAATACCATCACTTGTTTTTATTGTATCTGTGATGTAAAATACTAGTATGATATTGGAAAAATCCTATACCCATCTATTGAAAACCACTCGGTCAGTTTTGAGCCTTGGAATGCTGCATTTGATTGAATACACACTATAATCCATAGCAAAGAAAATTGAACTAACTTGTCAGAAGGTGTGTGTTTACAATATAGGTAAGCTCCGTGCAAATCAAAAAGTTAGGTACGTCTTCTTAAATTGCTGTATTGCACATCAGAGAACTTTACTTCTCTTTGTCTTGCAAGTTTTTGGCAGTAAAGTAGCATTTTAATGAAGTGCTGCCATCTGTACTCCTTCATTCATTGTCCTGCCAAGCACCCAGACTCTGCTGACTCTCAGCAAGCTAATGCAGTGTCTGCTGCCCGCTCTCCCTGCCTGGTAGGTTGGCACACACTGACTTTTACTGTCTGTTGATATTTTTTATTTTTTTCCCATTTTGAAAATTTCCCAGTATTTGTCGGTGGGCCTTTCCTTTATTTTCTGAAAATCACAAGCCTCACCAGAACTGGTTTCCTGCCCACTAGGCTGTGAGCAGGTTTTTTTGTTTATTTTGTATTCGACTTCTTGCATTTGTCTGTAATCATTCCTGAACCTGCCTGGGCTGTAAGTTATTTTATACTGTTTAGGACTGAGCTATACGACTTCTACAGGAAGGTGCTTTGCCAGTTACTCTTTCATCAACAAAGGCATCCTAATTTCATGGCTAATCCGTTTCTTTTTCATTATTTGTAAATCCTGTTAATTGTAAATCAAATACAATGTTGTTTTTTCCACCAAGTGTCAGTGGGTCTTTACTGAAACTGGGGGGATGGGCGTTGAAAGGATTTGTAATGCTCCCTCTGGGAGTGATGGAGCAGCAGTGCCCATCAGTCTGTGGTTGGGAACAGAGGAGCACAGCACATCCTGCAGATGGAATGCCTGACATCATGCCCTTTTTATCGGCATTTGCTCTGAAAAATGACAGTACTCTGGAGAATAAAGGATGTAGTGCAACATACCAGAGTGAGGTCTTCTTGCCTGATGAATCTTGGGACCTGAAAGCCAATTAAAATACAGGCTCAGCAGCTTCTCTCCAGAGAGACCAGAAAGCCCTGCTTGAGCAAGTAGGGCTTTCAGGGAGAACATTATATGCTGTCCCCCATCACCAGGGACTTGACACAGAGCACTTGCAGGCTGCAGCTGTGGGGTGCAGTGGGACTGTAGCTGGATCCTACCTGTGAGGCAACTGGCCTGTGTCTGCTGGCATGTGTGAGAGTTCATGATGGATCCATTAGCCATTCTTGGTGCCCTTTGCTCACATCCTGGGAAATCTGCAGGCTATCAGCGCTGCAGTGCTGAGAACACAGAGGCAGATAACTCTGAGCAGCTGCAGTTACAAAGAAACTTAATGCCAGTTCTTCAATTTCTTCAAGTCCTCTGTCCTGAAAGCATGAAGTCAGAATTTGAATTGAAGAACTGAGCTTGTTTATTTTATTATTTCCACTCTTGGCTAGGCTCCTCCAGTGCTTGTTTTTCCACTCTGATGCTCTGTTTTGTCCAGGCCTAGTTTTTCGCTTCAGTTTTAATTACATTTTAGCAATCTGATTCTTAATACCTTCATGCTCCTCATTTGGTTTCTGCTGCTCCTGATATCTGGTTCACCTGCAAGACAAAAGGCAAAAGCTCACAAGCTCACTCGGGGTCTTCCCCCTTTTCATCCCTTCTGCAGCTCCTCTAAGGGGCACTTCTTAAAGCACAAGAATCTTCTCGCTGCCAAACAGGAATCACTTTACTCCATAGCAGCAGCTGGGAGCAAAGTTCCTTTACTTGGAAATCTCCCAGACCTAGATCAGAGGCTGCTACAGGCATTCAACCACCACCAGCAGGTCTAAATCCCATTGCTGACAGCAGTCTTTCCAAGGTTTTGTTTGCCTCCTTACCAGCAAACATGCAAATAGAGATCTCTTAGGATGGGACAAGGTCCCTGCACATGCTTGTTTGATATGTAGTAACTCACCCAACTGAACAGGAATGGGGTCTTTTTGTCTCTGGCCAGGAATTCAATCTCTATTCCTTTGCCAGGTTTCCCTCTAACACCTTACTTGATGTTTTTGCTGTTCTCTGTATGCTGTAGATTTATAAGCAAGCGGTTATTGGTGGACAGGCCTTGGCTAGCTCACATATGTGAGGCACTCATAATGTCTCCTGAAGAGGACATCTCTGATTAGTCTGTTACGTCCTATTTGAACCTCTGCCTTCTGCACCCTGCTGTGTTGGACACATTTCTCAGCCTGCTGAGTCTGAGCTGTATTTACATGCACTCTCTTAAGTTGGCCTTTCTGGTAACCTTTTGAAAATAAACAGAGCCATCACTATAAACAAAATCATACTGGGAATTCAGAAATTCAAACTGGAATTCACAAATTCACAAACTGTCGTAACATGGCAGGATTTTTAGCCAGCTGCACTATGAAATAAAATGGGTCTGAGCTTGAAATTCAGCTGTCCTGGACTTACCAGCATGAATTTTGTGGCCAGCACTTTACCATTCCGAGTTCTCCAGCCTTATTAGTAACACAGCCATTTTCAGCCATAGTATGCCCTTGGTGTTATGTACCTACATGGCCTGAAAAACCCAATCTCTGAATCTGATTGGGAAACCTCTCTTTTACATGCTTCCTAGGGTTCCAATATCTCTATTTATCTTGATAATGGTTCTAGACAGAATATGCGCTTAAGCATGTGGTACAACAGTTCTCTGAGGAGTTCCTTTCTAAAGACTTTGATCTTGAGCAAAGATCGCTTAAGACATTTCCCAAGTCTGTTGTCTTCTCTTAGAAAAAACTTATAGAGGAAATTATTTGGGGGTCTTTTTTTTTCCTTTTTATCTCTGTCTAGAGATGATGTTCAGAGCAGTGAGACAGTCTGCTTCAGAGGTTTAAAGGAGGATGTCTACCTCCATTTTTCTAAAAACCATTGATTTAAGTCCTGTGTTATTCTGCCTTACACTCAGTGGAGTTGAAATTTGGCACTTCTAGTCACTAGAGTTGAAGCACTGGAAATGTAAGCACCATTGCCCTTGTGACTTTCTTTCCTCCCTCAAACTCTGCGCCTGAAGCATTCCATGTTCTCCATCACACAGAGTTCCTCTCTTAGTTGTCTTTTTTTCCAGATCTGCCTAGAGCACAAGATTCACTGGAGAATGAATAACAGCAGTACATAAGCTATAATGATCAATCTTTTTTTTCTCAGAATCTACATACCTAGACTGTGTTTTTTTATTTTGAGAAACCCTCCTTCAGTTGATGAATGATGAGTTTGAAAGGTGGATTTGTAAACTAGAGTTGGTCTTTTAGCCTCCCTTTTTGTTAGCCTTTGTCTTGACGGGGCTCACAAGTGATGGTGGAATTATTGGTGTTTGACAGTTCCTGCAGAACAGAAGGAAAAGAGACTTTCCAGACCCACAGTTACAAGAAGGTTTTCAAAGGTTTTGTTTTCTTTAAATGGTGTCCCCTTTTGCTTCAGTATCAAGGAACATTCTCCATCCATTAGAGAAGAAAGTGGTTTCCCCTGTGCAGGCTTGTAATAACCATCTATGCTGTGAAAGATCACTGCTGTTGTACCAGACAGTCAGGGCTGACTTCTGTCTTGCCAGTGCATACTGCTTGCTGCTGCATGTCATTACCAAAGAGGACAAATCCTACTGTCATTCATAGCCAGGCCATCAAAAGCTATTTCATTTACCCATCTATTCCTGTTTCTTTGCTGCTTCTCAGATAATTGCCATTTGAACCAGAAGAGAGTTTGAGTGCTTTCCTTCTTTTTTAAAGCTTTTAAAGTACCTATGTGTCTTAACAGATTGGACGCTTCAGAAAGAAACTATTTCTTCAGTGGGACAGAGGACAATAGATCTCATACAGCTGTATATGGCTCATCTTAAAAGGAAATAAAAATCCCACCATGAACCACACACTGTGTTTTTGAAATCCTTTATTCAGTGCTCTAATTCTGAACAATTTTTTTGGCTTATTTAATTGTCCTCAAAATTGAATGTTGAACAAAACTCACTTTTTTCTTTTAATCTACTGTAATAAGAAAGGAGTGAAATGAAAAAATGTATTCCTTTGATACCCTTAATCTTTTCTCTCCTGTGGCTATGCTTCTATTCAGTAAGAGATCATGCTTGCTAGTCGCAGAGCCTGGATGCCAATCCATGGGATTTAAAACAAACCCAAATCCATGTTTCCTGCAGCTACATCTAGGTCTGTGGCAAAGCTCACAATTGTAAAACTGCCTCCAGGATGTTATTTGGAATTCTATTATCATGGGTCTGGCTGCTTTCCTCATCTTCCTTCATGTGATCCTTCTTCGTGTGGGTTTTCACCTTGTGTTTCAGTGGCAGTTTCTGAACCACAATGCTACATTCCTCGGAAAGCCCAAGGAAGGAAACAATCACTGCCTGGATTAATCATGCACTTTTCATCGCCAAAGCACCCCATGGACACTCAGACTCTCCCAGGCTCAGCTCACTGGAAAATTATAGAAGTGGGGTTTTTTTTGTGCTAGGGCAGACATCCTTACTGAAACATAAAACATTTCCATCTAATTTTATTGTTAATAATGTACCCTACACATACATTGCTATTTACATCTGATGTGCATACATTTACATCTGATGCATGAATGGCCTTTCTTAGTTGGTCTGAACTCGACCTAAAATCTTCAGCACTCTACCCTGGACTGGTGGCTGCACTATGCTAGCCCTAAATGAGAAAGAGACATAAATATTAACATCATTTCGCCTTTAGATGAGGCTAGATTCTCACAGTTCACTTGCTTGGTGTGGGTGTTTAGCCTCATTGATTCTTTTAATGGACTAAAGTTTGTCTTGTGAGGCTGCTGTATGGTTATGATATCCAAGAGTCCCGTACTGAGGCCTTAATGTCCAGCAAAGGGACCAGAAAGACTGCCATCATTTTCAGCAGTAGCAGGTTCTTCTGCTCAGCTGTCAATGTATATTCCACCCTTTATATTAACACGGCCTTATTTTGTTTCCTCGTGCACTTGAAGCAGTGACAATCCTCTATTTGTATTCTGGCACATTACTGCTGGAGATGAGATCATCCATCTAGGTTTTGTGCTATTTTGGAGCTACAGGTTTGGTATTTAATAGGGTCGTGCCCTGGTGGGCTTACTCCTCTTACAATAATATTCGATAGAGAGCTGTGTCAAGTTATGGCTTTGCTGGCTGTATGTGAAGATTCATATGCTGATTGCTTTGACCTGCCTATCTATAGTAAGAGCCTGTAACTGTCCAAGTACTATTACAGCTTTTGATTTAAGTTACGGTTGTGATTTTATTTTTCTTTTCAGTGAAAGGAAGATTAGAAAGGTTTTGTTTTCCATTTAACTGGAAAAAGTTAATAGTTTAGCTGCATCTCTTTAAGAAAATAGGGAGAAAGGGGAGGTGTTCCTTTCCCTGTGAGGTGGTTTTGGACTATTCTTTTCTAAAGTTAATGAAAACAGTGACGACAAAGAACATTTGAGCACTGCTGTCACTGACAGACATAAGTTTCTTTGTGGTTAATCATTCATGTGAACTAGCAGGGCAAGTTTTCTAATACAGAGCTTGAATCTAATTTCAATCTGTGCTGTCCATCATTGTCTCTCTTTAGCAGATTTTTGAGATGACAGCACACACAATGTATCTAAAATTAGATTCTGGCTTTAAATATTTAGAGTCTGAATCACATCTATTTGTACTTCATTCCAAGGTTGAAGTAATGTGGCAGGACACACATTCTGCAGTAGTTAAAACAAATCAAAGGAGGGCTGAATTATTCATTTTAACCTCTTAAGCAATTCCTTTTTGTGGGTCTGCATCCATGTGCTGCTTGGGGTAAGCTGGGGATTGCCAGCTGGGCTGGAGGCTCTGCCCTTTTGCTGGTCTGCCAGCCAAGGCCATTTCCCCACCTGCTGGGCTAGCTAAGGGTTTGTGCTACTAGCTCCTGTGGTTTTCTAAGAACTGATTGAGTCTGATGAATTATAGGCTGGGCTTTGGTTAGCTCCTGATTAAGTCAAACTGCTCTCTGACAGGTGATTTAAGAGTCTCATCAGAAGATTTTCTCCACTTAGTGATGACCCAATTAGCATGTCTGCAGCCAAAAAATTTCTGTTAACTATCTGCTGGGAAAGGATGCTCATTTTAGCCTCCTGCCAGTGAGGCCTGAGTCATAAGGTCAGGAAGCAGATCAGACCTCTGGTTCCACTGAGTTTGCTGCACCACTGATACAGCGAAACTGTGTCTGTACGGCTGTTCATAGACGTATGTCCAGTGCTGAGCAGTACAGCTGGCACCAAGAGTCACTGCCATGCCAAGACACATATACTCATAGTCACACTATCCTTCACAAGAGCAGAATGTTATAGTCATTTTTTCCAAACTTCCCAGTGACTCTCCTCTGTTTACAAGTTTCTCCACAGAGGCTGATGTAGACATTGTTATTTCAGTGATGTGTAGTTGGGCTTGGTTATGGGCTATCTGCATGCAAAAATAACAAACACAGACTTCTGCATTCCTTGATAACAAACCCAGATACTTTTTTTTGTGTCACTTCTCCATGATTGTTTTTGCTTGGGTTTTTTGTTTTGGTTTGGTTTTACTACAGGAAATTCCTTTACTAAGAACATTCTAACCTTGCAATCCAAAGTATTTTATTTCTCCAAATGGAGCTGAATTCTGTTCTCATTAGAACTGCTGGGTGTTTTGCTTGGATCTAAGATTCAAGAATGTGACAGAAACACAGCTATCATATCATACAACACAGCTATCAGCCATATCACCCATGCCTGTAATGAGAAAATAAATGCACCCAAATTACTAAGCAATAAAGAAGCTGGTGAATGGATGAGATCAGGTCCATCTGCATTCCCTTTTCAATGTGGTCTTATGTATTAACATAGCAGGAGCCTTGATCTGGTTATTACTATGCTGCAGATGTTGCCCCTGCTCACCACGGATCTAATGAAGCATATCGGGGTCCCTAGTAATTTAAACGGACTCTGAATCTCTCCTGCAAGCTCTAGGAGATTTAGTCTAAAATCAATTATATTTGCTCTAAAATCAATACAGCTAGTGCTTTAACATGATCAGCAGAAGAGAGGAAACTGGAGGTTGATGCAGGTGTCTGAGGTAAGGAGAGAAGGAAACCAAGCAGACCATTTATCAGGTTCCTACCATTGTCCAAGTGTCTGCTCTGCACACAGAAGGTTGCCAGTCCTTGAGCCTGGATATTAGACATAGGATTATCATATGGAATGACTCCTGTCTTCACCCAGAAATCTTGAAATATTAAGCTCTGTGAGATTGTATCCTGTTCTTGTTGATGCAACAGAAAATGAAAAGATAAAAAATGAAGGCAAAACCAAACTTGCCTTAAGTTAAAACACAATTCAATTGCATGGCTGGGAATAAAACTTGAGATTCCAGATGTTTGGATCCTAAATCTAACCTGCTGGCATACAGAAAAATTAAAATTTATCCAGCTAAATTGCTATCTCCATGCTACAATTTTCCATGGCTTTGTAGAGAAAAAAAAAAATCAGACACAAGGTGGAGATAGGAAAAATAAGCCTGGCAAGGGTGATATGTGTTCAAAATCCATCATTTAAATAAAAATCCATCATTCAAAGAAAAACTCCTGTCTGTTCAAATATATACAGCTTTTTGTTGAAATGAAATTTGCCCAAGTTGCAGTCTACAAACTGTGGAGATTTAGCATCTGTGAAAAGGACATGAGGCCTGGTTTTTAGTGTTTCTCAGCATGTAGGCTGACCCATCCTGTAAATGTGGGTGCAACGTAGATCTGCCAGCCTGTAACAAGTTAAAGAGTGCAACTTGCTACCATCTATGACTGCCTAAAATGTTGTGGACATACCCCCATAGTGAAGTGTGTATTCTCAGAGGACATGACCGCCTGTGGCAAGCGCTTGCTGCTGCCTAGGGAGGAATGCAGCTCTTCTCTGGCACAGCCCCACTGCAGCCCCGGGGCTCTGCCTGTGCTCCTCACTAAGATGTTTAACCTGGGCATCCCTGCCTGAAGTCACACCTCTTGCTCTACCTCACCAAGCACACAATGATGCATAAACAGTTCCTCGATCCGCACAAACAGGGTCCTGTGCATGCCCCAGCTATGAGCAAAGCCCTGCAGGACACGCAGTGCCACCACAGGAAGGGAGCCAAGAGCTGCTCTGTGCCCCTCTGCCAGACCATTCACAGAGTTCAGGCTCACTGGGCTGGTGTCAGCTCCAGCTTGCATTGCCCTGACAAAACTCATCCCCACATACCACAGTCCAGGCTGAGCACTGCCATGCTCCCAGCTGATTGCATCAAATTGACATATCCAGGTAGCAAGGCAAGCCTCACCCCAGCCCACAGCACCAAACTGGTGCTTGAAAGCATCAAAGTGTTTTTCTCAAGCCGAGTTAAATATTGCCATGATGCAAAACTGATTACGATTGGATAAATGTTTCCATGTAGACGTGATGATAGGAATGAGTGAAGCTGACTCGTCCTTCTGGATTTGATTTGGGGATTTTTTGGGAGGAGAAAACATTTGGTTGAGTGGAAGGAAATAGAAGATAATATAAAAATACAACATAAGTGACATGAAGATTTATATGGTATTTTAAAGATTTTTTCTTTTTCAAATTATGTAAAATGTCATTTAACAGGAGCAAGGAAATTTGATTTTACAGATACATAAATATACATGTAACTATATATGTGAGGAGAGAGTGTTGTATAACTGCATTTATCTATACTGCATGCCTTTAATGAAACTTTCCTGTGGAAAACTCTTAGGGATTTTTAATCCAGGCAGCTAACCATAAAGTTTTCTCCTTAACAGTAAATTATGACAATTGCCCAAGGCTTTAACATCCCTGCATTTTACTCTGTGCTTTGAATTAGATTGTGATGATCAATATTAATAGTCTCTGCTCAGATATGGTCACTGCAAAACCAAGATGAAACTGTCTTTGCCTCTGAATTTTACTGCAAATGTGAACATTTATCAACACTTACTGAAGATATAAATGAGAAAGAGAACAGCTATATCATGAAAGAAAGAACTTAGTTAAAATTTAACTTCCCTGCCACACATCTAGAATATCTTCCAGAAGCAAATGTAGATAGTGGTATTGCAGGAAAGACAGCAAAATCTATGAATATTTGTGATCAACATAAACCTTGTCCACTCCTAACTGTTCTGGGGAGTAACAAGGTATAAAATTTTCTTTGTGTGATCACAGCTTTTTCACACCAGCTCTCAGACATACCCACAGCAGATTTTTGTCTCCAGCTGTCATTGTTTAGAATATAAAAATTGCCTAAGCATCTATTTAAAACAACAATATAATCCAAAGAAGCCAAAATACTCACCCCCTCCAGTGCCATCAGCTGTACTGCATCAGCATGCCTCTCCTTCAGCTGGGTGGTTTTGCTGCACACATGGCATGAAGAGGCAGCTGTACCATGCTTGGGCTGGCCTAGGACATGTCACCCTCTGCACACCAGGGCTTTCTCTTCCTGGCCTAACTTTGATGTCAACCTAAAGTTCAACTCTGCTGCTTGACAAGAATTATCTCAAAATCTTTTTCTTGGTCTTTTTAATGTGAAGCATAAATGCATCTCCAAGGCAAGTCAGAAAAGGTGCTTGCCCAAAAGAGCTAGCAAGGCCAGGGGGAAATCTTTTCAATAAAGCATTGGTTAAAAGTGGTTTAGCTGTTTGAATATCAAGTGGTCTTGGAGAGAAGTGTGTCATTTTTCAAAGAGTACATTGAGCCACCAGGAACAGGAGGAAAAAGGAAATATGAATTTTTAAAGCTGATTTTGTATGACTCAAGTCGAACACATTCATCATTGAAATCAGTACATGAAGGTTGCTGCACTACCGACCCTGCAGGCCTGGGACATGTCATGTTCCTCATCTTCTCTCCTCAGGGATAAATCCCTAGAAGAGTAATGCACAAATGTCTGCCCACAGCTCCTCACTGTCACCAGGTAAAAAGAGAGCTTAAAACCAGGAGACATGTCCTATGTTCACCAGAGGTTTGTCTGAAGTGTGTATTCCATCATTAGTGTCCCAGGAGGTAGAAACGCAGTTATGATCCTCAGTTTGACCAACTGCTCCAGGAGCAAGGACTAAAACAGAGAAAATTATGAAACAGAGGGTTATTTGCTCTCTAGGCCCTAAACCTTGAAATGTCCTCTGTTTTTTCTAGGTGCTCACTAAAACCACAAGGGCTTACTTCTCAATTCTAGAAACTGGAGCTTTAGGAAAATACAAAATATCCTGAGTCTTAGGATGCAGTCTGATGTGACAAGCTTGATCTCCAGCTCAGAGGAGCAGAATGGTTTCATTTGTTACTCTCCCCTTTGCAACCTCGTGTTCCCTTCTCAGCCCAGAGAAGAAGAAAAGCTTTTGCCATGCACTGCCATACTGTAGAATGCCTAGAAACAAAGAAACCCACAGGCATTCTTGCATCCATTTCTTCTTCTCAATGTTTTAATGAGTAATTAAGCAATAATGACAGAAAAGAGATCCCAGGTTCTTACAATGTTTTATACCCTAAAACCACCAGGTTCTGTCTCAGGAATTTTCTTCCAACGTTAATTGCTTCATCAGCTCCATTTGTAGAATTCCACGATTTCTAGTAAAATCTTGGACCCTTTAACTGAACTTCTGGAGGTGTTGTTCTCCCATTTTTTATTTTGACTTCTCCCTTGTGGCCTCAACAACAGTTTCTCTCCTTTAACACCCCTCATCTTTTCATCTTCATCCACCCAATCACCCTGCACAGTACGCCTATATTCACATGAAGTCTATTTACCTCCTGCAGCCTTATTAGCTTATTCCTTCAGGACCTAGTGGCCAATCATTTCATTAGATCATGTAAAAATTCATATTGGAAAGGACTTCAGGTAGGCATTACCTCTCTCTGCTTAGAAGCTGTTGGACCTCACATCAAGTACTCTGCCTGGTCTGTTTGTCCCAATCAGTACAAGAGAAATATCTATCAATTGGAACACATCCAGTGTAGGGTCATGGTGCCAGCTGCGTGCTGGAGCCCTTACCCTGAGAGGGGAGCCTGAGCAACATGGGCTTGCCCCGCCTTCAGACAGCCCCCACAACCTAACAAGCAGTCATTTGAAGCACACAGCCAGGCTCTTCATGGTGTGGCATGACAGAAAGGCAACAGGCATTAGGCATAGGCCAACACCCATTTCATGAACTCCCAGATGAGCCTGTGGCCAGAAGAACAATACTATTTTGTTCAGATGGCACTCCCTGGCATGCACTGTTTAGAAAATAGAAAGATCTCTTTTTAAGACCACAGATCTATACATATTAATGTCAAAATATCTAACATGCTACATCAGTCACCTAAACCCCTCCCCCCAGTCAGTAAGAGCATCAAAGACTTAATTTTCTCTATTATTAGGTATATTGTTTACAGCAACACAGAAGATCACAGAGAGAGTTAAAAGGATATTTGCCATCTCTCATTAGCAATGTCAACACTGTCTCTTTGGTAAGAGGCTCTTTGGGTAAAATGCTCCATCTGGAAGGTTTGAAAGTCTGAGGTTTTTTCCCTGAAGTTTTTGGTGTCGGATTCCTACGGGATAGGAGGGGCAGAGGGCTGTATCTGTACATCAGTGTCTCTTATTTGGAGGCAGGCTATGTTTTGCGAATCTTGTTTTCCTCTGTTTTGCAAATGGGCAGTTACTAGTCATTCACTCTGTGTTGTTTATAATTTTCTGTTCTTTCAGAGTAATTTTCAAAACACTTTGATTTTCTTTTCAGCTGTGAAAGAATAATCCAAAACCAAACATGTTATTCTTTGAAATTAACTCACTAAAGCTGGCTTCCCTATAAATTTGACTGAAGTGGATGATTAAGAAGTCTTCTCTACAAATAATGCTTTGTGCAATACAGCTGTAATGAGACTACAGTCTGATTATTTAAATGGATGAACATTTTTATTTACTGCAAAATCACTTCTGGCTTGCCCTATATTTAATACTTAATGAGACTTTGAAATCACAGTAGTGGTTTCACACACTGTTAGGGAGGTCAACTCCAAAAGCTGGTTACTTCAGTCCTCAGAGTTGACTCTGGCCTTCATGTTCCCCTAGGGCACCAATTAAATTTAAAGGATGAGCTTTACCAAGAACCTGAACTTGGGAGTTAGCTTCCATATACTGCCTATTTTCATGCCCTGCACAGAGCTGATGTAAGGTTATGTGCCCCTGGTGGATTTCTGATGTCCTTTAAAGAGCTTCTAAATCTCTCTAGCAGAAATTTGAAGACATGTAATATATGCTGGGTCTTCTTCAACAAACTGATATTGTTTTAAGTTAAACTACAACTCTTTTTAACATGTTTCTCTGAGGTCTGGTAAAATAGTTCCTCAACTGTCTTTTACTCTGAATTGTTACAAAGGACCTCTAGGATGAGTACCTGTGTGATCTAGGATCTGAAGGCAGGTTACTCATCCAAGTACAGCCAGATACAGAGGCAAATTATTAGGGTACATTGGTTTGAACCTGCACCATGCCTGAGCCACCCTGTCCTTCTCAGCACTGCTGGGCTTGCTGTGGCAATAGACTGTGAAAAAAAGGGTAGCCTAAGATACATGTGCTACAGTACAAGGTGGATATGCCCAGAAGCACTTTCATTGTTTGCCTCCAGACTCAGGTACTTTCAAGGTTGGCAGGCAATTGTGGTTTGAATGCTTTGCATTAGAGAACAAAGAGAAAGAAAATTGCCTGGCAGTACAAGAGGATTGAGAATGAGATTTTTGCTGTATTTTCAAGTAATGACAGCAGTGAACCATAATGATACCCATGAGGGAGCTGTGTGATCATCCTTATTGATTCCAATAGGTGGTTCTTACAATGGTGGTGTCTGCTGTTCTTTTTTAGAGAGGGATGTGACCAAACTGGAGTGGAGAAGGAAAGCCCTAGCAGATAGTTTAAGCCTTGTTGATTGATCAGAGGAAAAGTGTGAAGCCTTTAGACAGGCACCTTTTCCTTGACTGTCATGTTACAGAACCAGAGGCCATCAGAAAAATCCCACTGAGAAAGGAACTTCCTCACATTTCCATGGATTTTTACTTTGTTTTGTACAGAACTCTACTTGTCCTGCCAAATTCTCCAGCCTAAAGCATGTGAGACAGAAAATATGATCTGGATCTGAGAGAGCTGCATTCTACAGTACTTAGCTGAAGGGGTAACTGGAATATTTTAAAGGTCAAAAAGTCCTACATGGCACAGATCTGTTGTGAAGGAAGATAGAACTTGACAGACTTCTAAGTAAGATTGATTTTTTACAGTAAGTGGAAGAGTGTGTACACTGCAACAGGATACCTAGAGGGGCTGAGGATGGCCCATTACAAGTGTTCAGGGCCAGGCTGGATTGTGCCTGAAGCAACCTGGTCTAGGAAAACATATCATTGCCTACAGCAGGGGAGGTTGGACTGGACAATCTTCAAAGGTCCCTTGCAACCCAAACCATTCCATGAGTCTGTGATCTATGAAAAAGTATTTCAACCTCCCAGGTAACATGCCAAAGAGTTCTCCATAAAAATAATCCATGTTCATTTCCTGAGTAATAAGTGGTGCAGAGTATAAATGTACTGAATATACCTGTCTGCGTATGGAGGCAAGGGGAAGTGGAAAGTGGAGAAAAACTTAGAGGTGAGCTGGGAGGCATCTTGCTTTTTTTTTTCTGTTGGGAGTCTGATCTGGTTTTCCTGAACACAAACTAGAGAGAGTCACATAAAAGCAAGAGATAACAAATGCTGCCTCTGTTTCTGGTGCAACTCTCTGCTGAAGAATGACAGATGCATGCATAGCCTTATCAGACACAGATGTATACAAGCATCAGGTTGTTTAAAGTTCTTCTTTTACTTGCCTTTTTGGTCAAAGAGTTAGAATAACATTGGAAAGGATTCAAGCTTAGTCAGCTGAACCAGACTTCCATTAAAGACATAAACAACCAGATAAGAAAAGAGAAAAAAGAAGAAAAGGAACTTGAAAAAATGCATATTCAGAAATGACACAGATTCTGGCTGCCTTGAGGGGTGACACCTCTGGGCTTCTGAGGGCTCAGAGTTGTCACTGTGGGTTCCACAGCCCTAAACGTGGGAATGTGGCAATCACCATAGCAAAGTTTACTCCTTTCAGTCCATCTGTTTTCCTGTCATTGATATTTACAGCCCCACAAATGTGTATAGGCCCAGCCTCCCATGCTTTCATTATTAGATCCAGCATGCAGCACATAAAATTGTATTCATTAATTCCCAATTGCATATTTGTATTATTTATCAAACACAGCCTTTGGGGATAGTAATGAGAATCTTGGGGGTTGCTAATCTCTTTTTTTTCCCCTTTAACACTTTCTTTACTTGTGTGAACAATTTTGGATAATGGCTTGGCTCTGATTTTTTGTTCTATTTTGGTGTCTTGAAAAAAACCCTCATCACTGTGCCCTCACCTTCTATAAATCTTTCTTGAAGTTAGTAAAAAGACCAAATAAAATTTGCTAAATAAGTATTGCTATATTTCTCTATTCTAAACCATCTGTGCCATTTGCACTCCTTCCTGTGCCAAGAGCATCCACTTAACTCCTGTGAACTTCTCTTTCTTACCTTCCTTCTGAAATCAGTAAATATCATTTTTCATCATTTAACCTTAAAAAGATTTAAAGGACAGGAATGTAGGAAACTCTTGTCAGCATGGTTTTAGGAAAATAGCTCTTGTCAAACACCCAATTTACTTTTAAAGTTATGTTACGACTTTGATTAAGTGTGTCTTAGCTCCACAAATATCTTTGACTTCTAGAGGTCTGTTGAATTAATGCAACATTACACTAAAAATTGGAACCATGCAACACAAATGCAATAAGGTAGAAAGCAAATTCCGGGAAACATTGTTGCCAATAGAGGAGCTTCAGTAAAAATGTTTCACTACTCAGAGTTTGTTTTCAAAAGTGATGAAGGAGGAAATTGCAATTCCGGGGACGAAGAATGAAAGTGCAGCAAACAGTAATAAAGGACAGAGCAGACAAAACCCTCTGACTGCCTGGTAACCTGAGTAACCCATTCAAAAAAATTGGTATAGCCAAAAGATATTCTTCCTTTTTAGAAAGATGAAGGGAAGTCTAAATTACTGAATAAGGGAAATGACAAAAGAAAAGACTGATGGTATGATAGACCAAAACTGTAACAACAAAACCCAGCTAGGGGAAGTTTGAACAGGATTAATCAAGTGATTATATATAGGTAACTGTGAATGAAGACTGAAATACTCTGTGGGGTTTGGAGCCTATTTTAAAAAACAATGTTGACAAACAGAAAAAGATAAAGCAACTAAATTATTTGAGAGCTGGAGTGGAAAAGATAAGAAGCCTGGTCTCTTTTAGCTGACCAAAATGATGACCAAAGAGTGGCATTTCAAAGGAAGAAACTGCTGAGTTTTTAATTCTAGCAGTCAAAAACCTATCAAGAATCAGTGGTGAAAGACAGAAAAGGAAGGAAGGGAAACAGAAGGGAGAAGAGGAAGAAAAACAGGAGGCATGAATGGAGGAACAAGGGATGGCAGGTAGTAAGGTAGGCAAAGCATAGAACCATGTTTTAAAGAGCTGACAGTTAAACACTGAAATAAATTGTTGTTCAAGCAACAAATTACCAAACAAAAAGGTTTACTCTTCATCATTTGAGTTTCCAGATTAAATGAACATGCATTCTTCAACATGGCTTTCAGTGGAAAACAAAATATATGTTCATCAAGAAACAATTAACACTGCAATATAGGGTATCCTTAACCATCTGTGACATTTGGGAAGCTACCTCAAACGGTCTAAGGACCTCTCCTGTCCTGTAACATATACTACCAACCCTACTATCATTATTGGGAGTATTGAGATCAATGGTTAAGCAAAATTTGCTTGAAACCTTGTATGAAGCATTATTTTGTCCTAAATTTTGCCATACATAAGCTGTACAAAAAACCTCATATGAACTGAGTATATGCTCCATGGTTCATTTTTCTTTACAGTCACTTCATGCATGGCAAATATTATCTGGTGTTTTCTTTGAGATGAAGTGCTGAGGAAGCTTGTTGCCTTTGTGGGCAACAAAGGGCAGAAGTTCAAAATATGGCACAGGAAAATTGTCTTCTGCTGGCCACAAAACATTTATGTTTTATGTTATCTGCAAAACCTAATTTAAGAAAGGGGAGGAAATTCCAGACAGGCAAAGTACGATCAGGGAACAAAAAGTGTGAAAAATAGCTGAAGTGACACCAAATGTCCTCATCATGACCCAGGAGTTTATTCACTCTCTGTTATTCCTGTTTTCCTCGACAACTGTCTTGCTGAGGGTGGGGGCCAAGCAGCTGGTTGGGACTTTTGACCATTATGGTATCAACCATCGGAAGGGAGCCTGAGGAGCAACTCTGTATCACGGCAAGGTCAAGTCACATCCTTTTCCTCCTTGTTCTTTCCTGAGAGGCACGGCAGAACAGTCTCTTTTGCAGCATGCAGATGAGAGGACATGCCTAGATCAAGACACAAACTAAACGGCTGGCCAGGGCCAAGAAATACTCCTCCACATAGTCCTAGGTCATAATTCAGGCATTCGCATACCACTCCCAAGAGGCAAACTGTGTGAGCTGACCCATTCTGGCAGATAAGAGAGTTCAATGGCATGGACATAGCCTCTTCCATACCAGTTAACCTCAGTGTCAGAGGCCAAGCCTGAACATATTGATTTTGCAATCAGTGATGCACCCACTCTGTCCTCAGGCTTTAGTCCAGGTGAACAAACATGTCTTTGCATTTACAGGGTTAATAAAGTTAGCCACATCCTAACCTGGCATTAACAAACATCTTGAGTAGCTATTCCTTGGAACTGACCCTGTCTCTTAAATTTTAATGTTCTTGAGCAAAAAGTATTTTCCATTTTTCTAAGCACTGCATATTGTTCTTGTCAATTTCAATGAGTTATTTAATTATCAACTTGAAATCTCTCTATTTTCAGAGTAAACATTTGATTTATTATAATTATGCCAAGTAAAAATTAATGCATGTATTTGTGGTATATAATTTTAAATGTTGCAATGCCTTGAGACCTTGAGAACGACCATATGTGTTTACTTTAAAAGGCACTTCTGGTGTGGGTAAAATTTAAACAAACAGTGCATGCAAATAAGTAGTTGTAAGTAATCAAAAGAGAGTTCTCTACTCACAAGAGATAATATTTATTATTGTTGCTATCACCATTCCTGGAGCCAAAAGCTACAAAACTAGATTTCCTAATTTGACTTATTCATGAATAAATAAAAAGAACCCAAGTCTCTTTTTTTTTTCTCTCCAAATGAATAAAGTCAAGTTTATTCCCATCTTCCATACTTATCCCAGCTGAGAAGCTTATTGTACTACCAATGGAATGCAACAGATTGTGAAGGAGTCAAGGAGACATTTGAAAATAGATTTGTTCGACCATACACTGCAAACAGCACATCTGTTATTGACAGAGTGAAAATGGAGTCTGCAAGGAGTTAGCACTAAATGTAATTCAGACTTAGGAACAAAACTCTTGTCTAGATTTTACTTTCTTATTTTACTTAGGTAAAATTGTGTCTGATCCACTACAATTGCCGTAAGTACACACAGAGGGCCCATTTTAAAGGTTCCTAGGCAATGAAAGACAACATTCAAAATCACATATTACTGTTCATTCCACATCACGCTTGTGACACCTTCACAAATGTGAAAAATCTTGTTAAGTGAACAGAGAGATTGCAGTAAGAAGAGTTCAAACTGTTGGGTAATTAAGGTTACCAAGTCTCAGTGGAACATGTCTTATTTTTTCACCTGGAAATGTTACATTGCAAGAAACTGGGCTTTTTAGCTCTTCTCTGGCTTCTAGAGAGTTCAGCATTCTGAGCAGCCAGTGTGTAAATAATTGTGATGCAATCTGGGTATCTAAGGACCCTTTCTGCATGCCTTCAAGAAACTTCTTGAAAGTACTACATTTGTGGGAAATATCAGAATCCAAGCTATTTGACTCCTAGAATGTAGTCCTAATTCATATAACCTAACTTCAGCTATACAGAAGTTTCTCTGCAGCATTTACTTTCCTGTGTCCCTCTATAACTGGGAGGGAGGACAGGCCATGTCCAGATGGGTGACAGACATTCACAGCGGTATGATAAGGTATTAGGTTAGACTCGACATCAGTTTCTGCACAGCTCAAGTTAGGTAAAAAGATTTGCAGCTTTTGCATATGGCCGTTTCCCACCATGGACATTCATACTCCACATATTTGACATTTGCATTTTTTGCACAGACCCTTCTGCTTCCAGAACGCAATCTTCTCTGAACATCCACACAGGTACTCAATATATTTTCCTAACCAGTGCAGAAAGTAATTTCTTGCTGAGGTCTTGTTGTCTGCACACCATCCAAAACCATACTGAGTTGGATTGTTCATATCCTCATTACTGGAGCTGTAGGCATTTTTGAGAGGAGAAGCTCATAAGTTATGTTTAGGTGTTCAGTAACCTGCTAATGGAAGGTAGAGCTCTAATCCAATCTAAGCAGCCATCACAGTTTATTACCATTGGCAGGATGCTATTAATCACCACCATTTTCCAAGTGTTCAGCCAAACACAGAACCACAACAAACACTTGCAAAACAATATCTGACTGTATCTGCACAGCTGCCTGTAGAAGGTTGCTCTGTTTCTGTGGATCAGACAAGGGACTTAAATTACCCGTTTGGCTCTTTTTAGGACAATCAGATTTGTCCACAATTCCCAGATCAGTACTAGTCTAGCAAAGATCAGCTAAAATGACCTACTAAGACCTGGAGAAGGCTGGTTTTATTATTTAAAAAATTAGATTTCTTTAGAATGGAAATGAATTGAAACCACAGCCAGCCTTCAAAGAGAAAACAGGGTAATTACATTGCTACAAGGCAGTAGTTGAATTACGGGTGTAAAGGAATACTCATACATGTAACTATCCCAAAGGTAATGTTATTATCAGGTTATATGTGATACAGATGCTATTGCTTCCCAGGCTGACTGCATTCTCCTTTCATATAAATAATATTCTAATATTCCCATTTTTACTGACTTATTTATATCAGTATTTTTAGTCACTTCAGAAATTAATCACCTGCAAGTCTTAATACAAGTCCCAAGGTGAGGTGATAGAGAAAGAGACTTTCTAGAGCACAACTACCACAATCTTGCGATCAAGGACATTCTTCCTTCCCCACAGCTAAATTTTATTTAAAACTGGTATTGTGAGGTCTTTCCTAACCTTAAGTATCATTTGCTCCCAGTGCACAAACTGAAAGTTTCACAGTAAAAATGTTCGCACCATGTCTCTGGTGTGGCATTTCCAGTCTTGAATTCACTACTGTCAGGTAAACAACTACCACTGCTTTCTTCTGTAATGTGTTCACAGAAGCTTAAAATTCTTTAGTACTTACCACACACACACACATATATATAGGGATTACAGCTATGGGAAATTACCCTTGGTAAAAGAAAATTATTTAGACCAAGAAATACTGGGGACAAAAGGGGGTTAGAATATCCCTTTTTGTCCACCTGGAAAGATTTTTTCTATGCATTGCAATATCCTGATTTTCTCCAAACTGCTGTATTTTATTTTCAGAATGACAAAATTCACAACAAAATACAGGAAAAGAGCTAATACATCCGCCCAGGAAAAAAATAAATACAGAATAAGATACCCTCACTGTAGATCTCAAGCTTCTTCTACAAAGTTTTTTAACGTTGTCTGTAGTTCAACTTTCTCGATCAACAACAACCATTCTGCCATTCTGTTCTTTACTCTGTTTTCTTGCGGGGGGGGGGGAGGGGTGAATCTCATGTAAATGTTTATCATGAGCTCAGACAAAAAGTAAAGACATCTCAGGCACAATCCTTGTGGGGATTTTTTTATCATATGAACAACCTAAATCAAAGTTTCAACACTGTTGAAAGCTGAAAAGCATTTTTCTCTCCACTTGCCATGTTACTTCCTTTCTGCTTTGCTTCTTCTTTCTCTTCTCAATCTCTCTCCTTTCCTTTGCTCAAGCTCTGGGTCTCATTTGAGTGTCAGGTTTTCATGGTCTGTTTTCATGTCACTGTATCAACGGTAAGATAAGCTATTATCTATCACAAGAATAATTTTATTCCACATTGGACAATACTGTATCACTTATTTATCTGTTACAAAGTCCTCTGTGCTAGCCTGTTAGGTAGGCAAATCAGTCTGTCATCTTAGAATGGTTACTGCTTTATTTCCTTTTCTTTCTGTTTGAATGCTGCATTGGTATGAGTGCTTTCAGTGCATACTTCAGCACAAACCTCACTGCAACAGCAGGACCATGATAACTTCACCAGGGCAACTAAATCAGGAACATGACTTCCTTCGCTAAAAATACAATCAACAGGGAGAAAAGCAGGCATATTCAAAGAGAGATTCAGCTATCCGACCAGCAAATGCTTCTTCTTTAGTCAGGAACCCACACCAGCTCTACTCCTATGAGACATTTACATCAAGTTCCAAAGCTCACTAGGACCATGTGCCTGCTCCAAGAAGAAAGACTTTTGGAGGTTGAAAACCAGCACATAGTACCTGGCAATCGGATTTTGCCACCGCTATGCCTGGGCTATCAACCTTATACCTGAAGTGCTCTTGCTTCAGTTTCTCAGAAACTATTTGAAACAGATTCAGTGGGAAGGAATACATTTTAAATGTCCAGATCAGCAGAGCCTGGAACTTTTTTAATAATGGAAGATGATATAAGAAAAACTGTCATAAATTCAGCTCCTGGCTTTCAGGTGTCTCTACAGAGCACTGATGTCAGAGCAGCTCACACTGCTGACCTATACATCATCTAGAACCTTCTGTTTTACCAAGAATTTTCTTAGGAGAGGAAAAGAGTAACATGCATGTTGCAACATTGCATAGATTCATCTGCCAAGTTAAGGATGATATAGCAGATGCAGAGATACAAATCACTATGTCCAGAGGGTACGTGTCAGGGTGATGTGCAAACCTCAGCTACTTCCTCTTGTATTGCAGATGAACCCTGAGTCATGTGCAACCCTGAGCACAGGGCAAGTGCTGTGTCCCCAAATAACCTGTGATAATGCACTGGTGGTTGGGCTTGAAGACAAGGTTGTATTTTTAGACACAAACAAAAACCTTTTCTGAAGTAGAAAGAAAACTGCAAACAAGTGGGTTTATGTCTCCCATTTTTCAGGCTGCAAACACTGATTTGTGTTTGTTGTTAGTAAAGACTGCTGTGAGGACGCATAAAACTGGAACTGGAAGATCTAATACTTTCCTTGCTGGCCAGAGTGACCAGAGATCATCCAGGCATGCCAATACAGAAACAGCTCCTTGTTAATGAGATGAACTGCAATCAAACACTTTCATTTCATGAAAACCTCCAGGCCTAAAAAAGGTCAAAAAGCAGCCCTGAGGGTTGCTACAGAACGCTTTTAGAGCAGGAAGAGCCACGGGGAAGAGGTACTGACCAGAGTGAGAGCTGCCTACCAATCCCGTCTAATTAAGATTAATGAAGGCCAACAATGCTATCTCTAATTACACCTACCTAAAAGGCTTGTACAGTCAAAATAGACCAAAATAGTGACTTTTTTCTTTCTTTTGTCTTAGCAATAAGTTAAAAGGTGTTTTTTCTTCTTTGCTGCAAGGGACCTCTCTGGTTATGCTTCCAAAAGCCTAGAAGATCAGGGAGATCAGGGAAAAGGATGGGTAGGGCCTCACGCTGAGGCCAGATATATCACAGAAGCTGTGTGTTGCTTGGACCAGAAGCCCTTATACCCAAAATAAATTGCATCTTTAGTTTTAAAGATGAAGTTCTAAGCTGACAGTCCCACTTCTGTCTAAGTATTGTCTAAAAAACATCTGTCCTTTCTCTGATCATTGAAAGCACCTCTGCTGGTAGGAATGAGTGGGCAGATGAGCTGAGCTCCTACCACGCCTCCTCAGCTTCCAAATAAATTTGTCTAAATAGTTAAAGTGAGGCGAGGGCCATGACTATTTCACCATTAAGATGTGCTGTTCCTGAGCAGCCACTTCTTGCACTGCTTAGGTAGGTGTAATATCAGCTCAGTAATTAGCAACTGCACCCTCAGCAACTGCAGTGGTTTGTTTGATAAAACAGCCCTGAGTCATCAGGATTCTGAACTCTTATGTCCTGGAGGACATCAGTTCAAACTTATTCAAGGAAATAAACTGGTGGCTATAAAGGGTGTTCATAGCAAAGGCATGCAGAGACGAGCACGTGCAAGGAACTATTTCCCTAAACAAGTGATAAAGACACACACGTGGGAAGCAAAGTGGTTGGGGTCCCTACTCCAGCGGCTTTGAAAGAACTGAGCAAAACCAAGAGACTGTTTTGATCAGCCTGTAGCTCAGGCACTAGTTCAGTTTCCTCCTCAGAGGTAGGCAGAAAGGATCTGAACTCAGATTTCATTCCTTTCGTGACAACTGATATATATGCAAAGGGCATCACTACCATTCATCCCATTCTGGGACTTGATTTATCAGATCTGTATAGAAACAAATCAAAACAAGGTTATAATCTATTCTCACGGTTTATTTTGACAAAAACCTGTCCATGCTGGGTAAGTCTCTGTATGCAATCTGGTCCTTTTCACCTCAGGGAAGGCAGAAGTTGAAAAGCAGAGATGATAGCAGTGAAGATGGTCCAAGACAGCTAACAGTTTCTGTATAAGAGAAAACCAAATGGTGAGGAGTCTCCAGGTAGGAAGAAGACAAATGAGTAAAGCTACAAACAATGAATGGTGCTGAAGAGGTGACGAGGTAATGACTATTCATAGTGTCACACCACATAAAACCTACAGGGCACCCACTGAAATTATTAGGTGTCAAATTAGGAGGAGAGAACAGGTATTTCTTCACACAGTGCATAATTAAATTGTCACAGGCTTCTGTGCAGGCCAAAAGTGTTGAGTCAAAAAGTCAGAGAAATTCAGTGAAGGCTTGTCCACTGATAAAATTAATAAAATTTTTAACAAAAAGTAGCTTTAACTCAACCTCTGACTCAGAAAGCAGGACAAGAGAGATCACTGCTCACATTCTATGCACACTGGTCTTGTGCTTTCTCTGAGCATTACTGCTGCAGTGCCATAGTGACATACAGGTTACTGGGCTAAGTTTTCTGTATACTGATGTGAAAGTTCTTAGTCAGATGTTAATTTTATTTTAATTTTTGGCTGAGAAAATCAGGTACTCACACAGCTCGTAGCACAGACATAGGTTAGACAGAGACACACAGAGGACACAGGAACCATCCTAACTCTCTGATGTCACTGTAAGGAAAACTATAATTATAATGTTTTGAATACCCATGCCCTTAAGCTCTATCTATAGATGCAAAAATATTACATGAAGAGCATTAATTGAGTTCTATCTCTAAAGTTACCATGATAAAAGTATTTATAGTGGGAAAATTAATACAAGACAAGAACCTTATCTCACACAGAACAATGACACTGCACACTTTCTCCTGCTAGGAGATACTTAACTTTCTACAAGTGTGCCACTGTTTCTGTTTCCTACATTATTCCCAATATGTCCTTTCTGAAACGTGAAGGAGCAAATTAGGAAGCTCGTTTATTCAAGGATAAACACTGCCTTTCCATTGCATAACATCCTTGTCTATCTTGGGATGGAATCTGGTCCATCGCCTAGCAGTATACAGTACCTCACAACCTAGTTTGGGCTGCTGCCAGAAAACTAATGTTTAAAACCACCTAAGGGAACATCTCAAACTTGTTTCTACTAAGATATCTGCTAAGATAAATCATAAGCTGGGGTAGGTAACATGAGGACTAGTTCGTAGAAGAATTATTTTTCTTCTCAATGAAGGAGCATTAGGTAGTTAGTGCTCAAAAGGGCTGGTTTGACTTTCACGGACACTATCCCCTCTCAGGCTCTCTACTATGGAACCCACTAGTGAAAGTCCATGCCCAAACATAGCAACCCCTGCTCCTCCAAACCCTCAGTGATGCTCAGGCAGCACAGAAATTTTTATAGAATTGAGACAAAGTACAGTGACCTATGTCATAGTCACAGTACAGACACTATGGCTAAAAAAATTATTTCCTGTTACAATAAGTTTGACAAGCAGAAACAAAGTACTTTTTTTTAAACTTTCGAGCTCCTTGTACAGTTTTCCCTAACCTAATGAACTGTAGGAAGTTTTGCACAACATAAGCCTAGGCTGCCTCCTATGGAAACCTGAATTTTGCTTCCAAAACAAAAGTTTCTCAGAGGAACCTGTCTTTTTTCCTAGGAATGAGACAGTTGCACCTCTAAAAATCTGTCCTATTCAGCATATCTCAATCAGACACCTAAAAGAGATGTAAAAAACACAATCCAGAAAAATTAGGCAAGATGGAGTTTTAAAGAAAAGCACTTCTGACAGGTAAAAATATCACAGTATACCACAGATGTACATCACATGCTGTGATATGTCTGCCCAGCTATACTAAGGAAAGAGTAACAAAGGAATTAAAAAAGTGGCATGTATCAGTTTAATTACACTGAATAATTTTCTCACTTTGAAATAAGCATTAAGCATGGAACAGCATACCCTTTGAAAGTTACTGTGAAAACAGATACTTGTTATCATGGTATTCTCAAAAAAGAAGCTGGAAGAGTAAAGGGAAAGCTTGTTCCATGCTCTTTCAAACACTGGGTTTCATTAACTGCTTGTTGAAAGTGGCAAAGCTTAGCTTTTCCACAGGTTCTTTTGTTTTATCATTTTTTTGTTTTCACTGAGCTTTTCACACAGACCCTGACGTCACTCAGTGGCCTACTACAAAAATGGCCTGAACTTTGGAAGAATAAAAAAAAAAAAAGAGGACAAGCAGGAAATACACACTCTCTGCCAGGAAAGTGCAGCAGGACACAGCGCACACCTGGCTGCCTTCCCTAGGAGCAGGGGGGTCACTCGTGGTGAACTCCCTCATCTGAAAATCGCAGCATGATCCATGTGAGGAGTGTAATGGGAACGTCTTACTGATTCGAGCTTCAAACTGCAATGCAAATTAAAATCTAGTGAACATGCATGCCCCAAGAGGTAGGAATTTCCTACCTCCCAGACCCAAGTGAATGATCTTTCTCAGGATGACCTTTCATCTGGCAGGAAGCTAAATCCCTGCCTATTCCCAAAACACGTGTGATTATCTGAGGAAATGTGACAGCACCTCTGCATTGGAGTAATTCAGAGGACAATAGCAACTTATTCACTTACTAATTCTCTCCAAATCTCAGTCAGAATGCGCAAAATGAAGTCGGCCACAATGCAGTGTTACATGTCACATCTGGAATGTGTGTTGCAGCTGTACTTCAGTCTCAAGGCAATTATTTCAATCCCAAACCCAGTTGTAAATAAATCTAATTAATTAGAATGTTTTTCCTGTGCCTTTACAGAAAAAAATCAGTAGTTCAGCAGAACCATAAGGACCAGAAGTAGATTCTTGCTGCTGTTGTGCTCAGTTGTCCTAATTTATAAGAAATGCTCTCTAGTTAAACCTCCATCTATTTCCCACCCACACAAACTCAGTTTTATCTCAGATTTCTGACACTAAATCACTTTTGTCAGAAAGCCTGCCTCACTTCCCTGAAGCCTTAGTCTAATGCTAAGAAAATTAAAACTACTGCATTCTGGAACATTTCTACACTGTTATTTTAGGTCCATTTCTCATTATTTCTTCTTTAATGAGCAGCACACAGCTTGCAAAAGTATCACAAACACTAAAATAAATTGTGCACGCTTCCCAAATTCCCTGGCTAGAATTCCCCTCCAGATGAGACAGCAAAAATGCTGCAATAGTTGGTAGCTGATAACCATTACCAGTGGACATACTCATAAACCAGTAGACTAAACAGCTTCTTGCATTCTTAGGAAACTCTTCTCTCTCTGCAGCAAACTGAAAAATAGACATTACTAAAATTATACTGCTCAAGTACAGTGATTTTGAGTTAATAAAACAAAATTTCCAAACTATTTCAAAATTTCTGAATGATGTCACACACAACTAAAATTTTGTTTAGAGTAGGTTAAAAATGCTTTCATTGCAATTTACTGCCTTTTGTAACTGAACTGCCACACAAAATACTCTTGCTGCAGTGTCTTTGTACTAAAAAAAAAACTAACAAAACAAACAAACAAAAAATAAACCCCACCACATCCACACACACACACAAAAAAAAAAAAAAAAAAAAAAAAAAAGGTTTGATGGCCGAGTGGCCGAGGCTTGAAGTCAATCGCACGGTGTGGGTTTCTTTTAGCCGCGGTAATTCCATGACCGGGCCCTGCCGGCCGCTGCCGGGGCACCCCATGCTACGAGGCCGTGGGGTTTGACCCGAGGGCAACGGGCCCTGCAGCAAGCCCTGCAGGAGGCAGGGGAACGCTGCCCCAGCGAGAAAGCTCTGCCTAGAAATCTCCGGGCATTCGCCTTTATTTGTCAAAATCCTAAACACTTGTGTAAAAACAAACAGGGCCTCCCTGGGCGAGTTTAACAGGGCGGCCCTGGCCGGGCCGGGCCGCGCCAGCCCCGCGCTCCCGCCGGGCGCCATCGGGCAGCGGCGGCTCCTCCGGCTGGCGGCGAGCGCCATCTGGCGGCCAGCGGGGCTGCCCGCGCCTCGGCGCCGCTCCCGGCCCGTGGAGGCCTCAGGGAGCGCGGCTGGCACGGCCTGGCCCCGAACCGGACGGCTGGGCAGCAGCGATAAAACACGTATTCTTGAAGCGCTTTAGCCAGGGTCTTCGGTTCCCACAACGCCTCTGAGACAGTCGGAGAAGGCTTTGCTTTCGCGCTGCCCATTTCTGCGCTGCTTCCAGAGGGAGCACCCAAAATACACCTGCATGCCCCTCAGGCACCGTGCCGGGAGGCCGTGGCATCGATGACATTCCTCTGGGGATACTTCCCCAGGCCCTCTGTTTGGGAATGGCTGGCCAGGCTCCCCACACGACTCTGTGACCTCCAGGGCCTGACCATCGCTCACGGAGTAGTGCCAGCCCTGGTGTAATAAAAGACATCTTGAAGACATTAGCTCATGCATCTTTCACTGTTAAAATATAAATAAATAAATACACTGGGAGATTTCTGCTGCAATTATTTCATGAAACTGCATGTACCTCAGCATCACCTGTGTTGCCAGTAACCGCCAGTCTGGCCACGGGCATTGAGCAGCAAGAGCAAGGCCACATTAACTCTTTCTTTGTGTGACAGGTTAATTCTACAATCCGTTAATTTCATGGGCAATAAATTTCACAAGGAAGCTTGTCTCTTGGTAACACTGTGAAATATTTCTCCTCGCTTTTGCCTTTACCTAAATGATATGGCTGTTGTGAGTCAAGTGATGATAACATCCCCCTGTCCTGACCCAGGGCAGTACCGGGGCTAATAAACATTTCTGACAAAATTTTTCAAACACAATTGCAACCTCCTTGTCACAGCCTATTTTCAAAAGACAAGGCTTCCCTACAAGCTGTTTTACAAGTCTACTAAGAGCTGTACTCTGAATAACAGACCTGAGTACTTGTAAACATTCTGCAGAGATGCCTCATGGCTGAGGATCAATTAGGATGTATAAGCCCAGCACGGGCAAAGGGGTGACAAAATGATGACAGTATTACTGCCTTGGCAATCCCATTTTACACAGCAATCTATGCACTAAGAGTATTTTGTCCATATATTTTTTAAGGTATCTGGCAAAACCATTTTTCTTCAACTTACTTGGTAGAATAGACATCGTCAAGATGTTGATTATGATCTGAATGTAAGAGGCATTTAATTAAATAAATTAAATTTCAATAGGCTTATGAGACCTTTATTTAAATATTGTGAGAAAAATAATTTTCTGAGGTTAAAAACCAGCTTCATGTTTTAAAGACATGAGTTATCAAGACCTTCCTTCAGAAGTCCTATATCTTTGCATTAATTATTAACCCATTGCTTCCCTGTCATTAATTAAAAGGGAATGACTTGAACACTTTGTTGCTGGGCAACTATAAGAAAGGTCAGCAAACTTTGTGTGCATGATGAGGAATTGAATATCGCCAGCAAGGTCTCCTTCGTGTTCTTGAATGCAACCCAGTGTGGTCAAGTACAGCCTGATGTCTTTTCTTGGACATTTTACAAGGTTCACATAGGGTTATTCCAAGGGATATTTAGGTAACAGAAATACTAGCGTTGACATAATAGCATTACTTCTAAAACAAATATAATTACTTGCTGAATTACTCTCTTTTAGTATTAACGAAGAGCTGTGAGAATAACAATGCAGTGAATAACAGAAGGAAAGAGCATTTCTTTCAGAAAGGTGCAAACTGGAGTATTTTTCTACTCAATTTGTCCACCTAGCTGGTAGTGCAGACTGATCCTTTTGCATTCTATACCATGCACAGTGCTATTCTACTTCAAAACTGAGCACTTAAAGGGATTAGTGTTTGTTGATTGCTTTCATGACATAATATAGTCTTGTTCTCCTCTATGCTTTTTACACATAATCTTTTATTTCCAAGGAGAAAATTCTGATTAGCCCTATGCTTTGAATAGCAGAATTATTTCCTAGAGTGTGACAATTGTATAATCATTCAAACAAGCCAGTGAACAAGCCAGTACAAATTTATCCCCAGCATAACAATTCTGATTCAATTGAAATTAAAACAGTCAAAAATCCACAGTACAGAGTTAAGTTCCCTTGGGGGTTCAACAAGTGAAACCTGTCAGACTAGAAATACCTGTTTTGATTTCTTAACCAGATTAATGCATCACCCTTACAGAATATGCTGTGTGTTAAAATACAGCAACAGAGACCAATGAAACCAGTTCACAAACAAGCTGAAATTGCTGTAGTGAATATAAGGCAGAATTAACATTGTAGCTCATATAGGCATATGGGTTTGGAAATAAATTATGAAAATCAGATTTCTAATAACTGTTTTTTCAGAGATGAGCTGAACTTTTAATGGTTTAAATTAGAATAGAAAATAATGCAGCAAGATATGGGGGGGTTGTGGAGCACTGAGGTCAGAAAAAGCAGTGATGATACAATTTCTGTTACCTGGTGGTTTATACAATGACAAAGTCATGGCCAGAATGGCTTTAATTCAATGAGTGGTTAGAAGATGAAGAATGCACAATACACCCTAGAGCATTCCTGCACCGCAGCTGAGATGAAGACTCTATGCCTGTGCCTGGAATACTGCCCAACATTAACTTCTGTTTTCTTTGAAGAACTCTGAAAAATGTGAAAGGACTTCCAGAATGACTTTAAAGAATTATATAAAGCACAGGGAACCTAATAACAGAACTTCAAACTACTTAATTTGTTGAGGAGGAAGCTCAGAGTTGATTCAATTGAATATCTGTGTAGAAGATTTCTAATAGCCAAAGGAAAGGAAGATTCTTTAGCTGGAAATTAAGCCAAATAAAATGAGAACAGAAATAGGACCACATTATTCACAGTGAGTATAATTAACTCCTGGAATTATCTACTCAGGAAGCAGGTGTTTTCTCCATCATTCTTAGTCTATCTGGGGCAGGCACGAGCTTTGCACAACAGTGTTTGGAAAGAGACATACTGAAACCTGCTGAAAAACATTGCTGCAGCCTGTCCAAACATTGAAACTGCCAGCTTGCCCAGTTGCAGCAAGAAAAACTTGTGATTCAGCACGAAGTGCCTGCTGCTGCCTAGCATTACTGACACCAGTAGGCTGTGTAGAAGCTATATAAGTCTTCCTGTGGTTGACACAGCAGCTGAGCGGAATAAGAATATGTTACTTAAATCTAAGCCAGCCTCAGCAGCCCCTTTGGACCTCCTTTTTCCCATCACAGTGGGGTTCAGCCTCCCAACCAGCATGACCCTGATGCCATCCACATGACATGACTCTATCTCAGGAGCCATGCTTGAGTTGCCTGCATGCCCTGCCAGGCCCAGGAGTCAACCTCTGACCAGCCCTCTCAATGTAAACCTAAAGTTAAACCTTCTCCATGTTACTCAGATAAGGAGAGGACATCCTCTGAACATCTGGTTGGACAAAGAGGCAGTGTGTGGAAAAGGGACATGGGAAAGAGGGTTGTTTTGAATATGTGTTGTGATGCTTGAGAGGTATTACTGCCAGTTCTGTAATGAGATAGGAAACATCTGTGACTGCAGTAGTGGGCAAATGTGTTAACACTCCCTGCCTGCATGTGAGTGGCCACCAGTGTGCAAAGGCAGGAACCTGGAGAGAAAACACCAGGAGAGCCAAAAGCCTTCTGAAGGAACCTCCTGCGAGGCATAAAGGAAATAAAAGGCTGTTTAAATATCTCCTGAGCTCAGAAAGCATAGAGGGTGCTTAAAACATTCTGGTGAGGCTGTGAATAATTCTTAGAATTACACACTCGGAACTGAACAACAGCGTCAGCAAAGCTGTGAGACTCAGCAGGACCAGCTCACAGCCCCAGAACAGTACCTACCTGGGAAACCAGCACAGCTCCATGGCAAAGCAAGGTGTGACTGTAGAATATGAGTTGGATGCATTTTACAAAATTTTCTAATTGAAATTTCAGTGCAAATGAGATATTCAACAAAGAAACATCAACAAAACCATTAGCATTTGGTGAGACTACAAATAGAATAAAGTGTGTGAGAACATATTAATTAAATATTAATTGAATCATACAAGGCTGTACTGCTTGTATATTCTGCACAAAATAATCTCCTTTGCAGAGGGGGTAAACCTAAGTTCTTGTTAACAAGAGGATACAGTGAAATCAATTATTAAAAGCTCCTAAAAAGGAGCACTGCATTTACAATTCTGCTGTGCAAATTCAATGACAGATCATCTCTCCTGATCTGTAGTTTTGATTTGTAATAGAGGTAGTCTTTTACATCACTTATTTCTGAAACTTTTAAAATATCTTTTGGATATTTGTCTTGGTTTGAAAGACAGATGTCTGCCAAGGAAGGAGGGAACCTCTCTTGGAATGGAAAATATAACCCACTGCCCTCCAAATTATTATAACTTTGAAATTAAGGGGCTTTCAGGCAAAGATATCGGAAAAGGAGTAACAGTTCTTTACTAGTTTGTATGTATAACAAGGTAAACAAACAACAAAAATGGCAGCAACAACAAACAAAACCAGAAATCCAAAACCAGAAATCCTCTTGGCTGTCAGGCACCTTCCCCTCAGAAAGCACATTAAAAATTTCCTTGACGTGGAGACACTCACATCAAGATGCTTCTCTGGGATTGGGAGAAATTAGGAGATTTCACACCACTGTCATGCATTGGTAAGTGACATTGACTCTTAATCTATACTATTTCTTCACTAGCTGTAACTTAGGTACCTTTATTATCATGCACTGCATTTTTATCTACAAGTAGTTCTTTTTGTGTTATCCTGTGTAGTAAGAAGTCTCTTTCAAGTCTTATGTCTGCTTTCCTTGGTCTCCTCAATAAATGATTCATGTTGCTATAGGCCTGATCTGTCATTATTAAGAACTTGTGAGTGAGAGGGGGTTTTGGGGTGCTGGCCACCTCAATAAAGCTGCTGTCTGCTGCCAGAAACCTGTCAAAGGCAGGGACTTGTCTAACCTCTCCCCTCTCATTTAGTAACATACATACATACATGCAACACAATTTTACCTCTTTGTGAAGATTCTCACTGTGATTTCAACTTTTCCTTGGCATAAACCTCCAACTTGACTCAGTAAAATATGTTAAAATACATATTTATTTTGTATTTAATCTATCAAATTTAAAGGCCTAAATATTGCCATCAGAAAAAGCTAAAGATTCTGGAAGGAGTTCTGCAAATTTAGTCTGACTGAGGTCAGTAGCAATGGCCTTGATCTGTGCCTGAATTAGTCCAGCTGCTGACTGTGTGCTTTGAGCTCTGCCTCAGGCATTCCCTGCTCCGGACAAGCTGCTTCTTGTGCCTGTGTCCTCCACAGCCTCCCCGCCTGTGGGAGCCTCTATCATTAGACATCTGTGGGTGGTCACCTGGAGTCACCAGGAGGACTATCAGAAGAGAAGTTCCAAAACTCTGGAGGGGTTTTCTGTACTTGAGAGGCAGGCTGGAGGCTCACTGCTGTCATGTAATCCCGATGTGCATTTCCTTGTCCTGAATGCACCAGATATGTGCCTGCTGATGCAAAGTAAGGTTACACGCCTCAGCACAAAGGGAAGTTCTATTAAGCCACTGTTTTAATGTCTTAGGAGATGCCTAATAAGATTACTTGAACCATTTAACAAAATGGGTTTCCAAATTCACAGCTAACCTGTCTTAAACATTGACCAATAGTAAAATGGTGAGGCCTGCATAAATTGTTTTACAGAAATATCTGTACATTGTCATTGACAATTGTACATTGTCAATTTAAGCCTTGAAGTTTGCAAGTTATTTCAGCCTAGTCATTGTGGAAACAATTACAGGGTAATTTCTTTGGAGGGTAGATACTTTTTATAATAAGGCAACATATGCCTGGATTTTATTTTTCTGAATGTACAAAATTTCCCAGGCGGGGTAAATTGAGCCAAGAACAAAGATATGCTGAACTACTTAGGATCACCAGCATAAAAACTGAAATGCTGCTGAAATGAACTGAGAGATATCTCTTCTTAGTGGATGATACCAGTATTTCATAAAGTACTCTTAAATCCAACAAGTTTTCAGAACAATTTCTTAATTTCTTGCAAAAAGAAACCCATTGCATTCTGCTGTAAACCACATTAGTAAATAAACATTTTTCTCCAATAATGTAATCATCCTATCTTTGCAATTATATATTATCCTGTTGTTATCAGATTAAGACAGTTTTTTCTCCTAACTAATCAGATGGAGGGATTAAAACCTGCATACACAAAACAGCCAGAGGGAGAGAAGACAATTTGACAGGACAGATGGGCTGGAAGATAGTGACATGCAGTGTCTTACCATTGCTAGAAAGAAGAGTCTGTCATGAAAGCGGATTGGCAGAAATACATCAACAATGGCACTTTGGCAGCCTGGAGGATCTGCTCTTCTTGCCTCCAGCTTTCCAGGATACAGGTTTTTAAGGAGGTTTTGAGTGAGGTTGCACACAGATGACACAGATGATGAACTTCACAATGAACTATCACAACTTGAAGTAATGATACATACCATCTATAAAAGTGTTCCAAATGTGGCTTTATGTGTAAGCAACTGCTGCATCAAATTAATGACTGTCTTCCCAACATCTAACCATTTAAAGCTGTGATAGACACCTATTTAAATGCACTTGCTAAAACCATTGCCTCTACTTAGCTTCCCCATCACAGTAATGCCCAATGGTACTTTTCTGCGTGGTTTGTGGTGCTCAGTGCAGCTCCATGTCCCTGGAAAACCAACAGCAGCTATGCAAGTGGCTTATAGACTCCAAGATACTACAGGCAGTTTCTGAATCACAGAGGACCAATATTAATTACATTTCATCACTTTGACACTGTACAGGAGGAAAAGAAAAGCAAAAAGTAACTTTATTTTCCCTATTAATCCTCTTTCTCCTTTTCAGTCCTTTCATTTCATTTCTCTTCCTTAAATTCCAGTTGCATACACAGGACTAGCTCAGAGGCATCTCAAACATGTTAGGAAGAAAAATTTGCTTTTTGTGGCCTTCAAAAGTCTTTGATCCTTGACTGATCTGAGTGGGAGTTGACCTCCCCACTGGAGCATGGAAAAGACCCAAGAACTGCCTAATTACCAGCTGTATATCTGAACTGTCACGTTTTTCCATCATGCTCTTCCGTCTCTCTCCCCTCTGACAAGCTTCTTTTTCATGCATCCTTTCTTACATTAATTTGAAGAGATGCTTTTTTCCTTTTGTCCTTACAATATTTTTTCTTTATTTATTTCTTCAGTTTGACCTTCTTTCTCTCATTCAAGATTATTTTTATTAAACACACATGGTCATTCACTGCAAGTAGCAGAAATCTAATATATAGCACCAGAAGCTTTTCACAATTTCTCTGAGGTTTCTCATGCTTTCAGTCTGAAGAGCTGTTTCCAAAGCCATAAAGATATGCTTTGGATGTTAACTTTTGCTTTTTTGTAATTTCTTCTGAACTCTTCTTCATACACAGTTGCTTCATCCCATCCATCTCAAATTCAATCTTTAAAAATAGCTTCTTTTTGAGCTCTCAGACCTTTTAAGGATGTGGGCTGCATTTTAAGTTAGCACTTTTCACCTTCCAGTTTCTAAATCATAATTTCCCATGATGATCACTACTTTTTACACATAAAGTATTTCCAGAGACATAGTCTAGCATTTTCATTAGTCTTGCACAAGAAGGCTTTTTCTTTAACATCATTACTCAAGACTCTGTTTTCTAGGTCTTCATCTTCCTTTTCACTGATCTGTTCCTTATCCTTCCTTTGTGGTTCCATTTAATCATCATTTACACTGTGTACAGCTGCTGGCATCTTTTCCCCCAGCTACTTCATTTCTGCTGGAGGCAGCTATTTCTGCTGCATCTCTCCCTGAAAGTACCCTCCTTCTACATTAAAAGTGGCAGTCTCTTTTAGCAACTTAATTAAACTGGAATGTTTCTGCCAACAGCACTTACAGTTTCTGCAAGGGGACATCTTGCATTGCATACAAGTGATAGCTTGCTAGAAAAGCTTTGTTAAAAATAAAAGAAAGCTAAACTTCTGGTCTGACTCTTCTCCCTGTTTCAGCAACAGGAATTGCAGTTGAGTTATTCCCAGTTTCTGTGAGGAAAAGAGAGGACAATACAGCCCTCGATGTGCCAGTAGAGTATGTAGATCACCTGCATACCTATTGGAACATAGTTTCTGAGTACTGTTGTTGTAAGTAGTATGAATTTCCAAATAACTGAGAAAACTGTAGATCTCTGTTCCCCTCTTTCCTATTAGTACTCATTAACTCCATCCAGTCATGAGTACAGGAGAGGCTTCTGAGTCCTTCCACTAACATGGTGGACACACCTGTGTGTGATTCAACAATCAGGAGTCCCTGTTTGTGTCAGAAATATTTCCTTGCTTTTAAAGAACATTTTTTTCCCCAGGATGAATTTTGGTTCTTCATCAGTTTTCACTTACTTTGTTTTGATGGAGAAATACCTATGGAGAATGTCCTGGACAATGTAGTATGACTTTTCAGAACCAAATCAGTTTGTGATCAGATTGGGACTGTGTAGCTGGAGAGATTTTTGTAGTCAGCAAGGTGACTACACTAAATTTAATGGAAATTCAGAATAGCTATTTAACATTACATTGGCTACAGTGTGATGAAACAAGGGAAGTCGTGGGCTATAGCTCTAGAACAAATTAACAGACTGTCATTCCCCTCTCATCATGAGCTGGCATAACTGTGGCTGCTGCTGTCATCACTATTTGCCTCCCACATCAGTAGGTTTGGTTCTGTGTCTCACAGCAAAGCTGACTTCTAGAACACTAGTTCATGTGCTTGTGAGTGTTCACATAAGCATATAAGTACCTTTTTGAATGTTATCACAGTTTGAAGTATGTACTAGACTAAAAACTACAGCACTTGAAAATAATAGACGTCTTCTGAATTAGGGCCAGAGTCCAGAAATATATTAGGTGTAACAAAATAAGCAAGGTCTTAGTTGAATGGGTAGATCTTTGGCTATCACCCCTCAAATGTTACAGAAGTATCAGGCAAGCTGACATTTGGGGAATAGAAATGCAAAGCCTTAAAAAATGTGCAGAACTGCTTTTTTTTTCCCCAAATTATTCTAGCTCTTATGATTTATCTCCATCATTGTTTATTTAAGCTTTCTATATTTATTATAGAAAAACCTGGTGTAATTTGAATGATTAAACAAAACAGCGACCATCTACAAGGAATATGTAAAATAAAAAATCACAGTGTTCAATGCCAATAGTTTAAGGAAGAAACTTAAACCAAAGTTAATTTTAAGGCTGCATCTTTCTCTTATATGTTTCTTAAAACTGAGTTAGTTCTTCTTCACTCTGCTAAAAATAGCTGATGGCACAGTAAGTCTTCATATTTAGTGATTTTTATTTCAGAATATTCTTCAGATAGCAAGCTTGGCCTGGCTGTGAGCCAGACAAGTCTCTTTGTGTTTCCCTTCTTTCATTCAGCTTTTAAAAATGCTTTGCTTTTAAGTTTTTACCCTAGAGCTGTAAAAAGGCAACTTGAGACAACAGAGATCTCAGGATATGATGTGATTCATAGGAGACATCCCAAATTTTAAAAGCACTTTCAGTCTGGAGCTTTAACAGCTTCAATTAAAAACTGTGTTTTAGCCCAAATAAATGGACATCCTCAAAGACAATTGTACTCTAAAGCTGAAGAAGCGACTTTTTCTAGAGCATATGCCAAGCTGTATTTTCTTTCTCAATTTAGAGGTTAAGGGCAGCTCTGGTAGAAGATCAATAGGAGCAGAGGGATGCTACCTCACAGAAAGGTGATACCAACCAACCAATTGGCAGCATCTTGCCTCTGAAGGACAGGGACTGCCTGTGTTCTCTAAATTCAAATTATTTCACCGGATTCAGAAGAAACTAGAAACTTTTATCTTCCACAGATGAATTTTCAAATCGTAGAATTTCCCAGTACTGTCCCAAATTGCCCTGTGGGCCATTTAGAATAGTCTCCTGTGTCACAAGTTTGGTCTTCGATGATCATTTTCTTTGTGTGCATAATCAATATGACAGAATTTAACATTATCTCTTGATTTCAAGTGCCAAACACTCTGAAGCATAGTAATGAAGGGTTTATCCTTTTTTTGATCCTGTTGTATGTGCTATATGTCCCTTTCATCCTTAGCAGCAGTGAAAACGAAGTCAAACTCACACAAATATGAATTCAGCACTGAGCAACAGGCTGCATCCTATGTCCAGGCTTTCATTGGTCTCTAGCAATAGGTACTTGTGACAACTGCTGCTGAATCTTTACTGGAGGCTGAATGGAAAAAGGGAAAACAAGACAAGCTTCTGAAAGGATGACCATTATCTGTTCACCAGAGTTTCTTCTTAGGCACTGATTATCCTTTTCACAGTGCTTGCACCAGAAAGCCATGGCCAACATACAGCATACTTGTGATGAACTTTAATCATGACACAGTGCAGCTGAAGGTGTTAGGCATCAGTATGAATTTTTCCTACACAAGGACATGCCAGATTGAGCAAAATATGCCTCAAGTTAGGCACTGCAAGGGAATTGTCTTTCTTCTGAAATCTTTTACTAATTTCTGGAATTACTGTTCATATTGCCAAGGCAAATTTCATAGATAAATTTTACAGACCCAGTGTATCTGGAGCTGTAGACTCTTTGACTCTCTCATCGCTAGCCCTAAGTCTAACCCAACTCCAGCCCTAGCACTGCATTTTCCCAATCAGAAAGATGCAGGAGCAGCAAGGTTGGGGCCCTGCCAGGATCACTTCGGCATGCCTTTTCCACCACCAGTGTTCCTGAAACTGTAGGCTCTTTGTTTCTCTGAACCCTAACCCTAACACTCACCTAACCCCTAATCCTTGCCCTAACCCTAACTTACCAATTTTCCAGTTCAGAAAGATGTAGAAGCAGCAAGGGTGGGGCCCTGCTGGAATGGCCTTGGGATGCCATTTTCAACCCTAGTGTTCCTGGAGCTGTTGGCTCTTCGACTCTCTGAGTCTTAACCCTAAACCCAAGCCTAACCTTAGCTTTATCCCTAGCCCTAACACAAAACAAAAACTATGGGTTTACTTGGTGCTCCAACATCTTTCTATCTGGAAAATTCATAGGATTGGTTGACTAAGGGCTAGTACTAGGGCTGGAGTCAGAGTTAGGTTTACAGTTAGGGTTGAGAGAGCCAAAGAGCCTACAGCTCCAGGAGCACTTGGGCTGGAAAAGGCATGCCAAAGTCATCCCAGCAAAGCCCTGTGTGAGCACAAGAACTGGACCTACATTTCTTAAGGTCTAAGCAACTGCTGAGGTTGATGAACAGCCTTCCTCTTTCTGGCTGATACTGGATATGTCTGCTTGCTGCATGAATTGCCTGGAGCAGTGAGTGGCTTCTGGCAAACAAGAGCAGAAGAGCCAGGATTCAAGTTGTGCTGAAGCCTGTTTGCTTACCTATAGTGATAACTAAGGCTGTAATAATTGCCTTCTCATTATGGCTGAGATGAAAGCAAGACAGCTGCTATTTCAACAGATCACCAAACATGTGCAGAGGCATGGAGTATTTTACTTCCTGAAACCACCTGTCCCATACTTCACCAAGTTACCTGCCAAAAAAGAGAAACAGCAGTGATTTCACTTGCTCTGTTTTTGTCCAAGATTTATTTGTAATAAAAACACCTATTTCTATTTCATAAAAACAGATTTATCTTTAATTTCATTTCCTGCTTTGATGGAAAAACAGGGCAGGGGAAAGCAATAACCCATCACTTCTCTTCAGTTACTACTTGCTGTTTCTGAGAATTTAGCAGCCCATGTGAAAAGGCTTTAAATCATGGAAAGCTATTTTCTGTGTGCCTTTGCATTACTTCAGAAAATTCACCATAAAGAATTTTGGTCACAGCATTTCCTGATTGCAGGATTGCAACTTGCTCCTGTACACGAGAGTGCAAAAACACAGTGTTTGTGGTTGGATTGCCCAGGAAAGCTGCACCTGCAGGGAGCATGGGGCATGTGATTGGTTTCCGGAACAGTTGAGCTATTAGCTTTGTGGCAAAGGCCTAGAGCTGGAAAGATTGTGTTCATTGTGTTGGGGGAATTGCTGAAGCCTGCCATATGTGTGAAACATTTGTCTGCTTTCCTCTCTGTGGTTACAGTAATTTCATTAAATAAAGCAGGAGAGCTACAGCATTTACAATGTAAGCATTCTCATCTGTGCCCTTTTCCTTTAAAGCATCACCTGTCATATTCCTTAAGCTAAGGGCCATCACCTTAACCAAAAGGTCCAGTGAAACTGATATTTCTGTCTAAGCTACAATTTTATAAATTTGTACCTCAGAAAGCAAGTGCAAACCTTGGTTAAGCTTTTGTTATTGATGCTATTTTTGTTTGTTTGTTGAACAAATATTGCCTAACTATTATTAGTACAGGTTGAGTTATGATTACTACGGATCTCATGAATGGAAGCAGGTCACTGAGCCCAATCTCAGTAATTCTTTTGCTCATACCCTCTTAACAATGAACCTTCCAGGCTGTTCACATATACATACTATCCACAGTTTGTACTACAGAGGGCAAATTCCCTGCTAGGCAGATCCTTAGAGCCATACAGCCTGGATCTATCAACAGAATGGTGAAAAGTAGACATAAGGGAAGAAAGAGATCATGCAGATTTGAGTAGATTAAACCTCCGCATCATAGGCAAGCTAATGAGAGAGAATGCACAATCACCACGGCAGTAGGAGCTAATGCAAGCCAACCCAGCTGTCTCAAGTTCCTTTTTGTCTTCTTCTCTCATATGTGGGACTGTGGGAAATATCTGTAAGGCTTGATTTGGTCTAAGAGACAGGAAAGCAAGCGAGTAAGCAACCAAGGAAGGAAGGAAGGAAGGAAGGAAGGAAGGAAGGAAGGAAGGAAGGAAGGAAGGAAGGAAGGAAGGAAATTATCACATTACAGACAGGCGTAAATATCTAGGAAAGGAATGTCCAGGAAAAATTAGGGTAAGTTGTTCTCCCTCTTAAAGCAGAACTGCTGACAACTATGCATGACTATAGAAAGAAATAACTGAAAATAGGTACTTCTGAAGGAGAATACAGCCTTCTTGTCTTTAATTTTTAATTTAAAAAAAGTTTCCTGGTCTGAACAGGTTTTCACATAGCTGTGAAGATCTGAGCTCTGGTTTTGTAGTGCAGTTTGAGGTACAATGAGTCACTGGACAATGAGATTGAGCTAGGGGACTGCGTTCACAGAGAACTTCTTGTGCTGTTTCATGTCTGTATGTAGCTTTTCCTTCCCTTTGCCATTTGGTTTTTTGCTAGTGTGATTTGCAATAGGAACATTACAGCACTGGGAAGGAATCTCATAGGTCAAGTCCAGGCTCCCATTGTTATAAAATATTTTTAGAATAATCATAATTCTTGACACACTTTGCAGTATGAATGACTTGATGGTGTGCAGTCTTAATAAATAGTTATTATTTGTGGAGCGAGAGTCCCACCAGTTTGAAATGAGTCTGGAATCCTCAATCAGAAATGAGGGAAAAGGAGAAGCCAGCTGAATTAAACTAAAAAGACCTAAATGTGATGACATTGCAGCTGTTGCAGTGTAAGAAAATCAGTTATCTAGGAGGCAAAATAGTTTCAAAAGGTGGGATACATGCAAAAAGTCTACTGGTCCACCTGCATAAGGAGTGTGGGAGGTTCTAATAGCTAATGACATAATTTATTGATTTTCTGAGGCTAAAGGAGCTACTTTATAGCTAGCAATTTCTGGAAGTGAGCACACAAAATAGTGCTGAGATTGAATGACTTTGCAGGATTACCTGTCCACAAAACCACCAGTGAATGCAAAGCTCTTCTGCTGCCACAGCAGAATCAAACAGAAAGTACTTTATTTTTCCAATATGCACCTAGATTAAGAATTCGATGGGACATCACAAGTTTAGCAATTCATCACACCAAAGCAAGGGGCAGAAACTGCAGCAGGAATAACATGAGCTCTTTCGAACAGCACAGATGGTACAGAACCAGACTCTGAGGACCATGATGTGTCTTGGGCGAGACATCAACAACGTTCACAGGTACTGGGATCTCACTAGGTTCAAAATCCAGCAGCCTCTATTTGTATAAAGACAAAACACTACCATTCCACTGAGCTCCTGGTAACATGCTTGTTATCTAAATTGGAGGAGAAAATAGTCTACCACAGATGCTTTAAATGTTGCTAATCCTCATTTCAAAATACATGTTAGTGTAGGATTCATAAACTGAGGCAAGTCCAGACATTGACTTGGGCCTCAAAATACATTAATAATTGCTGAGTCATGGCAGAAAGACCTGCTAAAACTGTCTGGTAGGTGCAGCAGCATCATACAAAAAAACAAGATACAGATCAGGCAGAAGGAGTAAATGGACACTCTGTAAGGGCATCCAATAAATTCAGGAGACCAACTGTAAAGGACTTGATTTTACAATACATAACAAAACCACTTTCAAATGAAGCTTGATTCAAGATTTGCTGCATCTATATTTTAAGACAGAAAAAGTTGTGAAAATCAGTAAAAGAAGAAAAGTTACAGAAAACCTGGTGCTTCTAAATCCCCTACTGGGAAAAGCATTCTACAGAGCCTTCTAGAAGAGTTAGCTAAAATTGATACAATATTTGCTAAACCTCTATGTTATGAAATGGAGGGATAAGAACAGGGAGAGAGAATTAGTTTTAATTGCCATACTTCCAGTCATTCCAAGGTTTTAAAGAAAATATAAGCTCTACCTCTAAGCAAAAATTGTTGAAACTGCCGGACAATACAGTTGGCTGATGTCTTTCAGAAGGAAACCAGAATATAATACTGGGGCAGATGAAAGCTAAAATTATATTTGAAAAAGAGGCTTATTACAAACTCATCCACTGTTCCACACTACTGCAAAAAAAGAGATAGACCGCTAGATACAGAAGTATTTCATCTAAGTGGAGTAAGATGAAACTTTTTAGTTACTGTGGTAGTAACAAAAGCTGCACTCACACCCATCTCTGTAATAATTTCAAGAACATCTGTAGCATGGCATAAAAATCACCATCTGTAAGCTGCAATTAAGGACATATTTGCCTTATTTCTCAAGCCTACTTCCACCTCAAATAGAGACTGAAGACAATAAGAAGTAGTTTTAAGAAACATTAGCTTACCAAGGTATTTTGTTGTAAAACAGGCTGATGTTTAGAAAAAATGCTCCCTTCACAGCAAAGAATTCTTTCATTGGTTCCCTTTAGTGTTAAAAACCACTACAGACAGAAATACTTACTCGGTATGCATGAAAAATTTATATTGAAAAGTCCTCAAATGCACACTGGGAATCTAAAAGGTTTTGCCACAGGTCACTGTCCTGTCACTTAAATGTTCACACAAATAAGGCAGTGGACATGACCTTTGCTTTTGAAAGCCCAGTTATGCCATTCATGTCTGAGAGTCTCAGTCAATAAAATATCTCAAGCTATTTATTATTTTACCATTTGAAGCAGAACATAACAGTAAGCAAGTAGCAAAAAGGACAGTCTGTGTTTTGCTACAGGATGAGTAAAATATTCTCAATTTTCCCAAGGAAATTGAGAATAATTAATTCCTCTTTAAACAACAGACTCTAGTACCAAAAAAATGATTTGTTTGTAACTCCCTGGTGGCCACAGAGACCGTCACATAGTATTTTTCATAAAATATTTAACTCCACAGGAGGAGTTTCTGCTTGGCCTTCTCCTCAGAATTGTACAGACAAGAGGTGAGCCTATCTTACTACAGAAGACAAAAAGAGCTCAGAGAACTTAATCGCTGAGCCACAGACACACTTGATGTATGGAAGTACACTGGGGGAAAGAGCAACACCAAAGAAAGGCCAGATATCAGCACTGGCATAATCACAAATATACATTGGTTGTCTACAACCTAATATAAATTTTCTGATAAGGCCAGTGAAAATGAATTACTTATTAATTTGCACTGAGTAAGTTTGTGATGACGAATGTAACACCTGTAATTCAATGACTGGAAGTCACCTCCAGTCCGATATAGTTCGTCAGTGTGGCAGACTTCCCTTGCAAACTCTTTTCAGCACAATTCCCTTCCCCTTTTTGTGTGGTCATATTGCACAGTTACAGTCAGGATTTGTCTCACTTATTCGTTGCAACCGCTCATAACCCCACTCCTTTCCAGGGCCTCTGATCTTACAGTGTTTGAACATTCCCTTTGTTAAATTCAAGGTTGTAAAAGGGATATTAATGGGCTTAAATCTATGGGTTCAAGTCCCTCAGTTATTTGTTCCTCAAACGCATCTTGTGATTGCCATGGCTTTTATTCATTGATTTAACTGTGTAATTCAGGCATAACAATATAAAACAGGTAAATTGTGGCAACACCTGATATTTATTTCGGAAATATTAGTAGACGTATATTGTATGTCTACACTGTTCTACATACAAAGGTTTACGAATTATTTTAAGATGGTCATGCATACATAAGAAAGTTGGTTAAGCCGTGGGCACAGTTTATGTTGTTCAGTTCATAAGAACTCCTGTAAGTACAAGAAAATCTGAGGAGTAATAAGATTCTCTTTCACAGCATCAAGACTATGTAGTTTCATTAATAGAACTATAATTAGATTTCAGTAGATGTATGGTCTATATAGCCTGAAAAAGCCAATATGTATCAAATACATTCTGCATTATGATGAAACTGTGAAAATTTGTCTTCTTTTATGGATAGCAGCTCCTGAACAGAATGTGGATCACAGTTTTTATCCAAATGATTCTTTGAAATTATTTGAAAAAAATCACATTATTGTCCTACCATCCTGCCATAATAATAATAACAGAAAGTTTGATCCAGATATTTACCAAGCAAGGTATGTTTTGGGTCCAAATATGCTCAATAATAGCCTGTCAAGCCACACAACAGCCATTTCCCTGGGTTTATCAAGCCCTTGTGAAGCCTCAATGGAGGGCATGCCACCATCAGATCCATTATTGTCCACACTGCTCAGCATCTGCAGTACAATTTGTCACACTACAGTCACATTGCAACCCTTATTTGATGCCTTACTGACACATTTACTTTGAGGAACCAAAGGTCTGTTCAGCAGAGTCCAAAGACAAGTTATTAAGTCAAAACCAAGAAGGTGACATTGTAATATCAGTGAGGAATAAAATGCTATTAAAATAAAAATTCCACTTTTCACCTTTGTGGAATAGCCCACTGTGCACTGGAGTCATGCTAATGGGAAAAAAAACCCCTGCAGATAGATTGGATAGGATTATAATAGAACAACTGAACTTTTACCATTTTTCTCAAACTTCTTGAGTTGTCTCCTCACAATATGTCAAATAATGACTGAAAAACACAGCTATTAAGAAGGATGCAGTGTGTTCAGTATGACAAGGTTGAAGTAACTGCTTTATGGGAAATGAACAGCACCAGATTGGAGTATGAAATTCTGCAGATGAGTAGCAGATGGCAAATGAAGGCATGTGAATACATGCACCTCATACTAAGTCAGGCTAATTTACTAGAAATTTGTGTTCTGCTTTTGCAAGTTTGCATTGGTATCAATTTTCTGCAAGTGTTCATTAAGAGTTAAAGCTGAATCAGATATTGCTTTCATATTGTTCTCCCTCAACTGCAAATATTTGCATATTTTTAAAGCACTGTAATAGAGTTCACCATGTTCCAAAGCTCACAAGCACCAGGCAGGGCAGCCCTATGGGTGTAGGTACAAGTTTGTACACATCTACAACCCCGTGGCATTTAGAAGTCCTGTAAATAACAACTTTTCTTCATATTGACTTTGTGTGCAAAATAAGCATAGTTTTTGCCAGTTTGACACCTCATTAATATAATTGTTCCAATACATAATTATTTTTGGATTGTGATTAGAGGAATTCATGATTCACAATGCACAGCCATTTTAAAGAACCCATGGTGTTCTTTGGAACCAAAAGAGACAACATAATAGTCAGCAAAAGAGTGTTCCTTGAGTGTGATTTCCTAATGTGCATCAGAAAAGCACAGAGCTTGGTGTACGTGGGCTCTTACATCTGCATCTGCTTGTATCTTTGGAGTACCTTCAGTCACTGTGAAGAAATTTACGGCTGATGTATATTCAGGACAGAAGCCCAGATTAATGCATTTGGAACAATGCGTTCTTGCTCCCATTCTCATAATGAAATTTGACTTGAATGGAAGCAGTGCTGGGCTCTCTGCAGCTACTGATTATACATGTCAATATTAGACTGTATTTGAGTGATGCTGTATTGTGCATAAGAATATAACATCATGGTGTTGTTGTGATTCAGCAGGCAACATAATTACATGGATTGCAAGTGAAAATATAGTACTATGTATTAATAGCCCATGTCAGCCTTTATTTATCTGGACCTTTGTTTACTTAATTAGGAATTATTATAAAGTTAAATCTCTATTTATTTTTCTGATTATGGTCTTGTTCTGAATGTACATACACTGAGAAGCCCTTGCTGACATGACCAAGCAGTATATCATATTTTATTTAATTTACTTGGGAGACTTCTGACACCAATTGCTAGCATGTTTGCAGTCCCAATCACATTGAAAATCTAATAGCAACATGATCTTAGAATAACAGCCATGTGTTGTTCCTGCTTGAAGAAAAATCACTGCCACCCTGTTCTGGTAGACTACTGGAGGCCAAGATACACTTCCCTGTCATTTCAGGTAAAAGAGACTAATTTTTTTGGTCAGAATTACATTTTAACAGGATATTAGAAAATATTTTCCACCTTGTATCCACAGCAGTATGAAAGGAATGTATGAAAAATTTTTATCAATGTCTGCAAACAATAAGCTTAGCTAGTACAAGTGCTGTTACAATCTGAGGTAGTATCTTATAGTTTTACATATTTATCCTTAAAATAAGGAAACAATCCAAGTCTCATTTCATAAATGTGGAAAGCTGGCACAGAGATATCTGATGGCCATCCCAATTCTGCAGAAAAAGAATGTGGAAGAAAAGGAAACAAAGCCTGAATTCAAGCCATATTAGAATCTCTCTTCTCAGAAAGAATAAAAACCTATTCTTGCTATGCAATTACTAGGATATAACCCAGATTTTAAAAGTCCTCAATCAGTAGCAGGGTTTCTCATTTGATTTCATACCTCATCATAGGTATGAAATGCCTTGGACTTTTCATGATCAAACTTGAAGTTCAAAAAGAGTAACCAAGTTTTAACAGTTTTCTCCAATGCAAGACCCTTGATGTTCTCACAGGATAAAAAAATGCTTTTCCAGTTTAAATATCTAAGATCTAACAGGACAAAATGGTCTCAGGCTGAAGCAGATCATCTGAATCAACCTGGGTGCTGTGAAGCCTTCCAAATAGGTATTTGGCAACAGTTAATAGCAGGAATAAGAAAAATTCAAGGGGAAATGCAACAAGTCTTGTGATTCGGTCACAAAGATACATGGTCCCTGGCAAAGCAATCTCATGGAAACTGATGTGTTAGGAGTAGGTAATGATTGACTTGCTATTTACAGAGGGCTTCATTTAGCCTTTCCTGCTGTCTGTACTTTGTCTTTCAGTTATTACAAGCAGTGGCAGCTTTCCTATGTTATAATTACACAATTGCAGATGCAGTTTCAGAAATTCAAAGAACCAGCAAATAAAATCAACACCATAGTTAATTACCACAACATTTTATTATTAACAGTAATGTATGTAACATTCCAATATAAATCTTTCTTTTATAAAGCTATTAAAATACCTTACATTTTCAAAAGAAAGTGGCACAGGAAGCACCTCCACAACATTACTATGTTTAGTTTACTGTTACTAACTTCAGGTGGACATGGTGAAATCTATTAATGGACATGTCCAATTACAAAGTTAAGTTTGTAACAGATACAGGGACAGAACCATGGTGGTTCATCCTAAAACTTCACTGATACTTGGCAGATTTTTAGTTAGAGCTATCCTATATTGACAGCAATTGTATTGAGAAAAGTCTGAACTCTGATCTGCAAGCAGTCTGTCTTATGTTTTTAGTCTTTTTTAAATCACTGCTGAGTTTGCAGTAATATGATTATGTTTTGCACCAGGAAATTATATGTTTTCAGTACTAAGGTGACATTTTTTTCTTCCGAGTTTTCATGTTTATTGTTAGTATGAAAGTTGCAATCTTTGAACTTCATTATATATTAAATTTAGAGATTTCTAAACTGAATATAAAAACAGAACTTCAGAGAGAGAATAAATGAGAATTGTAAGGAGCCTGGAGGAGGGTAGCAAAGATGTGCAAGCTTTCTGCAATATATCAAACAATTAAAAGGAAATAAAATCATAGAATATACTGGGTTGGAAGGGGTCCAACAGGATCATCAACTCCAACTCAAAAGAATAGGAATGAGGAATAACTGGAAATTAGTAACTCACAACTATCTAAAATAACAAAATCCTCTGTTTTCACTGAGGTTTATTCTAATGAGAGTAATGTAAGGTTTGACCATGCAGCAGGAGAAGAGCCACAATAGAAAGTTAGTGCCCTGCCAGCAAGTTTTCTTCCTTTGGTACCTGCTAGATTTGCTGTGTGTCTGAGGTACTGCATCCCACCCTGCCTGGGGCACAGCCTCCTCATGCCTGAATCCAGGGCTCCCTCACCAGCCACAAGGCTCTCACAGCTGATCTCACCCCACAAACTGCCAGGGTGTCTCACCTGCCCCACTGCAGCACAGGGGCATCCCTCCCAGTCCTGGTGCCATATGTGAAGTGCAGTGAGTCCTGATGCCCACTGCCCTCCAGCCATCAGCACTTGACCTGGCAAGGAGCTGTCACATAGGTAAGGAGCAGTGTGCGGTGTCCACAGCAGTTTCAGGGACTCTCCCTGTCCATGGGAGTCCCAACACAGCTTCAGGCCCAGTTTCATGTAACAGTATTTCTTGTACAGGCAGTGAAAGTTCCTAAGAAGGCAACGTATGTACAGCAGAAGCTGTGAATTTATCTTTTCTTCATGCCTTCACCCCTCCTGCAAAACCGCAACTAAAAGAGAATCCAGCTGACATGGGAGCTGTCTCTGCCTCTTCCTTCACAGAGATGGCAAAGATGGATGAGCTGATTCTGCCATGGGAAAGGCAGCTGTCAGGGCTTGCTTTATGGAAGGCTTCTGGAGGCCTATAACCTACCTAGCTCTGAGACAGCTCAAATATACTGTCCTTGCATCTTGATGTTTTCCATTATCTCCCTCATTACACACAGTAGAAGATCATATACGCAGTATCCAATAAAACAAGGATATCAAGCACAATCTCAGAGTCATGATTGCAATACAAATAACTGATAAACTCAAAGAAGACCGAAAATTGAGACCAACTGTAAATATTTACCAATATTAATCAATAATATTAAAAATTAACTCCTGTGGAAATTGCACGATTAAAAGCTTGGGCAGACATTGACACAATTTCCAAAAATCATGTCTGCAGTTAGAAAGAAATAATTTAATACACCAAAACACCTCTAGAGACAAACTACAATAAAAGTTAGCAAGTAGGAGTATTTGTTCTGTTTTACCAATGGAAAACATTTGGGGCCGCTTACTTTAGGGGCAAGTAAGATGGGGGATGGCAGTGACTGAAATATTTCTTCTTGGCTTGGTGTAGTGCTACTGCACTGTTATTCAGTTTTTTAGAACTCCATGCGGTGGTGCTGAGAAAAATAAGATGAATTAATGTATTGTTGGATTTTTACACTTTTTTTTTCACTTCCTTTAAGCACTATGCCCTCAGCATAGAAATTCAAGTGGGACCAAGGAGCAGTCTGGAGAGACCTGGAGAGGTCTGCTGCAATAGAGCAGGGTAGAAGTGAGAACTAGACTTGCTCTAGGAGCACTTAGTACTCTTTGAGTGGATGGATGCAGATAAATGGCTATAGTAATACCATTCATGTATTTTTTATTTGAAATGCACCCAGCAAATGCCAAGTTGCTGGTGCTGTTCACACGAACAGTCCTAGTATGGAAGTCCTGTCATGCAACATGGGCTGAGGTTTCAGAGGCAGAACTTGAACCATCCAGTGTTTGGAGCAACCGCCAACACTTGTCTTCTGTCTCATCATGCTCACAAACTATTCAAGCATACGTGTTCTCTACACTCACATTACATCCTAGCACAAACTGATTTGTCAAAGTGAACAGTAATCCATAGTATAGGAGGGTTCTGAAAAGCAAGGATTTATATTCCACAGTGATTAAAAGGCAGGTGTAAAGCAATCCCAGTACACTGAATCTATGTGAACAGGCTATGTACAAGTTACTTACAGTGCTGCAATGATTTAAGAGGTCATTAAGATATTGTATAAGGTACATTTTGGAGAGAAGAAAACACACAGTAAAGAAGTCAGAGATTTAACTGGTGCATGAATTTTGGACTTTTAAAGTTTTCAATATTATCTGTTATCTTGAGGGCTCGAGTCTTCCTCAATGAAGAGGACTCAGATGATTGCATGCGGGAGTCAATGCCATAAGGAGAAATTCTAGGCACCAGAAGACTCCGAGAAAATCCCCGACCTGTCCGGGGCTCCATCAGTGAGCAGGGGCCGCACTGGCCCCGCGGACAATAGCCGGGCGCAGGGTCACCGCCGCTGTCGCTGCAGCTCCAGCTGGGAAGGGGGGAGCCTGGCAGGCCCAAGGGGAACTTCAGGTGGCCGTGACAAAGTAAGAAAGGTGTCAGCAAGGCTTTAGAAATCCTGAGAGACACCAGGGGAAGGGCGGGATGAGCGGGTCCGCCCGTCACGGCCGGCGCCGCGGGGAGCAGGGCGGCGGCGCGGGCCCTTCCCGCACATTCGGGCAGGGCCGGCCGATGCGGTGAGGCCGCCGCTCCGGCCCGTCACCGCCCCGGCCGCGATGCTCCGGGGCGGGATCGGCGCTTCGCCACTCCCCGCAACCCCCCGGCTGGCCCCGCGGGAAGACACCGGGCGCCGCCCCGGGGATCCTGGGCCCCTCCGCCAGACCCCTCGTCCCCACCCGGACTCCCCCAGCCCTGGCCACTGCCCCCACCCCTTCGGCCTCCGCCTTTCCCTCCCCTTCCCCTCCCGGTCCCTCCTCCCCGCCGGCGCCGGCCGTGCCCGCCTCGACTGAGGGGCGGCTGCCGCTGCTGCTGCCGCTGCCGGCGGCGGCTCCGGGAAAATGTCCGAGCGCGGCGGCTTCTACCGGCAGGAGCTGAACAAGACGGTGTGGGAGGTGCCCCAGCGCTACCAGAACCTCACCCCCGTCGGCTCCGGCGCCTACGGTTCCGTCTGGTAGGTGCGGGGCGGCGGCACAGGGGCCGGGAGCCGGCAGGTGCAGCCGGCGAGGACGGACAATGCGGGGTAGGCGGGAGCCCCCGCGCCGGGCCGGGGGTCGGGTGCGGAGAGCGGGGACCGGCGGCGACAGCGGGGCGGGGGCGTGTCCGCCGGGCACCGGTGTGAGCGGCGCCGGAGCTCCCGCCGCTGCCCCGGCCGGCGGCCCCGCGGGGCCGGGCATGCCGCGCCGTCACCCGGGCAACCGCTCCCGCCACCGCCCCGGGCAGCCCTGCCCGCCCTCCCGCTGCTGCCCCAGGGCCGCCCCCCGGGCTCCGGGCCGCTCCCCGGGGCCGCCCCCCGGCCGGCTGCCCCGAGTGACCGCCCGCCGCGGGGCCGCTGCCGGCTGGTGCTGCTGCCCCGGAGGGAGAATTGCCCCGAAGCCGAGAATCTTGCGCAGTCATGGCGGGAGGACGGGCAGGCGGCGGGGCTGGGGCAGGGCTGTCCGAGCGGGGTCTGGGAGGGCTCCCCGGCGGCCGCGGCCCTTCAGACGGTGCTGTAGCGGGACATCCCGCAAGGGCCCGGGGCATCCGCGGCGGGGGGAGAGTTCTGTCCGCCGAGACAATGGGAGCAGCCCCCGGAGCGGGGCAGGCGCAGGGAGAACACGGGATGCTCACCCCGTGCTTTCGGGGGGATCGCAAATTAGGACAAATTGCTGCCCAAGGGCTTCGGCGTCTTAAGGCGTGCCACATGTTGTCATCAAACGTTTCTCTTTCTTTGATAATTCCTACGTCAGGCTTGCGCTCTCGGGAACTCCCAGTGCAGCTTGGGCTGTTACTTTGGTATTCGACGCACACTTTACTACGCTTATAAAAGCTTTGAATTAATTTTTGGGCATAATAGTGGCGTTTAAGGGTCTTTGAGAAAGACTCGTGTTTCTTTTGTAAACTGGATAAGTGGAATTAGGTAAAACAATCCATAATGGGCCTTTAAATACAAGTACTACTTTAAATAAAAATACTAAAAAAAATTTCTTCATAACTTTGCTTTTTGCCATGCTCTAAACTTATGCAGCAGTTCTAGCTTTTTCTCCACAGTCAGATGCTAGAGAACATTTATGGAGTTTTGTATTAGTTAGTTCATTCTGTAGCTCTGTGAAATGTCCAAGTTTACGCATCAATAAGGAATATGCATTTAACAAACCTTCCAACTATCAGCAGAAACACTCGGGACTGGTGTGAAGTATCTTTGAATTCTTCTCCTTTTTTATTATTTCTAATTTATTTTTGTACCAGGGAGGTCTAGACAAATGCCATGTGAGTGTTGATGCCTGCCATTGTAGTTGGCATGTGATAATCTGCCTGGAATAGTCCTACAACGACTTAATCTGTTTGCACTATGAAAGTCTTAGTTTATGAAATTAAAGAGGAGAAAGTAAACTAAGAGCTGGATGGATATACAGTAGCAGAATAGTTACTTTTGTGTTCCAGTTGAAACTGCATTTCTGGTTACTTTCCCTATTTATGCTGACATAGATTTCAGGGAAAGACCTACTTTATTGAATTTTGTAATGAGATGGGAAGACTTTTGAGAAATTGCAAAGGAAGTGAAAACATGGCGTGGTTCACTTGCAGCACAGCTGGTGCTTTGGTTTTTGAAACTGCAGAGCCAAGGAAATCCTAGTAGTTTTTATCAATTGCAAAGCCTAGGAACTGAGATGTAAAATGGAGACTGGAAGATGCTATGAGAAAGGTTTATTCTAAAATAGACATTTAAAAATAGAATATAGCAATAAAACATTGCTTTATATTAATAGCTCTGTTAACATCAATGAAGTGTAAACCCAAACAGAAGCTTGAATGTGAGGAAAAGGTATGCATCTCCCTGAGAAAAGCCATCTATTTTTAGTGTCTATTGAAATTGATTTTTTTTTCTGTCTGTGTGCATGTGCTTTACCCAGGAGACCTACGAGATGCAACCATTCCCTTGAGTAATATGCTATATTGCTTCTGTGAATAGTTGTACTCCTATTCAGTAAAATATCTAAAAAGGTATTCAAGTCTTGAAGAAACTACTGGAATTAAACAAATTCTTAAGTGCTTTGATGAATAGAAGCCAAGGTCGTGAACTCCAAATGCTGGCTTTGAAATGAGAACAGAATTGTTGTAACAAATTTTTTCTGCCTCAGTGAAACTGTTCTTTAGGCCTACCCTTTTCTTTTTTTGCAGTAAATTATTGGTCATAACCCATAGACTTGGGTAGCTGAATTGATAACTGGTAATAAACATATTGTAAATACTTGTATTTAAACATCTTTTGCTGGCAACTCAGAACCAATAGAACAGTTTGTGTCAGGAGGCTGTGTTTTGGCCCAGTTTATTGACATTTCATATGTCTGGTAGAATTCATGTTTGAGTTAGTTGCAGATGCATCAAATATGCTATGGAGATAGAGATTACTGGTTTAAAACAGATTTACTTTTAGAGAGATATCTGTACCAAGCACAATGCTTTCCTGTTTGATTTTGTTTGATTGATTGTTTTGTTTAGATGTAGAATAGGTAGAAACCCCAAATCTTCTCTTATATAAAAAACTCTACTGCTTTTCTAACTTATTTAAATATCGTATCACAAAGAACATTTGGTTTTGGAAATCCTCCAAACTCAGCTGCACTACCAAGCAGAGTTGCACCTTAGCTTCTATGTGAATCATAGAGAAAACTGTAAGGTCTTTCCCTCAGGTAGTTAATCCTTGCAGTACTTTTTGTGTTACTCTCTAACTTTAGTTCTGTGCAAAGCTTTCTTTTACCTGAACTTTTTCCTATGGCCGTTAGCAAGTGTGAAATTTACATACACAACTGATTTGGTTTGGAATTGTTTTCTTTTTCTGCTATAGCTTTGCCTGTCAAGGTGAGGGGTTATAATTATTAGACAATTATTTTAACTCTTTCTCAAGCTAAAATTTGGTTAAATTTTCAGTATAAGTTTTCTTTAAAAAATGCATTTTTGGTGTCCAGCCTTTATAGTTGCATTTACCTCTCACAGAAGTCAAAGAGCTGGTTGACTCTTAAGGGATCAGGCACCAGACCTGCTGAGAGTTTTGCAGTATTTAAGTTATATTAAGCCATTTAGATAGGAAGCAAGATAGCTTGCTTTCACAAGGTATTCTTAAATCTGCAACCCTTTCTTTTCAGTTCTAGAGAAAAGTGACTGTGTCTCAGGTCAAACTGAATTTTTAGTTCTTATTGCTTATGGTTCTACTTCTTAAGAGTTCTGTCTGTATTTGAGTCTTCCAACCGTTCCAGTGATATTACTTATAAACGGGACCTTTATGCTGGAGCATCTGTGCTTTCCGTTTGTGTTGCCCTGGTAGTTCCACTGTGGTTTGATACCTGACCACCTTTTCCTCTGGGAGGTGGCATTGCTATCTGCTTGAGAAAGAGCTCCATCTTTTCAAGAGACTTCTTATTATGCCACGAATTATGTAATGTATAGATTTTAGGTTTCCTGTTCTTTGGATCTTTTTAAAGCTTGTATGCCTCTTTTTATGTCAGCGTTTGTAAACTGTCTTCTAACGTATTTAGTCCTATTTTTGCCTGGGAGGGATTGATGGCATTCTGCAGTATGCTGTCTCTGATCTCTCCAACAGATTGTTTTCCATTAGCATATTGCAGGCTCTGTGTTCTGCCTTCTTTGGAAAGAATAAACCTTGCAAGATGAACCAAACTGAGTTCAGAGTTTCTTCACAACCATATATTCCTGCACTGTTTTTTCAGAGACTGTTGGCATCAGTCATACATTCAGTCTCTTCTGATTTTGAGACTATGCAATGCCTAACACCAACTCAGGTGACCTAATACATTTTTAAGAAGAGGCTTGCTAAGTCAGAGTGTAATGGCAGAGGCCTCAGTTCAGAAAAAGCAGGAAAGCTAAGCCTGCCTTAGGTCATTTACAACACTTCAGTATCTCTCTATCCTGTTAACTCTAAACACATGCTTAAGATTCATTAAGTTTTTGTCCTGGCTAATTTTGGGTAAAAATGGGGGAAGGTGGAATGGTATTTAGGCTACGGTTTTGCTTTGAGGAAGTACAAGAGGAAAAATAGAAGCAGAAGACTCTGATCTTGAAGTTTAACCCCTTCTTTCCTGCCATTCACCCCATTCAGTGCTTCTGGTTAGATGGTACTCGCAAATGTTTTGATGGTATTCGCTTACAGTACTGGAACATAACACTGCTGATAACATCCTTTTCATACTGAGGAACTCTAAGAAGATACTAAGACAACTCAGTAATATGTGAGGATTTTTAAAAACTGGAATAAACTGACTTTAGACAAAGAGAAAGATTCCTTAATGGAAGATTGTAATTGATGATTTCAGGTTTGTTTGGTTTTTTAAAATTATCTATTTAGTTAGCTGTATTGATACTAAGTATATGATTTCAACTGTGAGTTACGGTGTGTATCACTGTAGCACTGCATGCTACTTTAAATAGTAAATGATGAGAGAAACTTTTAGAGTAGTAGTAACACAACTGCTGTATATAAATACAGCTGGAAACTGAAGATGGTATAGATCTTTAGAGCTAAATGCACGATCCCAGGTACATGTGGGTTTTAGTGGACTCCTTTTCGACTTCTTTCTGGTTAAGTCTTTTGTTTGCATTATAAATACTGGGGTTGAACTTCATCTTACAAATGGTTATAATTATTGGAAACTTTTCACACAACATTGTTAATACACTGCTGTCCAAGATCTGATAGGTGTTGTTTATTTTTGGTATGCAGCATTCGGAAGGAAAGAAGTGAAGCCTTACTTTAGTTGTGCCCACTCTAGTTGTGACCCCTCTAAGCATATTCAAACACTTGCTTGAAAACTGAGATGTAGGCTGATATGAAAACTCAGACAGAGGCAGATTACCTCTTAAAAGTCAGTATAAGTAATAACAATACTTAGAAACAAGGCCTTGAAGGTGAGGTTGCAACAGAGAGGAGCACTAAATGAAAGGTATGCATGGTCAGTGTTACTGATTAGAAGTAGAATCTTTGCAGCAGTATTGCTGGAGTGAATGAATGAAAATAAGTGAAGCTACAAAAAAATGTTGCAGAGTGAAAAAGATCCTCAGAGAAACATAAAAAAATAGCCATTAGAAATAAAGACAGTGGGATTTGCAGCTACAAAGCCAAGGAAGGTCGAGAACTTAGGAATCTTTGTGAAAGATACATGAAGGAAGACAGAAGGGTGTTTCTGAGCACTGTCTGGGGAGACATCACTAGGGAGTTAGTTGAGAGTGGCTTTGTGGAGTACTAGGGTGGAATGCAGATTGCTTGTCATTCCTTTGTCTGGTTTCATCCTGAGAATTTCCAGCTGTTGGAACAATGTACTTAAGTGACTTGGGAAAGGAAAGGGAAGCAGGATGGTAATTCGTGGCATCAAGGTCTCTACTTTAAATTAGAGTGTCTAATAACACTTTTAATGAAGAAGGTGTTTGTGGAGAACGATGAGAAGGGTTGAGAACTGCTGTGACAGATTTCTATGTAGGGTGCTGACACTAAGCTTGTGGAGTAGTTTGGGAGCAGATGACATCTGTGAGCGTGCATGAGGAGGGTGATAGAGGGGTTTGTAGGAAAGGTGAAGAAAAGACAAGGATAAGAAGTGGAGACTTTGTATTGTGTGGGTTTTCTTTCACAGGGAATTAATGAGATCTATTCTAGAGAAAGGGGAGGCATGGGATGGTAGAGAGATGAGAGGCATGAAGTCAACTGGTTGTAGCAGAAGGACAAGGGTCATGGCATCCTTCTGTGTGGCTGTAAGAATACATTAACAGAGGATATTCTCTGCAGGTCTCCTCCATCCTTACTTCAATATACTTTTTTATTATATATACCTTCCTGGACTGCATGAGGCAGCAGTGGCATAAACTGACTCCTTTCCTGTCCTGCTGTCAGCCACGATTACAGACTGGGAACACAATCCCTGTCCCAAAGACCTGAAAGTCTTAGAGCCTTATTGTGTGCTTCAGTACAGCTTCACAAGGAGCTGTTTGCAATTTCAGAACCTATCTTAGTTCTCCCCATACAGTCGGGAAGGGAGAGGACATTTCAAACCCCTATGTAACCTGGAAATAAATTGCTACCATTTCATATTTTGGCTGTTGTAGAGAGAGGAAACAGGAAATGTGAATGAGAAGGGGGGGGAGGAATAGGAAAAAGAAACAGAAAATATAAGTGAGATTTTGTCTGTATAGATTTGTTTAATGTTTTTGAAAGCACTGGTATTTTTCATGTTAGTTTATATCCAGATTTACTGCGAGCATTTCTATCTGAAGCTTCAAAACCCATAATGTATAACTACCTGTCAGTCTTTTTTTTTTTAAATACTGAATGGAACACATTTGTCACTAGCAGTGTACTGGCTTAGTGGCAGCTGACTGATACTCTTGTTTACTTACTGATATTTGGCTTAGGCTATATAGAATACATGATTATTTTAGTATCCATGAGCAGGTTGCACATGCTGAGGAAGCTAACATCTTATGACCCCAACCTTCTGTACATTTTTTTCACAACCATGATTTTAAATGCATCATTCCCACTGGTAAAAGCTGTGCTATCTGTAGCTTCACCTAAAGGAGTGTGTCTGCTCCTCTGTAAAGTTATTGAAATGTTTAAGTCACTGTGGAGGCACGGGAGACAGATGAAAAAATAAAATACAGTTTGTGGATTCAGAGGCTGATACAACACTTTTATGATCATGATCGATTGAATGAAAACTGATGATGTGTTCACATAAACGTGGAGAGTATTATTTTTTAGTATTTTCAATAAAACAAAAAACAACGTATTTTTATGTTGGTTATAGAACAATTATGATGCATATGTAAGAGATATTTTGTGGGTTTATGTTTCGATGTAGGAGTAAATTAATCTGAGATAGTTAACAGTCATTATACTAAAACCAAAACCATAGATGCTAGTGCTCAGCATGGTATGTTGGAATAATATCCAAGTGAGGGGATGTAATTTTTACGGTACAATATCCTGTCATCGTCAAACAAGTGAATTTTTTTGGCTAATGAGAAGATTAACATAGTTTCAGAGCTTCCCTTTACTCATCCTCATCCTGTTTTTTCTTGCTAAAGAAAATTTTTCTTTATGGCTTCCTTTTGATGCACAGATATGTTGTGATTTGTGTGGTTTAGCAAACGAACCTTACAGCTGGCTCTTAGAGAGTGAAAATCACCAACGTGAAATTGCAAAATAGTAACAAAACATTTATAAAGAAGAGATAAATAAACCATTTCCTGGGTTTACTTTACTGCTTTACTTAAGATGACTGTGGGTAACCGTTTTCTGTTCTCTTGCTTCGCTGCCAATAGCTGATATGGTCCATTTGCTGATGTTGGATGGATGCTGTATGTGCTTTTTTCATGACTATTCCATATCTCAATGAAAAGTAACTTTTTATTTAAATTAAAAATAAATTTAAAATGTCTCCATCATTCTCTCCAAGTTTTGGTATTGTGTGTTCAGCAAGTTGTCAAACTTGTGATGATGTAACGGTAACAACCTTGAAAGCTGAGACACTGAGTTATACTTTTTAAAAATCAGAAAAGTTAGTCTTCTGTTTTTTGCTCATAACCTCAAATCAGTTGCTTAGATTGCATATACCTAAATAATTTGTACAGCTATAATGCTTCTGAAAGACTTTGTAGACCATCAAAATGTTGTGGTTATCCAGAGTGATGGGGATGGAATGTTGTCTGACACGGGTAACCTACAGCAAATGGGAATGTTGCTGGAGACACAAGACTGGCACCACATACAACCAGCTTTGGGTCATGCCTTCATTCTGCATCACCTTCACCTGAGCTGGCTCCAGGAATGAAGAGAACTCACAGACTGCATTCAAGATGAACTTTTTCCAGGCACTGTGGATAGTGCCGTGCCCAGCTAGTAAGCTCTCTCTGAGCCCAAAGCGTTAGGAATTTCAGGGACTGGCTGTACTTCAAAGGGACCAACTGATCCTGGGAAGGATTCTTCCTGCATTGGATGCTGGACTTTGCTAAATAAGATACAAGTTGGCTCCATGTGATGTTTATAACATCAGGCTCCTACAAACAGCACTTTAGCTGCTGAAGCAAATTTGATCCCAAAGACGAAGTAGCCCCAGGTGAATAGTGTGCTTCTAGTCCCAAAACCCCTGAGGGTCTGAGCAGGCTGCACACGTGAATGGCCTGTCTGTCCAGTTTTACTGCTCCACAGCCACAGAGGACAAGCTCCATGGATACTAGGGCAATTACTGTATGTACAGCCATAGTTATAAAGATCAGCTACCAAAATCCCAATCTCATCAAAAGTTATAAAGTTATCTTGAGGCTGTTAAAATCCCATGCTTTCTGCCTCTTGATTTTTTGGACTGCAGTAGCTTCCTGTGTTCAAACTTTTCTCTGAAATCTTAAGAACTGGGAAAATGTACATATAACTAAAAATTGATATTTCATCTAGTGGAACTTCAATAGAATTATTAAATGTAGGAGTTGACAACACTCAAAAGATGAGTCTAATTTAAGCAATGATTGAAAATCACACTAAACCAAAGTCTCTGATCTGTCTGAAAATGATGCCATCCCGGCAGAGTAATGGCTTTTTATCCTTGATCTTGAAAAGGAGAGACAGCAAAAAATGTGTCATAACTCTGATGGGTTCTGGGTCAAGAATGATTATATCTGAAGATTGTTACAAGGTTATTTCTTGTTAACTAAAAAGATTGGGGTAATTCTATTTCTTTCTAAATTATGATAGAAAGTCTGTCTAAAGTAATGTTCTTTGGCATTATGATTAAATTTTATTATATTTTGTTTCAATTGTTAAATTGTTCTTATGCCAGCACATAAGGTTTACTTTTTCTTACTGAGGTATGAGTGGACAGGAATGAGCAGGCAGCAGTGGCACTTAGTTGCCAGCTGCAGTTAAACCATGACAAAGGGCCTCTAACCCTTTTCTTCGCTGTTAAACCAGTTAACAGCATGGGTTTGGGTTTTTTTAAAGAAGCAATTTTCAGTCATTTTAATCATGCTGGTTACAGGCCCCCAAGGAAGGATTTACAGGTGCCAAGAACAGGTGGGCTCATTTTTGCTGTGGCTGGAACCAGAGATGTCCTCTCCAGGTACTACCCTGAAAGCTGAGTGTTCATGGGGAAATCACACAGAAAGAGGACCAACTCATCCTTCCACCTAATAGTTTACTCTGTGGCTGATGAGATATTCAGGGGACAAACCAGATTGTAGCTATGATGATATAATAGGAAGACAGAGAGATCTAGTCTAAAAATGTGATCACAGAGGCAGTAGCAGAGATCTCATATGCAAGTCCTCCTTGAATCTGGCAAACAAGACAATTCAAAGAACATGAAAGATATTTTTCGATGTTTTGCTGTTAATAACTTGAATTATGATGATGGTAAGCCAGGAAAGAAGGGAATCTGAAGGCATTAGCTCTGATTAAAATTTGGTACAGTTAGTTGAGTGTGGGAGCACTCATTTACACCAAGTCAGTCCCTGGCCCATCCAGCTTCAATGCATGATTTCCTATTGGAGATCTCAGGACTCAACTTGTCTTTTTCCTTTTTTTTCCTTTTTCCTTTTTTTTCCTTTTTCCTTTTTTTTCCTTTTTTCCCTTTTTTTTTTTCTTTTTCCTTTTTTTTTCCTTTTTCCTTTTTTTTTTTCTTTTTCCTTCTCTCTCCTTATGTGATTCCATCTTGGGTCTAAAAAACTGCTGTCATGAGTATTACTGAATCTAAAAAGATTGTGCTTTGTACCATCTGAAAGCTTTGCAGCCTTGAGTCATACAAAGGATAAAAAGCAATTCATCTTAAAGATCAGTGGTTTTTAAACCACTGAAACTCACATTTGAGCTTAGAATAGGGAGGAGAGTGATGTTTGTCACGATAACGGGATTTAAAATCTAAGTGTTCTTCATCTTGTATAATGTGTACAGTATTTCACAAACTGGTACAAACATGAGTGGGAAGGTTTGTGAATTACCAGAAAAGCTGAGATGTTAAGCAAACTGCTGTTTTGAGCAATGTTATTTATTTAACTGGATAAATATTTCCTTTCCCCCCAGAATTGGAAAGGCTATGGACAGTATGCATTTGTGAGACTTGGCAGTGTTCTCCAGTGGCTTTGTTGCCCATGACTAAACACAGAGTAATTGCAGTAATTTCACGACTGCAAGGCGCACCCTTTTGACTAAAATTTTGATTGAAACCCGGAGGTGCACCTTCTAATCTGGTGCGCCTTATATATGGACAAAGTTTGGAAATTTGCCAATCCGGAAGTGCGCCTTGTAATCCGGTATGCCTTATAGTCATGAAATTACTGTACATTTATTCTTTGTTATATTAGAAGCCAGCCATTGACTTCCTTTTTATTTCTTTAGATTTATTTGTGCAACCTTCATGTTGTCCTTGTGGCTAGTCTTGTGAAATTTAGGATATTTTTGTTGTCAATTCTTCTCACACTATGAGTACCTTGAGCTGCTCCGTGTAATTAAGTCACACAACATCCTCATATCCTGAATAAATCTGTCCCTGCCCCACTGTTGGAACAATATTCTCTATTGTATCCCTTCCATCCACTCATCAGAGTGATACTAGTCTTCTCCTTCTTCCTATGCATTCTTTCTTCTGCTCAGGAAATGCTCTTTCTGAAGAGCTCAGGAAAACCACAGCACTCTACACCTTTAAAACTTGCCTGAAGATCAGCCTCTGTGATGCTTGCAAAAAACTACCTAAGTAATCTGCTTATCTATGTCATTTATCTCGAGTGATTCCATCCTTCCATAGAGCCTGCAGGAAACTTGTTGATTAAATCTATTTGCTTCTATTCTGTCTTTATGAAATTCTGGATTGGCCTAGTGGAGTTTGGGTTAATTCTAGGACAGTCACATTTTGGATGACCCTTTTCTTCCTGCATGTTTTTTGATTGTATCTTTTGTTTCTTGTCCTTGTCCTGCAGATAGAGGCTTTGCACTTCACTTGGCTCTTCATGACTTTAGCATAGCACCAAAAACGTGTCAGAGTCCATCTATTTTGAGCTGTTTGTAGGCTCAGTGTGTTAGTTTAGAAGCTACTCCAGGCACCATCAATGTTTTTTGTTTCTAGTAGCGATTTGTCTGTACAACGATTTGTGGGAGGGTTTAAAACACTATGTAGAAGAAGTTAATACCATTTTATGTGACTGGTGACTGTTGGCATTCTACTCCATGCATTTTTCATGTTTAATTTTTGTGTTTGTAACTCCAAAAAAGTTCTGTAAGATAAATGTGTGAGAAGGCTCTTGATTTGTTAATGCTCTCTAGAAAGTGCACGTAGTGTTACCCACTCTTTAAACTGAGAATTTCCAGGTACTTAGTTGAACACAATTACTTAATAGGTAAGAGTAACCACTGAAAGAAATTTTTTTCTTCTTAAGAAACAGAAATCTTTTTATAATTGTACTATGTAGTGTCATGAATACATAGAGGGATCATTTTTATCCCTGTGCTATGTATCAGGCATAATTTTTTATAGCTTGTACTTGTCATGTCTTTCTAATGCCCAAAAAAGAGTGGATCTCCCTTGCTTGCAAATATTGACTTGTATATTTAGTGCCCTCTTCAGCAGGGCACCTCCATCTGTGGGATGTTAAGCACATGCTGTGGATATGTGGGCTGGAGTGTAAGACGTGCCCATTCTTCACTTGCTGGGAAAGGCATCGCCATGGTTATGCCAGCATCCTAACTTGATACCAGTTTGGGGACATTGTCATCTATCGAGCTAATGGTTACATAATAATTAATATTCATAGATAACAAAGGCAGTGTTCCCCTAATTAGTAAAGGTTAGTAAAGGTTCCAATTTGCTCGGTAAGAACAAACTTCAGTTTGAATCCCCTGTGAGCCTTGCCTTGGATCTGGAGGCTGGAGCTGCACGAATTGAGCTAATTGTCTGGTTACTTTTCCTGCCGTTTGGGAGAAGGATTGTCTGGGGATGAGTCCTGAATGGTCCCATAAGCATTAGTAATTTGCTAGTTGGGAAACAAGGGACCTGTGTTTGAATACTCTGGAGTTACTCCTGACTAGCTGCCTGGTTGCAGTCCCTGGGTAGAAGGTGAAAGAGGGTAAAGGAAGGGCTAAGAGCCCTCAGGAGAGTGCAGCTTCCTTCAGTGAACTGGTTGAGAGCTTTGCTGTAGAACATGCCATCAATGTAGACTTTTTCTTTCCCTCTTCCAGCTCAGCTTATGATACCAAAACAAGACAGAAGGTGGCAGTGAAAAAGCTTTCAAGACCTTTTCAATCACTTATCCATGCCCGGCGGACCTACCGAGAACTTCGGTTGCTTAAGCACATGAAGCATGAGAACGTAAGTGGAGAGTGAATTCTTCTCTTTGGATTTCCATTACAAAAGTTTACAATATAGGCTTAATTTCAGTTAGGTACAATCTTTTCCAAAAATATATATATTTTTCAAAAATATATAGGCAACTGTATACTCAAGGTACCTGGACCTAACCATCTTAGGTGTAGTGAAGTCACTGAACTTCAGAAACTTTCAGTAACGGGCTGTATTTTATTTTTAAAACATCTAATTAAATCTTGAAGATGAAGCTAATGAAACTCAAAACAAGTCATTGTACTCCTCTCTAATGAAGTAATGAAAGTATTCTATTCACTACTGTTGAAACATCTTGAAACACCAGCCCAGGAAAAAAAAAAGACTCCACACCTCAAACCTGCTTTTGCTGAATATGGATTATGTTGAGAAATTGAGGGCAGATTAGTCTCGTTGCAATGGACAGCAGTGTAATAGCTAAATGAAAGACCGTAAATTTCAGATTCCACAGAACTGAGTACTGGTCTAAGTTTATGTGATAAACAGTTGATTTCAATGGTGCATCCACTTACTTAAAGGTAGCTTGATGACTTGAGGCCTGAATAAAACATGGTTGATTGAAAAGTATCTGGGAGAAAGGATGAAAAAGTTAATAAAAACAGACCAAGAGAACTCATGAAAGTGTGCATAATCTAAAGTATAACAATTGTATAAGGCATGTGTTCATCTTTTCTGTAATGTGACATTATTTCTTCTGCCTTTTTTTTTACTTTTGTATTAAGATTGTAATTAAGATGGCTGAGGTGGTACCTTTATAGATCATCTACTATGTCAGTTTTCAGTATGACCATATGTCATGTTTTTGTAAGTTTTTCCCAGAAATGCTGAGCACTGTCAGTACAAATTACATGTTGTTTTACAGGTTTGTAAAAATAAAATGTCACTTCCTTCCCCTTCTTTCACCTGACAGGTTATAGGACTGCTAGATGTTTTTACACCTGCAACATCAATAGAAAACTTCAATGAAGTGTAAGTAAATTTTTTTAAATCATTCTGACCAGTTCCTAAGTAAATGAATACCATTCTGGTTTTTAAAAGAAAGAACATGCATGTCTAAAAGACTTTCAACCACAGTAAGCTTTGTAAAAATCTTTTTGCAACTTTCCCACAAAGAGAAGACAGGGAGATGGACCTTATTTTTGTATTTTTCTAAATGAAAATTTAAATTATTTAAATTAGATGAAAGGTATATGGTAAATGTTTTAATGCTGCATAAATGCCAACAAAAGTAAAACTTTTTCAGTTCAATTGTGTATTTGTAACCTGTAGATTGTTTTTTCATACAGAGATGGCAGAGTTCAGGAATGAAGGAAAGTATTCTGTTAGTTAACTGAGATAAGGTAAATTTAGGCTAGAGTCCTGGCTAATGTAAAACTGGCTATATTTTGATGTGACTCAAACATACAATTTATGCTGATTTCCTTTTGGTTTACATAATTGTATAAGCACTTAAGTAAACAATTCAGCAGAGGAAATAGTAATTAACATGTTTTTGTCTCTGTGGAAATTAGTGACCAAACCCCTTTGACTCTGGGGCAAAATTACACAAATGGGAATTAGGTATGACGGATGCATACTTTTGTTCCAGCGCTGCATTTGGAAAAGAATCAATGTTTCTTCAAAATTTGTTGAAAAATAAAACTTCCAGTGGGAACAGAGAGGGAAGTTACACAAAACACTCTTATTTCTACTATCCTCCATCATCAGATTTTCCAGGGTCCTGCAGGTCCTGTAGTTTTGGTGCCTCAGGCTGCCACTTTAATGTTGGGTGAGGCTTCCTCTTCATCAAAAAATATGTTACATCTATCACTGCTGTAGTGTATCATGGAGAAAACAGAGATAAAAGCTTCTAATGTACTGCAAGGATTTTTCTTTTTCATTATGTTAAGTCTCATAGCAGTGATTGCATTATTAGAACTCATAGCTGATTTAAAGGATACAAAATGTGTTAGTAGACACTGGAAAAGGAACCTACATGGCTTGTGTGGATACTCTTCCAGAAGAATTTATGTTCTGCTATTCTGTGTTGTTTTTTTCCTCACTTCTTTCCTCACTCCACAGATATCTTGTGACAAATTTAATGGGTGCTGACCTGAATAACATTGTGAAGTGCCAGAAGTTAACGGACGATCATATACAGTTTCTCATCTATCAGTTACTTCGAGGTCTTAAGGTACTGTCTGAGTCCAGGAATCTAAATGTTGTAGTAATGAGTCAGCAATCTAAATGTTGTAAGAACTAGTTGGTTGCAATGAGCGTACTTAAGCATGGGGTTTTTTTTATGTCTTGAAAGTGTGCAAATAGTAGCAATCATTTCAGAAATTATCAGGTAATTTTTCAACCAGAAATAAATCCCCAAGCCTACCAAAGTTTATGTGCACGATACACATGAATACTCCCCTTAAAAGTTAACTTTAGATCAGTGTCTATTTCAGTTCCTATTGCAGGACAATAGCATGTTATATAATGTCTCAAAATTCTGAATGTGAAATAGATGAAGAGCAATATGGAAAGTAACTCGCATTGTGCTTTGAAAGACATGAGCCACTTTAAAAAACCACAGTCCTGATTTTTGTAGAGAGTGTCACATGGGTGAAGAGATAAGTATTTGGGTCCTTTGGGAAATGTCTGGAAGTAGAAATTTATCCCAGCAATGTACGATGCTGCACACAATCACTTAGGATTTAGTCTGCCTGTAAAGTGATTTTTTTCTTTAATCATGTCAGTTTAAATTTATACACTTTAATAACACAGGTGATTGGCAATGAATCTACAGCAAAATTTTCTTCTAAAAGAATCAAATTATGTATCATTTTGATGATGTTTCATATGTAAATGTCTATAAACAGAGGAAGATGTAGGTAATGCTTCCCATTACTAGGTGCTAAGCTTTTTCTCAGACCAGTATGAATTTTCCTGAGATATAAGCACAGAAAAGAGAGAGGTCAGCAACCTTACTAGCTCGCTTAACAGTAATTGATATTTTAGAAATGGAAAATAATTATGTTTGAAAGCAAACCATGGTAAATACTGGCTCTGAAATATACTTATTACATGATTTTCAGCAAGTCACCTTGTGCCTGAGACAGTAATTCATATTCATGCATGCAGGTTCTGTCACTTTAAGTACAGATTTTAGTGAATAAAAATTGCACAACTGAGCCCTTAATTGCTTTGTCTCATTTATGTGAGTTAATAGCTTAGTTAGGAAAATAGATTCTGGCATTAATTATCCTGCTTGTGGTTTTGAATATGTCTGCATTGTGTCAAAGCTAAGTAATAGTAAGAATTGTGCTCTAAGTGAATATTAATTTCAGAAATGCATTCAGGTGCATTTCTGGCTCTGTTTCAAAGGGGAGGGGTTGCTGGTGGCTCCTCTCTTATGGAATTGAAATTCTCATTAAATTCTCATATCTCATTAGTCAAAGAACATTTGATACTGTATGTGAGTGCTTGGGGGCATCAGGAGGGGCTGCTGTGGTTGTCTCAGCAGAGCAGGAACACGGCTTCTTCTGTTGATAGCAATGTTTTGGCTCCCTGTTCATTCAGCTGCTTGCAGCTGCTGTGAGGAACACTGAGAGGTGGCCCTGCCTTCTGATAAACAGTTCTTAGGTCTGGAACATGAAGAATGCCCTTGTGTCCTCTTTAAGTTTTCCCAGTTGCTACACAGGTTTTGTGTATAATCCCTTCTCCTAAAAAAAGTTAATTCACCTCTAGAGAACAGAAGATTTTCAAGGCCCGGTTGATATGATCGTCGATAAACTTGCTATTAACCCTAACTAGAGAAAGATAGGCAATGACAGAGTGAGCTGTTCTCAGTTTTTTATTTTAAATGTTTTGTGTAAAATAGCAGAGACATTAAATAGCTGCTGAAGTACCACTTTGAAAGTGGACCTGAGGTAATGCTGTGGATTAGGTGGGTATTTTGGTGACTAAACTGTCCCAGAGTGCAGATGTGGCTGCTTTCACCCACATCAATGTTCACAGTATGGGAAGGTGACTTATGTCATGTAGGAGTCAACCATGCTACTCCCTAGGCCACTGATTTTACTAGCCACTAGCTGATCAACATGGACATCCAGGGAAGGCTGGAACAAATTCCAAATTGATAAGAGCCTTTATACAGAAGAATCACTGTGAGTGCTGCCTTTACTGGTAGAATCTAGTCTTCATGGTTACCTTTCTTGAAATATCCAGTTTTGGCTAAGATAAAACAGGAAGGTTTTGAAGTTTGACATACCTCTGATCTGAAAACATGGTATGACGAAAATACTTTCTGTATATAAAACAGTCAGTCTCAGAAGGAAAAAAATAAGACAAGTGTCTTTAACCTCCCTTCACTTCTAACTTCAAATCTTATGGTTTTTTTTTGTTTCACAGTATATTCACTCAGCTGGAATCATCCATAGGGTGAGTTGAGGCTTTGATGTAATGAAAATGAATGGAGTGTTGTCCCTCTGTGCATCAAATGTGTTACTAAGACATAGTTACAATACATTTTAAAAGGTTGAAGTAGTACTTGACTAACTCTGTGTTCTGCTACAGGACCTGAAGCCCAGTAACCTAGCTGTAAATGAAGACTGTGAACTGAGGGTGGGTATCATGCTGTTGTAACAGAGTGCTGCAAAAACTCTGAAGGTGACAGTTTTCTAAGAAAATGTTAGTTACCATTTTTATGGCTCATCATTAATTTCAGCTGTTTGCTACTTGCCCATTACTGTGAACATGTGTTTTCTCCCAAATGTTAATTTAATATGAATACAAATATCTTTGCAAAATTTCTATGTACCCCACAGATGGTACATAGATAATAGTTTGACCCCCACTGAGTACTTAACTAAGTGTATCTTGAAAGTCTGACCTGTAATATATATCTGCATCTGCCATATATAGATGAAATCTCGTAACAATTTGGATTTTTTGTATCTGTGGAACATACAAGCTAAATTAAATATGGTGGCAAAAATATACCAGTATTGCCAGTTACAAGTATTGCAGTTAGACAAGCAAACAAAAAAGCCCAACCAACCAAAATGAACCGTATAATCCTTGCTTCCCAAATGCTATTTTGATGTACACATCTATATAAATACAACTCTTGGTATGTCTGTGTTAAGTGATACTACATAGTAAGCATGAAACTCTGGAGAAGGAAGAGATATCTTTTAGCTTTCTAAGCCTTTAAGTTTAAGAATGAGAAGTTAAACATTTCTCCAGGACAACCAGAAATATCTTTATTCCTGTTTCTAAGATTCTGATGTAATCACTTTATTCCAGCTGCAAGGGATTTAAGAAAAGACTCCAAATGCCACAAGATCAGCAAAAAATCACAATAATGAGTAAGAGCAGTGCAGTTAGATTGTTGCACTAATCCGGATCTGTGGTGAGAAACTAGTTCCTGTTTATTTAGTGACACTTGCACATGCTCAGCAAGTTTAATGATTATCTCTTCAATGTCTTCATGCATGTATGTTCAGCATCTGTGAAATTTTGTGGGTCATCTGTGTTTGATCATCTACTCTAAAATGTGTACGTTATTTTTGTACTGTAAGTAAAGGAGACTTTTACTGTCTTTTTCTATTATTATGAAATCTGTGCACCTCCCTGTCTAGCATTTGTTACACTGCTCTCTACTTTGTTTATATTTATAGCTTTACTTCCTCAAATTATTTTTACTTAGACAAACTAGTGGATATTTCCAAGTACTAGCAAAAAAGCAATAGAAGGAAAGTATGTGTGTATGTGAATACATTTGATGGAAAGGATCAGCTGTTAAGGAAAAATATTGCCAAAATCCTTATAAAAATAAAGGCATTAGTGTTTGAATTTTACACCATTTTTTGTGCTTGTTTACCTCATGCATTTTTCTTCACTTACTTAAGAAATAAATTATGCTTTTAAACTAGACTGGAAGTAAAGATGTTAACTGTTTATATCTTAATCTTTTTCTTTAGGCTTTTTATATCTTTTAATTAGATTATAACTGAGGAATTTTGAATTATACTGTTGAAATGTTCTTATTCCCTATGAAAAGGATTAGCCATCAGCTTAATAAATAATCCTGGATCTCATCATAGGCGATACTCAATGATCTTACTATGTGAAGAGATGCTGGCTAGCCCAGATGACTTAGCAGCACTGAGGCTCAGATGGTACCCTTTCAAGGCAGTCTCTCTTAGAGCTAGAGTCGATAATTAGTGGGACATAGACTACCCAGAGAATAGAACAGAAAGCAAGGAAATGAGCTGGGAAAATTCAGTTGAAATAACTTTTCATCAAGGTAAATTTAACAAAGGAGAGCATCTGGAGGGGGACGCTTTGCACTCAAGCCTCTGTGTACATAAACAGCTCCTTTGTTTTGGTGGTCAAGTTCTACTGAAAACAAATGGAGTGTGATTTGAATTTATACTGTTACACAGGATATACATTTCTCTCCTGGTGGCATCAGCATTATGTGTGGTTTAAGTAAATGCTTAGACATAAGAAAATTAGACAACAGAAATTCTGCAGATTTGTGATCAGCTTATTTGGTCTTTAAATGGCCTCTGGCACTTGCTGTTAACATTTAACACACACACTCACAGTTGATGATAATATTTCATTTTTATAGCAACAGTGTTTATTTTTAGTAAATGAATGTCAGTGGAAAATTGAACTCCAGGCAAAATATAAAGTCTGCCTTGGAGAACAAAGCGCCAGGTTCATTACAGTGGAAATATCTTTGTGCAGCACCAGAAACTGCACGGAGACAGCAGAGAGAGCAGATAGTTTGTCTGCAGAGTGCTGCTGTTTCTCTTCACCCATAGTGAGGGACTACAGAAAACTCAGAAATGAGTAAAGGGAAAATCAGGACCTGTAACAAAAGTGAAAAGGGTTTCTTAAAATTATTGTTTTATTTTTATTCTATAGATTTTAGACTTTGGTTTAGCTCGTCAAACTGATGATGAAATGACTGGATATGTTGCAACAAGATGGTACAGAGCTCCAGAAATTATGTTGAACTGGATGCACTACAATCAAACAGGTAAACTGTGAAGGCTTGTATTTTGCTACAGGTTCATGTAGTGATAGTTTTAAACCAAGAAGCAGCTGTATAAGGATCTGTTTGATTCATTGTGCACACTTCTGTCTCTGTTTTTTGGCAGTTGACATATGGTCGGTTGGATGTATCATGGCAGAGCTATTGAAGGGAAAGGCTCTATTCCCAGGAAATGATTGTATCCTTAACATAAAACTTAAAATGGAACTAAAAAAATACTCTCTAATTCTTCCTTTTTTTTCCCCTAAGGACTTGAGTGTTTCTATGGACATGGTTTTGAGGTAATAAACTTGTAAAAGAGTAAACAATTTGCTAATCTTTCATTTCAGTGCATATGACAACTGAATATGAGATACTCTGGTAGGATAAAAGCAAGTAACAGATGTTCCTAAACAACAAAAAGTTACATTTATTCTTTGTGTGTCTGTATTTAAATAATAACCTAGTTACAACAGGGTAGATTTCTTCCATGTGTGGATCTTACTGAAGTAACATACACTAAAACTGAAGCTGAGTAAATGCACTATTTTTTCATCAGCTAATGCAGTTTAACAAAGTAGAACTGCTTTTAGGCTGAACGTTCCAGAAAACACAAACGAGTTAACTTTTAAATAATGAGTGAATTAATAGGTCTGTTGCATCCTATTATATTAAAAGAAGCAAGTAGTTGCAGAAATGCCACAGAAGCAACAAAGCCTTTTCTTTTCTGCAGCACTGTTCTGTGGTCCCTGATGGAACATCAGGGATTTCCACTGGCGTTTCCTGTGCTGGCAGGAGCAAAAAGGAGATGTTTCTGAGGAGAGCAGTAAAATAATAAAAGAAAACTGAAGAAAAACACAATAATAAGGAATGAGGAAACAACTGCATCAAGGTTTTATTATGAGAAACAAAAGCACATTCATCTGTACTGAATATTGACATTTCTTGCTGCTCTGAAACACCTCAAAAAACAAACAATTCTGCTAATGCTAAGCCATTGCTGAGTGCAAAGCATCATGACATTAGAATTGCCTGAAGTTATCTTAAGAGAGCTGAGACCAAGTCTCCTCACTGGCCTTTCTGTTATGCTCAGCATCATTGGACTCTACTGTAACCACAGGCATTCACCAGGTGTATCATCATTGGGAGATGACTGTCCTCAGACTGTTTGATTACATGATGTGGTATTTGAAAAAATCAGTATATCTAGTTAGCAAGAAATAAGATTTTTTTTTTGTTATAAAGTATTGTCTACTACTATATTATTATATCCATTTAAATAAAGCTGTAAGATAATCTTGAATCTCTATAAAAATGTAATATACTTTACAGGTCCTTGGTGACAATCAAAAATTACCATTTTCAAAGTTTTTAATCTTGGGACATATATAAAGCAAATTTTTAAAGATACCAAATGAGAACTTTTCACTTGCCAGTCTTCAGATTAGTAATCTGGGCCTATAAACTGTGTATTATAATAGAGAGATTTTCAGAAATCCGTTAGATCACTGAAACATAAATACGCTATTAAGATTAAGCTTAAGAATGTACTAAATTGGGCACTAGGACAGAAAAGCAATATTTTTCATGCAACTGCCACACCTGACAAGTTAATATAGTACAGTAGAGAATTTTGTACTCCAGAACTAGTCTTAAGCAGGTATGAATTGATATCCTTCCATGAGCTATGATGGAATTTCACAGAATGGTTTTAAGTGTCATAGTTACATGCATGGAAGCTCATTAATTATCTAAACCCAGAAGGACTGTGTGCTGTTTATTTCCCTGAAATTATGCAGATATCGATCAACTAAAGAGAATAATGGAAGTTGTGGGCACGCCCAGTTCAGAACTTCTGAAGAAAATATCATCAGAACATGTGAGTTCACAGCTTCATTCAGTTAACTGACTTTCTGTCATTCTTTCTCTAACTAGCACTGTATGTCACTGCTTGGGTTACACAGACACTCTGATTTGGAAATGAGCAAATACCTTAAAATTATCTCTGGTTTTTGCTGCTAGAATGCCACCATTCAAAAAATACGCTTTTGGAGACATCCAAAATGTCACCTGGATAAATTTTGACACTTGTTCTTATCTACTCAGTTTTTGCAAAGAGTTAAGAAATTTGTCCTGATGATCTTTTAAATTGTTTATAATTAAAATTATTATTGTAATTTAAAAAATTTGAACTGGTGCTCAGCTCAGAGCATTATATTGTTGCTATTAAATCTGATGTCTCTATAATTTGTATGCTTTCCATTGTTGTAAGGTTTCTAAACACAGATGTATCTGAATCAAATAATGTGTATTCTGCATGAGTGCTCTATTTAAATCCCTAATTTGAAAATCATATTTATTCATCTCTCTAAATGCTTGCGTGTGGTCCAATTTCTTGATAATTTTCATGATTAAGAGTGGGCTTTTTAACTTTCTGTGTGACTTCTTTAACATAGTAATCTAGCAAATGAACAATTTCCACTTAATTTCTCTGCTAAAGTGACACTTTGAAGATTCATTGTAAGCAGTAACAGTAGATAGCCAGGTGAGGGATGAGGTGTAGTATTGTTTGATAAAGGCAGGTGATGGGCACAGTGTAAGAGGTCAGATAAACACTAGCACACAGATACCTCCTAAGCTGCAACTGTTTTCTTAAACCTCTTCTGTATACATCTCAAACTAATACTAATGACTGTTTCTCAGCCTGTGTATATATTGACATGTTTTCTTTGACCTTACTAATGAATACACTAGTGGGTTAAGTAAGCAGGAGCAGTAGGAGAGCCAGAGCAACCCTCTATTTCTGGAAGGTCCAAGCATAATGAAACCTTATCATCACAGGCTGATACACAGTCCCAGAGTTTCTGGGTACCTGCACCTAGGAATAGCGGGGCAGGTGGCTAACTAAGCATTCATCCTTTTGCTAGGGACTGCATCAACCAACAAATCTCAGACTGTGCTGTCCTGAACACAGGTCCTTATATAGTCGTGTAGGTCCTTTTGTCGCTTTCATGTGTTATTGAGATCCTACAGGTTTTGCTATAACACATTCTCGGTGTTATTACCCACAAAAAGTGAGCTTTTTGATTGTGAGAGTAACACCTTAAATACTTACTGGAAATAGTACATGCTTTGTTCTTTTAATTTCTTGTGTTTCAGAGCATACATCAGTGAGGTACAGGAATCCTGAAACTATTTTATTTGGGCTAATTATACCTTTAGAGCACAGGCAGAACACAAAAACCAGGTTAATGAACGGGAGTGCTGCTAGGTCACCTCTGAGCTGCTGCTGCCTGATTAGAGGAGCAATGTCAAAGGAGATGCATACCTTTCTTGGAGGTAATTGCCAGCTGCTAGGGAGTTTCTTCATTCTAGTTCTTCTTTACCATGTAGTTTGGCCTTATTGTTTAGGTATTTAATGCAGCTTGCAGACATGGACAATTTCTTAACATTCCTGTAACAGCACTATCAGAAATTTGCTGAAATGCCAAGCCTATTTTCAGTTATAAGTAGAGGATTAAAGAACTGGAAACTAAAAGATCAGCCTCCTTGGATGTTTCAGCACAAGTTACTGAGGTATTTGTCAGTGTTTCATGTTAATACGCGTTTAAATGGTAATTGCATTTCAGAATAATTTAAACATTGGGATTCTGTTGGTGAGGTTTCTGTGGTGAGTATATAAACACAGGGGACAGGCTAGTAAGTGTACTTTGATAGGTCTATGTGTTTTATGGATAAGATTGGAGATAATTTTCACAGCATCTTGTTCAGTCATGTTAGGATTAATTGTTAACTAGTTGCTGTTTTCCATAGGCCAAGGATGCCTAATTAACCTTCTGCAGATAGTGTCCTTCTAACAGGACTGCTAAATGTGGAGAGATAGCTGTGTAATACAAACATGTTTTAAAAGGGTTAGGGTTTGTCCAAGGACCAGCTGAGTTTTTTTATGGATTTAGGGAATAGCCATCTGCTTCTTTTTTGACAATTCCTTTTCAGAATTCCCTGTTCTGTCTGATCCAAGTATGCAACCTTTTCTCTTGCCACCAACCTATCTACCTCAGCCTAAAAATTCACAGCTCATGTAGTGTCAGGCTGACATTTGTGGATCCTTTATCTGGGCAAGTTTTTACTAGCTGAGTTTGGATGAGCCTTTCACAGCCACAGTGAAAATGCAAGCTCTAAATTCCGTCAAACATCTGAAAATCTTTTCCAATGGAGTATCCGAATGTGTTCTTTGGTTAGTGAAGTTGCATCTCACCCGAGAAGAGAGAGGAGGGAAGGCTGCAAATTGAATTATACCACGTTGCTGAGGGTAACTGAAAGAGGATTTAGGTTGCAATTTCTGATGGAGCATGGCATGCATGTCTTCCCTGGGGATATACTGCAATGAACCAGTAAGCACAGGTGAAAACTGAAGTGCTGACACTCAAGCCTTAAACCAAATTGCACCTGCTTAAAACTCTCTTACTTAGTGTCCAGTATACAGGAGTGAGTGTTTGAAACAAGGTCATACACTGTGGTTTTACGTAAAGAGGATTTCCCATGTATAAGAAACATAAAAAATATAACGTCTGTTTTTTTGGAGCTGATGTGATTACTGTTGAGCAAAATTTAACCCTGTGGATATGGTATCTATATTGACTTATTTCTAGGCAAGAAAGTACATCGAATCTCTTCCACATATGCCTCAACAGGATTTGAAAGCAGTGTTTCGTGGTGCCAATCCATTAGGTAAGAAAGTCAGACTGACACAGATAAAATTTTTCACTAACACAGGAACTCAAGCATTCCCTGTGTTTCTTGCCGTATGATCCCATATAATAATAATCAGACAATGAGAAAAGCATTGCATAACCTTTTATCCTGGGACTTTTTTCTCTTCATGAGGCCTGTGCCTTTTCGTTTCTGATGGAGATTACAGGAACCTCCTAAAGGGAAATGGTCCATGGATGAAAAGCAAAAGCCAGCTGTGCATAGCAGAAATAAATAAAAATGTTGTGAGGTCTAGATTACAGACATCACTTCTGGCTCAGGAAGGCCATGAGCTGTAAATTGCTGGCAAGCAGAAGAATATACCAGGAAGTATAGCTGTTTGAATGACCCTTTGGAGTATAATTTTCTAGGAATATATGAACCATTGTTGGACACAGGATACTGGGCTAAGGCAGACCTTTGATCTGATTATGTGTTACAGTTTTTCTGTTTAATCAGTTGGTTCTACCTGTGCAAAAGAAATGTTTATGTGAACTTTTTATTGTGATATAAAAAGGAGCCACTTGAGTCATCAGTGCATCTCACTGCATCTCACCAGGTCAGTTCCATCAAGTACACGTTATAGGGAAGTACTGTGAGTTAAAATGCTTCTAATTCATTTTGTGCATTAATGCAAATTTTATTCTCACAAATGCAAGTAGTTTGGAACACTTCCATGTTAAAAATTGGATTTATTTGCCAGAAGTGTGTGAGAGCATGCTACATATTAATAGCTTAAAGGCAAATTAATGTCAATGCTTATATGAAAAAAAATAATATTTGAAATAGTTACAATAAAATTTCCATGAAAAACTAATTTCAGCCATACAAGTCTCTCTTATTTCTAGTATACTTCAAATGTCAACTTCAAACATATTTTGTTTATGCTGGGTCCTGTGAAGTTGCTTTGGGGTTTTCATCTGATCATTGCATTGGTGCATCTTATTAGAAGTGTAATCTCACACTTCATTATTCACAAGTTACTTACCTTGGTTCTGATCAGTGCAAACTTAAGCACACAATGCACAACACAGGATATTACCTTATAAGCACACATGGATCTTTTTAGAATTAGGTCTTTGGATATCCAAAGAGGTGAATCGGATCTCCAGTTGACTATACTGAACCTTTGTAAACACCACAAGGAAACCAGAAGCTCACTTCAGCTCTCTTTGTTCTCGCAGTACAAAATCTTCAAAACTTACTTGTTAAGCTGCCTAAATTTTACCAGTAATATTAATTGTGTTTAAGGTGAGTGAGAATAGGCTGTGTGTAAACAGTTGCCTTTTCTTTTATTTCCTCATGGTCTCTTCTGGCTTTGAACTGCGTTTCTGTTTTTGCCTTAGCTGTAGATCTTCTTGAGAAGATGCTTATTTTAGACAGTGATAAAAGGATCACTGCCTCAGAAGCGCTTGCTCATCCCTACTTTGTACAGTATCACGATCCGGATGATGAACCTGAGGCTGAGCTGTACGACGAGTCCATAGAGAACAAGGAGCGAACCATAGATGAATGGAAAGGTATCAGAACTGCATGCACTAGTTAAGACATGTAGCAGAAGAAAGCCTTAATTAAGTGACAGTTTTCCTCCGTTTCTAGCCAGAGGAATTTGAACTTTTAAGTCTCAGGCAAACAAGGTAAGTTCATGTGAGGGTGGACAGGCAGAAAGGCTTAAATTTCCTCTCTGGATTTTGCCTACTGTCCCCCTTTTGACATGTCCTTACTAGATTCCCTGTACCAGTGAAAGCTTAACTAAAAGCGGATGCTAGCTACCAGGTAATCACACATTCAGTTTGGCTTTTAGTTTTCTGGGTCAGATCCCCAGCTGAAGTAACTGTCCTGAGACAAGTAACACTACTTGGGATTCTGGTCTAGTTCTGACCAGAATCAGAAAGTACTATTATCCACGTAGATGTCTGTTTTGTTAATAATCCTTTATATAGCAAAGGAATTGGGATTAATAACTACACCATGCTATTGGTCCTGTTTGAGATGATAGTTGATGATTTTTCTTGGGAGTGACACCCCAAAACCTTTCTTAAATAAATACTGCAACAACCTTCCATGCTTGCAACACAATCATATTGCACTGCAGTATCACGGAAGTAAGGTGGCTCAACATTACATTACAAGTACACTGAAAAGTACAGTCCAATTTCACCACTGTGTAATGAAGACATATCATTCTAAAAATACCTTACTAGAGATTTTAAACTGAGAATAATGTTATAGAGAACTAATTGTATCTGTTTATCAATAAAGGTCTTTCACTGGCTTAAGATAAAATATGTCTTCTATAAAATAAATGTTCTTTTGTTTCTGTTTGCATTTTCTGCAACTCTTACTCGGGAAAGATTCGATAAAAATGTATTGTTACAGTGGTAGGTTTATGATGAAGAATACTCTAATGTCTTACTCATGCCCATCCACTTGTGCCATGCTTTATCCTGGGCATTACAGGGGAGAAAGCAGCAAATGTATCTTAAAGAAAGGTAATAGTGGGGTCATGACTCTCTCTATAGTAAATCAACCTCCTAGAGCCCTGGAAAGGCTTTTGTAGAAGCTTAGTGTGACTGTACAAACAAGGAGGATTGATTGGCATTGTTTACTTGTTACACATGCTCTCCTTTGCAAAACCTGGCAGCCTACAGCACCGCCCATACATCTTGTTTGTTGAGAGCTGTGTTCATTCACTGCTGTACTTAGGAATGGATGATTTTTTTTCTGCTGCTTTTTCAGTTGCCCAAGTCTTTAACAGGAAAGTTTAACAATTTCTGAGTCATGAAGCAGATTTCTGTTTGTGATGAAACTCCGTTGAAATTATTTCAGGAACAATCTTAGCTTAACTGCTTAACACATTCTAAACTGAAATGAGGACATGAAGGTGAATTCTGTTGGAAGGGCGGTATCATTATTTATCATTGCATTTATCATGTATCATTTTTTACATCATTGACCTTGACGGAACTACAGGTAAAATTCCTTCTTTATTCAGGTTTAAAAAAGGCCTGAGACAAAAATCTCCAAACTTGCACAGCAGGTTTGCTGCTTTTCTGTCTTCCCTCTGGCCATATTTTTTCTGCAGGAATAAACCTTTTATTTTCAAGTACGGCATGTGCCACATTTAAGTAAGATGACATAAAACATAGATGATACAGTGTTGGTGAAATAGTGACCCAATTTCTCAAGATGTCGATGGCATGTTTCTGCTCTTTTTCTGTTCAAATTAAAAATCAGTGGTGCCTGATCTCAAGGGACTGAGCACCACAGTAAAATGAGATTTCAGACACTTTGTCTTACACATACACTTCAAAGTTTTCTTGGCCTCCATTGCAAACTACTGAGGCTTGCAGCCCAAGCTCATAGATTTCTTACTGAGATGTTTAATCAGTTAAAAACATTTGAAAATTTTAGAGGCTAAGAGTATGCTATTCAAAGTTGAATGCTATACATTCTATCCTTAGATGTTGCTTCAGTTGCACATTTCTGCTGAGTAGGTGCAGTGAGAAGTGGGTAAAGAGCTTCATAAACATAAACCACACAGCCAGTGAGAATAATTTCTTATACAGTTCCAGGTGTCCAGTTTGTGAGCACACTGGCTTCTCCAAGTTCAGTCAGCTGTAGCTCCTCCCTGGCTACCTGTGATTTTGTGTAATAGTCCTAAGTTAGTCACTCAAAGTCACCTAACAAATCCTCCAATCCTGGAGTTCTGCACACAGAATTTCCTGCAGAGAAATCCCTCACTGAAACTGGCACACATTGCTGCACACAGTGGTGCAGCATAACACAACCTGAGCATAAGCAAGATTCAGTCGCAAGATTTTTTACATACTTTTTTATAAGAGTCCTAGGTATGCTTGCAGGCATAGCAGCTCTCTCAAAGTTACGTAATAAACAAGCTGAAGGCATGAGTTTAATATGACTTAAACATCACTCTTTGGGAAACAGAGCCTGAAGTAAAATTTCCTGATGAAAGCTGTTACATGCTTCTAAGAGAAAAAGAGATTTTTTTTTCAGAGTACCATAAAATTAAGTCATCTACAGTAAAACTTAAGAAAAGAAAACCCCAACAGAAAAACAACCAGGATCCCAGTGAATTAGCACAAAATTGCAAATGATATATAATTGAAGGCAACTGACTGAGAGATGGTAAAGAATGTTCTCCATAGTTAAAAGTGTACATTTTAACTTACATTTTACATTAAAGATTCTATTTTCCATTATATATTGTCCTTTATTAAATCATTTTGGCAGGTCATCTAACAGTGTAATTGATGTTTTCATTTCAGGGCCTGTGTGTTTTAGTAATTAGTTGAAGGGGACAGTCATGTTGTACAATAACAGTATTTGTGAGTCTAATTTGTAGTCTGAGGTTAAGAGGGGGATTCCTAATGAATTCAGTCTATTATTGGATCTGAACACTAAAAAAACTGGACATACAAACTACAAGTCACATGTATCTGTAGAACTGTATTGTCTGGAGTATTTTTCTTTTGAAGAAAGTATCACTTAATTCTTCTCTCTTCTTTACACCCCCTCTACAGAACTTACATATGAAGAAGTGAATAGCTTTAAACCACCCGACTTAAAAATGGACAACCTGGAGATAGAACAGTGAATACAGGCAGCTCTGTCTTGCCTTGCTGCACTATGAAGACTGTTAAAATATAACCATACAATTTAACCTGTGGTCAGACATAGATTTTACTATCCAAAGATGTTGGAGGAGATGTGGAAAAACAGATGCATTAAACAGAAGCCAGATGTTGTCTGTTTTGGGTGGGGGGGGTTGCCTTGTAATATGAATGTATTCCCAACTCACAAAGGGTGGTAAAAAACTGCTTCATTCTGACAAAATTATGCACTGAGTTCTGTCAAGCTATGTGTTCTGCATGTTTCATTTTATCAGTTGTATTGCCAAAATAAAGGTGACCTTTTAAATTAATTTTAAAATTGTACATTTAAAGCATGAATGTATACAAACATAAACAAGAAGTCCATGCAAGCAGTCCTTTTTTTTTTTTGTGGCATTTTATCTGTCTGTTTTCGTACTATTTATAGTTAGTGCCTTTATGAAGAGAGGGCGTGGTAGTGAGATAGACAGAATATGCATATGTAGTCATATCTGTGGTGGTCTTACACATGTACTGGATGTCTCTCAAGCAATCTTAACACCAGTTGAAAGTAAAAATAAATCTTTCTCTTCTCTTGCCATTCAAGTGTCTGTTCTCATTATTTCCCATATGTATTTTTTATCTGCACAATACTCATTTGTGAGACAATTTTACTTCCCAATGGTGTTCCTCACCATGCCATTGCTGGAGTGTTGGTGAATTTGCCTGGGTTTGCAGGAAGGTGCTGTGAAGGTACTGCAGCAGAACTCTGTAGACTTCTGCAAGTTTCAGCAAAGGCTGTCACAGATGCAATGCAGGAGTGCTCAGTTCAGTTCACAGCTTTAAATTAAATATTCCACATTGTCTTATTTTCCTTAACAAAATCTTTGGGAAAGTAATCTAGTAATGGCCATTGGAAGACAAGACAAAAAAAAGAGATTTGAGAACTTCATACATTCTCATTAGAGTTTCCTCTTAAGCAAAATTTTAAAGGTTTTCCAACTCTGAGAAGTTGGAAAATTAAATAAAAGATTAAGGATGCATCAGATACCGAGATTTTTTAAACAAATTTATCTGATTCCTCCATTATACTCTATACGGGAACATGCATAATACTGTAATGGGAACATCCTTTTGGCACAAGACCTCTTGTATTGGCTCTTTCTACACACTTGTGATTCACAGCTGTTTAATGATTAATTTGTGTCTTGTTATTGCTGTGTCAGTCTTACTTTGGAGGTGGCTTTTTATAATATTTAGGTTTTCTGAAACTTTTGTCATTAATATTCAATTGTATAGCGATTATATAAGGTAATGGATTCTAATGCATTTACTTTCCTCTGTATCTTTTCTATGTAAAAAGAAAGGCTTTTTTCTAAATAAACATATTTAAAAACAAAAAATCAAGTCCAAGAACTTTGATTTTTTTCAGTAATAGAAATAAACATTCTATCTAGAAAATATGCTTCTAATTTGTGAACTAAATAGACTGTTTTTGGTAATGTTGACCAGTTATCCAATACTTACATCAAATGAAATGCAGCCACTTGCATTCAACTTTCCCCAGGGCATGTTAATCTGAAAGTAAATGCCTGGATTTCTTGTGACTGCTGAAGTGCTGTCAGCCATCATTCCTTTGGCTTCCTGTGAAGGTGGATGAACCCTGTAATGGTCGTGCAATGACTGAATTTCATGCTGACTAAAATAGGTGAAAAAGTTCTAAACCTTTAAACTATTTGTCTGACTACATAATGAAAATATTCAGTCATATTTTAATTTTTTTTTAAATTTTTTTGTTTGCCAGTTAAAAGTAGCTCAGTGCTTTATTTTCTCCGAAATCTGTTAGGCTTACAAGCCTATTTGGCAGCTTGATTTCAGTCAGAAGGGCAGGAATGAAGTAAAGAGATTTCACAAGAACTTTTTGTGTCTGACAACAATTGATTTATTATGGGGTTTATCCCATCATTTGTTAAATCTGGTTTCCTGGCTCTGAGGGTGGCCATTGTCAAATGCTTCAAAGGATGCATAAAACTGGTTGCCATAGCTCTGCCACTTGAGGTAGAAAGAAAGTTTTATATTGCTTCCAAAATTTGTTCTTCTGGCAACTCTGAATATTCGTCTGAATATTTTCTCTGACATTCAGAGATGCAATTTTTTTTCTAGAAGATAAATAATGTAGGAAGAACATGGTCATAGCCACATTTAAACTAATCAAAAGTGACAGTAATGGGCAACAATAGCTCAGCCCTTTTTAATGAATTACCATCAAAAGCTGTAAATCATCTTATTTTAATGTCAAGAAAAACAGTAGGGAGACACATCTTTTTCCTAGATGTGCAAAATGAAGGCGATTACTCAGACCTCAAAAACCAATAATTAAAGTATTTTTCTAGAGTAGGTAATCAGCTCCCTTGTGGCAATCCAACATGAGACTACAATTTGATGACTTTATCAGTTTACAACAGCAAGAGAGGATAATTGGAAAACCACTACCCCAATGGGACAGAAAGGTGGAAGGCTTAGCACTAACAATGCTTATCATTTGAACACAGATGGAAGAAAATACTTATCAACCAACTCAAACAGGCAGATGGAAGTAAATACAGAGGAGTGAGGGCTTTGTCAGGCTTGGTGAGGCAGATGGCTTAAAAGTAAATTTAAAGAGTAAGTAAATACAAAGCTTTTATAAAAATGTATTTGCTAAAAATGTCTTTAATGCCGGCATTGATTACATGGCCCAAATGTTATTTGCAAAGCTGCTTGTGGTGCCTGCTTAAACAGTGGGAATTTAATCTCCGGACAGCACTTTTCCTTTCAGTAGCACAGTCATGCCTTTGTAGGTGCTCTATACATTGCATGTATGCTTGAGGAGAGCAGCGTAGGTTTTAGCCCACAATAAATTAGGGTACTCTCATCCCTAGCCACTGTCAAACACAGAGGGGAAGCTCAGAAGAGCATGGCTGGGCATTGTCATGGAGGAGGCAGCTCAGGCTTCCAGTGGGGAGAACACAGCTGTCCAAGGGCTTTCTCTGGTCAATTACTGACATTGTTAGCTATTTACTTTTAATCTGAATTTATCTAATTTCAGCTTTCAGTCACAAGAGCTTGTTATCCGTCCACCTAGTGAACTGAAATAACTTCTAGTATTTATTATCTCACTCTATATAAATCAGGGCTAGTGCAACACCAAGTCTAGTAATTTTATCATCACTGGCAGCAAAAGGTCTTGCAAAAGGAAAATCTTTTGCATGCATCTCAGTCTTCTGACATGCCTAAGTATACACTACACTTTTAGAATATGTGTCTTTATTTTTTAAGCTCTTTATCTCATCAGCACTGAAACCCAGTGACAGAAATTGATACAACACAGCCAAAGCAGAGAGGAATAAAACAATTTCTTTATTCCACAATGGAAAGAAAAATGGAAAGAAAAATATGAATGGTTTAGAGGAAAAGCACTGTTTTAGAGGCTATCATGTGCCATATCCTGAAGATATAAAGCAGCTACTTGAGTCTGAAATAGCAGGGTTACTCATAAGTTTGAAGATTTATAGAGGGGGGGAAATAGGAAATTAGGTAATCAATACTGATATATAAAAATAAATACATCATTATCAATAGGTAGAGTCAGCATTGCTGCAGAGTTCCAGGTTGTGCTCTTGGTGGTTTTTTGATATGGTGTACCAGATGAAAACAAGAGGGAAGGAGGGTCAGTGTGAGGCAGGATCCAACACAGTGAGCTCACCTTAAGTTCAAGGACAAAATGTTGGCAGCAAAAGAAACTTTGACACAGATGGGAAGCAGTCAATACAAAAGTTCCTTACTTCCCTCCTTTCTTCCTGTCACATGTGCTCCTGGATCATAACATGAAAACAAACCTCCACTTCGCCCACTCTTGGGACTTGGTCAAAGGTGAATCTGTCCAAAAAGTACCATACTGAGCTGCCAGCACAAATTACTTAAGTATCCTTTGCTACATCTGCAAGTTACTGACTTGGCCCAAGAATCCCCGACAGATGAGAAGTGGTAAAGATTTAGCTCTCATGAAAAGAGAATTGCATTGTAAATTGGGTAAACTATGTCTTTTGTTAGCAGCATAAAGGGATTCAACCTCGACAAGATCAGTCTCCTTAGGAAGGAATTAATAGCAACATTTCCATTTACTTTAAAAGCAGCTGCTTTTTTTTCTCATACATTGCTGCAACTGCTGCTAGTGTTTATGGATGCAAACACTGGACCTTAGAAAATCAGCACACTTGCACAAATGAGAGTACTCATTAATTTATGAGTCTGGGTAAGGGGTTTTAAGGCACTACTACCAAGAGATTTAGAAAGCTACATTAGTGTTGCTGCCACTGCCTTTCTTTCTGCTGTGAGATAAAATATTGAACTGATATGCGTAAAAGGGTCTGAGTTTTCACAAGGAGGGAATATATTGTGAGCTTTCTGTGTGAACACTGATCTTCCAACCAGTCTGACATTTAATCCATTAGACCAGAAATTTCTACATAATGAGTGAAACTCTTCAATTAGGCTTCAATCTTGCAGACATACAAATGCTTCATTTTCCACACCTATAGTCCCCCAGCTCCAATTATTGTTGCAAATTAAGATGTGTTCCATAGCACAGAGGTTTTAGCCAGTCCTTTTAGGTTCCAATTTGATCACAAGTAATGCTGAATACAGTAGAAATACTGAATCACAGTGGCAGTGCTGAGACAACTGTACACTAAATCTGCCATAACTGGCAGCCTCCACTGGGCAATACTTTGTTCCTTATGGAATAACATGCCGTGGATTAGCAGTCAGATAATATATGCCTATTTTATATTAGACCCTGATTGCTCAAATCAAGAACACATAGTTAAATTATATTCTGTGCAAAAATTACATACAGTATTCTTGTCCTGCCCTGCTCTCACATTAGGTTGAGGTGGAAACAAAGAAAACTAAGGCAGCATTGAGAAGGATGGGTAAGATGGGGATAAGAACACCATGATTGTTTTGGGTGGTTTAAACAGAAGATATGCACAACTGTGCAGTGACAAATGAGTAAAGCTATCCATCAGTGATATCCATTAATGCTCTTTCCATATGATTTTTGCACTGAAGAGTTCTTTTTTGCTCTGTGGACTATAGCATCTCATACTGCAACAATCTGTGGCAGTTTAAAAATTAATCTCCTTCAGTCTATTGTAAGAGAGGACCTTTTGGTGGATTCTGAGAAGTTAGGAGAGTATTAAAAGTAGTTGATTCATACATACGTGTCTACTACTCTCTACAACTGTTCTCTCTTCTTCCACCAACCTCCAGCAAGCAGGGATAATGGTTGTAAGTACATAAGTACTTAATAAGTTCTCACTTGACCTCTTGAAAAAATAAAACTTATAATTAGTTTTTTAAATAAAAAATGCACTTAAGTGGTGCATATTTATTCCTTTCTGCTGATGGCTGAGTGACCTTGCAACATGGCAAGGCCCCCAGGAGGGCTACATGTCACAGAAACTGGAACTGAAATACGGTGCTCATGGGGCAGAGAGACAAAATCAGAAAAGCTGCAAAATAGTTGGCAGTGACTCCAGTGGGGAAGGGCGGGGACCAAATAGCACAAGAGTATTTTCCGATTAAAACTGAGATTTTTTAATTACTATTTTTAAATCTTTACTTCTTGTTGTAATAAATAGAATGAACTTACTTCCTCCACGACAATGAGTCTAAGTAGACAAGAACAGAGTATATTTTGAAGGTGAAGATATAGAAAACTTGTTAAAAATATTAATGTCCTAGAAATCATCTTTTGACAATTCAGCAAGATTTTATAATTATTGACATTTAAGGTATGCTTTACACAGCCAAATGATTCATATGTGAATTAGTGTATCAAGAATAAAATGATCATATGAAAGACAGACATAAACAGGCAGAAAGGTGGGAAGGTGTTTGATTTTTTAAAGGACTTTGTGTGACCTCCTTTCCTGCATGTTATCAGTGCCTGGACTGGAGACAAGTGTCAGTCCCCTGTCCCTGCTCACACTGATGCACTCCTGCACCCAGGGCCCAAAGGTCACCCGCAGTTCAGCTCCTGACAAATAGGGCTGTGCCATTTTGTCATGTCCACGTGACAGTTTGTGGTGAGCAGCTTTGCCATCAAACCCTCTCACCAGACTTCATACATGTAGGATTTCTCAGGAAAACATGGTTAGATTTCTCACTGCTTGCTTGTAGAGCTTCTGCTCCAGTACATAAAGCTTCATCTCCAGGTTGGAGGGAAATTGAGATCTCAGTTCCCAGACGGATTAGAAAGAGTACCGTACCCATCCCATCTACCTCATATGCTTTGCAGCTGATGGCAACCATCCAGCACATCAAAAGCTGTCTCTTTAAAAAACCCACTGCATTCTGATACCTTTTAAATCTTCCCTTTATGGCTGAGCATTAGAAAAGTGCAATTTTTGCACCATTAATGCATTTATTATTTTTTGTTAATCATGTCTGAAGAAGATCCCTTTTTTCTATTAACTTTACAATAAACATATACCAGAAGCAGAAACATCTGATAACATTCTTTTTTTAATCCATCCTGTCAAGCACACGTTGCCCAGAATAAGATATGGCTGCAGCATCTATTAATCCCCTTGCAACAAACTGTCTTTGAAAAAACACATCACCATGTATCCAGCTGAGCCTAGCAGGATGCAGACTCATGCAGTTTGTGACACTGCTGTAAGATCTACCAGCTGTGGATGGACCCAAGTTTCTTGCCTCATTCCCTTAATATATGTTTTGAATGGTTTATTAGACAAAACTTCGCTTATTACAACAGCGCTGATTTCCTAGTCTTTTCAGTAAGTTTACCAGTGCATCTTCTGTATGTGTGACCTGGTGGGGAAGCTGGTCTTATATTTGACCTACATGGCTACTTCATCCATCTACAGCAAAGTATGCCTAAACACTTACTTGAAGGGAAAACATGGGAAAACCAGCAGTGGATATTTCGTCAATTTAAAATGTTTTTTAAAAGTTGCTCTGTAATATTCTCAGCTTCTGCACAAGAGTGACCTTGACTTGATGCTAAGTTAGTACTTTTATCTACTGTATCAAAATCATCTAATTTCTACCTTAATAAAAAGCAAGTAGTAAAAAAGTATCACTTTGTTACTGAATAAAGGAAATCTAAGTGAAGGATGACAAGTAGAACGAGTCCTCTCTGTGTTAGAAACATGTATAATGGCCATTAAAAGTAATTTAACTAAGGGACTAGTTCAAGACAAGAGTATCACACCAGTCAACATCTGAATGGCAAACAGCATAGAAAGGATGTCAGAAATTTAAAAAAATCTCCTGGGGCAGTGGATTTTTAAAAGTAAACATCTACTCTTGATCTAACAGTTCTCACAAGCCTCATGTTAACTGCTAAATGTCAGAAGGTTGCTCTCCATTCTCACTAAACCAAAGATCCCAACAGGTCAGTGGAGAGCAGCACTGGGACACGGGACTGGCAGTTCGAAGGTTGTGTTCTTCCTGTACTCCAGGAGGAGCAAGGGCAGCGCAACTCTTCCATATTCGGTAGTCAGGCACGAAAAGGGCTGAGCCCCTGGCAGCTAACAAAAGGCATTGGGAACGATGAAACTTGTCCAGATTGCCCCTTTAGAACCAAACCACAAATTGAACTCTAGTGGCAGCAAATCTGAATTATCTAGCCTCTGCATTGCTCAGGGGTGAAGTCAAACATAACAAAGGTTTTAACAGACCCTGACAAACAAGAATTTTAATTATATTCACACAGAGAGAACATAAAACTATTTTAAACCAGGTCTTTGCCTTACACGTGTTGCTGGCCCAAACCTATTTATTACAGAGCTACTGAGAAGGTTGCTCTTGTCCGTACTCCAACACTGCAACGATTTCAAGCCACTGCTGCAACAGTTCCATTCCAGTTCACTTCAGCCATGCACAGGACCGCTTGCTCCGAGCACCTGAACCAAGTGCGTGCTGGTCTTTATTTAACTATATCAAGTACTGTTGTAACTTGTGATCTGACTCTCGATGATCTGGGGACACCTCGGCTGTTCGTCTCAGGCCATACAAAAGCTCCCTTTTGGACTCCCAGCTCTACCAGCTGCAGCCTCTCGTACTCCTTGACACTTGGATGCAGCAGCCGATGGCACCTCACCGGAACCTGAGCACAAACGCAAGACGGGCCCCGCGTGAGGGGTCGCATCGTGGCGGGGATGATTCGGCCGGGAGGGGTTTGGTCTCCACTGCAAGGACTCGCACGGACAGCGAGAGCCTCGGCACCTGCCTCCCCGTCCGGGAACGCTCCGCCGCCCGGGACACCGCGCCCTTGGCGCCTCGGCGGAGCTGCCCCAGGCGCCCAGGCTGAAGGGAGGGAGGATCCCGGTCCCGGTCCCAGCGCCGGAGCCCCGGGCGAGCCGAGCGCGGGCGGCGCTGCCGGCGGGGCTGCGCGGGGCGGGCCGGGGCGGGCGGCGCCGCTCGCTCAGGCCCAGCCCCTCGGCGCAGCCCGGCTCGGCGGCGCTCGCCGCTCCCGTTCCCCCGGCCCGGGCTCTTTGTCGGTGTGTGCCGCGGGGGTCGGCAGCGCCATGTCCTCCCCCAAGAATGGCTTCTACCGGCAGGAGATCACCAAGACGCTCTGGGAAGTGCGGGACCGCTACCGGGACCTGCAGCCGGTGGGGTCCGGCGCCTACGGAGCCGTGTGGTGAGCGAGGTGGCGCGGGGCAGCCCGGGGGCGGCCGGCGGGAGCGGCGGCCTCAGTCCCGGCCCGGGGGATGCTGCCGGGCCCGGCCGTCTGGCGTGTTGCTCCCTACCAACTTTTCTCGAGTGTCGTCCGGACCCCGGCTGGCCCCGCTGTTCACCTGGCCGCGGCGGGCCGGGCTGTTCCGCCGGGGGGAGCCGGCCCTGGAGCGAGCAGCGCCCGGAGCGCTGTCCCAGCCCTGCCCCTGCCCCTGCCCCGCCCGGACAGCGCTGCCCTCGGCTGCCGAGCCCGGCCCGCGGCACCCCGGATCGGCAGCGTCCCCGAAGCCCGGGGTGCTGCAGCTATTGGGGCGGGCCCCTTGGTTTGGCTGTGCGTTGGTGGTGGGTTTGGGCGTTTTGTGTGATTTTTTGTCTTATTTTTGGTTTACGGGGTTTTTTTTTCCCCCACTCCGCAGATGTTCCTCTTTAAAGCTTTTGATAATTGTCTACATTTCATCACAGAGTCTGGCAGGCTTTTGAACGAACGGAATGAGCTGGCTGCTGGCAGAGGTGCTCTGGGGAGGTGATCTCCACCCATGGCATGGGCGGCTGCAGCCCCTGCCCAGTGCTGGCCGGGTTTGCTGGGGTTTGCAGACCTGATTCGGTCCTTGCTCACCAAACTCTTTCTTTTCCCTTAAAGCTCAGCCGTCGATGGGAGAAGTGGTACCAAAGTGGCCATCAAGAAATTGTACCGCCCGTTTCAGTCTGAGCTCTTTGCCAAACGAGCTTACCGAGAGCTGCGTCTCCTGAAACACATGAAGCATGAAAACGTGAGTTGAGTCATTAGCTCAAAAACACAGATTAGGCGCTCTAACTCAAAGAAAATATGTAGATTTGGACAAGGCTGATGAGTAGCTGCATGGAATTCTGGAATCTTTCAGCCTGTTTTTTGTCTGCCTGTCCTACAAACATCAATTCACACAAACTAGTATATCCTGTGGGAAACACCACTTAATTTCCATGTAGGAAAGATTGGGTGGGGTAAGTTAGGACCACAGTGTGATTTACTCAGTGCTAGTTAGAGGGATTAAAGACCAGAAATTGCAGTCTCCCTTACAGTGCTCCTGTGAGTTGCAGGAGCACAGGGTTGTGGTGGGTCTCCAGCATCTTCTTTTTTTTTTAATTCTCCTGAACTTGCATGAAGATGCACACATGCATATCTTTGGGGAGGTTTAGCATTTTTCTCTTTTATCATTTATGAAGCATTTGAACTTTTCAGGCTGATATTAATGGGAAATAGGAAGAGTCCATAGATGACTAAACAAATTGCTTTACTGTGAAGCAGACAATAGGTAATAGAACTCTGCATGTAATTCTCATGTAACATGAAGGAAGAACATTTGTAGAAAGAAGTGTTGGAAGTGTGATTGAGAGAAAGATTCATGGTCCCAATACTGCTTAGGGATTTAGGAAAAAAACAAGAAGTTTGTGCAAAAACAGTTTTTATGGAGTCCAGGTAAGAAGAGTCCAGGATGGACTTTGAGGGTCACAGTAGTAATTTTAAGTGCTGTTCATGAAGAATGCATATGGAATAAAAAAACCTTAAAGTTGGGAGGGAGTTGTTAAAATGGTGTGTAGTTTAAAATGTTAGTTGATGTAGAAGATTAGAGCATACCTTCATACAGAGAGCCTTCACAAAAAGCTGAGAGATCAAAAGCGAGGATGAGAGAAAGTGGTAATAACAATAACTAGTCATTGCCATTTAACATTGTAATACTAATTTTGTGAGTACCAACTGCGTTCGTGTGAGGAATAATTCGTGGGCTATCCTGACAGTCCAGAAGGAAAAAGAGCTTTTCGTAGGTTTAAGAAACTGTCTGCTTGTTTAAATCTAAATCTTTTAGTCTGATTACTTCAAAGTAACTGCCTCATAACCACTGCTGCATATGTTTAAGAGTTAATGTTTGCAGGAAACTTCTGTGTATGGGCTTTAATACTCTCAGCGTTTTCTTTGCTGAACTTTTGGGAGCAGAGCAGCCCGTGCAGTTGCCAAGCTCCTAACTGTGTCCAGAATTTTGAGATTATTTTTCTTCCATGTCCCAGAATAATCTGTTGGGGAGCATTTTCCACTCCTAGCAGGTTTTATACAGTGTATGCCCTTCAGAATAATGCTCTAGAACTCCACTGTGGGCTCAATTGGTAATTAAAGAGTCCAGAAGAAAATGCTCACTGGGGAACCTGACCACAATCTGTACAAGTTACAAATCAATATATATGAAGGCAGAGAATAATTTACAATCTTAGGAAACAGTTTGGGCCACAGAAAGAAGAGGTTATGTACTAAGGAAAAGTTTATAAATTACAGTAATTTCACGGGTGTAAGGCGCACCCTTTTGACTAAAATTTTGGTCTGAACGCGGAAGTGCACCTTATAGTCTGGAGCGCCTTATATATGGACAAAGTTGGGAAGTTTGCCAACCCAGAAGTGCAAGCCCGCAGCAGCGCTGAGCTGAGCCCGCCCGGCCCTGGCAGGACAGCACCGAGCCAGGGCGAGCCCGGCGGCAGCGGGGCAGTGCCGAGCCCAGCCCGCCCGGCCCCAGTGGCATTGCCAAGCGGGGCTGCCCAGCCCCAAGCCGAGCCAGTAAACCCTGCGATCACGCGATTCTGTTACTAATTTGTTACTTTGTTGTGCGCGGATCCCCGCTGCCAAAAAAAAGTGTGCCTTGTATGCCGGTATGCCTTATATATGGACAAAGTTTGGAAATTTGCTGACACCTGGAAGTGCGCCGTATACTCTGGTGCGCCTTATACTCATGAAATTGCTGTACTTGGGGCATCTACTCATTAGAGAACTAAGACTGAGTAAATGATCCTGCAGAGATTGGAGGCAGAAGCTGACTGTTCCACCCAACTGCAATGAGACTGACATGGCAGTACAGCCATCAAGACAATTCCTATCTGCCCCCCCCCCCAGCCTCACCCCCTTCTGTCAGTTATGTTGGCCATGGTGAATTAGAAGCAGCAACAATGCTTTTTAGGATTTTCAGTTCCTGAGCTGATTCTCAAGGGTACACCTTTAGCTGCTCCACCCATCCAAAATTAAACCAGAATGGCAGTGTTGCTCCTCATCATGCTTTTCAGACCCACCCCTTTGACGTATGACCATTCCGTCAAAGAGCTTTTCTTTTTGCTGATTTCATAGAAACATGGAACCACAGAATGGCCTGCATTGAAAGGAATATGAAAGATCATCTAGTTCCAGCCCTTCTGCTGTGGGCAGGGACACCTTTCACTAAACCAGGTTGCTCAGAACCCCATCCAACCTGACCTTGAACACTAACAGGGATGGGGCATCCACAGCTTCTCTGGGCAGCCTGTTCCAGTGTCTCACCACCCTCACAGGAAAAACTTTGTTCTGCTTATTTGGTAGTTAAAATTGCATCCAATTCACTCTTCTTACCTGTTTTTGTTTCAAAATTACTTCTGTAATCACGAGGAATTTGATGTTGGCTCTTATGGAAAGTGTGATGTTTTATTTGTTTCACTATGATTACCTCTCAGTGGACCATCTCTGCCCCTCGTAGCTTTCAGGGAATTTTTGTGTTAAGCATGCAGCCATACATTATCACAGTTTATTTAACCTTATGCTGTATTCAGAATGATGGAAGAAATTGTAATGGTCTGACACATTGCATTAAAAATAGCAGCTCTGATCCTCCATTAAGATAGCAGAAGATACCATTAACCCTGTGTCTCAGTGATATAATTAATCAGTATGTCAGTGAAGAAAAATGGAGGAAAACTACTGCTTAATACCCTTGACAACCTCCATTATATCCCCTTTGAGGAATATGCTCATGCTTCTTTATGTAGAAAGGTTGTAGGATGACCAGAGGTCCTGTAGAAGCAAATATAGGAGTAATTCTACTGAATTTTATTGGATTTGTATTTTACTTTGTAGAGAAGCTAAATCACAGGTCAGTTCTCTTGTCTGGGCATTTTCAGGGGGAATTGACTGGTTACTGGCATACCATTTTTCGTTAGACCTTTGTTCTCTGTACAAGAAACTGTAGTGAGGCATATTTCTATATAGACCATTTAGTGAGGAATGTTGCTATATAAACCATGCAGATTTGGTTACATGGGACTTTTCATCAACGCTTTGCAAACAAATCCAAAGGAGTGTTGAGGGCCAGGGGACAGAGGCTGTGTTTGAAGAGGATGAGACTTGTCTGTTAAGAGACAAATCAGTCTTTAATAGCACTGGTATGCTTTTGTTTGTTTGTTTGTTTTGGTAGGCCTTTTCATTTGAGAGGACATGGGGTATTTCCCAAATTTCATAAGCTACTTCTACTACAGAAGAAGCAGTCTAACCTAGATCAATTCCTAAGACATTGCCAAAAAGAAAAGTTTGTTTCCAGTGAGATAAGCTGCTGGATCACTGTGTAACTGCATAAGTAGCTGGCATATGGAAGGGCATGGTATGGAAATGAGGAATAAATACAGCTAAGGCTGAATGAAGAAGGTACTTCGTGGGATTGTTTTTCTCCTTCATTCAATGGTGCTATTTTGTGGTATGCATCCCACTACAGCCTTAACAGCTCTTGATTATTTCTTTCACATCTGCTGAATCTTGTACAGAGGAACAGTCGTTTTACCTTTGGGAAATATTTTCCAGTAGTGATGCTTCTGTTCTGTGTTTCTGTCCATTTTGAGTTAATTTGAAATTAGGACCTTTAAATTTATCTGTTATGGTTCTGACTTAATACCAAAAGCAGTGAAAATATGGCCAGTGTGCTAACTTTGGCCCTGGCTTTAGCTCTCAAACACTTGCATAGCTCTATATATGTGTATTCTTCTGAAGTTAATGGAGATGTCTGTGTATGCAGAGTGAAACCCAGACAAGTAAGTGGAGGTGCAGAACCTTTAGTTTCTTTTGGCAGATAATATGGATTTTCTTATACATTTGGACTGTAAGTGATGTGTTGATACCCACTTTTGTTGAAACAAGTGCACAGTTGTTTGCAGTGGTCCAGCCCTGGTGAGAATAGCTGGCAAGGGGAGATGGCACTGGAGCGAGGAAGAGAAGAGCAATGGCTCATGCTGGTGGCTCATGCCAGAACAAAGTGGATTTTATCAAGGTGTGGTGTTTCTACATATGTGTATACCTATGTGTACATATAGGCACCCACGGGAATTCTGACGCAGTTCTACCAATTAAAGTCTCAATGTGTTTCTGGCGTAAAATTTCTGACAAATGCCCATTAAACATTTCTTGGGTCAGTTAATATTCTACAGATGTTTTCCCTTCCTGGAAACTCTGTATGTAAGAGGCCACTGCAGTATTTGTTTAAAGGTACTCTATATTATGCTCTCATTCATTGCTCAGAGTGGAAATTATTCTCTGGTGTATTCCCACATCTGAAGACCAGTGTGTGTTTTGCATTATGAGAAGCATGTAGCGCTTTTTCTCACTTTGGAAGGAACTGGATAACCAACAGACACCAAATTATCTGTCTCTCTACAGTTACATTTCTGAGGATGATACACTTTTAGGTCGTCTGCTTTTTAATTCTGTTTTCTTTTTTATTTTGAAAAAATGTTGAGCTTTTTATTTTCGCCTGCAGAGCGTCAACCAGAGAAGGAATTACTTCCAGAGAAAATAGTTGGTCATGCTGTGTTCTTGCTTGAGAAAAATCTTAAGTCTGTCACCTTCTGCAGTTTGTCTAGCCTGACGTGAGCAGTGGAAAGCAGCAGCATCTGCAGTATACAAAATCAGACAAACAAGGGAGCTGTAGATGAATGATGCCTTAATCGATGAGAGCGTGCTCACTGTGTTAGAAGTTTCCTGCAGCAAGTCCTGGAGGACTGCACCAGCTAAAAATTCATGTTCTTTGGGTACACATATGCCTGTAAAGTCCCTATATTTCCTATCTGGAAATGGCAAATCTCCTTATTGGTCCTTATGAAAGCAAAAACACGGTTATAACTGAACAGTTAATTGCTGTCAAAATTTTGTGAGGGAAAAACATTCCTGTCTGCTTTTGAGCAGGATGACAGGATGAAAGCTTAGCACATTCGGGGAGCTAACAGGACACTGGAGTAATTTTATTTTGGTACTCAGAAGTCAGTGAATCAGCATAGGGGTATCTTTCTGCCGAATTTCCTAACTTGACTAATAGGTGATTTATGTAGGCTGGGCTTCAGCTGATAGCCATTTATTCACACTCAGCTTTGGGTATTGACAAAGCAGACTGATGAGCTTATTCCATGAAATAAAAATTAGAAAAGCAGCACTGAAATCCAAACTTTCCCTTTTGATTGCCATCTAGTCTAGAGATGAAGATGAGTCTGTCTGCAGGATTTGAATCTGTGCAGTGTTACATATGAATCTTTTGAAGGATGAGTGTGATGATGCTCGTGGGTATGGCTTGTGAGTGCCAGTGTGCTGACTGGCAGGAGAAAAGAAAAGGAGGTCTTCCAGACGTCCCTCATCTCTGTGAGGAGGAAAGGTGACTGATTCAAACCTTGGCATGAATAGTACAAATTGTAAAAAGATTGAGAGTTCTTAGTGTAATAAAAGGATGCAGGTACCTATGATGAGAACAGCACAGTAGCATAAAGTTAATCCTACAGAAAATTTAATGTGACATAATATGTCATTCAGCAAGGCTTTCTCTTAAGAAATGTACTTGCGTGTTTAGCCTGAGTGCTAAAGCCACTCAACTTCACTGTGTTTTCATGCATAACATCTGCAAGAGAAAGCAACACTTACTGTATGAGAGATATAACCTACATTACTTATTAATTTATACTAGATTCAGGTCTTTTCTTGATGTACTGCTACTTACATCAGAAACTGTCTTTTACAGAAATGTAATTGGTTAGTCCTTGAATAGAAATAATCCAATACATTTAACTACAGGGGAAGGCAGAGGTAAGGAGCTATTCACCATTGTGCTCTGCTGTTGGAATAGTGTTTGGAAAAGAAGGCAACTGAGAAGGGAAGGGCAGAAACCATCATACCAATATGAACCTGTTATTTATTTGTTGGCAATTGTAAAGTTGGTGTGTGTGGTCAGGCGACATACACAGTAGGGTTAAGAAAGGCTGGAGATGCTGCTACCCACCCCCCCACTGGCATCAAAGTAAATATATTGGGTGAAAGCTAACCTGTGGAAAACAAGTTAGACCAGTAGATGGGTAGTTCTGTGGATTTGCACTTCAGGAAGATAGAGCATCTCTTACAAAGACAAGCTGAGAGGGTTGGAGTTGTTCTGCCTGGAGAAGAGAAGGCGCTGCGGGGACCTTAGAGCAGCCTTCCAGTACGCAAAGAGAGCGACAAGAGAACTGGAGAGGAACTTTTTACAAATTCATGTAGTAACAGGACAAAGGACAATAGTTTAAACTGAAAGAGGGTAGATTTAGATTGGACAGAAGAAGTTCTTTACTATAAGGGCCATGAGCCGCTGGCACAGGTTGTTCAAAGAAGATGTGGATGCTTCATCCCTTGGAAGTGTCCAAGGCTGGGTTGGATGGGGCTGTGGGCAGCCTGGTCTGGTGGAAAGTGTCCCTGCCCATGGTAGGGGATTAGAACTACATAGACCTAAAGGTTCCTTCCAACCCAAACCAATCTGTAGTTCTATGGAAGTGATGCAGTATTACACCCTGTCCTTGAGATAAAAGCTGTTTAAGTACTTCAGTGTGGGCTGAAGAAGTTCAGGTTATTTTTCAGTCAAATGTACAGTAGATGCATTCTTTGTGGACTTATTTATTTGAGAAATTGCTTCTTGGCAGAGTTAGTTGGGGTAAAAAATCAGACTCTGAAAAGGCTGCACTGCTGCTCTTTGCCTCAGATGCATTTCGTTGCCATTGCAAAATGTACTACGTTCATTCCCCAACTGGGCTTCCATCTCTGATAGTGTCAGTAATTGTGCTGATTAACACCAAAAATACATTTATAGAAGGTTTCACGAATATCTTTGTTACATTTCATATAGGCAACACTATGAAAAATAAATTATTCTTGTGTTGTTTATGATGGCTTACTTTAGTGCTGGAACATCATAAAGTTCTTTACAAATACTGTCTTTAATTGAGAGATTTTAACAGAAACAGGATTTTCCATCCTATTATAAAGGAGGGAGTTGGCTGCACCTTGTCCATTTCTTTCCCTTTTCCTGAACAAGTAACTGAAGTTGTATCTTCCTCAGAGGATTTATTTTATCCCAGATTTCCTTGTGCTTAATATAGCTGCAAAAATCTCTGGCCTAAATGGAAATATGTATGACTCTGCTCCAATACAGGAAAATAATCCCAAACCACAACTATTAAGTAAAGATCACTGAGGAAAAGGAAATGGGTCCTTCACTTTAATTTTAAAATTGATTAACTGTTATTATGTCTTACCATTTTGGACACTAAGATGGATTTAGAAAACCTGATTTGTAAAGGAAGAGAAGTATTGTGAAATCCTTACCATATTTAAAGAGTTTTCTGGTTTATCATTTAAAGTTCCCTTTTTTGGGAGCTGAGCATTGGTCTTGGTGGCTTCATTCACTGTAGAGGATTTGCAGTAATGATAGGTTTGTCTCTGTAAGTTTGCAACCTTACCTCAGCAGTAATGGACATCATGCAGCATTAAGTAAGTACCAGGAACTCTGTTTACTTGAATGGATATGCATTAGAATGTTAGTCAACTTCATTAGGATGTTTTGGGGCTGGTATGTTCTGCATGGAAACATGTTCTTCATACTCCTGTGTTTCACAGGGGGTACCTGATAATACCTTGGTGCACAGATGCATGTGATAGAGCAGCCACATTATTTCATCCTCCTCCGTCCCCCTTCTTTTCATAGCAGTGTCTTTCACTGCTACATTCAGATGTGATGGGGTTTATTTTCTTACAGTTCTTGCATAGGTGTATGAGGGCAGGGAAATACCTGCTTAAAGAGAACAAGAAAGACTTTTGAGAAAGTGGGGCTTGGTAAGGGAAGATGCATATTAAATAAGATTACTGCTAAAATGTTAGCTTCCTTCTTCATATATGTACATCTGAGGTGAGCACACAACTTTTCTGACTGTGTATGCTCTGTGTGTGTGTTTGCATACACACACTGCCTGTAGAGCTGTGTTATGCTCCACTGTTGCAAAGTATATCTTTGTAATCCTGTCCTCCTGCTTTCTCTCACTACCTCCACAGAGAAAAGGAAAACCTTATGTAAAACTGTCATAAAAAAGAAAATTCTTACTGTAATGTTAGCACTAGAGGTATTACTTGAAATAATAACCACATCCTCTGTGGGCTTAATTATTGTTTTATAGTAGTTATTCTTATTTAATTAGCTTCATATAACAGTCCCAGGTAAATATTATTAGTGGCTTTTTTTCAAAGATATATGTGGCTACAGAGAAAGGGAGTTGTAATTTTCTGCCTCCATCTTTATTAGTTTTTCTATCTTCTTTATCATGATGACATTTTGATAATATCCAGGCTAACCGTAATAGTCTGCCCTTAATGTGGAAAGACTAAAAAGATGTGCAGTAAGGACTTCATCATGGTTGGGGATTTAAAGCTTCAAATAAAGGAAGGTGTCCTTTACTTGTATTTCCCCCTTCTATTTCTGTTCATGCTTCTCTTTATTTTCACTTTTTTTTAAAATCTGTGATTTGGATGACAATTCTTGATGTATGATCTAATGTCTGTATGGCCACAAAGATAGAGTTGAACAAAGTTATAAAGCGTATTAGTCTTTTAGCTTGCTTGTAGCAAAGTCCTGCACAGCCTCATGTTGCTAATAACAGCAGAGTTGTGGGTTCAGTCCCCATACAGGCCATTCACATAAGAGTTGTACTCGATGATCCTTGAGGGTCTCTCCCAGCTCAGAGTATTTTGTGATTCTATGACAATAGTAGCCTGCACCTGGGAAACACCACAATCACTCTGAGGTTTGGGGATCTTTCCTCTGTACACACAGAAATGGTCATGAATTAGCAGCAGAGGTAGAAAAGAAACAGCTCTAAAAGCCTTTGTTATTTGGGCACTGCCTGGATTAAGCAGCATCTAAACTAAAATCTGGCTTTAGATAATTTCAGCTTCTTTTTTGAACATTGAGTTCTGTCTATTTAATTTCCTGGTGTTCAGTGGGCTTGAAAGAAGCATTGATATTTAGTGTAATGCACCCAGTCAGTTTGTATAGGTCTCCCAAAAACCACACTAATAGGAAAAGCTGTGGTGGAAAATTCGTTTTACTACTAGATTATTATTTCTCTGTTCAGTGATAGAATGGTTTTGTTTGACAAAAAGACTCTTTGGAAAACGTAAGGTATAGGCCATATAAATCATTAAAAGTTCCTGCTTATTTTTTCTTAATATAAACAGTTTAGTTCTAGTTTCTTCTTTGGACTTCCAAGAAACTGTTGTAGTCTATATGCTTAAATTACCTTGTTACTGAAATTAGAGGATGTTTAAAGTGCACTTCATTGATAAGCAGCAAGCCCAGCTAGGTGGAGAACACTTAAAAGTGCTTCATATTGTAGACTGATTTTTCTGGTTTATTTTCAACACTTAGTAGTTAAAGTAATAAAATACTGTCTCCTCTTACATAAAATGGTGAGCCTCTGAACTTCTAGTTCCAGTCAATACTTCTTCTATTTTTTTTTATCACAGGGTAAAACTGCTGTCTGAGTTATAAAATCTAACACATAACAAATCCTGGCATTACTTTAGGTGTTCTTTCTGCCATGTTTATGCCTATAGCTAATGTCTCACTATGTTTTGGATTATATTTTTTCACTTATTAGGTGATTTAGGCTTTAGTGTGTCAAATCAGCCATTTTTCTTTTTTTAGGTCATTGGAATTGTGGATGTGTTCACACCAGATGTAACACTGGAGAAGTTTAATGACTTGTAAGTTCCAAGTTGTTTGTTTTTTGGAGCAGAGCATTGTTGTTTGTGCGGGAAGAAATGTACTTTTTAAATAGAGAATTTCAAAATTGTTGCTTCACGGACTTCTTTCTGAGTTTCATCTTAATGTAACTTTTATGTGCAACTTTGGTGGGCTGGAATTTTCAGTCTGTCATTAGAACCAGTTTCCTGTCTTACAAGGTGTGTACTTCTTTCAGCCCTTAGTAAATGTTAGTTTAGTGAATTCCCTAATCCACCTTACAAATATTGATTTCTTACCCTAAGGCCCAGGTTGCTCAAATGGTAGGACAATTCTTAACCCAATCAGGTAGGCTGAAAGTTACCTCTACTATGTGGCATATCTCAGTGGGCTCCATTCAAATTCAAGAATCAGTTTAAAAGTGCTGATTCTGCTGAATTTTTTAGTGTTTATCTGCATTGTGGTCTGTTGTGCCCTGTGACTTTTTTCCCAGTCAGTGGTCCAAACAGCACCTGATACAGGTTGTTTCTACCACATCTCCATGACGTTTTGGTGGCATCTCAGACACAAGATGTTTAACATGTCAGCTGTTTTATTTGTTTACTACTACAATTCTGGTGAATTAGAGTTGCTAGAGAAACAGTGCTTGGAAATCCTTTTGGGCTTAATGTAGGTTTCCTGTGTTAGTAGAACTGTTCTGGATTTCATCTAGCGTATCTATGTTTCCTAAACAACCTTGTGTATTTATATGTTAACACAGAAAGCTATCTGACAGAAGAATGTAGAAAATGAAGTAGAGAAAACGTGGAACGTGCATTCATATTGATTGTTGAGCCAAAATATGTGTCCGTATTGTCTACTGTGCTAGCATTTTATACGGCTTATGTAATAGAATGCACATGTATATGATGAGCATTGAAGCACTGTGTTTTAAATGAGACCCTAAAATCATCTTCCAGATTTTTCTAGTTCACGACTGTAAGATACATTGCCTTACATGAATCCCTTTGTTTTCTGTCTAGCTGTCTTTGAAATATCATGAGGCTTTTGGTTAGTTTCTTTCTAAGCTAATTCTGATATCTAGCAAATTTCCATAAATAGTGACAGAACTGGGCAATACCTCTTTAAGACAATCAGATAAAAACAGGCTTGGAGGGTAGGAGGATGATGAAGGAATTGTTTGGTAAATGGAATGATCTATAATTTAATATTGTAATTGAACTATAACATACAATCATGTTTAAATTTACATGATGAAGTTAATCTGTTTGGTTTTCTTTCCTTTTTTTTTGTTTTGCTTTGTTTTAAGCTACCTCGTCATGCCATTTATGGGAACAGACTTGAGTAAGATAATGAAGCATGAGAAATTAACTGAAGATCGAATCCAGTTCCTGGTATATCAGATTCTGAAAGGCTTAAAGGTTTGCCAGTTCTACTACTATTTTGATATCAAGGTCTTTTTTCCTAGTAAAGTGTTATGGAGAACTATAAGTACAGTAATTTCATGATTATAAGCCACACCATTTTGACTACAGTTTTGGTCTGTACCTGGAAGTGCGGCCTGTAATCAGGAGCGGCTAATATATGAACAATATTCTAAAAGTTGCCAACAAGGAAGTGAGAGCCCGTGGCAGCCCCAAGCCAAGTTGGAGCCCGGCCGGCCCCGGCAGAGGTGGGAAAGCCTGGCAGAGGCAGGGCCAGCAGTGCAGGGAGTGGGCGGCAGAACCCAAGCCAGCAGCGTGGGGGAGCCCGGCAGAACCGGGGCTAGCAGTATGGGGGAGTCCAGCAGAACTGTGGCTAGCAGGGCGGGGGAACCCAGCAGAACCATGGCTAGCAGTGCGGGAGAGTTCAGCAGAACCGTGGCTAGCAGTGAGGAGGAGTTCAGCAGAACCGTGGCTAGCAGTGAGGAGGAGCCCGGCAGAACTGTGGCTAGCAGTGAGGGGGAGCCCGGCGGCGTGGGGGAGCGCAGCAGAGCCGGGTCAGGGCGAGAGCAAACACGGCGGCAGCGGTGCAGGCGGCGGGGGGGGGCGAGCGAGCCTGGCGGTGGCAGTGACAGCACCGCCTGGCCGGCCCCAAGCGGCCCCGTCGAGCCGTAGCGCTGAGCTGGGCACGTGGCCCCGCCGAGCCGTAGCGCCGAGCTGGGCCACCCAGCCCTGTCAACAACCATGAGTGGGCCGAGCCTGCCTGGCCCCACCCCGAGCCAGTAAACCCCGCTATGCCGCGATTCTGTTACTAATTGGCAAATTTGGGAAAGTTGCACGCGGATCCTCGCTACGAACGAAAGTGCGGCTAATAGTCCATTGCGGCTTATATATGGACAAGGACCTAAACGTTGTCGACACCCCAGAAATGCGGCTTATAATCCGTGCGGCTTGTATTTGTGAAATTACTGTACTTATAATTTAATAGTAGGATAAAATGTATCCCACCTAGTATTGTAAAAATATATATAAAATCTAAACCATATGTTAATTTATTATATAAAGTTTATTTTTACACGTGGCTCTCTCAGTTTCTTATCTTACATTAGATGCTCCAGTCGCATAGTCATCATCATTAAGCTTTCCTGGCTTTGCTTCAGTGTCTCCTTTTAACTGAGAAACCCATAGTTGAGGACAGCATTCCAGGTGTATCTCACCAGAGCTGAGAAAAGGGGAAGGATCCTCTCCTTTGAGTTTCTGGCAATCCTCTGCCTAATGCATGAGGCTTTTGGTTGTCTTTGGTGCAAGGGCACAGGTCCTTTTCTGCCACGCTGGTCAATCTCCAGCCTTGTCTAGCGCATGGCATTAATCCCTCCCTGGATTTTGTTGAGCTTTGATGTGTTCCTGTCAGCCCATTTCTGTAGCCTGTGGAGGTCCCACTAAATGGCAGCACAATAATCTGGTGTGTCAACATTATTGTCAGTTCTTCATCCTTTGCTGCATTGCTGACGGAGCCCTCTGTCCTATTATCCAGGTCAGTAATGAAAATAGTAAGCAGAACTGACTTCAGTACTAATCCTAAGGGGGACACTGCTGGTGATGGGCCTCCAGCTGGGCTCCCTGCCACTGATCACAACTGCTTGATCAAGGCAGGTCAGTCACTGTCCACTAATCTAACTCCTACTTCCACTGAAACCCTTGCTAGTGTCAAGATAAACAACACTGTCTGCCCTTCTGTCATCCACCAATCCAGTTGTCGTATCATATAAGGCTAATAGGCTACCAGGCATGATTTTCTTCTGTAAATCTATACTGCCAATCAGTTTGTTTTCATTGTAGTTTTTGGAAATGGTTTCCAGAATTACTTCCAGAATTACATTCCCAGAGTGAGGTGTGGCTGACTGACCTTCCTTGATCCTCTTCTTCAATACCCTTTTGAAGATATGAGCAGTATCTCTCTTGCAATCATAAAGGCACATCTCCTGATCGCCATAACCTTTCATATACTGTTAAGCAACCTCATGATGACATTGCCAACTTCCCTTAGAATTCATGAGTGCATCCCATCAGGGTGTTTGTTTAAATGTTAAATTTGTGTTTGTTCAGATGTTCCCTACCTGATCCTCCTCCACTGAGGATTAAGTCTTCCTTGCTCCAGACTTTTTCAGCAGTTTCAGGGACCTATGATTTTCATCCAGTAAAGATGGATGAAAAGAAGGCATTGAGTACCTTTGGCTTTTTCATGCCCCTGGTGCAGTTGCCTGTGTTTTCCCTAGTTTTGTTTTTACTCCCTGTTTGTATGTAGAAGACCTTCATGTTGACCTTTGTGTCTCTTACCAGATTCAGGACAAGAGGTTTTTTGCCTTTCCAGATTCTATCTCTGCACACTTGCACAGTATCTCCACATTCCTGCAGGGTGATCTGACTCTGCTTCCATCTCATTTATGCTTTTTTATGTTTTGGTTTCCCTAGGAGTTCTTGCCTCCTGTCACCTTCACTTGCTCTTGACTTCCAGTGCTTCTTTTTATTATGTGCTGATATTTTACACTGTGAAATTAGGAGAAGATTCATAAAATACTATAATATATAAAGCTGGGTTTGGAGAAATTTGTTTTATTTAAACTGGAAGAAATTCACCTCTAATCTGGACTTTGAATGTGGAGTGATGATTTCAGTTTTTTAATTAGTTCCCTAGTCACAAAGCCATGTCCTAAAAAGTGTTGTCTCAAGGACTGTGTAAGTGGAGTGGTCTGTTTAAGTTGCAGGTAACTGTCCGGGAAGCAGATTTCCAGGAGAGGCGTGCTATTCACCAGGGATGAAAAACATCATTTGTGCTAACTTTACAGGCAAGCAATATATGAACTGTAAATAATTTGCTTAGGTTGAGTGTAGTGGAAAGGATGAATAATTAATTTAATTCCAGTGAAATGGCTTAGAAACGTATTTTGGTCCTAGTGACGTACACTATGTGACAGAGGCCAGCAGAGCAGAACATGTAGCCCCAAAGGTTGACACTGAAGTCTGTTGGATCAGTAAATGTGGAAGACCAATGGAGCAACTGCATGTGGTTGACATACATGGGAAAAAAATGGAGCAGGAATTTATAGGGGTATATTAGGCAGGTTAGTGGCAAGGTTTTTTTGTTAGTGAAGGCTGCAGGGGTGGCTTCTGTGAGAAGATACCAGGAACTGCCTCCATGTTGAACAAAGTTCCAGCCAGCTCCAAGGCAGACCCACTGCTGGCTAAAGCTGAGCCCATCAGCAATATTCATGGCATGTCTGTGATAATAGCAGCAGCTGTTAGAGGAGAATGAGAAAGTGTAAAGCAGCCCTGCAGGCACCAGGGTGTATCCAGTGAGGATGGAGGGGGAGAAGATGCTACAGGTGCTGGAATAGAGATTTGCCCGCAGGCTATGAAGATCATGGTGGTGCAGATTGCTCCTCTGCAACCCATGGAGGACCACGACAGAGCAGATATTCACAGAGCAGCCATGGAGGACCCCATTTAGGGATGTGGCCTAAATGAAGCTGCAGCCCACAGAGAGCCCATGCTGGAGCAGGCCCCTGGCAGGTTTTGTGGCAAGACCTGTGGCCCATTGGGGACCCACACTGGAGCAGTGCACTACAGAAGGACTGTGTTCTGTGTAAAGAACACATGCTGAAAGAATTAATGAAGGACTGTCTCCTGTGGGAGGGACATAAAAATAAAAGCAGTTACAAGGCAACCAGCTACCAGCAGGGATGCTGATATGGTAACTGTGATAGATCTTCTGTAAGAAGGGGTTTACCTGAGTAGTTTCTTACCCCGTGTTTTTGAGAGTACAGCTGTACTTACCTCAAAATTACCAGCAGGAAATAAAATATTATTCAGCTACTAGACTGTTTTGTCATTTCTTATTACACACCAAACTCTGGAGAACGGTCTTTACTGTGTCTGTTCCATTAAATTTTGGATTCTCATTGAACCATTTCAGCCAGAAGTATACACCTAGCTGGAAATATTTTGAAGAAATAATAATGGACCAGTGTTTGAGGCACATTCTTGTAGCCCTGTCTATGAAATGTGTTAAGCTGAAAACAATGTTGCTAGCATGCAGACAAAAAAAAATGAGTCAGTAATTTGTTTATTCTTTTACAGAGATCAGTAAATGAGCTGTTTAAGAAAAGGTTAGCCAAGTTTTGTATGATAGTCTTGTACTTTTTAAGGTCTCCTGTATCTGGGTTAAATACAGTCCATCTGTGTTTGGATTGCTTTTTACATGGGGCATGGGGAACAAAAATACACTTAGCTAGTACTCAGTACAAGCATTATAAAGGAAAAATGCTTGCAACACCTGGGAAGGAGGAGTATGCCATTGTAGACCTTTGTGGTAGAACTCATTCAGCTTCTTAAGCTTAGCCTCTCTTTTGTACGATGACTTTTCCACCTTTTAACTTCAATGGAGTCTGTTGTGAGGAGGTTTTTTTGGTATTAAAAATGTAACCTGCAATATGCATTTGTCCTTTGTAAGGTGTATAAGAACTTTATGGTATCTGTATTTATGTCTGGTCAAAGGCAAGAAGGCTGTTCATCATTTTTATCACGTTGCATATTCTACTGTAACAACCTGTTTACCTGTGACAGTTAAATGCATGTAGGAAAAACTCTGCATGACTGATGTACTGTGAAGAGAAAAAGGGGATTTTTTGCTAAGGCCTCCAGTTGTTTCCTTGCAGGCTTCATTTCTACATGCTATCTGTAGGCTGGTTCTGGATTTGTTATATACAAAGGGCTCAACAGCCTTGATTTTAAAAAACTGTATAAATTGAGGTTAAGACTGAGTCCATTAAGATTTGTATTCTTTCTTCAGCCTTTGCTCTGCAAGGACATGTCTTTTTTTGTCTGTTCTTATAATTTTACTGTCTTTTTTCTAAGAGAATGGAATACTTTCTTTCTTTGGTGAACCTTGTAATTTATCAGAATTCAATGTGATTTGACACCAGTTAAAAACAGTGATGTGCCTCTCCTTTGACTGTTTCCTAGTTGGGCATGAAATTTAAGTGTGAGCTTGCATCTTGGAAGGGCTTTCATAATTTCTTTCTTGTTGTTGTTACTTGACAGAAAAGCTGTGTATTGTCAAAGAGTACAGAAGGCAAGCTAAACATAAATATCTGTATATGTAGGTGGAAAGAGACTGGAGCTTTCAGTCTTGGGTCCCTGTTCTGCAAGAATGCCAGCTGGGCTCCTCCTGTTCATAGAGGTCTGGGGGAGGTGGCTGTCAGTCCTCTTTATTCATAGTGCTTGAGAAGGGACAGACAGCTCTTGGGCCATACAAACACCTGTTCAAGCTTCTTCTGCCATATATATGGTAAGATGTACCTACTCTAGTTCTCTCCTTTTCTCATCTGTATTAATGCCTTTTGTTCACATTTATGCTGGGCTTTTTTTCTGCTTCTCTGCTTTCCCTTCCCACTCTGACTCATTTCCTGTTCAGTTTTTACTTCCCTGCCAAGATGCTTTTCATTTTCATTTTGCATGTTGCCTAGAACACATTCTCCTGAGTCTTTGTTAATTCCCTTTCGATGAGCTTTTTATTTTGTGTAGAGATTACATATAAAGAAAAGAATGCTTAAAATTTAGACGATTGTTGGATGACTTTCTAGCACAATCTGAAACTTGCATTCCAGGATTTATGCATGCTACCAAAAATTGTCTTTAGGATAATACCCAGAGCTCCTTGCTCCAAGGCACTTCTCTCATGTTAACTGGGTTCTTGAATCAAATATGGTTCAAGTGAAGTGGTAAAAACACTGTGGAGGATATGTCTACTCTGCTCTAAATTGTTTTGACGTGTTGTGAATGAAAAATTTGTCCATAGGTGGATAATTTAATGAGTAGAACCAGTAAGAACAGGATCCCATTTCAGAAAGCTATTGAACAGAAATGGAAAATCTTCTGAATGAAGACTGGCATACTTCCAGTGTTGCTGCCTGCCAGGAGATTATGAAATACAGTTTAAAAAATACTGCTATTGTTAAAGAAACACTGCAGCACAGCACCAGTATGTCAGCTTACAGAATGACTGATGCATGTATTACCATCAGGAATAACTGCTAGTTCATGTAATCTCAGTAGTGTTATATTAAGAGCAATGTTCAGAAAACATAGGAGCTTTCCCCAAAGTGTTAATGTGATTTTGGTGCTGTGAACACTCGTAAAACCTTCAGTGGGGTGAGAATGACAGCAAAACCATACTCTTCCCCCCAAACAGGTGAGATTTACTTTAACTGAAACTGTGAAGGGTGCAGAACTTTAAATTTCTGATTCTGCATTCTTAGGTGCCAGATGAGTGGGTCTGCCAACTATTTCCTTACTGTGTAAAGTCTTAGCAGCAAAAACTGACTATAGAATATTTTAAGCATCTGTTCTAGAAAATGAAGAGGCTTCAGTTAGAAGTTATTGCAATAATTTAGAATGCAAGTAAACATAGTGATATCTTTGATCAAGACAGCTATGACAGAGGACACCTTGTTCTTAGTTTATCGGGAGTTTAGCTATTTACCATTACATTTCTGGTTTGGGTTTTTTTTAAAGTGCATATGGTCTCCATATACAGTTGACAGACTTCCTCCTCCTGTCCCAATTCACTTCATGCATATCCATGACAGATAAAACATTTTGTAATTTTTTGTTTGCTGTAGCAGTTTTACAGCCAACATTCTGTGAAGCAGCTGTGTGCCCTCAACATCTTGTGTCAACCCCAGGAAATCCTGTGAAGGGCTTTGGCATTTCCTATGGGTGATGTTAAATCTTGCCCAATCTGCAAGTAATCTGCAGCAAGAACTGGTCTGCTGCAGATGCCAAGACAGGCCTGGGCTCTAGCACAGCAGTCGGTAATGTGACCATGCAGCAGCAGGGCTCTACCACAGCTTGGGCTGGATTGCTGTAGTGGTAGGCACAGGGTTAAAGGAAGTGGGGACTTTCCCCGCTCCATCTTTTCAGAACCTGTGAGACCACATCTAGTGTGACCGGTCAGGTGTAAGAGAGGACTGACTGAGATTTTTTCAGTCACTGCTTTAAAAACTTGGCACCTTAAATGGAGATCTTGTGCTGCTTAGGTTGTATGGGTTTTGTTTTAAATTTGGAAATCTAAGTCTGAAAGGTACATTGGTTCTGTCTGAAGAAGTTGTTTTTTGTTCTCTAGCTTCGCTTTCTTTGTCTTGATGTTTCTCTCCAGTTGGATTATGAGGACCCCTTTGCTGAGGGACTGTTGTATTTGTTAATTGCCCATCCCGAGGGCTGCTGAAGAAGATGTCATTGCTATGGCTGTCGCTGATTTACAATTATCCTGCAAAGCTCCTTTTTTCTGTGCATTTTTGTGACACTATGCTATTCCTGGTTCGTCTTCTCTAGCTCTGCCTGCTAGTTCCCAGTGACTCTATTGCCACTTGTCCCATTCTTCAGGGTGGAATAAAATAAAAATTCTTCAGGTGAACCTGGAGGATTTGCATCTTATTCATCTTTTCTCAGGTCTTTTTGTTTAAATTTTTTTATTGTTCTCGTGTTTCTAGCATCACTTAGCATCACTGTGGGGGTTTAAGATGAGTTCCCCATACCTGAAGGGACTAGCACATCCCAGGCTGCTCTTGGAAACCATGTCCTCAGTTCACAACAGCTGTTTGCATTTCGATCCTTGCAAGAGATGCCTATATCTGGACTAGTTACTAGAAGTTCCCTTTATTAACTGTGATGAAAATAGTCTCTTCTAAAGTATCATTCAGCTGGTGAGAGAAACTGCATACCTCAGTGAGGAGCATTTGGTGACAGTCATGGGTTCCAACATCTGTATTTTATCAGGTGTCATCCCAAAAGAACTAGTTCTGGGTTTTTGGTTTGTTGGTTTGGCTTTTGTGAGCCCTTACATAGGTCACTGAACGGGTGATGAAAATATTCAAGTAAAGAGAATGTCTTTGAACTTGACCTTTACATTTTCCATTGAGGAAATACTGAAGCATGTTGCAAGAATTCTCAGATAAGACCTTGACTGGCCTTCATCCCAGTCTTAATAATCTCTTAAAAGCCAGTGCTGCTGAAGCATATGAATCTAACCTATGATGGCACACCAGAGACACCTATTGCAGGACAGAATTTCTGATATATCAAATAGCATATTTCATATATATCAGTCACAGTACTCAAACTGATTTAGTGGTTTCTCATTATTAGAGGAGGAAAATGACAAAGTGCTAGTATAATTATCTGAACATTAAAACCATAGCTAAGGAATCTTCTGTGCAATAAATAAACATCTCCTAATTTCAGTTTACTATAGCACCATGAAAAAGTACTTTCTCTCCTACCCCAGGCAACTTTTACACTCAGGACCTGAACTAAAAAACTACTTTCTCTTTTTACAGTATATTCACTCATCAGGCATAATTCACAGGGTAAGTGGAAAAACATCAAAGATACTTGTATTTTGATAATGTGAGTGATGTTTGTGTGTAAGCATGCTTACAAATATGCTTGAAATTCTGTTTATAGGTTTTCTCAGTTTGTTGTTGCCTTTGATTTCTTCTTCAGTGGGAACAAAAAGTGGCATGGCTATGTCAGTGTAAGCTAGGCACTGAAGTTGCACTGAATGCAGCTTAGATTTGGGGTTCCTAAATTACTTTCTGAAGTTGAGTTTTGAGTCTCCACAAGAGCAAATAGTGTCTAAATTGAGATGGATAAGTAGTTGTTTCTGGGTTGGTTGTTTTGGGGTTTGTTTTGTTTTTTGTGGGGTGTTTTTTGTTTGCGTTTGTTTTTTTAAATGAAGATTACACTTTTTTAAACAATGTTTAGGTTGTCTTTATATTAGTGTTCAGAGATTTGGGGCAATCTTAGAAACTGAAAAGAATTGTCCAAAATTATAAGAGACTTAAGACCCTCTTTTTTTTTTTTTTTTCTGAGAGAAATTAAGCATTTGTTTGTTTTTGATTCCCTTCTCTGTGTAAAGTCCTCTTAAAATCACTTCTACACTGTAAAGGAGTTCTGATTGATGCCTCCATGTTACCAAGCAGCATATCTTCCCCAAAAACTGCATTAGAACATTCGTAGGAATTTTCCATTCTTAATAAAGTATCAGGAACACCATAAGAAATGCACATGGTAGAGTAGCTTTAAGTTGGACATGGAAACTCCACAACCTGACAAAATAATGTAAGATATTTATATGTTTATTTTTGCAACTGCTGGGACCATGGTCTAAACTTAACATTGCTTAGTTTTCTTCTAAGGTCTCTCTTGATGACCCCTTGAGTTTCTTGGTTTCATCATGGTTTTTTGCACCAAATTGTTTTTCTTAAGGCCTCTCTGATCTAATATAAAACATGTGGATTGTTGTTAAATAGTTCAGAAAGAAAATACTTCTAAAGATCTTGTGCTAGTGTATCAAACAAAGGTTTGAAAAAGCTGAAGGAAAATGTATTTCCATTTATGTATGTCTGAGTCACTGATGTTGGAATATCATTTTAGTCCTTGCCAGTACTCCTCCCTTTGCTAAACTTTACAACTGTGGAAGATCATTAGAAGTCTCTAAAGTGGCTTAAGAGACTTAATGGAATACTTTTTCATGTTGCAGTTGTATTGACTTTCTTAGGAAATTGATTTTTCCACAGAACGGAGCATAGGATTTTATGCAAAATCTTGTTTGATTCCTTCAGTACTCCTTCTAAGTCTTACCAGGGTAAGGAACCTTGATAATGCATATTTTGGTATGCAGCATATACAGTCCAGAACTATATATGTGAATCATTAACCTTGTGGTGTTAGCATTAAATGTAACAAATTCATGTCCAAACCCCTCTTGTTGAAAAAATAGTGAATTCCTTCACTGGGAAATATTTTCCTGACTTCTAGCAGAAAGAAAAAAAAATATTTTTTCTTGGGGGGGAAGATTATACTGAAAAAAAGCCAAACATATGCAAGTTTGCATCCTTTTTTGTGTTGTTATTTTACCTGTTGCTGTTCAAAACAGTTACATAAAAACTATAAAACCAGAAAGAAAGAAGGAAAGACAACAGAAAAAAGTACTTTATTGTCTTGCTGTAAAAAAACCCCAAAAAACAAAAACCATTCCTTTAAAATCTGGTTGCAGGATCTAAAGCCTGGAAACTTGGCCGTAAATGAAGACTGTGAATTGAAGGTAAGGTATGTTTATTTGAAAAAACACCCAGATGTGTTAGAAGGCAGAAGACAACAGGTGCAGGAGCTGTGGACATACTGGCTGGTTTCAGTGTTGGGCCAGCCTTTTTGCTCTTGAATCACAATTGGCCTGTACATCCTCACAAAACAACAGGGAATGTGAATGGTTGCTTCTACGTCCTGATGTGTAAGGACACATCAGATCTTACAGCCAAGGTTTCATCCCTAAAAGAAACATAAGAGTTTGTGGCAATGATTTGGTTATGTAAGAATTTCAGCTTTGAATAAATAGAAAAAGTCTAATTCTACAAACTAGGAGATACAGAAGATCAAAGGTTGTGAAGGACACCCTTAATTGAATAAAATAGCACTACAAAAGTGTTTTTTAGCATGCAACATGCAAACTATATACTTGCGTGTTGCCATTGTAATGTCAATATTGGTCTTTGGGGACTGGCCTGAATGTTCTGGGGTCCTGTGATTTTAGAGTTTTCCTACCTAACACGAAAAGCCATTGACTTTTCCTGGCTTGTACTTGGAAAAATGGTGAATGGATCCCAGGGTGATGGGAAAAGAGAAAAGAGTCTAGAAAAAAAGGTTGTATATGGTTGTCTTCCCCCACACCCTCAGCTGTACAATTATATTTTTGGATGCAGGCTGGGTGTCTCCTGATCTGTATCTTATTTAACACATTTTTTTCTGCACACTCTCAAAGTCAGTTTATGGAGGCACAGGATCACATTGCTAGGGATAGTGCAACCATTTTCCCCCATGTCTGTACACTGAGCAGCTTCCCTTGCATCAACTCCAGTGATGATGAGACTGTAAGCAAGTTGGAACAATTCCTTCCATGGGTAATTAATTAGCTATCAGTTTTTTCACAATGAGCTTTCTGGTGCTCATTTTTTTCCCTCATCTGATGCTCTCAACTCCTACTAAGGTATCAGAAAAGTGACAGTGAAGAGTGTATGAGGGGAAATCACTTCCTTTCTGTAGTCTCAAAGTTACAAGTTATTTTGGTTAGTTATTGAAGCAGTTTAGGAAAATTAAGTCTGCCGAGTCAAAGGAGGCCTATCCTTGAAGAGCTGAGGGAAATGGGGTCATTCTTTCATAATTCACAAATTGTAAAATGGATTTTCAAATGTGCTCTGAAAATTGCTTTTAAAAATAAAAGTTTTATATGAAGATAGTTGTTGAAATGGTACCATATTAAGTACAAACAGGATACATTTGTTCCTGATCTTAATGAAATGCAAATGAAAATAAATAATGAAGTTAATGCATAATACACAAAAAAGTCTTGCTGTTATTTTCTACTAATCTACAAAACCAAATTATATTTTAGTTGTTTCCAGCTCTACATGCCACAAGCCTTGGTAGATAAAATGTTTAAAGGACTGTGACAGAATAGACTATACCACATTTGGCTTTGAACTGTTACATAAATTTTTACAATTTTTTTTCCACCCTCGCTGCTGTCTTACTGGGAAAATATAATGTGTGCTGAATGTGTACAATAAAAACCATATATAAAGGTGTATTTTGCCACTGCAAAAATTTTGTGTCTAGCAAATCTTCAGTACCCAAAGAATCAGCCACAATCAAGTGCATTTAATTGGTATGAATAAAGAATATCTCCCTTTGCATTCTATTCCTGTTTTTAAATTGATTGGTAATCAGCAGTTATGGGGAAAACATGGAAATTATATTTCCAGTGTGGCAATAAAGATAAGCCATAACATTTTGTAGACTTGATTTGTAAATGAAAATATAATTTTCCTTTTTGTTAGTGCCAGGGAATGATGAAATATCCTGATGTATTTTAGCATGCTTAATTGCAGAGAACATTACAAAAACACGACTCTTGGAATAGGAGTGCTCAGGTGTCCCTGTTAAAACCCCTGCCCTGTCAATAAAGATGTGCAGCCTGATTCACATGAATAACTGTGGCTGTTCATGCAAAGCTTCATGAGTAGAACTTTACTTATCCATGCTTCCTGTTTCTTGTTAGAAGCATGAACTTTCCAGCAAATACAAACTGATTGCCGTTCCAGGAGTGGAATTTTCTTGCTGTTCGCTGCATCTTTTGATGGTCCATACACGTGGGCCCTCGTAAGGCACATTTTACAGAAGTTGACCAAAGGTCATAACATTCATTTTTAATCTTGCTGCTGTACACATTGCTGTATCTAGAGAGAAATATCTGAAAATCTTAAAAATAAGCTGAATTGTGCTTCAAAATAGCACTTAAAAAAATTGCATGGATCTTGCATTCTTTACAAAAGGTTTTTCTGTAGTTGATGCTGGAGGTTGGAGAAGACTTAGTGGGACTCAGTGATGGTAATTTTCCCTACTCTTGTTGCCAGTTTTCAGTGTGACCTAGAGGAAGTCTTCTCTTATGAATTACTCATAAAGTAGAAATAACAATACCTTATTACTTCAGAATATTGTTGGAACGCACTCCTGAATAAGTGTGCCACCTGGGATATGAGAGCAATGGACACTGTCTAAAATGGGTGCTGTTGTTTTAGCTGTAACTTGGTACAATGGTGATTCTGTGGTCAAGGAACTTTTTGCGTTAAATGTGTCCAGTATTTTTAATTAGTAAGTGAATAAGGTTTTCTTTTACTGGTCTTACAGCTTTTGATGGTGCCATAGAAGTATGTAAATTTAAAAGAATTTATTTAAATCTCTGTGCTACCTCTGTCTTGATTTTTTTAAATGAGAGCAAGACACTTCAATGAGAAAAAGATAACAAAAATATAATTAATCTCTGAAGATTGCTCCGGTTTTGGGTTTTTTTCTACAGTTGTAAAGAGCTGTATGAACTAGATAATGAGTTATCTGATCTGAATGTGTTTTGTGCTTCCACTACAGATCTTGGATTTTGGATTGGCAAGGCATACAGACAGTGAGATGACTGGCTATGTGGTTACAAGGTGGTACAGAGCCCCGGAGGTCATACTTAACTGGATGCATTACACTCAGACAGGTCAGTGTCTCTTCAGAAGTATCTTAACAGAGCTAAAGCAGTACTGAATCAGGTGATATGTAAACAAGATTTTGTTTCTGAAATTAATAAGAAATTGAAGGTGAAAATGATAATGTAATTGTGCAGTATTTCCTTGTAGATAAATTGCAGGTAATCATGTGGTGGTGAGTTTGGGTTTTTTTAATATATGTTTTGAGAGTAAAAGAAAGTGTCTCGGTGATAAGGAAAAAAACTATTTAAATTGTACAATCATGACAGTCTGGTCTCTGTTCTTGTGTTCCTGTAAAGGTGTGCTAATTTTAATTTGAACAGACAGGAGAAAATGGCAAAAGAAGGGAATTCAAACAACACTAAGATAACTATGGAAGTTTTTGAAAGCATTGAAAATTTACTTCCTGTGTACCTCTTACTGAGAAACTCGTTCTGCATATTATTAGATTATCTCCAGTCTGCTCATTAGAAAGTCTGGTAGTTTTACCTGTGCTGTTCATCATGCTTGGCAAGGCACACATTTATTTTATAACAGGCTATAAAGGTAATTTTTATACTTATTTAAAATATGTTTTAAATTAAACTTTATGCACATTTAAACAGACAACTTAATGTGCTTCTTGATTTTTTTTTTCAGTTGACATCTGGTCTGTGGGCTGTATAATGGCTGAGATGATAACAGGGAGACCTCTGTTCAAGGGAAATGATCGTATCCTTCAGTGAATTTATGATATTGATGTAAGAAAATTATGAGAGGTTGTTATGTGATACAGTAAGCCTGTTCAAAAACTGATGAGTATAAATTGAAATTGATAGTAAAACTTGCTTGGAGCTTTCTCATTAAATCATTATGTCATATCTCTACCACTTCTGGACACATGCCAGTTAAAACTTGTATTAGTGATTTTTTTTAGTAGAAGTGATCTTTAAATCACATCTCAAATCATCAAGTGAAAGGCTCTGTGGTAACAGAAAAGCCTTTTTTTTTCCTAGTGTGTGCAATACATATGTTGATTGTTTAGATACTCTAATACTTTTGGACTAGTTTTTGTCCAAACAATACAGAGCAGGCCTGATAATATTAGAAAATTTTGCAGATGATTCAATTGTGTTCCCAAATTATAGGATGTTTTCTTTGCATTTTCTAAGAAAAATTGAGAACTTTCATCTTTTATAAATCTTCTGTTCAGTCATTGAATTAAGATTTTTATATTATTCTTCAACAGCAAAAAAAACCATTACTTTTGCAGGATGCTTAGTTTCCTAATAGAAAGAATTTGTTCCTTATTTCTGGTGTTCAGATCTGGACCAACTCACAGAAATAATGAAAATAACAGGTACACCAACTCAAGATTTTGTTCAAAAATTGCACAGTCAAGATGTGAGTATTCTGATTTGTCAGTTGATTTTCTGTGTCTTAATTTTCCTTTAAACCATGCTCAGTTCTTAGACAGGCTGAGGTGATATATATTAATTACTGATATGAAGACCCCTGATGGTCCTTCTCTGCCTTGACATGATTTGTGCACCCAAATGCTGCTGGAGATGAGGGGTGGAACAACAGAAAATTATCAGAACATTATTTAAATATTTCAGGATTTCAGTGTGCCCTATAAACAGCTGAGCTGATACATGGCAACTTTTATTGTAAAGGTACTGAAAGCATGAAGATATTCAGAAAACCCGGTTGTTTGCAAATGTCTCTTTTCTGTCCTTATGTCAATGTCCTTCTGGACTCCTAAGGCCCTTACTATAAAGAACCTAAATTTATTCATTAGACTAACTGTAAAATCTAAAGGAATTACCATAAGAGGTTCACTTCTAGAGATTACTGTAAACTCAGTATGACATTCTTTCAAATAATTAATCATGGGTTTAATGCTTGATTAAAAAAAAAAAAAAAAAAAGATTCCATTCAGGAAGAAGGTGAATATCATCAGAAAAAATGCATTTGTACAATGTGCTGTCAAAATATTGTTGAGAAAGGTATTAAGCATATAGTTAATGTTGTCACATTACAAAGATGGCAAAGATTTAATTTAATATCTGTGTTTCTTTTAAGGCAAAAAATTATATCAAAAGCCTCCCAAAAGTCCAGAAGAAAGATTTTGCATCCATCTTGAAGTATGCAAATCCTTTGGGTAAGGCTGTTAGTGTGCATGTGTACAGCTTGTTCTTGTGTTTGCATTGGAAGCAGCTGCAGTATCAGTCATGAGACAGGTGATGTGATGGTTCTTGGGCTATTCTGACTCTTGCTTTCCATAATTAATAATTTTGATTGTGGCGGCTGAACTTTGCTGAGTTTCAACTTGCCAGGAATCAGTTGTTTCTTAGAAGCATTAAAAAACCCCTAGTATTTTGTGGTTTGGGTTTCAAACTAGCGCCTGCTTATTGGTTTTACTTGAGCAGATTCCTCAAGAGCCCTGGCAGATTAAGTATATGCAATAAAATTTTCTCTGTACTGTATTTGAACTGTAATTCAGAAAGCCCAATCTGATCTGCTGTTGAAATACAAGAAAATGGAAAGCTGACATTTTAGTAATGGAATTAATACATCCTGAGAAACATCTGTGCATTCCTGAGAAACACTGGCTTAGATTCCATAGATATTAACAGCCAGAAGAGCATACCGAGTGTGCATAACTGTGACATGACCTGAGGCAGCCAGTGCTCTGAAATTACTCTCCCTATGCATTATCAATTCCCCAACGACCTAAACATTGACAAAACCAGTTTTATTAGAGTATTAATTAGGATAATTGAATTTTCTCAATTTAAGAAGTTAAAATTTTAGGTTCAGATACAGTTACAAATAAATGTGATTAATAAACAGCTTTTACCCTTATTGCATGGTTAGCTGATGGGTAGCTACAGCAAGCTACACATTTCTATTTAGTTTTCAGGATGCCTCTTCTTGTCATTTCTGTGGCCATCTGGCTGCTTGTGGTCTGGAATAGGACTTCAAAGAGAATATGCAACATGGCTAGCAGGAGTTGAAGCATCCTGTCCCACACTTCTGCCTCTACTTCCTTTCAGCTGCTCCAAACCCAAGAACATCCTTTCAGGATAGAAAACAGAAAATAAACAAAGCATTCATCATACCTATTTATACTAGTAACACTAGTTTACACTTTGACATCTAGCAATGGACCAAATCCAAAATCCACAGGAGGGGAATGCACAAAATTTTAATGGATTGTTGTGGCTGAGGTCAAAACCACATAGCAGATAAAGTTCTGACATTCTGAGCATGGACAATTGATCTGTCTTAGTGAACTTAGTGAACTTCAAAGTCTACTTGGTTTGGATTTGGTGACGCAGAGCGCAGTTCTTGTTGGCTGTTCACCTGTTCATTCAGCTGCTGTCAGGGCGTGATGTACCTTAGAAGCACAGTGAGTGGCAGTGATGGAGGACACCTGGGAAAGCCCAGGCTCAGTAGTCCTGGAGCCAGAAGCTGAGAAGTCATTAGCTGAGATGTTTTCTGTATTGCGTACAGAAGCAAGGGAACACCTCTGCATTCCATCAGGCTTTGTACACATCCCAGCTTGCTCACAAAAGTTTTGCAAAGAGGCCCCACTGGCTATAAATGGACACCCAATGATTCTGTTCTATTACTCCATGTACTTATTTACTTATTACCTCCAGGGCAGTATTACTGTGTACAAGTAGAATCAGGTGTGTGATTTGAATATGCTATTGGTTTTCTGTGCAATAGCTGTAAACCTTTTGGAGAAGATGCTGGTGCTGGATGCAGAGAAGCGAGTCACGGCAGCTGAGGCTTTGATGCATCCTTACTTTGAAGCAGTTCATGATCCTGAGGAAGAAATTGATGCTGAGAAATACGACGACACATTTGATAACATGGATCTTCCACTAGATGAGTGGAAGCGTGAGTTTAATTTTGTGATGTTTTCAAAAATAACCAGATTGAAAGGTCATGCAGAAATAAAAATGTTCCCCCTTGCAAATTAACTCCTCTGCTTTGGAGCGAACAAAGTAAATAGACAGCATTAAGAGAAATGCCATTGATAAGCCAGTTTTGCTCTTACCAAGTTCTTGTGGAAGGATCTCCAAAGGCTTCTTCTCTGCTTCGTAATGGAGGCTGTCCTCCATTTCCCTAATGTTCCTGTCCTCCCATCTTCTGCAACATAGAAAAGAAACCAGTTCTGTAACTTGCCTTTCAGTGGAGAGGGCAGGTGAAGAGATTTTTTGACTGTTGCCTCTACAGGACTGCAGGGATTGCTGGGCTTAAGGTTAAAATCTCTGCTGACACAGATATGTTTTTCTCCCTCAGAAAATCTAAGTCTAATATTTTCATCTAAGGTCACAGGTTTGTAGTTTGGCTTTTAAGTGAGGACCTGACTTTTAAATCAAATGTGCTCAGTAGCTCTTGCTGAGGATATTGCCCGCTATAGTCGAAAGTCAGTGCTCGCATCCCTTTGAAAGCACCTATACCATTTCAGTATTGGGCTACTTTTTCAAATCTGAAATGGTGAAAAATTGATCCTTCATTCCCTTACTTTTTGTACTCTTCATTCTCTTTTTGCCTGAAGAGGTCTCTCTCTTCCTGAGCTAGATCAGAGCCCAATCATGCTGGGGTTGCACCTTGCTCATTCATGTTTGTGCAGCTCCTTTTCTGATTAGACCACAGTAATGCTATATCTATTCTGTTGTTTTGCAGGCATTACATATAAAGAGATACTGAACTTCAAGCCACCACAGACACTGGACTCAAAGGAGACAGCAGTGTAATTATATGGCTCGGTATTTTCAGAATTCTGAGGAAGGCAGAAAAGTTGTAAATGTTTGTGACATTTCAGGTGTATAAACTTTTTATAAATAAGCTCTATGTAATCTGTTTCATCTGCACTGTAAGAAAAAGCAATGTCCTTTACTCTGCATGTGGAAGTTGGTGCCTTTGGGCATAGCATTTAAAAAATATCCAAAAACTTATTTCTGCCTGCAACTTCTTCCTTCTGCACGAAAGGACTCCGACTGCAACAACCTGATGCCATGCTCAAAAGAGCAGGACTAATTCTTCAACTCAGAGATCAGAAGAGTACAAGTTACCACCCCAGGCAAGCTGAGAACACAGTATGTCTGATGTGCTGTGACTGCTCTCTAAGGCCACAGAACTGTCATGAACACAAGAAGTACTCATGTGACATCCTCTGAGATGCCTGGGAAGGCTAATCATCTGTTAGCTCAGGGACTGCAGTGGGTAGCAGAGACACAGCCCAAATGAGTGCCTGTGTCCCCTGTCCTGTGTGAGCAGAAGAGAATCTCAGAAGTGTTGATGTCCTAGATTTTCTTCACAGTAACCAGCATAGCAGGACAAGATTTCATAAACTTGCTAGGTGAAGAGTCACTGGATATATAATCACTGTATAGCATTTTTCTTTGAATACAGTGCATTTTCTTTGTATAGTAGACTAGGGATCAAGGATTTTCAGGGAGAAATTTCTTCAGATTTTCTAGAATTTTGTAGGCTCTCTAACATCTTAGTATTGAAATTATCTTGGACAATCAGCAGTGCTGATTTTAAAAATAAAGCTGAATGTGGGTCACTTTATGGAAAATGTAATGAGGATCAAAATTATATACTGCAGCTCTTTGTCAGGAATACCTGCAGCAAGTGGAGTTTTTTCACAGTGTACAAAACTCTTATCAAGTGAAGAATGATAATTATTCCCTTTTTATACCCTTTTGAACTCATCTTGGTAAAACCTTCAGATCTTTTGTTGAGAGGTATCTTAGCAGGAGTCAACTTCCTTATGGGTTAGATGCTTCCTGAATTCCTCTTGTTGTCCTGTAACTGTATTTTCCTAGGTGCTTTGTAAGAGTCTCTGAGAGGTGGGAAAAAAATTTGCAAACTTTTGTGAAGAATTTCTAGGTGAAATTGCTTGTCTTTCTTAAAGTTTGTCTTCACAGCTGACTGTTTGGATATGAGTTATTCCCAATGTAATACACTCTGGTATGTTAGTGCTGAGTGAAATGAATGTGAAAGAAGACATTTGCTCTTAGCAGGTAGTAACTGGAAAAAAAATTTACTTGGGTTTTATTTTTTCTTTAATAACAAATATAAATCATAAGTTCAATAAAGGCACAGTTACTCCGTTTCTTTCAATTAATGTTTGAATTAAACACCTGTAAATATTAGCATTTGTTTAAAAATTGTTTGTGATGAGAGTTGATTAGCTAGGTGGACACCTAGAGAGACTAAATAGTAACAGAAATCTTAAATTCATGTATTTGACAAGTCATTAAAAACTACAGTTTCAGGAATGAAAAAAGGCAGAGAATGTAAACTGAATCAAAATATTTTTCCAAATTATAGGCTCCTCACAGAGGAAGGCATACTTAAGAGTCATACCCCATTTTGCACTATGGATTTTCTGCTTGGTCTACACTTCTATGTTAAAGATAAACTTGTATCTTTTACAGAATAGATGTTTCCTCTTAGGTTCTTTTTCTGTGGTCTTCTTAAAAGTTGTAGGAGGAAAGTGCCTATTGGAGTTAGTGGTGTTGATAGACCAAGTCAATGGGAAATGAAAAATGTCAAAACACTTACTTAAATATCCTGCCACTATATTTTAAATAGATTTTAGCATCCTAAATTCTAGCAAATGCCTAAAGTCTGGAGATAATGCAGATGGTTCAAATGTTAGTCTGACTAGGAGGCAGCATTTTTTAATAGAAAAATTGCATTGCATTTTCTTCCTAAAGGCTAACACTTCAGTGGGCATTTCCACAAAGTCAAGCCTTAAAATCCTCCATTGGCTGAGATGAACTTTTCCCTGTCTTAATTTTGGAGAAGCAACCAGCACACTTGAGAAAGACATAAAAAGATAATATTAGCTTTTCTTGCTAGTGAAGGAATATAGAATTTCTAAAGTAACTGAAGACCTTGATGCATATGTCAGTAAAGACAGAAATACTGCTGTGCCATCAGCAAATGGCAAAGGCAACATCAAGTTGGTCAAGAAGTTTCTGTGAAGAGATTGAATTCTGCAGAAATGGCTCCAAGTGGCAGTAGAGATCATTAAAAGGACTGTGAGGTGAAAGCAGAAAAGGGAGCCCCTTTCTCCACTGGACTCCAGAGGAAAACCGGATTTCTCCACATCACCACTGGACCTCCGGAGGGAAACTGCACCTTCTACAGGAGCACTGCTCCAACTGAATCACATCTGTCACTGCAGGAGGATGCAGCCACCATTTAATGGGACTGCTACCAACACCCTGCCTGAACAGGGTGTCAGGTTGTACTCTGACTTTGTCAGGGTTTGGGGTTTGTTTCTTTGTAGTACTGTATTTCTATTTTAATTTCCCTAGAAAAGAACTGTTATTTCTAATTCCCATATTTTTGCCTGAAAGCCCCTTGATTTCAAAATTATAATAATTTGGAGGGAGAAGCTTTACATTCTCCATTTCAAAGAGAAGTTCCTGCCTTTCTCAGCAGACACCTGTCCTCCAAACTAAAACAGCATCTTTTTGTTCTTTGTCCGTATATAAGCTGCACCTGATTATAAGCCGCACTTCGGGTTCGGACCAAAATTTTAGTCAAAATTGTGCGGCTTATAAAGGTGAAATTACTTACTTTGCAGCAGAAGCAGCAGCTACTCCGAAGGGAGAGGCAGTAGTTCCTAAGTTTTCATTTGCTATTCCTACTGGTGCTAAGCAACTCAGGTATAAGAACCCAATTTCTGTTTGCCTTAAAAGATAAGTGTAAATACATTCTGCATGTACGTGAAATATGTTGTGACAAATAAAGGTTGTGAGTTTGTTTTTTACACAGTAATGGTCTTATTTTCCCCGTATGTATTCCCAGATGTATAATCAGCACTGAAAACATTATTTTCAGTAAAGGGATCTGTATGAAATTAGTACTGTAGGTACATTTCATGTAATATTAGCTGCTGATATAGTTTCTTTCAGAAATTAGTCAGACCACAGATGCTAATCTTTCTCCCATTTTGTGAACCTGGAGTTGCCACAGAGCTGATCTGACTATACTAGTGCCACCAAATTATTCTTAACATCTTCTTGGATTTTACCAGATATCTCTGCTTTGTTTTGAAGGACAGGATTTTGGTTCTTAAATGCAGTTGCATTTTAGAGCAAGATTGTCACTTTAAGTATTAGTCTTTGTTGCATTGAAGACTCACCAAATGTTGAATTTTTATATGTGCTTTTGTGGGCCAGATGTGGTTCACAATTTTCTTTCTTGAATATTTTCTCTTTTTTAAATAGGATATCACTGAGGTGCATGTTAACGTGTCCTACAAAATGTGCTCAGAAGATGCACTTTGTTCTTGATTGGGAATTACTGGCATATGAGGAGGGTGGGATTCTTTGAGTTTCCTGCTTTCTGATCTGCTGTTCAAAAGTGAATACCAGATGTTTCTGGTCTGTTACAGCTAAGGTTCTCAAAGAATGAAGCATCTGTTAGATGCTGTCATTCACTGGATCTTGGTATAAAATAGCCATGTATTTCAACAGTCCCTGCAGGGACCACAGAAAAGAATAGGGGCTCAAAACACCTGCTGTCTCTGCTGATTAATTCTCCTTCTCCTGCATACACTGGTGGCAACTGGTTGTATAAGCCAAACAATACCAAAAGCAGTTTCACGCACAGCAGCGCCTTAAAATCTCCTCCTAAGTCTTCATAACAATTCAGAAGCCTGAGTTGGAGAAAGATCAAGGGAGGAGGATTTCCATCATACAGACACTCTTTGAAACTTCATGGAGTACCACTTAATAAGCAGCTCTTGTGCACAGATCATTTGCAGCCTGTGGAATAGTAACATCTGAAAACTGCATTTTCACCTAGCAACCACCTGCAGCTCTGAGGCATGGGACTGGTGGATGCTTTTTAGCTACGGGAACAGCACCCCACAAGGAGGTGAGTGGGGACAAGGAAAGTTTTTAATGATTCATCATTTTTGTCTGCTGCTGTTTTACTCTGTAATAGTGGGAGCTGCTTTATGTTTAGCTTCATTACTTTTCTAACCAGGAGTTTTCTAGTTTGTGGTCATGAGTAAGCAATGAGGTGCATTTCCCAGCAAAAGTTAGAGTTATCCAGGCATGCAGCTCTTACATCTTTCATTAAAGCATTTTGAATATGCTGTTATCTTTGAGAAACAAAATAGACTGCTGGTGAAACAAATGAAATGCAAGGAAAGGAATTGCTCAAATCCTGTTTGAGAATGCTCTTGGTTCTGCCACACAAGGTCCTGGGAGCACATTCTCCTAGGAGCAGTAAAGTCTCTTGCTGTGTTTGCATGGTGCCAGCGGCCTTGAGGCTGTCAGTGATACTTGTAATACCAGCATCTAATCCACTTCAGTCTGATAGTAATGGGAAATTCACTATTACCATAACATTGTTATATCACAGTTGATAACAGCAAAATTGTACTGCATGGAAAACCATGGACATTTATTCCATGGGTTCTGGGCCACGGCAGCTTTTTTTAGGCATTTTAAAAGTCCCATTTATACATGATAGTTCCTGCTGCCAAGTAGCACCACTTTGGCATGTGCCCAGACATTTTGCTGTTCCTTTGTAACTCCTTACATTTTTGGGTTTGAGCCAAGTTTGATTTTTCTTTTTTATAAAAATGGTAGTGCACTACTGTAAGGAGAAAAAATAGAGCCAAGACATGTAATCAGAAAAACATCCACTCAGGTTTTCTCTAAAGCAATAGATGCAGCAAAGTGCTGCAGGCATGGTTCATTTACTAGCATTGAGATGGCCACAGAGCCAACAGTGCCTGGAAAATTGTGCTCAGCCAAACTGATGGGTGCATACGGCTGTCATCTCTTGTTCTCCAGCCATAAAAGAGTAACAATGCAGCCTTTGTGAGGTAGTTGTTCCGAAAGCCTGATGGAGAGCTCTGCTGTAAGGGTTATGAGACAGTCTGCAGGAGGTCACAAAGCTTTGGCTGCTGGGACTGGGTGCCAGCTCAGAGCCACTGCAGCTAAGGGTGGTCCCTTCCCCATAGTGACCTTGTGGGGAGGCTCCCAGGCCTGTGGGAGCAAACCCTGATGGGAGGAGCTGCTTCCAGCAGAGGCTGCTGCCTTGGCCCTGCCTGAACTGCAGCTCCTCAGCACTCTGCAGCCCTGTCCCTGGCCATGGGTGCCACCAAACCATCTCCACTCACAGGCTGATGTCCCAGTCTGGCTTGTCCCCATCCCCAGGGAGGTGCCCCACACCCAGGGCTGGGGCTGGCCCCAGTTACCCCCTGCCATCTGCCCTGACCTAGATATGGTGGTTTACATTAAAGTAGGGTCAAGTTGAAAAGATTTGTTGGCAGTACTCCCTAATAAATGGAATGAATACATATTTCTGTGCCACTGGCAAAGCTACTGTAAGTTGCTGTGAGTCTCCGTTTGGACTGTGTCATGACAACATCATTAATGAAATTTTTCATACACGATGCTTTTATGCAAAAGGTAGTGATCAGACAGGAAAGAAGATTACTGCAAGAGAGCGCAGCTTTCCTTTAAAGAAAGAAAATACAATGCAGGAAGATTTTTTGAAGGCATTATTAATATTGTAAATAAACAATCAGACTCATCAGAAAAGTGAAACCACAGCAGTGAGAATATTGTGAACACTGAGATCAAGTCCTGCCTGGTGGCAGAGTGGGAGGGCTAAGTCACCCGGCACATGTATACACCCTAGGTCTCATGTCACCTTACAGACTTCAAACATGACTCCCCATATGGCTTTAAAGCACTCTGGTAATGCTTTGTGTTCAGATTGCTGAATTTTCAGAACAGATGTGAAACTATGGCTGTACAAAAATGAGTGAATATTTGAAGACTCTATGAAATGAGTGTGATTCTCTTAATGAACAGCTCACTATCACTATAATTACTTTTTCCTACTCAGTATTGCCATTGCAAGCCTTTAAAACAGAACATTAACTGTGTTTCCTTAGGTTTCCCAGTAGGTTTTATGGCCTCTTATGCTTTATGGCTGGATTAATGGTTTTGATCACCTGAATTGATATGATTAATGTTATGAACTTGCTGCATGTCTTCCAGTTTTGAATTGCTTTCCATAACTAGTGTTTGGTATCATTAGAGTAATATGAGACATACATTATTTATGTACTGGGAATATCTGTAACCTCAGATCTTAGTGGTGGGGTAAGCATAACTTCCTATGAGAAAATGCTCAGGAAAATCTGAAGAGGTGAGCCAAGCAAGCAGAGACCATCAGTGTCCCACACACTGTCTTGCCTTAATGTATCAAATTCATACCAGTGGATGCCTGAGCACTCCCTTAGGGTTAATAAAATCTTCTCTAATGTGGTGTTGCAACATCATCAGCTAGTTCATACATCCTTTGTGATCAGCTAGGAGTTTTAAAGAAGACAAAATCTCTCTCTTCTTGTCCAGAAGTGTTAGTCCTTAGTAAACATGGGTATGACAGTAGGGCTGGTTTGTGAAGGGCCTCTACCACAAATGGTCCTTTTCTCTTGGAAAGGAGAAAAATGAAAAATTGGGAGTAGACAGAATTTTAAGCGCTTATTCCCCTCATTTTTCTGTGTTAGTTTTATCTACTCAAGCAGTATTCTAATCAAGAAAATGAAATACAGCTAATCCTCAAAGAAACAAGTAGCCAAGTGGATGTCCTCACATGTGTGGCCATAGATGCAAGCTGGCTTTTCCCACCAGAGTGTTGGGACAGAATTGCTGTGGAAGGACTTCAGTAAGCACAGGGACAGAAGTTGTTTGTTCCCGTTAAAGATTGACATGTGCATCTGCAGCATCCCTTACTGAAGCCAGGATATTAGGATGAGGTGGCTTTATTGTACCAGCTTTATGGCAGGGAAAATACCTCCTATACTGAATGCTTTTTCAAAATCATGGACCAAAACCAAACATTTTATAGAATGTTGTGAAAGGTAATTCACCAAAAACAGTGAAAAAGTAGTCTGTGTGTATTGGTCACTTCTGTCAGTTGTGTTCGCATAAAGGTCTGCCTTAAGACATTGCCATCAATAGGATGTATTCTAACACTCAGCATAAGCAAAACAGGCAGAATATTGCCTTCCAGGATATAGTCATGGATTATGGAAACTGTCTTTGCCTTCCTTAGGTACAGAACCTGTCTATCAGCAACTTTAGTACCTCTGTTTCATTTTGCTAGACTATAAGTGAGGAAAATGCTACTCAGCATGAAAAGAAACACAGCATTTTTTCTGGATGTTTCTAAAAGTAGTTTTCTCTCTCACCAAACAATTCAAAGGTCTCCTGTCCCAATACATTTAACATAAGTAATGCTGTAGTAGAGATGTAGCTGTAACAAGGCTTATGAGGAGTGGCAGTAGTTTTTATCACTTTTATCAGACAGATATAAGAGCAAAGGAAAAAAGCTGAGGAAGCTGTCAGGCAAACATGCACCTTTTATGGTGTGAAACTAGAGCTGCAATCACAAATCCTTTTTCTCTGGATGCCCCAGTCTAATTTCAAAATACTTTCCCCTCTAAACTATTTGCTCCTCTATGGTTTCCATAATGAAAGAAGCCTCCTGTGGAGACAGTTATCAATCTTTGGTCACTGCAACCAGCATGAAACCTTTAATGCTATTTAGGGAATAAATGGATCCTTAAGACCAAAAAACCATCAGCCTCTCCTGTCCAACTGTAAGTTTAATTATTTCTCTGCTTGTGCCTCCTGAGCTTCATATACTAATTAGAAGTAAACCATAGTTTTAGAGATCATTTACGCACTGTTTGATTTTGAGCTATTTCTGAATGATTGCTCTACATTTTTTCTTATTTATTCATCTCTTCTTGTTATGTAGCTATTTAGGATAGATTCACCCATTTCACTTCCCAGTAGCTCCATCAGAAGAAAATTGTTGCCGTGGAATGAAGGTAAAGGGCTGTGAAGACCAAGTGACCTAACATTTCACAGGCAGGCCCCAAAGTCTGCACCCAGATTAGCAAATGGGCGCTGAAGTCTGAAGTCTTGGAACCTCTAATCCTGGCCTGCTGGCTCAGGGGCTCTGCCCAGGTATTGAAATCCAAATAGAGTTTAATCATTAGGGTGGAGACTCCTTTATCAGTGAATTTCTCTTCGAGATAGGGTAATAGAAACCAAATGTCTTTGATGTCAACAGAGGCAACGTGTGCAACATAAGCCATCACAGAGAAAAAAAAGAAGGAGCCTGCCATCTGCCTCAAGGCTCAGAGAAAGAGAAGATACTTTTTCTTCCCTATCTATTTGTACAGCGTATTGAATCTTTATACTTTCTCATCAAAGACTGACTTGTGTTTTTGTTTGGTTTTTGGTTTTTTGGGTTTTTTTAAATATAATTTTTCCCCTTTGCAGAGAATCTAAAGCCTTTCACGAATACCAATGGGGGTGTCCCACAAAACAGAATGGAGGGGATGAAGTGGTTGATTCTGTAACTCTCGGGCTTGCTGTGGAAATGTCTGTGGCAATATGAAATCTTCTCTATAGGAACAACTGCTGAGGCTTTACAGATTTTGCAGGCCCAGCATTAGTGTTACAGGAAGGCACTATACATTCACCATTGAAGTGTGTATAAAAAGACTTAATAAAAATACAAGATGCAGAATCCACTTACTTTTAGAAAACTGTTCTAGATGTCTTCTCAGATAGACAAAAACTTATTATTTACAGAGATACCATCCCTGCAGGACAACAGAGAAAAAATCATAAAGGTTCAAATCAAACAGTAGTGTCTGTGAAGCCATTATCACATTTGAAATCTAGACCTCCCATGATGATCTACCTAATGCCTGGCATGGACTGCCAGTTGTCTGCCACAGTGCTGTGCTCCTGCTGTCTCTTGAATTCTTCACTCCTCACAAAGAGGTGTGATTTGGTTAAGCATTTGTAGTCAAAACAGGTTACACATAAGGCCAGTTGCTTCATTCATTGAACCTTGAAAAATATTTTTAGTTCCTTGATATATTAGGAATACTGAAAAAAGTAGATTAATGGCAGCTGCAATAGCAAGTGTGTCTCTTGTCAGGATAGGAAGGCGCCTTAAAGGCTTCAAAAGACTCCCTTTTGTGGTCATCCTTGTCCAAAGGGTGTGGGTAAGGTAATATGTAAAATAGGGAGAGTGAAAAAAAATATTCACTGTCAGTGAATAGTCCTTAGCCTTTGAGGACATAGTTCATGATGCAGAACAGAAAAGAACTATTCCCATCAAATATTTGTGTAATTGTCAGGTAAAAATTATATACCATACCCTATGAATGGATACACTGATTTGCAAAGCAGTTACTCTTGTAATTTGTAATTGCCATGGTTAAAAATACATTTTGTCAGAATCCCAAGAAGTTTTTTAATATTGTCTATATACACATTAGAGTTCAGGACACAACTATTTGTTTTGAATAGAGTTTAGTACACACCTTTGTACTTGAATTTAAAAGTTTGCAAATGTTCTTAGTTAGAAAGTGCAAAATAATAAATCTCTTTCCAAAACTACAATAACATAGAAACCTAAAGCTAGGATTTATCAAGAAAATATTTTTTCTTTTTGAAATCTTAAAATTCTATTCTACAGTCTTAAAAGTGATATGAATCCTGGTTTGGACTTTGTAGCAAAACAAAAAAATAGCTGCCAGGATTCTAAAGATCAGAAGCTCAAATTCATGTTCAGGGTGTAACTTTGACTATTTCTTGACAAGTTTTTGATTTCACCAAGAACATTTGCAACAGGAACATTTGCTTTGATTATTAAGATTTAAATACATAAATTCAGTGTCTGGAATGAGATTATATTTTACCATCAAGATGTGCCAGAGTAGATTTACACTGGGTGTGAGGAAATATGTCTTCATAGAAAGAATTATCAAGTGTTGCAACAGGCTGCCCAAGGAAGTGCTTGAGTCACATTCCCTGGGAGTATTCAAAAGACATCTAGATGTGACATTTAGGGATGTGGTGTAGTGGGACTTTGCAGTGTTAGGTTTATTGCTGGACTTGGTGATCTTAAAGGTATTTTCCAATCAAAATGATTTTCTGAATCTATGAATAGTTTTATGAATCTACATTATTCAAGAAAAAAAAATATGCAAATGCCAGAGGGAATCTTGCTTAGAAAAGATTGCCCATAATACCTAATTCAGGTATTTGAAGCACGTCTGTGTATTTGTGAAACGTTATGGAAATTATTTAAATTTTGCTTATTCAACAAAGTATTTAGGCTGAAGTTTGCTTTTTAAACAGAGGCTTCAGGTCTGCTGCTTCCCATGGTGCTAAAGTGAATCAAGCCTGGCCTGCCATGTGTTGTGAAAGCGTCAGATGCTGAGAGTATTTCCTGCGGGTGGCTGGGATACATAGAAGTTAAATGCGAAATACTGCCAAGCGACTTAAAAGGGATGGGCTCCAGGCGTGCTGGAGTCAGCAGAGCACTCTCCCGGGGTTTGACTTGTTTAACTGATAGAGATATCTCTAGTGGCAGCTACAAGCCAGACGCGATTTTCAAGACTTAATGTGTTTCTGTCTTATCTTGATGATCACTAGATGGCTACAGACCCCAGACAAAAAAAGAATCGAGGAGGGGGAATAGACAAGGTGACGATGTTTACTTTCTCAATGGACTACAAATAGTTGGTATGTAATGTTTACTTGTAGCCCAAACAGCTGTTCCCTGTCTCCCTATGAAAGAGTTCGAGTCTATTTGTATTCCCTTATGTTTGCAGAGGTTTAAAAACAATTCAGTGAGCTTCAATTTTTATTTCATTTGAAGCTGTTTGTGACAGACAATACATGACAGGAGAGTCAGCTATGATAGAAATTTGAAAGAGGGGAAAACCAGCATCGGCCCAGTTGCTTAAGTCTAAAAGAAAAGAGGAGCTTTTCTGTGTCAGAAATTGTGCCTGAAACACATGATACTCCATTTGTCAAATAGTCGTTCTTTCACAAATTAAATCAGAGCAAATAGAAAATGAAATCCAGTAAAACTGACTCAAGACTAAAAAGAAGGTATTGGTCAAAGCAGCAAACTAATACCAACCAAGGAATAAAAATACCCTAAGACATTTAATTTTTTACGGGGGGAGAACAGAAAAGAATGGCTATTACTACTGGCTGTTTGTGGAAGGTGCTTATCTGGTACATGATCAATAGTGTAAAACCCTAAATTCAGACAGATTGTATTTTGTTCCCATCTGAAAGCCATTATTTGGAATTTGCTTATCCCTGAAGCAAAACCAACAACACTATTGATCCTGCCGTGGTTTTTATGGCTGAAAAACAAAAATCCACTTTCTTAACAACAAACGTGCCAGCATTTCTTTCCTGTTTTCAGCAACCTTGAAAGCAAACAGCTTCACACAGCATTTAACCAATGTGGTGCTCACCGTAAGTACATAGGATGTGCAGCACACAGGACATGGCCTAAATGCAATTTTGTGACTGTGCCAGTAGTAAGTCAGTACTGGATTTCAGCTCTTCCTTTAAAATCACTTTACACAAATTGTCCTGCTCTTCATTGACAAAACATGGCTGGGCAGGACCTCCAAGAGCTGAATGGATCAATGAACACTGTGAGGTCAAAGCTCAGATTTGTATGCCTGTGTTAACTTCTTGCTGATTAGCAAGTCACCTCATCTTCCTGTGTCCTTTTTTTTGCCCTGACTGACTTTGCCTATTTAGAAAATGCTGCTTACTCAGTTTTTGTATAGTGTTCATCACCCTTGTGCTTTGAGTGATACTCTTGGGATCTGTGTGAGTATTTACATGCCCTCTCCCCGCTCTTCTAGCATCTGAACACTTCATATTTGAACATGTTTAACTCCAGCATCCCCCCATCCCCTATTGTTAACCAGGACAATCTGTGTGTGCAGGAGTACAGTGCAGCAAGGTTAAAGCTTCCAGAAGAAATGTGGCAGAGTCAGAAACTAAGTTTGGGTCATCCAAAGCATTGGATTTCTCTTTCACTATTAAAACAAACTTTCCTCTCAGTTAATCAACAGACAGTAAAAAGGCCAATGCTGAACATGCCAAAGCAGTGAGCCTGTAACAATTTCCATTACAGATTTATAAGGAAATACGGTATTTCTATCCTTTAAAAATTGAACCAATGCTAAAGCCATTGTGACAAATAAATTAATGAGGCCTTTTGAAAGGCATTCAAAGGCCTCCATGACTCGCTGCTGTTTTACAGATACCGTATGTGGCCTAATTATTTTTTTAATAAAGCAAAGGAAATGTTATTAAGTAAATCCTGCATTGCAGAGTCAGTCCAGCACGGCTTTCATCAGAGCAAGGACCATCTCTCCCCTGACTTCTTGCATGGTTACAAGCTTTGATCTTTGTCTGGGAGCCTTGCATCTCTGCAATTGTCTCCAGTTAATAATGACTCCAGCCAAATATTGCAACAAATGCTTAGATTAAAAGCAAAAATCCCTACATCTGCAAATTTGCTCTCAACCCCCTGCTTTCTTTGAAGAAAATTTCAATCCTGTTTCTTAGTGGGCTCTGATGGGTGGCTCCTGGTTAATCTCTGTCTGTCTCCCTGGTAACAGTCAAAGGAGAGGACACAGAGGTGGGCAGGGAGCGAGCCTCCAGCCACTGTTCCTCTTATCATAGTCCATCAGCAGGTGTCCCTTGCTCATATCCAGGAACAATAAATACAGCCTGTGGCTAAGGGAACCACTGCACAGCTTTCTTCAGAAGTCTCAAAGAGCAGTAGCTGGACTCCAGATTTTCAGATCTCTAACTGTATGCAGGCACTGCAATTGCCATGTTAAACTAATAGTTTGTTAAACCAATCTTTTCTTTTCACTTTAGTCAGTCTTTGTTCAAGCACCCTGTACAGACATATATCACTACAAACAGAAATACTGAGCCACCAGTTTTTGTGCAATCTGAATGTTTAGCTAGTGTGGCAACAGTAAAAGAATTTACTGTGCTCACAAAATCAATCTGTATGTATATTTGCTTGATGTTTTTTCCCCCCATGAAACGAGCACGGCCACATGGGTACTGCAGGTTATGCTTCTGCCAACATCTGCTAACCTGTAACACCCTCCAGCCAATGGCAATCTACTCTGCATGCTCGCTTTCAGTAACTGTTCTGCAAGATTCCTGCTAAAAATTAAAATTATAAAGGCTTGCTGTCAAGCCAAGTTCAAAGGTAACATCTGCTCATAAAGAACATTAAATAATTGAGCCTGAACAGAAGCACTGTCCTTTACTTGAAAGTGAGCTGAGAGTGTAGTGAAAAGGATGTCAAATTGGTAAATTCCTTAATAAATGATGATGCTGAAAATAGCACAGGGTAAGGAATTTGACCCACTTGAACCAAGTCACTTCCAGAAGAGAATCAGAAGCTCCCATAAATTATTCTCTTTCCTGACAGAAGATGGCTATCAAACAATACTGAATGATGGATAATGATCTAGCTTCAGAACCCCCCTTGGACCCAGTACAGTCATGGATGTCCAGCAAAGTCATTTAGGCACATTTTTCTCTTGAAACTGGTGACAATTCTTCAGCCCTTGAGTCTACCAAAAGTCAGCTCTCCAAAAGCAAAGCATCAAAAGATAGTTGGATGCCTCTAAGAGGCTAAAAGAAACTTTAAAGCACAGCTCCAGAGTGGCTCATAAATTACCTACCCCCTAGGAAGCCTGGCAGGAAAGTGACTCCTGGATATACAATCATTTATTTCTAAGACAGTTCCTATGGAGACTAGGTTTGCCAGGATAGGTATTAGCTCTTATTAGATGATCTCTGTCTCACATAGTCTCGTTATGCTTGTTTCTGTTCTGACCAACAATTGTGATTCAGGGGACCTCTCAAATCAGCCCCACTGGCTCACAGGCCAGCACACAAGGTTTTGGGTACAGCCAGAGCTCAGCCCAGCACAGGCCTGGCATGGGCTGTTTTAAGGCACGGGGAAGGGGCCCAGCAGCTCCTCCTGCAGAGCAGCACCAAGGGCACAGCTGGGGACTCAGCAGCCCCTCATTTGCTGGAGTAACAATGCTGAGTCAGGTTTTGAGATGAATCTGGTTTTCTTGTAGGTTGTGAGACAGTCACTGAGAAAAACACAGAGAAACACATCTAAATAACTGAGAGACCAAGTACTTTTTTTACTCTATGTTTTACTCTATGTTCAACTCTATGTTTTATACCATTTAGAAATCTGCATGTAATACCATGCTCCACATGCATGAGAAAGGCTTCTTTCACCGGAGACCTACTTTCAGATAGCAATCAGATGAGAGAAGTATTACAGAAGAGTATCAGTGGAGATAGGAACTTCATTAATTTCATAAAATTACAAGGTGAGTAATTATAAACTGTGCAATTGGCTTGGCCTCGGTCTGCCTCTCCTTGGATTAAGCAAATTTGTGAAGTTGTTTCACTGCAAAATAGTAGCGAGGGCAGCTGTGTGAAAGTGTGGCCTGCAGACATAGATTTAGCAAGGATGGGATTTTTCCTGAAGGCTCTAACTTTTTGAGAAACACATGGAGCACCTGTCAAAGGCAAGTTATCATCAGGCCTAAGTCAGGCTGCTTAGGTATTCAGTTCCTCTACTTTGAGGTGAGATAACAGAGAAACCACATTTGCTGGGGAAAAAACCACAGTTCTGGCAAAAGGCATGAGAAGAAAAACTGACAGTTGTTTTAAATAAATTTTTAGTTTCTGGGACCTTGCATGCTGTAGTTTTTTTCTACTTATTTAAACAGATACTATAATTTTACTAGTAGCTTAAAGAAGGCAACTAAGGAAGAATCAGTAGGGGGTTGTCTTTGCTTTCAAAGATGCTAGGATTAGTAACTTAACGTTTAAGTGTATGCTTGTAAATTATATGTGATGCATTGTCTAATCTCAGTATAAGCAGATAAAGCTCTAGTTTCTGAAAAAAACATATTTCAAACAAGCATCAATAATACTAGATGATACACTATTAAGAATGCACTTATTTTAGCCTAATATCCAAGACAGATATTTTACAGCAGATCCACCTACAAATTATTAATAGCTAAACATTTCTGCTAATAAATCATGTAACCAGATGTGGAAATAAAAATTAACACCCATAACTAATTGGAAAAAATATTTTCATCAAATAAAAAAATCTCCACAAAATGCTTTGTTTATATCTTCAGATTTTAAAATTCATAATCTGACTTTTCTATTCACAGTGAATAAGCTACACATTTCTCAGATCCTCTTTCTCCTTAACTGGTTCCCAACTTCTCTATAGTGAAACTGTACTAACGATGATAACACCATTTTTTTGTGCTATGAACAGAAAAAGTACACATCTGGTACCATTTGCTTTCATACTCTTTAATGTAATTATAATTCATTAATAAACAATTGAAATGCTGCATTATTTGAGCATTTTTAAATGCAGACTGCTTTATTCAAGATAATAAAAATGTGTAACTGATTTTTTTTCCTGAATAAATACTGATAGTCCCAACAGTGCTATAAATTCAATTCTGTATTTTCAGGTGTCTATTAAAATTATTAGAAGTTGGGGCCTTTAGCATGTCACAGAATAGGAATCCAAATTTCCAGTCAAAATACTTGGTTAAATAGCAGAAGTCTGTCTCTTTTATAGTGCTTGACAAAAGAAAGTGCCTCTTCTACATTGTAAAACAGTGGAAGAGACATGGGCCATTAGCACAAGCAAAACATTTTCACTTGATAAGTCAATCTGGGCTGTTTTTTCCTGTCATGTCAGCAGTGTCTGAAAACAAAGGAGACACAGAAGCCCCAGGAGACAGCATGTCTGCCCAACCCTGTTTCTGGGGGATCTCTTAATTTGTTTTTGAAAGCACATAGTGAACCTTCCAGGTGTCAAAATTTAATATGCTACATATCATGCTGCAGCCACTGACACTGGGGGACACGTGAAAGGCTGTTCCAAATTGGTGTCCTTGGGGAACATACATCTATACTTCTTCTCCACCTCCCTGGCTGTCACAACAATCCCTTGATTAGGCAACAAGACCTGGTCTTGTCTCGAGTGATTTGATAAGCAGTTGATAATCAACTGTTCATTAAGTGCTTGGGATATATAAGCCACAAGGTTTTCAGCATGCCTCTGCACTTGAATGGTTTGACAGCTCCCTGTTCAGCAGCCCAGCAGTCACTGGAAGATGTTATTGACTGCAAAAATACTTGTTTTTGCTCTGAATGGTTTCCTAAGAGTGACAACAGGCTTGGACATTGGATTATCCACGAAATGCGTGGTGATACCCAAGGAGATGGGCATGTGCCACCAGATTGGATACTCTGAAATGAGACTTCCCAACCTGATGGGACACACAAGCATGGCAGAAGTTATCCAAAAATCCACCACCTGGCAGCACCTTGTAAACACAGACTGTCACCCTCATGTGAGGACATTCCTGTGCTCCCTGTTTGCACCCATCTGTTTAGACACGTAAGTACCACAGCACAGTACAAAACTTCTACCTTTATTTGCCAGAATGGGAATGAAACCAAATGCATGTTTATCATAATCTAAAGGTGAGCTCCACTTTTTCTGAAGTAATTCTGTTAGCTTTCTTGTATTCATCAGGAAAAAAAAGTACTGAAAACTTGTTCCACTTCAACTGTAGTTTGCCTTGGGAATATGATTGGTGTTGTCAAAGGATATAATGTTTTATGTTGTTACAGTTAAACTTTATTCTTACTCATTTAGAGTTGAAGCACCTACAGTGAATAGAGTCAGGCTCAGACTGGAGCTTTTCTCAGGTTGTCATAAAGGCATTTTTAAAATCATAACTAAATATTTTAAGCTCAGTCCATACACAGACCACTTGCATAATTTGCATAGCTGCTGCTTTTGGAATTATATTATTATTGAAGGATGTTAAATGTCAGCCAAGATTATGTACTTTGGGCAGGATTGGTGTTGCAACAGTTTCTGTTATCACTGAGCTAAGTGACGCAGCCTGGTATTTCCTCCTTCAGGTTCATCCATCCTTGTAGGAGTATGTGTGTTGCTGTCCGAGACAGCTGTGCCCCCGTGCTCCTCTGCCATGGACACCCCTGGCCTGCCAGCCTGGACTGTGACCGATTCCCTGGAGATGAGGACATGTGCCTGGCACCTCTTACTAAGGAATATAAATACCTGCACAAAGGTACCCCGAGGATGGTAGAGGGGAAGGTGGCCATACTCTGTGCTCCTGGGAATCAGGGAGATAGAGGGACACTATTCCCAGGCATTCTGTGATTTTGTAAATGCAGTCAAGTCTAGCTTTACTCTTTCATGTGTTCCTGCAGGTGGGTGGCAGAGTGCCAGTGCTGGCAGTGCAAGCTGCACAGACCTCCAGTACAGGTAGAGCAGTGCAGCAGGCTGTGCTGTGATGGTGGAGAAAGGCAGTTATCACCCTACACAGCTGTGGGCAGTGTCATACACACAGCAGCACATCATTGTTTTGAGGTCACTTTATAGACTTATCAATGGCCCTTATCACAGATGCATTTATGTATACAAGGTGGTTCTCAGATCATCTTAGGAAAATTGGGATGATTTTCCTTAAAGAAACATGAGCTATCTTGGCATTAATGTTCAAGTCTTCAAATGCACTCACACTTACTAATTCTATGGAAAAGAATAAGATTAAATTGCTGCTAGCACACCCAAATTCAGATATATTCACAGGCTTAGCACAGCTGAACCCAGAGTGACTGACAGAATCAGCCACCTCACCCCTTACCATCCACTGCAGTTGTGTTAAAAATTGTACTGTATTTGCCATTTTATTTGTTGCTAATAATTGATCTTGTCAGTCTGAACAAGGGCTGAATACGCATGGAAAATGAAACTGCTTTTCATCTCAAGCCCTTTTTTTCAGAGAAGTGTGTTGACTTTTACCTATTATCACTGGCCCTGTATTTGATGTGTATTTTGTCTGTCATCCCTGTGGTTAAACAGGGGGTTCTCAGCTTTGACAGCAGAAAAATAAAACAAATTGTTCTAAAAGATAACACTGAGACTTTGTAATTTCTTATCAGTCCTACCAAAGCCTACCTGCCAGACCTGTCCAGCAGTGGAGGAATTCTTTACACACAAAAGAGTTCTTGAAGTTTTCTGTGACAGTAACTTTGGTAAGTCCTTGCTAATGTACCTGGTGTTAAAGAGACTAACAACTCTTCCTCTAAATGCTTTAAAACTAGGATTACAATTAGTGACAGTTTCTGCAGGGCTTTCAAAGGATTAAGCGTTTGGCTGCTGACTTAGCTTTAGGTTGGTTTTCAGAATAAATTCTTTCTAATCTAAATATAAGGAGGATTTGTGCATGTAAGATTTGTTAATCATCTGCTTTCCAAGCAAATAGCTGTTCTGGTCTACTTGGCTACAACATGCTTTATGGAAAATATTTCTGTCAAAAGCAGTCAAATAAGCAAGTTTGTCTCTTATTAGCATTTAAATTGAAAGTAAAGCTTTGGTGTTTTATTAGTATATGGTGTATCTTTGCTACTTTCGTGAATGAGTATTTTGTGATACCTAACTTACTGAGAAAGAGACTCAGAAAATCATACCAGTAAAAGGAATTCTTACCTCCTGTTGTCTGGGTGATGAATGGAGTTTGCCCTAGAGACTTCCTGGAAAGGCCTTTGATGGCATTGCAAAGACTTTCAGTGACTATGCCTAGCATTAGATCAAGAAATACAGACAAATGTCATCCTAAAAAGTGTTGATGGAGTCAAGTGGGATAGTTAGATGCCTATAATGAAAAGAGAATATCTAAAAGGGTGGTATCAGCAAGCAATTTTTGCCTAGGGATTCCACACATGGACAAGATGAGTTTCAGAAAAATTGCTTGGGCAGTTGCTGGGTAGTTTTGTGATACAAGAACAAGGCCAGCAGCTTACAATATGTAATCACTCAAAGTCTGACATAACATGGTGATGGTAAAAATAAATTACTCACACTTGTGAAAGTATTTTTTCCTAGTTAACTTATTCAATGGAAAATCTATTTTTCAAAAATGTTTTAAACCTCTGCTGGAAAAGGCCTCACCATACTCTGTCAGCATAAATTATGATCATATTTTTAAGGAATTTTCCTGCTTTCGCTGGTACTCTTTCTTACTGCCTTTGAGAAATGGTCTGACTTGCATTTCCTTTGCCTTTTTCCTTAGCAGTGAAAGTAAAGCTGTCCAAGAAGAGAACAGCATTCGAGGACCAAGAGTATAACATCGAATGCCAGGTGGAATTCATTACCCAGGGCTCACTCTTACCCTATGAAACTCAGAGTATGATACAACAGTGGCTGCTAATTAATGAAAAATGTATAGAGAGGATGACTCCAACCCACCGTCCCACGGTGTATCTCCTTGTGGGGAATATTGAAGAGGGCATCATTTTAGTAAAACAGGTTTATCGCTGGCAGAGGAAGGACTCCCAGCTGACTTTGGCCACCCAGAAGTGGAGATACCATAAATGCTTGTAAATATTTATCATACTATTTGTAAAAAGATGATTATGCTTCTCATGCCAAACCGATCTTGTAAATAGGAATGTATTATAAGTTGAATATAAAGCTTTAATTTTCTTTTAAATTGTATTGTAAGTTGAACTCAGACCTCACTGTTATCAGGCTTCCTTCTCAATAGTGTTACAGCTACTCTCTTCCTGTTTGAACTTGGACAGCTATGGATAAATGTTTCTTTGAGTTATGATTTTAAAAAATTGTAAGATGTGCAAAAAACAGTATAAGATACTTTCAAATCCAGCTGACTACTTTTAATGTATCTGTCTATACCAACCACTCTACCATTTTCTCCAGTTACCTAAACTTTCCCTTATCATATGTTTCATGAATCCACCTCATTGTCTCCCGTTGGAGTATTTTGAAAGGAGGCAGCCCTCTGCTGGTCGCTTTTGTCGGAATCAGAGTGGAATAAAGAGTGGAATAAACATGATATGACTGGCCCCAGTTGCAAGAAGATTTGGTTACTGGGTGTCATAAATCAGATCCTTGATACTGAAAAGTCCCTTTTCATTTTCAGACACATTACAAAAGTTAATTTATAAAATTTACCCGTTCTCCAAATGGTCTGCAGGGAAATAATAGAGTCAAATTATTAAAAAAAAAAATTACACAGGCACATGATTAGCATCCTTAATGTCAGTGCAACACACTGACATTAAAGACTACGTGAAGGTGGACATAACTTGATTTTAGTTTTATAAATGTGTACAATAAACACAGTAGCAGGTGGTAATACATAAATTATAAACTATTTCAATAATACAGTGTCTATTGTTATATTTTCTTGAAACAAATATGAGGAAAGTTTATGGGTAGTAGATTTCTAAAATTCGCACCTGTAATGATCTGGTTTTCAGATACATTCCCCAAAAGTGTGGGTGTTTTATCAGGTTATTGAATGTGATGACACCTGTTCCATCACTTTGTGCCATGAACTGGGAAACTGGTAGACACTGATGAAAAACGCGGTCAATAAACCAAGCAGCAGTGTACACACACGTGTACACCCTCCGACATCGGAGAGGCCACATCATTCCGCGCAGATGGAGGAGTCGTCCCTTTAGACCAGGCTTTTACTTTATTTTTCATTATGTCAGAGGATGCACACAGGCGGGGCTGTGGGTTGGTTTGCTCTTGGGCCAGTTCCACGCTGAAACCCTTCCAGCGGTTGGACTACCCGGGCCGGGCTCGGCTCGGCTCCGCAGCACGGGCGCAGTGCGGTCCAGCCCAGCCCGGTCCGGCTCCGCAGCATTGCCCTAGCACAGTACGGCCCGTCCCGGCCTGGCTCAGCAGCACGGCCCCAGCACAGCATGGCCCGGCTCCGCGGCACGGCCCCAGCACAGTACGGCCCGTCCCGGCCCTGCTCCGCGGCACGGCCCCAGCACAGCATGGCCCCAGCACAGCATGGCCCGGCTCCGCGGCACGGCCCCAGCACAGCACGGCCCCAGCACAGCATGGCCCGGCTCCGCGGCACGGCCCCAGCACAGCACGGCCCCAGCACAGCACGGCCCGGCCCGGCTCAGCTGCACGGCCCCAGCACAGCACGGCCCCAGCACAGCACGGCCCGGCCCGGCTCAGCTGCACGGCCCCAGCACAGCACGGCCCCAGCACAGCACGGCCCGGCCCGGCTCAGCGGCACGGCCCCAGCACAGCACGGCCCCAGCACAGCACGGCCCGGCCCGGCTCAGCGGCACGGCCCCAGCACAGCACGGCCCCAGCACAGCACGGCCCCAGCACAGCACGGCCCCAGCACAGCACGGCCCGGCTCCGCAGCACGGCCCCAGCGCGGCTGGCGGCGCTCCCGCAGCGCCATTCAAACCGCGCGCCCGGCATGCCCACAGCCAGGCCCGGGACGCGCCGCCTCCCCGCGTCCACGCCCTCAGAAGGGGCGGGAGGGGCCGGGGAGGTCCGTGAGAGGCTGCCGCGCTGTGCCGGGGCCTGCTGGGCTGTGTGGTGACCTGCTAGGCTGTACGGTGGGCTGCCAGGCTGCTCGGGAGGCGAGCGGCGGAGCGGAGCGCGCCCGGGGCCCAGGGTACGCGGCCCCGCGGCCGGCAGTGCGCTCGCATCCGCTGTCTGCTCGTCGGCTTCTCTGTCTCTCCTTCAAGTGTTTCTCTGGGGTTTTTGAAAGACCGATAAAGTTCTAAACCAAACAGATCCCTGTAACTGGTGTATGAAATCCTGTTGTCGCTACTTCGTGGCTTTGTAGGTCAGGTTCTCCCCGCAGCCGCTTGGCCTCGCCGCACAGGTAGGTGTGTGTGCGCTGGAGGGAGGGAGGAGGCGGCCTGTGCCCGGAGCCTCCGCTGCTGGAGGGACGGGGCTTGGGCAGCTGCGGGTACCCCCGCACCCCAAACGCCAGCGCCCAGCTCTCGAGCACTCGGTCATTAGAATCCTGCCTGCCCGCGCCCAAGTTTGGTGGGCGCAGTTTTGTCAGAATCGGATCTTTTAAAATCCTTAATTCTTATTTCTTTGATTTTCTTCTGTAAGTACAAAGTCTAAAGTACAAAACTCATGCAAGCAGGTATGCTCTGTGATTATATCCTCACTATCTAATGTAATAGTAACTGGTTTAAGTTTACTTCTGATGTGAAATATGTGTCCTAGGTTTTTTGTTCTGCTCAGTTGTAGCAATGGCTTCAGGAACAGCGCTGATTTATGATGAGGACATGACCACTCACAAACTGCTTTGGAGCGAGTAAGTCACTGCTGTTATTCTTATTAATAGATTCTTATTAGGACCCGTGAGAGCAGTGCCAAAATAAATGCATTTTTTGTAAATGCAATAGAAAGTATCTGGTGATACTTCCTGTGATTTCCGAGTAAATAGATAGTCTTTCCTTTAGGAGGAAAACAATATTTTATTCACAATTTGTATCTAGATACTGTAATGATTATCTGAAACTGGATTTGAGAAGCTGCAGGCATCCTTTCCGGGAGGCCTTAACAAGGGGTGTTAGGATTAGGCGTTTGAGTAGCCCCCTAAATAATGTGTTTTAAGCTAATTAAATTGTTTATAAAGCTGAAGTATCATTGACCTTGGAAAAGTATGTAGATATACTCACTCAGTTGAAACATGTCAATAACATTCGGTTAGAAATTGGTATAGTACTCAAATTTGCATAAATTAGAGGTGTTGATTTACGGTGCTCAGAGTAACAATCCATTGTTGTCTTCTCTCCCAAGCCTGCTTCTCCTCTGTTCACCTTCATTGTACAGCTTTTAATTGCACCATTCCTGTGTCTGTAGTTAAGCATTGTAACTTTTTACCAGTGAGAGAGGAAACAAAAAAGATGCTATTATATTGATTGTTTGGGGTTTTTTAAGATTTGTTTTTGCTTACATATTTTAGAATCAATTTCTGACTCAATTCCAAAACAGAAAATACTTAAAGATGTTTTTTCAATTTTTACTTTCCTGTATCCCTCTTTTCGAGTAATGAATTTTCTTAAAATCGGGAGTTAAAAGCAAGGTTTTGTGAAGTATATTAGTAACCTGGTATGGTATTATAGTAATATAATTATTGCTTACTTTTAGCCCTATTTGTGATATTGAAGTGCCAGAAAGACTTTCATCCTCCTATGAGCAGCTTAAAAGTTACCATCTTGTGGAAAGATGTGTTCATGTGCCTGCCAGAGAAGGAAGCGAGGAGGAGATCCTGCTGGTTCACAGGTCTGAAACTTAACTTTCATTCAGCTTAATTCAATGAAACAATAGATCTCGTATGTCCAGATTATATTTTGATCCATTTGAAAAGAGTGTTCCAAAATTCAATGGCTTCCATTAATTTCAATGGAAAATGTATCACAGTGTTGAGTATGGCATAGGTGCTGAATTATGAATCTGTAATTCCACTAAATCTACATTCTTACTCTGTGGGGTCTTAAGCAATGAATACTGGTTTATACATAGGAATACAAGTAAACTGAAAGATAATTTTAGTTGCTTGCTTAAGTGTTGTGTTAATCTCTCTTTCCCCTGCAGTTTAGAGCACTTGGAAGTGGCAAAAAGCACTCAGACAATGAATGAGGAGGAGCTGAAAAGGGTCTCTGAAAATTACGATGCTTTTTTCTTTCATCCGGTGTGTAAGTTAAACTGCTTCCTCTGTTGGGAGTTGCAACTATTTGTGTTACTTCACCTGAGTGGTATTTTTCTAAGAAGGGGAAGATAAAAAATACATTTTTTGCTACTGACATTGTCTCCCATTTATTTATTATATTATCCTTATCTGTTTCTAATTTAGTATAATGCTGTAATTTAAATTGCTTAAGTGTCCTGTCATCTATTCTGTAATTGTATCACACCAGTATAATGCACTACTCAAATTTTAGCTCTATTTTTGTCACATAATGTCACTGTAGACCATTAGTGGTCTGTAAATCACAATTTGGTAACAATTGCTCTTAAATGTTGTGACATGATATGGAGATGAAGTCTTCTGTGTTATGTTTCTGTAGGGTTTCATTCCTTATTTTCAAAGATGCCATGTTATTTCACTCAGTACATCCATCTCACGTTTTTTACTGCTCCACAGAGAACATCCTTATAAAGATTATGGTGATCACTGATAATCATAGGGGAAAGCACATTGGAAACTGGGTTGTAAAGTTCTGTATCAGCTGTCTTTATATAGCTTCAGTGGGGTAGAATTATGTGAAGACAGTTTGCTGTTGGGATGCTAAAGCATGTCATGTGTGCCTTGTTGAAGCTGATGAGTTTCTCTTTCTCAGAGCACTTACCGCTGTGCCAGACTAGCAGTAGGAGCAACTTTGCAGCTGGTGGATGCGGTGATGTCAGGAAAAGTGCGCAATGGAATGGCGTTAGTCAGGTGAGAAAATACATGAGGAAGTTTTCACTAAGCAAAATCACTTTTGTTGTGAATAATTTGTAAAATTTTGGTTCAGACCTCCAGGTCACCACAGCCAGAGAAATGCAGCTAATGGATTCTGTTTGTTCAACAATGTTGCTATTGCAGCAGAATATGCAAAACTGAAATATGGTCTGCAGAGGTAAGTGCATGGTTGACTCTAGAGAAGCTTTTCATATGTAAACAACAGTTTGACATTGTGCTAGTTTAGATTAATTCTACAGCTTTCTGGTGTCATATTCCATTTGGTTCAGAAAAACATTTTTCATTTATGCCTTCTGTAAATTAAGATGCTGTGACTCTTCCTCTGAATGTTTTCTTTTACTGATCTTTACAGAATCCTAATTGTTGACTGGGATGTGCACCACGGGCAAGGAACCCAGTATATATTTGAAGAAGATCCAAGGTTTGATGGATTTTTTTTCCTTCTTTAATGTCAGCTGTTTAAAGATTGTTTACCTTTGTAGAGAATAAGATTTCTTAAACTTCTAAAACTAGAATCTTGCAAAACATTTACCTTGCTATTTTAGTCTCTTTTTTGCATTAGTTATAAAATAGAAGGAAATATCTAAATCAAAATAAAAAATAAATCTGTACTACTTTAAAGAATAACAGACAAAATAAGCAATATGACTACTATGATTTGCCACTACTCAGGTAGTACATCTGTTCTCTGTTCATGAATCTCCCAGTTAAAGTCTTCAAGTAGTAGTTGGATAAAATACATGAGCTTTATTTTTTTTTTTAAGAAAAGCAACATAAATAGGTTCTAGAAACAAGTCTGCTGTTCTGAAAATTCCTTATATTTGATCTGTATGGAGTGCATACTTACAAGACACTTTTAGCATGTTAATTTTTAGGTTAATCTTGGCGTAGGACCTACTGTACCAATTTTCACAGTCTAAATCCTTTGAGAGAACTAAATAGAAGGGATAGGATAGTTTTATTTTCTTGCTTTCAGGCAATGGAGTCACCAGGTTCAGGATATAAAGTAATTTTCACAATCTTTTTGTCAAATTGGATTTCTTTTTTAATTTTCAGTGTTTTGTACTTTTCTTGGCATCGCTATGAACATCAGGAATTCTGGCCATCACTCAAAGAATCCGATTATGATGCTGTGGGTCTAGGAAAAGGAAAAGGTTTTAACATAAATTTACCTTGGAATAAGGTGAATATTGTTTACAGCACAACAAAGCAAGTGCAATAGCTTTGTATCTCATCCTTTATGTAACACTTTCTGAGTAAGTGCACTGCTTCACTTGCTTGACAGACATCTTACGCAGTGTATATCCTTCCTGTCAGGGGAATGTCTGCTGGAAAAATGTGGCTCAGAATGTGATAATTTGAAACTGTGATAGTTTGAAAAATAAAAGGGTGATAAAAATTTACACACTCATTTTTACTTGAATATCTTGCCTAGTCATCAAATCAAAAAGTGTTTCAGGAAATTGTTACATCCATCCTTGTTTAGCAGAGAACTGAAGCTCATTAAGATTAAAAATGGTGGATATTTATGTACTTTACTTAAATAGAGGGGTTTTTACTGTACTTTATAAGATTCCCTCATCTTTTCCTATCTTTCCTTAAAGGCTTCAAGAACCTTAGAAAATTTGTCATTCAAACTGGAAAACATGACCAGTGTTTCTCATATTTTTCAGATTGGGATGGAAAATTCAGATTATCTTGCTGTGTTTTTCCATGTGTTGCTTCCGATGGCTTTTGAGGTAATTTTTTACTGCCAGAGAGTACTTCCTAGGTGTTTCTTAAGCAGGCACCATTGAATATTTTACGGAAATGCAGTAATTACTAGTAGCACAGTTAATACATTTATTCTGCTGGTATGACCTTGCCCTGATCAACTGAATAGTATTTATGGAATTTTAGCTTTTAAATATTCAATGTAATCATCTGCAACTTCTCCAACAGAAATTAATGAAGTGTAAAAGGGTAAATGTATTAAAGGAGAATCCTTATTTTTGTTCATATTCTAATTGAAATAACAGCTGATCATGGTACAGTTGAAATCCCATGCAAAATTGAAAATAGGACATAAATATGTGCTACAACTGTCTCTTTTATAACAGTTTGATCCTGAGCTGGTTATTGTCTCCTCTGGATACGATTCTGGAATTGGTGACCCTGAAGTAAGTAACTTGGGGTCCTTGTGTTGTCAGTTGTGAATCTATTAGGAAAGTATTCCTGCTGTTTTAATATCCTGTGATTGCCAAGTGAAATTCACTTTGATCAAGCTAAAAATACATGCTTGAGTCTTTAGGTTGACCCAAGTTCAATAAACATTACAACAAGACATTTAAAGACAGATTATCCCATATAATCTGTAATTACTGTGTTGGTTTTTTCACCTTCCTTAAATGCAGTCAGTTCAATGAGGCAAGTGTTCTAGTATTCCATCTCAGACTTGGGTGCTTCAGGTTGTTTGGGTTTTTTACCAGTGTTTTTGAATCAAGGTGTCATCTCTTAAAATTTTTTCTTTGGTTTAGGGTCAGATGAATGCCACTCCTGAGGTTTTTGCCCATCTTACCCATTTCCTGATGCAGTTAGCTAATGGAAAGCTGTGTGTCATCCTAGAGGTAAAGACTTTTGAAATGTACTTCCAGAGGAAAGGTCTTGGTATTAGAGCCATTTAGGGCAAACTGAAAAATAAGAAATTATTTTGTTAAGAAGTTTTGCTTCCTAGCTTTATCGTTCTTTTGAGTACTGGGAATGCAAAAATGGCTAAGATTTGACAGCATTCTTACACTTCAGAGTTTTAAAACAAAGGACCCATTTGGTCATTCAAAAAAGCATATCTTCCACAAATCTGTTCAGTTCTTGTGAACAGTGATTAGTTTACTGCTCTTGACAGTCCCAAACTCATGTATTTAGTGAATAGGCTGTTTTACCAATGTTTTTACAAGTGTATGTTACTGCAGGAGATTTTATAAAGCCTTTAACGTAAATATACTCTTACTTAGTAATGGAACACTTAGAAAATTCCCTCTTTTTGATTTAATGACTATATTCAGGTTCTTTAGGAGCTCTTTTATATTCTTTTTTTAGACACTTAAAATTTTGTCTCCTTTCGAAATCTAGACTTCAACTCCCTATTTCTGTCATGTGTTAGAAAAATAATGGCTTTTCAAGTGTGTGGAAATATTGCTGCCAGCAAGGTCTTCAAGACTGAACTGTATATTAATTGATTGACTTGACCTCTTGTTTTGCATGACCTTTCTTCCGTCATTCTTCTCTCTAGCAGGTTATTATAGATATTTTTTGTGTATTACCTGAAGTGCCAATAAGCATTCAGTGCTGGCACAGATGGTGTGACTGCTGCACAGGTGATAAATGGCTTCCTGCATGTCACCTAGCAGTCTTAAATCTCCAGATGTTCTCAAAATTCTGCCAGACTCTTAGGCAGCCACATCTTAAATGTGTCAGGCTGTGGAAGATTTCTCTTGTACAGCCATTTTAGAAGACAGTGGTAGCATTTGCCTTCTAAGGAATCTTCCTCAAGGATTGTTGAAGGTGGCACGTTGTAGATGAGAATGGAGAAGGAATGTGTTTTTATGGCAAAGTAATGACTGATTTCTGAATTTACTTGAACTATGATGAAGTGAGTTCAATCATGAAATGCCAGTGAAATTCAGCAGGTAGCCACTAACTTACTGTTTTCATATTGAAAAATCATTGACTTAGATATACTTGCACATCATCTTCTGTTTCTGTAAATATGGATGTATTTTCAATCCTTTCAAAAGGATTGTTTATTTTCTATGTTGAAATTCAGAGAGATGTTGAAAGTACTTGTCCCTTAGTTGACACAAAATACTTTTTAGGGTGGCTACCACTTGAAATCATTGGGTGAATCAGTGTGCATGACTGTAAAAACTTTGCTTGGAGATCCTGTACCTCAAGTAACTGGAGAAATGGCACCTTGTCTAAGGTAGGCATATAAAGAATTTTAGAACAACTAAAGTGTTTTTTGGACAGACTGAAAACATGCATGCTTTGAACATTTTGCTGAAGTAAGGTTTTAATATGGTAGTTTATAATATATTATTTTCTACTTCGGATAACTTGCATTTTTAAAGAGTCATCCAAGGTACAGTTTTATATACTTTTGCTTCTGAAATAATTTCAAGTTGAGAGATCTTATAGCATAAACCATTTTATCCTTAGGCCTTGTTATCCTTATTATAGAAATCCATCTCACTCAGGGTTTAGATAATCCTGCTGTAATCAAGGTAATACCAGCTAACTATAGCCAGTATTAGGGAATGTATGCAACTGTAAGCATTAGCGCTTCAGACCCCAGAGCCATTTCAGTTTCTGTAGTACAGCAATAGCTGGGGCTTCAGACCCCAAAGCCATTTCAGTTTCTGTAGTGCAGCAATAGCTGGGGCTTCAGACCCCAAAGCCATTTCAGTTTCTGTAGTGCAGCAATAGTTGGGGCAATCAAAGGTTTGCATCAGTGAGCTGATGCTATGCAGAGCTAGTCTTGATGAATACTTGTGTTTCTGGAATTCAGAGCATCGAGTCCTGGGGTGCAAAAACACTTGACCATGTAGAGCTGTACCAAAATAATTACAGTAATTTCACAACCATAAGGCGCACCGGACTATAGGGCGCACCTCTGGGAGTCGGCAAATTCTGCAACTTTGTACATTATATAAGGCACACCGGCCTATAAAGCGCACTTTTTTTTGCAGTGAAGATCCGTGCCGCACGCAACAAAGTAACGAATTAGCAGCAGAATCGTGCGATCGGGGGGGTTTACTGGCAGGTTCTCAATTTGCAAACATTTTTCACAGATTGGCGTAGCCTTTAAATGCAGCTGCAAGCGCCCTCCTCGTGCCGCGGGCCTCGGCAATCCTGCCTGACCCCAGCGCCAGCTGGCGAGGCGCGGCTCAGAGCTGCCCGTGGTTCGGGGTAGCTCAGGGCTGCCATGGCGCGGCCGTGGCTCGCACTTCCAGATTGGCTCGGGCTGGCCACCGGATCCCTCCCTCACAGAGCGGCGGCGCAGTGGTGGGGTCCGCCGCTCCCCTCGTTCCCAGTGCAGCAGCAGAGGATGCCACTCCCCTTGCTCCCGGTGCAGCGGTGGGGGCTGCCGTTCCCCTCCTTCCCAGTGCAGGAGCAGGGGCTGCTGCTCCCCTTGCTCCTGGTGCGGCAGCGCGGGCTGCCGCTCCCCTCCTTCCTGGCGCGGTGGCGCGGGCCGCCCGCCTCCTTTCCCATGTGCCACTCCTGCCGGGCCGGGCCTGCCCGCTCCTGCCCCCTTCGCATCTCGGCACTTCCATAGCAACGTCCCTCCTCGCGGCTCCCACTTCTGGGTTGGAAAATTTTGCAACTTTGTCCATTATATAAGGTGCACGGGACTATAAGGCACACTTCCTGGTTTGGACAAAAATTTTAGTCAAAAGGGTGCGCCTTATAGTCGTGAAATTACTGTAAATTTCAAGTCTAGCTTCTTTTTAGAGACACTGTTTTTGTACAATGGTGGAATCTGACCTAGTAAAGCATTCTAAACCCAGGGCCTGAATCAGTCCCACATCTAAAGAGTGTCTCTCTCTACCTGTCTGCACTATCTCTTCCCCTTCTCCATATTCTGTCCTCCATCTTTCTCCCTGCTCAGTAGCTGTCCTGTGGTTTTTCTACCAGAAATACTCCTCATGCACTTTGGTGGCAACACCTCCCAGCTGACTGTGTTAGTTAAAACTCAGAGCTTGGATCAGTCAGGGAAGCAGTGTGGATATGTGTGATCTGGGTTGCATTTGGTAAACTGATGGAGCAAAACCGGTTATTTTGCTCCTAGCACATCCCATAAGCACCCGTGTCCTCTTTTTCTTCTCTACCAGCGATGGTATCTCAGATTGCTATCATCCTATGTCATAGAGAGTTGATTGCATACTTATCCAATATATCAGTCTGTCTCCTGACCACCTTATAAATAATCTGCAAGTACACGGAATTTCTTCTGGATTTAATGCAACCTGAATTATGTTTGTATGATAACTAATGCAATGGGACTGTGTGCCCACAGTGCTGCAAATACCAGTGATAATAAAAAAAGAGACTTCAACACAGTGAATAGCAGGATATGCAATTTACTTAGTTCCTGAACAGATTGTCTTGCTTTTGAGTCAGTCTAATTAAATCTTTGCATTGTGTAGATAAAATCTCTTGGCAAGACACTGACAGACAAGAGAAATTTTTCCTGAACTCATACAGTTCCTCCAACAGCAGGGTTAGGATTCACTCCATGTGTAAATGTGTGTACATGCTGTATGTGTTCTTCTTCACTTTTATTTTTTGACTCTAATCTTCTCAAGCAATGTGTCCATTGACTCCCATTCTGTTTTGCCTTCTTTTGAGATTAAGGTTTGTTTATTTTCAGTTGGATTTTTTTGGTTTTTTTGTTGAGGTAAGTTATGATTCTTCTTACGATTTTCATTATGACTGATACTGTTAATTTGGTTTGTTTTTTAGTGCTGTTGAATCTATTCAGAATGTGAGAGCAGCACATAAACCCTACTGGAAATGGTTGGCTTATGAAGGTAGTTTCTCTTCATTCAAGCAAATGTTACTGATAAATGGATTTATACAGAAACTGAAAATTATTAAAATTAATGCCAGTGGATTAAACTAATTGAGCAAGCAGTTACTCAAGTGACTGATGAAGCAGTGAGGCTTCATTTGAGGTCATGTCTTCAGCTGGGTCTGAAAAGAACTTTGTGAAGCTGGCAAACATCATGCCAAAAAGTAGCACTTTCATGTCTTTGAGGATGCTGCTTTCTGTGTCAAAATATGGGCATAAGCTTTATTACAATTTCACTTGATTAAAACAAATGTAGCAGCATTGAAAAAATAACATCTGTGTCAGGAAACATATCTAGTGCATGGGAGTAAATATGCGTACTGTGAATACAGATGTATTCTATTTTGTCAGTAAATATATCCAAATATTAACACATTGCTTAGAAACTAATACCTGTGAAACTTGTCTTTCTTTTTCTCTAGATACATCATTTTTACAAAATTTGAGCACCAAATCACACTTACTAAAGACGGCTAATTCAAATCCCTCCACAGAACATGAATCTAAGATAACTAACAACAACGACACTGTCAAAGTAGACAGGTTTTTGGAACTGCACATGAAAAATATTCTGTTTCCAGTGCCTCCCATCAAAACAGCAACAACTGGCTGTGAAGGTTCAGAACATTTTCTCCCTGAACATGTTCAGCTGGTGAAGGAAATGGACAAAACTGAAATAAAAGCTCTTGTCAGGTTGGTCCTATTTATTTTATTTTCCACAGAGGATGACAGGTCTCTTTACAGACTGTCATCTAGCTCTATGTCTGCCATGGTCATCTTTTTGGCGTTAGTCTACTCAGTTACAGCCAGAGTTTCTTCCTTTATAAACAGATATTTGTGTTGTATAGCACTTGTAGCCTGAAATCCTTTGAAGGAATAATCAGAATACTTTATAACTCTTTCAATAGAGATAGGACAGCTAATGTGAATGTATTAATTTTGAAAGAGATTTTGCTAGGAAGATGTCTTAAAACTCTGTACTCACTTTTAGCTGGAAAAAATACCAAACTGCTCTGATTTGAGAAACTCAGTGTTTTGTCTTGTCTTTGTCTAATTTTTGCAGCACTCTATTTCCTGAATATCATCAGACATTTTTATTTTCTTTCCAGTGCATAATGGAGAGAGATTTAGGGAGACGAAGACTGTCAGGCACTGGTGTTGTCATCTTCTTGCTAGAGCAGGTTTTTGAGAATCAATGTGTAGCACCTATACAAAATGTACCCCATTAATAACTAACTGAAAAGCACTTTATCAGTGTCCTCTTCAAAGACAGTATTGCCTCTAACCTAATTTTTCTTCATATGATGTATTTTACAGTGACTTTTATGCAGACCTTGTGAAGGAGGACAAAACTTTGCTTTCTCTTGGCAGTATGTTTGTGATCCTAGATAAAATACGTAAGAAGGAGGTAATAATATATTGCCTTGGTCTTGGGGATAGGGGTGGATATGGATTCCTCTGATTTTTTTCTTCTACTATATTGTTATTCAGATACTAGTTATTATTCATCTCCCAAGTCCACTAATCTCAATGACAATGTGTTTAGCCATGAGAGTGAGCATGCAAGATGAGAAAGTGACTATTTAGGGATGGCTGTTAACCCCAATCCATCTTTGTAATCATATTTGGGCAACTTATTGTCCAGACTTTCTGTAGGTAGTCACAGAATACCTAAGAGGGTCCCTAAGAACTTTCTCATTGCTCTCAGACTTGCAGGGGAGCCAGGCATTAAGTCTTCCAGTTAAGGGGAGCAGAAGTTGCTGTATCAAGCACCAGTAAGCAACAGCAAGAAATTTGAAGAAATGTCAATACTTTTCCTGTCTCAGTGTGCAAAGTTTATACAGTAAATTTTGACTTACATGTTCATGCACACACATACTCTAGTGGTGTTTTCAGCAGCTCTACTGTATGCTGTGGTTCTAAGCAGAGTAATTCTAGTTCAGTATTTTGATTCTTGAAGGGTCAGGAATAAAGAGAGGGCAGGCTTAGAGGGTGCATCTTCATATTTATGTGTAAAAACTTGGATGAGTGTAGAATAAGAACTGAAAACAAGTTAAAAATATTACATCATAATAAGTCACTTTCATTCACTTCCTTTGAGTGAAAAGCTCTCTTTAAGGTACCAGGCCTGCAAGGAAGAGTAACTACCACAACAGCCTCTAAGTCATCTTGCTCTTGGAAGTGACATATGAAGATCCTGGGGCCAAATTTCTTGCATTATAAACTGCACACAACTCCAGGAGAGCCTATAAATAGATTTTTTTAAATGGTTGTTGGTAAAAAGAAGTAGAACTTTTAATGAGTTGCAGATGCAAGTTAACTTTTTGTGCTGACAAAGAGGAGGAATGAGCAGGGGAAACATATCTTTTTGCTTAGCTTTTATGTAGAGTTCAAAGCACACGCCAAAGATGAACGCTGAAGGGTTGACTGAGTATAGAGCAATTGTATTTTCCAGAATAACTTGCCTAGGTTAAAGGAAGAGTCAGCATATTCAGGAACAACCTCCTTTTCACAGGGTGTATTTTTCTGCACAGTTTGCAGACTATCTAGAGACCCAGTAAACATGGCCTTCCTCTGGAAAAGCTATTTTTACGGTTGCCTTCTGGTGTAGCACCATACTTTTGAAATAGTACTGCAGTTTATGGCATAATAATCAAATATGGCCTTTTTGTAGAAAATTAATTAATGCAGCTGTTACACTTAAGAAATGACGTGATCTTTTGCAGCATTGCTTCTGAATGAAAAATGTATTTTGTAGGTGTGTAATGGAATTGCAGCATCACCCACAGCTGCTCTTTCTGCTGCTGTTGCACTAAGACATTCTGTTCGTTTTGGATTTCAAAGGTAAATTTGTATGTTTTGCATTTAGAACCCTTTGACAACATGTTAAAATCAAATACTAAGTGTGGCAAACATGGCAAATTGCCTGTGAAACCTTGATTTTAAAACAAATACCATGCTCTCACACACAGCATTTTCAATATGTAATCCAAGTAACAGTGTATACATCAGAAACAACCTTTTGCCTTTCCAAAGGCAAAAAAAATTGTAAGGATGATGGCTGTGCTAGTCCACATTTTCTTTGTCAGATTTCAGTTGGTTTTGGCCTGGGGACAATTTATTAATTTTTGTTTCCCCCCCAGTATTTAGTGGAAGAAATGGGGTTCCCTTGAGCTGTCATAAATGTGTTTTATTTCTATTTTTAATGGACCAAATTCAATATACATCCTTTTTAATCCTTCTAATCTACATGCAAACTTTTATACAAATCACATTAACTGAAAAAAAAAAGACTTGTAAATGTATGTAAATTTTTGTTTCATGCAGAGTGCTGTGTGTATTTATTGGAGACATGCAGATGATACCAAACACAGAAGATGGGTGAGGTCTCCCTTTACATTAGGGGGTACAGTCTCAAGGGCTTTCTAAATGTTCATAGGTGTCTGTATGTGTGATGAAATCTATGCTAAAGAATCAATCATGAGCTGATATTTATTAAGCTTAGCTTGACACATAATACAAAACATCCCCAAATGCATCTTCAAAGATAAATTATTGTCTCTAAGTGCTATTTCATGCATTTGGTTTTCATGCATAGGTTTAAAGTATAATCCTTCTGTATTAATTGATTTAGATTGTTATTGAAAATACCGTGTAATAAATAAGGCAGTTATTAATTAAATAGGTCCAATCTCCCCTATATCTGCAGGAGGCACATATTGCTCATGCAGAGCTCCTTAATGACAGTCTTCTTATATGTAATTTTTTCCACCTCCGCTTTTCCTTAGAAGTAATTTGCCAGTAGTCTTCAATCATCTTTTTAAAAATACTATAAAAACTATTTCAGTTTTAATTGTTTACATTTTGGAATGTACTAATGCAAATAATTATTTGCTCCTATATTATAAATTAGTATTTAAAGAATGATGAAAAAAAATATCCCATTTTTATCCCACTGCGAAATAATTGATAAAATACTCAAGTGGGGTTTTTATTTACAGAAAAATGCTTATCATAAACATCTGTGAGAAAGAACAGTCTGGAAAGACCAGTTGCAAACACTATATTTCTCTAAACTGGAAAGAGGTAAGATTCACTTTCTGAAAACAGCATAGGAGAAAAATTTTTTAAACAGAAATAATAGAATATATTTAGAAATGTATAAAATGACATTAAGAATTACACCCCTTACTCCACTTTGAACCTTTGAAAATTTTCCTTTTCTTGCCCTTGCCAGGTTACTACTCTTTCACAGAACTTTAGAGTGTATTAGAATGCATTAGAGTGTATTAGAATGCATAGGTTTGAGGAAACCTTCTGTAGTTACTGCAGTTCATCTTCAGCAAGGCAGAGTTACACTGTAAAGATGCTACGGAATAGATGAATAATCCTGCATGTTTAATGTAAAAATTGCTGTTAAAATAGATCAGTATCCTGTTTCCTAGGACAATCAAAAGCTTTTTGAGAGTCACCTTTCTGTTTTGTTTTATATCTAGGAATTTGGGCTTGATATTTGTGCTAACCGATTTGTTGTTGTTGTTAAAGGATGCTGAAGGAAATGATTTCTTTTCTGCTGTACTTGGATTCATTCTTCCTGTAGCATATAGTTACCAACCGAACTTAACAGTAATAGCTGTTGGACCAAACAGGAACCTTGGGATAAGTGGGATTTCTCTGATTGTTGCTTTACTACAAGGATTAGCTGAGTCTCGAATTTTTGCTGTGATTGAGGTAAGAAGTAGTCCTAAGCTGTGGTACTTCAACGTGTCTGGCAGAGTTGCCGGTATGAACTACTTCAAGCCACACAGCAGAAAATACTGCCTATATTTACCGTGTCTTTGGTACCCCTTTGTGAGTTCACAGCACCAACTGGTGCTGGTTTCTTTCTGTCCTGAGAACAAGACAAGGCACAGCTGCACACTGAGCTGTAGGCAGCTGGTACAACCTTGCAGAATGGATAAGGTGAGGCATGAACATAAGCCCATGGTTATGTCTGTGGACCATAGATTTTGTCAGTTTGCCACAACTTCCATTTTTATCTGGGATCCACAGCTCAGTTGTCTCCTGAAAAGAGGCACTTCCTGTCTTTTAAATCATCTGGCCTCTTTCCATCAAATGTGATTGAAAGCAACCTGTTGTCCTGTTCATAACAGACCACTAAATTTCCTCTTCTCTCCCTGGTGCTGTACTTTGTCACACACAACTTCCAGCCTGCTTAACATAAATCAGAAGGGCACATATCCTTCAAGTGAACTTAATTGGGATAATACATAATTGAGAACCAGAGTATCCTAACTTTGTGTTTCAGGTAGAGAGCATGGGAACGAAAATAAAAATACAGGGACTTTTCCTAGGCAAACTTTTTCCATATGCTACCACGTGAAGGATGCCTAAATTTAGGAGTTAGAGGCTGTATGCAGAGCAGTGATCAGTATCAGTGTATCTTCCATTAATTTGTCTATTACATAAAGAACTCAATTTACACTCTTGTGCTCTCCAGCATCCTGTGGTTGTGAACAACACAGTTTGTCCGTGTGATCTATGAAAAAACAGTAACTTTTGATTACTTTTGTGCCTTCTTCTTTAATGAGAAAAAACAAAAAATTGTTCATGTATGCTTATTCTAATCCATTCCCAAATCAAGTACCCAATTAATGCCATACTATTCATTAAGATGCCAATTAAGTGGGTTTTGACATAATTTATTCTGTAGTTTTCTCAAATGTTATTTGTTTTAATTTACAATGCTGATACATAAATCGTCTAAGCTAAAGTAATTTGTACATGGATATGCAGTATCCATAAATAATGTATTTGCACACTACTAATTAGGAGTATGAAATGGAGATAATTACTGATATTCTGAAGTTTAAACTCAGACAATAAAAGGACATTAGGCATACATGTTAAAAAAAAAGGTTGATTCTTTTATATTGGTACTCTGCAGGTAGCTCCGTAACAGGATCGTGATTTTCTAATGCATGTGCTTCTATCTCTTAAAAACAAAATAGTGTTACAGTCTTCCAAATATAGTCTTCATATAACATCAACATTTTAAATACAATTTCTGCAAGGAAATGATACTGATTTAGACTGTGAGAAGTCTAAAAGAGTAAATTTCTTGAATAAGCAAAATATATTACTATTTTCCACTCATAGAAAGTAAATGATGCATGAAGTAAGCAAACTCTATGCTCCCCTTAATGTAATAATATTTTCTGTCCTTAATCCAGTCATAAAAGGAAAAATGAGATTCTTTCTGCATTTGAAAGAAACAAGTTTTGCAACAGATAACAATTAATTTATGTTTTTCAGAAAAAAACTCAATTTGAATGCATTTTTATTTGAAAATGGAAGGTTGCTCATTCTTGTAACTAATGGTAGTGATTTAATTACAAAAGCTTGTTTTAAAATATGTCACGTATGACTGAAACAAAGAGAGCTTGGTTCACAGGGGTATTTTTCTTCCTAATTAGGACACAGAGATAAGTTTAATGCAAAATGTAGCCAAAGTGTTGGTGGGTGCTTCTACTCCTTCCTTTGGAATCTATGTACCTCCTACCCAAGAAAAAGCAAATACAATAAAAGCATTAAGAGACCAGTTTCAGCAGGAATGGAAAATGCTTCAGTGTTCAGGTAAGTTGTCTGATTTTATCTTTAACTCTTACACACAGTAAATTTCTGAAAAGATGATGTGTAAATACAGCTGGGTCCTGTAAGTCAGTGGGACATTTAAAGTCAGTTGGAGCAGACTGATCTAATGTGAAACTCTGAATGCTTCTATTTCTGCCACTTGAGCTGGAAAGTACCAGATTTACAGCATAACATCTGTACCCTTGGGACTTTATTTGGAATTTTGGAATGAAATTGCCAAAATACATGCTTAAAGAATGGGTAACAAGATGTGCCCTGTCTCTGATTGCTAATGTGTTTTCTGAATATAGTGCCAAACCAGGTGATATTTTAATATGTTTAACTTGTCTACAAATAACTCAGTAATGATTAGTCATGCTGTAAGTAGTCACAAAGAGCTGAAGATCAGGCACTGAATTTGTACAGGAATCAGGCCAGGCAGGTATGTATGTTTTCAAGTGTACTTGTCTAGAAATGTTTCTTTGCTGAATGACTTCTTTTTTTCAACAAAAAAAGGCAATTATAAAGGTGGGCATCTCTAAAAAGAAAAGAAAATACCATTCTGTCTTTCAGAATAAATGCTCAGTGCCAGGGGTCTGGTTCCAACAAAAATACTATTGTTGGGGTCAGGAATTGTGGTATGAACTTGATTAATAACTGGTTTTCTTATTGCTGTTCTTTTCAGTGAAGGAGGGGATTTCAAGAAATTGATTTTACTTCAGAATCATTTTACAAAGAAGAAGAAAAGGAGAATATGAGGACTTCACTCTGCCCTCTTTTCAAGCATGAATTGTTTGTATAACAAATAAGAACTCCAAATCTCCAGAGACTTAGTAGTGGCCTAAGGCCACATCATGTAAATTCTCAAAATTAAACAAACATCCCAAGGCAATAGCCATCATATGCCTTATTTTGTAGTATTCCAGGTATGATTTAAGGATAATTTTCAAGAGCACTTTTTTGGTATTGTGACTTCAGTAATTTGACTTTTTGATTTCAGACACTTCAAATTATGTTTATACTGGTGTTCCTATTGGGTTCAACTTTATATCATGTGGAATAAATAAATCTGACTTTGCAGCTGTCTTTTTTAATTACTCACAGTGCTTCCCTTCTCATTTGTTTTGGTTTTCAGATATTGCTGGAGGGGAAATTATACCAAACATTATTCTGTTTCAGTTTAGAATTTCTTTAAATGGACCTTTGAAGTCCAAAAAGGTATTTAAATTGGAAACTGGTCAGTGGCCAAGCTTTAACTTCAGCGTTTTTCCTAACAGGAAATTCGTTTCCTAACATTTTGCCATTCTCCCCTCTTGCACTCTCTCCCCTAAACGCCTCCTCCCCCTCCCTTTTTTTTAACTCAGCATTTTCAATGAAAAAGCATTTTCTGAGCAATAGCTCTGCTCCTTCCCCTTTCCCTGCCTTTGTTCAATGTAATTTATAGTATCTGAATCACATTAATGTTGAATTTTGATATGTATTTTTCTAAGCCTTTATTAAAACATTAATTAAGAGGGAAAACAGCGTACTCTTGCTAAACCTGTTTGAAAAGCAAAGCTGCAGTTGCCTCCCGCAGCTCGGGCCCAGCGTAGTTCATTGCTTTCTGGCACTAGCGTGCTGTTATATGTTTGTGAGCTGAGGGTGAGAAGCGCAGGAATGCCTTAAGATTCATGGGCGGCCCCAAGCGAGGATGTTTGGGTTTTTTTTGCCCGTGTGTGACGCAGCGGTGCTGAGGGCTCTGCGCGGAGGGGCGGGCCCGGCGCGCGCGGGTGACGTCGCAGCGCCGGGAGGAGGCGGCAGCGCGGTCCCGCTCCCGCCGCAGCGCCGCAGGTACGGCCCGGGCGGCGGCCGGGGGCGGCGAGGGGCAGCCCCGCGGGGCGCTGCCGCTGGCGGGGGGCTCGAGGGGTTGGCGCGCCGTGCTCGGGCCCAGCTGGATGCTCAGCCCCGCCGCCGGCAGCTCATCCGGGGGTGCCGACATCCCGCGTGCCCTCGGTGGGTGCTCCGGAGCGCCCCAGTGATGGCGGGTGCGCTCCGGCCCAGCCGTGCGCTCCCTCCGGTCACCGGCCACGTGGGGAGGGAGGTGTGGGATATCCCCGGGAAAAGGGGAGAGGTGTTCCCGTAGGAATCGGAGATTAGATCAGGACAGCGTTCTCTCTTTTATTTCAGTCTGTCGAGATAAATTGGGCGTGTGGAATTAAGCTTCCTGCACCATCACTTCACTGGTGGTAAAAGTTAAAGTGGGTTTTTCATAGCTCATCCCCTAAATATGTGGGAGGTCAGTTCTCTTTTGTGCTGTCTCAGTTCTAGTTAAAGCATACTCACCAATTTCTTATGCACCTTACGAGTTTCTTCCTTTTCCTGTTTTTTTTCAGGTCTTCCTTCCCATGAAATCAGAGATCCAGACGTTAACTGCCAAAACCTGACAGCTTCATTTGAAATGGAGAGCATTACACAGTTGTTCAGTGACTTGTGTGAAGCACACTTGACAAGTTTGCCATGGAAGGTTCACTTAGGCAGGCAGAAGATCAGCAAGAGAAGGGCTAAGCAAAATCTGAAAAGGGTTGCTTATAATGCCCTGTTCATGAACCTTTTTCAGGATGAGGCTCGTAAGCTGCAATCAAACGTTTCCAGACTCCCAGTGAAAAACAAAATTTTGATGCTGTCTTTCAACTTGAGAGTTGCTGGCCTGGGTGCTCAAGCGGATAGACTGGAGAATCTTGTGGAGGAGCTGGAAACAGCTGAATGTTTACCATTTACTGAAGTTAATTCTGTCTTAGATCTCTTAGTACAGCTTGCTGGAACAGGTCCTCCTCAGCTGGTACCACAGAAAAAGGACTATTTTCTGAACAACAAATATGTTGGGAGGAATGTCAAATACCAGGGCTATGATTATTATGATGTAAGTGTGTTTGAAGCTGACATACAGTCTCTGATAACAAATGAAGAATGTCAGTTCAACGACACGATTCAGCAGACGCTTCAGATCATGGAGGCTGCACCTGGCACTGGACTCCCTGCCATAGGGCTGTTCTCACAGAGCTGCCCTGCTGGAGACAAGTTCGAGAAAGAAACGCGTGTCTCACTCTTCGGTGCTCTTGTGCACAGCCGTACGTATGATATGGACATCAAGCTGGATTTACCACCAGTGCCTGACAATGCAGATTTGTCTGGACTTGCAATTAAAGTACAGTATCATTTGTTTTGGACTAATGAGTGTATGCATGCTTTCATGTGTCACTTTGAAACTGTAGTTTAAAATTTAGGTAATAGTTTAACTGGTGATAGAAGCATACAGCACTGGAATTCAAGATGGAACAGGGATCCTTTCTTTTGCAGGGAACCAGATAAGCTTTTTGGAAATGTGTGATAAGAAAACCTCAGTCTTGCCCTGTAGCTGTTGGCCATAGGTTTTATGAATTTAAGCTATCAGCTGTATCCATACTTTCCCCACCCTAGCAGCCTTTTTGCTTGCATTTTTGCCTGCTTGGTCTGTTGAACTCCTCTGCATTGTTGCTTACTTGTCAGTGCTCAGACTCACTACCTAACCATCCCTGTCTGCATGTATGTGTTTTGCAGTTCAGATTGCATTACCTAACTTGGTGTATTGTTGTCTTGGCTTGTTATATCTTAAAGCATTTTTTCTGGGTTTTTTTTCCTGTTGAATGGCCTAGTTCCTATTGTCCTTTCACCTTTTTGGTGTGTACAGTTTCTACTGTATCTTTTTTTCCCTTTCGCTGTCCATTCTGTTTATTTTTGCTGGTTTATTCTCGTAGAAGAATAAAATTGAGGACAGTTCTGTACATATGGCTCCTGTTGAGGGGGAGTTGAGGATGTGGTATATACACTGTTTGGACACTTACAGATTTTCTGCATATGAATTAGGGAACAAACTGTATTAGTTGTAATTAACAAAATGTTACAAGTTTGAAGATTTGGGTGCTGGATCATTTGCCTGGAACAAAAGGCAGAGCAGTATGATTTTATTAATGCTACATATTGTTGAATGTCCATACCTGAGATTCTCTTGTAGAACTACAGTAATTTCACCATTATAAGCCGCACAGTTTTGACTAAAATTTTGCTCCCACCCTGGAAATGCGGCTTACACTCAGGAGTGGCTAATATGTGAATAATTTTCTGACATTTCCAACCCCAAGTGCAAACCGAGGTGCGGAGTCAAGCACTTGCCAGTAAAACCAGGCATTGCGCGATTGTTACAAATTGGTTACTCTGTTTCGCGGTGGGTGGAACAGGCTCCACGCCAGCAGCACAGGGGGCGGGGAGGCAGGGGAGCTCCCTCCTTCAGGCAGCGCAGCCCGGAGAGAGGCAGGGGCTCCCTCCTGCTGACCCCGCGGCTTGCAGGGAGGCGAGGGGCTTCCATCCCCGCCTGCCGCCGCTGCGAGAGTGGAGGGGCTCCATCCCCGCCTCCCACTGCTGCCGCGGGTGCCGGCAGGCTCCGTGCCCCCCTGCTACCGCGGCGCAGTGCTGGGCTGGGGCGAACGAGCCCAGCGGTGGCGGCAGCCGGCCCCGAGCAGCCCCGCTGAGCGGCAGCGCCGAGCTGGACCACCCAGCCCTGTCGGCAGCCCCGAGCCCTCATGGCCCAAGCCGAACCAGTAAACCCCACCATGCCGCGATTCTGTTACTATTTGGTAACTTTGTTGCACGCGGGTCCTCACTGCGAACGACAGAGCGGCTTATAATTGGGTGCGACTTGTGTATGGACAAAGAATGAAATGTTTGCCACCACCCAGAGATGCGGCTTATAGTCAGTGCGGCTTGTATTCGTGAAATTACTGTATATGCTTACCTAACAAGAAAGCTTCACATTTAACACCAACAAGTGTAGTACATTATTCTGAAGGTGATTTGTTTCTTATGTATGGACATTAATACCTGTAGAGGCTAATCAAATTAAAAGAGTACCTACAATAAAAACTTAAAATTGTTATAAAGGTAGGGTTGGTGAGAGAGGTTGGATCACATAGAGTCATTTAGTCATGAATGGCAGCACAACATACTTTTCTTTAGTGAAATGTTTTCGTGTCTGACATTTGAACTCTTTCTGGCAGGTTCCCCAAAGTATAGACCAGTCAGAAGATGAGGGATTCCAGTCAGCATCCAATCTGACTCCTGATTCTCAGTCAGAACCGAGCATTACTCCAGACATAGACTTGTGGGATGCAGTTCTTACATATGGACCCAGCAAACGAAGATGTTGGGAAAGAATTGGGTAGTATGTGTCTGATCTAATTGGTAAACTTACTATGCACCATATGCAAATGTGTGAAGATGCATTGCATCTTAGTTTCACATGACCTCAGCATAAATAGTGAAATGAGTGTGTTTAATTCATAGATTTCAGTACACTGCATTGATAGGGATAAAGGAATAGAAACTGGTTCTTAGAGTGCAGCAGTTTCATAGGAAGAGATAAAATCATCTTTGTCAGAAAATGAAGGGATTAGGAAAACGCTGTTTATGTGAATTGCAGCATTTTTCTAACTATTTTAACTTCTTACATGCTATGCAATTTGTCTCAGTCTAAAATGATTCCTCATTTTCAGTAGAGCAGTAGAAGAATTAAACAAATATCTCCCAGTTTATAGGCATAAAAGCAGCTGTTAGTTCTCTGTCAAGGATTCTGTCTCTGAACTGATGTTCAGATTATCTACATATTTCTTCTCTGTGCTGAGTTTGAGCTGTGATTTCATTGACTGAATGCACATTCCGTTAAAAATGCATATTGCATTACATGACTTTTCTGTGAGGAACATAATCACCCTGTAATGTTGTGTTTACTCTGACACAGCCCACCTGGTAAAAAAGAGGAACCATATCTTACTGAAGCTGGGAGAGAAGCTTTTGACAAATTTTATAAACTTCGAGAAGGGGAATTGCAACTGTTTACCAATACTGTACTTCAGCTTCCTCAGCTTGTGCTGGTGAAGGAACCTGAACTGGTTAAAGATGTCTTGAATGTCCTCATCGGTGTGGTATCCACTACATTTTCACTCAACCAGGTAGGGAAGATTTTTATCTGCACTTCTTAGTCAAATCTTTTTGTTTTTTTCTTCCTCTTCAATACATTTATTTTTGCTGAGATCTTGCAGTTGTGGCTAATGTTAAGAAGTTGAATGTTGTCTAATGTCAGCAAGGCAGTATTTATATATTGCAGTAATTATGTTATTGGAATAGGCTGAGAGTATTTGTAGTTCTCTAAAGGGAAAATAGGTCTGTGAGTACTTGAAAATAGATGTGTAAATAATTTTGTAGGTTGGATTTTCTTTAAAGAATTAGATAATGAGTCTTATTCTGTATATTTGAAGGCATTTGTTCATTCTCCTGCAATTTTGCTACAATTCATTGTTTATCTCACTGTCCTAGCTATATAGTCTCAGTCACCTGAGTATCTAAACCAAGAATTTGCTATTTTTTTTGTGTGTGTTTGCTATCTTAAATCAGAACACAGCTCTGAAATAGTTGAATCTGCCTTCTTTTTTTCTCTCCCTATGTCCTTTTAGGCTGCTCAGTCATTTGTGATAAAGGAGGGGATCTATGTGTCTGGAACATCACCAGAGACGATGCATAACCTGCTCTCGGAAGTTGCAGAGTATGGAACCTATTACACACGGCTAAGTCGATTCTCTCTTCAGCCGGTTTTGGATTCCTCATACAGCAAAGGACTCGTGTTTCAGGTAAAACAATTGTATGAAATCAACTAGATTTAATGGGCCAATTATCTGAGGTACAGAAGATGACTGATTTAATGTAAAACTGGAGTTTCTCCATTCTGCAAAACTGCAAAGTATTTTTAGGGTAATGCTCCATCCCAGGTCAGCAAGGAATGGTGGCACTGTATTTAAATCACAGCTCTCTGTGGTGAGGGCTTGCTTGCACTGAAACATGCAGTAAAATCTTTATTACCCAAAGTGTGATATGTTTAGTCATGTTGTTCTGTTGTGGACTAAAGAATTATAATTTTTAAATGCTTTAAAAACAGTACATATTTATACAGATCTATACAATTCAAATACAAAAAACTTCCTTAATACACTGTGTGTATATTTATTTTTTTTTCAAAAATAAGAACTGAGATAGAGAACTATGGTATTGAATAGCTTTAATTACATTTCCTTAGTTCAAAATTAAGTGCAAATTTTCCATGTCTGTCCTCTGTATATTATGTTGAGCTGTATGTATACTCTGTAATATCTGGTGATTTAATCTCTTCCTAATGCATAGAATTATGTTAGAATTAGTTAAGGAGATGTTCATTCTGAATATTTGGTTTACAGTGATGTTACTCAATTTCTGTTAAGAAGGTCTCTTTGTCAGATAAAGTTCTAGGCACGTTTTTTGCAGTATCTGGTTTAGGCATAAAAGTAAAGAAACAGATTTCCCTGGGTTGGTATTATAGCTCCTCAAAGGACAAGTCAAAGAAGCTGAACCAAGATGCTTTATTTCAGTGTGCATGGCTACAGGCTCTGTGCACTGGATGTATGAAGGGTATAGAGGAGTCACCTGGCATGTCTGAAGTTGCATGGACCCTCACCTGCCCCTTACTTTGGTGTACAAGCCCCCCTTACCTGCATATGCTATTTATTTTACTAAAAGGTTTGTTTTCATGCTGATGAAATTGATGAGAGAGATTGATAAGTGTTAACAGCTTTCACAGTAAGACTAAATATTTTCTGTTCATACCAGGCCTTCACAAGTGGACTGAGAAAGTATCTTCAGTATTACCGAGCCTGTGTTTTGTCAACACCTCCTACTTTAAGTCTTCTAACAATCAGCTTTCTATTCAGAAAATTAGGTCGTCAGCTGAGGTAAGAGAATGATATTAAATATTTAAACTTTACATAGCAGAAAAAATGCAAACTCTTCATACACACTAAAAAAGACCATATTACATGGGCATTCTTACTTAGTCTATCAGTATTTTTCCTCTGTTTTACAGATTTTTTTTTATATCTAACCTATTCTAGGGAAAACATACAGGGTCTTTGTATTCAGTTCCTTTGTTATCCCTGTTATCATTCAGCAGATAGAGTATGATTGTTGTACAGTATTCAAATTCAGCAAAGTTCATCACTGATCTTGGTGACTCCTGGTTGAAAGTTTTTAATATGTTTTAATACTGTGTTTTAGGTATTTAGCTGAACTGTGTGGCATAGGAACAACGGCACTGGGGATCAGTGGTGGAGCTGGTGCTTCATTTCCTACGGTGATTTTTTTGTTTGGTGTCTTTATGTTTGTTTTGGGTTGCAATGTTAGTATTCTTCAAATTATATTGGATTTTACATGAAATACTTAGTGTTGATCTCTCTGCTAGCAGAGCTATGATACTGGACCTCCTATTAGAACACTGTAGTCCTTTCTCCAGATACTTAAAAATTCAGAAATTTGTCCAGTGTTTTCAATTCCTAAAATAAACAGAGGGCTCAAAATAAGCTTTCTAGTCATGTAAATCCAACTCTAAACATACCTGTTTCACTCTAGAGATGATAAAGTGAGCTTGAGGTAACTTGGTCAGGTAAAATGGTCTTAACTGCAGATCTGATGGAGGAAGTGAGATGAATCCTGCCTTCTGTGTCTAGTGAAATATGTAAAGCCATGTATTTTTGTTATTAAAGTTGTGAAGTTTGTTGCCTAATGTTAAAATATTTTTAAATTTTAGGGTGTTAAATTGCTTTCATATCTGTACAAAGAGGCTCTCAACAATTGTAGCAATGAGCATTATCCAGTCCTTCTGTCTTTGTTGAAGACAAGCTGTGAACCGTACACAAGGTGTGTCCATTCTGTTCTCTGCATAATTGAGTTTAAGAGTTATGAATTGGTAATCGGGTAACTCTGTGTGTTTAACAATGGCTTTTAATATTTTCAGAAAAATACGTGTCATATATGCAGTATATATTAAAATTAATTAATTTTTCTGTTCTGTCCTCTTAGCTCAATAACAATGTAAGGAGCTATGTGTGGCTAGATTAGTGTAAATAAATATATGTAAATAATACTTATTTCTTGCTTGTTGTCATGGAAATTCATACTGGAATATAACATTTGGATAAACTTTTTTTTTTCCCCCACACCTCAGTTAAAATCCTGAAACTGGAAACTGACAAGTTTCTTTTGTTGTACAAACTGGGGAAGTTCATGCTTTTTTCCACTGTCTTTTTGTTGTGAGCTTTTTAGTAAGCAAAAAATGAATAAAATATCTGTTGTTTGTTAAGTACATGTAACTAACTGATAATAGGAGTAATTAAAAGTAGAGTTCCTTGCATTGCAACAATTTTGTTAAGCCGTTCACATTATTAGTTTATAGCCATCTGAAGAGATGGTAAATTTTTTTTAATAGCTGTTTACAGGAATTATAACTGTAGTCCATCATCTTCATCATCATTTGCAATGTTACATAATAGATGTAAAAATACTTAGAAGAGAAAACAAAAGTCAGTAAAATGCTCTAAATTTAAGATTGCTTCCTTGGCCATCCTTCTTGTGTTTTCTTCTTTCTACGTGAAATGATCTTCAGAGAAATTTAGTTTCAGATTTACCAGAATATCTTCACAGCTCTTACCCTGCTATTTATAGAAGGAAAGCAGATTTCTGAAATGCCAAGGGTATCACATGGAATTTTAAAAAATCTGGATTGCTGCATTGATTCCTAAATTTGCTGCAGATACCTATTGAAGCATCAATTATACATGATCAGGACTGCCCTGGAAGAAAGCCTCTATTATCTGCAAAAAGTGTTACCCACTCATTTATTAACCTGAAAAAAATTAAATAATACAAGTTGTTGCTCAAATAAATCATAGAAGTATCAGATTTAATAATTTAAGTGTTCTTAAATTTTTACTTAGAACCTTGAAGTTGAGCAGTGATTGCTGTGTTAAATGCTTCCTCTTTGTTGCACAGTGTTAAGTAAAAATATAAAAAGACAAAAAAAGAAAAAAAAATCTTCCAGGACCTCTGAGCCTCAGATGGTGTTGTATAAAAATAGTGGGCTTTTTATTTGTTCAAAAGTTTGGCTCACGCAGAGAAAATATGGAACAGCATGAATAAATATGCCAAAATAGTAGTTCTCATCATTGCATGTATAGTAAAAATGCCTCTGGGTCTGGGGAAAAAGTGCTTGGTATTGCATCTTTGTTTTATAACCTTATAGTTTCTCCCTGCTGAAATCACCTCTGTTTAACACAAATCCTTTCTGCTTTTCTCTTGCTGTGCCCTTGATGTGCTGCAAAGTTTTCTATACATTTTTAATATATATTTAGTAAATTGGTATGCAGGAATAAAATCATTGTTTAATTGAGGCACTGTTCTTGTATCTAAACTAATTATTGCTGAGATATTCTATTAAAAATAGTTTAAGAAAAGTGTAGAGCCACAATCTCCTGTATATTTAAATTTCAGTGTCACAGCACTTAATTGATGGCTTTTTTTATCCTGCCTGTTGTTTGTGTCTTTTGAGATTTTAATGAACATACTAACTCCTTGGTTATAATAAAGGAGAGAATGCAAGAGGATTGATTTTCCATATTGTACAATTTTTTTTCAGATTTATCTATGATTGGGTATACAGTGGTGTATTCAGGGATGTTTATGGAGAATTTATGATTCAGGTGAATGAGGATTATCTTTGTTTCAGAGGTACAGTATATATGGAGCATTTCTAATTTATATATTTTGTGCTGTTAATTAAATAACTAAAATATATACTTCCATCTTTTTTACATAGATAAGCATTACTGGACTCACGGTTATGTTTTGATTTCAAAAGAAGTAGAAGACTGTGTCCCTGTATTTCTCAAACATATTGCTAATGATGTATACATATGTGGGAAAACCATAAACTTGCTGAAATTGTGCTGTCCTCGGGTAAGTTTTGGGTTGCTTCCTTCCTATTACATTGAGAAAATCATGTCACTCTAGAGCAAGAGTCTAGGTTTTTAGCAAGTTCACTCCTGTATCTAAACCTGGTATTGTGTAAGTAGGATTATGAAAGGCAATTACTTGCTCTCAGATACTTGTGAGCTGATTATCCACTTTACTTGCTACCACCTCACTGCAGAAATACACATTTTAACACCATCAGATTTATTGTATACAATGCGCATACTGTGCTTCTTTCCTTTGTATTGAAAGCAAAAATGTTTTAGGCATTCAAGCAAGTGCCTTCCACTTCTTGCACTACTCCTTTTTGGTTTAAAGCTGCCTCACTTACCAGGTCATGGCTCAGTTCTGCACAGCATTCCAGCTGTATCACTACATTTTCAAGAAGTGCTTAAGTAGTTCTGATATTAGTATTTTGCAGAACAATTCTTGTCCTTGTTAAGAAAAACATGTTGAACTACTTTGTGTCTTTCCTCTTCTCTCTATGTGTCCAAAAATAAAACAACCAGAGAGGTGTCTGAAGTCTGTAGACACTCCCAGGTAGCTACTGTTCTCTTTAAGATCAGAGCTGCTCAGTCTTCACAGAGGAGAGCAGCTCATTATCAGCTGTAGTGTCAGGTATAAGCCTAACACCTCAAGTGAAATGTCCGTCTGCCAGTTCTCCTGAGCCTGCTCTGCTAACCATTCTCAGACCATGACTCAGGTGTGCCAGTAGTACTATACTCTTTGTAGAAGTGTCAACTATCATTTCCGTAAGTTACAGCTTTATGCATCACTAACACAATATCTTCCACCAGGTCATATGGCACCCAGGTTCAATCATCTTCCATCTGTCTGAGAGTCCCAGGCATATTTCATCCCTTTTTGATAATGCCCTCAAGACCTGGGTCTTCCGTTCTGCTTAGGCTGATACATTCCCAGGAATACAACCCATCTTCTGGGCTTTTACCAGTACAATCCAGTGTGAGTGCTCTTGTGCACTCATCTGGTTTTTCTTTCAAGCTCTCTTACCTATTTTCTGCACTGAATAGAATAGTTTCAGAGATTTAGGGATGTTGAGGCAGAGTAGGAAGACCAGGTATAGTTAAAGAATAGGTTCTCTATGGTGTGCACTGGCCATGGTTTTGAGAGTTTTGTCTTGTGCAGAACTCTCTCTTGTAGGGGTGTTAGTTCTGTCCTAGAGAGTTCCTACTGAGTGGGGATCTATGGGGGATGTAAGTGGACAAAACGTAACTTATGACAGGAGAGATGCATTTAGCATTGAGTTACTCATACTTAGTTAATTTGGATATTCAGAAAAGGAAAATTTGAGACATTTAGAACATGACTAGTATAAATGTATGTATTAGATTTTCAGTGGCAAAGACAGAACTCCCAGAATTTGACCTGTGATCCAAGTTGTGGACCATTGTACCTTTGTCTCCTACTTGAAATTATATAAATGCCAAAAGATAATACTAATAAAAGCTTTAGATCCTGTATGGAGGCTTGTGTCAGTGTCTGGAAGCATGACTAAGTTTAAAAAAATGCATAATATGAATTAATAATGTAAAATTTTACACTTTACAAAATGTGTGTAAAAGGAAATTTCTCATTTTTCAGCATTATATATGTTGGTCAGATATACCTGTTCCTCGGATCTCAGTTATTTTTTCGCTTGAAGAACTGAAAGAAATAGAGAGAGATTGTGCAGTGTATGTAGGTCGAATGGAAAGAATTGCCCGATACAGTTCCATAAGCAAGGAGGAAAAGGTAAATAAATAAAGAAATAAATACCTCATAATGATTTTTTTAAAATAGTCAATTTTAATTTTTGTTGTAGTCGCTAAAGAATTTGTATTTGTAGTCAGATTTTTTTCATGGGTTAATTGCAGTTTTAGTTACAGAAAATAAACTTACTTAATGAGAGCTTTTAAAAGAATGGGTTTGTCCTATACTGAAAAGATTGTTAGATTCTAATTTAACAAATGAGATGAGCCAATTAGTAACCAGATAAAGCTATTTGTAATTTCCTTAGCTAATTGTTTTTTTCAGAACGTTTTAGCTACAAAGAGACTTCTGGCCTTCAGATTCCATCAATTTAGTGCATATATCAGATGGATTTGGTTTGTTTTAAAATCTGGAATATTAACTTTCAGTACTAGTTTGTAGATATTGCATTTACTCATTTGTTTTATTCATATTTATGTTGTATTAATTGATTAATAACCATTATAAAATATGCATCTGTCTTTGCAACGGTGTACTTCAGATCTAAGATAATAGAAAAAATTCCACCTTGGCTTTTTTTTTTTTTTTTTTTTTTTTTCTTTTTTTTTTTTTCTTTTTTTTTTCAGGATTTGCGCATGGAAATTGCCAAACAAGAATTAATTGTTCATGCTCGGGAAACTGCTAGCAAAGTACTGAAAGCCATTAGTGGTAAGCTATAGTGGCATTTTATGTGTTTTCTACTGGGCTTGTTAATGTAAACTAACAATATCTTGATTTTAATACAGACAAGCAAATATCAGAACGAATGGCTTTGGATGCAAAGAAACGGGAACAGTTTCAGAAGCTGAAAGAACAGTTTGCCAAGGAGCAAGAGGTATCTCTTTGTGTTTCTAGAGGCAAACCATATTTCTTTGGCAAATAAATGAAAGGATGTGTTGTACAGAAGTTGAATGAGTAGCTCATGATGTACAAATAAGAACTTCTTGTAGATTTGTGTGTTATAGCTGGTGTTGAGAACGGCTTTTAAAAGTGTTAAATATTTATGCAGCGTCGTCTTGCGATAAAGCAGGAAGAGATTGATGATGATTTCAGCTATGCCCGAGAGCTCAGAGAGAGAGAAAAAAGACTGAAAGCTTTAGAAGAAGAACTGGAAAAAAAGGCAAGGTAAATGTATTTGAGTATTCTTCGAAACCATCCTAAAGATCTCACGAAAAAGATTATTGTATGTTAAAATTTATGGTACTAGTAGCTCGCAGACATTGTTCTACAAGGGTAATGTTTGCAGTTAGAAGATGGATGTAAGGTTTTTTGGTAATCTGTGAGCAATTTTGTTATGAATGGTTAGTGGCCAAAAAATCTGAGACCCACTCATTTCTGCCAACCCTATCCCGTCTGGGTTTTGTTGTAATCAAAATTTCAGGAAAAAAAATTTGACTGCGTCTTACAACTTACAAGAGCCCACAGCAAACATGGTCACATTTATGTCAAAGCAGAAGTAAAAAGCAGGTGGAGTTAAATTGATATTTCCCTTCCTTCTGTTTCATCTAAAATTACTTAAGCCAAATTAGTGACCTACTAAAAATGGTTAGAGAAATACATGTTGACTAAAAATACAGTCCTGTGTTTTCCAGCTGTTTATTCTCTATGCTGAAGCCTCTGGCTTCTACATTTTAAGAAACAATTCTCAGTTCTGAAATGCTAAAAAGTCTTATTCTTTAGAAGGGAAGATGAAAATCAGTGTGCAAAAATCTGTAACTTAGCTTTCTTTTTACCTTCATTTAGGCAGGAATTAATTGACCATTATAGCAAACTTTCTGATGATGCAGCCCGTAGGGAACAAAGAACATTGTGGAAAATGCAGCGCCACAAGTTGGAAACAGCCCGTCTTAAGTTTCTGTTAGAAGATCAAAAACGCATCGAGGTATCTCCTAAAAAGATTTAAGAAATGTAATGTAGAAAATTTGATACTTGGTACTTACAGACTTTTTTCTTTTTTTTATTTGTAGGAAATGCTTGAAAAACTTCCAGATGGAAACTACAGGAGAAAATTAGATATTATTCCTTATAAAGAGTGCCAGTTGGCTTTGGATAAAAGCGATGTTGAGAAAGATCCACCTTCACAAGTGAGTTTTTTTTCTTACATAAACTGCAAGTTGCTGTTCAAAGTTTACCTAAAGGGACTTCATTTCATGGTTCATTTCAGTCCAGTAAACACAAGGTTCACTGTAACAGCAAAGTGAGTAGTTATCATTTATAGTACATCAGAAAAATTGGAAAATTTTTAATCCTGTAATAAAGTGATACCTTAATTAGTAGTTTGATATGTGACCAGCCATACAGTGTAATAGTTTTTTTTTTTTTTAGGTGTCTTTTGCACCTCTGCATTCTAATGAGACAGTTGACAGAAAAGAGCCTGAGCCTGAACAGGGATATGCTACTTCTGCTGACAAAGCACTGCCCACACCAGAGCCAGAAGATAATAATGCTGATGAGCATTTTCAGCCTAAAGCAACAGGATCTGAAAGCAATCTCCAAAATTCAGAGAAAGCATGCAGTTCTCTATACAATGCTGAGTCCTTGCCTGAATCCAATGTGAATATAGAAGATTTCTTATCAAAGTCACAAGATGAAAAGTCTGTTGCTGTTAGGATGCAAGGATCTTTGCTAGATGAAGCATTCCGAAATATTAACTCAGATCTTTCTGAGACTTTGCATGAGAGTGAAAGTCAGCCTGTCTTGAGAGGACCACCAGAAGAAGACAATGCACCATTGCATCAGCAAAGCGAGTATGATTTTAATACAGTTCTCAGATCATCTGCAGCTTGGCAGGGACATGTTGGAGTTGGGGAAAATGTATTTGATGTGGACAACAGAAGGCCTCGGTGGAATATTCATGGACATGCATCTGATTCCAACATTAGAGTGGGAGAATATGTACCTCAAGTGGACACTTACCAGCCACATCCAAGTCCTTATGGGCATTCTTCAGATTCCCATATAAAAAGCAACAGCTATACTTCTGAAGTTGAACCTAGACGACCCCGATGGAATATTCATGGGCATGTTTCTGAAGCTCATATTAAAATTGGGGAATATGCTTCAGAGACAGAGACCTCAAGGCCCAGGTGGAACATCCATGGACATGCTTCAGAAGCCAATATTAAGATTGGAGAGTATGTGTCAAACGTAGCTCCTGCAAGGCCTCGATGGAGCAGCCATGGTCATGCATCTGATGCCAACATCAAGATTGGGGAAAACGTGTCTGACGTGGTCTCGGCCAGACCTCGTTGGAACATCCATGGGCACGCTTCACAGTCGCACATCAAAATCGGAGAGCTGGTTTCGGATACAGAGCCTTTGAAATCCCGCTGGAGCCCATTTGGACATGCATCCCAGTCAAGCATTCAAATAGGGAAATGGGCCCCATCTACAGAAAATGATCCCATTCCTCATCGTAAAATCATTTCAGGTTCGTCATCTGACTCCACAGTTCAGACACTTCTGTACAGTGAAGAGTTACCTCCTGCTGAAGGGAGCAGAAAGGAAGCAAAACCATCACAGGTTAAGGAAGAGATTTTGCCAGAGTCACAGATATCTGACAGTGTTACAGAGATTCCTGATGCTAATATTGAAGATGATAAAAAGGAAAATACAACAGAAAAGAAAGAAGAAGGTAAAATAAAATTAGGTTTAAGTCAGCATTTGTTTAAGGGCTTGTGAAAGTTACTCTAAATGTTTATTTTCTAAATGGGTACTTCCTTACTTATTCTACTTACAGTAATTTCACGACCATAAGGCGCACTGGGCTATAAGGCGCACCCCCCGGGAGTCAGCACATTTCGTATCTTTGTAGATCATATAAGGCGCACCAGACTCTAAGGCACACTTTTTTTTTGCAGAGAGGATTCGCCTCCAGCTCCCCCCTCGTGGTTGCTGGCCGAGGCCCCGCCTCAACCTGGCGACCATGGGTCCCTAGGCCCGCCTGTGCCCGGCAGGAGGGGCGCCTCGGCCCCCCCGGGTCCGCCTGTACCCAGTGGGGCTGGGGCATGCCCACCACTGCTCCGCCCTGCCTGCACGGGGCCGGGGCGTGCCTGCTGGCGCTCCACCCTGCCTCCACCTGGCAGCCGTGGCCCTGCCGGCTCACGCCGCGGCTCGCAGCTCTCGCTTCCGGGTTTGCAAATTTTCGAACTTTGTCCATCATATAAGGCGCACCGGACTATAAGGCACACTTCCGGGTTCAGGGGAAAATTTTAGTCAAAAGAGGGCGCCTTATAGTTGTGAAATTACTGTAATTCCTTGCATTACTTTTTATATAGTGCTAGAATTCAAAGGAAAACATTTGAGCTTAGTCTCCTATGTGCAAGAAATAGAGCATTAAAAAAATCTGGCCTGAAACTTTGCGAAACAGGATTTTTAAGGTCCTGAAGTAGAGAACATGCATAAAACTGCCTGGATGGGGCTGTGGGGAAGTACTGTTATCGGTGTGATTGTTTCTGTGATAGTTTATACAGAAATTTCGAACAGCTTTAAGAGCAGATCTGAGGTATGAGCAAGTATTATAAGTAGATCTAAGTAAATGATGACTTTAATTGTATTTACAGTAATTGCAGATGTTGTCAACAAGGACCCTTCTTCAGATTCCTCACAGAGCTTACAGGTAAGAAACAAAAGTAGTTGTTGAGAGGACTTCTTTTTCTTTTGAAGAATTGAACACACTTGTAGTTAAGGTAATAAATTTCTCTCCTAATCTAGTAGTCACTGTAAAATCATTTTGTTTCTACATGTCTGAAACACACAGGTGAGTAGGCTCTTCTCTTTTCATTTGGAACAACAAGGTAGTTACCTGTAGGAACACATTATGCCTGAGCAGACAAAGCCAGCATCATCATAAAATTTGTCTATTTATGAATTTCAGAGAGAAGAACCTGAAAAGGCCCTTCCACAATATGCTGTGCCTCAAGAAACTTTATCTTCTGAAGCTAATGCTCCCACAACTAAGGAGGAGGATGGCGAAGAGGAAGATACATGGAAAAAAGAACAAGCTTATTTGAAAGCCTTGTCGGATCAGTATTGTATTGAAAAGTATCAAGATAGTTACGATTTGATGTGTGAGTAGAGCTGTTGGAACAGTAGATCAATAGAAGATGTGGTAAATTTGAGCAAGAAAGCTGAATGCCATGACCTACCAGTAAATTACCAATATTATGAGCTGTAATGGCCGAACAATTTCCTCCTAGGCACAAAGATGGGGAATGCATTTCAACATGTTGGTTTCTAACCTAGAGGTGTTTATATACAGAGTTTAATAGGAACGGGTTGTTAAACTTCTGAAACATAATAACTCACCATGTTTGTATATTTTTAAATATAGCAGAGCCACCAGTTTCTCATCTCTTGCATCATGTGATACCAAGATCATACACGTTTCCTGTGGATCCTATGGTGCAGTCTGCAACAGATGAAACTGCTGTACAGCTCAGTGAGCTCTTGTCTCTGCCAGTGCTGATGAAACGTTCTATTACTGCTCCACTTGTATCTCAGTGAGTATTTGTTAGGAATTTTGCAATTAATTTTGCAAATAATGTTGTAGTCTATTTTGAGATGAGGGTTAGTTGCACATAGATCTCTTAAATTTACTCTTAGCTCCTAGAGGTAATTCAGTAAACGATCCATTACTAATTTAAAAGTTCAGATCTTCATGATAAATAATAACATAAACGTAAATGCTTATGTGCAAATTAAAAATCTGAATGTCTGTTTAGAATGTAAGTGCTCAGAGGGAAGTCTTGCATGCAGCAGTGATCATTAGGTTCATTATTCTTTGAAAAAGAAAGTGTATTATTTATAATATGTGTGATAGTTTATATTTGAAAGATGAAAGCTAAGGGAGTAAAAAGAAATTCTTTTGAGTACTTGAAATCTCATATTGATTAGGGTATTGATTAGAACAGCTTCTAGGCTGTTTTGAGGTATAATAGAAGCTGTTCTTGTTGCTATTGTGATATATAAGGAACCCACATATATGTGGGGCAGTTTATAGTAATTTCACGACCATAAGGCGCACCCCCCAGGAGACGGCAAATTTCGCAACTTTGTAAATCATATAAGGCGCACCGGACTATAAGGCGCACTTTTTTTTTGCAGCGAGGAGCTGCGCAGCGCGCAACAAAATAACAAATGACTGACAGGTGCTCAATTTGCAAACATTTTTCAAAGATTGGTGTAGCCTTTAAATGCAGCGCCAGGCACCCTCCCCATGCAGCGGGCCCCGGCACTCCCGCCCGCCCCCAGCGCTGGCTGGCACGGCTCACAACTCCCACCGCGCGGCCACGCTGCGTCCCGGCTTCCACCCGGCCAGCGGCAACAGCGCTTCTCACCACTTTCCTGCAGCGGCCGTGCCGCCTGTCACCGCTTTTCCTCCCTCCCCTCGCAGCTCCTGCCGGCTGCGGCCGCCCGCTCCCGCCCCCACCTCGCGACTCGGCACTCCCACGGCACTGCTCCCCCATTGTGGCTCGCACTTCCAGTTTGGCAAATTTCGCAACTTTGTCCATCATGTAAGGCTCACCGGACTATAAGGTGCACTTCTGGGTTCGAGGGAAAAATTTAGTCAAAAGGGTGCGCCTTATAGTCATGAAATTACTCTAATTGGTATATCTAATAATATTTTAAATATGTTTAAATATTAAAATTTTAAAAATTAAAATAATGTTTTTGTTACTTTGTGCGAGATTAGCTTTTGTCATCAAAACAATTACTCACAGACACTGTTTTTAGAATAGCTTTCCTGTAAGTTTCCATATTGGCTCTGAGTATGCTGTACTCAAAGTTTGATGTAATGTAGAAGATGTTATTGTCTAACTTAATTTTAAACATCTGGTTGGCTACCAGAACGATGTGTGTACAGATTCACTTATTTAGCAAACTGAGCCTGAGTTTTTGTGCTGCCAGAATTACCCTATCCCTGATAGGCAAGTTAAATTATTTAGAGCTAGGTTGAATACCTGCACTGTACTGTAGACTGTAGTATAGATCTGCCCTTAATATCTTGTGACAGAGCTTTTTCAATTAGTATATTCTTACTGAAGATTTAACAGTCTTTTAATTTGTGTAGTTGGAGATAACAAGTCTATTGATAAAATGTTGCTCCAGGTCCAGCAACATTTTCTAAACATCATTTTATATAGCCAGCCTTAAAATACTTCCCCATTGTTTTTCAGAACCCAATTGCCTGAAGTGGTAAGTTTTAATTCTGGTATATAATGGATTAATATTTTTTGTCTCATGTTTTTTGCCTATATAAATGACATCTTGTCTTAGATAGCAAAGTTAAATACTGGAGCATTAATCTGATGTAGCCACAACTAAATGTTAACAGTAAAGAAGGAGTTGCATGTAAGTATAATACCTTTTCTGTGTTTTATTCCTAGTGTTTCTCTTGTGAACAAAGCAATAGTTGATTACTACTTTGTGGAGCTGAACGTAGAGAAACATTTTGAAGCATTGAGACATTTTTTGTTAATGGAAGATGGGGAGTTTGCTCAGTCACTCAGTGACCTGTTGTTTGAGAAGGTATTTGCTTTGTTGTCTTAACCCCAGCGTTTGGGTTGTCTGCTTTACCTTGATGCCTCCAAACTCATTTGGATGGGAATGAGGGAATGGTGTGAATTAGAATCCTGGCTTGTGGAGTTTTCCTCCTTTGTACTGTGTCAAGAAGTCTGTAGCAAGGAACTCTTAGTGTTGTAAGGATAGAGAAAAAAGGTCTTGGACAGATAAGCACTCATGGAAGGGTATTTCACTCTTCCCTGTGAAAACTGCTGCACTATTGCTGTCCCCTCCTGTCTACTGGCAGCAAGACTGGAAGAGTCTGTTGCCATTTGCTAAAATCCAGCAGAAAGGCCTGTGTTGTAAGCTATCTGCTTTTACCATAAATATCCTGAAATAGAGAGCAGAGGGGAGAGCATGTGAAGAGAGTGCTGGGCCCTCTGATGAGGCAGTATTTTCATGACTTGTTGCTGTGTTCATGGGGAAGACGGCAAGGTAGGAGAGATAGCCTGTAAATAAGATTGATATAGATGGTTGCCTGTGGAGATAGTTAGCTGTAGGAGAGTTAATGCTTTTCTCTGAGTCCTGGAAATGCTTTAGATCCAACTAGGGACAGCACTTGGGGATTTAGACTTGATGAATAGCTTTATTTGTAAACCTCTGAGACTGCTGAGGTGATGAGATAAACAGATTCAAGTCAGATAAATTTGTTGGTCCCTGGCTTTCAAAAGACTCTGTTCCCTGCAGGAGGAACTTGTAGCAGCTTGTGAACCACAGCAGACATATGAAAATAAATCAGTGTAGGTATGAGATTACCTTCATGCTGTGAACAGAAAATAGTTCAGAAGTTGCTTCTTGGGATGTTCATGCATCCCTATAGCAGAAGTAAAAACTTCCAATCAAGGCTGGGTGGTCACCACTCTACCATTGTGCTTTAATTCACCTGTGTTCAAGAGCCAAGACTTTTTATTAATGTGGTGTAATTAGGATTTTTTTGTTTTTTTATCCCTAGCTTGGATCAGGACAAACACCTGGTGAATTGCTGAATCCATTGGTTCTTAATTCTATCCTAAATAAAGCACTACAGTACAGTCTTCATGGTGACACCCAGCTTGCTTCCAATCTTTCCTTTGCCCTCAAATATCTCCCAGAAATGTTCAAGCCCAATGCGCCGGATGCTCTGAGTTGCTTAGAGCTCAGGTACAAGGTGAGGAGATGTGGAGCAGGGTGGAATACTGCAGTTATGCCATGGTTCTTATGTACCATGGTAAAATGAGTATGTTAATAAGAAAGGAGTATCTAAGAATGGAGTAAAATAATGTGTAATGGAAACTACAGGATTCATCTGGCCTGACCATTGCATTACATTATTAAAATATATATATAATTGTTGAAATACTTGTATTTTAAATAGTGTTACAATTTCTGATAAAAAATGTAGTATGCTCAGTGCTGTTATTTCTTGTAGGTTGACTGGCCTCTGAACATTGTCATTACTGAGAGCTGCATGAATAAATACAACAAGATTTTCTCTTTTTTGCTTCAGCTGAAGCACATGGTGTGGACTCTCAAGGATGTTTGGTTTCACTTAAAGCGCACTGGTACGTGTGACTAGTGAACAAGAGAGCATTGTTTAAAATGCCTTCAGCACCCTCTGCTAGACAATTGCTTATGTACAGTCATGTCAAACTTCAAAAGCCACAATTTTCTTTAAAATCTTTCTTGGCATTTTAAACAGACTCGAGTAATAAAAACCTTAATTCGTTTAAAAATTCTGATTTTTGATGGTCTCTGTGTCTGATAATCTAATTCTGCTTTTATTTTCAGCTTTAGTGAGTCGTGCATCAAATTCTGTTCAGTTTCGACAGCTCCAGCTCTATAAACATGAGATGCAGCATTTTGTGAAAGTAATTCAAGGTTACATTGCTAATCAAATTCTTCATGTTACGTGGTGTGAATTTGGAAACAAACTGTCTTCTGTGGGCAACCTAGAAGAAATTCACAGAACGCATGCTGAATACCTCAACAAAGCAATCTTCAGGCAAGTTACCATACTTATTCAAATACATGTTAAGGGAGTGGCAAGTCCTAGCCTGATGTATTTGTGCAAAACTGACTTTTACATGACACATTAAGTAGTCTTTACAGATGAAAGAGTTCTTATGTAAGAAACAAACTTCATGGCATCTTACAAGGTCTATACTTTGATACTTTTTCTCAGTTATCCATCCTTTTCATTTCTCTGGACTCCTTGAGTTACCTCCCACTCCTGGTCACCATGCCTCTGCAAGCTTCCAGTCTACTCAGGACAGCTCTAAACTAAGAGCCCTAAACTTAAGGGCACACGTGCCACAGGTTTTTTTCTTTCACTCCATCCTTTGTAAATTACTGTTGTCTCATTCATCATGAGTAGTGTGCACAGTAAGCCTTGCTAAAGGATGTAAAATACATCTCCTGTACAATGTATGTGCTTTTAATATATGTGCAGTGACTGGGGCTGGACATGGAAAGGACAAAAAGATGCCTCTCTAGATTTACGAGCAGTGCAAAAGACACCTGTCTTTTAGAAATCTCATGCTTTTAGCCCCTTAGTTATTGCATGTTAGGCAGAGGGCTGGTGTGACTATGAGGAAAGGAACTAGAGTTTATTTGGTTTCTTCTTGAAGAGTGTGCACTGAAATGATGAAGTGATGAAATAGAGGAAGATGATAAGGAACAGAAATTATAAACAAGAAAAAAAATCTCTCATGTGTCTCTTTTCGAGTTTTAATCAGAAAAGATTGCTGTTTGGATAGCAGGTAGTAGTAGGATGAGAGGAGATTAAAGTTCAAGGAAACTCAGAGCATGGTGTTGTTAAATGTCGTCTCTTGCAGAGGTAGATGTCATTCTAGAAATCAGATACTCTGGGGCAAATATAAGTTTCTTGGAAGTGCAAGTAAACTGTGTTAGATTTAGGCACCTTGTTTAAATTTTTTTGGCTGCAGTTTTGGGGATTTTTTGAAGCAATGATCTTTAACCTAAAGGATTGTCATTCCTTTGTATTTCTGGTCTTACAAACAATAAATTACATCTACTAATTTCTGAAGTTGTTTTTGTTCTATTAGGGGTCTGTTGACAGAGAAGGCAGCCCCTGTGATGAACATTATTCACAGCATCTTCAGCCTAATTTTGAAGTTCCGCAGCCAGCTCATCTCTCAGTCATGGAGCTTTGATGCAGGGAAGCAAATGGCTGTTCATCCCAACTTTGGTCTGATGCAGCAGTCGTACAATACCTTCAAGTACTACTCCCATTTCTTATTCAAAGGTAAGAAATTGCGTAAATTCTAGATAGAAGAAAAGGTCAACTGGCAACCGGAATGTTTCAGTAGTATAATGTAAAAGTAGAAGATTTGTATATTAGGGGGTGTTGGAAATACAGTTCCCAAATGAAAACTGCATTATTGTGGTTTGCCAAGATCTGCATATACATCAATTAAGACGTCCACACAAAAAATCTAACAGATACATCAAAACTGACTGTAAGTTTTTGCTGATTTACGAAATAAGTGTTTGGTGTTTAGCTGTACTTACATGCATACATTTTTTTCTTCTCTCTGGAATGGAGTTCTGGAACTTTTTATTGGCAGCAATGGGAGATAGTTAGATATCACTCAGAAGTAATTTTAGATATTTATGCAATAGCTGAGTTTTGGAAATTCCGATTCCCGTGTTGGACTAAAGCTCGGAGAGCCTCCCAGCACATGCTCCAGGGCAAGTTTTTCACCTACATGGATCATTTGCCAAATGTTGTTTCCTTTACCATGATAAAATTTCATCTCACTGTCAGCTTAGGTTAAAATGTGCTGAAATGGTTACCTTCCATTTGTCTTTCAAATCTTGTTTGTGTTTTGGTATATTACTTATCCTTCCTCTAGTATAAAGGTGGTTTGTAGGTTTTTGGGGTTTTTTTAGAAAATCTTGAATTTTTGCAGGAGATGCAACTGCTTTTCTTAGATCTATTTTTCTAGAATATTTTCTAGTTCGGACTGTATTCTTCAGGAAATGAGCTGCCCGTTTTATTCTTTAAGGGTGTCCAAAAATGGTATCAAAGGACCAAAAACAAATATTTCAGGATGAGTTAGAATGGCTACTTCCAAATTCTACAGGAAATCAGAACACCTGTGGGAGCCACCTAAACCCATACTACGAGATCTATGGTTACTTCATGGACAGAGATTAATAGACCATTCTGTAAGGAAATCTGATGAGTGACCCAGTTTTTTACACACTCTGCATTAAGCACTACAAAACAAATACGTGCTTGTTCATCTTCACTTGTACCTTCAATCACCATATATTGTAAAATGCTGTCTTTCCACAGTTGATCCAGAATCCATTGAAAGCCAATACAAAGTTGTTTGGACTTCAATGGCTTTGGCTTGGGCCGTTCTAATAATACACCCCCCCTTATTCCTTGCATGCTGCTGCTTGCTAATTCCCTTGATATTTAGTGCATGGGATGTTTGTGAGCTTAGGGAGTTTCCATTGGCTTATTTCTGTTGTAATTAAGGATGTTTAGAGCAGTTGCTTTGTTCATAGAGCGTGAGGGGTTTGTCCTAGGAATTTCTCTTTGGTTTTCTCTCTCACAATGGACTTTGCTCAAGAAAACTTCAGCAGAGCTGCTTCTTTCACAAAGGTCTCCTGAGGACCTAAACATGCTTGCTGGTCAGTTGAAATTGTGATAGGAACACACCATCTTATTGTGAAAGATTCTGTGATTTCTGTGTTTCTGTGAAAGCAACTTGATGAGGAAATGCTTTGTTAGAATAATGCACTTTCACTTAGAATTGACACATAGTCTTTCTTTTGCATTTATTTGAAATATTTCATAGTTCCATAAAGAAATAATGGACTTTTCTTAGGTTAAAATATTTGTTTCTGTTGTTCTCAGATTTCTGCATTATGCTTCGTTTTTTTAAATTAAAAGGCACAGATGCTGTCAAGGGTGAATTTACAATATTAATCTTAGTTGAAGCTTACTTTTTTTAAAATTTTCTTCCAGTGGTAACAAAGCTTGTAAATAGAGGATATCAACCACATTTGGAGGACTTTCTGCTGCGAATTAACTTTAATAACTACTACAAGGATAACTGAACTCTACAGAATAAGGATCACTGATAGCACAATAAAACAGAAACTGTATGTATACACTTATGATTTATAGAAGCTTATGCAAATGCCACACAGGAGGCATTCTTCTTCAGTGAAATAATCTGCCATCTAAAAGCTTGAACAGTATAACCACCATATGCACAGCATGATGATGCTTAAAATCCACTAAGCCTGCCAGTTGTTTGATCTGCTAAAAATTGATATTGTCATTGTTGCAGAGATAGAAGAGCTGGGTGCCTGGTCTTAACACAGGAGAGAGTACAAAACTGTATATCTGTGAATGTGTAAATGTTGTATTTTCAGTGGTGTGAATTTCCTTTAATGTAAATACATTTATGTGAAATAAATAAACAGATACTTTCTAAAATTGTTGAGAGATGGGTATGAGGTACAAATGTTTCCACAGATACTAGTACCTATTATTTGATGTGTTTTCTTTTCAAACTGATAATAATTCTTAATCTAAATATAACTAGTTTCTTTAAGACTCTTAGTCACAGTGGAAGAGGATATGATGTACCAAGGTGGTCTGCTAGGAGATACAATATCTGACTATTCAAGCACTTGGTGATTGTTGGAACACTTGTGCCAAACTTAGTTTCTTTATCCTTAATTTAAATTATTCATCTTATTTTGTGGTGATTATTTAAAACACCTAACACAGAAATTCAGCATCACAAAGGCAAAATAAAGCTGTAATTCCCAATGTATTCCAACTACTGCTTTCAACTGAAGGGTCATATTTGCATAATTTTCCTTTTCCCTCTTTTTTCCTCTTGTATTGTGAGAAGAGACAATTGAACTTTCAAATGTCATAATATGAGAATGTTATAGCGAAGCAGTCAGCTTTGAAATACGTTAGTTTTTAGATTCTGAAGTCATGGTTGGTTAAAATGTGGATATATTAATGAGGAGCTCATTGTCTGATTAGGGGACAGTTATATAAGCTACAGGCCTGTCTAGCATGTTACCAGGACTGTGGGTCATAAATAAGATTATTCTATGATGTATAGGTAGTTTTATGATTTTTTTTTCTGAACAAGAAATAAGTATTAGAGACAGAATGTAGCGGCTGTGAAGCTGACCTGAACGTTTCTGCTCTGATTCCAAAGTTAGTGTCAAAACATGGTAGAGCACAGTTGTAACATACATCTTCTATGCTGTTTCTTTATCTGTGCTGTATTTAATTAATTCTCTGCCTTTTGTTCTACGGAAAAGGGGATTGTAAGAGCAAGTGGCTCACAGACTGAGCTGTTTTGTTGCCCAGGGAGGCAGAGACCTATTTGTCAGGAATTTACAGGACTGGGTGTGTATGTGCAGGCTTGGGTTCTGGTGCAGACTGATGTCCTGAAGTCACTGGTCTTTGGGAGCAGTATCTGATGTTTGGGACCTTATTGCTTATTACTGTAGAAGGACCCATTGGACGTTGTCTGAGTCCCATGGTTTGCCTGGGGCAGACCTTTAACATAAACACAAGCAGTAACACACAACAAAGATGATCATGGAAGCACTGGTTGGACGTATTTGAGCACTCTTGGAATTCCTCCTTCCAGCAATGATGTTCTGAGTGAGACAGCTCTGGGCAAAGCAAAGCAAAATGTTATTCCTTGTAAGGAAAGTAGTTCAGACTAGCGGTAAATGGGGAGATGGAAAAGATCCGGTTGATGTCAGGAGCCTGACGAATCGGCCATCCTGCTCGTGGGGTTTGGAGCCCGTCCCCCTGCCGAGCCGAGCCGAGCCGAGCCGAGCCGAGCCGAGCCGAGCCGAGCCGAGCCGAGCCGTGCCGAGCCGAGCCGAGCCGAGCGCCGCGGGTGCAGTTGCGGGCAGCGCCCTCGAGGTGGAACCTTCTCACCGAGGCTGAGCTCCGCTCCCGGGCGGGCGGAGCGGCCCCGCCGGGGCTGCTCTCCCGCCTGGCGGCGTGGGGCATCCCTGGTGGAGCGGAGCAAACTCCCAGAGCCTTCCGGCGAGGTGCTCCCGGCAGGGTCCCCTACCCTCCGGGATGGCCCCGGCTCCGCATTGCCGAAACCGCCGTGGTGCCTGGGGATAAATGGGAACTCCGCCACCCGGCATCCGAGCTGCGAGCCAAAACCGGGGACGGGACAGAGAGCGTCGGGAATCTGATCCTGTGTCATCCATCCTGTGTCGGGGAACACGACTCCGCTGCCCTCGGAAGGTGGGATGCTATCTTTACCTACAGCCATTCCCTCACCTGAAGTACAAAGTTGGTCCTTCTAATGAGGCAACAGTTCCCATAAAACTTACATTAATCTTTATGTTTGGTATTTTAGTAATGCTTGCATCAAGCAAGGGTTGAAAGTGGGCAACAGGTTTGAAGTTGCGAAGGCCTGAGAAGGAGTGAGGGAGAAGGATGACTGAGCAGTCCATTAATCAGAGATGAAAACCTACAAATGCTCAAGTTGACTTGAAGGGGGATTTGTGTTTATGCTGAGCTGCAGTTAGGACTTAGTTATGTTAGAATAAAGTAAGCTCCAGAATACCTTTTATGTACCCTTTTCTTGTTTAAAAATTGACATAGAGACAAAATTATAAATAATTTTTTTTCTTTGAGCAAAATACTTAATATTTTAAGTTCTAACAGCTGTCAGTGACTAAATATTTCAAATCTCTTACACTCTAGAAATTAAAAAATTAAAACCCACATGGTTTTGCCATACTTTTAAAGATATTTCCATTGCTAAGATAGCTGAAATCCCTCACTAAACACCTTGGCATCACCTGCAGCTTCTTTGAAAGAATGGAAAGGAAACCAGTTCTATTTCAATGTAAAACCACTATTTTTTTCGAAATTAAGAAACTGAGCAACACAGAGAGCAAAACGTCTTCCCTTAAAATGCCTGCATTAAAAAGAACTGAAGAAAAATGAACTGAAACAACTGTAGCTTCTTGAAGGACATGGTGACCAGTAACTCACAGTTCAGGACAGTACTTTTACTTACTTGAACTTTTTGTTCAAATAAATTTTGTTTTAATACACACATATTTAATAAACTTCCTTTCTAATGTCTTTAATCTTTTTGCATATTTACATACTGAATATTTGACCTACATTTCACCAGAAAATATCTGCTACAGCAAAACAGGGAGCGGGGTAAAAAAGTGAATTATTCAACTTCCTAATCACAGTCACTCAATTTAACAAAGTACTCATTTCCAACAAAAAACAAACACAGAGAAACCAAACATTCCAATGAGAGTATTAAGACTAGATTAAATCAGAGCGCAAGCAGCTGCCCATCAGCAGCAGCAACAGTTGTCAGGACCATTTAGGCTATTCCATGAAACAGCATCCACCAGCACTCACTGCACAGGCCCCAGGAATGTGAAGAGAGCAAGTGGGCAGGAGATTTTTTTTTTTCCCCTCAGCAATTCCCTGAACTCTGCCTCTCTGAACTGAAGGGTTGCTGGCGTCTGGTTGCTGAATCCAGTTGCTGGCATCTGGATTCAGTAATCCTTTGGATCATTCACCTGCAGCTGCTTTTAACATTTCTACTTCAGGCTCACTCTGCCTGTGGAATAGACAACAAGGAAAAGAGATGCCTACTCACCAGCCCATTCCACTGGCTTGCCAGACCATCAAGTCAAGATGTTCGGTTGCCTTCCGCAGCCCCTAATGGCACAGCAACAGTCTCCAGCACAAAATTCAGGCAGTCACTGTCATAAATTCAGCATCTATTACCAAGCATCACCAGAAAAAAGAAATTATCAGAAGCCCTTGAGGGTTTTTTTTGCCCTTCTACTCCCACTGCTTGGGAGCACTGGTGCAGGGAAAATTCGAAGACAAAGTAGATGCAAGAAATGGCTTCACCAGAACAGGCCTGGAAAAGGAGCAGGCACATGGGCAAAAGGAAGATTCTGACAAAGAAGTGCTGTGTGTGGGATTGAGCTCAGTTAAATTGGAAATTATGTGTGAAGAAACATAATTTAAGACATACTTATTTAATCTCTGCAATGTGCAGGAAATCACAGCTTTGCCCTATCTACATCATGAATAGAATAAGGAAACACTTCCTACCCAGTTAATGATCTGGTTAGCTTAAAAAATATTTTGTGTTTGCTAAATCAAAGTATTTCAGTTGTATGGCTCCAGTTTGCAAAATGTGGCAAGGAGGATATTGCAAGAGGCATTTGCTATTTCACTGCAAATCTTTTACTTGAAATGGTTGTAAATCAGTAAGACTCAAGCAATGAATTCTTTAGGAAACATAAAACCAGTATGGACAATCAAAATGCAAAAAAAATTCAGCTAATTTAATAGTTCCCTGCTTGCCAGATAATGAAAAAGAACAGATAAGCAATAAAATAATCCTGTGTAGAATAATGATGAAAATATGTTAGCACTTTATACTGACATCACCCCAATTGCAAAAATGACATTTAGTATCTATCACATCCGAAAATCACACAGAAAATGCTTCTGTTGCTAGTTTTATAGAACAAATCAATAATTTAAGCAGAGCTTGCATCAAAATTGTATATAGTTCTACAAATACTTTTTTTTTGCAGCCAAGTAAAGCCAGGGATTGTAGCCTAAGGCTACTTGAGGAAGGTCTACAATTGAAGTTCCCATTTAACAATGGAAGTATAAAGATTATATTCTAGTCTAATTTTATTTTTTCCTGATTCTCCAGCTTTGATTTTCTAAGATACAATCGTTGTAAGTCACAATGATTGTAAGACAATTATTTTTAGAAATCCTTAAAAATTAAAAATAATAAAAATATCTGGCGCCAAGTTAGAATAGATTCTTCAAATGAAATTTACTTCTGTAATTACAGAGGCATCTGATTGCTTCATTAACATTTTTCTTATTTGCAATATTTGAAGCCACTGCTGTGATACTGGTTAAAATGCTTATTCACAGCTTTGGTGCCACAGGTGTTTATTTCATCAGCATGGCAACAGCAGGAATTGCAATTCTACAGTTTTTAGTTTTCTGCTCTAATATTTGATTTTTCTGTTCAGAAAATAAGCAGTTATTCTTCTGTGGTGTTTGGTTCTAAAGTCACCTGCTGCAAAGCAAACTCCTCAAGGTTTTGATTTTGTTTACCCTTACAGGTATTATGTTGCATCAAGGAGACACAGAGATTGACATGAAAAAAGGGTGCCTGTGTCGTAACATCAGCTCCCAAACCCCTTGGTTCTCAGGTAAAAGATAACAATGTTTTTATTTATGTAGTTATAAATGGAGACTCTTCTTTGATTATTTGGCTAATTATTGCAGGAGAGTGTAAAACCTAGTCTTTTGATGTGCAAAAGGTAAAGCATTTCAAGAAATTCCATCATAAAAGGCCAAATAATAAAGGCACAAGCAAAACGATGGGGAAAAAAACCCAACCACCCTTAAAAAAATTGGTGTGTAAATATAGGTAGGTCATTAAACTTCCACCATTTCTGAGCTTCCAATCATTCTACACCCACAACTGCCTTAATTTGCAGGAAGAAACTGCAATAGATCCGTAATAGATCCAATAGTAGCTCATGGACAGGTGTCCTACAGAGGAAAATGAAAAGATTTTTTTTGTTAAAAAGTCCAGAATTTAAATTTTATGTCTAGAATTCTTAGTAAATTATTTCAGAGCTCAAATAACTAGTATTTATTGAGCTGCTCTTGGGTTTCTGCAGGGGTAGGAGTATAAACAGCATTCCTCCTTTGACAGTTTGGCATAGGAAATCAGAATCCCCCTGGTTACCTTATGAACAATTTTCCAACCTACTGAGCAACTGCAGTGGTCTCCAGCTGGTAACACAGTTGTAAAAATGCTGATATAAAGAAGATTAATCTAAAGTTCTTGTGTATGACAAATCCAAAAGTTGGACTGGAGATATTTAAATGATGAAATACAATTAGCTGCCAACATCAAAGGATTCCAGGCAAAGAAAAACCAACTGCAAAGATCTCCAGCTTCCCTGTTTGAAGATTTAGGCTATCTGGATTCATGAAAGAGTTAATAAAAATGTCAATGTTACTCCACAACAAACCAACCCAGAACACCTGGATTTCAGCACTCGAAACCTTCTTGCTTAAGAAACAGGTAGGAGTTAAGGATCCAATATCCAGAAATGGAAAGATAAAGAGAACATTACCAAGGTGAAGGACATTCCAGTCAGATCAGGACTGTGATTAGCTGAGCAAATTAAGGCAGGCATTTCCTCAGCAGGGGGCTGGCATATGACAGGATTGTGCTCACTTGATGGATACAGCTGTGGAAGGAAAGGGGCTGCTGTCATCAGCAAGTGAAAACAAAGAGCGAACTGAAGCAACCTTTCCATTTTCACTTAATCTATCTTTCTGTTCTTTCACTCTCTTCTCCCACACCATCTCTGGCCAACAATGGTGCTTCTAATCAGATCAGACACCAGCTATCTTGTACTTGAACAATTTATACCATACAAAAAGCTGAGAACTATGTTCCTTCAGAGTGCTGGCAAAATCTAACCTGACAAAGCAATGTATCTTGAAACTCAGGTTTAGAGAAAGAGCTGGTGTCTGGGTCAATCAGCTGTGAAATTGCAAACTGAGATCACTACGTGTCATCAGAAAGAGTAAATGCTAATTTTAGAGGCATCTAGTGTGGCAGTTTCCCCGCCCCCCCGAATTTCTATCCACTGCAATGTGATGACATTTTACAAATGTCTGGGCAGCAATCTCTAAGAAATGAACTCAAAAGTACACGGGATAAAATGTATTTCAAACAAAATGTACAGGGAAGAAGTTTTCAACAGAAGTTACTATTAGTTCATGCAATGAAAATCATCAATAAAAGTATCTTCCAACATGAAAATATGAAAAGTTCATTTATTTCCATAGGCAACCTAATTCAGAGTACAAAGTGATGTGTATTTCTCAAAACTGTCACTATACCTTTTACATAGCTTTAAAGTAACTAATCTAAAAGTTGATACAAGAATAATTTTGGTTTTGAAGAGCTGTCCAATAAACCAGATATACACTAATGCCATGCTATGACACTTCTATTTATGAATCACGGCTGACACAACATTATCACTTTATAAATCTCATGAGAATTTCAATGTTTTACAATCAGAACGTAAAACTGCCACTAGTACAGACTGTACAATTAGACAAATAAACAAGTATTAAATATTTTGCACAAGGCCTGAGTTCACTATAACACATTTTGATTTACAGCTTCATCACAGAAATCTGTACAGCAGTTAAGACCTGTTTCAGAGAACTTAAAGACAATACAACTTCAGGGCTTATTTATTATGTTGATACAAGGGTGAGGCCTGAAAAGCAAGAGGATTTGGTGTATGAATCCAAGGTTTTACTGCCTTGAGTAATTTTCTTGCAAAGCAGTCAAAACTTAATGGAAGGTAAGGTACAAGGCAGAACCTCACCTGAAAATCAGCTAACTCATCTGAAATTCTCCAGACAGGTTTCCTCACAGCTTTCCAAAGGAAAAGTTTACAATGAATATATAAAATGCAGCATATCTCTTAACAAAGAAAAAGAAGGGTTACATATACAATAGGGTATTTTTTTCTGTACTCCCCCTGCCTATGCTTCTTTCACTGGAAATGGCACAAATCAGCAATATCCCACCCACCTCAATTAAAAAACCCTAATCAATAAGCAAAGGTCACTCCATAGTCCAAAAACTTCATTGTAATGCAAGATCCAGTAATGCAAGATCCAGTGTTCATAAACTTACATATTAAAAACTTTCCTTTTCTGCTCAAGTCACACAGATGTAGGCAGACTAAGCATGTATTATTTATAATAGAGAACATAAATATCATATAATGCTTAGCCTGTATAGAAGCATTATGAAATTTGATTCAAATCTAGCTTCTCATTCAGTAGCTGTTTTTTTGGTGCAGTTGAACTGAAAAATCAAAAAATCCTACAATCTAGAATACAATCACACTTACCTATCTACAGACACAGATAACATTACAACAGGGGTTATAATACAAAAGTCAACATACATTTTTCTGACTTTAAAAGGCAATCAGGGTATTTGTTAAGGTTCCACATAAATGTGAACCAGTTGTTGCTAAAAAGACAAAACAGAAAAGGAAAGTTTTGAAGAATAAGGCTTGAAATGTTGTGCACCTACACATCCAGAAATTCAGCCTTGGGGTACCCAACACTTGTGTAAGGCCACAACTTCCCCACAACATTTCTCACTCAGAGTGAGGAAAACATAGTATCTTCATTAAAACAAACTTGGGCATTCTACCCATGCTCCCAGTAAAATTTCTCTTTCCATCTCCCAAATAATTGATGGACTCCTTTACCTTTCAAAAGACTCCTCTGGTACTGCTGCCCTTCTGCATAAGCAAGTTCCAAGGGCTATTGTGAGTCTTACTCACACTACTTGTGTGATGAAAAGGAACAGAAGATAGTTCCCTCCTCCAATGTGCCATTTCATTTCCAATTTCTCTCAGGAGTCAAAACTAGGGGTTTCTAAGCTGATCTGAAACTCAGTAGTTTTAAGGCTCTCCATCAGCCCAAATAGAGGTTTTCCAAGCCTCTTTAATACAATCCTTCCCTCTAGCAGGTTCAGTTTGCTTTCTACAACTCAGTTTTGAGAGGAAGCTTCACTTTCATACTTAAACCCAAATGGAACCAAGAGAACTAACATGGAAAACACTGCTGTCTTGATGCTCTCAAGTTCATTTAGAATACACCAGAGCAGCCAAAGCACAACTGATGTAAGATGTGCAGCTACTTTCACTTAGCTTCTCCTTTTGCAATAAATAAACTATAGAATCACTGAAAGAATAGGAACTTACTCCCTCCCCTTTACAAATGAAGGTAAACTAGACAGGCTGGGCACTTCACTCTAGACCCTTTTCTCATTTCCACAGTAGAATGAAGACATGCTCACCGTGGGTGCACAGTATGCGCTGTGATCATCTGACAGGCTTTCATATTTTTTTCTTTAAATTAGTTTGAATACGAAGGGCAGAAATTTAGTGTAATTTACAGTCTTCCTCAAGGCATTGTAAGGAATAACTTATTACCAGGTTACTATTTTGTTAACAGCATTTGTAGTTTCTTAATCAGATACTAATTTCAAACCTGTGTTCTCTGTTTAACTTTACATGACAACAGGTAAATCCTCTGCTTCAAACCAAGCTAGATGTATCACTGTTTTCCATCCAAGTTCAGCCATAGGAGGCTCCTGGAATACCCACGTTTTGTAACATTGTCCCTTCCCCTTTGTCTTTTCCAAAAACCAACTTGGATGTGAAGCACAATTGCTGCTCTCAAACAATTCACTCTGGCCACAAAACAAGTCTTCCAGCCTCTTGCAGGGCCTCGGAATGATCACTTGTATTGGAGAGATCAGCTGGCCAAGACTTCCTAAAGAAAAACTATTGTAGCAGGAGCCAAGTGGCATGGGGCCACGGTGACTTACCTCTTGCAAGTCCCCTTTCCTTTAAGTTAAGAAGAAATAATTTGAGAACTTCAAACACACTGAGTTTCCTAACACATTAAGCAGGAAGCATCTATGTAGAAAAGGAATTGGACTCACTACTTTTAAATACTGTTATATATATTTTTAAATTTTTAAATAACTGGAAGATTTTGTTAGAGCTTTTATAAGCACCCTTTTCAGTTTTCTTTGTTGTTTTTCTACTCTGAGCATTCTGAAAATTGCAGCAAATAAGAGAAATCAAAGCTATGTTCTCAAACATAAATGGAAAAAAGTCCTATTGCTTGAGTCAGATAAAGACCTTATTCTATTGCATTACCACTTCCTAAAAGAGCATCTTTTAATTTGAACTTGTAGGAGGTGTTTTTTACTTCACTCTTACAGAATAGGTTATGTTCTGCTATAGCCCATGCCAAAAGCACATACCCCAAACCACACAGTTTAGTAGGTCTAGTATATGAAATCAGATCAATTTTTTTCACTTAACTTTCCTTGCATTAGGTTAAACTAAATCCAGTTCCGAAAAGCTCCCAGTCCAGAGAAATCAGTGACTGAAACCCCGTATCAAGACACTGACTTTTAAGACTGCCTTTGCCATAAATGTATTAATTTAATACATTGTAGAGTCCTATGAGATGTTGTTTTTAATATAAACTTATTTTCTAAATAATTTAGAGGAATACAGATTCAAGTAATTCTTCAAAGTCTTGCCTTAGGTTACCCTAACAAAACACAGCTTCCAAGAGATGACATAAAAGACGACATTAGTGTGATTGAGAATATAGAGTGCCACAACTGTAAATGAACTTAAATAGTTCAACAGTTCTAGTATTGTAATTAAATTTACATGGATATTTTAACATAACCTACAGTGCTTACCATGAATATCAACAGCACATAAGCATCACAATGTATTAGGTATTGTATTCTAGACCATGAATTTATTGGTCCCAGGTATTTTAAAATAACAGGACTAACACAGCAGCTATAATACATAAAGGATTCTTTAAGAAATATGCTTAATGCTATCACCACTTAGAACTGTGAAAGTATAACAAAATACAAGTAATATTTACAGCATAAGGCCCTTTGGTTTCTTAAGCAGCAAATAAAAGAAGAGTTTCTTCAGTGAAAGGCTTTGAAAAATAAAGCAGGTAGGCTTTCCATAAAAAAGGTAACTAGTTCTTTCCTTCTCAAAATAACCATTTATAGTCTTCAAAATACTAGGTAAGAAAGCTCTTGAAATTCTTAGGAAAAGAAAGTTAAAACCCAACAGTAGTATCTGACAGAGCAGAGATTCCACCATGGGCAAGCTGAACATATACCTTCTGGAAGTAGAAGAAACTACTATTTGGATTTCTGGAGACCTTTATTGAATTTAGAGTAATACAATAAAAAGGATCTGAAATACCTGTGTATTTATCATACACTCTAGAGCTTACAAATCTGTATTTGAGAAATCACTTCATGTCAATCTATCCTTCATAAGGACTTGATTTAAACCAAAATTAAAATGAAATAGTTCATTCTAGTCAAGGCAATTTATGGCAGTCTGCTTTTTCACACGACCCTGTGCAAATTGTATAAAGTGATCCTTTTTCATCATCTCAATTGAGCCAAAAACTATTAATTAATTCCAGATATTTCTGTGTAACTATATCATGTGTTTAGTTACACAGCTGGGGCAGTCAACATGTGAATTTTACATTTACATTCATTTTGTGAAGTTTCATGACTACACTTTTCTAAACATCAGTTAGAAGCAGTATCATACTAGTCAAAACAATGGAATATATAGTAAATGTGATGAAATCACCACATGTATTTCAAAATCCTGTTTAAGTGGCATGTTGCTTTTGCTGTGGGGCTTGTAACAAGGATCTGACATTATAAAAGAGATTATAAACCAGCATAACCTTTGAAGCAGTGCTCTTACTCTTTCCCAAACTTGAACCAAATTTTAGAACTTCTTATGCCTAATGAAGCTTCTTATAGTTTACTACCACATTCATTACATTCGCTTACATGAGAGAAGAAGGTCACAATATGCTCCCTTCTTAGCCTCATCCAAAGTTATTGGTTAGAGTTCTCTTTGCATAATTTGGCTATCAAAACTTTTGGGCCAGCATAAGAATTTTCTTTTTGCAAACTGTCATAGGACAAAATGACAGCTTGTGACAAATTCAGGCAACGTGAGTAATTCTCCAGGTTTGCATCCAATAGCGTCATAATCCCCTAAGCATTTTAGCTGAACTTAAGAAACAAAATTCTGTAGGAAATTTCATAGGGGTTGACTGAGTCCACCTCTGAATAATTTTGACATGCTTCTTTTTCAGCTGAATATGTGCATCCTACCTTCAGCACTCTCATGTTGGTAAAGAGACAGGAAATCTTTTGCATGTAAGATGACTTTGCACTTACACAATTCCAGTGCAGTACCAGGTGAATGAAACATCAGCCTTTTTTCCTGTCCAAAAGTCTTTACTTTGCTCGGTTGAAAGTTTCCCCAAGTCATGCTTTTATTAATCAAAACAAGATGTTAATCAGCTTACCCATGATCCAAATTTCATCAATCTTTGGAAGAAGAAAATGAAACATTTTACCCAAAAAGATCTTTTAAGTCATTGCTAGCTGAGCTGCTGTTTGTCATTGTGTTTGCTGGTTGTGCGAAGTTCTGAGGAGAAAAGAAAGGATTACCCTGTATACCAAAGCCTGGCTGTGCTATCATGTTCATCTGAGGTCCCAAGGCCGTATTGCTCGCATTCGGGGACCCTGGCGGTGGTGCAAACTGATTAACCCACTGGCTTGATTTCTGTTGAGCCAACTGCTTCATGCTAACTTTGGGTTTTTGAGGACCAAAAAGATTATCTAAAGCAGACATATCTGGGGGTCTGTTTTGTTGTGTCAGTGGACTGATTGCAGATGCAGCATTCATAGGACTGTAATTTGGCATATTGGCAGGTGGTACAATGTTCATCTTGCTTGCCCCTGTTGCACTTGGACCACTGAAGAAATTCTGAGTAGCGAGACCTGTTCCCATAGTGAATCCAGCAGTCTGAAACCCCATATTTGTATTTAGTCCATTTGTCATATTTCTCTTTGTGTTGTCAATGGGTGATGAAAATCCCATTCCAACACCCATAGAAGGAACAGAGGAGAAGCTGTTTGAAGATGCAACTTGAGCTTGGTTGATAGGACGGCTGGTCAAAGATGACATATTTTCTATCAAGGTATCTGTCAAGTCTTTTGTCTGCAAAACACATAAAATGCAGTTAAATGTTTTTCCTATGTAGACACTCTGGAAATAGTATTTTATCATTACCCCTGCAGCCTTGGCATTAATTTTTCAGAAATTAGAATTCACTGCATGGAATTGAGCATGAAATGTAATAATACACAAGAGAAATGACATTATTTGTATTCTTTGCTACTTAGAACTAACTGTTAGGCAGCTTTAATTTGGTATCTAAGACTACACTCAAAGTACTACTGTGACTATTTGCTTAAATGCCCCATTCCTATCCCCAAATGCTTTATATATTTCCCTAATAAACTCTTCAGAGAAAAGCCTTTCCTAGAATGTCCTTCTTCCTTATCCAGTACAATGCCTTCGGATAATAATGATACCCTTGGAAATTCTACCAATTTTAAAAGTGGGAATACTGCTAATGATGCAAATGGAAGGCACATGAAAATTCAATTTAGCTTTTCTCATCTGTGCCACTGTACCACCATAGAAAACAAAAGTGACTCACAGGAGGAAAAAAATGCTAAATGCACAAAGCCCTTGAAAAAGCATCATAGCTCCAATGGAAACAGGGCAGTTGTTTGCTGTCTCTCACCTGCTTCACTGGAGGTGTTACTGTAGTTGCTTGGGGCTTAAGAGGCTGCTGGCTTTTCAGTTTCTGTGCCTGTTCTTGCTCTTTAGCTAACTTTTGCTTCTCTTCCAGTGTAAGGGAGGCCTTTAAGAGGGAAAGTACTGGTAGTAAGTTGCACAAAATGGTTATTCTGATATTCATATTTTTATTTCATACTAGCACTGTAGTTTCAGTAATATGTGGTAAACAACACAATTATTTACACAAAAGAGAAAGCCAATAAGCAAAAATTATAATATTTACCATACTGGTAGAAAGTACTTATAGTAAATAAATATAATATTAAGAGCAGTTAAGGGCAGATCTCAAATAAAAGAGATAGATCAACAAAACCACTTTAGCTTTGTTTCCTTAATACTGGGCATAAGAAAAATTGTTCTTCACAGTTTTTGTTTTTATATGGTTACTAAATTGATCTAGATACGCAATTGACCATGGAGTTGAAAAGCGCATTTCCTTTTAAAACTGCTCAAGAGTCTTTTGAAGATTAACTTTTGTTAATAATGAAAGATGGAATAATTAAATCATTCCCCCTTAGTCTAAAGTTAGTGTGAGGATTCAGATAACTAGAAAGAAAAATTATAAAATACATAGGTTCTGGGGAGCCATTTCCATAATTATTAGTATAAAAAGAATTTTACAGTACTTAAAGCTTATGTTTACTGTATTACTGCTTATATTTTATGTTATGCTATGTCTTTCCTTTGCTTCTTGTATTTAACCACATATTGACTGTTGTCAAGTCGAAAGGTACAGTAAAAGTTAGTCTCTGCTACTACTTAAAATTTTATTTTAAACATTTTATCTTAGTTTTTCTTTGTCATTTTTATCATAAGGATCCCTATTTTGCTTTTCCTACCTAAATCCAGTGGTAAAGTTTTAGTTTCATTTCAATCTATACAATTAAGGAGAAAGAAAATTACCACAAATGTATAATCCTAATTGCTACTTTGTACAAAACTATTTTCAATAAAAGGATTACACAGAAATTGAAGGATATGATTTGAACATTTTTCATGGACCCTCCCATGTGACTTATGTATGGTGGTGTGCTATAAATAAAAGTAGTTTGTTTTTCTACTAAAGCTTTAAAAATGGTTATATTTACACATACCCTTTTTCTACAAACCTATCAGCCTTGTATTAGACAGACAGAAAAAGAATTAAAAAATAAAGCACACCTTTCTCTGTATTGCTGACATCTCATTCTCTTTACTATCAGATCCACTAGTGAGAAGATCAGTTCCGTTATTAAATACCTTGTCAATCTGTTTAAGTTCAAAGAAAAAAAACTTCATTATTTGAAATACTATAATTCAAGGCCATGTAAATATCAACTAAGTGATTTTAGATTTCAGTGTTCTGTGTGTAAATTACACACAGTTGCTTACCTGATTGCCTGTACCACTAGATCTTGCCTCTTCAGACCCACTCATTTGGTTGGCTATGTCCAAGGATCTACACAGTGCAGAATGTATTACAACAAGACAACTTTGCAATCACATCCACAACGACAATCTAACAATGTAGATCATTCTTATGCATTTAAATAATACCAAACAATTGCATTATGAGAGCAACCACTTTTAGATAATGCCTTCAGGAGACTGGCAAATGTACCTTTGAGAAATAGTAAATGTCTCCTAATTTTCCATGGTCTTCAGTTCTTCCTTTGAGCAGGATGACCCAGATTTCAGATATCCCAAATTATTTTATCTCAGAAATCTCACCTCTTATCAAGCTCCATAAAATAGCTACAAATACTTTAAAATATCACAGTCTTCTAAAAAGCTATTGTGTTTGTATTTCTCTGATATGGTTCATTTCTCAGCAACTACAGCAAAGCAACTTAGCACACAGAAGCAGATCTTCTGACAACTGTGCTTATTTGAAGTAATTCTTAACTACCGAACTTATAATTACCTGATGTTTTATTGATATGGCTAGACTTCTCTAACATTTGCCAAAAAAATTACTACTACTCCAACACAAACATTAACACTTACTTCTGTTGCTCTTGCATGACATGAAGTTGCTCAAGTTTTGTTTTATGCTCTGCTTCCAATCTATTGAGCATATCTCTTATAACACAAATAAAAGAATTGAACTGAAAAAGAAATACATGAGTTTGGATTTTGCAGTGATGGAATTCAGATAGGTCTAACTTAGCAGATAATACCTCATAAACCTACAATACATAGTGTCAGATAAAAGTGCAGACTTTTAAATAACTTATATACCACCTTCATTACTGTGCATTAAACAGCAAATAACAGAGTGCATACTGAAACAGGGAAAAAGACAGGCCACAAAAAAAAATTGAATGGGGCAACACAGACAAATCCTCCACATACAAGTATTACCAGATTAATTTTCAAACAAACAAACCAACCTGTTATTCCCTTTCCAGTATTTTATAGCAATATAGCATTTTATTTGAGTACTTATGCTAGTAGCTAACTGCTTTTGCAGGGTATTTGGAAGGTAACATTAATTTGGAATTTTATAAAAGATCAGTTAAATACACTGAACAATAACAAGTATAAAACACAGAAATACAGTAAAATTGAGAAGGGTTTTGGTATTGCTTATTTTTACAATAGACAGAGACATGGAGTAATGTATGAATTTTTTTATGACAACAGTTCTCTGATAACTGTCAAGGAAAAGCATGCAAAACAGTCATCTTCCTACCTGATTGAGATTAAGATTGTTCTCAATACTAAGAGGAATCAGATGGGGCAGTACTTTTCCCGCAAGCTGTTCTTTGGTAATTCCCAACTTCTTGTGAGTAAATGTACATTTGTAAATACCTAACACAGAACATCAAAATAGCAGAAATTAAGTTTAGTAAACAATGCGAACAAACTTGAAGTAGCACACTCATATATGTATTGATCATCTGAACAACCACTGTGTTTGTGTGCAAGCAAGGAAAAACATGACCAAGATAATCTTAAAGGCTTAGTACTGATCCACAACAAATAGCAAGAGGTTTTGCTACAGTTCAGAACAAAAGGATGTCCGAAGTCATACTTTGCAGTCATGAAACCTGGTACTAGTCATTGTATTGTTCTGGCCAATTATCTGGGAATATGCATCTCTGAATACATCATGTGCAAGTAATTTGCCACAAACTGACACTGCCACTTGAGAAATCAAGCTGCATCGACTAAGGATGTGTTCTCTCCTGGCACACTACAAGTAACTAGGATTAACATTATCCTGCTCTCTGATTTTTTTTTTACAAACTGTTAACTAGAAGGCTTGGGTTGTTACACATAGTATCAGAACTCATGCATAATCTTCAGCTGTTTTAAAATCACTGAAAAAAGAATCCTGACAGACATGAGAGACGCAGTTTTAAGCCCAAATGTTCTGTAGTGTTTCTGACAGGAAGAGTTGTCTGCTTAAATAGTCCAGCTCTGGTGGCAAACACTGAACGTATTAGCATAAAAGACAGAGCAGCTTTCCTCACTTTCCATAATAGTAAAATAGAGCTGTCACCAAGACAAAGATGATGAAGGAAAGTATTATGATTCTGGAAGAAGGGAGAGCCTGAGTATATAAAACTGATTCCAGCCCATCATTTCCAAACAAGGATTCACTGTATCTGAGTAGAATTCAGAATTAACACAGCTAAAGTAAAAAATAGCATCCCTTATTCTTAGATAGCAAATACAAGTCAAAGTTGCAAGGATTAAGCAAAACAGACAGCTTTAAATCACTACAGATAAGACGCCTTCTTGCTGCTTTTGAGCAAATAAAAATAATGCTGCCATCACATATTAGTACAGTGTTTAATGAAGGTTACTGGCCACACAGCTCAGCTGTTACAATTGGTCTACACCACTTTGGTGTCCGGAGGAGAAATAGTCACTATCTTCCAGACTTGGCCAAGTAGTCACATCTCTTTCTTGGCTCTGGTCATCTGGACTTCTTGAGCCCATTCAATTTGCTAAAATCACACACCCTAAGATAGGCAAGGACCAAGTGGCAGGAGAAAAGCTCAAGTGGAGTGAGGTCTCCCCTTCCCCAAGTACCAAGTCATTAGGTTTTCTTAGTCATTTTGTGAGACCTCACCCGGACTGTGTTCCATTTCTGTGCACAGGCACAACTGTGTGCCTAAACATTCAACAAAATGAGTCTAACAAAACCTGCAGTAAAGAACAGCAGATTTGTACACCATCATTAATAGCATCTGCTATGCTAGAGTGGTAGAAGAAGGCAACAGTAACATCTCAAAAGCTCCAGCATCTGAAAGATGACATTTCATATATTCTTCTGAAGAAAACAGCCTCTCTGACTCTGCCAAGCACTCAGTCCATGTAAGTGTCACAGCCCAAGAACTGCAGTGAGTACTCAGAACTCCACTGGGCCCCAAAGACTAAAAATATATGTACTAGTGCAAAAATGTCATACATAAAGTAACTGAACAGGGGTATACTCAAGAACCAGAAAATTTTTAATAGTCATTTTAGGGATACACTATGTAAACATGTTCAGTGATAACACAGAAAGCTCTCGGATTTATAATATCAAAGCACAGAAGAGAAAGTTGGAAGTGTTAGTTACCTAAAATTCCCATGAGCACCGCAGGTTCCTTTGATGGAATTTGTTGTAGAAAAGGTAAAATATCATCAAGCACAAACCATTTGTCCAAGTACTCCAAAATCTTGCCCAAGCACACCAGTGAGTTTACCCGGACCTGTGAAGCATGGTATGAATTAAACAAACTCTTTATTTATAGAAAAAAAGCAAAACAACTTTACAAAACTCGTAAGAAAATCTTTGTACTGAAAAATTCAAGACAAAAATGCTTTTGTATCATGAAAGAAAAACATTTATTTTTATGCTCACAAAAATTTGGCTTTTCTGCATGACAAACATTGACAATATGTATTACTGTGGAACCTGCTACGGTAATTTTTACAGTATTATTAACATGGTAAGTTGTTAACAACTTTAAAAACTGTTAGAGCAAAGAAGAGGTGCTTTTGAACTTTTAAGAAGTTTTAAAATAAAATTTCAGTACAAAATCAGAATACATTAATGGGCTTTTCTTTAAAGACACAACATGGTGAACCCAAAGTAATTAAAGGTTACAATATTTTCTTAACACTAGAGAACTAGAGAACATTATTATGATACTCACAGCAAGAGAAGAGGTTTGCAAACATGCATTTTTAATTCTTGGAATTAATGAATTTTTCATTGATGGGTAATCTATTAAATTGGCAAACGTGGGAATTATGTTTAGGCAAAGCTCCTAAAAAGAAAAAATCCACACAAGTTTAAAAAGAAACATGCATATTTATTATAAAATTAGTACTAATATAACTCAATATCAGTTAGTTTGAAATATCTTCTTAAGCTTTCCTCTTAAGAAAATATTTAAGGAAGTATGTTCAACTAAGCTGCCCTTATTCTATCAGACTCACTTAAAAACAGCTAGAAAAATAAAGCCTCATGGTATGTATACAGAACCTTAAAAATGGATTTTAGAAAAAAGAGTATTCATAAATTCAGTATATTTAAGCAGCAAGAATATCTTGCATTTTCACAAGGCATCTTTATATGAAACTCAGCTTTTACTACACCAAACTATCAATCTCCTACATAAATCAAGAAAATTTCAATGAGTACTGTCAATAACACTGCAGTACAATGACAGACTGAATGATAAAATATCATGTCAAGGTTAACCATACTTTAGCAACAGAGAAGAAAATAAACACAATTTCAGCCCAATCTCAAAAATAAGAGACAGTAATACTAAATATATGTTGCAAGTAAACACCCCAATAAACAAAGTACTGATGCAGAAAGAAACTCATGACAGGTAATCAGAAACAAAAACCTTTGTCCCTAATATTACAAAGGCTTTGCAAGGGGAGAAGTCACATCTGATTATCCAATACTGCCTTTGAGAAATATTTTGTTTATTTCCCACTCCTGAATGTTTTTGGTAACTGGAAGCTAATTGCAGTTGAATGATTAAAAAAATCCCCCTACACAGAAAAGTAGAGAAAGCATAAGGAGGAAAAAAAAAAAAACAAAACCAAACATAAAAATGTCACCAGAACATATATTAATATGATTTTACAACACATGAGGTCTCCTGAGGTAACTGTCAGCACAGCTGTTCTCACCAGTAGGAGATCAGAATAAGCCACCTCTCACTGAGTGGTATGAGCATGAATGCCTGCATGGTTTCTGCTGCACAGGCAGTGAAATACAAATGCATATCCTACTTTCTGCTACAGTGGCAAGTAAGAACTTTAGCTAAGAGCATTAGAACAATGTGGTTACCCTCCTGGAAAACAAAGGAACTAAATTTTACTTTACCAGAAACAAATGTTCTTTAATAAAGCATTCATCTTTTCAACATTCAGGCATATTATACAATTTTAATTTTTTTTTAATGTAAACAAACACATGAGTACACAAAAAGTTGATATGTCAGCTGAAAGAGGAAAAGGAAAATTTTAAGTAAAGGCTGCAACTACTATACCTGGATCTGAATTGAAGGTGCTTCCAAAGCTCTATAAACCATCGGTAGCACACTGTTCTTTATTTCATCTGGTGGAGTTTTGGTTAGAAGCAAGTCCATTTTTTGCAGGAAGATTAACAATATCTATTCAAAGAAAGACAATTCAGAAGCCAAAAGTTTTAACTGCAAAGGATATAATTACAATTTAAAATGTGTTGTATCATATCAAAAGCTTCAGAAGTTTTCTTATAACTCAGTAAATGTGGTCACTTACCATGTTGCTTGCCTGAAGGCATGGAAGACAAAAAACACTTTGACATGTTATTGCATTTTAAAAACAGCAAATACAAATCAAACAAAATATACATGTTCTAGACTGACTTCTGAGATAACAAATCATAATGACTCAGTAAGGAGTTCTTGCTTCTATTTACAAAAACTTGTAAACAGTTCTCGTTTCTCTTTATGGTCTTTTGTTAAAATGCACCCACAGAAAATCTTTATAACACACACCACTGTTGCAAAAGCTAAACTTTCTAAAACCTGTAACTCAAATTCTGTCCTCAAAGCAGTTGATCATAACTCCGCATATACAAGTTGTATTCTATGTGTCTAAAATCAAAATAGGGACATAAAAAAAATAATATTATGGCTACTAGACGGAGAAAAAATGCCTTTTCTATTTGGTATGGAAATTGTGTATCATAAAATAAACAATCTCAAGCAAAATATTCACATCACATTAATATAAAAAGTAACACTAAAATAGCACATAAGCATAGTGGGATCCATCTCGCTTAAGATTAGCCAACTAAAAGTTAAATGCTATTCCAAATCAATCAGCCAGCTCAGCCTCAAATACAGAGCATTATGTAACTCAAGATTGTTATCACAGGTGCTAGAGGAGACAGTGAGTATCCATTGATACCAGAACTCCTTTCAGAAAATAGGTTAAACTAGATGGAAAAATTATGTTTAAAAGTATCACGTTTATAACAAAAAGCAAAGTATTTTATAGGAAGACTTAAATTTTTGTCTAAAAATATATGGCGATCAGTGTTTCTATATCAAATAAAAAGAAGCATTGAAATGTAGAAACAGAAATGTACCAAGATCCCATTACAAATTTCCCCTTTTTATTTATTCCCCGCTGTCTTTATAGAGAAGAAAAGTAGATTTTTATAGTGCAGCTAATACATGTCTTCTTATTGGTTATTCATAATTGCCCAAATTGTGCACACACAAAAACTCATTCATTCATTCCATGAACATTGATTCTGATGAAATATTCCCATATTATGGACAATCACGGTGAAATGGACAAGATCAATTTTAAAGTCAGATTTTATAGTTTTCTTCAATATACAATCTTTGTCCTAAACTTGAATTTTAAAGACCTGCACTTGCTCTTAAACCTGTTCTTCTCTAACAACCCTAATCATGTAATATTGTGGAATTACACTTTCTGTGTTTAAGCTTCCAGGATCCTATTTCATACTTTTTATTTATTTTGGCAAAAATTAAGAAGGTACAGTCACAGATACACACACACACACCATTTAATAAGCAATTAACAGCACTTGCACTCTAAGTAATAATGCTTCATTCATTAATGCAGAGCCCAGTACTTGTCAGGGAACACTTCTGTGTAGTGAATTAGAAAATGAATTTACAGCACATCCTATGCTAACTGTCTATGGAATCCTGTAGATAAAAAACAAGGGTTTGTCTGGAAAGCTATGTCAGAGTAAGCTAGGATGTCAATGTACAGCACACGTTACTCCACACTAACACCAAGAGTAAGTTTATCTAAATATTCCATGAATTCCCTCACAAAAAGACATTGTGAACACTAGCTAACAATGTCCTCATATTGAATTAGAGCAACTTGCCTATGATACATACATTTCCTAATTCAAATATCCTACTGAAGTCAAGTGACAGGCCCCGCATACAAATCTGTAACATCTTCAAAGAGTGTTTGGAAGAAACACTGGCAACTTCCCTGAATGCCCCTCTCCAGGAGTTACAAGCACATAGAAACTAGACATTTCTGCCTTGTACAAAGACAGTCAGACCTGAAATTCTATCCTCTGGCAGTCTGAACCTTTGTATTATTTTCCAGAATTTCTGATATATTAACTTTGAAAACATGACCTAGATTATTTAAACTTCTCCATACTAAAAAGACCATAGAAATAATAGTTTAATAAGCCATGTAGTACTTTTCATTAAAAATACCAGCATAAGAATTTAACAGTGTCTAGACAGTCACAAAAAAAATTTTGCAAAGCTGCATCTTTATGAGCTGACTCCCAAGTTTGTATTTTGCTTCCTTCATCTCTCAGGATATAAACCAGTTTTTGTGTCCATTTATGCTACAAACTTTTTGCAGCAAGGATCCTGTCACAAATCTAATGTTAAAGGCAGCAGAACACAGAGTTACCTTTTAATATGACACAGCACAAATGAGATACTCACTGGCTTTTGGATCGTTAAACATTGACTTTTTTCAAGACAAAAAAGGTAACATAAAGCTTCAGTGTACCAAATATAAACAGCTTAGGTAGTTCAGATTTCCTGAATATTCTCAGTTAGTCAGCTGTCCCCACTTCCCTACCTTCACAGTACAATGATAATTTTCTAGTCCAGTTTTCTGAAACCCAGAAATAAAAGGTCTGCTATGTTTACCTTGCCCTTTAAGTGCTCTGCAGAGATATAATAGCACACAGGAGTGAGCTAGAAGGAATGCACATCTGTCACTGTGGAAGCACAATGCCCCACTTGTGACAGATTTCTCAGGAATCAAGTGCAAATTTTTGCTCCTTTACAGTAACGATTATGTTGTAATACTTTTATACATTTAAACAGCAGGGAAAGGAGCATATTTTACTTATACATTACACTTGTCAAATAAAAATTAAACAAATTTCACAATTTTTTGCACAGTCCTCAAATAAATACTGCTCTTAATATGAATAAATAGCACTTCTTACAGAGTGTCAAAGCTGCAATTTTTCTACCCCATGATCTCCATGTCAGCAAACTGGATATAAGTAAAAAAAAAACAACCCCAAAAACCCAAGGTTCATCTAATGGTAGAATATATGCAAACACTGTACTGTACAACCGTGCTCAGATTGTTCAGGTAAGTGTTAAAATGCTTACAAATATGTCTTCTACAATCAACCAAAACCAAGTGGTAAATTACACCATTTTTGCAAATCTCATCCCATCTATAAATGCAATATACCCTCAGAACTCATTTAAACAAGCAGAGGTAAAAGCTTTGAGAATTGCCTGGAAAAATCTGTTTTGAATGAATCAAGACTGACTGCCTGGACAACTACAGAGCAGATTGGGCAATTTTTGTGAAGCTGGAAAAGGGAAACAGAACAATTAGTCATTTTTTCAGGGAAAACAAAAAGAAAAACTGTAATATGAGCAATATTAACATACCTGGATTGGTTCTTGTTGCTTAAAAACAGGACCAAGATCAGGTAGAATGAGCTTGATATATTCTTCTTTGGTACACTCCTCAGCAATTAATAGGACATTAGGCAAGACAAAGGGTACCATATCAGGATTCACAAATTCAGAAGTCAAGCAAGGCAGAATTCGCTGAATTATAACACGCTAAAGGAAATAAAAACCAAACAAATATGAATCATGTACTGCACTGCAGTAAGTTACCACTGTGCCAGTTCAGCAGCTTTTGTATCAGCCTGATATTTGCAATAAAGTAGACAGATAATTTTCAGTTTTGATCTCTTATTTGCACAGTACACTGTAGTTAATTTACATTGTACTATTCTGCTTAATTTTCTGTTTGTACTAAAAACATAAATGAAGACTTTAAAAACTGTGAAGATCAACAAAAAACAATTAACTGTACAGAAAACAGGACTTTGAGCCACACACGAGTTATGAAAACCATACTCCACATACTTTCTTTAAAAACAAGACCCCTAAAAATACTCAATAAACCTTCAAATTGCTATTTTTTTCTGTAGCCCATCATTTACTGAACAAATACATAATTCTACAAAACCTCCAAGATACATTGTCTAAATAGGATTCTGCTGATGAAACAGATATTTAAACTGTGGATGTCTACTGCAGCATTAGACATCCTTAAATGCTTTTGAAGTCAATAAACAGAAATATATGGTTTACGGGCACAGTCACTTCCCTTACAAAACAGACTTTCCAGACAGAAAAAAATGAAAAGAATGCCCTAAAGATGATTTGGTCAATCAGTGGCTGTCTAAACTTAGATTAAATGCATGCCACTTATTTCCAAATTCAAAGCAGCAACCATTTCTGATCAAAGGAAAAAACTACTAAATTAAGAAGAATAGAGTATTAAATATGGAGTCTAAATGTTGTACTGTGTAGTAAAAAACAGAATTAAAACCAAAGAAATTTAATGCACTGGTTGAAAAGCTCAGTTATTCTATTATGTAGTAAACTAATCCTAATTTTCTACCTCATACGCATTATGGGCTTATATAAATTAAGGTATGCCACAAAAAGAAAGGGAGCCAGTCTAGACATAGTGCTTAACACTACACAGAAGTATGTACTGACAGGCATTTGCCTTTGAGATATCTGAGCACTGCCAGCACAAGAAAGCACTTAGTCTATTGAGGGAAAAAAGCTTTGCATCATTCAACATTAAAGTACTGCCTTGCTATGAAAAAACCCAAAGCAATCTTATAGGAAGAAAATGTGGCAAAATGGCTTCAAAGAGCTATGATGGCATCTGGAAACACAGGGAAAGCCTTGTAACTGGAGAGAAGACAATTCCCTTTCAAAGTGGGATGAACTACAACATGCAAATGATGGTTCTTTATTTGGCTTATTTGCCATTTCCATTTGAAATATTACTGATTACTGAGGAATACTTCCAGAATAAGCATGTTCTAATCTCCCTTTATTTCCTTCTACTCTATTCTGACAGTCTCATGGCAGTCTATTATGGTACAATGATACAGAAAGTCCAGCATTCCAAGAGTCAAAATGCGAACAGATGTTCATACATTTTCAAACTTGCTATATCAAGACATCATTCAGACATACCTTAGGTAGTTTTGGCAGAACTTTTGGCAGTCCTTTAAAAAACTGTGATTTCTGCAGGTTATCCCTTTGAAATAATGAATCAAAATACTGAAGCGTCATTGCTCCTACATCATCGAAGAATGGTATCTAAAAAAAAGATTAAAAGGTTGTGATCTGGAGGGGGACAACACTGACGCTGCTACAATAATTCCAAAATATAAGCATCTATCCACCCTTTCAGTGCACGACAGTAAGCCTTTACAATGACATGTTTGCAACTAACAATCAGAAAATTAAATTTTTACATATCAAGTAGTATAATATTCATATACAGGTTGATTATTAAGACAGAATTTTCCTAGCATTTTTCAAAAACTCATGCATGTTACGTATATCTAAGTTAAAACGCTATTTCATATGCAGTTAGTGGCTTACGAAACAATGCAATGAAAAATAAAAACTTCAAATTTTCTTCTAGGAATAATTACACTATATTATATTACAATAAAGGATTAATCTACTAGGTTACCCACCCCTGGAAACTCCAGAAGACCCTGGAAGCTGTGGTATCTCTACCCTACGATTCAGTGTGCAGTGTGCAAACATGGGAAAAGAGACTCAACATCTTTATAAACCATACTGCTTAATACAACCACTTACAGATTTGTTTTAGTCCTTCAGACAACTGAGTCGATACCTGAGAAATATCTGCCAATTCCCTTGTTCCCATCTTTCAGCATATAGGTGGACAAAACCATCAACTGCTCCCTGTCCCTTATTCACCCACTATTTCTTTCAACAGTTAAAACACTGATTTCCATCTCTGCATACCATCTTTTTACACCACAGCAAAAGAATAAAATCATCTAGCAAAACAAATCTATAAGCAGGAATATCAAAGGTTACCTAGATTAGAGAAAACGGGGCATGAAACAAGGGAAGAATAATGTTTCAAGTTCTACTTTCAGATAGGAAACGGTTTTGCAACAGTTTTGCCAAATTAAAACTTACATTATATCCTACTTGCAATTAGATTTTGCTTTGTTAGGACAAATAATTTCCAAACACACTTTATTCTTCTGCATACTTAAGAATACATCAGAAATCCTAAGCCAAAAGTTAATCCTATTGCCCTTTCTAATTTTCTCACTTTCAAATCCTTCCAATATAATTTTAAAGACTGAACTGTATAAAATCATAACACAGAAAAGCTTCCAATTATATGGAAGGAATAAAACAGAGTTGCATTGAACAATTTTCGAATAATTTGATCATTTTTGAATAATTTAATAATTTTTCTAAATTCTGTCTTAGCATCCACTTTTTCCATATAAATAAATGTCAGCATAAGGATAACTTTTGGCATTAACTATTACATCTAAATGGTTTAAAAATATTTAACATTTCAGCTAAAATGATTAACAGAAAACACTTTACAATAGCTCTACAAATCAAACACTAATTTGTCTCTTTCCTATGGCTACTGTATTTTCCATGGACTGACCTTAGTCATTTGATCTGCATCTGGTCTGACTGCTGGAGCTACGTTGAGGAGTAGCTTTACATGCTCACGCACCTCCTCAGGTATGTTCTGAAGAGTACTGGAGCTTAAACGGCTCAGCTGTGGAAGTAATTCAAGCATGTACACCATGAAGTCAGAAAACCCTGCATGTATCTACTTCCAGTATACAACAGGCCTATATATACTTTGTTCTCTTGATGGTTTCTCTATCCACACATTTGATATTCCTCCCTTCTTGCTCACAGTCTTCTCTGTTTCCCAAGAGCTGACCTGTTTTAGGTCCCACCCGTTTTTTCAACTTCCCATTGTAGTTCAGGTTATCAGAGAACACAAACATGGTATTTTAAACAGGCAAATGTCATTCTCTGAGGTGCTGTCTATGCACATTAAAACACAGTACATACTGTGTGGCAATGGGGATCCAAAGAAGTTACAGCTAAGGAAACCTGCATATGAAGAGACATTATGTCAGCTGATCCAATTAACTGTGACACTGTCTTTTGTTAACATTCACAGTCCACAAAGAATGTGAAATAGTGATAGTTAAGTGGATACCAACTGCCATGTCAAGTGATCGAATCACCCTAAACCCAGCCCTCTTCAATGGTCCTACATAGGTAATTCACTGCCAGGTGTTTCATACTATTCACACTGACAGGTAAGCATTATTTTACAAGACCAGCATTCAACAGGTTTGCAGAGAAATCAGGTGAAAAATGCAATTTTAAGTTTATAAAGTTGGTACGTGTAACCTCCTCTAAACATATTTTTATTTCTCATATTTTGCTAGGATTTTTTTTTTCTTGTTATAACAACAGTATGCAGAGTAAGATACCATTGTCAGATGGTTTATGTTGGAGCACTGACAGTGTTCTCAATATTTAAATCTATTTTACAGTAATAACTTTTCAAATATGAAAATCAACAAATAATAGTCATATAAAGAACAAATACCTGGTCCAGTTGTCTACTAAAGCTTTTATAAATATCTTGTTTGTTGACTTCAAAAATTGGTTTGCCTTTATTAAACACTGCATACATAACAGCTCCCAGAGAGTACATATCACTGGCTGTCTCACAGCTCACAGAGAGAATATATTCTGGTGCCAGATACTCAGGATTTGGAAGACACAAGGATGGCAAGTTTGGATCCCATTCCTTACAAGGGAACTTTGGCTGCAAGGGAAGTATGAGAAGTAAAATAAAGTACATTTATCAAGGATGTTAAAGACCATTTTCAAAAAGAAACTCAAGCAGCAAAAAATAATTAAGCCACTCAAATTCAATTATGAATCAAACAGAAACAGAGCAAGGCAAAACTGTTAAGAATCTCTCTCTGTAGATTAGAGTGATTAGCTGATGCATTTTTTTCTGAATATTAGAGCTGAGAAGCATAATGTAAAATCAAAGTACTACTGTAATGGGGAAACATGAACTATGATAAAATTCATTTTAAGAGGCAGCAACTAGGCACTGAGTAGGTGCACACACTAAGTTAGGTAGGCTTACATGCCATCCAATATGAAGGGGAGCAGAAGTGCCACAGGCTCCAGCCTCTGTCTGAAACCATCACTAGTCTACTGTGACTCCACTGAGCCCATTCAGGCTCTTTTTCTGAGACAATCAAATGCAGCACTTCAATCCAGACCAGTGCCATATGCTCTAACATTTGGCCAACCAAATACAGAGGTGAATATTAAATAAGTGGTTCTATACTGGAATGCAAGATCATGAATCTGGTTTCAGGCAAGGACCTGAATTTGAAATTGAATGATGATAAATATAAAGATTATTACCTCCTGTTCAGATGGATTTGTTGATTGGATACAAAAATCAAATCCCATAATTTTCCATGCTCCACTCTTATTCAAAATTATATTTTCAGGAGTAATATTTCCATGGACCATTTTGACACTGCTATGCAAAAATGACAAACCTTCAGAAACCTGTCCATAAAAGATCATTATTTCAGGTTAAATATTTCCCCAAACATCCTATAAGACATTTACAAATATTCTGTTCCGATGGTCACAGTTAAATTCCTAAGTTAACTAAGAAACAATTTTTCATCACTATTTTAGCCTATGCCTTAAACACTATGCATGAAGGAAATTAAACACAGATGGGTAATCAGCAGGTGAGACTACTAATGTCAATTAACTATCACAGCATAAGTGTGGTGATGCATTCACCTCTCCCCTCAGGCCACATCATCTTGGAAGAAGAAAAATTCTTTATGAAGCTGATCAGCATATTCACCAAACAAAACCTGGGAGCTTATGGCTCTCCACAGAATGTAAAGAAAAGATTCACATAAGGAAGAGGCAGCTGTAGCATAGACATTGACATGGAAAATAAAAATTGAATTTTCTATTTTACATGTCAGAACAATCAAAAAAAGAGTAGCAGCTTAGAGCTTCTAGTGTTTATCCTCTCTCACACCTACAGTGATCAGGGCACTATTATTACTCACCTCACTGTTATTTGATTTACTATAGGCAGACAAAACTTTGGCAGTGTACTGACTTCATAAAAAAAAATCAGTAATACTAAAAGCAGAAAAAAATTATAAAGACAACCTGTATCATACCTGAAGCAAACCATATTTGGTCTCCACGTCATAAAGTTTGTATTCTTTAATGTCTGATGGTAAAGGAGAAGGTAGATTGTCCCAGCTGCCAAGAACATTAGCTAAACTTGCACAGACTGGTTCTGTACAAAATGCCAAGCAATCCCTGTATAGGAAATGCATTAAAAAATTTCTTGTATATAAATGTAATATATCTCTTGACTGCAAATAAAGAACCATACAAATACCATATTACACATTGCCAAAGCACCTGGTGCTACCAAAAGCCATGTTATATTTCAGGTTTTAAATTCCTTCCGTATTATCCTAAAGAGAAACACATAAATGCCTGAAATTTAAAAAATAATATTAGAATTAGGCTATTTTATTCTCTAACATTCATATAAATCACTAATGATTCACACAATGCTTCATAAATTATTTTTTTAATAATGCTTTTCTTGTCCTGATCCAGGAAAAAATGATCAAATAATTCTCTCTCCTATTAAAACTTGTAAAATCAGACTTCTACCTATGCCTAAAACTAATGTTTCCCTGACTGAGGTAATACTTAATGAGGTCAGATAATGATCAGAAGCTAAATTAATATATTATAAGGGAGCACCTAAACATTTTTTTACTTTGACAAGTGATGGAGAAGATCTGTAAACACAAATATGCTTGTTATATGAACTTCAGTTTGCATGTGAAGTGACTGTTCTCTAAATTATTTTATTGATTTTTTTTTTTTCTTCATGAAAAATTAATGGTCTTGCTTATGCATTTTTGGGTCAATTGTGTTTGAAAAGCACAGAAGAAGCAAACTTCTACTCGTAAGGACTGGTTGTAACACTGCGAAAACTTCAAATTTCAAAATTGGTCCTGAAACCAATATGTGTCTCCATTTCATGAACTTCATGCAACACAGACAGTCATTCTTTACATCCACATTCTTCATACTGCTCTGCACAGTGGTGGAGGCTCTGGCCAGCTATCACAATTCACTCCTTAATTGTTTTAAAGGGGTTTTTTTTGAGAAAGCACTACATGGATGGCAGCACACATACCTACTTTAAGGAACATTAATCATGAGAACACTAAATACTGCATCAGTATCAACACAGAAAACAAAAACTGAGTAACAGTAACAAAGATACCTTTTTAATATAAAGTTATAGGCAAGAAGACAGAGCCTAACTTTCTGATCACCCCATAAAAACATCAGAACATAGGTCCCAGCATGAAACTACAACATATTTTTAAAGTATTTCTATAATTAACAAGCTTGACCTTTGAAGTAAAATAAGACCACTGAAACATGCAAACCTCTTACTATTCATCCCAATTTTAGTTTTATCTACTGCCTTTCTAAAAGAAAAACAACAGAAAAGTAAAATACATTGAATGCTAAGTGTCAGCTAACCTGAAAGAATTTTTTTGCTTGGTTTCCTCCCTGTCTGTTAATGACATACCTTTCATTTTTCTATTAATACGACTACGGCTATAAAACTTGTTCCTGTTATAAACAGAAGTCAAAATGAGAACATAGAAAGACAAAGTCCTTTATATTCAGTCTAACTTCAGCTTTACCACAGAGCTTATCCATTTAGTTATAGTTAAGACACAGATGATAGAAAAAAACCTAGGGAACAGTTTTCGTAACAAACTCTCTGATTACTGTTCTTTTGAGGAATAAAAAGACAGCTGTTTATTTTTTACTTTAGGAGGCAAATTCAAAAAGGGCCCAAGCCCACAGTACTGGAGGGATCTAATAAAAACAGCAGAATATTGCAGAAGTTGATGTCTACTATATAGTGCAACTGCCTTAACAGTTTCCTGAATAATAGCAACATGAAAATCAGAGTAATAAGATAGAAACATTTTAAAAATAAAAAGTGATGGGCAAAAATACATATGCTTTCTACAGGGAAAGAACGTAAGAAATTTAATGTCCCATAAATTATTAGGGACAATTCACAATACCATCATTTTTAAAGGTAGGAATGATATTATGAGTTAATCCACAATTAATTTTTTTTTTATTTTCTTCAATAACAAGTTAAATATAAATTAATATTGCTTTCCAGTGCTGTTAATGGAATTCAAGACCATCTGTAAATAAACTCATATTAAATATTTAGTAAAAATAAGGAGCTACTCATAAAAATCCTGAGAGGTATACATCATTAGATGTATTATGTACATTTATATTAAGCATAACTACATTGGATACCAATAATTTTTAGTAGTAACATTCTACTCATAGTGGAAAAACTATCTGCACACTAGGGTCAGAAAGGTATGACCTTTATTTCCATATCTACGTCAGCCCTCCAGGTACATCAAATATCTATTTGCCTCAAAGGAGGAATAACGAGTGACCTGCAAGCAATTCATTACTCTGGAAAGACCTGAAATCCTAAAGCAATCTTACAGCATGCTTGCACAAGGTTACACACACATATATTCTACATAAACCTTTCTTTTATTAATCTCCTTCAGAAACTGTTACATCAGTTTCTGGCACAGCAAGCAACTGCACAGGTTTTGTGCTTCTGGTGTTTCTACCAGCAGCTGAGTGTGCTGAGTATGGAAACAAAAACAGCAGAAGCAAAGTGTAAGGCATTACTAAAAACTCACAAACAAGAACTCTGATGTAATTACACTTCTAATTTTACTCAAAAGGCTTAAATGCTTCACAAGAACACCACCAAAGCTTTCTTAAAGGCATGAATCTTAGCCTTTTCTTCTGAAGGGCAAAGTTCAGAGGAAAAGTTGTTGAGTCAACTGGAAAACTGACAATTTTAGGAGGAAGCCTGAGGTATACTCTGGAATTCACTTGCATACACTATAATTTGAGATGACCCTAGGCCATTTAGCATGTAGTAGTTTATTTACTGCTATAGAATACTGAGAGCTGTCTTCAACTACCTAATTGATTTTCTTTAGGCCATTGTAAGGGACATACTAGATCACAGGTGCAATGACAGTTTTGAATACCTGTTAATGTGAAATGTATTCAGCACTGGAGGAAAGATAGATATGAATACGCAAGTGCAATTTAATCCAATAAACCTGTTTCAAAGCAGGCATTGCAAAGATGAAGAAGCATTCCTACAGTATTCTCAGCTCCTAGAAGCCATTTGGAAAAACTCAAGATTACACAGAAAGAAAGGACATTATACAATGAATCCTTATCAGGCTACCATTTAGGATCACAGAATGGCAGAGGTTAGAAAGCACTTCTGGAAATCATCAACCCCCTTCCTATCCGGGGGAAAAAAAACCCTAAAACCTTCATGATCTTATTTGGTAGTATCAGAATCAGCTTCCTATGAAACCTTGATTTTCTTGGTTAGATTTTAGTGTGCTGTTATCCCTACAGCTGAACAATAAATCTGTAAGACTAAACAGCTATTGTGCCTAGTGACCAATCTTTCATAAATCAAATAAGCACTAGAAGAACCTGCTGAATTTTGCCTCCCTTGACAGGCACTTGAGGGCCTTTTCAACACATATTTAGCTACAACACACACAATTTACCAAAAATCCCTAATCTCACATGTAATAAATACGTGTACTCATACATGGAATAAAACATATGAATAAGTTTTGGAGAGAAAACTATTCTAACAGAGTTCTTCAAAAGCAAAATTAATTAAAGCACCAAATTTTCATGCTGTAATGATCCTGTGTAACCTTACAGCTGCAACTGGACTAATATCAAGCAATAGATTATTAATTCGATTCACACCAGAACTACATTCTATGGAGGGGTAGGGGGGAAATACAGGGGTAGGGTGAATATCTTGTTTTATGAATAAATACACTAAACTTGAATCTCATCAGATGTATGTACTGAATGTTCCAGACAGTTTACATCCAATATAAAAACAATTATTAAAAATAGCTGTTCTTTACTACAGCTTACCTGGATTCTTCTAATGGATGCTGAACAGTAAGCAGCCTAGGGTGTCGGAGCCTAGTTAGCTGTTGGACACCTCGTTTTAAGGAATCAATAATCTGATCTTTTTCAAATTTTTGGTACTTGTCTATTAGCTTCTTATCAAAGACAAAAACAGCCACTTCCTGAAAATAAGCAACAGAATTTACTCAATATATAGCACAGCCAAAACCTAAGCCTATGCACAATTATATACAAATGAGTTTTTTGAATCAACAGTACAATCCCAGCAATGCAATAACCAAACAAAAAAACCTGACTTGTTCCTACTTAGTCCCAGTCATGGGTTACTGTATATAAATTCTGAAATTTACATATTGAGTTAAGGTACCTTAAGCTCCTTTATTGTACAAACAGTAACGCGCAAACTATAACCCCTACAGTGACAAAGCAGCAGATCCACAGTCAGAAATCAGTTTGATTTTAAGTAGATGAAAGAATTTATATCAATTATGAACAGTTAAAATATTCTGAGTATATATCAAGTGTTGCTTTATTAAGCCAGGTCCTGCCTCAGTGTTCTGCTCCAAGCCAGTACAACCCGACAAAACAGACACAGTAGTCTATCAATCTGATCAGACCATTCACATGATAAAACATTATGAATTTTTAATGCCTAAAAGTGTGCAAAAAATAGTCACAAAAATGTTATAAACCAAGAAATCCTCTCCAACTTCTGCAACTGGAGCAGGAGAAAAATTAAGAAATTTGTATGAAACTTTGAAATTACAATGTAAAATAAAAAATTAGATTACATCCCTACCTGGGAAGTCCTTAATGTGAAATATATCAACTGATGGAAAAAGGAATTAAAAATTTTTATCAGGAAACAGACTTTTATAGGCTGCTACAACAGTATTAAGAATAATAGTAAAGGTTAGAAAGCAGAAGAAAATATTATGAAAATACAGTATTTAGTTCCAAGAGGAACTCTATGTTCTTTTACTGCACATTTTATAACCATTACTCTAGAATCTCACAGGAGCAGCTACATTATTAATTAAAAAAAAAAACCCTACAAACTTTTAGAAATAGGCTGTCCAAAATATGAAATTCATCCCAATACACAAAAAATTGTTTTTCAGCTATTTTCGTTAAGCCATTAGCAGGAGAATTCCTGCCACTACCCATATCGGCTCCAGCTTTTAAGTATGATGGATCAAACACTAACACAATGCAGAGAAAAGCAATGACAGGATGGAAGACATACACTGAGCAGTACATGACCAATAACAAAATTTCAAACTAAGACAGCACTTCTGAAAAAACTTCTGATTAATGACAAGTGAAAAGAATCAGCAAGTGAATATTTCAATTAGCTATGGTTTGAGTATTTTGTGATGGGTCTAAGTTCTTTTGGTGCTTGCTGCAATCCTGCATGGTTTGTTTAAACTCATAATTCCCTGAATCTGGCAGAAGAGAACACAGTTTGCACTCCAGATCCTTAACCAGCTGACTTGAGGCCATTAGGTCACTCTCGACTGTCAACAGCCTTTTGCTGGGACTTACCTTCTGAATTCTGCTAGCTTTACAACTGAGCTGGTAACTACTTTGTGACCTTACCCAATCTATTTATGATTGCACTTTCTAAGCAGAAGGACAAGTGCCATATTATACCAGAAAAAGTATAGTGCATAAAGTTTAAGTTAATAAATCTAAGATGAGCTGAAATACATACTGTGAAATCATACATCTATATATAAATCTTTCAAACAAATCAGCTATGAAATAGTGCCAGACAAGCATATGCACACAAGTTTTCCTCACACTCTGTTAGGTTGTTACTCAGTCACCTACACAGCAACCAAGGAAAGACAAGGCACATTAAAAAAATAATAACAAATAAACATTCAGAAATCCTGGAAAAGTAGCAAGGCAGGAATCAGGCAGAACTCAGAAAAGAAGAATGAAGTTACAGGTATCTACTGTCACCGGAGATGGAATATTTGTAACTGTCCACTGACTTAAAATAGGAACAAAAATAATCCTGAAAACAAAGATTTCTGATGAGATCTGCTGCTGTAATGTTCAAACTTCCAAGTTTAGCTGTTTTATCTGGCTGCAATGACTTAAACTATTACTTCTGTTCTGATAAACTGACAACAGGGTAATTATGCCCTTACTTCCTGCTTGTCTGATTACAATACACTCTGCAAAAAAAAAGCTTATAGCTTCAAATTAGATATACACACTTGGAATATATCAAATATGTCAACTTCACAAAGTGACTGCTATCACCTGGAAAATGATAGCCAGCCCAAAGAATATTCAGAACGTAATAGAAGAGAAATAAAAAATAATTTTAAAGAACTTATATTGCAGTACAACATACCTTAAGCTGTATTACCACAGTTTTGTTTTGCAATGGCAAAGTGAATGTTGACATGATGTTACCTAACTGGTAATATTAATAATGAATGGTAACTGCATGTCAAAACTCCAGCCATCTCAAATTCCATGCAGTACAACTGCTGCTGTGTTATTAATTACTAATAATGGCATACAACTGCACAGGTGTTAGTCAGGGTTTACAGAGATATTGTAGGACAACACAGAGCACTCGAACTAAAACTCTGTAAAACCATTGGTCAGAACACCCATTCAAGGCTTGAAAAACGTGATTGACAGGAACCTAATTACATATACTCTGTCAACTATACAGTGAAAGAAACTTGCTACAACTCTCCATACCTTAAGGATATACCTGCTACAGGACAAATTCTTACTGGGCACATAGACTGCATAGAACCCATCAAAATTAAAATGCTTACAATGTTACCACTTCTTTGTATAGCTGAGTAAGACCAAAAAAAATGCCCAAATCAATTGGTATGTTGGGTAAATTCAGTAAATACAAGATGCATAAAGCTCTTCAACAGCTAAAAAATGCATGAAGACACAGCAAAAGTACCTGATTAAACATTATTCAGACTGTCACACAGAATCAGATCACATATTCTTTGCAGGTTATTTGTGTACTGTATTTATCTATTTGCTACTGTTTATTTGCCTATGATCTAACAGATTGTATAAACATTTTCCTAAGTTATTCCTTTGTGTCCATTTCTTTTTGGTACATGTGCAAACTGACCCATTGTCTAAGTGATTTTACATCACTTTCTATTACATTTAATTAAAGACCATATTTTATTAACACTTCTATTTACACTTTGAAAATTGTATTTCCTCCCCAAATTTGAAAAAAGACTTTTCACCTTTCTCCAGTGTAACAAAATATTTTCTGTAATAACAATTCTTAAACTCTGTTTCTGGCAAATCTTCTTCTGAAGTCACAGTCCCATATTCATTGATACATATGACTTCAAGTGAGTCAAAAGTTTGAGTATTAGTGCTTAAACCCTTATACCTTAAGGAAACTAAAAGGGAACAATACTGATCTGAAAGCAGCACAGGGAAAGCATAACTAACTTCCTTCACAATCTCATCCTCTATCCCGTGCCTTCCTGTCACAGTATCTCACAACTTAACATTTCTAATAACTGTTCGATTTCTGTATGGTAGCTGAACAAAAAACTACAGTGTCTTCTGCTGACAACAAATTATGACATACTTCATAGTTATTTTAAAACATAAAAACCCAGAATTGTTACCAAAAAAAAGTTGCAAGACGCAACAAACTGGGGAATCAATCCATTTTAAAGGAAACTTCTTCCTTCTTGTCTGATCACTTTTAACTCAGATTAATTCTTGATCTTGGTTCCAAATTGTATGCTATGAATGCAGAACTACTTCTTTCTCCAACAATGAAGGCTTAAAGCACGTAAAGCTGAGAACAATATACTTAAATAATGCTGAGTTCTTTGTGTCATTTCACCACCCTTAACGTTAGTCTGTCCAGTTGATTTTAACTGCCACTTACCAACTGCTACCAATCAATCTGTCATCTCATGTTTATAAACACAGGCCTTTACTTGATAACTCACCTGCTTTGTCGATTTTTTAGTTCCATTAAATATCTTCCAAGCAAGACCATTACCTCCACTGGCAATATGTCGCCCAACATCAAATTCCCTGGTAACGGGATTTCCCATGACTGCACTGGTGACATCAGCTGTCACCTTTGTGACAGTGCTCTTCAGCTTATTCAGCATGGACTCCATGGTTTCAATTTGCACCAAAGGCTTATCCTACAAAGACAGGAAAAGAAAGGTTTCACAGTCCTCTCAGTTCAACCATTTCTTGAAAGCAGTAATCAAATAATGCAAAGAATTTATAAACTGTCCCCCAACAGGAAAGGTTCACACCTTGTGTATTAGTATCCATCAAAAAGAAAAATCTGAAGGAAAACAGACTCTTTTAATTCCAGTGTTCACAGAGCTACTCATCTGTCTGAAGTGAAGGACTGCTTAAGATCCCAGGCCAGCAAAATAATGGATGTGTATTATACAGACAGCAAGTAAAAAACAAACATTCTGTCCTACACAGTGCTTTTCAAACTGAAAGCTCAAAATCTGATTGCTGACGTTACCATCTGTATGATTCAACTCATAATGAACTTAAGTATTAAGTGCAAGGGAAGGAAGCAAGAAACCATCTTTTTATGCTTAAACAAAATTATACAAGGAAGTTTTTTCCACATCACCTTTCAAATTTTAAAGTTAAAAGATTGTGGCAGCTTCCAATTTACTTCATCTTCCCCTGTAATGTGTACTTTCAGAGTTTTCTATATTTTCATAATAAATCTGACTTGCCTATTCTGACAGATACAAGTTCTGAAGCCTGTGTCCCATTTATACAATTGTTTCTCTGACAATGTATACACAAAAGAGAATGAAGATAGACATTTATCCTCCTTAACTGTGTGAGCAAGGAAAAAGAGAGAATGCAAGAAGAAATTATTTCCTGGAACCAGTATTATGCAGTATATTCAAAAGCAACACTTAGGGATATTTCTTCAGTCTCTCTTTCAAGTAAGATGCAAAGATATCTGTATCCTTCAGTCAAACTTCACCAAAAATCAACAGCACTCAAGTTACCTGGACACACATTCGTTCTCTCCCTGGTAATATAGATTTGATTCCACTACAGATCAGGACAAATAATCTCATTAAATTTCAATTGCAAAGACAGACCTGTAATAGAGGTCTGTAAATGTCCAAGAAGTAATAAACATACTGAACAAAACCTCTAAAAAGTTCCCTGTCTTATGGAACAATTCACTCCAGTGCAGTTGTGTGTAGCAGTATTAGCCAAGCAAACCTTAGCACAGTGCTGCATGGGGAACAGCTGTGCTGCTCTACCTTGACTCTTGGTGCAGTCATATCCCATCTTCAGTATCCTACCTTAGGGAAATGCAGGAACACACTAATGCCATGGCTCCATAGCTATTTCTCCAATTTCCATGTCAGCTGAAGCGACACAACTTCATGCTACCAAATGACAAACTCAGCAGGAATTTCAAGAAAATATATTTTTAAAAAGACAGGAATCCAGCTGCACAGATCTCAATCTCTCAAATAGTCATATTTAAATCAGACATAGTTATGACTTCAACAGGGCAACTCAGGAGCAAAATCAGATGTGACTATAAGCATGTTAAGGGCGGAGTTTGTTTCAATTATGCGGACTGCGAGTTTTAGATATGAGAAGCTGTTTCTGAAATCAACAAGACAATCTTAAGAATAACTACAAATTTGTTTGGTATCTAGTTAATGTTTTGTTGAGACCATACCTTGAAATAAATTATGGAAACACAGAATTCCTTTATTAAGTAATTTCATTTCAGTATTTAAAATTTTATTATTACAATAAATTAATTTTACTTGATGACTCATGACATGGAAAGACATATGCAAGTCCTAACTGTGCAGCCCTAGACCAAACTGCTATGAAGACACTGGCTAATATCCCTGTATAAAGGAACTTTTCATTAAATAAATACCTACAAATGAGGACCATGGATTATTCTAAAAAGGAGCTATAGGCATATCCAACTATCAGCAATCAGCTATTCTGTGGGTAAACTCTAGATGCTAAAGGACTATAAAATCAATCCTAATGAGTTTAAGATAATCCCAAATCTAATCTACTTGGGTTTAGATCTTATGCTTTTTCCATTGTTTTGTTCACTCCAAGCCATCAAATCTTCTCTAGTACCAATGCAACACCATCTTGTGCTAGGACTCTCAAAACCAATAAAACACTTTGCAAAATTAACTGCAGAAATATTATGAAGAAAATGCATGGACATGCATGTTCATATTCTTTTGTGTAAGTCTGAAAGGAAGCTTCTCTACACAGATGGAAAAATGGTGTAGCATTCATTAAATCAGAAGTGCCCTCTACTGTGAGTGACAGACTAACTGCAGTGAGTAGCCTGAAAAAGCCACTAGGTGAGAATGTCAACAGCATTCCAGTATCTGAAGTGCTAGAATTTAAAATTCAAGTGTGGTAGACCCTGTCCAACCTGTTCCCCTCCAGTTTGACAGCAGGCAAACTATTGTTTAATCTAGTTTCTGAGCAAGTAGCACCAAGAAACTTATTTCTCAATAAGCAGAGAGGGTTTAAAGTTTACATCCACGTAACTGTAAATATGTAGAAATCCTCTTATCAACATGTAAGCTAAAATAGTATATCATTTGAATGCAAGCTATAATATTATATTTTGCTTTATAAAAACAATTGCTACCACCAAATTCAGTAAAAAAATCTATATATGTCAACAGGAGCAATGTACCTAGAAAATCCATGCCCCACCCAAAATATCTGTTTTGGATAGTATCTGTAATACCATAAATCATGATGAGTTAACCAACTCTGAAATATGCAAGTCTAGTTCTCAACTGTAGGAAAACTCATTCAATTAAGACTGGTCTAGTATGTCTAAAAAAAAAACAACAACCAAGTGGCAATTAAGTCAGTCACCCACAATGAAATCTGAATTTCAGTGTATTTCAAGTTAAAAGGTAATAAGGCAAATGCAAAAATCTGAAATGCTACAGTGTTTGGAAAAGCAACACAGGAGATGCAACAAATGTTTAAGAATTATTCCTGTTTGAATTTCATACATAATATTAATGCTACTGATTCTGAGTCCATGAAACCTGGAACTAATCCTAAAAAATTCTGAATGTCCAATATGTTTTTTTCATTCACAATCAGTAATGGCTTTTATGCTGATGTACATCAGCATTCATACGGCAACATGAAGAGAACAATCACTTAGCACAGTGAGCAACAAGCAACACTGCACTCAGAAAGGAGGCAAAACATTCAAAACCTTGAAATCAGGCTGTTGAAATCCACAACAAAGACTATCCACCATTTTTCAATTCTTACTCATATAAAAACACCTGCATAATGCAAGCCCATCAATTTATCCTCAAACTAATCCATAGCTTCATCTGATATATGGCTGAGGGTGCACACTGTACAGCAGCACAGCATACGCTCCCACTATTCTGAACTACGCCAAGCTGGGATTCCCCTTTGGGAACCAAGACCAGCAGGCTGGCGCACAGCGACTTCACGGCACCCAACCGCATCCCATCCACCTGTCCCAAGCCAGGATCAATCCACAGAAGTGCTGGAACAACTGAGTCACAGCAAACAAAAGGACAAAACTCCAAAATTTCTCAGGCCACAACCAGTCTTTTGCATTTGTTACAAAAACACCGAGAGGGTCATATGCAATGAAGCACTGTGCAAGGCGGCTGTCGCCGCACGTCACCTTCTTAACTTTCATGCACCATTTCGGTACTGAGCTTCAGCCGAATCCCTCCCAAAACACCACGGAACGAGACCCATGAGCAGGGTTCTGCCTGTCGCCTGGTGACAGGTGAGACCCAGACCGTGCGCTGCACAAACCGCGGTCAGCCTCCTGCGGGCCAGTCCTCCCGGACGAAGTATTTACTGTTACTGACAGCGAGAGCGGAGCCGCACCGCTCCGCGCCGCAGGGCCGGTGCCTGCGCTCCCCGCTCCGCCGGGGGCGGGCGGCCACAGGCGGCTGGTGACCCGCGATCCGCCGGCTCGGGCAGCTCAGCTTGTCCCCGCACGGCCCTGCCCGGCATCGAGCCTCCGGGGCGGCCCTTCCTGTCCAGCCCTCAGCGCCGGCACCCGCAATCCGAGACCACCGCCCCCGCGGAGCCGGCCGGCCCTGCCCGCCCCGCGCAGCGCCACCAGGCCACGGGCAGCCGCTCTCGACCCGGGCCGCGGCCTCTCACCTGAGCCCGCGGGAAGCTGCCGGCACAGCGCCCGGCTGCCCGTCGCCCTGTGGGCCCGGCGGGCCGCCTGTCACGCCGGCTCCGTCCCTCGCTCGGCCCCCGTCCTGCCGCGGCTACTCCATAGCGACGGCGGCTGCCTGGGCGGCGGGGCGGAGGCGGCCGGAGCTCGGCTCACTTCCGACCCGCAGGGGCGGCGCTGGGCGCGGCCGGGGGCGGCGGGCGGGAAGTGATGCGCTCCGGCGGCTTCCGCCAGCGGCCCGGCCGCGGCCATGGCGGGGTATTTGACTCCGCGCTTCAGGAGGATCCGCAGCCAGAGCGAGTTGCAGCCGCGGCGGGGGAGCGGGCGGCGCCGAGGTGGGCGAAGAGCGTCATCCCCGTCTCTGCGCCGCAGGAGGTTTTTCCCCGGCGGTGGCAGAGGGGCCGGGGAGCGGAGCGGACTGCGGGCGCCTGCCCCGTGTTTGTATTGGCCGCCCGGTGCTGCGGGAGGGCCCGATGGCCGGGTGGCGGGCAGAACGCGGCTAGGGAGGTTCGGCAGCTGAGCAGGGGTTAGAGGAGCTTCCTCCGGCCGTACCCCTGGAGCTGAGCTTGTGGGGAGCGCCGCGGGTAGGGGTGTGTTGGGGCTGGGCTGGGCATGGAGCTGGCTGGCTGCTCCGACCGGGAGGCAGGCGCGGTTAATACGCTGCGAACACTTGTCTGTCGTCTGCTGAGCTGGGCGCGATGTGTGGGGATAAACTGGGGGCTTCGGAGCACTTCTCCCAGGGAGGCTGAGAGCGCTGGGGCTGCTTACCGGAGAAGAGAAGGCTCGGGGGTGTTTCTGGTAGAGAGAATGCAAGGAGCTTGGAGCCAGGCTCTCTTCAGTGGTACCCAGAGAGGTTGTGATGTCGTGTGTGGACATCTCGGCATCTGGAGAGATTCAGAATCTGTCTGCACATGTTTCTGGGTGACCTTGCTTGAGCAGGGAGGTTGGACCAGATAGACCCTTGAGGTCCCTGCAAACCTCGGCTTTTTCGTGATTCTCTAGTGTCTTAAAGTGTACGTACACAGCGCATACATGCAATGCGTGGGTCTTAACAATGATTTAAAAAACCTTCCTCGCCTGTTTTTAGTGGATTTTCATTCTCTTCTCTTGACTCTAGCATAGTGAGTGTGAGTCAGCTTACAAGGACTAAATCATGAAATGTTATCTTTGTCTTTGTAAAATTAAGCTGATCTCTGAATATTTTTTTAAAGATACAAAACTAAAATCACAATACTTTTTTTTAAAGTATTAAAGTAAAGGTTTATAAATTTGTAAAACTTTCATATAAATATTTTGCAGACTGTGATGGTCCTTTTCAAGCAACTCAGATGTGGAATAGTATTATACATGCCCTTCACAATCAAGTGGAAATCAAAAGACGTAGACAGCACTTGAAAACATACAGAAACTGTTTCACTGGCTCCAATGCTGTTGATGTGGTACTGAGCCATCTTATGCAAAGCATGTACCTAAGCTGCAATGATATTTCTCGGCTGAAGGGGGTCCGTGTATGCCAAGCGTTGATGGATCACAAGGTGTTTGAGCCAGTTGGAGCGAAGCTTTACTTATTCAAGAGTGGGAAAGAAACAGAGTTTGAAGACACAGACACTAGTCTCTATAGATTTGTAAACAGCAGTCCTAATCCTCTTCTTCCAAGAAAGAATAAGGATAATGAAAGCTTATCTCCTGAGCAAATCTGCAAACAGAAAACAAAAAGATGTTCCAAGTGAGTTACTCTGAACTATACTAATTTTTTTTCTTTTTAAAATAAGTTAAGGAGGGCTACCTTTAAATGAATTATGTCTGTCTAAACCAGTGCCAGTTTTGAGACATTTCATGTCTAAATTGTAGATGCTACCAGCCAAATTTGGGTAAAGTGTTTTGGTTTGGCCTGTGTTATTTGGAATAGAATCTGGCACAATAGCATAAGCCTAGAAATAATTTGGTTTTGCTATCAGTTGTGCTGAAATCTGAGAATTAGCATGAATGAGCTAGTTACTGAAAGTTAGTAAATGAAGTGGAACTAGCACACAGTATTTGGAATCAATATCCTTGCCCTTTCCACAAATCAGATGTGGCTGATAGGAATTCTTGTAGCAGGATAGACTCCAGATATAATGAAACCGTGAAGTTCTGGTTTAAGAGCGATTTAGTAAGTAACAGAAAGACAAATGTGTCTTTCTAATAGTATTTTTTATGGATCTAATTTTTTTCCCTCCTTAAGCAGAACAAAGTGTGACACAACACTTTCAAACCCCTTAGCATTGGAAGCAGCTGATAAAAAGAGGGTTGAGGAGCTTCTCCGATCAATATATGTTCATACATCTTTACCTCCAAAGGTCGTGGTCAATGAACCAATTCACCTGCTCTCAAAAGGAGGTGAGGATTGAATTCTTTCTTTTTAAAACTTGATTGTTCTTTACTGTATCTGGGAGTTAAACATTTCTGTTCAACAATGCTCCACAGAGACCTAAATTTAACCTGTCAGTAATGGCAAAATATCTGTATGGGTATTAAAGGGGTTAATGCTTGTAGTAACTAAACAGAAGGAAGCACAACAGGGTTATGTTTTTGCATATGCATACTATTTATGAAAATACTACTTCAGAAGGAAGTAGGTCTTAAGATTATCTTTTTAATGTGATTCCTTTGCTTTTCACTTGTCTTTTTTTTTTCCTACTAATTAGTTTATTCTGAATCATAGTATGATGGAGGAGACTTTTTTAGCATTCCTATTTGATCCCTTCTTACCCAGCACAGCAACTTCACACAAGCTGTTACCGTGTTTTCTTTGAACACTTAAAAGATTTTTGAGTGAGTAAAAACAAAGGTTAGTTGTTTACGTAAGATCTTGTTTCTGAGGGTTTTTTGTTTGTTTATGGTATCAGTAATAGAAGATGTCTGGAAACAGCAAGCTCTGCTACGACTGCTGCAGTTAATTGATGTTCCCCTTCTAGAAGATATCTTGGTGTCTTCAGCGAAGACAAAATCAGACAGTTTTGGCAAAGAAGAAGACATGATTATCTCAAATACTTTCCTGGACAGAGAGGTTATGTGTAGCTTAAACTTGCCTGAGTAAGTTATATATCTTATGAAATGAATTGTTAGTAAATGCTTTATTTTATTCAAAGATTTGTGTTAAGTGAACAAAGAGACATCATTGTGCTTGTATACTTGTAGACAGGGGTGGCATTAGTATGATTGATTTCAGAAGTAGTAAGTGATTTCACAAAATGTATATCTTTAGAGTTGGACAATTGAGCATTTGAAGTAAACGCTAAAACTTTAACCTTGAGTGTTATAAACACTCCTTGCTTCTAGACCAGGTTCTTTACTCTTAGATCTCTGTAACTGACACTAGAACTTGAAAAATTTTATTCTGAGTCTTTTTGTTTGTTTGTCTTAGTTCCTGGTGGCTATGGCGTGAAGATACAAAGTCAATAAGGCATCTGTTGTTAGCAAGAGAAAAGGAGAAACTTAGCTGTAGCAATGAAGAATGCTTATATAATCAGGATATAAAAGTGGCTGCATGTTGTCAGTACTCTTTTCTTTAATCTTCTCTTTGTAGTGTTCCTGTTTAGGCTGATCTCTATCTTGCATATACTTCTAATGAATATGTTAAGGCTCATATCTTAGGAATGACTATTTTTGTCAAATTAATGCAGTTTTTACCTGCAATTTCACAATCTTTCCTTCTGTTCTCCATTATAAAATAAGATTTTGTGGATCTTAAATAATATTTGCAACTTGTCATTGGTTCAGATCAAATTATTTTACATTCAGAATCACAAAAGTAATTGTCCCTCTGCCCCACACGTTTCTATGATTTTATATTCCTTCTGTACAAAATGGTTGAGACTTTCCTCTTATCTTCTGGCTTCTTTCAACAACAAATTTTACACCCAAACTTTAGGTTCATAATTAGGTTACATTTTCTTTCCTTAGTTAAGACATAGAGACAACAGATGGTTGTGAAAACTCATGCCTTTATAGTAGGTTATATAATAAACTACTTCTGTAGTCTTCTGTAGTTTTTTTTTACCCTGGTTAGCCCTGGTGGGTTCTCGCTGTCTATTGGAGTGATGGTGTGGTGGTGCTTGGTTTTTAAATACTAGCTGAGTTCCTGGGGTTAGTGACAGTCTGGCATGATTGCAGCTTGTTTTGCTCTGGGTTTATCTCAGGTATATTGCCTTTAGCATAGGAAAAACGTGGAAGTTGCTAATTTTGAGCAGGTTCTTGAACTGCTGTAGTGAAATATTACACAAACTGCTTAATAAACCAGTTCAGTATTGTGGTTCATATATGTTACTGTACCTGCATGGTTATTTCTAGTTTTCTTTAAAGCATTAAATGGACCCTGAGATAGCTGAGTTGTTTAGAGTATGGTGCTAATTACACCAAGATCACAGATTAAATCCCATTTATTTAAGAGTTGGATTTAATGATCCTTGTGTGTCCCTTCTGACTCCGAATATTCTATGAATCTATGAGCATAAAAATAGGTAGAGCATTTTCAAGCAAGCACTAAAACTACCTTTTCCTTCTACAGCCTTGACAGATGGCTCTATGCTGCTATTGAATGCTTGGAGTATTTTCCTGACCAATTCCTAGTGATGGTTAGTCAGCAGCTAACTAGTCCTCAAAGGACTAACAACCCCAGCAGTCTGAATACATACAAGAAGATACTTTTTGATGTTATAATGAAGTATTACAGTCAAAAGAAGGACTCTCTTCTTGCCACTGAGGATTTTGATATTCATTCAGGAGTTATAGAACTTATAGGTAAGAGCAACCTGGAACAAAAAATACGGATGAAAGCTGTGTGGAGGATGTCACTAGGCATCAATTGACTGAATCATGACACCATTTGCAATGCCATTGCAGATGCATTATTTAGTTTGGAAGGAAATGCTCAAGATTAAGAACCTGTACTCAAGACAGGACAAATTTCCAAATTAGATCAATTGGCTTAGGGCCTGGTCCAACTGAATTTTGAAAATCTGGAAGGACAGAGATTCACCAACTTCTGTGGGTAACTCTTGCAATATGTAACTACTCTCATTGTGAAAGTTACTTACGCCAAGCCAGAATTTGCCTTATTGCTACTACTAAGTAATAACACAAAACTAAAATCATTGCTATAAATCTTTTCATTTTAACCAGAATAAGATTTTTAAAGTTATGGATGTAGGGTCCTTTTTAGTAATGGAAGTTATTGAAAATTATAAAAAGGACTATTGAGAACCCTCCCATCATATGCATACAAGTAAACCAGAAGGGTTTCATTTAAGTACGAGTTTAAGATTAATGCTACCTAAATAGGCTTTGTTGCTGCTGCTTCAGTCCTATTGGGTTCTTGTGCCTTAACCCAGCTGCCAACTAAGTACTACAAAGCTGCTCACTCACTGCCCTGGTGGGGGAGGAAAAATTAAAACCTGTGGGTTGATAAAAGAATCCTTTAATAACTGGAACAACATGAAATTTTGTTTGGAAGGAATTCTCCCCCAAAAGTGGGATTATTACTGCGATTTTAAAAAGTACTTGTGATTCTGAAAATGAATAGTAACATTGGATATGCTGTTCTACTCCATGACAGAAAAAGGAAAAACAGATCAAGCTCTAGAGGCATTACAACTTTATTTAAAGCTATTAGCGCCGAATATTAGTGAAGAACTTCACAGGCTCCTTACATTCCTAGCCATTGCATCAGAATCTGAGGGCTATAAATTGCAAAAACAAGTAAGTATCTGTTCTGCGTACTGGGAAAAATAGCATTTTCTCATAGTAAAGCTAACATTCTTGTCCGGTTAGAAGTATTCTGTTTACTGCCTTTGTGTGATCAGTTTCTTACTGCTAGCATCCTGTTATACTTAGTCTTTGCTAGCACACTGCAAGTCAATCTAATGCCAAATCTGGGTACTACTATTTCTAGTTTGATAACAGGTTTGTGATCATCAAGACTTGTACAAAGTTCATCTTGCAAAACAGGACACTGTCAAAACCACAAGCAGAACTGCTGACTCAGTTTCTGATGGACAATCACTCCGAACTCTTCAAGGTATCATTCTCCTTACATCATTGGCTTTGTCATTTTAAATGTTAAATGCCATGAATTGCCTTTTTTGGAGTATGACAAGTCTGAGGAACTGTCTTTAATGTTCCATTTGTTACAGTTCAATAGTACAACCAGACAGGGTGAGAAACTATTCCAGACTACAGAGGACAGATTTTTGAGTGCTTTGCAATCCTTTATAAATTATATCCTCTTTATTTGCATGATTTATATTAGGAAAACATTTTAAATAGTAGTCTTTATAGGGTCATTTTGGCACCTTGTTGGTAATGAATGCGTACTAAATATTTAGGTATTTTAGTGTCTTTCTCCTTTAGAAGTTCATTGGCATAATCTGAGTGGTAGAAAAATGGCATGCTCTTGTACCCTAGTGTATATGTATAGCTTTGACAACTCTAAAAGATCCTTCAGTATTTTGGAATGTTAACTGCTAAATTGAAGAAAACAAATAGAACACAAAATGCTAGTAACCTTTCTGTGAAACTTGATGAGTTGTGTAAATATGCAAACTTTTAATAATCTCCTTAGTTTATGTTCCATCATATTGTTACATGTGAAAATATGAAACTTTATCCTATATCCTATAAAAACAAGCTTCACAGAAATTTGGTTCCAGTAAAATACTGTTTTTTATTTTTATACAACACATCAGTTACCACTTCTGACTTCAGGTTGAAACATGGGAGGTTTTTTTAAAACTTTTAATTGGCTCCAGTTTAGTGTGAAAGCATTAAGTGGTTAGTGAGGGTTTTGTATTTGTTAGTACACAGCCAATCCCCCTTTTTAAATTTGTATTAAGGGTTCTGATATGAGGGTTGGGGCTTTGATTCCCCACTGGAGTGCCAGAACTGTGTGGCAGTGACAGTGAGTGGATGGTGGTTCACTCTTAACAGCTGCAACCGAGGGATTTGTGCAAAAGCTGAAATCAGCTTGTTTTACCATGCAGTTTTTGCCATGGAAAACAACATTCCAAACTTTTTGCTTGCTGTATCTTTGGCCAGAAATACCAGAAATAAACACATGTATCTTAATAAAACTGTATGTTTTAGTGCAGTTCTATGAGAGACTTTGAATGTGTACTTAAATAAATGGGGGCATTGATTCTTCTGCATTTAACTATGTTTTTAAATTGGTATCAAAATACAGAAGTATTGCTTTTGTAATGTTTTGGGGTCTTTTTGGGTTGTATTTTCAGGCTCCTTTAACCCTTCTGGAACTAATAAGTAGGAGACTTCAGAGTTTGCTAGAAGGGCAAGATCCAGATATCAATTCAGGTAGATGATGGGATATCTTTTAATATAAATTATTATTTACAAACTGATTGATCATCAATTAACTATAATTGTGCATAGACTGTTCTTTTCCTTTGTTAGAAGTGAAGCATTAGAGGGATTAGTGGCTAATGCACTAAATATTAAATTAGATGCAATCTGCAAAACTGGTCTGAATATTGGAGAACAAGGATTCTATTAATAATCTAGTTTGGGTATACATTACAATTTTTTTAACCAAATAATTACTTCTGGAAATAGTGCAAAATGTGCTTCCTGAAGTGATTTGCTTCTAATTTGGTATGTGAATTTGATGGGACTTTTGTATTTAGGAACAGTGTTCTTTTTGCCACAAGACACCTACAAATTTTCACAGAACTCAGTAGTTCAAGGTTCTGATACATGACTTGAACACAGACTTTGATTAGTGTTTTGACTGTTAAGTGTTTGGAAGAACTCTCCTATTTCTGAGTAAGCACAAAGTTTATTAAGATCTTGGGACTTAAGCACTAGCGTGAAATGCCTTCATTTTAGGCTACACTACCCTTCTGTATGTGAGGCTAATGCTTTTCAACTTACTTCTTTTGAGCTAACATTCTATCTGGCCTTGCTGCCAAAAATATTTTGCAACACTGTTTGAAAGGGTTGGCTTAAATAACTGAATTTCTCTCTGTCTCTTTATCTTCTTTGATTCCTGTATTGCCAGTTTTGTACTTAAACACTGAAGAGAAACCACTTGGGAACAAAATTATACTAAGTTATTTTGCTGTGTAATATTGTATTTAATGCAGCTGCCAAAGTAGTTTGGTACAGAATCTTTTACTGTCTGTGTTGAGTTCTGGAATGAGTCCAAATTCCTTCCAGTTCAGTGTTCTGAGAATCACATATTGTGAAGCCAAAGAATACAGAGATGAACAACAGTGGAAAGAGCTGCCTGTCTGTAATATTCTCAGAGCCTGTGTGATTTCCATCAGACCACTGAACAAACAACTGAAGTACAAACCCCATCCTCCATTTCTCCTACTAACTTTTGGGTTCCAATCTGTAAATGCATATAGGTTCCATCTACTTGTTGAAATAGTCAGTTTGATCTAATTATAAGCTCTCTGAAATGGCATATTCCTGTTTTCCTTATATTCTGGTGTCATTTTCCCTTTTCTTTCCAAAATCTTTCCTAGGAGCTATCGAACATTCTTAGCTGGTGAACTTAAGCCCAGGTGGGAGCATGAGGGAAGGCTGGGAGACTTGGATAAGGAAAGGGGTCTATCAGTTGCAGGAAGGTCTCATCCTTAGGTCTGCTGGAAATAAAAAATACTAAAACCAGTGAGAACTCCAGCGCTGGTTTTAATCTAGTAAGACACTGGAAACCACAGGACTGAAGTTTTAAGTTAATCTTTTTGCCAGTTATTAAGATTTCCCTGTTGAAAGAGCTGTCTTTTTTCTTCAGCTGATTTTACTAAATCATAAGAAGTACTGATGTTTGACAAATTTACTGTAGAAGAAGAGAAGGACAAGTCCATGTGGAAACTCTTATACTGCTCTCTACATGAAGCCTAAAGATGATGGTTTTTGTAAAGAAGGATTAGTTAGAAAATTTTCCCCTTTAGGCAACTGACACCTGTTCAACCAAATTGCACTCTAATATATCTAGGAAGAAAAAGTGTCTGTGGAGTAGCTGAATGTCAGTCTTTCCTCAGCCAGAACTCACCTGCCCCTGCAGGGCAGTACTTTACTGCAGAGACTCACAACCTTTTTATGCCTAAGTTGTGCTGAGTTAAATATCTCTTGCATTACCTCTGCTTCTGGTGCCCAAACTGTGCTCAGCTGTCTACTCATGCAGAAGCTCCTAAATTCTGTTCCTCATTTTGTAGCGTGGTTTAGAGGCAACTGTTTCTCCAAAGTATTTATTCACTTGCATTAGATCCTAAGCCTTGCTACAGATCAGATTTATTCACAGGGAATCTTTGGATCCTGACATGGTGCCATTCTTGCTGTGTAATGTTCTTCATTGTGGTTCCTGTGTGAGAACTGTATTTGCTCTTTGTCTTGCAGGCCTGTTTGCAATACAAATCTTCTATGATGCTGTACTTGCAGCACTGCTTTTCAAGTTTATTTTTGCAATTAATGGTTAGATTTCCATCCATTCTCAATGGAGAGCTGTATGTTTCATATTGCTTGTAGATGTAATCACATCTGAGCTGGAATATCAGTATACCTATATTTCTTACTGTATTTTTTAACAAGGCTTTTTGCATGATGCATGAAACTTAATCTGAGTTTCTGATTTCTTATAAAGGCTTCACATTCTGTCAGCGCATTACAACTAAGGAATATGAAGATCAAAAACAACAAACCAATCAGTATCTTCTAGCACTGATTCAAGAGATGGACAATGACCCTACTATTCCTTTGAAGCAAAAGAAGAAATTAATCAAAGAATTCCGAAAATACCATTCTCTTGTTTACTGTAGTGGTTGTAAAACTACATGTGAATTTTGTGCTCCAAATGGTTAGACTTTATTGCAACCTTTTGCTAATTTTTTTAAGAGTGGAGGAGATCCATGAAATTTTTTTTTTTTTTTGTCTTTACATCTTCAGTTTCAGGAAGTGATAACTATGAAAATAACTGTGCTGCTAAAAAGCATTAAATCTAGTTAATCTTTTAAGCAAAATATACTTACTTACTTACTTGTAAGTACTAACAACACACTGCTCGGGCTGCCTTGAGTTCAGGGTTTGGCACTTTTTTCCACAATCCTGTGGTTTTCTATCTGAGCCACATCTATGTTCTGAGCCATGCTTGGGTTGATAATCAGTAGGGGTTTTTAATATTTTCTATCTTTAATTAATAATAACTTAATCTCCTCTTAAACTGTAGGTTATGACTCCTGTGGGTATTGTAAAAATGTGCAGAGTGTGTAAAAATGTTGGAAGCAGGTCTGGGTTTTGAATCTGCAGCAGGAACGATGTATTAGGCAAGGGATCTGTGCGTGCTTGCAGTCAGTAATTCCAACCTGTTGTTACTGCCTCTCCACTCTGGCAGACTGAGCTGCTGCTAATTCAAGTAAAAAGTTATATTTTGAACAAAACTGAGAAATACAGTAATTTCACGACTATACGGCGCACTTTTTTTTTTTTCCCAGCAAGGATCCACCACTGGCTCTCCCCATGCGGTTGCTGGCCAAGACCCCACCTGCACCCGGCAACCACGGCGCCGCCTGTACCCGGCAGAAGCGGCGCCGCGCCGTGGGCCCCCGGGTTCCCCTGCACCCAGCAGCCACGGCCCTGCCGGCTCCCCCCGTGGCTTGTGGCTCACACTTCCGGGTTGGCAAATTTCTGAACTTTGCCCATATATAAGGCGTACCGGACTATAAGGCGCACTTCCGGGTTTGGGCCAAAATTTTAGTCAAAAGGGTGTGCCTTATAGTTATGAAATTACTGTAATTATCTTGTTTTAGATCTTAGTATACTTAAGTAATTTATTTTAACCTGAGGATATTTTGATAGTGTCTAGTTATTTATCATGAATACTTTGGTAAGATTTATGAATTCATAGGGCAAAGCTAGAAAGTGTATTGACCTGTCCTGACACAGTGATGGTTAGTGCTACATCAACAAGGAAATATTGATTCAAATCATGGAATTATAAAATGTTTTGTGTTAGAATGAATCTTAAATATCATCTATTACCAAACCCCCTGCAATGCCTAGGGGCACCTTTCACTACACCAGACCTCTCCAACCTGGCCTTAAACACTTGCAGGGATGGGGCATCCACAGTTTCTCTGGGCAACGTGTTCCAGTGCCTCACCACCCTCACAGGGAAGAATTGTTTCCTAATACTGAATCTAAACCTGCTCTCTTTCAGTTTGAAGCCATTCCCCCTTGTCTTGTCACTGCCATATGCCCTTGTGAAAAGTCCCTCTCCAGGCCTCTTTGTAGGCTCCCTTAAGGGTACAGGAAGGCAACAATTAGGACACCCCAAAGCCTTCTCTTTTTCAGACTTCTTCAATCTCAATTGTCTCAGCCTTTTTTTATAATAACTAAATATGTGATATAGTGTGATAGGGATTACATTACTTCTTTCATCCTTGCAACGGACCTTTAGTCATGTATTGGACAAAGACTCAAAGACTTGGTATTGGAAGGGATCTCTGGTGTAGTCTCACCACTCAGGTCAAAGTGGAGTTGATTAGTGCAGGCTGCCCAAGGACTTTTCCAGTTGAGTTTAGAATATCTCCAAAAGCAGATCTTCCACAGCCTCTTGGATGAGTCCTGGTCTGGGCTTTCAGTAATCTCACAGTATTTAAAAACAAGCAAACAAACCCTACCTCCACACAAAAAAGCAAAAAAACCCCAACCAAAATAAACTGCCCTATGCTTAGGTAGAATGTCTTGCACTGCCTCCTGTTGTTTTACTGGCACTGCTGAAGTGTCTGGCTCAGTCTTCTTTGTTCCCTCCCGTGAGTATTCTCAGGGCTAAGCAATCACAGCACTCTTGGCCTCTTCCATGTGTGACACATCCTCTACTTCCTTATTTTCTTGGCCCTAATTCTAGACTAGTTCCACTATAAGCATGTTTTTTGTTGTTGTTTTTGATGTGAATGTGCTGCTTTAGGTATCTCCATCCTCCTGTAGGCTTCAAACATAGTCAAGTCAGCAGGATACCAAAGCTTTCCTAAAGCAAGCGCTGTTTTGTTTTTAAATTGAAATAGCTACACTGTGAGATATTAACAACACAACCTCTTACCTGTACACTTAGTTAACTTGCATATTTGAAGTAGCCTTATTAAATTATCTGGTCCTATCAGAAATCAGGGGATTGTGGTTGAAATTTCTGTCCATGAATTCCTGTATGTGCACTTGCTATTTAACTGTGACTCACCAGTATGAAATAAATAATCTCTAGAGGAGGAAAAACATCCAAGTTTCCCCTTTCAGAAGTGAATGCCCTAATTCCTATGGTACAGGACCATGTATACTTTTTCTAGCCCTGTCTGGGGTTTTAGTCATTCTCCTAGAAGAGGGAGCATATACAGAAGCAGGTTCTTGAGAATTGTAAATAGAAAAATATTTGCTGACTAAGTGCTTTGGTATTGAGTAGTAAAAGGAAGGGATTTTAGTTGGTTTTATTTTTTTTTTTCCTAATCTCTCTTTCTTTTCAGTCCCTTTACTGTGTCTTACTCAAAATACTAAACCTGGTAATAGGGAGCGGTCATAACGGTAATTTGTAGGCTGGGTGGGCTAGGAATTGCTTTGAGAAAAACCATGTTGTTAAGAAATGAACTTGCACTTTGTGACTTGATCTAGAATTTTCTTGTGCTAATTTAAATATAATAAAGAATTGTATAAAAAGTAATGAGTCTTTCATTTCACAGTGTCTTCATATGGAAGAAGCAGCTCAGGGGGGCGTAGAATCAGGTATTACACAGTAAGGAAATGTTCCAAGCAGCACTTTATAGCTGCCCTATGGTTCCCTTCAGTTCATGAGACAAGAAACTAAGATTGATCTAGTTCTGCAAAGGAAGGGAAGAGCTCTTGGGGGCCCTGTTTTATTCACATACCTTGACAGGAGGATCTATTCACCTTTAATCTCCTGTTGACAGAAGCCTGTTACTTTATATCTAAGGGCCCACTGAACAGAATAGGTTTGGTGAACTATAGACTACAGGTTTTCAGGAAAATTCCACAATTAGAAAAATATTATTGAGCTTTAGAAAGTTCTGTCATGTATTTTTAACAGTATTTGACACAGAATCATGAGGTAGGGAAACTTGGGACCTGTCAGTCATTTCAGTTTGTGATTTCTAGCATAGAGCTAGCAAATTAATTGCCAGTATGTATTTGGTTGAAATAGAGAATATTCAGAGTGAAGAGTTTACTCCAGGTACTTTTCAGTACAGTCTTATCAATGCACAAGTGATGCCACCTTCAAAGGAGGCTTGTTTCTATTCCTAGAGCATTCATGTTTGTTCCTACCAATGAAAAAGTTCATTAGTGCTTTCGTGAGAACATATATTTCTTTAAGCCCCAGCTTAAAGTATGCTGATACTTTCATGAAGCTGTTAGTAAAAAAATAGCTTCTCCATGTGGCTATCAAAGTGACAGTGTACCAGACTTAACTCATGTCCTACACAAAGTCGTACAATCAGTGTCCAACAATTTGTACGTGCTGATCTCATGCCTTCATACCCTAACTGCCTCCTGTGTGGCTCACATAGCTGCTAACAGCAGGAGGAAGGTAACCCTTTCCTTCCTTTCAGCAGGCTAGGCTAGAGGAAAGCAATCATGAGCTGGCACTCCAAAGTAAAAAAGATCATATGCAAGAAGAAAGATCATCTCCCACTCTCTGAAGCACTGGCTGCTCTTCCATGTTGCCCTTATGCAAGGTAGCCAGGTAAGTGCACTGCTTACAAATACTTACTGGTTTTGTTAGGTCAGATGAGAGAGGGAATGTAATACCCTAGTGTCCATTATTCACTTGTCTGAGCACCTGTCTCTGTCTTGGCAAGCAAGCCAGGTGAGGCACCCCACTTAGCCTGGCCCTCCCAGCCTTCTAGCTGGCTCTTAGCCCAGGCTCTTCCCCTTCTGCATGCCATGCTGCACAGACTGATGGCAAAGGAGCACAGCTTCTGATGCCAGAAATAACAAGGACTGGAGTATTTGTGTTTAACTAGGATGTGTGAAGAGGACTCAGATGGGTCATCACCCAGGACACAGCTGCAGGCTTTGTTCACCTTTGTGGCACATTCTTTTCAGAAAGATGAGGGGAGTGGTAGGAAGCTTATTTGCTCAGGCATTCTTTAAAACAAAAAAAAACAAACAAAAAAACCCCTCAACCTACTAACTCAAAAACCCTTTAGAAAAAGAATTGTTCAAATTACTCTTCTCTCAAAGCCTAAGCATATTATCAATAGCAGTGATCACATTTCAACTATATTTCTCTCATAGCTACTCATTAAAATAACCAAAAATGAAACTCATGTATTTATTTTCAGGAGAGGCAAAATCAAAGGCTCCTTTTGAGATGTGTTAAATGTCCTTTTAGTGGAATACTAGTGAGTGAGAAAAATACTCATTTTGGAAAAAAAAATCAAACCCATTTCTTCTAACTATGTATTAGCATCACAAAGTACAAGCATTTGATATTTTTATTGCCTCATGCACTGAGGTGTTCTGCAATAAAAATACAATGAAGCTATCAGAAAAGATACAAACATAATGAAATAGCAATGAACATATTGCTTCATAGTATTACACTTGTAAAACTTTATTTCTAAACTCTTAGAATTATTTTTTCTCAACCTAATTCAATACAGGAAAGCTAAAACACAATCCTAGCTGATGGAAAAGTAGTTGTAGCTAAAAGAATTCCATTCTAAGTAAATCAATGGAATAACATATCCAACTATGCTACCTATATATCAAATTTCTCTTCACAGATATTGTGTCCATGTTCTTCATAGTCTTCTCTAGTTACTATCATGTCTTCAAAATCATCATTTTCAGAAATGAGCTTCCCACCTTCCCAAGAATAAGTAATAGGGCTGGAAAATGAACAAAGTTATTGTTACTCGTCTACAGATTAATTTATAACAGAAATAGGCAGTGATGATTTCCAAGACTTTTATTTACCCGTACCTATTTAAATTACACTTTTGATTGCTAAATCAAACCATCCAGCTCCAAAGAAGTTATGAGACAAAGTTTGAAACTTTAGCATGGCTAGCTGACTTGGTTTTTAAAAAAGGGCCTCTTTGAAGGCAGGTGTGAAGAGGGAACAACATGGATATGTGTTTGCATTTATTTTGCACAGATAATAATTCTTCAGTAGTATTTTAAAAATCTCTTTAACAATACTTTTTTAAAAGTAGATTTTTTTCTCTATATTCAAAATATACTTGTTTTGTCTCCACTCCTGCAAGGATGTTACCCCTTCCTAATCCCTGCAGTTCTACATTAATAATGACATGGCAGCATTCACATGCTGAAAATTCTAAGTAAAAGACTAAGTTCTAATCTTACATACTTACATACCCACCTAATGGCAATACAATCTTATTTATCTGTTTAAAGGCTGACCCTAAACACACTTCCTCAACTTTATTAGCTAAAGTACAGAGCAAGCATGTGATCTCTAGTTTATTTGGTTTGTCTGAAAATACACTGATTTAAACAAACCAAACAAATTTTAACAATTTTTGTTCACTTAATATTTAAATTAATGCCTTTACCCAATCTACCTTTTTAATCAGCAAAAGAAACCCTACTTTACTGTCTGTTCTGTTAGAAAGGTAAAGCCCCTTCTATTTAGTAGTTTAGGACTTACTTTTCAGGAAGAACAACAGAAACATCGTAGTCAGTTGGAGTAAGACATCGAACTTCAGAATAAACCCGATCTCTGAAGCCTGGGAAAAGGGTGTTTCCCCCAGTCAGAACTATGTTCTTGAAGAAATGAGGCTGCATTTCTGTAAAACAATTAATTAAATCTGTAATTAACAGACTGAACATATATCTAAAGATTAAAGGTGGTGATTTTTCCAATTTTGTTACAAATTTGAACAGAAGTAAGAAATATGCATACAGAAAAATTATGATCATCTAATCATATCTGTTAAATAAAAATATGAAAAGGTGATCAATCACCCTATGTTCTCCCTGATTTCATAATCTGGCTTTGATAACTACTGTTTTCTTATATTTTATTAAATTTCATGTTTCCCAACACAATTCCCCTTTCAAAAGGGTTTTTAAGTGACACAGGCTTTTTAAGAGTACATTAACAGTCTAAATGCTGTCATACTTACATGGCATCATAAAACCTATGAAAGTCTTCTTTGTAATGGTAACAATAATTACCTGTACATCATCTATGAAATGAAAGCCTTAGTATTACTTCTGACAAACAGCAGTCAGAAAGGTTTTACTCTTTGATGCTTAAATTACTGACTTTTGGTCAGTTTCACACCATATTACAACATCCCTCCTTTTCTCATCCCCATCCTTTTCAAAATACTTTCAGGATATACCTTCAGGTAAATTCTGAATAGAATAAACAATGGCTTCAGGAATTCCCATCTCTTGAATACCAATATCCGAAGGGTGGAAAAGTATTTCTGGAACTGCAAATCTTTCATTTGTAAGACGAAGTATTTGTTCACCAGTCTTGTATTTTCCACTTAACACCATCTCTTCCCTTGGCTAAATTAAAGACATGATTAGTACCCACTGCTTAAGAAAAGAAATCACATACTAGAATATTCAGCTAATCTATTTCATGTCTTGCAGAAGTAGGCGGTGTATGCTGCCATTGTCATATTATCTATCGGCAAATCATTTAAGAATAATGCACACTCTGGTATTAAATCTGAAGTGACTTTGCTCTTACCAACTGCAGTTTTGTCCAAAGCAAAATAAAACTGGTATGCATGAGAGTGGCCTTAAAATGAAGGACTGCTTTCAAAACTATGGCTGGCTCAGTCAATGAGATAAAACTGTTAAATTGTCTTCACTGGGTGGGTATTTCAGGCTCTTCTATAATATGACTTTGAACTTTGGGTGTTTAAATGTAATTCAGAGAAACTTACAAAAAAAATCAAAGCAGAGAAAACATTTCCTAACAATGTTAAAAAACTTACTAAGACCTGGATAAGTTATATGACACGAGCACAGAAAAAGCTACAACTGTTAAATAATAGAACATAAAATGCTATGCTGGAAAAACAGTAATTTGTTTTAAGCTCAATTTACTGAGGAAAAACCTTACCAATTAATACATAGCACAGAAATATGTTATAATACAGCATCAGGAAAAAAGGGAGTATTTTTAACGTCTCCACTAGATTTGTGCAGGGTAACAGTCCAAAAAAGCTTCAGAACTATCATTACCTTACAAAATCCTTTTTTGATTGTGCTGAAGTCTGGCAACACATAATCTACCATTACAGTATTTTCCTCTCCTTTCAATCTGAAAAATAATGTAAAATTCAACAGAATAAAGAACAAGTTCTAAATTCCAACTATTTTATACTGACAAGACTTCTTTAACTTAACTGGAAAAATTTCTGATTAAGAGTATAGTTTTGTTTGTACAAACAGATTATTCAGAAGTACCAACTTTTACATTTAGTACCACTACATACATACTTGGCAATGTCCATGTCTTTGTAAAAGTCTTGTGAAACATAACATACATCTTCTTTCACTTGATTAATTACATGTGTTTCATCCATAACATGTAACTGCCTGTGAACAACAAAAACCAAAACCACAGAAGTTTGAGAATAATTAAATGTTCCATTTCCTGTCCAGTTTTCCACTAGAACTGAGCAACCATTGAATTTCAGTCACAGGAAGCTACTGTCTGAATACTGAAACTTGTACTCAATTTACAAAAGCATTCCTGGCCTACTGGAGCTTAGTATCTTCCCATTTCACAGTTCAGTAAATACCTTAACCTGCATTTGCCTATTGTTTTGCTAACAAGCACAGATGTAATCCTGCCAGTTCTTTGGTGAAGATCTTTACCTAGATAAAGTTCCATGCTAAAGGATCCCAATGAAAAGTTGATCCTACTGCATTTTATTTGTGGTATTGATACAATCAGTCAGCAAACTGACTGATGATCTACTGAGACACCTCAGAAAATATATTAAGACTTGAACAGTTGTGAACACACAGGTAACCTCAACAACTTCAAAAGCACTGGCACTTACAAAAATAACAGCCTAATTCTTCAATGGGTTTAAACTCTTCTTCATTCATCTTGCCTTAAGGTCAAGATGGTAGCTAGCAGATTAAACAGATAAAAAATTCCCATCTCCTTTAAACAGCAATTAATCTAAAATTCACAGAACCAGTAAGAATACCCCGCAAACTTATAGTTCGTTTCATACCAAGTTTCAGTGTGACAATAAGCGTGCTTTACCTGTAAGAGATGATCTCCTTTAGATGGTTTGTTAAGAGTTTCCCTCCAACATTAATCCTACAGTAAAAGAGTAACATGAGGAACTCTCATTATTAACTTCAGGCACAACACACAGTTCTAGAAAATATATACTGCAGTATACCTGATGATTGCCTCTTTCTTCTTTTTACTTCTGCAATAAGGTACAATGTGGGTAAAGGAGTATCCGCTATCCACGATGATACAACACAGCTCAGATGGATTATCCCGGAAATACCTGTGTGCACTAAGAGCTCCAGCTGAAATACCAAAAAATTAATTCCATTTTTATATGAACATTCATATAAAAATGGAATTTACAGTGATATGAAGGTGTACTTGCTTCATATTTTAAATGCCTTTGACAGACTTTCCAGACCTCAATACATAACCCACTGCATTAATTCATTTTGGCAGTGGATAAAATGAAGTGTGATATATGGCCCTATTTAATCTTTTTCAGGAATTCCAGTCCACGCTCCATTTCCTCTAATCATACTGATCGTGCTTCAAACTTATCTAAAGGAGTATCCTATATCCAGTTAACCTTTCAGAAGGGTGGAATGGTTGTTTACACAGTCCCTGTGAGACACAATACATTTCATAATTGTAATGCTGCATTTTATTTGCTAACACACAACAAACCCAAACAAAAAACCAATCCTACCCCCCTAAAAAAGGAAAACTATCAAAGACTTCATCCAAATTTTTGGTAGACTTCTTTAAATGCTATATTGTTTCAAAATCCATCTCTTATTTCTGTCATACTTACTCCCCTCAAATTTCCTATAATTATACACCATGATACTCTTTGGGAAGTAGGAAAATACATAAATGCAAACTAGAAGGAGACATACTCACCATTTACTCTTAGAACTGCTTGAAATTGATATTCTTCAAATAGAATTTCATTCATAGATTCTTGTATTGAACTGAAGTTAAAATAAGGTTCAGTAATAATAATATTGGTATCTACAAAATCCACCTATGAAAAACACATTAAGATTGTCATTGCATAAAATGTAGAAATTAATAGTTCCTTACCATCTTTTGCAGCAGTGCAAGATCATGTAAATCTGAAGACATGATTACCACTTGCCCTATCTGTTTGTAGAAGCTAGACTTAGAATGTTTTAGCTTTTTTAAAGGCTTCATGAGCAGTGATACAAGTTTATCTAATTAATGGGAAAAAAACATAATAGAAGGGAACAATTTCATACATATCCTGATTCTGTTCCCATCCTTACAAATTGTAATCCAACATTTTAAAGACGCCACAAAGGAACACTACAATTTTAATGTAAAATACTTTACATGAATCCTGACAACTAGAGAAAAATAAGTCTCCTTGACAGCTCAGCACTTGCACCACAGAATTACTTGTCTAATAACCAAAGTCCTGTACAGTGAAGAATCTAGAATAAAACTCCCAGTGACCTCTATTGAGGCCAGCAAAAAATCTTGGACTTTCCATGTTTACCACTATCTCAAACACTCTTTTAGAGAGGACTTCGTAAGGTTACTTCAATCATAACTGGATAAGGCCATAAAAACATTACCAGCTATAATCTCTGTAGTCCTCACTTCTCAAGAAGAATTAAAAACAAATTCTCAAAAGCATGACTATGTTGAATACAGTTTCAAAACTAAAATGAAATTTATGAATCAAAAGCCAGCACTTTATATTTGTAACACAAAAATGTACAGAGACTAAGCTAATTTGAGGCATTACTTTCATTCTCAGTACACAGGTGTTAGAAAAAAACTCAAGAATTTCCAGAGAATACAGTATTTTTTAAAGAAGAAAAAAAATTTAAGGAAAGCCTTAATACACTTCCTTGGCTAAATCCAGCTTGTGTGAAATGAAAAATAAAGTATCAGATATTTATATTTTATACATTTAAGTTATTCATAGGTAAAAAATGGCTAGCCAAAGATGATTACTAAATGTGTATGTATTTTGGCCTACTGACTCAGATCATCCCTCCCTTTTACATTAGCTATTTCTTGATCTCTTAACTACATTGTATTTGTCTGTGATCATTTTTTGTTAACTTGAACTCTTAATTATATTGGTATGAATTTCTTATGTGAGCTGCACTCAGTATCAGTACATACCTATAAAACTAAAAAATTTAAATATATTTCAAAATTCAACACCAGAACTCATAAATGTTTGCAAAACTTAAATCCCTGTGATTTCTAATTGAAGGCACTTTCAAAGAGAACCGTAAGATCACCCATTCTACTTAATGTTTGTTAATTCCATTCATCAGTATTTAATCTACTCAAAAGATGTAATTAAGAAAAGGCTCTTACTTGATACATTTCTTTTCCAAAGAGATAATCCCAAACCTGTCTTTGAACATCCCAGTTTACCAAGTAACCCTGTAGGAATTTAGAAACATATTTACACTATTTAGAAAAAATAAAATCATACTTTAAAAAAGTCAAACAACAAACAATTGAGACAGGTGATATAAAAAAACAAACTATTGAGATGGGTAATATAAAAAAAAGTTGAGAGTTAAAATGTCTAAATTTATATTTTTAGGCTAAGGACTGAATCTTATATAGGATTAAGGTTTGTTACAAATATTCCCCATTGGTATGTTGACTACTGCACTATGAAAACAACTGTGTTTTCTGTATTCTTTTTGGCAGAAGCTTGTCAGTCTTCCTCAGTGCCAGAGAAGGTTATGGAGCAGATTACCTGGAGTGCCACCACCCACCACATACGGGACATACAAGTGATCAGGTCAGGTTTATTAAAGCTTGACTAACTTGTTCGCCTTCTATGAGAAGGCGACCCACTGAGTGGAGGAGGGAATGGATGTGACTTTGTCTACCTGGACTTTATCAAAGTCATTAAGTCTTTGACACCATTTCCCACAGCATTCTCCTGCAGAAGCTGGCTGCTCATGCCTTGGATGGGTGAACTCTTTGCTGTGTAAAGATTGGCTGGATGTCTAGACCAGAGTGATGCTGAATGGTGCTCCATCCAGTTGGCCTCCCATCACCAGTGGTGTACCTCAGGGCTCAGGACTGGGGTCCCTGTTACTAACTACGTGGACAAGGGAATCAGGTGTACCCTCAATAACGTCACAGAAAGCACTAAGCTGGGTAGGACTATTCATCTGCTGTAAAGACTTCTGGACGGGCTGGATTGATGGACTGAGGACAATCTTGTGATGTTCAGCAAGGCCAAGTGCCAGGTCCTGCACTTGGGCCACAACAACCCCATGCAGCACAACGGGCTTGGGGCAGAGTGGCTGGGACATTGCCCGGTGGAAAAGGACTGGGGGAGCTGGCTGGCAGCCACTGAGCATAAGCCAACCTGTGCCCAGGTGGCCAAGAAGGCCGAGTTTCCTGGCCTGTATCAATACTGTGGCCAGCAGGACCAGGGCAGGGATTCCCCTCCTGCACCTGGCACTGGTGAGGCAAGCCCTCAAATCCTACTTTCAGTTTTGGCTCCCTCCCAAAAAGAAAGACATTGAGGGACTGAAGTACATCCAGAGAAGGGCAACAAAGCTGGTGAAGGGCTCAGAGAACAAATCCTATAAAGACCAGCTGAAGGAGGCTGTCTAACCTGGAGAAATGGAGGTTCAAGGGGACCTTATTGCTCTCTGCAGTGACCTGAAATGAGGTTGTAGTGAGGTGGTGGTGTCTTCTCCCAGGTAACAAGTGACAGGACCAGAGGGAATGGCCTTAAGTTGCACCAGAGAATTTTAGACTGGAAACATTTTCTCACTTCAACAGACTGTCAACCACTACCACAGGCTGCCAAGGGAACTGACTGAGCCACCATCCCTGGAGGTATTTAGGACATGTGCAGATGTGGCACTTAGGGACATGGCTAAGTGATGGGCTGGACAGTGCAGGGTTAGGTTTTGGACCTGATGATCTTAAAGGATTTTTTTCAACCTAAACAATTCTCTGACTGTTAAACTTCACACTGCTAACTGATTCTTATATGACACTACATATAACCCTGCAGTTGGGACATACAGTATGAAAACTATTCCTTAGAATGATTTAAATTTGGCTTTAACTGAAAATATTGTACTTACTTTCTGAAAGGGGAGAATATAAAAAAGACCAGAGGGATCCTTAATTTCATCCAGTTGATTTGCCGTAAAGGTTTTCAAGCGTGCAGTCTTTGACCTGAACTGACAGTTGGGAATAACGCTGGAAAAAATTGGGAAGTTTCCTATTAAACATGGTATGAGACACATTCACTTTCTTTATGTCACTTTCCTAAACAGTGTACTTTCAATAATATTTTTGCTGCTGTGTTTTGGCTTTAGTCCATTAACTGGAGCCAGTTAAGAGGAAAATTTTTAATTTGTGCAGACGAGACACACCTTATGGAAAATCAAACACCACCCCGCACCTCCGCCGCACAATGCGCTGAGCCGCAACCGCCACCCCCGGGCACCGGCACGGTGAGCGCCAGGGGCTCTCCCCCCGCCCCGGCCGGTGGGGCACGGTGTGACGGTGTGACACAGAAGGAGGACACAGAGGGGCAAAGTGTGACACACAGGGGCACGGTGTGACACAGAGCAGCACGGCGCGCGCCGCAGGGGCGGGGCCCGCAGCCGCCGCAGGGGCGTGGCGGGGCCAGGCCGCGCCTCTCCGCGGCGAGCGCATGCGCGCTGCGGGCCCGCGCGCCGGTGAGCGGCCGAGGGGCGCGGGACCGGCGGGGAGCGGCGGCGGAGGAGAAGCCGTGAGGGGACGCCCAACGCCCACCCCGCCCTGTCCCGCCTTGTCCCGTCCTGACCCGTCCGTTCACCTGACGTTCGCGTGGCTGTAGCCGATCTTGGCGTTGTAGGCGCCGTTATCCAGCACCAGCGTCGCCATGCTCCCCACGGCGCCACGGCCGCCGCCGTCCCAGTATTGATCCGCCACCGCCGTGGATCTCTACGGTGACCATAGAGCGGAGGAGCAGCGCGCGGGGGGCCCGGCGGGACGCGGGAGTGCCGGCAGCGCTCCGCCTCTGCCGCGGGGCGCGCGCCCTGCCGGTGACGCTCGCGGAACTGCGGGAGCCATTGGCCGGGCCTGACCCGGCAGCTCTCGTCACACGGGTGGGCGTGGAGGTGACACGGCGTCACCGCGGACAGCGCCCGGCCCGGCCGCGCCGCTCCCCCGCCGCCGCCGGCCCCGGACAAGGCGGGGATGTTTGGCCACAGCCCGGTGGGGCGGTGGTTTAAAGTTACGGACTACCGCGGGTGACCTGCCGGCCCGGGAGCCCCGCGCGTCGGGAGAAAGGTGATGAGTGACAATTCATTGAAAAGTGCGCAGCAACACTGGCCTGGGCTGTGCAAGAATGTGACACAATGGAAAAGGAGACAACTCTAAATTCCATCATCGTTATTTTACTGTTACAGAATCACAGAATCAATTACGTTGGAAAAGAGCTCAGATCACTAAGTTGAACCTATGACTGTACATGATGTAAACCAGACCATGGCTCTAGGTGCCTTGCCCAGCCTTTCCTTAAACACCTTAATGGATGGTGAATCCACCACCTCTCTGGTGTCCATTCCAATGTCTAATCACCCTTCCTGTGAAAAAACAACAAAGTTCTTACTGATATGCAACCTAAACCTCCACTGGTGCAGTTTAAGACTAAGTCCTCTTATCCTGTCCCTGGCTGTATGGGAGAAGAGACCAACCCCCAACTGGCTACAGCCTTCCTTAATGTAGAAAGTTTTTCAAAGCATGGATAATTAACACCTTTATTATAAATAGTATAGAAAACAGTGCTATTGGAATTCTCTGTTCCTGGCCAGCTTTTGCTTTACTGAAGTCTGTGTACTATAGCACACACCTTTATAGAATCACAGAGCCAAAGTACAGCACCAGGTGGAAGGACACTGAAATATCATCTGGTCCAACCTTTCGTAGTAAAGGGAACCATGATGAGATAATCTAACAGGCTGTCCAACACCATCTTGAAAACCTGGAATGGGAACTCACTGAGGAGAGGTTTTCGCAGTGATTGGTTGTTCTCACTGTGCAAAATTTCCCTATATCAAGATGAAAGCTCTCCTGGAGCAACTTAACACTTGTTGCCCTTTGTCTTCTTGTGAAGAGAGAGCCTTCATCATTATAGCCACTCTCTAAGTACAATAGTAAGTACCTGTGATAAGGTCCCTCTGATTTTCTCCAGGCAGAAAAAACAACGTCCTTCAGTCTTTCTTCAGGATGTGTTCTTGAGTCTTTGATCATCTTTATGGCCTTAATTTGGATGCTCTCTAGTTGTCCACAATTTTTTTTTTTTTTTTTATTGCTGGGAGCAGAACTGGACATATTAGTCCAGGTGTGGCCTGAAATGCACAAAGCAAGGTGGGATGATCAAGTTTCTGTCCCTGCTAGCAATGCCCATGTGGATGCAACCCAGGATCTGCTTTGCACTCCTTGCTGCAGTGGTGCACTGCTAAGTCCAGTTCAGCCTGATATCCATCCAGACCCCCAGGCCTTTTTCCACAAGGCTGTTTTCCTGCCACACAGGTCTGAGCCTGCACTGGGCTCTGTGGGTATGTTATCTCAGGTGCAGCACCTTGCACTTGTCTTGATGATGAATTTTGCTCTATTTATATGTTTTACTTACCATCACTAGTTCCTTTTTTGTATTCCAGTAAAACAGAAAGAACATTACAGTTTTGTATTTGTGTGTAATTGACTTTCCTTAACTTAAAAATTACTGCTACTCTGTATGATGATTCTTCACCCTAACAAATATAAAATGTCATTCCATGAACCAGGACATTCGTTGGTACACATGGCAATCTGCTTTTAGACAAATCCTCTTTATGTACTTGTAAAGGAAGTGTGTCTTAAGGACAGCTTCCTTAATCCTGACTCTAGCAGATATATTATTTGATTCTTCAAAAGAGGTCACAGGAATTATCAAAAGCCTGTTTGTCAAGTTCAGGAGCTCCTGAGTGCTTTTTAAAGAACATTGTAGGTTGTTTTCCTTCTCTGCCTACTGGCAGGTGTACTCATAGTAAATTTTGGGTTTGTAATTAAATCCAAATTACACAAAATCTAGAATAGTGACAAATTATTTAGGTATTCAGTGTTAAAGATAAACATAAAATATTACTCTTAAAATTGCATAACTTCTACTTTATCCTTTCACTAATATGAAGTTCCTAGAATAATTGTTTAGATTCAGAACATCCTAATATCTATTGCTAACTTTTGTCTTGTGAAAATAAAAGTGAAAGTCAGAATTTAGTAAATTACTTTTTCCCTTCTAAATACTAGCTCCAGCTCCATGAAGCTTCATCTATTACCATCCAATGACTTGTTTTGGATTTGGAGTTACTTTTGCTTTTTTTTTTTTTTTTTTTTTTTAGGATGCAGGACAAGTGCCAGGATTTTAAGAGTCCACTTAGATTTATGTGAAATGGTTGATATACATAAATATTTCAAATCTCTTCAAACTGAAGTTGGTATATTTACTGTCAGTGCTACTTGAGGGCAATTCATACATATTTATTGAGATTGTTTACACATTCACCCATATATTCCAATGGCACTTCTGATAATACTTTCTGTTGTTAGAGTACTTGACACAAAGTCAGCCACACAGCAAGGACACTTAAATAGGACTTTCAAAAATCCCTGTGGTAGCAAACCTTGTACATTGCTCCGTACAATAGTGAGAATTGATATTTTGTGTGGTCTGTCAGACTACAAAAGCCTTGCACATCTGCATTTGAAGACAGACCATTATCTTTTGCATTATCCATAAGAAGGCATGCCAGAGTTCTCATTCTGCAAGTATGATACGAAGCACTCACTGGAACTTAGCTCAAATTTAGTTTGTTCTCTTACTACATCTCCTACTACTTTATTCAATGGGAAAAACAATTTTATTTTTTAATTCTGTGACCTTCCTATTTCTAAAGTTGCTTGAGCTCCTGTTGGTTTTGGTTTTTTCCCTCTCAATTCCAGTTTTTACAGATAAGAAATCCCCATGAACACAAGATACTGAGAGAGTCAAACTCACTCTGCACACCCTCTACAATGCACAGGTGCTTTTTGGCTCCAGTCTGTGGGAACGAGCAGCCTCAGAATGACTGAATGGTGCCAAGTACAGAATTTTCAGGTTATTTAGAGCATCCAAAGAAAGATATCCTCGAGGAAGAAGTTACTGCACCCTTTGACACAGGGGGTTGTTATCTTGGACTTCACATCAATGGACTATACTCACTTAGTATACTAAGAGGCGGAGAATCCAGGCACTAGGAGGGATACTGTGGCCAGCAGTCCAGGGCCTGTCCCACCACCCCCAGCCAGGGAGCAAGGCAGGCAGGTGTGGGAGTGAAGCCCAGAGCAAATGTGACAATGAAGCAGGTGGAACATCAAGCACATAAAACAATCCTCAAGTCCAGGGATCACCATGCAGGTCCATGGTGACTGCGAAGGTCTAAAATCAGCATGGAAAGTCGGTGCCCTTCTAATTCCCTTCTGGGTGAGGAGGGTGTGGTGTGTGTGTTGATCTGTGCATTTTCATCCATTCCTCCACACAGTATGCTCCAGGACATGGGGATACAACTTGGGGTCACAGTTCAGATCAATCCTGCTGGACAGAAATATTTCTGGTTTCCAGTTCTGACATCAGTGAAGAGCCTCAGGACTTCCCGTTTTCTTCCAGAGCTATACTTGCAGGACACTTGAAAGAGAACACATGGCATGGGTCTTGCTTTCATTGCCCCTCATATTTTCTCTCTTGATGAGAAGCTGACCCATCATGATGACAAGTATTGTTTCTCCATGATACTGTTAGACTTTTTGCTAGTTGAGAAAAGAATGTAAAACCAGCATAAAAGTGTTAGCTTCATACACAGCTAATTCCTACTTTATAAATCTCCCTAAGAATGTAACGAGGTCAGTATTACACAACGGACTGATTTTTAAATGTCTGGAAAAATCAATTGGAAATGTTCATCTCCTGACCTATTTTTTTCTATTACTGCTTCATATTTCTGACTTAAAGGTCCTTAGGGTTTTGGTTCATTGCTTGTAAATTATTAATGTTATGTATATGAGAAGCAGAGAAAATAGATCTGATATATTTTCTCTGCAGCTCAAGGCTCTATTACAGAGGCCCATCCTGCATATTGAAGTCACTTCTAAAAAACTTTAGTTTTCTGATTGATAATTTTTTTTCCCCAGTTAATATTTTTAGGGTACTTGGTTACCCACCACTGAAATTTTTCAAGGTGTCTTTTATGAATGAGGGACTGCCAGAGGAAAAGGGTTACTGGTTGAATAAAACTAATGCAAGACATAAATTTCTTAACTGACCTGGAGATTTTGCTACAGCATGAGAGGCTGTTCTTTTGAAAATAAAATAACTCATAGGCTGTACACTTTCCACAGATACCCAGCAAAATGTAAGCATCTGAGGGATAGCCTGATTTTACAAGTGTCTGGGTTTGAGCATTTTGGGTGTGGGATACATGTGTATGTGTGTTTGTGTATACATGTGAATTTCTTGCCATGGCACTGTAAGTTTCTGTCAGTGAGCTTTTCATCTTGCCTAGCCTTGTTCCTTTTCTGTGCTGCTGTAGAAGCTGCAGCTGTCCTGTCTTTTGGCTTGGTCGAGTGAGGCCCAGGCAAATGTGTGATGGTGTTGGGACACACTCCACAGGCGGGAAGGAGGATGGAGCCACAGGCGGCGATGCAGAGACATGCTTCCAGAGTTTCGGAGAGGGGAAGGCTGAAGAGGGATGAAAGAAACAGCTGGCGGAAGAGAGCGGCGAAAAGGCGAGCGGGTGGGGCTGAGGTGGGCAGAGGCTTTGAGCGCTGAATGGGGACGGAGATGCTGAGCAGGCGGACAGCGGCTCTGCGAGCAAGCCAAGGGCGGAGGCGCCACTACCCTTGCCCGTGGCCCTACGTGTGTCCGTGTGCCTGCCGCTGTCCCTGTCCCTGTCCCCGGCCCGTGCGGCGGTCCCTGCTCTGTCCCCAGCCCCGCTCTGCCCGCCCGGGGCCGCCGCTCTCCGCGCGGGGCGGGGGCCCCGGGCCCGTCCCGCCCCGTCTCGCCCCGTCACCAGGCGATGCTGCGGCCAAGATGGCGCCGGGCGTCGAGTGAGCGCGAGTGGGGATAGCGGCTCCGCTCCCGGCGCTCTCCCCACCGCGGGCAGGGGCGGGCGCAGGGATGAGGCGCGTTCCTGGTCCCGGCTGGTCGTCGTGAGGGGCGCGGGCAGGCAGACACCATGGCGGGGATTATCAAGAAGCAGATCCTGAAGCATCTCTCCAGGTTAGTGGGGCGCGGTGCACCGGGCAGGCTGAGGCGGTGCGGGGGCGACTGCGGGTCCCCGTCCCGGAGAGCGACCCCCGGGCCGGGCGCTGGGCGGGGGGACCGGGTCCATTCTGCCCGCAGAAGGGGGAACTGAAGCCGCCTCCTCGTAGTGATTTGGAGGCGGAGGGGGTAGCTGGGCACTCGTGTGGGGCTGTCCGGCGGCCACAGCCGCTGAGCTGGCCCCTGGCCCCCGGCTCCTTCGCCCGGTGCCCGGCGGCGCAGGCGGGGAGGGGGCTCGGTGTGCCTGGCGTAGGAGGGAGTCACCAAGTGAGTCACGGCCGGGCTCCCCGGCGGGCAGACGGTGGCCGCCCCCGCTGCCCGAGGTGTGCGGGGGGCAGAGAAGCGGGGGAGAGCCCGACCCTCGCGATTCCCGGCGGCGGGGGCGAGCAGCAGCCGCCGCGGAGCGCTGGCTGGCCGGGGCTGGGGAAGCTCGGCCTGTGTCCTTGCAGCTCAGCTCGCAGTTCCGAGAGCTTGAGACACAGGTGAGGCCGGCAACAAAAAGGTGCACGCGGAGAGATGGAAATAAGTTCGTGGTTTTCTGGGTGACTGGAATCATGTCTGAGGTGCCTCGCGGCCTAAAACAAAACAAAACAAACAGACCTCCTGTAAATTTCTTAGCTGTCAATGTCGTGTGTTTGAGAGATGCAGAAATTGCGGAAAGTACGCGGTCTGATTCATACAGTTTAAAAAAGCCGCATCAGGTTTCTCCCATTTTCTAAAGAGAGGCAAAAACCTGTTAGGTACTGGATCCGTCATAACACCACAGCGTTGCTAATTCTTCTGAGCTTATTTTTGTGTCTTAAAAAATATCACCTGGAATACTTAAATTGTTTAGTTTTTTTTCTTTTTCCCCCCAAAATGTTCTGTTCCATTTTTGTGTGGTATTTCTGAAAAGTGTTTATAGAGAAAATCAAACAAAATGAAGTGCCAGATCGTCATTTCACTAATCTGTTGTTGATGCATACAGAAAACATAATTCTCATTCCAAATCCTTTGATATCTATCTGCTAAAGGTGATGTATGGAGCAGTAGTAGAATAATTTTTCTTCTCCACCCTGCTCATGAGTTATGTAGCAGGGAGTGCTGACAAAGAAATCCTTTCTTCACATGAAAATGACAGAGCACTGTGAATGGAAATGCAATGAGAAGATGTCATCAGCCTTGAGTCAGTTTTCTAATCAGCAGTGTGCTTGGAATAACTGGATTCAGCAGCTTGTTTCCTGCAGTGGTGTACAGTGAGTTGTATGGAAAGAGAAGTGAGCTCAGGTCTCTGTGCATTTTAGAGCTAACCAACAGGTTAGCTCTAAAATGTTGATGGGAACCAGGCATGAGTAAGATGAGTAGGTTTTTGTCTACATTTTCAAATGAACAGCTGAATAGATTAGAACTAAGAACTTTGTCCTCTTGGTAAATTTGTGATTCCTCTCCTGTGTGTTGTGATAATGCTTATTCAGGAAGGCCCTGTGAAATGATTATGACAAATTTTATCACTTCTGGGAAGTTTATGGGATTTATGCAGTAATCTGAGGCTTGCAAATTGAAGTTGATGCTCATAATCCATACTATTCAAAGAGTGTGTTTGCTAAAATGTAGACACCTTTGTTATGGGTGTTCTTCATTACATGTTCAGATAATATCTTTACTTCCTGCACAACAGGTGTTTCAGTGGTTTCAAAAGTTGGTTGCTCAGAAAAACAGAATTCAAATGTCATGAGCTTAAATTTCAAGACCTTGATTTTTCAGCAAAAATTATAGAAGTATTAATTCAGGATTTTCTTTAATAAAAGTTTTGTGAGGATGTGACTAAGGAACCAAATACATAAGGAATTTCCTGTAATAGAGAGAGTGCCAAAGGACACTTTCACTTTTTACTTTTACTATAGTAATTGCTGTTCTGCTGTTTTTGTAGATTCTTGAAACTGCTGCCTGCTTGTCATCTTCAACTAAGCAGGTATTAAAATTTATTGGAAGAGGTCCATATATTCAAAGCAATAGTGGAAAGAATTATCCTCTTATCTTGATGTATTTTCATTTCTGAATGTTTTGGTTCCTTTTTGGTTGGAACAAAGATATGAATTTGTACCTTAAGTTACAGAGAAGTACTTTGATTTTTTTGCCACAAACCACAGAACAGTTGAGGTTGGAAGGGATCTTTAGTGGTCATCTCGTCCAGCTCCCCCATTCATCATTGATTTTTCAATGTTTACTATGAAGATTACTGCAATATCTGTTAATCATGTGTTTACTCTTTTTCCTATCTAGGTACTGTATTTGCAAATTTGAAAGCATTGTGTCATTCAGCAGTGCAGTTTCCATTTAGCAGTTCACAGTGCTTTTATTAGATGAACTGATAATGGACAGTGGTGTAGAAGGAGCCTTGTCATTCTAAATTTGTTAGACAGTGAAAATTTTACATAGGTACGATTCTTTAAGGTCTGAGAACAAGAAGATGACCCAGACTGCATTTTGAAATGGTTTTGATATCTAAATTACTTTTTACCTTTGTAAAGGGCTTTTCTTATTGTTGAGTTACACTTTAAGAGCAGTGAAGGTAATAAAGCTTATTTTTTTTCAGCTTGTAACAAGTCTGTATCTCATGGCAGGATGTGCTCATGAGTTTTTTGCTTTTTTAGTCTTTTAAATTTTTAAAAAGTGTTTTCTGTCTTCTAGATGCATTGTTCTTTCCCAAGGCTGTGGTAGAAAACAAGAAGGGGGGAGGGGAAGGAACAAACCACATGCGTTTTTGTTGTACTTCACATTATTTGGTGCTTGGTGTAGGATATGAAAATAAATGTATCAACTAAACTGAAGACATGAGTTTTCCATTTGGAGGCTTGAATTTTTGTCATCTCCATGTTGTGTTAGGTTTTACTGAATGCAGTTGATGGAGTATCTATTTCATAGGTCCCTAAAATAAAATAAATGTCTGGATAACAGCATCATGCTTTACAAAGGTAGTAAAGATACGCCATCCCTAGGAGAAGTCTTCTCTATAGTGTTGGGATTACTTATTCTCTAAGTGTCTTCCCCAGTAAACTGAAACTTGTGTTGAATCTTCATTTGTGCTGTTACGTATTTTCAGTGGATGAGAGATTTCTTGTTGAACATCACCTTTTTATTGCAAGAGTTTCTGTTCAGTGCTCTGCAATGATGGTTGCAGATATCCTTCACCATTCCTTCTTTTTTCTTAGACTTGGTGGACAAGTGTATGAAACAATGGTGTTAAAAATTTCCAACAGAAATCTAGATTGCCCTGTGCAAGTTCACTGTGGTGTTACTGTAATACTGTCTCTGGTTGTGAGGGGATCATCTCCATGGCAGGGGTTTCAATCTTGGGGTTTTTGGATGGAAGGTACATACAGAGATTGGATAAGGGTGTTTTCAGTTGTTTTTTAGTTTTGGCTCTTAGAATCATTGAAATTCCCTTTCTAGTTAATGAGCAGTCCAAGTCTTCTGTGTATCTGCATGATCCACGCCTTTCTGTGAAAAACGGTTTTGTTTGTCAAGATATGTGTAAGAAGCATGAAGGCAGGCTTATAAACTTTGTTTATCTAATAAGTAGCCACACTGAAAATGACAGTCTTCATCTCAGTTGATATTAACTCTTAAATTTATCAATGATAACACATAGTTCAACTTAAAAAGTTACAGTTTGCATCTTACTCAATATTTTCCACAAAGAAAACAGTAAGAGGTTTTAAAGTCTTTGGTATGGCAGAAATTGTTTTCAGTTGTGTCATTAGTTAATGTTCTGCATGAACTTAGACCTTTGCTTTTGCTTATCTGAATCAATAGTTGTGAATATACTAAGATTTCAATAGAAGAAAATTGCAGTGAGTTTTGTGACAATTGTTTTCATCTCATAGTTGGGAAGTCATTCTAAAGCTCCTATGAAGAGTGGTTGTACAAAGAATAGCATCCTAATGGTATGGATGTTAGGAACTAGTTGGTCCTGATATAAACATTGATATCCTACATCATCTGGTACAACTTCACTGATACACATCCTACTGAAGTATTTGCCCTGCATATTGATCTGCTTTTGTGCCAGTCAGACATGCCTGACTGGTGAGGAATGTTGTCCTCTCAAGAGATCTGAGGTGACTCATTTTAGAGTAAAGCAGTGTAACATCTCTGTTGGGTTAGAATGGACTCTTTCCTTCCTGTAAGTAAATAACCAAAATTGTTTGGATGAACTTTGAAAATTCTGCTAGTAGCAAAATGAGTAGGTTTTTGCTTATTTTCAGTTTTGTGTATTCCACTTCTGTGTCACTTTAGTTTTGTGAAAGTTAGCCAATTCCTTTAGCCAGCCAAAGAACACAAAGTGTGTACTTTTCCCTTTTCTCTTTGCTTGTACTAATTTTGCAGTATATTCTAGGTGTCTTTGTTGCCTTGTGTAGTATGTGAGAAGATTGCAAAACACAATGTAGACATAACAATTTCTGTTGTTCTGAAGGAGTCTGTATTGAATCTGAATGCTTGCAGAAAGTGTTAGCATTATGTCTTTCTGAAATGCTGCACCTAGGGAAAGAATAAGCCTAAAAAACTACAGGTAGTAAAGCAGAAGTGCTTGAGACAGCAGACAAGAAGGAGGAGAAAGAGCAATTAAAGGTTTCACTGTAATCCTGTCCACCTTAAATTCCCTTATGTTTGGAAATCAATACTTTCAGTATTTAAGTGGAGACTTCGTGCCAACAATTTCTTCTGTGTGAATGTGTTGGTAATGTTTCGATGACATGAAGGAACCAATAAATACTTTTTTCAACAGAAATAAAAAACTTTCTTCTGTTTTTGTTAGTAGCTTCCTGCATCATATTGCATTTTAAGATTCTGTAACAGAACAGCTTCCAAATTCAAACTGAAATTACTGTGATGCTTTATGAAATGATACATGTATTTTGGAGATAAATGAGCAATAATGCATTTTCTGATAAAATTCTTAATTTTTACCTTTATTAAGATTTGATATTAAATTGTATTGTATGTGAGAAAAATCTCTTAAGCTTTTAGTGGCATTTGAATTAGTAAAATAAACTCAATGAATTTGACTTCTTCTTTTCAGTTTGTTTTATATTACTTTTGCAAATATAATATAAATCTAAATGCTAAATCCACAGACATTGTACAGTTTAAGTTCTCCTGAACTGAGTCAGACAACTCTTGTGCATGCATAATAAAAGTTAATACATTTGCACAATCAAGAAGAATTAATCAGCAGTATTTTAGTTGTATGTAATTGTTTTCTTTAAAGAGTTCTCAGAAACTAATGAATTTCACAATGAAAATTATCTTGAAGATTACTCTGTTCGAGTATCTGGCACAGTAGTATTCCCTGGGAAAAACGGATATTTAAATAAAGCCTATAAGGAATAAAATAGTCTCTTAAGGTCGAGTGATTATGGAGTACGTAAGAATCAAAACTAGCCCACAGTTACATTTTTAAGATTAAGATTTCTCCTGCCAAAGCCTTAGTGATTTGCGGTTGTTTTTTTTTTTTTAATTTTTAAGTAGAATAAAAGTCTGTACTGAACAACTCCAAAAATAAAAGGTGCTTTTTAAGGTGTCTTGTTTTCTTTTTTCTTTTTTTTTTCCTACAAGATTGGACAAAGAAGATCAGATAATTTCTGATGAGACATTAATGAAATTATAAAAGCTAACACAAAGTGATTTATTTCACAGGGTTTTTTTGCAAATAACGAGAATAATTGCTAACAAGCAAATTACTCAATATATCAAGAGTATCTTGGGTTTGGCCACTTGCACAACGACCCAGGTGTCTCAATCCAGTAACTCCTGTAGGGAGTACACCTTTTTGGAGCTGGTGTTAACCACAGTTCAGATCCCTTCATTGTCTTCTTTTTTGATAAGGAAACACAGGAGAGGAAAGAGCTCCAGCTAGGCTGTGCTTTTTAATTCTTCCAGCTTCCCACAGATGTGTGAAAAACAGGGATGGGTGTATGAGCCTTGCTGGAAAAAGAATGTCTCCAGCACAGATTTCATGGCAGCTCTGCCATATGCATCTTTACCATTTAGCTTGAGAACACCAGAGTTTTGGTTTCTTTTCCTCAGAGATGCTTTCTCCTTCTGACTCCCAGGGAAGCAACACTTGGATCCAGCTACCTAGTAATCTGAAAGTTATGTGGTTGCCTACTTCTGAAACAGTTTTCATGTTGCAGTTTGTTCCATTGCTGGGAGTCTGGATACTTGAGAAGAATAATTTGTAATTAGCTATCTGTAATTCACTTTAGTGATAAATCTCTTAAATTCTGTTCTGATATCCCAACAAACTGCCTACCAAGATCACTGTTCAAGTGTTCGAGTTTTGTTGCACCCAAAAGGGTGAAAGTGTAGGAATTACAGTAATTTCACGATTATAAGCCGCACCATTTTGACTAAAATTTTGGTCCGAACCCAAAGTGCAGCTTAAAATCAAGTGCGGCTTATATACGGACAAAGAACAAAAAGTTGCTGTTTTAGTTTGGAGGACAGGTGTCTGCTGAGAAAGGCAGGAACTTCTCTTTGAAATGAAGAATGTAAACCCCCTCCCTCCAAATTATTATAATTTTGAAATCAAGGGGCTTTCAGGCAAAAATATGGGAATTAGGAATAACAGTTCTTTTCTAGGGAAATTAAAATAGAACTACAGTACTACAAAGAAACAAACTCCAAACCCTGACAAAGTCAGAGTACAACCTGACACCCTGTTCAGGCAGGGTGTTGGTAGCAGTCCCATTAAATGGTGGCTGCATCCTCCTGCAGTGACAGATGTGATTCAGTTGGAGCAGTGCTCCTGTAGAAGGTGCAGTTTCCCTCCGGAGGTCCGGTGGTGATGTGGAGAAATCCAGTTTTCCTGTGGAGTGGAGAAAAGGGCTCCCTTAGTGTCCCAAAACCTCTGTTTTTATCTTGGTAAGAAATGTTGGGCTCTTCCCCCTGGCTGGTGCAACTTCCAATGGGATGAAGTAATTTTATCAGTCCCACAGTGGGACTCAATGGGCCATTAGCAGACAATGACTGGCTGGAGGAAGGATGGGTTGTGAAAAGATAAAGAACAATGCCCTGCCTGGTTTCAATGGATGGCCCATTAGCAGAATATCTGCTGTTGAGATAAGGATCACTGTCCCCACCCTCAACAGATGGTGATAGAACAGATACCTTTTATCACACTCTGTATTGTAACATGCGGCTTATAATCAGGTGCGGCTTATGTATGGACAAAGAATGAAAAGTTGCTGGCACCCGGAAGTGCGTCTTATACTCAGTGCGGCTTATAATCGTGAAATTACCGAGGCATCTCTTTGAAGTGAAGACAGTTAGCAGAGAATTTTTTTGGGGGGAGCTGATTGTCCTAAAATTTCATAGCCTGCAAAATCAGACTGTCAAACCTGTGTGGGTCTTTGTAGCACTGTCCCAAACACAAAAACAATTCCAGAAGTCCCATTCCCCTAGATCTCTATACAGTCAGATTTTTTTAGTGTGGATTTTGGATAGCTGAGGTTGAGACACTGTAAATAGGAAAAAATAATGTGAGAAATCTCACGCTAGGCAAAATAAAACTGAAAAGTTGTCTTCCATTTAATAATAAAACCTTTTTGTGCTGCATCTTTGGGCTATCTTCCTGTCATCTTCCAAGTGTACTGGGTAGCTCTGAAACAACTTGGCTACATTATATAGATCTATTCTGCATTATTACAATTTTGTTCATAGGCTGTTTATTTAAACAGGGCTCCAGTACTGTACTATCAGACAGCAAGGAATGCTCTCACAGGAATCTAGTGTTTTACACAGGTCGGTTTCTTTTGAATTCTGTAGTGTCATGATGTGTAACAAACTGTTGTAACTGCAGTTATCTTCAGCTGAAACTCTCTTACATTATTGTATCACTCCTTTTTCCCTTTGAACTTGATCCCTTGTGTGTCCCCTGTGCCCCTTTCCCTGCAGCGATCCCAGGTGGCTCTGGTGGAGATTGGTTTGCTGTGAATATCCTTACTACCAAAATGAGTACCAGAAGCTTCTCAGAAGCCGTGGCAACTGACCACTTGCTTTCACCAGGAATAGGGGCCTTATGTCTGAATACCTTGCCCACAGGTAACTTCCCCTCTCCCACCTTTGTAGAGTAAATGTAAGAGGTGGTATGTATGTATATGCATTTAGGAGTGAAGTGAGCTCTATAAAATGCTACTTGGATTTCCACTCCTGTTTCTTTTTTTCAATTTAAAATTCTGCAAAAAATCATTGTTTGCTATGCAGTTGTGTGTTTTGGCTTCTTTGGGGTTTTTGTAAGTCCTAAACTAAATTTGCAAAATGGGTTTCTGAACTGAATCAGCAATCTCATTATAAGCACGTCTATGTGTATTTTCTAAATGTAATCTGAGTATTTCCCAATATCTTTAGGCTATATGACATTTACTGTTTATTATTTGCATCTACTTAATTCCTTTTCATTGATTTATTGTGTATTACCTCTGTATTGATATATTTAAAGGATCAGTCAGCTCTTTAACTAGTTTACAGACTAGTTTACAGTTTACAGACTGATTTTCTTTTTTCTTTTTTACATTAAAAGAGTTCTTATAGTTAGTACCTTATCAAAAGATCTTATTTTGTTGTGAGATCTGATCAATTAGCATTGAAAAAGATACCTGCTAATGTTATATAAATAAACGATGCAGTTTCCAAAAAGCAGGTATTGTTATGTTTTTACACTGTATCATTATTTCATTATTTTAAATTTCTGAAGTTGTATTTCATAATTTTTTTTTTTTTGCATTGGGCATTAGAATGTTGTATTTTAAGTGGAATTTAATAGTTATCAAGTATAAGCAAATTGAGGTGGGTTTTTTTGCTGCCTGCAGTAAAGGAGTTGTATATGCATTGCCACATGTTGTTTGATATATTCAGGATTTTATGTTCTCCTATACTCAACATATCATTAAGGCCTGATGTATAGGATTATTATGTTTGAGTAAAGTTCTTTGGGTTTGATCATATTGGCCATTTCTCTACTTCATGTGAAAAGACTCGTGGAATAGAAAAGCTTAATATTGGTTTGTGTGAGGGTTTATCCTAAATGAAAGGTAAATTGCTTGAGCAATGTTTTGCTTGCAACATGATTATCATTTGTGCAGTGCAAGCTCCTCATTTATGCACAGTGCTTGGCTGTGTCTGCACAGATCTGCTTCATGACACATAATTAGATAATAACTATTGATGACAGCAGCTGTCTCAGTTCTGCCTGTACGCAAAAAGCAAGCAATACAGCTTTTCTAAATGGAAAGTAAATAATTTCCTATATATATTATTACAGAATTAACTAGGGGAAGCATTGTGTGCTGTCAAGAGACTTGGTGGGGATGTCAGTACTCGAGAAAATGTGGACCAGGTCTTGAAGAGCATAGGAGAGTACTAAGATGTCTTTAGGAAATCACCTGGAGTGGGAGTCTGTGCTGAAGTCCTTCTATGTTGTGATGAAACAGAAGCAATTATTTGGAAAGTGTCAGCAAAGCAGATGTAGTATTCAGGGCTCCTACAATGGGATAGATAAGGGGGTGGTGTGACCCTGCACCAGATGTGTTACACAAATAAATACAGGTTGCTCGTTGAGCCAAGGTCCTAATCAGTGGTTTCCCTGGAAAGGAAGATCTGTCTTTAGACTATGATAGGTCAAAATGCATGGTAAGTGTTAGGTGCTTGAGGTGCTGAAAAGTATACTTCAAGCTGTAGGGTTGTAGGTGGTATTTTAGGCTTGTCCAGTGTGCTATAACTCATGGCCAGCCCAAGAGCAGTAGGTCCAGGGTGGGTGTGTAAACAAGGAAATGCCCTGTCCTGCTTCAGAGGGTTGGGTGATGAACACCTTCACAAAGTGCTTTGAAGCAGGTAATGAAGAAATCCAACATGTCATGAAGGGTTCTCCATCTTACAGTAAGACACCAAATACACACCTGATAATTCTGCAGATGTTCAAGGTGAGTTTAGATAAAGCATGTAGGCATTTGTGTGGAGTGGCCACAATACTGATAGGTATAGGGGTCATACCTTTCTGGTGTACAAATTGATGTTGGAGGGTGTAAGAAGGTGCCAGTTGGGTGTCACAGATAGTGAGGGGTGTACTTGATCAAGCCAGTTACTTAAAATCATCTGTTTGTGGTGTTAGGCTGGATGAGAGGAAATAAATTGTAACAATATATACCATTCCCAATACTTTGTTTCTGTGGCAAATTTGACAGACAGTTCCTTCTATTCCTCTTCTACTCAAAGTCTTAAAATTTGAAGTGGTACAGTGAACTGAATGGTAGTAGACCTCCTTCACTCTGTTACTTAGAGTGATGGGAAGGAAACATCTTCCTGAGAAACTCAGTTGAAAAAGACTATTTTTCTTGATTGAGAACAAGAAAATATGCAATATGTAATTATGGTGTAATACTCCTTAGTGATCAAATAACATGGTTCAACCAGGTGAAACAAAAAAAAAAAACCAAACAGTTATCTTTGTGTTCCATTTCTGCTGTTCTATTATTGATGTGGTTGCTAGTGCTTAGTAGGTCATGCTTCCCTTTTTCAGACCTTGTTGTTTAAGCAGTTTGAGCTCATAACAAGGAGATAAGCAAAACTTGCAGCACATACTGTGATTTATTAATTTGTCATGATTAGAGCATAGATTTAGAGTCATGTATCTGAGGAAATCATATTTAAAAAGTGGGGGGGGGGCACATGGTGGAGCTGGGGAAAGTGATTATATATTCAGGAGATGTGCAAATCAGCTGAGAATTTGTGTCCAAATGTGATCCAGACTTCTCTTACTTCTCTACCGAATCCAGAGATTGGAGTTTCTGTTGTCAAACTTGACAAGGCACCTGGTATTTGCTCTGAATCTTTGGGGAGATCTGCTCTAAGCTTCATGTGGTTTGTGGCCTTCCATATACAAACCCTAAGCTTGTGACTTCAGAAAAGTGTTTTCCCATCTTCTTTACCTGTTTTGGGGTTTTTTTTGTTTCTGTTTTCAACTTCTTAGCAATTTTCCTTGCCAGCATGGTGGAGTTCAGCTCCATTCAGAGCTTCTAGCCTGTGGTGTTACAAACAAACTTTTAGAAAATATTTTGGGCAAGGAAATAAATGCATCTTTTATGTAGATTTTAAGTTTTTTTAGAGAAAGAGAGCTGAAAGAACTGTTGTGGTCCTGACAAAATACATCGATCATAACTTACTCCTTTTTGATTCTTAATACTGTACTGTTAGTGTACAGTCTTTTATGCTTTTCACTAAACTCTTAGTCTGTACTTTGTAAATTAAAGTTGAACTGTGTCTGTAACTGCATAGGAATGTTTAGTGCATGTGTGTGTAGATGTACCCAAAGGAGCTATGTCAGGCAGCTTGTGATATTTATAAATTAATATTTCTGGATTTTTGCATTTAAACTGTAAGTATTTTACAGCATTATTATTGTACTTACACAATTCAGTATTAAAACACTATTGAAATCCATACTATCACATAGTAATTCCAACCTCAGATATCTTTTGAGAAAGGAAATGTAGTTTGTGAAATTGAAACTCAATCTGTGAAAAAGTTTTGCTAAGAATATCTCCTCCCAGCTCACCTGTTGAGAGTTTCCTTCCACGACTTTTGACCTGAAGGGTACTGTCTTAACAGGTAGTGATCCTCTTATGTCTGTCTCTTCTGAATGAAGCAGCACTTAGAGCATTTTTCCTTTCACTGACTGCAGGAGAGGAAATAAATTCAAAGCAACTCTCTTGGAAGAAGTAAAAATAATGTGTATAGAAAATGTGATGGTCTCTCTTGAATTTTTTCCCTGTCCTTCTGCTCCCTGTTGAGAGAGAGTGGCTTCTATTTTGTTTGCTTGAAAGATAATGAAAGTAACTAAATAATGGCTTTGCTGTTGTCATTCTTCTCCTTAATGGTATTTTGGTGTCTTTCTTGCTCTGAAGTTTGAAAACCTCTTTCTGTAGATCCTGTGTGTTCCGCTGTGATGTGTCTGCAGCTGTGACCAGGATAATGCTTAGATCTATTTCCAATCTGAGAGGCATATCTGGTGTGGCTGAGCATCAGGGTACTCTGAGGGGAACTTCTTTCATAGAGCGTGAGTCTCAGGAGACTTGTGTGTGTGTAATGGCAGAATAGTTTTGCGTTTGCTGTGTAAATGTGACTTTAAAATGACATCAATTTGTAATTCTTATCTTGACCCTTACCTAAAAAGTCAAGAGTGAGAGGTACTACTGGGTGACTGAGAACACTCAATGGCTGCTTCTTTTCTTCTAGGAACTTTGTACAACCTGAGTCAGATGAGACTTTGCAATGGTTTCTGAGATAGGAAGTTTTATATTTTGCAGTTACTGATAGGTTGTTTTAATGAGGAGGGTTATTTAGTTCTTGTCATTATTCTTTATTGTTGAAAGCAAGAAAAAAGGTAACCAGAAAACGAAATAATTCAAGTCCTTTATTCGTCTCATGTGTCTAAACAGAGCATTTAGAAGTACATTAGTTGCCAAGGAAAATAATTTATCAATAGCCGTATCTCAATATACTTTTAGTATATATACTTTTGGAACCATATTATTCACAGATTAAATCTCGTTGCTTGTGGATAATTTATGACTGTAAGCAATACAGTAAAAACGGCAGCACTTCTGTCATAAGAAACATATCTAGTATTATTTGCACGTACTGATTGCATTTTTTCAGGCTAGGTAAATGCATTTTCAAAGCTAATCATCCTGGGAATGGAGTAGGGCAGTTGGACTCAAAAATGCTTGCTTTGTTTCAAGCTGTACTTGGAAACTGTTAAGAGGACTTGCCTAGGAGAACTTCTTCATCTTCTTCCACCATCTCTCCCAGTATCAGATTTAATGAGGACCTTGTAGTTCAGTTAGAAGTTGGTCGCTTGAATGGAAAGGAAGTGCTGGAATTGCACCTCCTGGGGCATTGCTTCAGGGCGATGTTCCATCATGGAGGACAGACAAACCCCTTTGCTCTCTGCCTGGACAATAGCAGCACCAGGAAATTTTGGTGGGAGAAGTCACAAAGCATAAAACCAACAGCAGTATTTTCTACTATTTAATCTTGTAAAACTAGACTAGTTCATTTTCAGAAACAATTTTTCATGGCAGATTGAAAGTGTGGTTGGTATTGTCTATTTTTACCTTGTGGTAGATACAATGCTACCGCTGTCGGTTTGAAGGCAGAGAACCCATGGGCTCTGTCATGTTGGCTCACAAGGATGTGAACCAATTGACACAGTCACACAGATTGTTTCATTGTCTCAGCAAATCCTAGTGCATTTGAAATAGAAAGTAATTTATATGTACCCTTTGTACCACGTGGATATCATATTGAGCTTTCAAGTTTTCATCCAGTATTTTATATAACTCCGGCTGCTATGTGTGTATGTGTATTTTTAATTTGTCATTAAATTCTATAACTAAATCTAATTAATATCATAAATAAAATTTTTATTACAGGATTTTAACTAAATGTATATAGGAAGGTACTGCTTATGACAGTAATTTTAGGGGTTTGGGATTTTTTCTCCTTTCAAAAAGTTAGAGGGAAATAAATTCAGCTCTACTTTATATAGTTTAAAACAAGGAGTTCAGTTTGAGTCAAGGATCATTTGTTATTCTGGATGATGCAAAAATTAGAAGTTATCTCACAATATATTTTTGTTTATGCATTTATATATTGAGCTAATGAGTTGAAAAACTTTAGGGGGACAAATCAATTCCATTGTATCATTTCTTTCCAGGGTGAAACTTACCTGAGATTTCTTTACCCCCAGACCATTGCTTTAAGTTAAATTGTCACTGATATGCAGGATAACTCAGATTGCTTTATATGTATTTACTTAAGGTGTGTTTGTTTTTAGGTTCACCAAAAATCTGTCACCTGACAAGATCAACCTAAGCACGTTAAAGGGGGAAGGTCAGCTGACCAATTTAGAGCTGGATCAAGAGGTACTCCAGAACATGCTGGATCTTCCAACATGGCTGGCTATAAACAAGGTGTTTTGTAATAAAGCGTCCATTAGGGTGAGTGTTTTATTGTGCTGGAATGGTAATTAATTAAATATTTCTTTTTGTTCTGTCTTTGTAAACTTTCAAGCAACTTTGTAGTAGTAGGAAATTGTGAAGAGTGCTTGATAAAATTTTAAAGAACAACAAAGATTTTATCAGCAGTTATATCTTTGTTATTTTTGTTTCTCGTGTGATAAATACATCCAGAATACATCTGGAAATAATGACAATAAGAGCGATTATTTTTAATTTTCTTTTTCTTTCTGAGTAGAATTAATTCCTGAATGTTTTGAAAATGAGGTAGAAGTAAAATTTTGTATTTGTCCGTGGTAATTAGTCTGTCATAATTATTTATTATTCTCTTTCATGTGTGTTCTCTCTTCAGTCCTCTTCGTTTATTGCTTTCTCTCTTGTTCTGTTCCCATTTCCAAAAATACCTTTCTGAGGGATTGTGATCTCTGTGGGAAATGTGGGAAACAAAGTAAATCTAGTAGATACTGTGTTTTTTGGTCATTGTGGTTGCTAATAATTGAAACTATGTGCATAATCTCTACCACATTTTAGGAATGTGGGATTAAGCAATGAGGGATGGCTTGTTCTTGACTGAAGTTACAATATGGTCAAACATTAGCATGTCCTTAGTCTTTTGGGTGGGGGTTGTTAATAGTTTTTTGGTGTTCTTTTTTCCCCCCCCCCCCCCCACTATGGGAAATTGTCCTGATTTTACTGAATGTGAACTTGATGTTTTGTTGCAGGCATCCAATCAGTTGTAGGTCAACAAAGGAAAGAATGTATAGGAAAGAATGTATAAGGCAGTTATGCTTTTTCTGATACCTGTCAACTCACTGTTAAAGAGAAAGATTCTACTTTATTCCTCTGTTTTTCTGCTTGGTGAAAGTAGATTTCGAAGTGCTAAATTTTCAATACTTAGTGTGTGCATAAAGTTACCATATAGTGTGTTCAGATGAACTTAGTATTTTGAAAGTAATATTATGCTGAGTTCAGAAGTTGGAAATATAATTTGTATGCCTCAAACACATTCTGTGTGATTTATTTTACTGTATTTTTAATATTTAATTTGCTTTAGAATAGTGTTTTCTCTTGCAGATACCATGGACAAAATTGAAAACACATCCCATCTCTTTGGTGAGCTCTGAAATAAACTCTGAAATGTACTGTGTGTAGCAGAATCTATATAAAATATTTATATAGTTCTCTTGATGTGATTCTAGAAATAACTGAAACATTAACAGGCTTTTACTAAGTGTCCTCTGGGTAGCAGCCGATGAAGGCAGATCCAGGTTAATATTTTCCTTGGTAGGTTTGTTTTCTTAGTCTGTGGCTTCAGTGTAATCACTGTAATGTTTGACCATTAGGTCATTTTAGTTGCTCAAGTTTTTAGTCATTATATGTTCATTTGGGTTTACCTGAAGGGTAGTTATTTGTCCAACTAACCCTTTTTATAAGCTCCTGCCTTTCTTTTGGAGCTGTCTTTTCTGGGACATTTCAGTTCTACATCTGTACTTTACACAGTGATCTCAGCTGTAGCGGGTTTGACACACATAGCATTTATAGGGTTTTTGTAACCGCCTGGGGTTCAGCCTGGATATAAATAGGAGGTAAAATGTGTAAATAGGACTCCACAACAATTAGAAGTCTTGTTAATTCTTGTATTTGTTTCCCTTTGTTCTTTATTTTTAAATATACTAGCAATTGAGGTAGCACCAGAAGTAATTTATTTGATGGCTTCCTCAATTGCATTTGCTTAAGGGTGAATATTGCTTTAGCTGTCATGTTTCCCAGTCTTGCAGTGAATGTGCTTGTTATTCCTTCGTTCTGAATCATACTTGGGAAAGACATGTTGTTTTAAATAATTGATGCATTTGCTAGTGACCCAGTTGGAATGTACTGATGTCTGTACTGCTTCTTCCTGACACCCAGAACTTAAAGTCTGGTAATGCTGAGGTGGGATGATTCAACCTCTTGGCTGTGAGATGCAATGGCCAAATTAGGAAATCGATTTAAGCTGTGCTATTCTTAAACATGACACACTTTGACCTACGGTAACAAGGCGCTGTTTGCTTTGCTCCTGTAGAACTTACATTAGCACTCTTTGAGGCTAAGATAATTTTCAAGGTAACCTTTTTTACATAAAGGTTTCCTTGAACAAGTGCATTAAATAGGTAACAAAAGTTTGCTATTCAATGGTAGATTGTACAGCAGGCTTTTTGATTTCTAAAGGAAAGTGAATTCAGTGGCCCAAGTGCCAAACCTCAACTCTTCATTACATCACTGAACTTCTGGTGTTTTGGCAGGGGAGGGGCAACATTTTTGCTTCTGAGAGTTGAATTAAGTTGGAATAGCCTCCTCTTCTAGCACAGCTTACTGGGTAACTAGAATGCACTTGACTAGCCAAAGGACCTTTCACTGAGCTGAGTTGCCCTTTGTGAGAATCAATCTGTTAACACAGTGGCACATACTGTTATCTTTGTTCTCAACCCACTTCTGGTTTTATATGATAAACGACATTTTTTTAAGGACTCATTTTGGGCCCCAATGATGATTTGCAGTAGTTTTTCCTCTATCCAAGTACAGTAGTTGCTACTGAGAAAAGACATAGATCTCCATCCAGACATTCTTTGTTACGTCTCTTTTAATATTGTACAATCTCCTTGAATGACTGTCCTACTGTTCTGTGCACTAGTCAAGTAATAAAGGGAATTCTTAAAAGAGTCGTCAAACATCCAAAACCGTTAGGATAGCTAGGAGAAATCTTGGCTTCCCCCACCATCCCCAAACTAAGGGATTGGGTTTTTCTTGCTTTTTTTTCTCTGTTGGTTTCAAGATAATAATTAAAACAGCTAAAAATTTTGTTTTAAATGTCCAAATTTACTGTTAACAACTATTGCTTCCCTTTAGCATCAAAATACAGTGAAATATAAATAAATCCAGACTAGACAGTTCATGAATTTTTTGGTTGTAGCCAGGTTTTCATGGATAAGAGTAGCACAGAGAAATGTGAAGCAAGCAGATTATGACAACAGACAAGATTAACACAATATGAAAATAATCTAGTAGCTATGGCAGGTTGAATAATGAAAAATCTAAAATTGAGGACAAAGGGACTTTTGGTGTTTGTCTGACCTAAGAGCATAAATGAGGGGATTCAGAAGGGGTGGTAGAAAGTTATAATTAGACAGGAAAAAATCTCAACTGCTGTGCTTTGAATCAGATTGCATTAAGTATTAAGTATTTCATTGAAAGACCAGCCATATGGAAAGAAAATTCAGATGACTGCACATTAAAGCATGTGCATTTTAAAATGAGATTAATGAGATTTTTGAAAATGTACGTGTTGGATAAATAATATTCAGGGATCAAGAATTTCATGATAGAGTGTTTCATGGGAACACTGGGAATGTATGTTGGAACTCACAAAATTTAAAAAAATAGAAAAAAGTTTAAAAAATATAATTCTGGTGCATTACAAAAGTTTATGGAAAAGTCGACATTGTAGGAAATGTTTTCTGTGTATTACAGAAAAAGTTCTCAAGTGACCTTTTTTCATTTGGATTTTTGTTCTTCATATGTCATCAATTTACTTTGTTACCTCTAAGATCTCCAATTTTTATTTTGTTTTGTTTCTCAAGTCCTTGGATAAAGTTGTAATGGAAATGAGCACATGTGAAGAGCCACGTGCCCCTAATGGACCCTCTCCTATAGCAACTGCATCTGGGCAGAGGTCAGTGAGGTCAAAAATGGTTTGGAATTATATAAAACAGATCGACTGCAAATTTTCAAAAGTATATATGGTTGCAGCTTGCCATTCCCATCTCCTCCAAAATTTTATTTTATTGCCTGTGTGCAAAATAGTGTAGGGATAATGGAGCTATCCAGACCCAAGCCTGGAGAGAACATGGGAACTAGGTATGGAGCTTGCAAGGTACGTTTCATAGGGATGCAACTGCCATGTCAGATATTTACTGAGTTTAATTGATATTAAGTTTTTTAAAAATGAAGGATATCTTGCCTTCATCTTTTTTGTAAAATACGTATAATGTTCAAGTAGTTTATAAAAATTTCTCTTTTTTATTTGTTTTGTCTTGAGAGTTTTAAGGGTTGTTTGTTAGTGCAGTGTTTTAAAATTCTTTTTCCTTAATTGTATAAGCTGATTCTTACAGAGAGATTTCATGCACACTGTGTAGCCCAAAACTTAAGCAATTTGGTGAGACAGTACAACATTACCTCAGTGATTTTTGTCACTCCACAACCCAGTCATTTCCCTTACATGTACTCAAAACAGTTTTCTGTAGTCAATGGACCTATATACAGAGAAATCAATTTGATGATACAATTTTTTTAGTTGTTGTAACTTCTGTGCAGTGTGTAGAAGTAGTTCATGGGCCTCTGTGTCTACTAAGGTCAGCTTGAAAACCACTGCCATAGAGATTTTGCGTAGAATGGAAGTTGAAAAAGGAATGACAAACCACACAAGTGTTTCTTTTTAAAACAAGCAGAAAAAACCCCAAGAAAACAAAAGGATGGAAATTTTTAGATTTTAAAAAAAATAATGTTTAATATTCAATTTCAATTTTCTATACACTTATCTAAAACCTTCAGAAGATAAGATTTTTATTTAAAAATTATTTGCAACAACTTAATCATTTTTAATGCATGTTGATTTGCTGTAGAAGTGTAACAACTATTTACGATGCCTTTCTTTATAGAATGAAATAAAGCAATTACTTTCTACTATTTTGAATATCTGAAAGTTGTTATTTTTAATGGGCAAAATAATTTGGCTTCTAGACATAAATACTAACCAGACTGGAATTGTCAAGTAATTAATTTGACATCAGTTACTCCTAATGTATGCGTAAAGAAGAGTAAGTTTTCTGCATGATGTAGACGGCTTTTTTATGTATGTATAATAACATATAATACATACATCCATATAATGTAACATAGAAGGATTGCATTAACTGTTATACTTTGTGTAGATTGATTTTGGTCAAATATATGTTCTTCAGCTATCTGGAGATGAGGCTCACAGAGTGAAAATTGTTGTAAACTACATCAAGTATATTGAGCAAAAGTTACTAACTGTAGAATATGTTAGTGCCTTTATTTATTTTAACATTCCATAATTTATTTCACCTGTTTAATTCTGTGCTCTTTCACTCGATTTATATTTAATATGTTGGCATTTCACTTTTAGTGAATATGGCTTTGCTGAAAAAGTGGTGGAAGGCATTTCAGTTTCTGTGAACTCCATTATAATAAGGATTGGTGCAAAAGCCTTTAATGCTTCATTTGAACTTTCCCAGCTGAGAATATATAGTGTAAACGCAAACTGGGAACGTGCTGACCTTAGATTTACCAGAATACAAGAAGCTCAACGTGGAGAGGTAAATAATACCTTTTACCAACTTTTTTCCCTTGTTTTTGTGATAAAGGAGAAAGTTGAATTGCAACCTTTTAGAGGGTAGAGAACATGCCATGTCTGGGAATGGAGACATTCTATGCTCAGTAATTTCAGTTGTCCTCTAGGAACACAAATATGTAGAAATGGAGGGTGTGAGTCACATCAACTGGCCAGCGTGGATGTTTAGGCAAGAACAAAGACTGGGACAAACGTGTATGGTCTCCTTCTTATGTAACTATTCTAAAATGCAAACTGAACCAGACTTGGAGAGTACTGAAAGAACAAAGAATGGTATATTAAATATGGAAGGTTAAGGTGTTGTGCTGGTTTTGTTATTGTTGTTGTCATTAGTAGTAGTAATAATAATAATAACATGAACAAGAAGAATCACATTTTACAAGTTTTAACTGGTTATTTTTGCTTGTGAGGGCTTTCCTGGTAACAATTTTCTAATGCAGTTTTAAATGAAATTTAGTTAAGTTTTTGTGCAATTTTTTTCTTGGAATACCTAAATCATATATCTATATAAAAAAGTAATAGCAGTAAAGTGTATATATATGTTTATTTATTTATGTTTCTGCTGTCCCAGAGAATAGTACTTTCCCACTTCATTTGCCATTTGTATACTGAGTGCAAGGTTGATTCTAAGTATTGTATTCAGGGAGACTTATTTTAGCATCATGCATCTGGCCAGCTTACTCAGAGTTAAGGAGTCTGGTAGTTGATTTTTATGTAGGAAAAGAAACCCCAAAAGAGTATCAGTTAAAAATACCACAGAAGTAAGAAGCTGAAAACTATTTTTCTGACAATTTTCCTTTCCTGCAGATGATGTGTATGCTTCTGGTCCCATGTTAATGAAGTCTGAATTGGAAGAGTTAAAGTTTGACTAGATAGAGTTTTGTATTGGCAGATTTTTTTTTATTTTGTGGTTTTTGGGAAGAATTTGTTTCTGAGCAGTTGACTTGTACACAACAGAGCTTTCCTTGGGAGAGTGTTCCTTTTAATGCAATTAATACCAGAAACAAATTTCTACAAATTACAGTGAATAATTTGTTAGCAGAAAATTGTAGCTACATTCTTAATATAATAAGGAATCTCCTTAGAATTCTTTAAGAAGCTTTTGATCACACTGCATCTCCTGTATGAGGAGGATAGGTACTCTGCTTTTCTGCAAATAGTGTTTCAGGTTGCTTTGCGCTGCACTTTCCATCTTGCTCACTTGCCAGAGTGTACCTCCTTTCCAGACGCACTGGGTATGTTTTACTTAATTCTCTGTGTATGTTCTCAGGACATAAGCTGTAAGGTTTTCAAGTTGATAACAGGAGAATGACACATGAAGAATAAGACACATACTAAAGAAATTCTTCCGTCTTGCTCTTTACTCATGACTGATCCTTGTTTCTTCAGAGAGTAATCATAGAATCATGGAGTCATTAAGGTTGGAAAAGCCCTGCAAGATCATTGAGTCCAACATTTGACCAATCATTACCATGCCTGCTAAACCATAGCATTGAGTGCAGTGTCTGGTCATTTCTTGGAACTCTCCAGTGGTGACTCTACCACTTCCCTAGGCAGCCCATTCCAGTGCTTAACCACCCTTCTAGTGAATAAATTATTCCTCATGTCCCTACCTTAACCTCCCCTGGTGCAGCTTGTGGCCATTTCCTCTTGTCCTGTTGCTAGTCTTGTCTCCTGCCTGGGAGAAGGGACCAACCCCTATCTTTCTACAGACTCCCCTCAGGCAGTTGCAGAGAGCAGTAAGGTCACTTCTGAGCCTGCTTCTCTCCAGGTTAAACACAACTATCTTCCTCAGATGCTCCTCATAAGACTTGTCCTCCAGACCCTTCACCTTCTCTGGACATGCTCCAGCCAGCTCCATGTCTCTGCTGAAGTGAGGGGCCCAAAACTGAACAGTCACTCTGCTCCCTGTGGTGCTGCCTGTGGTTGTTGTGACCCAAGTGCAGCACCTGGCACCTGGCCTTGCTGAACATCATAAAATTGCCCTTGGCCCATCAGTCCAAACTGTCCAGATCCCTCTTCAGTGCCTTCCTACCCTCCAGCAGGTCAACACTCTCCCAGCTTATTGTTATCTGTGAACTTACTGAGGGAACTTGATCCCCTCATCCCAATCATGTAGGAAGGAGTTTTAGGTAAACTAGAATCACTGTTTTTCCCTATTGATGCCCTGTTCATTTGATATTCTCTGTGATGTTCCTGCTGGTCAGTCACTCATTTTTCCATATTTGATTACCAGTGTCCAGCTGTACTTGATGCTCTTGTATCATCATTATTCCAACATTTGCTTGCTGTGTCTTCTAGAAATCCATGTAGTGGATTCAGAACTTGTGGGGTCTACATGGCTTGTAGTGTGCTCAATGTTTAACTTTCTCTGTGAATTGAAATAAAACACTCCAAAAAACCCTCTCCTATCCTGTAGCTTTGCTTCCTTTCCCTCCCTGCTATTTTCTTATTTAACATTTTGAAACTAAACTACACAATCATTTTTTTTTCCCTCTCCCAAAAGCCTAGTTGTGACCTTTATTTTCTTCTGAATATTTTAAACACTGCTTGTTACCTCAGCCTGCTTGGAAGTAGCTTAATGTTTCTGTGACAAGCAGGGTGAGGGCTTCCACTTTTAGTTGGAGTAACAAGTGAGTTGTATTTGTTCTCTTTGTATGGGTCATGTGAGTTTGTGTGTACATATGTACAGATATATACATACACATGCACAGTTAGGTGCAACTGTCATTTTACATCAAGATGTTTTTCTCTTTTTTATGTCTTTAAAGGTTTTGACTTTTAAAGAAATCAACTGGCAGATGATCAGAATAGAAGCTGATGCAATCCAGAGTTCTAAGCATGAAATCATGAGTGCTCCAGTTCGACTGATTACTAACCAATCAAAAATTAGGGTCACGCTTAAAAGAAGGGTAAACTTGAAAAGTTTGGAGTCTTATTTTATGTTTTAATTTGTAACTCATGCTCTTAATGCTTACATGCACATAGTAAAGATTTTCAATGTAGGCCATATTGAATGTAGAATTCCCTGAGCTAAATTTATAATCCCATGTAAGTGGTAAAACTGTAGAGTTTACAAGAAATACTGCAGGCAGGTTTTGAAAATAAAGATCTTATACAGGTCCTATTAATAAAGTGGTTTGATCTGCAGAGCTCTGTTTATGATAATGCTTGTTCTTTTATCTCTCTAGATTCAGGTAATATTTATACTACTTACATTTAGAGAAATGCAGCAGTTTAATATCTGGTGCATGCCAAGTACATAGAGTGAGGCATAAATATACTATGTCTTAGGTACTTCTTAGTTAATGAGAGGAATAAAATTTAAAATAAAAAATGTTTGTTGCTGCTTTTTGCATGCAGCTTTCCTTAACCCCAGGTATTTAGTATAAGAAGTACTTATTTCAACTTCTTTTAATTTTTATTTTATAGTTAAAAGATTGTAATGTTGTGGCATCCAAACTGGTTCTGATTCTGGATGATTTGCTCTGGGTTTTGACTGATTCCCAATTGAAAGCCATGGTGCAATATGCCAAATCTCTTAGTGAAGCCATCGAGAAGTCAGCAGAACAGAGGAAAAGCTTGGCTTCTGAAACAGCCCAGGTAGGACAATTGATTGTCTCACTGTATCATTATCAGGTGTTCCACAATACAATAGTGTGGTTAGCTGTGTTAATTTATTTTAGAGAATGTTCAGTTACTCATTTTCATTCAGTTGTATATCTTAAATTACACTGGGAATGAATCGTGGTTTAAAATAGTTTTTATTTTGCAAGATTTTGTGTATTGATGCAGAAAATAAAAGAAGTTTTATTTCTTTATCCTTGTATAGAGTGTTTAGACTTCGGTATTTACTTAGCCTTTTATTGACTTTTAAGTAAATTTGTTCTCCAAATATTTTCTGGTTGTGAATTTAAATAATTAAGATGCATTAAGGTAATATGTAGGTAGATATGCTTACTATAATAATTTAAAGTGCTTGTTCAGTTTGTTCTCATGGCACTGAAAAATTAGCTTTTATTAAGAGCTTACCTTCATGCAGCTCTCATTGGAATATATAGTGCAAACAAATTCTACTTTAAATCTGCTTTACTCTGCTGGCATATCTGTGCTGTTGATGCTGCATGTAAATCTTGGTGTTCTTCAGCACATAGAACAGGCTAGATCAACTGGGCTTTGTGAGTGTTGAGAGGAGGCACCTCTTCTTGCCTGTGAGGAAGCAGGACAAGTACACTGCTATAAGATAAGTGCTATAAAATAAAACATGATTGATTACTGAATATAGTCAGTTGTAGAGAATCTCTTAGAGTAAAGCCACTGTACTGTAATGGAGAATTCAATTCTTGTGCTGGCCTTGATGCCTTCTGTTGGGGTGTAAAGGTTTAGCCACCGCAATCTAATGGTTACCTGCTCTTGAGCAGGGAGACTCTGATCCTTCAGTGCCCTGTACTTGCATCTCACCTGTTCTCTGACACCAACTCAGGATTGACCCTATCGTGATGTAGCTTGAGGAGCAAAATTAGCAGAAAGGAACCCTCTGTTGGTTTAGCTCCCTGAACAGCTTGCAACAGAAGTTAGAAAAATGCCAGTGCTGCGAGTGACAGGAGTGTAAGGAAGTGTGAGGAACAGGAAGAATGGGGGATACACTGGCACTGCAATACAGTGCACATATCCATTAGCTCAACTTAGCTTTATTCTAAAAGAGTACACTTAAATCTCAGTAATGATCCAAGGGGGAATGCATACCATGCAGATTTTTCCTTATTTCAAATGCCTGTTTTTTGTAAGTAGACAGATATTTATGCTTGAAAGAAACAATAAGCATTATGAATTTATGTGATTACCTAAATATTTTTTCAGAACTCTGCCCCTGCGCCCAGCTCCCAGCAGGTGAAAGCACACCAGACAACAGCAGCACCTGATCAAAATGATGCAATAGTAAAATTGTTTAATGATTTTGATGTTAAGGAAACTTCTTATCACTTAGTAATTTCCCACTTGGACCTACATATATGTGATGATATCCATTCTAAAGAAAAAGGTAATTTTTTTTCAAGTAGCATGTCTATGAATCATAATCATCTTTAGGGGAGACATTTTGAGGAATACAATGATGAGAAAATCATAGTACAATAAAGTCAAGAGACTTGAGTCTAGAGGAAAAGTTAGAATTGTCTCCAGTGTCTATGGACTCATGTAAAATTATTTAGGTAGTTCTGTTAGCAAAGCATTTGTTAAAAACATTCACATTAAATGGAATTATTTTAGAATAAGAGCAGAACCTAAGAGTGCTAGTAGCTTCTGTTCCTTAGTCTTCTAGGAACTGATTCTATCAGTCTGATTGTTAGTGCTGAGTTTTTGTCATAAGTTAACTGGGTTATAGAGAATGCAGTGGCAACATTTTTGTGGCTTGAAGGGGTCACTATACAATCTGCTTCTGTAATACTCTTATAAATGCAGACTAATAAAAGAACAGTCCTCTTTGTGTTACTAATTTAGAAAATTTGGTATGGTCTGCAGCACATGGAAAGAATGGAACAAGTGTCCTGTGACCTTAAAATTTTGTGTGTAAATCTTGTACTGCTTCTTTTTAATAAAAGCTGATTTCATGTAGTCACATTTAGAATAAGGAAAAAAAGAAGACACATAAAGGCACTTTTTCATGCCTTTCAAAAGTGATCATAAGAGAGCAAGTTATTAGTGTATATCCAAGAAGCTGGCTAGTCACTGAAAAATTTATGGAAACATACAAAGTCTTCTGAAGAAAAGTATGAAAAATGTAGGATTTAACAAATTAATTTCCTTGGTTAGAGAAGACACTTTCAGAACACCACAGCATAAGGTTCACTGGCTGAAGACATATTTCTTTACATGCAGTCTATCTATTACAGTTGGAATTTATCACTCCTCATGAGATCTTTTTATTGGTCCTTTATTTTTGGCCATGGAGTTTAAATTCAACAGTGGAAAAAGTCAGAAGAGAAGATTCTCAGAAGACCCCTTCACTGCAATATTTGTCAAATAAATTATACCATATAATATTCATCAAAGTAAACATTGACTTCAAAGACTGACGATAATCATATATTCAGTATAGAAAGTTTTGTTTCAGAAAAACTGCAGTAATGTGTTTTCAAAGTGTTGTGTTTTTAGTAGCATTGAAAACAGCATGCAGTTTGTAAGTAGTAACTGATCTCTAGAAACTAGTGAAGACTAGTTTGATCTTTAGTAGTAAGCTGATCTTTAGAAACTAGTGAAGACTATCTGAATGAAAATTTTTAGGGAAGGAAGGTAGTAGCTGTTAGGTGTTGAAAGGATTACAGCAACATGAGAACTAACATGCTAAATGCAATGTCTGCAGGGCCAAGCATTGTTTTGTTTTACAGACCCAAACAGGCGTGTTACAGGAGGGGCTATGCAGCTTTCCTTCAGCTATTTAACAGTGGACTATTATCCATTTCACAAAGCAGGTATGAAAACCAGCATTTTATGAATTACCTGTGACTGTAACTATCTTGTTTGAAAGCTAAAAAATCTGTGTACATGTATACAGCTTGGATAATCATGCCCATGCACCTCTTTACTTCCTTCTATGTGCAAAAAGAAGCAACAAAAGCAACAACCTGGGAACCAATTTACAGTAATTTCACGATTATAAGCCGCACCATTTTGACTAAAATTTTGGTCCCACCCTGGAAATGCGGCTTACACTCAGGAGCGGCTAATATGTGAAAAAGTTTCTGAAATTTCCAACCCCGGAAATGCAACCGAGGTGCCGAGCCGAGCACCTGCCAGTAAAACCCGGCATTTCGCGATTGTTACAAATTGGTTACTCTGTTGCGCGGCGGGTGGGGCTGGCTCAGTGCCAACAGTGTGGTGGTGGGGGGGAGAGAGGCGGGGGGCTCCGTGCTGCCATCCTGGCAGCACATGGGGGAAGCAGGGGGCTCCCACCCCCGCCTGCCGCTGCAGGAGCAGGCAGGCTCCGCCCCTGCCTGCCGCCGCTCCTTCCCCTTTTGCCGCCATGGGAGTGGGGGGGCTCCTTCCCCTCCTGCTGCCGCCACCGTGGGTGCCGGCGGGCTCCGTCCCTGCCTACCACTGCAGGGCAGCACCAGGCCGGGGCGAGTGAGCCTGACGGCAGTGGTGGCCGGCCCTGAGCAAGCCCCGCTGAGCTGGGCCATTCGGCCCCGTCAGCAGCCCCGAGCGGGCCGAGCCCGCACAGCCCGAGCCGAGCCCGTAAACCCCGCGATCCCGCAATTTTGTTACTATTTGGCAACTTCGTTGCATGCGGGTCCCCGCTGCAAACGACAGAGCGGCTTATACTCGGGTGCGGCTAATTTATGGACAAAGAACGAAATGTTGCCGACACCCGGAGATGCGGCTTATAGTCCGTGCGGCTTGTAATTGTGAAATTACTGTAATTTTTGAATGAGCTGGTTTAGGCCAAATGCTTTTCACTGTTTTATTTGGTCAACAAAACAGTGTTTACACATTTCTGACATGAAAAGAATTTTGTGTTGACAGAGGAAGGCAGTATTGCAAACTGAGAATTCAGTAATTGGATATTAGCAAGAATCAATCTGTTAAATTTTTTTCATATATAGAAGTCTATCATTTTATGTTCATTTCCAATCAGTGTTTTGCTTTTTACATTGTTTTGCTGAACAAGAATTTCAGCGTGTAGAGATTCAATTGTGTAGCCTTTTGTTAAGAAATGTTATTAAAAAATGTTAGCCATTTCCAAAAAAGTGTTTCTTACAAATAAAACATTTCTCATAAATAATTTATAGTAGAAATCTAATAAATTTAAAAAAGGAGACTTTACAAAGCATAGGACAAGAAACAGGGTCTGATCATCTTCCTAATCAGATGGTCTGGAGCAGAAATCCACAACATCATCATCCATGTTGGCCTGTCCTCTACTCCTAGCCTGTAAACACTCAGTTGGCTGATGATCCATCCCAAGGCTGAGCTCCATCTGTTCCCACTGGTCTCACCCTGCATGCCCTCTTGTGCTCCCCAAAAGCCTGTGTTCATTCCTCGCATCATTTCAGTTGTGTGTGCTGTCTCACCATGTGTCTGTGATCCTAATGAGATCACAGATGTACAGCTGCATACAGGGGTGTGGTTGCCCTGCTCCTGCATGATGCTGCATGCATTAGTGTTCATGCACTTCAGAGAGCCACTTCCCAGAGGGGTGTTAGAGCTTTCCCTGTGGTGCTGCTAACAAAGTCCTGTAGGTCGTTCAGAGTCTGTGTGCACGTGCTTGGAATAATCCCATGCTAGCCCTGTTTTGGAGAATCCCAGTGCCATGGGCTTCAGTCTAATGCATCTTTGTCCTTTTGTTCCATTTCTTGTTTCTTCCCTGTTCCTTTATCTTCTTACTTAGCTATAAACATGATAATAACCCACAAAGATAACTGTGAAGAAGAAGGGTGGGGAAAAATTTTATCTCTTGTGATGGGCTCTGCCCTAAAAGTGTCTTTAATGCTGCAATATTTGCATTTAGACTTGAAATCACATTTTTTTCCAAAATTATTTTCCTATTTTAATAGCAAACATATTTGCTCATTCCCAGTATAAGTATCCAAAAACTCATTAAGTCCCAAATAAAGTAAATTTTCACATGGTAGTATTTAAAGAGTGATGTACCAACTGATAAAAGTTATTTGTTATTGCATCCTTATTATCGAACAGGTTAGTAGACTGTCTTTACAGGGACTACTTGAAGATATCATGACTTCTTTCAGATGTTTGAGAGCTTGACCAACAGAAACATGTTGGAATTGAAAGCAGGAACAAAAGAATTTCCAGTGGGATTGATTTTTAAGGCTGTATGTGCTGCAGCACTTCTTGAACTTACCTTGTTGTTTGTGTGCCATAAAGGTGCTAGAGAACCAAGACAAAAAGAATACATTTCTGGAAAGGGACCAGGAACTTCTTAGGACACAGTTCTGGCAGGAAAGATAAGCTTGGAAAAAGTGAGCATGAGAACATCATTCTGTTACTTGCTCTCACTTTTTTTTTCAATTGAACATTTTTTTGCATGTTCTCACATATGACATTAATGTGTCGTAAGGTTTCTCTGAACTGAAAATACTCAATGATGTTTTGAGTGTTGGTGTTATAAGGCAGCTGGCAATGCTATATTCTGAGTGATTTCGTGAAGTGCTGAAACTTGGTTTATGGAATATATAACTTCTGTTTTAACGTCTGGTATGACTGCTGTTCTATAATTACAGCATGCAATGAGCTTATAGTTTGAAGAATACTTGTGAAATAGTGGAAACTTGTTATACTGTTAAAAGCAAAATTTCAAATGGGCAAATATTTTCCCCATTTCTCTTATTTGCAGGAGACAGCTGTGATCACTGGATGCATTATAGTGATGCCACTAAAACCAGAAGTGGATGGGCCAAAGAATTATTAAATGAATTCAAAAGCAATGTTGAATTGCTTAAGCAGGCTGTGAAGGATCAGGTCATAGATTCTCCTCCCAAATCACCACCTGCTGTATCTCCTCAGAATCTACAAACAGGTATTTTGTTTACATCACTAATTCTCTACTTCCATGAAATATGAAAACTATGGAAAAAAAGACTGTCCTTTTCAATGCTTCCATCACTATTCTTTCTTACAGGCAAGGAACAGATACCGAAAGGAACATCTAGGGCTTCCTCTATATCTTCCCAACAACCAAAGGGCAAACTGATGTCTAGTCCTATTGTGGTTAGACTTGCAGATTTCAATATATATCAGGTACATTTCTTTAAGTTATTAAAACTGGGGCTACTCCACTCTTGACTGTTATGTAATTGTGTTTTTTAAGGGACAATATGAAGCCCATTGAAATTAGTGAGTCTTTCCATTAATTATTGGATTAGATCCTTATGGACCTGCATCTGCTTTGTTAAAATTGGGATCCTGTCACAATTTTATGTTGGGTCAAAGTTCTATTGTTCTCCAAATTATGAATTTGGAATTTAAATTTAATCCTTTAATGTCATTCTTATGTGCCCAATATTTTAATATGTGATTTTGTGTATCATGCTTTTCTTGTTGTTATACTTTTCAAAGTACATTAAAACTGTTAAGGGGTTTTATTAATCTTTTTCCAGCTGCTCCTTCTCCAGTGATATTTTGAGCAGACACTTTCACCATTTCCATTCCCCTCCCCTTTGTTAGAATGAGTTGTTTTAGTTGCTGGTTGTGGTCCAGATTGACTGTTCTGAGGCTAGTGAAACAGAGGAGTGTCTCTCCATGAGGCAGAATGGTAGTGATACGGGAGAATCTACTCTAAGTTTCAGGTCTTAACTAAAATGTTTAGTGTATGTCCTTTGTCATTGGGATTTCTGCTTGCTCTTTTTCCAATTTCCAACACTTTTCTGCCTTATCACTTCTGGTGTTGTGGGAGGTTGCAGATTGCTGCTAGGAGCCTTCCTCTGGATCTGAAGTGGTTTTATGCTATTGTTTTGTACTGTTCATGTTCCCATTTGCCTTCTGCTCTTGTCTCCTTCTCTCTGTACAAACATTTTCAGTCTTTAAATTGTCATTATTTCTATACAATTTCCTAAAAGCTGTTTTTCTAAATAGATCATTTTACTTGAACTTCTATGTCTGTTAATGCAGATATGTTTGCCTCTTGAAAACAGCTACAGAGAGTGAAGCAGGCTTATAAAGGTCATGTATTCATTATTTCCAGTGAAAATCATTCTAGTAGACATCATCATATATTCAATACTAATACATTGGGTATTTTCAAACTAGCAGTTTGACCTATCAACTGTTGAATGGAAGCATACGTTTTAACAACATACTTTTTAAACTAGGACACATTCAATGAAATTTAAGGTTAAATATATATCAAATGTTGATTTTTTAATTTGTTTCATAAATTACATTGTAAGGGAAGAGATTACTGTTCCATTGTGTCTTGATGCTCGTGTGAAGCAGACCTTCAGGCATATCCAAGCATATACATCTCTGCCAGGTGCATGCTGAACACCTTCCTTCACATTCAGTTTGAGAGTTGGCCTGTGTACTGGAATTTGTTCTTATGACAATACAAGAACTACCTAATGTGTAATAAACTTATCTAGCTTATTTATCCCTTATTTAGACCAAACTGAATGGAAATACACTCCATCCAAGCATAAATGGTTAAAGAGGAGATGCAGTATTTGCAATAAAAAGATCAGATCATGCTAGGCTTCTGCTGAACACCTTCGAAAGTGACCTACTGCCTCTTGTCTCGTATGAAGGAAGGGAATCTGGTACCTTTAAAACAGTTTTCTTGTGAAACAGTTCTCTTTGAGTCATTTCTGCTACAAGGCAGTTACATGTTTGCCACTGTTTGTCAGCGCTTTGTGTTGTACTTTGTGTTGTGCTGTTTGGGGGCTTACACCCAAGAGCAGTGGAATGTTACTTTATTAGGGACAGTACCATCCAACTACAAATGCTTAATCATTCATAAAAATGTGTTAATGAAATAATCTTTTATCATTTACAGGTTTCAACAGCAGACCAGTGTCGTTCTTCCCCTAAAGCTCTGATCTCTTGCAATAAAAAGTCACTTTATCTTCCACCAGAAATGCCAGCTATTCATATTGAATTCACTGAATATTACTACCCAGATGGAAAGGACTTTCCTAGTAAGACTTCCTTTTTTTTTTTAATTTGTCCTGGAGCATAAGTTTTGTGTGTTACTTTCACATTTATGAAACTTAAAGCTCAGAAATAGTAATGGCTTTCTAAAATGGATAGAGCACAAGACTGCTCCATTTCCACAGTGCTTGCTCCTGGCAAACTCCTATTAATACTGTTTTTTATAAACATGGTTTTTCAGTCTGAAAACACTTGCAGCATTTTTACTGGCACATGAATTATTCATTCTCCAATATCCACATATTGTTTCTGCAACTTCACTGTCTGACTATATAAAAGAACTCAAACTATTGCAGTAATACCTAAAATGCAATAAGAGCTGCTGGAGTTATTTGTATGTTCTGAATATGTTCTGTGGCTGGCTTTGTTTTATATACAGAAATGTTAGTGGATTTCTTGGGGATGGAACTTCAGGACAGAAAATTCGGTGGTTTTACACTTCCTCTGTAATGAGAATATGCTCCTCATTTCTTCAGACTTAATTCTATTCTTAGTTTTTTTACACTCAAAAATTCAGTTACAGTAATTTCACGATTATAAGCCGCACCATTTTGACTAAAATTTTGGTCCGAACCCAAAGTGCAGCTTATAATCAGGTGCGGCTTATATATGGACAAAGAACAAAAAGTCGCTGTTTTAGTTTGGAGGACAGGTGTCTGCTGAGAAAGGCAGGAACTTCTCTTTGAAATGGAGAATGTAAACCCCCTCCCTCCAAATTATTATAATTTTGAAATCAAGGGGCTTTCAGGCAAAAATATGGGAATTAGGAATAACAGTTCTTTTCTAGGGAAATTAAAATAGAAATACAGTACTACAAAGAAACAAACTCCAAACGTTGACAAAGTCAGAGTACAACCTGACACCCTGTGAGGCAGGGTGTTGGTAACAGTCCCATTAAATGGTGGCTGCATCCTCCTGCAGTGACAGATGTGATTCAGTTGGAGCAGTGCTCCTGTAGAAGGTGCAGTTTCCCTCCGGAGGTCCAGTGGTGATGTGGAGAAATCCAGTTTTCCTGTGGAGTCCAGTGGAGAAAGGGGCTCCCTTAGTGTCCCAAAACCTCTGTTTTTATCTTGGTAAGAAATGTTGGGCTCTTCCCCCTGGCTGGTGCAACTTCCAATGGGATGCAGTAATTTTATCAGTCCCACAGTGGAACTCAGTGGGCCATTAGCAGAAAATGACTGGCTGCAGGAAGGATAGGTTGTGAAAAGATAAAGAACAATGCCCTGCCTGGTTTCAATGGATGGCCCATTAGCAGAATATCTGCCGTTGAGATAAGGATCACTGCCCCCACCCTCAACAGATGGTGATAGAATAGATACCTTTTATCACACTCTGTATTGTAATGTGCGGCTTATAATCAGGTGCGGCTTATGTATGAACAAAGAATGAAAAGTTGCTGGCACCTGGAAGTGCGGCTTATACTCAGTGCGGCTTATAATTGTGAAATTACTGTACTTGCTTGGAGTTAGAGAGAATTATCGCTTCAGGTATCCCCTAATAATTAATCCTTCCTTGAAACTAAAGTACCAGGTTTCTGTTCTTTCTCTGATGAAAAATACTGGTGAAAATGTAATTTTGCAATCGTTTAAGAACCAAAGAAAACCCAACCCACAAACATATTACTTATTCTCATAGTTTCATTTTCTTTTCTCTTTTAGTTCCATGTCCAAATTTGTATGGCCAGCTGAATGCTTTACAGTTCACCCTGGATCAGAGAAGTATTCTTTGGCTAAACCAGTTTGTGTTGGATTTGAAACAGAGTCTTATTCAGTTCATGGCCATGTACAAGTTAAATGACAATTCAAAATCAGATGAACATGTTGATGTGAGAGTGGATGGACTAATGTTAAAGGTACAGTGTCATTGAATTGGGGTTTTGTGGTTCCTTGGAAGAATATTTATTTCCTCATTCTCTTACAAATACCTAAGTGAATGAAAAAATGCTTCTCTGAAAAACTCTGCAGAATATTATTTTTTCAAGACAGACATCTTGTTTCCTGTACTTCTTCCTGGTATTTTTGTTTGGGTATTTGAGTATTTTGTTTTTGTATTGAAGACCTGAGTGGAGTACTAACAAATTATTTCCCTGTGCTCAGTGAACTTGTTATAGCAGAACTAAAAAGAAATTGAGCATAAAAGTAAAAATAAATAGTGAAAAATTAATACTTGTAATCTATATTAATGCAAGGGCCCTCCCTTGTTCCTCTTGTTGTGTTATATCAAAACTCTTGTCTTGTTGGTGAATGTCCTAGAGTAGAGAAGGCAGCTCATCTGAAGGTTTATTTCCTTTTCCAAAACCCATGCTCACCATTTTGTTTCATGCTGGCTGTTGGTGTAGTTCAGGTACATGAGTTCTCTGTATGCTTATTCCAGAGGAGTGGTGCTTGTTAATGCAGCTGAACATCAAGTTTTTGCTTCCCTTGTCTTCTCCTTCTTTGTAAAAAAAGGATTATTGAGCAGATAAATTTCCCACCCACCCAGTGTTTGTATTGGGTATTTAATTGTATGGTTCCCAAGATTTAGAGGTGAACAAAATGAGTCTTTTCAGTTGTGCCCACAGGAGATTTTCAAGGGTTCTAAAAAGTCAGCATATGGAAAGATGGTTATCTTTCTAAGCTCTTGCTACATTCTTAATGGAACTTTACAAGGATATGGTTTGTACTGAGTAAAAATAGTTATTAAGAGTAAACAACTGGAAATCTGCAAGTATAGATTGATCTGATATTGAATTATTATATGTGAATAGCCTGCTAAACTACGAGAGGATAAAAGTACAGTAATTTCACGAATACAAGCCGCAGCAAGAAGACTAAAATTTTGGTGGAAACCCGGAAATGCGGCCAATATTCCGGTGCGGCTAATCTATGGACAAAAATGTGATATCTGCCCTTACCTAGTATCATGCTGGTCCAGTCCCGAGCCAAAACAGTCTGAAAGCCATGGTTTCCCGTTGTTCCGACGATGAACCAATCAGAGAACAGCTTATTGCCTGCCTGTGGATGGCGGCGTTACTGAGGGGCGGGGGTTGTTATCGGGGTGAGTTACCTCGGCAGTTCGATAAAAGTGTGTGATATTTCTCTGTACTTTTTAAAGTGTTTTCAGTCTTGTGCGGCTACGGGGCTGGCTGGGCTCGCAGGGAGAGGGCTGGGGGAGCCTCTCTCCCCTCAGGGAGAGGGGTAGAACGACCACTCGGCTCGCAGGGAGAGGGCTACAACGGCCGCTCCCCCCGCGGGCTGCGAGAGCTACAACGGCCGCTCCCCCCGCCCGGCTGCGAGGGCTACAACGGCCGCTCCCCCCGCCCGGCTGCGAGGGCTACAATGGCCGCTCGCCCCGCGGGCTGCGAGGGCTACAACGGCCGCTCCCCCTGCCCGGCTGCGAGGGCTACAACGGCCGCTTCCCCCGTGGGCTGCGAGGGCTACAACGGCCGCTCCCCCCGCCCGGCTGCGAGGGCTACAACGGCCGCTCCCCCCGCGGGCTGCGAGGGCTACAACGGCCGCTCCCCCCGCGGGCTGCGAGGGCTACAACGGCCCCTCCCCCCGTGGGCTGCGAGAGCTACAACGGCCGCTCCCCCCGCGGGCTGCGAGGGCTACAACGGCCGCTCCCCCTGCGGGCTGCGAGGGCTACAACGGCCGCTTCCCCCCGCCCGGCTGCGGGGGCTACAACGGCCGCTCCTGTGCCAGCACGGAGATGTGGCTCCGCTCGGAGCTCAGCTGCCTGTCTGCGTGGCTAAGTGGCTGTTTAAAGGCAACACGGATCCATTGGGAATGCTCGCAAAATGACCACACTATTGTTCCTGTCTTTTTCGGCTTGTAAATAAAGGGTGTGTCTTTTTTCACTTGGAAACAATGTTTCCGAGGTCGGCAGTAAGCCAGTAAGCCCCGGCAATCCCGCGATTGTACTAAATGATGACTTTGTGAAAGTTCACTGCAAACTAAAGTGCGGCTAATATTCCGGGTGCGGCTTATCTATTAACAAAGGCAACAATGTTGCCAACACACAAGCAGTGCGGCTTATATTCCGTGCGGCTTGTATTCGTGAATTTACTGTATTCTTGCATCCCTTAAACCTTGATTCATATTAATTATGTCACCCCTGTATTAACAGCATTATTTTTATTCTAGCAAATGATGAATTGATGTTTACATATCATGTAGTTAATTTTTTTATTTAGGTTTTTTTTTCTGAGTCCTTTTATTTAAATGAGGAAGCTTCATTACCCCTATCATTAAGTGTCTTTAGGGATGATATTTTAATCCTACTTTCTAGATTCAGAATGGAGATGTTGTGATAGAAGCAGTGTCACTGCTATTAGAAAAACTAGAGTGGCCAAGGTTCATGTTAATAATTTACAGTAATTTCACGAATACAAGCCGCACCAATTTGACCAAAATTTTGGTGGAAACCCGGAAGTGCGGCTAATATTCCGGGGCGGCTAATCTATTAACAAAATTCTAAAAGCTGCCAACACGGAAGTGAGAGCCCGCGGCAGCCCCAAGCCAAGCTGGAGCCCGGCCGGCCCCGGCTGAGGTGGGAAAGCCTGGCAGAGGCGGGGCCAGCAGTGTCGGGGGCGGGCGGCAGAGCCTGAGCCAGCAGGGCGGGGGAGCCCGGGAGAACTGGGGCTAGCAGCGCAGGGGAGCATGGCAGAAGCAGGAAGGCCGGCGGGTGGGGCTGCCTGGCAGCGGGGGAAGCCCAGCATAATCGGGGCCAGCAGCGTGGGGGAGCCCGGCGGTGCGGGGGCCTGCAGTGCCGGCCAGGGCGAGGAAACGCGGCGGCGGTGCAGACGGGAGGGGGGGGCCGGCGAGCCTGGCGGCGGCGGCGGCAGCCCTGCCGGCGGGGCGAGCGAAAGCGGCGCTCGCGAAAGCGCCGCCGCGAGCCGCGAACCGCGAGCCGCGAAAGCGCCGCCGCGAACCGCGAGCCGCGAACCGCGAGCCGCGAACCGCGAACCGCGAGCCGCGAACCGCGAGCCGCGAACCGCGAGCCGCGAACCGCGAGCCGCGAACCGCGAGCCGCGAAAGCGCCGCCGCGAACCGCGAGCCGCGAACCGCGAGCCGCGAAAGCGCCGCCGCGAACCGCGAGCCGCGAACCGCGAGCCGCGAACCGCGAGCCGCGAACCGCGAGCCGCGAACCGCGAGCCGCGAACCGCGAGCCGCGAGCCGCGAGCCGCGAACGCGCCGCCGCGAACCGCGAGCCGCGAACCGCGAGCCGCGAAAGCGCCGCCGCGAACCGCGAGCCGCGAGCCGCGAGCCGCGAGCCGCGAGCCGCGAGCCGCGAGCCGCGAACCGCGAGCCGCGAACCGCGAGCCGCGAACCGCGAGCCGCGAAAGCGCCGCGGGGCGGGCGCGGCGCTCGCGAGGCGCGGCGCGGGGCGAGCGAAAGCGGCAGCGGGGCGGACGGCGAGCCCGGCGGCGGCAGCCCTGCCAGCCGGGCGAGCGAACGCGGCAGCGGGGCGGTGCTGACGGGAGAGGGGGGCCAGCGAGCCCGGCGGCGGCGGCAGCACCACCCGGCCAGCCCCGCCGAGCCGTGGCGCTGAGCTGGGCCACCCGGCCCCGTCGGCAACCATGAGCGGGCCGAGCCTTCCTGGCCCCGCCCCGAGCCAGTAAAGCCCGCTATGCCGCGATCCTGTTACTAATTGGCCAATTTGTGAAAGCTGCGCACGGATTCTCGCGACGAACGAAAGTGCGGCTAATATTCGGGGTGCGGCTTATCTATTGACAAAGACAGCAACATTGTCGAGGCACCGGGGGTGCGGCTTATAATCCGTGCGGCTTGTATTCGTGAAACTACTGTAATATTCAGGATTTGGCATAAAATATGTTTATTTTAAAATGTGCACTAAAAATATGAAAGTTAAATAGTGTCCTGAACTATTTTATTGTTCTTTAGGAGTGGAAGTATATTATTATTTTCCAGATGAAACAAATGTATTATGAATATCAGATAATTGTCAAAAATACCTGATCTGTATTCTGCAATGTTAGAATATTAGTTGCATTAGCACATCTCACTGTTTGCTTGTATCTTAATATAGAAATAAAATACTGTACTACTTAGTATGGTGAAAAACCTATCAGACATGCCAGATTGAACTCCAAATTATAATTCTCTGTTTTTCAAAGCTGTAAGTTTTGGAAACACTTGAAGAAACATTCTACCAAGCTGCTTGAGTGGAAGAAATGAGCCACTTCAGCCTAATATAGCTGAACTAAATTTAAGATTTTCAGATAAGAAAAGCCTGAGACCCTTATGTTTTTGTGCAAATATTGATGCCACAGCATCCTTCTTAAAAATGAAAGAGAACATAAATCATAGTCTGTGAGCCCAATTTATCCCTGTTCTGTGTCACTGTACTTGATTTCTCATAAAACTATAATTATATTCCTTTATATCAGCTGTCATAACTATTCTTTTGTTTCTTTAATTGCATACCTTCTTATATCTTTTTAACTAGTAAAAATGTATTTCTCCCTTGCAGATCATCATCCCATTTGAAAACAAACCTGAAATTCATAAAGATCAACCTCGTGCACTTTCCATTCAAAGTTCAGAGATGATTGCTACGAATACCAGATGCTCACCAAACTGCAGACACTCAGATCTAGAAGCTTTGTTTCAGAACTTCAAGGACTCTGAATTTTTCAGTAGAACTTTCACCACTTTTCCTAAGTCCCCAAAAAATTTTAATCTTTTGCATTCAATCTTCCAGAGACATGCTCATGAACAAGATACCAAAATGCATGATGTTTATAAAGGTTATATCATCCCAGAATTGAATAAATATGCGTTAAAGACATCTGCAGCTACTGATGTTTGGGCCATGCATTTTTCCCAGTTTTGGATAGATTATGAAGGAACAAAAAGTGGGAAAGGTCGGCCAATAAACTTTGTGGACTCTTTCCCCCTTTCACTTTGGATTTGCCAGCCAATAAGATTTGCAAAGTCACAAAAAGAGCTTGTGTCCCATAATCAGACAGCCTTCAACATTCCAAAAAGTGAATCTAGCGATCTGTCTAGTAGATTGCAACGTAAGAAACTTTTAAAGGAGTATTATAGCAGTGAGATGGAGCCCTCAACCAATGGCATTCAAATGTCTGAGACTTCAGGAGTGCTTTCTGAAAGCTCTTCCTCTGATGCAGATGTACATGTTCTTGTCCATGTTCAAAAACATGTAAGCGTGCAGATCAATCACTACCAGTACCTTTTTTTGCTGTTTCTCCATGAATCTCTTGTGTTGCTTCTGGAAAACTTAAGGAAGGACGTAGAGGCAGTGACAGGAAAACCTGCAAAGCAAACAGATATCTGCATTGGGATTCTACTGAAAAGTGCAGAAGTAGCCTTACTGCTCCATCCAGTGACTCAGGGAAACCCTCGTAAGTCTCCTGTTGAGAAAGAAGGAAGTCCCGTGGCATCCGAACTCTCCCCTGTGGGAAATGGGGAAACTCTCACTTCAGAGAGTAAATTAGTTGGTAGTAAGATAGTGGAAGCTGGTATTACTAATTTTGGTTATGTAAATGACTGCAAGCCTGTGAATGCTGAAGTTAATAAAGGAATTTTAATAGATCCTCTTTTGTTTAAATCAGACAGTAATACGGATTTTCAGAAAACAATGTCATTTTCCGATGATGCATCAGATAAGGGTTTGGGAGATACAAGTGAAGGAGGAAGCAGTGGACTTTTTAGTAGAAGTGATTCAGAAGAGGTCTGCGGACCTCTAAGTGAGAAAAGTAGTTTGAATCCTAGGGATTTGGTGTCCTTTCTAAATAAGAGAGAAGATTCTACTGAATTTTTCATTGATAAAGAGGATGACAGAAACATATTCTCAAATAAGTTAAATGAACAGGAAGGCACAACTGAAGGCTGTCCTAACCAAGTCGCTGACTTGGAAACAGAAACTGCCTTAGAATCTGAAGAGCTTGAAATCAACAAAGACAAAGTGACTTCAGTTAAAATGTTTGCATCCCAGTCTTCTTCAAGGTATAGAAGATTTAATATTAAATCAGTTTTCCTACTCTTTGAAAGTATTTAGCAATCCTGTTGGCCACAGACTTCTAGAACTTTTAGCAGTCAGGAAGGGAACATCTTTAAGAGTTGGACTCGATGATCCTTCCAGCTCAGGCTGTTCTGTGATTCTGTGTTCTAGTAGATGGAAATATTTAAAGTATGTAAGAAGTTATGCAGTATCCAGCATTCAGTGGAAGTTAAAATGAAGTGTTAATTAATCGATTTAAATTATTTACTTTTAGTTTAAATGTTAGGAAATATGTATTAAGGGCAGTATTGACATAAATACCTCTTCTTGTCAAAGGATTAGTGAATAATTAGATTTTTTCTATCTTGTTTGATTTAGAGGAATTTTTTAAAGTAACTTCTGTGTATTATTTAATTTAAATAATCATTTCCTCATATCTTTATATTTTAAAAGTGCTAAGCCTAAGGAACGCTGCTCGTCCAACCTCCCTGCATTCTCTGTTTCTTACAAAAACATGAAGAGAAGTCCTTCACAAGTCTCTCTGGATACCATCTCTATTGATAGTATGATGTTAGAGGATCATTTGATAGAGAGTGATGGAAGTGATAGTCAAAGCTTTTTGGAGAAAGGTAAGTAGATTTAACAAAATATTTTTAAGCGATACATGAAAATGTTGTTTCTTATTAAAGTCATGCTGTAAAGGATTCTAGTCCAGCAAATCCTGGGTACTTTACAAGACTACTTTTGTTACCTTCACCAGTAATACCGAGTGTATTCATCATATATCATTTCAAGGGAAAGCAATAACGTGCACTGCTTCAACAGCACTACTTAATTTTAACACTACTTAATTTTCCTCTCTTAAGGAAAATGCTCTTAAGAGCATTGAAGTTCTGTGTTGCAAATCTGAATTCAGCAGAATTTGTTTCTTGCCATGCTTAAAAACAACTGTTTAGCTGCAAGTCCTTACAGGTTGTAGTCTGAATCCGTGTTAAGCTTGAAATGGTAAAGAAGCTTTCATTTTATAAGTGGAAGAAAGAGAAATGAGTTTTCACTAATGCTCACCATGCTAAGGAAGAGAGGTTTGGTAGTCTCCTTGCAGCTCATCCCTTAAGGAATAGTTCCCAGCTATTGACTGTCTAATAGCAGATATTTGTCCAGTTTTTGCTCATCTGTGCATATACTGATGAAATAATTTTCCCATGTCACAACATAGAGTAAGAAGACCTTGTTGCTACCTCTTTTCTGATAATTCTAATTTGCATAAAGACTATTTTTTTCTGTAGTATTTCTCTTCAGTCTAGAGCAATAATGAGAAGACTGCTTCACTTGCAAGCCTCTTATATATTTGAATTGTAGGAGTATTCCTGCATGTGCTTATGGGGGAGTATGCCATAAAATACATTTTCCATTTTAAATTACCTTTATATGTCTTTTTAGCTTGTTAAACAATATTTAACTGCAGGTTAAGTATCTATGCTTTCCAGTTGTCAAGGAAACACTATCATGATTGCTGTAATGAAAATATATGTAGCTTACTTCTCTAAACATACAAGCATCTGCTCTAAAGGCACTGTGCAGTATTTTAGACACACAGCATGGAATTTTTTTTTCTGGCTGGATCGCATTTATTTTACTTGATTTGAAAGAGTAAAAAATGCCTTCACAATGCATGTAGAGTGCTGTTTTGGTTTTGTCATTATATCCTGCTTTAATTTTGATTAGCGTCTAGAACTTTGAACTCTCTGTAAGAGGAATGGATTTGGCAGTTCAATCGTCAACATTTGTTTAATAAGCCATTCAACTTACGTTAAAAAATGAGTTAATGTGTGCATACACTGAAAGACACTGACTATTCTTAATGTAGGAGTAATTCAGGTTATGCTGTGCTAACTTTGCATTTTTTCTGATATATATATATGGAAGGTATTACAGCCACCAACTATCAAAGCCCATCAGAAAATGTCCACGAAGGAGGCACAGTCATTGAAAATTGTGATGGGTCATCTCCAGATGCCATGAGTGCTGCTTCAGAAAATGCCCATGAGACTAGTGAAGAAATGGTAATATTATTGTATTCCATTAGAATACATGATTCCATAAATTAAAACTTAAACCAGAATTAAATCACCTCCTTTTAGAGGTGATTTTTCAAGTCATTAGAAAAATGAACCCAAAATAGTAGTAATGATGATGGGCACACATCTTCTGATACCAAAGCTGACTTAAAACTGACTTCTACTTCTTTTTTAAAAATATTGCCACCCAGTAAACAGAGAAAAAGGGCTGACTACTATGTAGATGGCCAAAGTGTAGTAGCCTATCCTAGCTTTTTAACCTGGTCTGATTCAGCACTGCAAGTGCTTGGTTGTGCTTATGAGATGCATAATGTTGAATGCAGTTGTAGGTAATGTCAGATACCTGACATTTTAGGTATCACATAGGTCATGTGCTTTTCTGCCAGAGTAAACAAACTACCTCACTTCCATGGCTCTTCTAGCCAGTTCTGAATTGGTGTCAGTGGGGTATAAATTCAAGTGTCTGTCTTTGGATAGGCTGTTGATCTATCCATTATAAAGCCAATGTGTACAAAAAGAAAAAAAGAAAAAATGAGAAAACTTTGTGCTTCTCTGTGGTTAAGGGTTTTGGATACAAAGAGTTGTTTTATTTTTGTGATGGAAAAGATTTAGACATACCTTACAAACAATAATCACTGTAACTTCATTTTATAATCTTATACTGTTTTATCTGGGTTTTGTTGACAGATGTCTGTTGTGGTTTTTCAAGTATTTGGTGTTAATGGTGAAATTGACATCAGGGGAGAAGACACAGAAATATGCTTACAGGTCAATCAAGTGATACCAAACCAACTGGGAAATATTGGTGTTCGACAATATCTGTGCAACAGAACTGTTGGTAAGAACTAACAATTCAGTGGGGTGAAATTGGAGCTGGAAACATTTGCTCTAAGTAAACAAAAATGCAAACAAAATTTTATGTTAGACTAGCATCCCTTTTATGCTAGTTTAGAACTCTGATTTTTTTTCTTCATTGCCATAGAGTAAAAAGAAAGAATAAATACAGTAATTTCACGATTATAAGCCGCACCATTTTGACTAAAATTTTGGTCCAAACCCAAAGTGCGGCTTATAATCAGGTGCGGCTTATATACGGACAAAGAACGAAAAGTTGCTGTTTTAGTTTGGAGGACAGGTGTCTGCTGAGAAAGGCAGGAGCTTCTCTTTGAAATGGAGAATGTAAACCCCCTCCCTCCAAATTGTTATAATTTTGAAATCAAGGGGCTTTCAGGCAAAAATATGGGAATTAGGAATAACAGTTCTTTTCTAGGGAAATTAAAATAGAAATACAGTACTACAAAGAAACAAACTCCAAACGTTGACAAAGTCAGAGTACAACCTGACACCCCGTCAGGCAGGGTGTTGGTAGCAGTCCCATTAAATGGTGGCTGCATCCTCCTGCAGTGACAGATGTGATTCAGTTGGAGCAGTGCTCCTGTAGAAGGTGCAGTTTCCCTCCGGAGGTCCAGTGGTGATGTGGAGAAATTCGGTTTTCTTCTGGAGTCCAGTGGAGAAAGGGGCTCCCTTAGTGTCCCAAAACCTCTGTTTTTATCTTGGTAAGAAATGTTGGGCTCTTCCCCCTGGCTGGAGCAACTTGCAATGAGATGCAGTAATTTTATCAGTTCCACAGTGGAACTCAATGGGCCATTAGCAGAAAATGACTCGCTGGAGGAAGGATGGGTTGTGAAAAGATAAAGAACAATGCCCCACCTGGTTTCAATGGATGGCCCATTAGCAGAATATCTGCCGTTGAGATAAGGATCACTGCCCCCACCCTCAACAGATGGTGATAGAATAGACACCTTTTATCACACTCTGTATTGTAATGTGCGGCTTATAATCAGATGCGGCTTATGTATGGACAAAGAATGAAAAGTTGCTGGCACCTGGAAGTGCGGCTTATACTCAGTGCGGCTTATAATCGTGAAATTACTGTAAATGGTACTCTGTATTATCATGTGGTAAAAAGGTACATTGCCTTGAATTCTGGTCATTAGTTTGCTTTTCTGAAAGTGAAGTAAGCTGCATTATATGCTGGTTTTGGCTGGGATAGAATTAATTGTCTTCATAGTGACTGGTATGGGGCTATGCTTTTGGGTTTTGTTATCCCTATTAAACTGTCTTTGTCTTAAGTCACGATTTTTCTGGCTTTTACTGTTCCAGTACTCTCCTCCATGGTGGGGAGTGAGTAGGAGGCTGCATGGGGCCTGGCTGCTGGCGAGGGGGAGCCATGACACATTGCATTGTTAGTGTTGGTGAAGATGGAACTCCTTTATGACTCTAACAGTACTTTGCTTAATGTACCTTCCTTTGAAGGAATGGCTGTTTTGTTTTCAAGATCAGTTTCTCTAGATTAAATGACACAAACAGTTTAACCAGCCTTATGGTTTAAGAAAATTTTAAAAATTTCCTCTGACAGGAAATATGAGCTTTAAAGAAGTTTGGGTTGGGTTTTTTGTTTGTTTTGGTTTTATGGGGGTTTTGTTGGTTGGTTGTTTTTTTGTTTTTTTAAACTTAATACTAAGAGTGTAGTTTCATGCCAAATATTTGCACAGCTAGATCAACCAGTGTCTTGTCAGAGCTGTTCTTGGGCATGAGTACAATATATACATTCTTTGCTGGAAAACTGAGTTCTTATGGACGATATATTTTCATTGGCATGATGTATTGGCATGGCAGCTCATGTCACAGTCTGCTTTGCTCCCCTCTGCCAGCCTTCTACATGGATTGCTGGATGTAAGCTCTGTTGCACTGTAGGGTTTTTGGGGCAGATCCCTGACACACCTGCTTCTGGTTCAGCTCCTTTCCCAGCAAATTGCTGCAGCAGCTGTTGGCTGCCATTTTTTTTTATGCCAACCTTCTATCAGCATGGCTTTTGTTCAGGAGGTGGTTCGGCTTCAGAGGTGGTATAACCTCTGATCCCTGGCTAAAAATCCCATTTACTGTTAAGCTGAGCCACTGCCAGCAGCTGCCAACTGAGCAGCTGTTGCACAATGTGGTTTTGAAGCATCTGAAGGCTAGGAGAAGGTCCAGCAGGGAGGACTCATGGCTGACCTTCTGTTCATACAGCAGGCAAATTGATGTCTGGTTATCTGCCATATCCTCTGTAAAAGCCAGAGGGAGTAAATAACATGAACATGCCACCTTCCTGCTCTTGTGTGTATCTACAACTTGGACCTCTCATAATAATAATGCTGATAATGACAGGCTTGTGCACTGTCTAATTACTTTGTGCATACATAGGATATAACGTGATTGGAATCTCCAAGTACTTCCAGTTCATATCTCTTCCTTTCTCTTTCTGATGGGTACCGGAATGGGTGAGCCAACAACACTTTTTTTGGTTTTCTATGCATTGCTGGTCACTCCTGTTCTGTAATGTACATCTTCTCTCCACTGATCTTTTCTCTCCACTGTGATTTCTGTGTCAGGAATCTTCTGCAGCTGCTGCTGCTCCCCATGTCCCATATTCATTTCTATTAGAACAAGAATAGAAAAAGGTTGGAAAAATCTTGAGAATCAGATCAAAAGAGACTGTTTAAAAGAGTTAACGGTAACAAAATATAACTAAAAGAACAGGTGAGCAAATGTATACGATAATATCCCAATAAAAGCAACCTCCCTCTTCAACACCTTTAATAAAACCTTCCCAAGGGCTGCATTAACAATTGAGATCAGTCACCTGAGGAACCATGCAACACAGTGAATACTCGAGTTATAATTATAGGCTACAAAGTGATCTGGATGAAAATAGCCATTTAAAATCTACTATACTGCTAATGTAGTAAATGCAAAAAGGGAAGAATGTGGCTAAAAGCTGGGCTAAGTTGAGAGCTACATGGCAGCTGTGCAATTCCCTGTAGGGCTTGATGTAGGACTGCAACTTTATCTGGTCTGGCCTAGCAGCAAAACCAAAAGAAGGCAGGATGGAGTATGGCAGAGGTATTGTGGGAGGGCTGTGCTTTTACTGAGATCTTACCATGCTAAAAATGCTTGTGAGAAAGCAACAGCAGTTCACAGCAGCTTCCAAATTTTTGAACGCATTTTTTATTCCATCTTCCCTTGAGGTTGCCCCTTTCAGGTATCAAGATAACTAAAATTGACTCAAGGCTGAGACTGAATTTGTGGTCTTTTCCTCTGCTATTTTTCTGTACTTTGGATCCTTCCAGCATTGATGCAGGCACTCTTTTCAGATACAGAAATACTCAGGGCAGCTACTGCTTATTTCTTTATCTGTATGTGTGGGAAGTGTGTGGATCCTTAAAGGAAATGAAGTTTCTTGAACCAGTTGCAGAGTGTCATTGAACAGAGTGATCATTGTTCTGTCTGGAGACTGTCCCTTCTTCTGGGCTGCCAGTAGTTTATTCACTTCTGTCTGGACTGAGCCTAAAAAGATGGTTGATATTTGCAGTATGGTTTTGGTTGGTTGCTTGGTTTTTGGGGTGAGTTTTCATGGGGAAGAGGAATATGAGATTTAGCACTTCTTGAACTTTGGAAAGATTGAAGAATGGAGTCATGGCTGTTGGTGTTGTGGAAACCTCTGTTCACAGAGGTAAGAAAGGGAGAGGTTCACACCAGAGGCTGAAGATTCTCATGTTCATCTTGCCATTGGTCTTTGTCGGCCCACATCAACAGTGCATCCATCTACTCTGACTCTAGTGCCAGTAGATAAGTGCACAAGTCCTGACTGCTGCTGTGGCAGGTCATCCATGAACTAGCACACTACAGGAAGAACCCAATAAATGTACAAATAGGAAAGCAAATCAATTACATTGTCAGGCTGCTGTAGCTCTAGGCAGTATCTGTTGCATGATGAATTGACATAATTCAGTTAATTTCTCTTGAGTTGCTTTCTTGAGGTATCTTTCAAGTTTCAATGCTTGTTTTTTCTGTAGTTACTGTGCTTGTGCTTCTTGTTATAGAGATAATTTCTGTAGGTCAGCCATCATATTGATGAGATGACTTGAGAATCCCATGGGGTAACTATTTTGTACAAGAAATGAATACTGCTAATGGATTATGCACCCCCACCCAACCATCTGGTTACCTTAAATTTTTATTTTAGTTTACTTTAGTTTAGTTTAGTTTATTGTGTTTTTTAGAAATTTTTAAGTTGAATGTTGCAATTGTCCTTACTGATTAAAGATACTGAAATTCGCAAGAAAGGGCCAGAGTATTTTTAACGTTCAAGTCTATTGCCACTCAAGTAATGCATATGTGGTCATACTCCCTATCTTACTGCATTGCTGCTTAGGGTTCCTAAGTCAGGAAGTTCAACCTTTCCAAGAAAATACCTGCTCTCCTGAGAGAACGAAGTGACTTTAATATTTTTTCTGAATTGAAAAGTATGCAAAATAATTGGTTTTCCATCATCAAGGCACCAAGGAAACACAAATTCTTTTTTTCAGATGTTGATACTTCTGCACTGTCCTTTCTCTTGTCATAGTGAGGTACTAACCCTTATATGTACTCTTTATTTTTGTACTTTGAAGTGATATACTTAGAAATTTGCTCTGAAGTTCTGTATTTGCAACACTGCCTTTTATGAATAATAACTCTATGGTACTTTTTGGAACATCAGTTGGACAATAGAGGTGAAATAATTACATCCTAATTGATATATTGTACATTGCAAAATTTTAATGCCAATTTTTTTTCTTTTTGCAACAGGTTCTGACTGTAAATCTGTGGCTGGACCTGTTAATTCATCACCTGAGATTAGTCTGAGATGGGAAAGCGGGCCTAGTGCTGTTGTACATTCCCTGCTAGCTGTAAAAAATGGGTTTCTTCAGTGTCATGTGGAGAACTTCAGTGCTGAATTTCTAACATCTTCTCTCACAAACATTCAGCATTTTCTAGAAGATGAAACTGTCGCAGAAGTGATGCCTATGAAGATAAAAGTTTCTAATGCAAGGATTAATTTAAAAGTATGTTAACAATGAGATACTTGGCTCCTCTAAAAAAAATTGTGTTCTTGTTTCTTTGATGATAAACTACTAATCTGGATACAGTGAACTTCAAAGAAACTGCTGTCATACTCTGAAAGGTCTTGAGATAACACTAAAACAATTTAAAATCCATAGATTTGGTTAGTTCTGTGGTATGCCTAGAGGGGAATTATCTGCATGACCAAGCTGTTTGTATGAATTAATTTCCCTCCTCTCCCAAATCTTTCTTTTAGATTGTCTGGGAATTTTATACATAAGGCAGATTAAGCTTCTAAAGGCACAATGTGGGTTTTTCTGGTTGGGCTTTTTTGCTTAGCAAAGGATATGGTTTTCTAACTACAAATCATCAATTTTAAAGGTTATTTCTCTCTCCTAGTTGGAGGATAGTTCTTGCAATGAAAGTTCTGTACAAAATAAGGAAAAAGGTTATTGAATTCAAGTACCAACCACTTGAACACTGTTTCTTACAACCCAAATTTCATGTTCTGCTCTAACAGAAACAGATACTAAACAACACAAGCATTTTTCAGCGCCATATTTTAAAATAGTAACATTAAAAGGATACTTCAGCTTAAGTCTCCTAGGGGACTTTCTTTCAGACATGTAAAGAAGATGAATTCTGTGCTGCACAACCACTGAATATCAAGATAAGGACACTTTTTTGGGGGGTGTAGAACAACAGAAAAACAAACAAACATAAAGATAATTATTACATTGCATTGGACAGTACAAACTTTGAACAAGGTGAGGATTGAAAGAGCAGCTCCAGTTCTACATCTGGGGCTAAGGTCTTGATTCTGCCAAGATCATTATTGACTGGAAAGGTAATTGTCTTGTGTTTTACTCAAAATGCAACAGTATTCCTTCCCTCAGTGATAAAGCTCTTCCATCCCCTGAGGATCTTTGGGTACTCTTTTAGAGTTGTTCCTCCTCTACAGGATTAGCATTAGCATTTTCTGTAAGAGCTGTGGATCTGTTCGTCAGATTTCAGTGAATCACAAACACAAATGCCCAAATGCAAAAAGTAAAGTCTTTAAATTTAGTCATTTGCATTTAAAACCAGGATTGTGCTGGTTTATTGGCAAGAAGGCAGACTTAAGCACAACGTTCTTGAGAAAGCAGCTGCTTGAGATGGGGAATGTACAATAATAAACTGGCAACAAGATTCTGCTTGGCAGCAAAAGCGCCAAAGTGCTCACTCAGCAGTGCACACAAGTCATGATGAAGTTACTCATGATGGTTGACAAACTGTGAATTTGACTTAGAGGTGATTAATTTCTGTAGAGTTGTTGGGTATTACAGAGTGAGAAGATATGGTTCAAATGTGTGCTTCATTGCCTATTCAATGCAGTATGTTCTTTTATTTCTTCTGCATGAGACTTGATGCAATGTGTTTCATGGCAAGGAAGGAATTTAAGAAAGATTATTTTATTGTTTGCATTTTAAGAAACTTTGAAAGCTATGTCTCAACAGCTTTTTTGGTACATGTTTGATGCTGATATGTATAGTTTCTGATTATACTGGCTGCGTTATTCTGTTAGGGATAATGAACTATAAAGACTTCCAGGGGAGACCCCAAAGAAGTAATTTGTGAAGTTTTTTGTTCTGTTAAATAAAGTAGTATAACTAAACTGCAGCTGGTCTCATCCCAAACTAAATTCTGAAAAGACAAAATCTGCTCAAGAATGATAGCTGTACCCGTTCAGTCTTCAAATAGTTCAAGGGAAAATCAGATACTATATAGCACAGTCTTCTTATCTGTGACTCAGAGAGCTCCTGAGCTAACAAATGTCTTGAGTTGGGGTATAATCTTATTGAGATGTCTGTAAAAACACTTTGAAGTATTTTAGTAGAACTATATATTGAGTTCAGCAGACTTACTCCAGAGATAATTTTGAGCTTTTAATGCGATTCCTGGGGGAAAAAAAATGGAGCCAAAGTTTAGTGGAGATACCATTAGAAAATTCTGCTCTGAAACATTCTCTTTCAAGTTTCATTAAATCCACTTATGTTTAAATAAGCATCCTAATGATCTATTTTGATTTCCTTGTAAACTGATTTTTTATTATGTGTATTTTTTAGGATGACAGTCCACGTGAAAATCTTAAGGCATCTGAGCTGGTACCCATAAAACTGCATATTGACATACTCTGGATAGAAAGAAATGATGATGGCACTTTTCTCATTAGAGGTTTGTATGTTCCTGCACCTTGATATCTCAATTCTATAATCCTGTTGTTTTTTCCTTTATGCATATATGTGACTAATTATGAAAAGATAATGGATGATAATTTGTGTAAACTGTATTGCCATATGCCATAATTCTAAGTATAGTCACCTTTTTGAGTAGTGTATTGGCTGTGATAACCCACAGCTGAATCAACCTGGGAGAAATAAAAATATGCTTATAATGTCATCAGGATATGCTTCATCAGTGTATATCACTTCATAATGATAAGTTTATGGTTCCTTTTTTGCTACATAGCAAACAAAAAAAAAATTGCCTTTCTTTACAGATTACCAAGGTGGTTACCATCTTTGGTGTCTTGTGTTGCAGGTAGTAGTAGAAACTACGTTAAACCATGACCCTGACTTCTTTCCTTGATGTGCAACAGTATATTTTAACAGATGTTATAGTGCACTTCAGTTACAAATGCTAGAAGGTTTCTTTAATGCCAAGTAATTAGTTATTTTCTAATTTAAAAACTTGATTCTGCAGGTTTATCTCACTATGTCTTTAAATATAAATGCAGTCTTCGAGAGACCTGGAGACAGTATATTAAGAGCAATATTAATAGTTCTAAAATTTCTGATTATTCAGCATATTCTGTGGTGATGATACAGGTTGGTATAAAAATGTGTGTATTTTCTTCAGGCTGGAAGTTACATATGGCTTCTTTCTTCCTCTAAAAGTTAAGAGTTTTAATTAAATTTTATTCTTAAATTTGATTTTGAGAGGCAAATATCAATGTACTTAATATTTTAAGTATATTTGTGTTAGGTGGGTTTAATTTTGTACTGATAAGAATAAAGCTTAAAATTTTTTTTGACAAAACCCCTGCACACCATTTCTGTAATACAGACAATCAAAAAGTAAATGATGTGTCAAAGATGAAGGATACAAGTGGTACATTGCAGCAAGCAGTGGGATCTGTTGAACGTAAAACACAGGACCAAGCCACACAAACTACTTGGGAATCACCCAGATCTTCTAAATCAAGCAGGGATTCATCTGACTTCCTTAAAAATGAGGTATTAAAGATTCATTTTGACTTCATCTTGCCCCCTCACAGTTATGTTACAATCATTATTAATCATAATTGTAAAGCTATCTGGGGGTTGGCCTGTGATACACTTCTGTTTAGAAATCTGTTTGAGATGGAAAATATGGATTGTGGATATTATAGTGTGGTTCAGCAATTTTATAATGCTTCCTAAATAGTGTAATAATGCACAGCACTTTTCCTTTACATCAGAGGGAGGTTTATAAGGAAGTTTTCTTCTCCCCATCTCCCTCATTCCTGTACAACACAATTGTCAAAGACAAGGGACTAGGCTGTTTGGTCAGACCCATACTGATCTATCAGTCATACCCAGAATGGATGATGACAGAACCCACACATGAATTTGTTTTTCTCACTGGGTAAGAATGTGTTCCTAGAGCTCAGAATCTTGTGTCATTTCCATTCACTCCAGAATGGAAATGGCATAGCTGAAACACTGGCTATCCCACCTTTTGAGCTAATTGTATCAACTCTCTCCATATTCTACACTCAGTGAGAATCAGTTGCAATTGACTCAGTCTCAGCAAACCTCTGCCCAGCAATGAATGGTATTTTAACCATATTATGCCATATAACCATATTATACTAGCATTTGGTATTTTAAAAGTTACTGTAATGGAAAAAGTTGTCAGTATGGAGTTATACTAATAGCTTTCTTTTCTAACCCAATAATTTCAGCTTATTGAAGAAAATGAATGTCTCAAACAGGAACTAGCCAAAGCCAAAATGGCTCTTGCTGAAGTCCAAATGGAAAAAGATGCCCTGCTTCATCGCATGAAGAAGATGAATGTTGATCATCAGTAGGACAGTGTTCTGTTGGTGCTAAGCATCATAACTGCAGGTGGTGGTGGCACCTAAAATACTGTCTGCAAATCACTTGAAAATTTTGGGGTTTTTTTGCTTACAAAGTTTTCTCATTACAAAAAAAAAGTTTGTGAACCAGGGACTATTCTGAAATTATCATTAAACATTGTTACTTTTCTCAGCCCATTTTAAACTGAAATGACTTTGAAAAAATCAGTTTATACTGTACTTTATTAATTTACTGAGGAAAAAAATAATATCATCTACTTTTAATATGATCAAAGGAAATGTTATTTTTAAAATGTTTTCTGAAAAGTGGATGGTTCAGCAATGAAAGAAGGTGCCTGGGTACATAACAAAGTCTACGTCCCTTGCCTCACTAGCAAGATGTATCTCTCTTTCTAAGGTTATGTTTGTTTGTTTGTTTGTTGCCAGAAGATGTCAATACAAGAGGTTACATTTGCACTATGATGATGCAGGCTAGATCCTCTAGAATAGTATAACTTCTTAAAATTAAAACACCAGCCCTAAACTGGCCCTACATTCAGTGTAATTTGCCCCGAGAGGATTTTAAGTATAATCCTCTGGTGCTATAGAGCTCCATATATCCTTCCCATATGCACTCCTAAAATAAAACAGTAAATGCTGGAGAATTTAAATAAGAGGGCATACTATTGGACTTTCCTTCTGTAAGAAGGTCCACTGTATCTGTATAACTGATGTAATTTAGACATTTACACTTTATTTTTCCTTTCTCTGTGAAGAGGATATAGCCCTGATATAGGATCTGGCCCTTTGTGACAGGTGAGCTTTGAGCCATTTTGCATGCATGTCTGATACCTGCACAACTCACCAGACATGCCCAAGGATTTGGTTCAGTGTATTTAAATTAGTAATGTCAGTCTTGTGAGGGAGAAAAATCCTACTGGGTTTTATTAGTTGTATATTGCTTTTTTTTTGGATAAAAAAGCTGTAGAGAATCACTTAATTACCCAATGAAATTGTGAGATTACATGAAATGTAATTATACAGTTTAAATTATGGGTGATTTGTACAAACTGAACAATAATTTTCAGCTAAAAAAACTGGTACAGATGAAAAAGTAAAAAAGCACAACACTGTAAAATAGAGACTATAAGAGTGTGCTTCTAAACAATTTAGGAAACAACGTACAAAACCATATATGCCTGTAAGAGATTGTCTTTGCTGGAAGTAAAACTGACTGAATAATTTAACTAGTGACCTTGAATCTGACAAATGCAAATCTTTTAATTGCTACCACAATTGTTTCTGCTCCATGGGATGTTGGAGGGAAGTTCTGTTTGTAGATAAGCAAACAAATCTCAAAAAGTATTTAGTATCCTGTGGTTTGACTTTGCGTATTCAGGTTGTCAAACCAGTTTTAATTAAAATGGTTCTCATTAAAACCTTTTGGAGGACATATAATTTGGACTGCTGGAAATAGTTATTGAAAGTGTAGATTTAAATCAAGAACTCTGCGGAAGAACTGGTTCAGGCACTGTTTTAAAGCATCCTGTATGAAACCCTAGTTGAAACTCTTCTTAATGCCCATGGAAATTTTTATTTTATTATTCTGAATTAGATGAAAAAATATACACACACTGTTTCTATTAGAGAAATTAAATACTTGTTTTTGAATAGTTACATAAGACAGTATTAAATATGAGTGGTGCAATTTCACATAAATATAATGTCAGATTCAGGGAAGGAGTTCTTCTTTGGTTTAACTCTGGTTGGTACTATTAAAGTAATTCTTCTTTGGTTTATCCTTGCCAAGATCTAGTTGGAATTACTCTGAAGAAGGAATGTATAGAGTGCTTAGTAGCATGTTGCTAGAATATTACATTGAGAATTATCTAATTTTTAAAAAGAAATAAATAGCAATATCAAATGCTTGGGTTTTTTTACTGCATAAACTAAAACTTGCTTGTTTTGAGAAAAATCAATTGCAAACCAAATCCAAAACAACAGCCCAAACCAGCCCTTCTCAGTACAGTTGTTGAAATTCAGAGTATCACTTCCTAGCACTTCACTATTACTGAATACATTTCTACTTCATGGCCATTGTACAGTAATGAACATCACATGTGGACAGTTCAGAGGAGATGGATGTGCTTGACAATACTGAGAGTGATAGTACTGGGTCATTCTGAAATGTGTTTTGCTATTGAAAAATACTGCAGAGGGAGAGTAAATTTATTCATGTTTGAAAGTACAAAGTTAAACTAAGCTCTAATAGGTTATACTAAACATAGTTATGAAAAGCCTCAGAATTAAAAAACAAAAACAAAAAAAAAGCTTAATTCATCCTCAAGGCTCTGCTGGTGTTCATAACCTCCTAGACAGGAAGTTTGTACTATCAGTAGAGCCTCTTGCTTTTATTCTGCAAAGATCTAAATGGAAGAATAGAAGATAGTTTGGAGAACTTCATTGTATACAGAAAACTGACTCCAGAAGTCCGGTCGGAAAACTATTACCATATTTTGTTTTACATGTTCTATGGAAATTTTAACTGGTCTACAGATTAGCTTAACACTGTTCATCTTGTTTGGAAATGCTGGTTTAATGTCTAATGGAGCTTTTACATCAGCTCACCTGTGCCCAGAGGGTGTGCCCTTTCCCCAGGTTGGGTCAGTGACTCTTTCTGGCATGTGTTGTTCCAGTTCTCACTGCAACTCGAACTTTGTTGGTAAGCACCAGTTTTAAATCAAAATTCTGTGGCCTTAGAGTATTACTTATAAAAGACCTGGTGAAGAGGGAGTTTTATAGAGATCACACCTGCTTGGACCCCTTCTTCATAAGTTCTTTATTTCCCAGTTCCATTAACCATGTGTGTTTGTACACTGCCTGATTTAGGAAATTATTTAAGAGTCTTAATCTGGGATTACAAGTGATCTCTAAAGGATAACTTCTAGCTGCAGAAAACTTCCCATGTCTGCCATGATAATGGTTACCCTTATTCAAAATAATTTTATAATAAATGTAAGGAGAATGTGATAATAAAGGTAAAGTCTTGTATCAAGCATCTACAATTCCAAGAGTACCAAATGTATGTAAGTATTGCGGAAGCAAACTCCCTGCAGTGACCAGATTTCAGGTAAGTAATGTTGGACACAATGGTTTTTATATAAAATAATGTGCTTGCATTGGTCCATTCTTAAAACATTTATCACAAAATGTTTCAAGTGGATTTTCAGCTCACTGTTGTCATCTGCACATTTTAGAGAGCACATCAGATTCCAGTTCAGCTGTTGGTATAAATGAATGTCTTTTTCTCTACTGCTGATATGTTAAGTAGCAATGAAATTGTGGGCACTTGCTGTGAAATCCACTAATTCACCCTTCCCAGTAGGGAAATGAGTTTTTTGACAGCCCAGAAATACAACCTTATCTTTTTTTAATTCCAACCCATGCCACTTCACTTCTGCTGACTGGCTTTTGAATAGCAGCCCCATTTCCTGTGCCTCATTGTGAAGCCAGTGGCAGGCTTTGAAGTGCTGAAGCACAGCTCTCGTGCTGAGACTCAGCCGTGGCTCCCAGTGGTGCAGCACCAAGCAGTGTTCTCAGCTCACTCCACTGATTTCTCTGGCAGTGACCTCCTCATCTCAGGAAACCTGAGAGCACAAGCAGCACAAAGATCATGCTTATTGGGGTTAAGGGATGCAAAACTGGGATAGGAATGGTGCTTTTTGCTGGAGGAACAAAGTTTTGTTTCTCAATAAAATTTGGAAAAAGCGTAAAGATTGCTGGTAAATAAAAGCTGTGTACTTAACAGTTGTTTACAGTTTTAGGTATTTTTAGCATGATTATATAAAAGCTTAATTAAAATTGTTCTGATTTTGGAGTTTAATGAAGATATTTTTGAATGCTTTAATATTTCAAGAACTTTTTTGCAACTCTCAGCTTGTCAAATACTATAGAAAGTCTTGCAAGTATGTGTCATGCTACTTGCTAGCTGAAACAAATTGCAGCAATTAAATCTTCAAAAATCAACTAAACTTTTGATAGCCTGTGTTCTCTCCCAAAATAAGGGGTAACTTCAGCATCCCAAAGAGATGAATCTTTCATATTGCCACCGAATTAAGTAACTTTTTTTAAAGGTCATTTTTTGGCTTTGTCTGCTATTACCCAAGCCACTCCTAAGCAGTTGCATTAAAGTATCTGTATTTTATTATTCCTTCACTATCTCCTGCCTTTCTTTTTGTTGCCATCACTTGTTTTAGAATGAGTGGAAGTGGAATATATATATTTCCTAAAGCTTTCTGCCATGTAATCTCAGTATTAAATCTTAATGTTGTCTTAACGATCTCTGAGAGGGTTGTTTTGGAAGGAAAAATAAGATGTGCTTATGCCATATCTTTAATAGTAAGATGGCAGTGCATGGAGCATAATGCATGAACTGGTTAACGCAGTTTTCCTAGGACAGAGTCTATTTGAAACCACCATGATTTAATTTGAGTTAGATAATTGGTAAGTATTTTAAACATTTGACAGAGACATGGACAAATGAGCGCTTTGGAAGTGGCAGCCTGAGGCAATAAGCGCTGAATAGAAGAGGCAGCCTGTATGCAACAAATCTGCAAACCACATTCCACCTCTACCACGGAAGGTGCAAGTGCCAGAAACAGCTTCTGTGGGTGCAGTGCTATTGTTGTAGTACGGTGGAGTTGTTGAGGGCTGGGAAGTGCTGTTGCGGTGGGAATTGCCGTGTCGCAGCCCGTGTGGGTGATGTCTCGCCGCTCGGAGCAGCCGTGCGTGCTGCCGGTGCTGCGGCGGGGGCGGGAGGCGAGCGGCGCTGCGCAGCGCTGCCGCCAGGGGGCGGAGCGGCTCGGGGCCCGGGCAGCCCGGGGCTGCGCCAGCCTCTGGTGCTCCATTTCCTTACGGGGCTAAATCAGGGCTTGTTCTTCAAAGCTACACGGCTTGGCTGTGCTTCTGCTGCCTTCTTTAGGTTTTCCTCTATAGGTAAATCACATGAACTGCCTCAACAGTGTCAATGTTAATATTTAAATAAATTACAAAAACTTATTTTTCTACATATTGCCCCTTTTATGGTAAGATTTTTACCAGATTTTTGGTGCATCATCATTATCTGTTAAAAGCGTAGAATAAATTCTTCTGTTTTTACTATCATTGTATAGATGAAAACCTCCACCTTCTTATCAACGATTTATTTGTTCATATTCCTCACTAACTAAAAAACCCCCTCGTTTTTAACAAAAGGAACATATAGAGAAGTTTCCTATGTTTCTTTGGGAATAACCAAATGTAATCCTTGACAAATGCTTACCTTACCCACCTTTGCCAGATGGTAATCTAACATGACAGTTTATATTAACACTATAGTGTGTGGTAAGTGATCTAGAGTTATTTCTTTTTATAGCCTGTTTGGCTATTCAAAAACTTACAGGCAGAATGACTAAGCAGAGAGAAAAGCAATTTATATAAAATTTACTGTAGGAATGGGGTTGCTTTATTTTTGTCAAATAGAGAAAATAGCATAGAAAGCAGCTGTCTCTTCATTCCTCTGGAATCTTAATGTAATTTTTTCCTTCCACTTATTTTTAATTCTATTTCTAACAAGAGGCTGCAACTCAGGATAGGTACAATGGAGAGCTTTTTAAGATGTCATCTGCAGTGCCACATACTAGAACATGTTGCAGAACATGACAATGTATTGGACACCAGCAAAACCACAACTGCTTACCTGGACTGTGTTTGATGTAGAAATGAAGTGTCTCTGCTCAAATTTAGCAGGAAGATAGGAGGAAGTTTCCTGAAAAATCACTTCCTTCTAAACATGAGATTTGCTATTGCTGCAGTATTAACCAAAAATATATATCTATTTACTGACTTTTTGAGGTTTTATGTGTGTGTGTGTATATATTTATTTTTGAAAGCATTTATACCACAGCTTTCTTAAAGAATTAGAAAAATTATGTCACCCTGAGCATTTCATTTCCTATCCAGAAGTAATGTAAGAAATATGGTAAGTTGCAAGCAGTCACTGAGAAATTCTTTAAAGTCATATCAGAGATATTTGCTTTAACTGGATCTAAATCCTTCCAAATCATTAACAGCTGAAAATGTAACTCATGGAAACTACAAGTCAAGTTTCAAACTCACGCTCATCTGAAGATTCATCTGAGACGATTCATGACCTGAATGCTGTTCTTAAACCTTCCTTTGCTATTATCAGAAGCGTTTTCAGCTTATGCAACAGGGAAGAATTCCTTCAAAGTCATAATGTTAAGAAGATTTAAAAGACTCCTTGGAATGGGACTTGAGAAAATACTTCAGCAGGCAAAGGCAACCTAGAGTTAATCTCTTTTGCCTTTTCATTATGCAAAACATGTCTCTGATTTAGCTACTTTAAGTCAAGGAGGAAAAAGGGAGAGTGTTTAAGATAAGCATAGGGAAAACTATGCTAGAACAAATTCTGAGCACCTTATTCATGAAAACGTGTTCCTGTGTGGTGAAGAGCTGTCATCCTTAATGTCAGTGTGGCTGCCTTTAAATCCTCAGCTGCTGGAATCAAAAGGGGTATTTTTACTTAGCAGCAAATAGTAATGTATAGGCAGTAACAGATTTTTTTTTTTTTCTCTATCTGGTGATAAAACTCATATGGAGCAACATCATGCTGCATGTGTTAGCTGGATATTAACTGACAAACACTCTCATAATCTTCCACTCTGCTGCTGTCCTTTCACTTTAAGGACCCTAGGAAACTTCTTATGCCAATCAGGACACCCTACATCTGGTGGGATTTATGAATAACAGGAAACTTAGGTATCAGATACACAGTATTCAATCTCACCCATTCTAACATTCCTGATAACCACTGGACATGGGCCTGCCAGAAGAATCTGAGCCTGAAACACTGGAGGTGATTACCATGAAAACTTAACTGAAGCTGCATGTAACTTAAAAAGGATAAGAGAGAGCTGTAGCACAAACATGTCCTTGGCATGATGTACATTTTCACTACAACCACCCTAACAGGGATGTGAGAAAGACAGGGTTGTATTATACAAGGAAGTAGATAAGTGAGACTGAGAGTTTCTATGAAAGGAAATTTAAAAATTGCAGCAAGAGAGAAATGCAAAATAAACAGACAAGCTGAATATTTATTAAATCAGGTGCTATGAATGTTTAGTTACTGTATACACAATGTGCATTAGATCAGGTACATTACAAAACATATCAAAACACATTAAAAATAATTGGAAAATACAATTTGATGTAAAAACAATCCTACCAGAAAAAAAAAATTGACTTGGCTTCCCCAGAAAATCTGCTCAAATGGTGGTGGTGAAATGTTTCAATCTCTCCTCACAGGAAACAAGTGATAAGACAAGAGGAAACCGCCTCAATTCACACAGGGGATGTTTAGGTTGGACATTAAGAAGAATTTCTGGACCAAAAGGGTTGTTAAGCACTGAAACAGTCTAGCCAGGAAAGTGGTGGAGTCACCATCCATGAAGGTATTTTAAAGACGTGTAGATGTAACACCAAATGGACACAGTACAGCGGTGGACTTGGCAGTGATGGTTGGCAATGGTTGGGCTCCATGAAAAGTCTTTTCCAACTTGAAGGTTTCTATGAAAAGGGATTGGGATAATGCAGGGTAGTGTCTTCACTGGGATATTGCTGGGAAAAGTAATAGTTTACTATTAATAGTTTAGTAACTATTAATAGAAATACTAACATCAGAATAAAACTGGCCAATTCTATATTTTGATGTTTCAAATGTAAAAATGTTTTATTATATCTTCAGTATAAAAAAGAATGATGTGATAAAATAGTAGTGTGTCATAGAAGATTATTAATTTTCCATAACAAAGTCTATTTTCAGAAAACTACAGGGTGTGGTAGGTCCAGAGGTATGAAAAGAGGAAACAAATGTAAGAAAACAGCAGTAATCAGATTTATGTGACTTCAGTATTTTCCTACTTGGATTATTCATCCTTTAGTTATTCACCCAGCCTTCTTGGAGGTGGATCTTTTTAGCTCCAATTTGTTGTACACTTAATTATTTGATTAAAGATTACTTTGCATTAATTATTGCATATTTTTCAAGGATTATGCCAGCCTATTTGCATATCCATAGCAGAGTGTGTCTCTGTACTTTCTATTCTCTTAATAGAATATGGAAATAGAACTTCTATCACAAATAGCTGCACCAGTTTTCTTCTGATATGAAAGAAGGCAAATATTAATTCCTAGATCTGTTTTTCTGAATCAGCTCAATAGAAGAGTGTTGTGGGTATGCTGGTTTCCCTGTAATTCTCTCTGCTACCTTTGCTACTGATGCTCTGGGGTAGGTCAGTATGCTATTATGTTCTTGAAACATTAATCTTACACAGAATAATTTTTTGTGCATGATTCTTCCTTTGAGATCTTAGCTTTTACTTAGCTGCTGAAATACAATCAGGGCTTTTTGCCTGAGGTTGATAGTCACCTTCAGTTCAGATGAACAAGTGTAAATCAAATTAATTGGCTGGTTTAGCCATAGACTTTACCAATTATTTTTTTAGACGAAGACCTATTGTATTGTTAGAAGGCTCAAAATGAGGGAATTGCACATCAGCAAACAAATTACCCATGTTAATATTTTCCTCTGTAATCCAGTTACACAAGAGGTAATTGAGATTTAGAAATGCACTGCATAACCATGTCCTCATGCAAAAAGCAATAACTTTCTTCCCTAGGCAGTGCAGGACTAGCTGTCTGATTTTAATAAACACTCTAGAATCTTGTTTTGTGGGGCTTGAAGAAGTAATTAAGAATGAAGAACCTTCTAACTGTTGGGCTAACTGAATGAAATATGTTGGGGCCCTATTCTTGTACTAGGAGCAAAGTACCAGCTTCACAAAATCATAATTTCTGGCAAATTTGATATTAATTAGTCTTTTTGACAGACAGCAGAAGTACCCTTAACATCATAGTAACTGTGTGGTCATATATGTACTGTTCAAAACCACGGAAAACACTAGGATGTGTATTTACATATGAAGACTCCATTAAGCTACACTCATACACAAGGCAGTAACCCAAGATAAAACAGATTAGCAAGATGATGAGCAAAGCTTACATACCTGTTATTTGTGCTGTGTTGCTATGTGTGCACACATACAGGTCCGTGCTAACATGACATTTCTCAGAATAAAAGCACGTGTTCCCAAGTGGAATGCAAAGCAAACCCAAGCCTACTCTAAATTAAAATATTTTAATGAAAACAATAGATTAATTTGATTTAAGTCTGTCCCCTGATCACTGTGTTTCCTAATTTCTTCTTTAGGAAAAATAATTGGTTTATATATACTTTATCCATGTCCCTTGTTTTATATACTTCTATTTATATCCCCCTATGGTTATAATTTCTTTAAAGGTGAAATGGCCTAGTCTGTTTAGGCTTTACAAAGACTGTACATATCATACATCTGCTTATAGCTCTTCACCTTTCCTGTACCTTGCTTAGTTCTGGTGCAATGGTTTTGAGACAGGGCAAACACAGTGGTTTTATACGCTGACATATTGATGCTCATTTCCTTTCCTAACAATTCTCAATAATTGTATTTGCCATTTTGATTACCATATAGCATTAAATGGACATTTTTATAGACACGTTTGGAGATGTGACAGCAGTTTTGGAATTGCAAAAGGGGAATCAAAAATATCCCTCCACTAAAAATTACTCCTTTCTTTTGTCAATGTTGAGTTCTACCTTCTGTTTTATTATCTACTATAACAATGTACTCTTTCATATTCAGTTTTAGTCCAAGCTATCCTGAAACCTGTTGTTTTGCTATTTTATTTCACTTTTGATTCTCTTCAGAGGCTCTTTATGAGCCTGCTGGACAGTGCAGGTCATAGGAGAGACCTCTACACAGCTATGCTGACAACCTCTCACCAGTGGGAAAACTAGCCTTTTTTCCCTTTCACTTTCCTTCCTTTAACCACTCACAAGAGAATCATCCCTCTTAATAACAATTTGATTTCCTTAAAAGTATTCTCAAAGGACCTTGTCAAAAGCTTTTTGGAAAGCCAAATACAACCTATTGATTGAATTGCAATTTTCTATATGCTCTTTGACTCCTCCAAAGATCTCCTATAGAAACATGAGACATGACTTTCTTCTCCAAAAGCTGTACTGAATCTTCATTGTTGCATGCAGCCAGGTGTCTACCAATTTTCCAAGCATGAAAATTAACTCAGTAGTTCTCCATGCCCCCTTCAAGCCTCTTAGGAGTTATTAGAATCACATTTGCCACCTTCCACTCGTCTAAGTAACAAGGCCAATTGAAACAACAGCTCATACATCATCGTTTTAATTTTGTGAGTGTTAGATCTGAGCTTCTTCAGACTCTTTGGGGAACTGAATCTGGACCAGGCAAGTTATTTTTATTCATTGATTTTTTCAACAAAGCCTTTGTTTATGGGACCGTAACTTCAGTTAACACCTTGGACTTGGCTGGTAAAGAAAGACCCTGGTAGTTGAAATGTCAACTACTTTTTCACACAAATACTTATATACACTGGGGCCAGACCAAGAATCCAGTGCAAAATTAGCTATCTGCATCATTTGTGTTAAGAATAAGCATCAAAGCTAAAACTTGCAAGGATAAATTAAAGCCAATAAGATAATCAGTGGAAGACTGTACATTTGACAATGCTATACAGAGAAAAAAGAGTGCTGTGTCCATTTGGTTCCAGGTTAATTCCTACCGAAACATTAATCAAAAATCTGTCTTTGTCATGTCTCCTTTGAAATTTCAAATACATTCTGCCTTGTTGGTCATGTATGCACAAATACAAACACACCTAAAGAATGAACGATATATGAGTATTCACTCAACCATTTATATCAATTCTGAGGAGTGATTTAGCACTATGTATTCATGGAGGATAGTTACTGTTAGAAGACACAAAACCAGAACAGACCCCCTGGCAGAACACTTGTAGCTCTGCTATTACGTTACAGTGCTTTCCCGGATGTTACTGATGGAGAGCAAGAATAACACTTGCACACAATTCTACCAGCTGTCTGTATCTGCACTTGCAGTCCCTTGTCACTTGCATGTTTCAGCTGAGACTTCTCTATGCTCCTTCTTTCAGGCAGTCAAAATCTGATGTGCAGGCAATGTTGTACATATCCTCAAGGGAAGATAAGAAGAGGAAAATATTTCATAGTCCGAAAGAGGTTGCAATGCATCAAGGGTAGAAACAAGACATTTTTTATGCAATAAGGTGTGCATTAAGCAGTACAGGCAAAGCTTTAATACTGTACTGTATCTGTCAGCACACACTGGATTGGGGCATCTAATCAGCATGCTGCTCTTACCAGCTTGTATCCACATTTGATTGTGCATTTCTCTCTAATGCATGAAAAATAGTCTCAGGCATATTTTGATAGCACACTGATGTAAACCGAACACAGAGCAGAAGGATTAGATGAATAATCATACTGCTAATCCCACCTGCTGTCACACAAGAAATACATGTAAAGATATGTATAGATATCCCCGTTAACCTTAGCATCTGCCATCAGAGCAAAATCACAATTGCACTGGAAATGGCACAGCAGATTTGACTTCCTGTCAGTACTATCCCATGCCCATATTCTGGGGGTTCAGCTCTCCAGCGCTGACACAGCCTGCAGTCTGTGTATCCTTGACACTTTCCAGCAGTGGGACGTTCCAGCCCTGTGGGGAATGCAGCACATTCCCATGGTATAGTCAGATGACTCTGTAGGTTAGTGGCTGTGAGGCAGAATCACAGTTTAATTTCTTGCTCTTCTTTAATGTGTTCAGAATCCCGTAAGAATGATGCTGTGGGGTCACTGCAAATGCTGAGACAGTGTCTTGCTGTTGTGCAACACCACTGAGGGACTGCTTTTCCATTCATTTCCCCTGAAAATTTCCAACATGCTTGAAAGGAGGTAAGCATTTATAGAAAATGGGATCTACTCAGAATTGTTTGGTCAGAGACAGTATTGTTGTGGGTAAGTTGTCAAAAATTGCTTTTTCCTCACGTTACTTCAGCTTCTACTTAATTGGGTGAGTCCAAGAATCCATGCAGTCCTTTAAGACCACAGAACTCTTGGTGGTTTTATATCCCTCATGAGTTAGTTTTAGTACCTTCAGTTTCTATAATTTTCTTTTGCAGTGGGGGAGGATGCAAGTCCTTCTGCATATTTCAGTGGTGAGAGCTAAACTAAGTGTCATGTGAGTATTATGGTGTGTCCCAGTTTTCCAAACCGAGGCCGTGTCCACTGTGCCATCTACCTGCTGAGCCTATCCCTGAGGAGGACTGACCTGCATCCGGGTTCCACCTTGGCAGGCAACCAGGACATGATGGCATTCACACCTGGCCTCAAGAGCTCATGGCTTGAAACTCAGTTTCTTTTCTACATATAGATTTTTTATAGATATAGATATACACTCTAGATATACACTCTAAAGAGCAAAAGACAGTATCAAGACTGAAAACCACTTGCCACCCAGATGCATGAAAAATACTGCTTTCTCTTGGGCAGCCATCACAAAAAATAGAATAATAATCAGGCTTATTTAATGCTAATTTATTTTCTGCTGTCAAAAAGACCTGATGGTTTATTCTAGCATTTTGTGTTTTGTCTCAGATACCCCTCAGAATTTGTAATCGGGATCTTAGGCCTTCCCAATATTTTTATGTGAGAGAATTGATAATACATAGTCCTGAAATATGATGTCAATATGTTTGCTATTCTACACAACTATTTTTTAATATCACGGATTTAGTGTTTTCTTCAATACCTTTCTTTAATCCCTTCCATTTTTCTGCTTGAAAATAGAGAGGGAAAAGTCATAGAATGTTTGAAAGCACTCATTAAATTTGCCTTTAATTCAGGGAGGCTGCAGGAGGAAGAAATGAAGAAGTTGTCACCCTGATATGAGAACAAAGCCAAGTGATAGTTGCATTGTAAAAACATTAAGGAATCTCCCTGCTTTTTACAGTCACTTCTAGTCCTTTCAAATGACAAATCAGTTATAGAATTTCTAGGTAGGCTAAGTGCTCTCTCTGGTATTTTAGAAAATGGAAGAAAACAGAAGGTAAAGCATATGTTGTGTTGAGAGAAATTTTGAGATTGAAGGTGTGATGCCACTTAGACACTGACAGCTGCAGTGGTCATAACTTAAAATGTCTTCATAAATACTAAAATCATAGAATCAAAATTCTGCTGTGATATGGAACATCACTGCTCAAAAAGCATACAACATTTTGAAAGATCTCTGCTGTTTTATAAATTATTTTTTCATCTCTAACTACTACAAATTATACACTATGTTTCTACATTCTATGTCTAATTCACTTATTTATCATACATACAACCTTTAACACTCCACAGTGTTGTCCTGATATTACAGGAGCAAAAAATGCAAGACATTTAAAAACACAAAGGAGTCCACTTAATCTAATGAATGGGTTTGACCATCTACATTCAACTCAGTCCAGATACTTTGTTTTTCTTACCACAGTCCACTGTCGATTTCATCTCTGGAAACAGAACACCCATGTTCTCAATTCTTCTCCTTAGAATTTATCCACATTTAACCCTTCCATTAAATAGTCCTGCTTACATTCCTTTTCATCTTTAAAACTGATAAAATTACTCTGTTCTACCCTATTTGTTAATGAAATTAAATCTGCTATTTGGCCTTCACAGGGGTTCTTTTGTTGGGTTTTTTTTTGGGTTTTTTTTGGTTTTTTTGGCACTAGGCTATGGTTTTATTGGGGGTTTCAGCCTTGCTACATTCATAAAATCTTTCTGAGTTTGTTGGCTACTGCATGCATCTGCTCCATTGATATTTCTATGCTGATTCTCCATACTGTTCTTCAATAGCTTTCTGGATGATAATTTCAATTAGAGCACAGTCTTGAGATTTTATTTTCCCTAGAAGAATTATGTAACGTTTATACTGAGTCATATTTGCCATCTGCTGATCCATCCACATAAACAATACCAATTCTTGAAAACCTGAGATTTTCCTTAGGATCTGCTTCTAATCTAATTTTTCACAAATCTGCAGGTTTATACACACACTCTGCCTCTTCAGAGGCTCTCAGCAAACTTGAAGGAATCTCTTCATGCAGAGCATGCAGAGGATACATGTGAGAAGGTGTTTATCAGGCAATGCATGTGATTGCGTACAAAATCAAAACCAAGGCAGGAATACAGGGAAATTATGGCAACATAACAAGAATTCAGAATGCAGGGGTGCTCTTAGTTTGTGGTTAATTTCTTTGGAACTAGTTAACGCCCAAGTGGCTGGCAACAAGATACAACTTTTTAGTCTGGCTTTAAATTACAGTTTTCCACTGTGACTCCGCTGTGACTAAGGACTTAAACTATAAATCCCAATTCATGTGATTATACATTTATATATTCAAACCACAATGAAACCCTTGTGATCACAGAATCAGAGCCTTAAAATTGCTATTTATATCAGACTCTTTCAATAAGAAAAGCCATAGTTACAGAGTCCTTAATAATTGTATGCATGTGTTCAATTCTGTGTCCTCCTGACAATATTGGAGAAGACATCATTTTATATCCTGAAAATGACAAACTATGTAAATTACATTTCCTAGCTAAAATATACTGTTTTGTTTCTGTGGATGACTTTATTGAAATGATAGGTCTCAATAAGGATTGTTTTTCTCCTTTGTAAGAGAAAATCAGACCCCAGAATGAAATTTCTATCAATTTTTAAGATATTAAAATTGCCTAATTAGCTAATGGAAACATGGAAACATCCACAGAACTGTTACTGACAGGAACCTCAACAAATCATTTGTGAAATCAACAACAATCTTTCCACCACCTCAAATATACCATAGGTTTTGTCTCTGAAAACATAACATTAGAATCCTGCCTAACACAATGTCCTTTTGCAATGTTATTTTGCCACTGCTCCCATTGCTTCTTGTGAACACAAGAGGAGAATGGGCACACCTGGGAGAGTGCCACTGATCCCAGTGGGGGAACGGTGAGGGATCACAACTTACTTGCCTATGGTCCTACCTAAAACAATTACTAAAGTAAAACAGGAACACAGGGCTATAATTTCTCACATATGCACAGTATCAAACGGTGCATTTGTCAAGGATGTGCCTATGAGCTGGCCAGCACTGAGTATTTTTAGCATTGCCTGAAAGAACCCAAAATCCACGAGGGATGATTAATTTCAGTGCCTGGAAAAGTCACGCAATTTAAAAGGTCTCCGTAACAGACCCGGGAGCTCCAGAAGGGCTTGGATTTGGTACCCAATATATTGTTATACCTCCTGTCCTTGGAAACACGGAGAAGCCGGGAGCCTGGCGCGGCAGGTGCCGGCAGTCCCGCCGGCCAGACTCGCTCCTGAGCTCGGCGGGCCGTGTTCCGCTGTGCCTGCTCCGCTCGGCTCCCGGCGCTCTCCCCGCACGGGCAGGACCGCCGCCGCGCCCCCGCCCCGCACACACGCGCGCACGGTGACACGGGCCCCGAGCCCCGCCCGCACCTGCTGACAGGACCCGCGGGCAGGTGCGTGTCCCTCAGCGCCCGCCGCCGCAGCAGCAGCAGCAGCAACAGCAGCAGCAGCAACCCGCCCTCTGCTCCCTCCGCCCTCAGCCCCTCAGGCCCCGTGCTCCGCGCGGGCAGCCGCCCCGGCCCGGCGCTGCCCTGAGGCCCTCGGAGCCGCCGCGGGGGGCGCGGCCGGCGCACCTGGCGGGGCGGGCGGCGCTGCCGGCTCCGCAGTGGAGCGCGGGGCGGGCCGGGGCCGGGTCGGGGCGCGGCGGCCGCGGAGCGCGGGGCCGGCGGAGCGCCGGGGCGGGCGGAGGGGGCGCCGCGCCCGGGCAGCCACTGGGAGCGCGCCAGCCGCGTCTCCTCAGCAACGGGCCTGGCACGGCAGGGCTGCGCCTCCTCCTCCCTCGCTGCGCCCGCTCCTCCCCGCTTCCGTCCGTCCGTCCGTCCTTCTGTGAGGGTCGTTGTCCCCGCCGGCCCGTCCGGCCACAGGGGCCGGGGCTACCCGCTCCCCTGAACCATCCTCGCGGCCGGGGCTGTGTGTGCATGGGAGTGGGGGGGGAGGTTCTTTATTGGCCTCGTCCTCCTTCTCTCTCTCCCTCCCCCCTTCTTCCACACTCCACCCAGAAATGATCCAGTGAAACTAGGAGGAGGTGATTCTCCTCCTCCCTCCTGCTGCTGCTCCTGCTGGTCTGGAAGGGACTGCAGGAATCTGTGCCGTGCTCTGCTCTGAGGCAGGGTCTGGGGAGGGGAGACCGTTCTGTGCGGGGAGGGGGCCGCTGTGACCCGGGGTGCAGCTCTCCCGTGGGGGGCTGCTTGGTTCCCGACCATGGGGAAGGACCAGGAACTGCTGGAAGCTGCTCGCACTGGGAATGTGGCTCTGGTGGAGAAACTCCTCTCTGGGAGGAAAGGAGGGATCCTGGGCAGTGGATCTGGAGCTATTCCCTTATCCAGCTTATTGAGGTAGGGACATCATTCCCCATCAAATGCTGGGGATATTAACCTGTTCTTCCCTATAATCATTATCATCACCTCTCTCATCTTCATTTCCATTCCCGCATCCCTCATAGTAACAATAAATCGTTCACTCTCTCGCCAAGTACAAGCATGCCAGGGTTTAAAGTCACAGGCAGTCATTTTATTAATATAGTGGTAGTGAATTTCCTGCCTTCAATGCGTCTGCAGGATCCTTGTTCATTCTGTTACTAGCTGTGGTGCAGAACTTATGTTTTGACTGCTGGGTTAATAGATACAATGTATTAATTACCCTTCATTTGATATTTCCATCTTTAAATTGCTACTTTAATCACAGATGGAAGTGTTTATCACAGACAAGGCATTGCATCGTGGAATTCTGTGTAAAAAGACATAGCTTCACCCCATACCCTCACCCATAGCTGCTACCCTCGCTTACACAAGAAATTAGGTATGCCCATCATAATAAGCCTACAAAACAAAGAAAGGGAGTCTTTTTTGTGGGAAGTCATCGAGGCAGAGGAGGTGTAAAACTTAGGGAACAGGTTAGGTAAGAGCAGCATTACTTTCGAGGTACCTGGATTTAGTGGAGTGAAACTGGGTTACTGGCCATGTTGGGTGGTAGGGCTTAACTTCAGTCATTAGTTGTGTCTCCTGCGATCTACAGTATAGCTTTGATCGTAAGTTTCATCATGCTCTTGAGTCACAGCATTGTCACAATCATTTATGGCATTTGACTGTGTTCAGAGCAGAGAAGGTCTGCAGCACACGGTCCACTGCTAGATTTCAACACTAAACTAAGCATAGCAAAAGAAGACAAAATGAAATGAAACGCTGTTGACCTAGAACTTGAATAAATTGGGGTTTGGTTTGGCTTTTTGTTTGTTAAAAAAAGAAAAGGCCTAGCACAATGGAAATTGATTAAATGAAAATATATTTGTGCTTCTGTTCCCAGTGCCTTCTTGTCAAGGTATTTATATTATTTCCAAGTTCCCTATCAGGGAAAATGTAATGTTAATTCTCCAAATTATATGTTTAAACTCTATTATAAAATTTTGCTATTTTGAAGCAAAGTTTAGTGCTGTAAACAGCAACAGTTCAGGTATTCATAGTTTACCAAAGTTCTATGGTGCCCTAGTTCGATTAGTTATTGCACCACTGTTGAATTACTAGCCCATTGACCAAAATCAAAACACACCATGTGATTGGTTTTTGTACTGTGCTCGAATAGGCTGCTTAGGAAGAAGTGTGCCAGATAGTCAGTTGAATTTGAAATATGATACCCACTTTTCTAAGTACAGAAGTAAGTTCACTTAGGTACAATGACTAGCCATTTATAATCTAGTTCTAATGCATGGTTTGTGCAGTGGCTTTCTCCAGGGCGTGTTTCCCTGTGCTGTATTCTTGCTGTTAATTTAATGTTGTATTCACTGTTGATTTAATGTTGTATATTGTGAATTCTGTATATCCAGAGGGGGTGTATTTGCATGTGCTTGCCTTCCTTTATTAAACAGCATTGTTGTATGTTGTGTACACAGAACACGTGAACCATGTGTTTGGTATATACAGATGGGTCATCGCAGTCCTTGTTTGTTACTCAGGATTGAAGAATTTTAGGTTGTAAATTCAACTGGCTTTTTTTTTGTTCCTGGCAGTGCACTTAGCTTGAAGAGAAATAAAGCAGAGTAAAACATATACTGTTTTATTTATGGCATTTCTTACTAATGTTAACAAGAATGTCTGTGGCTTCTGTAAATACAACTTCAAAAATTAAGAGTGAACTTTCAGCTGTATGGTGCATACAGCTGTATGATGAAATATTTCTAATTTAGAAAGAATTCAGTAATGGTTTGATGCTTAAATGTTCACAATCTGACACACTGGGGAGCATAAGACTTTTTATAGGGTTCAGCAGGAATGCTCAAAGCAGAAACTACTATGCATATAGTAAATGTTTTTCAAGAATGAATTTATGCGATAGGTATTTTGACATAGCTTTTTTTTTTTCTTTTTTTTTTTTCCTATTTTTTTGAGATATTCCATGATCTAACTGATTCCATTAATTATGGATTAAGTCCAGAATGACATGTAAGATTAAGGTTGGATCTATCTTGGTACAGAAAACATGGAAACAATATCAGAGTCATATGACCATCCTGATCCTGTTTGGGAAATCAACACTTAGTGAAAATAGCAAAGTTGTAGAAGAACATACTTGTACAGTGTAAAAGTTTGAATTTGAGGGGATTCAAAGATTTTTTTAAATAGAAAACCTGAAGAAGTTTACTAGTAGAGCTATATTGGTATTTTTGTATACAGTTTATTAGAATAATTTTTTTTTAAGTTGTTATTAAAAAAGCAACAGAGAAAAATAAAGGGACATAATTTTCTTAATTTTATGTATTTTTTAGGAGTCATTTTGACAGTAACTCCTGCTGTTTTGTTGATCATAATTATTGGTCCATTTCTAAAATGGTGCCCCAGGACTGTAAGTGTCCCACTGTGGTGAGAAAGGTCCATGTTGCTCTTTCTTTCTCCTTTTGGCCGTGCTGTTTCTAGTGTTAGGTTGAAAAAGCCCAGCTCTTTCAGCATGCATATGAACTAATACTATGCCTGATTGTTCGTCTAGGTAATAGGACTACATTGTCCCTTTGGATTTCTTCAAAGTGCTGGAGACAAGTCAGTTTATGTGGCTGAAAACTCTATGGCTAGACACCTTTTTTGGTGGAAATTTACTTTACAGTAATTATGTGCCCTGTGAATGAAATTAATATTCACAAATTGACGAATACACATTGATTGTTGTCTGAACCAATGAACAAATGATCTGCGCTCTGATGTCCTATTTGCATTTTTATAAGAGCTTTTTTTCCCTTAACTGTGTTTTATGGTACTTGGGGGGAAAATAGGGGAAACTTTTGTATGGGTATTCTATAGCTGGACCTATTTGTTGATGCTAATTGCAGAATAAATTATATAAGTTTTAAAGACCTGACTTCTAAGGCATGAAATTATGACAACAGTTCAGGAAAACAACTCTGTTCTGGAAGGCTATTTAAACACATAGAAATGTATGAATGAATTCCTGTGAGAATTCAAACATGTGCTTAGAGTATGTGTAAAGTGCATAGAAATGATGTATGCTTAATTAAGACCTCATATGCACCCAGATACCTGTAATAATTGCTAGCTAATACCTCATGCCCGAATTGGTTTATCTAAAACAATGGCAACAAGTGATGTTTTACAGTGTGGACTCTGTAATTTGTTTGAGCTCAGAAGAAGCTTTGGAAGGCTGCTCTGGGTCAGTTTGTGCTCTCTGCCTCCATCTCCAGAGTTTTCTCTTTATTATCAAGATTGTGGATCAATATAGTGAAGGTGAATTCCTCAGGTGCAAAGATCAGCATGAGGCATTGCAACATATTAGAGCAAGTAACCTCAGTAAACACCTGATGTGGTTTAGTTGCTTAAACTTGGGTACTTACTGGTATTTTAGGTGCCCATGTGATTTCTGAATGGACTGGTGGATTTTGAAAAAGAACCAGGAACTCTGGAGATACATCTAAATTCCAGGTGTGATAGAGTAGGACATCTAAAGCTATGTTACATGTTTGCCTATGGTCTCCAACCCCAAACATTACTGCAGGGTGGGGTCTCTTCTTTTACTTTGAAACAAGACTATTTTGAGATACCACAAGAAACATTCGAAGTTTAGAAGACTTAAGTCTAAATTTATTTTTTCTGTTTCTTTGTGGATTCCACTGCCTGGAATTGTCATGCATTAATATATTAAACATGTTTCACATTAAAAAAAAAAGTTTTTTAAGAATTAGGGATTTTTTTTTTCCAGATTGCAAATAGAATTTTTCGTATATTTTTATGTGATTTCACTGGCTCTTATATTATTCCTGCACTTACATTCAGTGTAAATACAAAAACTTGACAGTAAAATCCCACAGTCGAGAGAACAGAATAACAGAATGTATCATTCTGTTATCATAACATTCTGTTATCAGAGATCTGCATCCCAAATTCTTAAATGCGTAGTAAAGGATTTGATGTATTGAAAGAGCAAAGTGTTTCTAACAAACCTGGTATTTTAAATTTAATAAATTTGATTATCTCTGTATACATAGCATGTTTTAATTGACCAACAAGTTTTTCATTGTTGGATAGAGACAGCCTTTATTTCATTGAAAAGTTTAGGAAAAGTGACTTTGAAGGTTTTAATGTATCTCAGAGACCTCATTTTGCCACATGTAGCCATGCACATGCCTATTCTATGTTGCTAGCAGGAATGGATAGTTTTTACTTACATACTAATTTTTAGCCTTTTTAAACTGTACCTATTAGAAGAACTTTGGATTTTTAACAGGACTGTGGGATTGAATATTAATTAATATGAACTGGCACAGAGTAGTAGGGAAGGTTGAACTGGCCCTTTTTCACTCTTTGTTGGCTGCTGCCATTACACAGCATGAGAGGATGGAGCAGCCTGCCTGGAGCTGGTATTTTCCCCTTCCACACTTGGCACTGTGGCAGGGAATGGCTCCGTTCTTCACTCCTTTCTTTGCTCAGCCTTGCTTAGCGCAGCTACACCATGTAGGCCTGGCCCAAGTCATTTCTCCTCCAAAGTGTAAGAAACGCGGCAAACAGATTGTCAGTCTGGGAGTTGCAATCTGTTTCCTCATCTGTTTCTCAGAGCAATGTCTTGCTTGCAGCAAAGCCACAGTTTAGCCTGATGGCCTCAGTGCGTGCTGAAAACCACACAGATCCTCTTCTGTCCTTGTGCAGAGCCCTCTGATTTATTCAACTTCTTTTGCAGAAACAGATCACACTTGGTAGACCTTGTAGAGCAGAAAGTTTTTAAAATGTTGAAATACTTTGTGAAGCTTTAGTTAACAGTTTTAAAGTTTTTTCATGTTATAATTTGAATAACAAATGGCTCAACTTAACAGGAATAACAAATGGCTCAACAGGAATAAGGGAACTACTTCTGTTTATCATTACAACTAGCATTGTTTAAAGTAAGGGGAGCTTTCTCATATTCTTTTCTAATGAGATTGTATTATACGAGGCTTGCAGTACTGGAGTTCTGGGCTCACAAAGTTACAAGGTATTTATTTCAGACAACAAACACAGATAATAAAATGGAAAGTATTATATCATTCAATGGGGCATCCAGTTAGTCCATATTTATTTCTAAATTTAGTTATACTATTTTTAATTAATGAAGGGGTTTGTACTGATGTCCTAAGCAGAGACCAGCATTCCCAGATTTTCCAATTACCTTCTTTATTCTGTTAGAGTAGGTAACCTAATTCTTTTGAGGACATATTTACTCTTTCTTCTTTCTGCCTTTCAATATGGAATGCAAACTAGTAATCAGAACAACAGTTTGTTTATGCTTTTTGGTGTTAGTGATAGCTGATGGCTGCCTTAACTCTGTCTATTTGCCCTTTCAAATGAGTGAGCTTCTCTTAGCCTTCCTTCATTTTGTTATCTTCTACCCTTATTTTTATTCTTGTTTTTGATAAATAGCTTCAATCAAAGTTCAGTCAACATTTTATCTATTGAACTCACTCTATATATATCTATTGAACTCTGGATTTCTTCACTAGTTTGAAATATTTACAATATGTAAAGGTAGCAATATAACAATATCCAGGACATCTGATAGATGATTAAGGGCAAGGCAATTCACAAAGTCTGTGTAATAAATCTTCCCTAGCAGTTCAGTATGATCTCAGATTGAAGTTCTATACCTAAACTCTATGGATAAATCTCTCACTTCTCCTTACTCCAGAAATAGTTTTCTGAGTATTGGTCAAGTGTATGTTCTATTAATTTTCTAAAATGTCAGACCAAATGCGAAAAATGGCCAGCAAGATCTAGTGTAAAATCTACCAAGGTAATGTTGTCTGCCCATAGATAGGATCAAGATATGGTAACTGTACTGGGAGGACTGATGGAGTTTATGAGGGAATCAGGCAGGCTAGTAAGGGAAATTTGACAAATATGTTAAAAGAAGAAGGTAAGAAAAAACCTTCAGAAGGTTGAAGTGTGTATAACTTAAACCAGTACTTTTAGAATTCATGTAGAATTCTTAGCCACTAGATGGCTAGTGTCTAATTCCACAGAGGACCCTATAAATTTGTCATGATCACCACCATATTTTCCCTCTTATCTAACATTTATAATTGTAGAGGTTTGGTAATTCAGTAGAATTAATTCTTCTTTGTAAATTTTTGACATTGACATGACATTACTCTTTTTAAGTAGTAATGTTATAGTAGAACTAAGAGGGGAAATAAACGAAAGGGAATGAAGAATGATGCTATCTGAAAAGTCTGCTATCTTGTGAAGGTTGAAAATGTTTTGAATAGCAAATACATTTTTGTATTTGCAATACAAATACAAATGTTTTTGGGGCAGGTGTTTTCACAGTCACTGCACTAGGGATCCAGGACATAGCCATGTTTCCAAAACTCTACAGGTAGATTATTTTATTTGCCTTGCTTTCAGTTTGTTTGAGAATTCATGGATGAGCTGCTGAGGAGCTTACAGCTCTAGGCCATTTTAAAAAATTTACCTGACAAAGGCACAGTTGAAGCATCCTGTAAACTGCTTTAATTTATGCTACTGGTATATAATCTGTAAGAGACAGTGTAATGTGGAGTGCAAGTTACAGTGCCTTTTCTTCAACAAGCTTAGTTTGCACTTCTGGGGAGGTGACAGATACAAGAGTTCCGCAGCTGGAATTCCCTTCTACCATGGAATTTCTCTGCTGGCCACGTGCAGTTAGAGTACACATCCTAACACTAGACTAATACTTCAAGGTAAAATATATTGACAGCTTTTAATGTTGAATGTGTAAGGCATAGTAAGTAGTGTTAATTTTTGGCTATGATATGATATGGATATGATGTGACATTTTCATGTGCATGGACCCTTTTGGGAAGTAGGGAATAAATTCTTTTTGGTTTTTTTGACCTTCTAACCTTTATTGGGAGACTTCTAAAATTTTTTTCAAATTACTTTTTCCTAGTGACAATATTTTCAGTATGATCACTTTGCATTAAGAAGTGATACAACAAAATTCAAGCAGGCACTTGTCTCACTAACTCCAACAACTGCTTAACATCTGTGAATTTCTAATAATGTACAGTTACCTACTGTAAGAAAGGTTCTGTGAGATTTAATTCCACAAGATTATGCTTTTATTATAATAATTTTACGCTGTTTGCTATGTATTGCACATACATTTTCTAAAGCAAGAAAAAAAATATTCAAAATGACATCTTGAGTGTAATTTCATTCCTCTTTGAAACAGCCCGTGGCAGGTGTGTTTCTATAGGTGTTGATGTCAGTGCTAGGTGTCTAAGTTTCTATTACAGCCAATGGAAATCTAGTCAGTTAGGGGGCAATAGAGAGTGACTGAACTCATCCCAAAGTGGATATTGAATGATTCTAGTTCAAGATGAAACACATCCCCAATTCAAATATTTTTCTAGGTAATCATTGAAGAACAGGAAAACAATTGTAATAGAAAGTATATGTAGAATATATTAAAAATGATGACTTATATAGGTAGGTAGAAGCTAAATTTGGGTAGAATTTCTTTCCTTCTGTATTGTATAGCTGGTTTGGATTATTTCAGAAGCAGTAGACAGTAGGTACTGATCAATAATCAGTAGATTAGCTGGCCAAGAGGCAGAATTCCGGATAGTTCAAGTTAGAGATACATGAAAATTGTTTAAAATGCATGATGTATCACATGAGGTTTATTGAAAATGCTCCAAGTGTGCAAGAAACAAATTAGAAAATATTTGCTGCAGTTGAAACTTGTGAAGATAGGAAAGGCAAAAGTAAATGCTTTGATATCAGAAGAAAATATGGACTCAGTGCTTGTTGGGGCAGACCTAGAGACAAAGCTCATGGAGAAGGCAACAACTCATTGCCTTTTCTGCTTTGGTTGTTTGGCTGTGAAGTTTGACTTGCCAACTTTTGAAACAATCCACACAGTAGAGAAAGATCAGGGGAACATTTACATTCAAGGAACCAGTATTACTGTTAATTTTTGGGGGATTGTGCTGAACATGGGAAGTTTCTGATGACTGAAAACAGGAAAATGTCATGCCGCGTTCAGGAAGAGCAAAAGGAAGGTTCTGAAGTCACCTGGCTCATCAGTCTATCTTAAGTCCTAGAGAAGTTCCAGAGCATATCCTCATGGATTTTATTTCTGCTCTCACAAAGATAAGAACACGACTGATAAGAACCAGCATGGATTTACTAAGCTTAAATCATGCCTGACCAACCTTAATTGCTCTCTACAATGTGAAAGCTGTACCTGTGGACAGAGGGAAAACCATGATGTTTTACCTCACAGCAGTCTCACTCAAAATGGTAAGCTATGGTCTGAACAGGAGGATAACACGATGGTTGTAACTTGGCTGAACTGTACAAAATCCAAGCTGCTGCTATCTGCTAGAGGGTTTCCACAGGATTCAAGGGCCGGTATTGATTGCAATGTATCACGTGTAGCAGGTTTGTAGATGACATCAAACTGCAAAAAACCATTCATATGAAGAATTGCTGTAAGGAAGGGACCTGGACAGGCTGGGAAAATGGGCTCATTGGAGCCTCATGAAATTCAGGCAAAAACATTGTATAGTCCTTCAGCTGGGAGTGAATAACCTCTTACACCACCATAGGCTCTTGTGCTGGAGTTTGACAGTTTTTTGTGTTGGACTTCTTTTTCTAACATGTTGGTCATTATAAAACCACAAATATCACATTTAGTCTCTGAGTTTACACATTAGTAACTTCTTTCTCCTATAAGAATGGTGTGATTGGTGTGTGGATTTTCTCCTAATCCTTCATAGCTGAACAAGTGTTGAAATAGGATAAGTTGTTAAATATTCACACTATCACAATATGAGAAGTGTCCTGGAGATAGATACCTTTTAGAGAAAGTAAGAAAAAAGGAGAGTTTTATAAATCAGAATTGGGACTATCTTTTGGACTGTGTATTTTCCCACTGAATATTGCTTGAATTTTAAATCTTCACGATAAAACTTTCCAGTATTGTTTTTACTGGTATTCTGAGAATGATCTCTTGAGTTTAATGTCTTTCATGTTTACTTACTGACTTGTCAGGGTCATTGTTTTCTATTTTTAGATGTCACTCAATATGAATAGTGAATCTCTAGGTTATTTTTTGCAAATTAACATCCCCAGCATATTCATATTAGCAGTTTAACCCCAGAATCTCAATAAGTCATTGGTAAGGTTTCTTAAAAACCTAATTTGCACTTATTTTTGGTTTTCAGCTTTCTCAAGTAATTATTTATCCACTTCCATGTCCTTCTTGTCATCTGCATAGTTAATTTGTCAAAATATGCTCCTAAGATATTTGCAATCACCCTGCTTCCTGTTTTGTGCACATTTATTGCAGAGCAGTATCTTGCAAAACCAAGTGGTAGATCTGCCAGGGATCTTCTCACATAATGTGCACAAAGTAATGCTTCAGAGAAACAAATAAATCATTTGTGGAAATAAAGCATACGGGCATGTAGTGTACGTACACGTTACCCATCTGCTGTTTGCCTGTCACAACAGTTAAATCTATCCCCTCTATTCCTACTTTCATGTAGACTTTGTAAGTCTTGATTTCAGAGGGAGTTGTCTTGTCACAAGCAGAAAATGAAGTCTCTGAAGGTATGGAATAGGCATATCTTCAGGTGAGGAGGTGAGGGTAGAAGACAGGTGGAGACCTGAATCAAGGTATTTGGAGTGGTTTGGCAAACAGGCTGTATGTAAAACTCTGAAAAGTCTGGAATGCTAGAAATGGTTGGTAAAGGAAAGGGGTAAAAGAATTGACATTAGGAGTAACAACTGAGACTGACCATGTCAGTTAGCAGTGCTGAAGACAGTGACAGAAGTTTAGGTGATGAGCTTCGAGGAACATGGCAGAATAAAGTAAAATTCATTCAGCACAATTGAAAGAAAATGTACATGCACTGAAATATAGTTTTCATTCAAAACCTGACATTTTCATATTTCCTTGCTATATTTGTGAAATGAATTTGCAAACTGTCTTCTTTTCTTAGAGTGCTAAAATAAATTGCTATAATAGTTGTTAACAAAGGGCCACCAGTCATGCCATTAGTTTAAGCGGAAGAAGTGATTGTGATAAATCATCTAGTAAAGTTTTTGCCAAGATGACACTACAGGGTGAAATTTCAGGAATGTTAGTTTGCTTTTTTTATGAATGGTAAAATTAGGGTTGCCAGTGAAGTTTTTATGTATCCCACTAAATGCAGACATTATATGTTTGTTTTTTTTTAATGACACAGTCTGTAGTCTTTTCCTTACTTGTGGCCCAGGATAGACAGTATTCATTAAATAGGCAGTTATTATTTTAAACTTACTACTCTGTGTTTAACCCTGAGCCTCATTTTCTGCACACAATTCAAACTCTTCTCTGGAAAAAGAATGATTAATTTTTCTCCTGGGCTTTTTGTTTTTTCTGGTGATGTTTGTCACTATGGTATCGGACTACTTCACAGCATTAATGAGTTTACTGTCCCTATACTTCAGTGAATGGGTAGGGATTTTAATATCTGCACTTAAAAATGCTGACTGAAGCACTCTTAGATTATGGCGAGAAGTGTGTGTTGAATTGGTGTTTCCATCTGATGACTTCAATGAGCTCTGTTTCCAATGAAAAGCTCCATTTTTCACAGGATTAATATAGTTAGTGTAAAATTATAGGAGTGGCTCTTCATGGTCAGAATGAATGTCTGTCTAGCAAAGTACTCTTCTCCAGTTTTGACTGGGAGTTAAGAGCCTGTTCTTAGAAGAATATAGTGGCAAAGCAAACACGTAGTATGTAACAGTTTCTCCAGTGTACTCTCACAGCTTTTAGCAATTTACAGCAGCTTTCTACAACAGATGTATTGTCTTTGTATTAAATAGCTCCAATGGACTTTTTTCTTCCATACATTTGTTCAACTGATCTTTGAAGCAATGCAAATTTTTAGCATTCTCACAGCAAGGGTTTCCCATCTTAATGAAGTATTATGTACAGAACATTCTCTGTAAATTCAGTAGCATTTTATACATTCAAATGTATAAAGATCTGTTCAGATAATCAGAGTTTGTTTCTGGAGAACAGACATGGATAGAATTCAGTTCTGTGGTGCAGCATCAAACTACTGTTCCTATTCTTACCTTGTTTAATTGATTTAGTAAATACAAATGCACCTTTTAATACCTTTGATTTCCAAAAAGAAAAGAGTTTTTATTCAGTCATCCCCATTCTAGGGGATAGGCCTTGAACTGTTCCAAGATCACCATTCATTACATGATAAAAGGAAGTCTTGTGATTAAGGCTAATACTTATGTGTTAGTAGGATGACTTAGCACCAGAACTTTAATCCTTACCTTTGCAATTTCAACAATTTTTAATACACTTTTTGTATATAGTTATGTATGTGTTTCCAAAGAAATAGATATATATTTTCCAGAGAAAAATATATTTCTTTTGAGATCTTAAATATAGACTACCCATATGGTGGTGAACAGAACATAAAGAAATTTGGGATTCCTCTAATAAATGACCAAAAATTACAAGTCCTGATGTGTATCTAATATCTTTATGAAACTTTATGTACAATTTAAGATACTAGAGGATGATTTTTCCTTTTTTTATTTCTTTTCAGTGACTAATGATACTCATTTGAACAAGGTTCCCATTATATTACCTGAAACAGCAAAAGTGAGGCAAGAAAAATCAAAATTTAGTTGTTGAAAGTAAAGTGTGAAGATGAAATGAAAGGACTGTGTGTATGGGAAAGATGTTATTTTCCTCTCTTCTCTTGTGGGAAACAAGAAAGGTCATTCCCCAGTGATGAAACATTTCCTCTTATGCCCTAAAAAGATAGTTTGAGGCATAAAGGGTGTGTGTATCATTTTCCCACTTAAACTGTGAACCAGAACTAATGAGTTACTTCAGAAGAGAAGCTATTGCTGGTCCATGGCACTTATTGTGTTGGAACTGCTTAACCAAAAAAAGAGAGAAGCTTCAGCACTGAGCATCCATGTCTCTGTCATTCAAGCAGGAAAGAGTTACACAGGCATAAATGGCATAAAAGGAGTAAAAGCAGCAGAAATCTTGTCATGCGTCTCCAGTGCATGAATAGTTTTTGCTATGACATGAACTACTGCGATGTTTGTTCTCCTTCTTTTGCTTTAAAGCTCTACTCATTGTAACTGGGCACAGACTGAGGAAATAAGTTGAAAAAAGCAAGTGAGTTGTTTAGAAGTGTATGCTTTTTAAAATGCCAAGGGAGCATCCTCCTTGTTAGGCTGCCTGGAGTAGACAACCTCCAGGGAATAAATCAGCTAATTATGATGGTGATAAGAGACAAAGAGATTTCTTTCCCTTCCCTCAGTAACTAAATATTATTTTTGTAGGATTTTTTCTCATCATCATCATCGTCCCTTCTTTTCCCACTATAATTGTGATGCTCAGCTTGAAAAGGGGCAAAAATTTAGGATGTGAAGAATCCTGAAGTTACTTATGCCAGCCTTGGAAAAAAAACCTAGCTGCAGATATTCACCTCAAGGCCCAGGAGTCCATATGAAAAGAAAAAGATGATCTAGGTTAATGATTTTGGAGAATACAGAAGGCACTAGGCATGGAAAAATTGAACATAAAGCAGAATTCATTGGATAGTTTGAAAGAACAGACACAGTGCTGATCGAAAGTGTAAGATCAGGGGTACAGGACTGATTTGCAATGCAGGGCATGATAATTTCCTGGACGAGGTGGTACAGGTCCACTTTCAGAACTTTTCTCAAAGACTGATGAAAACTTAAGAAGTGGCAAAAATAAATTCATGTAGAGAGTGACAAGAAAATACGCACAGGTGGTTGGATGCTGTCTGGTCTTTGCCCAAGAGACCCATAGCTCATGTGAATGAATTTGCCTAGCTACTTGGGAAAATGCCAAAACCAAACCCACTATCTCTGAAGAATGGCTGAAGGAAGGAACTCAGTCCTTTTGTGGTATTTCTGTTAAAATGTGTTCTTGGGTTAAAAAAAAACCTCAGTCGAGAATGAGAAGGCAGGCCTCAGGATTATTTTTTAAAGGATGGAGCCAGAATGTCTAGACTTCTTTCTTTGAAAGTTTACTACTTTGGCTAGTCTTCATAGTAGCTAATTACTCAAATCTCCTTTGAAAGTATGACTTTGTTAAATTATACAAGATGTCGCCATTTCCGAGTGTCACAATTCCTAAGGAGGAATTAAGAGCAATAATTGCAGAAGGTCATCTTGTAGTATACATCTATCTTAGTAACTTTCATTTGACTTGTGAGTTGCTGTAGCACTGTCAGTAGCTCCAGCAACTGTCATGCAGAGTGCATTATTGTAGTCTTCTGGGATTCCTGGAAAAGTCCAGAATACAGCTGAGGCTTTCCCCAGGAAAATGAACCTTTTGGTAAAACTGACAATTCATTATATTCCTGTTGAGTCTTTGGAGATTTTTCTTTCTCTGCTCCACAGAAAGCAATCTGTATACCAGATTCATTTCACAGTATTGCACTACCAAATTTCCTAGGCAGCAGATGAACCTTGGGTAAAGCATACAAAACTCAGCAAAGGATGGCTTAATTTTCACTGTAACTATAAGGCAGATGCTACCTTTCAAAAACAGTTGAATTGACACTCACATAGGGAGTTGTCAGGAACTATTTCAAATTTACCAGAGCAGCAAAGGAGGCTGTCCTGACTGTGTTAGCCCAGCTCAGGGCATACTTCTAATCATCTGCAATTTTAGTCACATGGCCTAACATTCAGATCATCTCAGGCAAATGCAGCATAATTTTGATGACAAATCTCTTTCCCTTTGCAACTCCATTAGGATACATTATTACACATCTAATCATACAGAACTTGACAATAATATGAATGATTAAAATAGCTGTTTTTCATTTAAAGTTAGTATTTAAACCACTTTTAATTCATGTCTGAGGAATTACTTTATTTCTAAATATGTTTTAAGTTTAATTTTCATGGGCATTATGCAAACAGTTTTTAATCTAGATTTGAAAATGCTTAGAAACCTGGTAACAAACACCTGTGACTAAGATTAGAGATTTGTGACCCATCTTAAAAATTGTCAGAAAAGGAAAAAGTAACCTGACTTTTGCTTCTCATTTGAAGTGTAATATGTCTCTTAATTTGGTATTGTGCTGGTGTGTTGAAGTTGGCTATATGTAATACAGTATCTGATTTTTTCTATAATTTTCAAGTGGTTGTTTTTTGAGCAGGTTGTTGGGTCAGAAAGCATATACTCTGAGTAGCAATTACAGTATGCAAAGAGAAGTTTACCTTGTATCCCTTCAAATGGATTCTCAGGCTTAAGCTGGGATGATTTATCTTTAACATAACAGCCAAAGACTTGCATATTTAAACATTAGTTCACATTCCAAATGAAGAAAATTCATTTTGGCTAACAGCAATGTCTTCTGTAACTAGACACTGACCACATTAATGATATTGTGTAACTGGGTCTTACTGTGCCAAATATTACACGTCTCCAATTCTGTTAGTGCTTTGATCATTAGATTCTCTTTTCCAATTGAAACATTATCAAGTTGTGTTTATGTGTTTCACTGTTAATCAATAGTGAGCTAGCCTATCAATTTCTCAATAGGTCAGTATTTTCCACTACACTTAAAAACTTAAATGTAAATAATTGCTCACTTTATCTTCACACGTCTTTTTTTTTTTTTTCTGTTGTGGGATGTTACTTCAATGCTAATGAGACAGGGCTGGGTATCACCATCCTCCGGAAAATAATGCAAGTGGGAGAAAACATACTGGAGACATTTTGCAAATAAATTTGAGTTATATCTTTCCTATATAGTAAACCTTGAAAAATCTTGAAATGAGCTCAGTCACAGTTAGGTAGTTATGTGTCCATTTTATAGATCTATGCTTCAGTGAAAAGAGACAACTTCCTTTCCTTAGAGGCATGCATCAATGATATGATGATATTGGAGGTACATGTCCTCTTCCCTCCCAATCGATATCTTTTTTTTTCAAGGAAGTGGAGGTGTCTCTATATCTATAGCTGTGCATGAATGTTTCACATAGCTCTGAAGAGCAACTGGTAGAAAAATTAAAGTGGGTAATTTTAAAAATATTTTTTTTCAAAAAACAGCTTCAATGAAAAAATACCGGCTTTTCTTGTTGAGCTGTGTAGCTTTTATGATACTTGTTGTGATCTAAGTTTCACAGAAATGGCATGGAGTGTAACAGAGCCCAAAACTGTAGTTAAGTTGATAACCATGTAATTCACCTCTGATGTGGAGACTCAGGTTCAGGTCTATGGTCTTATACCAAGAGAGTTCTGTAATAACTGGTTTACCCAGCATGTACTTTTCCCCAGACCAAAGATTATACAGAGTTACATAAAAATATTGAAAGAGATTAAAGATTTTAAATCCAAAACATACAAGCAGTATTGGTCATAACACTTGGGAAAGAGAATGATGCTACAGGGTTACTTTAAATTTAATCTTCCCATTATAATCCAGAAGCCTTGAGTTTCACATTCTGTTCTTTTCTGTTTAAAATACTTAAAAGTCAACACAAATAAAACCCCACTTCAGAATGATTCTTAGTTTAAGTTTCACATAGGAAAGTGGAATTACCAGAGACTCATAATTTGGAAGTCAAATACTTTACTGAATTCTAAAGGCAATTTATTGCAAGATAAGGGAGTGTTCTGTTTGTACTATATTGAAACCTTTATGAACCACACCTTTCAATTCAATTGTTTTTCTGTGACATTTTGAATGAGTAAGAAACGTGTTTGAGTGCTGTGATAGTAGGGTCAGAAGTGTTAGCACTGTTTGAAGTGGACCTGCAGTTTTCTCTGTGCATAGACTTCGAAGTACAAGACTTTGAACTTCTCAGAGTGTTATGACTATGGTTTTATAGACTTAGCAGAACTGTTCAGTTATGCATGTATTGGTCGTAGTTTTGATTTGTTTAGGCACTGAACAAGATTTAAAACCGATCCTTTTTCAGATGAGTATCATCAATCCTTTCATGTCTGTGGTGAAGTTTTAGATTTGTGCAATAATTTTTATCTGCTGAAGTAATTACTATTCATATATTACTCCTAGCTGAACTGGTTGGAGAAAAATACATTCATTAAAATATTACATTATTGAAATATACCAATTTGGAGCATAGAGGTCTTTTTTTTTAATATATCCATTTCTTTCTTCCCCTTTCTCCTGATGCCTCTCTCTTGGCCTTTGTGCCCATCTGTCCCCCCTGGCTATTCCCCTTTTCTCTGTCTCTCCTCAATCACTCTGTCTCCATTAATCAACTTTCTATTCACCCCTTTCTCACCACATCTCTGCACTCCCTTCTGCCCCACTGCCACCTCTCTCTTCTCTCTCCCACCAGTTTAAGCCATAAAGTGAATCACCTGAGGCAAAATAATAAAAGAACGCAGATCAGGAAGCATTGCCTATTGAGCTGAAAATAGTAAGATGGAAGGATACAGTGACAAAGTAGTCTGAAAATATAGAAACTGATGTCTTTGTTTAAGAAAAATGTTGGTGTTTCTGAGGATGAGCCAATGACAAGTATGATTAGACTAAAACAGGACAAATCACCCATAATCCCATCCAGCATTGAGAAGGAAAATTGTATAATAGAGAAGACGTGTTTTATTTAGAATATGGAAATCTGTATACTCTTTTCTATGAACTGAGACTTACCATAATAATAAGGATAACAAGTATCCTAAAGAATTGTTGGATGATTTGACTGATTATATGTAACTTCATGAAGAAATCAAAGCCTATGCAGAAATACCTGATAAGAACATAGACTACTTCAGAAAAGAGAGCTGAAGATGAAGATGTCTGATATGTTTTCAGAGATAATTTAGATGACAGTGAAAAAAGGAAAAGATGTCACTAGGGATTTCTGGCAGTAAAGAGAGAAGTTTTAGATCACATGCATTTAATTGGCTTTGGTGATATTGCTAGATTGTGCTGGATGGGCCTTTTTTTATAATGTATTGTAAACAAAAGAACTTCACACGCAAGTGCTTCAGATTCACAATAGGGATGCTTTGGAATAAATTAAAGTATTTAAAAAGCAGAAAGAGTGAGGAAAAGTACAGTAACTGGCTGATTTACTGGTTTATAAAAAAAACCAGGAGACATGATTTCGTTAGTTAAAACATAATCATGAATACATATATTTACTTAGAAGAGATATAAAGAGAAGGTACAGAAGGGAAGTCCTTTACACTCAGTATGCAATTGTCTTGAAAAAGAGATAGACCAGCTAATGAATAAAGAAGCTGTCCTACAGAAATCAAGGTCATTACTACAACTCCACTTAAAAATCCTCTTTCTCTCCTTAAAGATCTTATGTTTAGGCAAAGAGTTCTAGAAAGTGGGGACAGCAAATTTAGGATGTCTTAGATCCTGGAAAGCATGGTGAGGTAATACACAAAAATGTTATCTGTAAATTACATTATCTGTGCCAGGATCAACAGCCATCTAATGATCTGTATATGGTTCTCTTTAGATTTACAGGTATGGAGCAATGACACCCAGCCTAGATCGACAGAGAGCGAGCTTGGGTTTAGAGGGACTTCTTAGATCAGATTCAGTGTCATGCAAATGTGGTTGCAATTCTTCAAACTTCAGCTACTTTTAGGAGCATTATAAATGCATACAGTTGGCTAAGAAGTGCTATTAAATCCAAACTGGCTTTTGCAGGCAGTCCTATGTCTGTGTACCCACATTTGTCTACAGATAATCTGCCCATGAACTGTGGCATGTTGGTGGCATATTGTGCGTATCACTGAAAGTTGTACATTACCACATGGTGTTCTTCAGATAAAATTCACTCCACTTTAATCACACAAGAGGGATGTTGCTCTCTTAGTTGTTATTTAGTATTTTATTTTCTCATTGTAACTGTTAGCTTGTGCCTTTGATGCACAGCTTGCAGGTGCTTCTGTAAAGAGAATTCTTTTCCTCACTTATTTCACAGCAGAGTTTTGCAAGTATAATGCTTTGTTAAAAAAAAAAAACAACCTTGTTTGATGACAGGGTATTATTACTCCACTTTACAAATGGATGTGTGAAACCCTGAGATACTAGGGTCAACATCATTGAGTAATTTTAGATGCCTAGTTCAAAACACCTAAAACCTGCTTTCTGATTTTGCAGAATATTTATCATTGCAAACCATTTAAATGTGCAAAGCACAATTTCCTCTGGCTAGCAGGGCAACTGCATATAGTGCTTATGCAGTTAAAACTCAGAATATGAAGTGCGTACTCTGAAAGTTACATATTTGATGATCATTCTTGCAAAGTTAGATTTGAGACTTTCCTACTGTCAGAAAACCTCTGTGCTGCAAAAAGTCTGCATCTCTAGGTCAATATTGCACTACCCTGCATACAAATCTATTCATTTTTCCCATGCAGTCCTCTAGTCCATTCAGAATATATTTCCCTTTCTGTTTAACTTCACATTTAGTAGGCTTTGTTGGTACAGGTTCATTAACTACCTTTTTAGTGGGTTACATAGAGAGGCTGAGGCAGGTTTAATTTAAAAAAAAGGATATATAACTTATTTGTACTATTTATTGACTTTTCAGTGTGATTTCTGAATATATTTTTACATAATTTTATCTATGTATATAATTTCCTTTTTCTTTTCATTTGTTAAAAAAAGGAATTCCAGCAATCCCATCATGTTTGTGGTATCAACACTGAGATATATTAGACCTGTTCAATTTTTGCATCACATCTGACCAGCTGCCTGATAGCAACTCATGGTGCAAAGACCCTGAGTATTCACGACCAAAGAAGTCATCTTTTGGGCTTTTGAAGCTTATAAGCCACTAACTAGATGAACTTGATGCAGGTCATTGAGAAATGGCATTTCAGGATGTGCTGCACAGAAACTCTGTGTGCTTGACTAGAATGCTTGGTACAGGTAGCCAGTGGCTGTGTGCATTATTATTTTGTTGAATGTGTTGCTGACATTTTCCAGTTATCATGGAAATTACTTTTGGAAAATGCATTCTGGAAAAGTGTCTAACAAGTGTTTCTAGTCTCTTGATGAAAGTTCAGCTCTCCTAGTCTGTCCAACTGTCTTCATAGCTTTAACCTTTATTCTAAATATCCTGTGTTTCTTTGTGTCCTTTCACAGCTCTTCATTTTAGCCTTAGGAGGCTAATGCTGTCAATGTTTTCCTCAGCTATTTAAATTATTTCAACACCCTCTCTCCATATTTCATGTCTTGCCTGTATGAGTTGGGTCGTCTTTTCTGTCTTCTCATTAAATTTTAGTTTCATTTCCTGTGATTTCCCCTCATGTGTTAATTCAGATTTCCTTCCCTCATCCCCTATTTTCTTCTTCTACTCTGGAACTCCTTTCTTAGAAGTCTAATATGTCAAATTTCAACTTAAAAAAAGCAGCTTAATCATAAGCAAAGTAAAATGTGATTTTACACTGGGCAGTGGAGGTAATGCATAAGAGAGCCAGTGTTGCTACTTGTTAAATTCACCATCCATAAAGAAGAAAAGTTAGAGAAAGAGCATATCTGAGTCTGCATTTTACTGATGGGCAGTAGCTTTTTAGCATGGTTCATACAGAAGACCATAATTTATTTAATTCTGCATGGTAGGATGAACAGAGTCTTAGAGTTCACTAGTGTGTAAATAGTACATTCAGGAAACTTCTTGTTTATAAAAGAAAATCTGATTATTATAGTAGAATGAAGGGACTGCTGCAATCAAGTAATATGGAAATAGTTTTAGAAATCTTAAGATTTAAGTGACTTAAAAAAAAAATCATGCATGAAAATGCTTGAAAAGTTGGAGTCAAAAAGGTTTTGGTTGAAAAGGGGAGAAAAGGCATTTATATGTATGTATATATACATATATCTAAAATGAATAAATAAGTCCTTCAGTAAGTGAAACTAATTTTGTTGGTTTGATTAGTTACTCTGCAGAGGGAATGGGAGAATTCCTCTGTGCCATGAAAAGCACTTTTTTGTTCACATCCAGAATATATACATGATGGAGGTACTTTGTATTGCACTAGAACTTCTGCACTGGTAACATATTCCAAGTAGAGAAATAGTTTCAGAATGTCATTCAACACTTTCAACACATTCAACACTTGTATAAATCCATCTTGACCGTGAAAGACACATTTTCAAAGTATTTGACTGATGAACAATGGGAGAAGACCTTGTAGAATTTCTTCACCCAAAAAATGAAAATTTCAGGATACATGCTACATAAGTAATTTAAAAAAAAATATGTGTGCTGGATGTTTTATTTTATGAAGAATATTAGCTTGAAAATTTTTGCCATATCTGAGAATTCTTCTTAAAGAAAACTGTGAAGAACTGAGTTCATCCCTTGGTATGGCGTATAGTTTTCAGAAAGGAAAAATATGGCAATAAATATTGCTTTCTCTAAGTCTAATATAACATTTTACTATAATTTAACTTGGAATATGAAGAAAAAAAATCATTAATTATCTAGAACCTGAGCAGGAAGCATTAATAATTAATGAATGGTAATTTATGTAAAACTAAGTTCCGTCTTAAAAGAGAATTATAAAATTGGGTAATGAAAGGAATGAAGAATATACAGCATCTTTATTTTAAATATATAATCAGGTTTAAGTAAATCAAATGATGCTGTGATTCTTAAAACCTTAACGTTGGAAAAAATCAAGCATTGCATTAGCTTGAACATGTTTGTCATGGATGAAAGTGTTCGTAGATAAGAGACTTTAAACATAGGCACTGTAATTGATAGCTTATTCTTCCAAATTTTAATGTTAGTGGTCAGAAGGTTGCTCTAACAGTAAAACAAAAAAGAAGATGCATTTAAATGTGACTGACTCCCAAACTAATCTCAACAAAGTCTGGTTTGAGAGCTCCCATATTCATCTAACCTGTTTGTTTTCTTTGTTCAGTGTCTTGAAATAAATTGTTGCTTAGACATATGCCAAAGTTGGATTCTGCTGAGTATTTTCATTTTGGAGAAAGAATCTAAAATTACATTACTCAAATTTACAGATACTGAAAAACTGGAAACTATTGCATAATACTTTATGATACAGGATTAGACTATAGTAAAACCTTGATAATCTTCAGGAATGGGTTAAACACAAATGTTTTGATAAGTAAAAAATATTTTTAAGTAGAAAATTAAAATTTTAAAGACAAAATATATTAAAAATACTGAATATGAAGAAATTGGTATCAGATTCTTTAGATAACCGCTCTGTACATATACTTTTTTTTATACTACCAAAAGAATTGAAAGATCTCAAGGGAACCTAAATTGTCTAGCAACATATGGTAAGAATATTCCTAATCCAAACACTTTATCTCAAAATTTTCTCAAGATGACAAAAGAAATGTGTGCCAAAATTGTAATTTCTTCTCACATTTCTTAGTATGGGCTAGTAGTTTGTATTTATTAGAGTCTGTCTGGCCTTCCTCAGATGTTTGCCTTTTGGTATTCAGTTCCATTCAAGGTGCATCTTGGTATTTGTGTCCCTCTTCTTTGATATCTGTAATAAAGATAGTGTCTTTTATAGAGCTGGTGGCTGGGACACATTCTGGTGCCTGGGTCATTTTGTTTTTAAACACGCATGAGAGTTCTAATCTGTCAGTACCTGCTGGTAGTTGTTACTTGAACATGTAGCTGGTCTAGCACCATATACCGGGACCTATTCTTGGCATCTCAAATAATGATAATATTTTTTACTTAAATGATGTATTAAGACAGTAAGTTGTGACATATTTTCAATAATTTAAAAAATGATTTGATATTAAAGGAGATCCTCAGATTGGTGAAAATTTTCTCATGATAGAAGATTCCTGATCTAAGGTGTGCTGCTTTCTCTTGATAAAATTATATGTTGTGTACTGATTTGCCATCTCACTTTCAGAAGTTTTATCAAACCTAGTGATAATCTGGCTTTCACTGTAGTGAAAAGTAGTGACTATTTGCAGCACCCAACATGTTTATGTATAAATTAAACTTTATATCTACGTGCCCTTGTTTTGAAATAGATCTTTATGTTTCAAACTGGATCTTTGAGAACCATCCTTTTGTCCTTCCATACTGAAGATGCAATTTGCAGTGAATCTAAAAAACCACATTCAAATAGTGATCCTTCAGGTGATCTCAGGATCACCTGAGAAATAAAATTCTTTTATGATCTTCAAGAGATGTTTCAGCACATTACCAAGGATATTGAAGTCAACAGGAGCTTGAACACATCTTCAGAGTATTGCATTGCTATTCTGAGAAGAGTACGAAACTTAAAGAGTTGGAATGAGTGCATCATGCATTAGTTTTGTGTAACATTATCCCATGGCAGGTGTATTAAATTATTTCCTATTCAGGTGTTTATGAATACGTTTAGTGAAGTGCATGATTGAAAATTCCCAGAAGGTATAATAGACAGTGTATTAGAAGTGATAAGAAGCAACATCAGAGAAACATCATACAGTTGACTGATAACACATTAATCAAATACATTAAGGCTTAATTTAAATGGATCTAGCAGTACCCATCACCCAAAAAGCTTCTGTGCACGGGGTTTTCCTTCTAAACTGGGACAGTTGTGGTCAAAGTAAATCCAAGTTGTTGTTCTTTGTTAGACTTAAAACTGTACAAAATTCAGAAGATGATTTGAAACAATCATTAACTTTTTTATGAGTAGATTAACTATTCAAAAATTTTTGTTTAAAATCTGAGGAGGTCCTACATAGATATTTAATGTTTATCATCTCATTCATATTATTAGTATAATATCAGACCAAATTTTATTGTGAAATTATTCTCTATTTATCTTGATCTTTTGCCCTAAAATCAAATTTTTAATGGTGATGCTTTCAACTGAACTTTTAGTTTGTATTAAAAATTGCGGTGTAAGACTATCCATTAACTTATGAGCAAAGACTTTAAAGTTAATTGATTGGAAATTCCAGAATTCAAGATAAAGCAAGAATTTAATAAATCTGAAAAAATTCATATTTCTGTAGGCATCCAAAGTCATATTCATCTGGATAATGGAAGCTTCTACCAGAAGCTTCTTATTTGTCATGGGGAGAAATAATGTAGGAGAAAGGGATTAAAGCAGGAATGGATAAAAGTACTGAAATGCCTTCTTTAAATGCCTTCTTTAAACCTGTAGCTGCTCTTCAGGAACAAGTGTATAATATGAGATAGTAAAAGCATGGAGACTGTGTTCAGTGAGTGTAGAAGATGTATGTGTGTGCCTAAGTGGGTATCTTACCTGGTAGTGGTTTACCCTGTCTTTTGCAAATCATTTTAATTTGGAAAGATAACATTTTCTCAAGACTATTAAATTTAGAGTGGAATAGTACACACAACTGGCTTCAGGATAATTAGTAAATTTGAACTCTGACAGACCAGGCTGTTAGCAAGGAGAATATCTGTTGCTTTAACCCTTTAATCCCATAAGGCAAATGTCTCAGTTTTATACCTTTTCGCAGCTTTCTCCTGTGCTCTCAGCACAGTCGTACCCTTTTGTGAGTATGCCCACTGCTCTTTTCACTGCTGAAATCTACACAACTGAATGAAGTTCACTTCCATTCATTTTTTATATTCATTTGGTAACAACCTACCTAATGCTGAAGGATTCTAGGTCCTTTGAGTGTTCTCTCTTCTGAGCTGCCTGTGAAAGATTCTGTTCCTGCTTTGTGCAAGGAGGACCAGGAGTTGGAGAACCTGGAATTAAATGTTATTTGGGTCTGTAAGGATTTAAGTTCAAATGCAGTGTAGGATAATATTTATTTTATCCTATCTGATATGTAGTGATCTCAGTCTTGTATCCAAGAAAGAAACCAATCATGAAAATATGGCACATTTCTGGGGTAACTTTTGAAAGCTATTGCAGGCAAAATTTAGATGTCCTTATTTTCCTTTCATGTAACTCCATAGTTTTTGGTTTTTTTTGTGGATATCTTGCCACTTTTGTTTGAAAGATTTTAATAAACTACCATCAAAAACACAAGCCATTTGCAGAATCTCCTGCATAATTCAATGTAGGCTTTATCATAGAGGCTTCTTATAGGTTGCTGAGAGAAAATCCTGGCTGTTTTTCATGCTTGAAACGTTTTGTTGCAAAGCCTATGTCAGGATTTATTATTCTTATGATAGTTTCTGTATTTTATCTGGAATTAACCAAATATAAAATATACAGTCTCTTGCTAGTTAAGGGACTGGAGGTCAGCGTATTTCCTGGGTGAGTGGTCTCATTTCCCTTTTTAAGGATTTTCCATCATACCAAGCACCTTGAAAATAAAGAAGTCAGCTCTTCTGAGTTCTTAGGGGAGAGGAGATGGCTGCTTATGTTTCAGAAGGGTCGTCCAATCTGGGCTGTGAATAGAGGACATTTTTCTTTAGTCTTGAGATACATTATCCTTGAAATAAGAGGGGTTTTCAGAAACATATATGTCTTAGAATTTCCTCTTGACTAGATTTAAGGGACTGTATAGTGATGTTCTCTTAGATTACTCTTCTGAGTGTTAGCTGAGGTGCCTAATTCTGGCAATGCAATTTATGTTTATTTATTCATAAGTATTTAACTATTTAACCTTAGGAGAAAGATCTATATTACCTATCCTGTATATAATGTAATTTTCATAATTCTAGGCCTTAGAAAAAAACAACTACACTTTAAAATGAGTGAAAAAAATTCAGGTCATGGGAACCTGAGGAGAGAGCACAGAACACAGTAGCCTTTCAGCTTTATCCAGGTAGTGTTTATTTACAATTTGGTATACTGTCCTTTTTAGAAGAGAACTGGGAAATTCAAAGGGTTTCACAGTAGTGAATTGTTGGACAAAATCTAGGCTTTCGTCTATGAATAAGGAAGTAAGATCAAGATTTAAGAGACAGCCATTATAATCATGGACTTGTATTAAACCACATATAGAATAAAGAATGTACAGTGATTAGTTATTTCCTGAATAATTCTTCAGATTTTTTAAACATCTTCAGCCCTGTCAGGATATCTGTATTTTCTTTATGACAGCACATCCTAGTACATAAAGGACAAGAGGTTGAATGAAGGAATCAACCTGGATTTACCAAGGCTAATTTAGAGCTGGCTAACCTGTCTGCCATCTGTGATGAGAACATAAGTCAACAATGTGCCCTCGCAGTAGAGAAGGTCAGCAGAAAATATGGCCAGCAAGTTGAGAGTAGTACCTTTTCACGTCTGTTCAAAGACTTGTACAGTTTTGGACTTCATTATAGGAGATACAAACTGGGGAAAATCCAGAAGAGACAAACACACCAAGATCATTAAGAGACTGGAGGACTGGCATATGAGAAGCTGAAAGAACTATTTGTTCAGACAGAAGAAAAGAACACTAAACAGGATCTCATTAAAATGTCCTCAACTAAACTACTTCTTTTGGTTTTAAAAAGGCCCCTGGTCTTAGCAGATGTGCGCAGCAAGGGAAAAATGGGGACAGATACAAAATGCAGCAAGGAAATTTATGAATGGATATTTTGGATAAAAATCACAGTGAGGATAATCAAGCTCTGCAAAAGATTGGCAAGAGAGATGGTGAAATATCCATGACAAAGAGACTTAAAACTTGACTGCACAATTTCCCAAGCAAACTGAACTAACCTCAAAATTAGCTCCAGCTTTGAAATTTTCCCATCTCAGAGAAAGTGATTGAATGAGATGATTCCAAAGGTCCGTTTCATATATTCTGAAAGTCGTCACAGTTACATTCTCACCATAAGCATTCTGTCTCTTCTGGCAACAATATCCACAGCTGCAAGTTCTTCTGGTGCTGAAGCTTGGCCAAAAAATTGATTGTGATCAATCATGTTCACCACTTCCTATTGTTACTTAGATTCTTAAGCAGTGAGACTGTTGGACAAGAGTACAGTAATTTCACGACCATAAGGCGCACCGGACTATAAGGCACACCCCCGGGGAGTCGGCAGAATTCGCAACTTTGTAAATCATATAAGGCGCACCAGACTATAAGGCGCACTTCTTTTTTGCAGCGAGGCTCCGCCCCCAGCTGCCCCCGCGCAGTTGCTGGATGAGGCCCCGCATCAACCCGGCAGCCATTGGCCCCTGGGCCCGCCTGTACCCAGCAGGAGGGGTGCCTCGGGCCCCCAGGCCTGCCTGTACTTGGCAGGGCCGGGGCATGCCTGCCACCCCTCCGTGCCGCCTCACCAGGGCCAGGCTGTGGCCGCTGCCCCTCTGTGCCGCCTCACCGGGGCCGGGGCATTCCCGCCACCCCTCCATGCCGCCTCTCTGGGGCCGGACTATGGCCGCCGCCCCTCTGTGCCCCCTCCACAGGGCTGGGGGGTGCCTCTGGAGGGGCAGTCCTGCCTTCACGGGGCCGGGGCGTGCCCGCCGCCACTCCGCCCTGCCTCCACCTGGCAGCCATGGCCCTGCCAACTCCCCCCGTGGCTCGCAGCTCTCACTTCCGGGTAGGCAAATTTCTGAACTTTGTCCATCAGATAAGGTGCACCGGACTATAAGGTGCACTTCCGGGTTTGGGGGAAAATTTTAGTCAAAAGGGTACGCCTTGTAGTCGTGAAATTACTGTAATTTTCTCCTCCCTTTTTCTTTGGTAGTATTTTTTTCTCATTGACTAATTTAAGGTGTACTAATTTAGTATCTTTCCTTGTCTATTACTTTCTTCATTATGAGTTGATAGAGATGATTGCATGTTCCTTTTTTTTTCCACTGCATTCTGTCATTGTTAATGGTGGCATTCTTCACAAACAATTTCACAGTAAAGTAGTTCTGGTAGCTAGAAGTTCCTTCCGCCTCTGAAAATTACATATCTTTTAGTGGGATAGATCTTCTGTTGTCCCAGTCAGTCCATTATTTACATTGTCACAAACACTCCGAAAACATTAAATTCAAATTGTCTTGCTATCTGGACCACAAACATTTAGATTTTCAGGAGAAAAGAAATAGGTATGTTTCCATTTTTTTGGGGTAGTTGTGTATGGTGGTCTTACTTTGGTACAAGTAATTTTATCAACTTTTGACCAGTCTCATTATTGTTATCCTAGTGAGTAGTGGGAGGACTTTATGGCAGTACCGAATGCAGTTCAATATATCTCATACATGCCTCTCTAGGATTGCCGAAAGCAGAGATGTTATTAATGCATCCTAGCTCCAAGTTTCTTAGGAAGCATGTGTTGGGCAGAATACGAGATGCACTTGCCTCACATGTGTTAGAAAGGAAAAAAGGAAAAAAATCTGGTTGGTTTGGATTGACTGGATATATTTACACCATCACTATAATATGTGAGTTACTCTTGATTCAATCTGCTTACTGGTGTCTAGATTTATTTTTTAGATGAAGCTCTGTGTAGTTGAAGATGAGAATTTGAATTTTCAGGATTTGAAGAAAAAATATTACAGAGGTGTTTTCTATTCAATGTACTTTCATGCATGACATCAAGAGGTGGACCTCTTAGTAGAAAGATTAATAATCTTCATGTAAAATTAATGTACATCACAGAGGAGTTGATGTTGGAGGGGACCTCAGGAGCTCATCTGCAGGGGTCAACTAGAAGAGGTTGCCCAGTTGGATTTTTAATATCTCCAGGAATGGACACTCTGCAGTTTGGGCCATCCCAATCAAGTGTTCCATAACCTTTACAGTAGAAAAGTGCTTTCTTATTTCCAGATGGAATTTCATGTGTTGAACTTCATGTCTGTTGCTTCTTGTCCTGCCACAGGGCATACTGAGAAGAATTAGGCTTTGCCTTCTCTACAGCTTCCCTTGTATACTTACAGTGAGATATTCCCCAAGCCTTCTCTAGCCTAAACAGTGCTCTTAAAAGATACTCTAGTCTCTTAGTTTTGGAAGTTAAATATTTTTTTTCTTTCAGTAACAATTAAGTTTGTCAAATGTTATTATTTTGATTCCTTTTATCCTGAAAAGATAGCTTTCTTTAAAGAAACGTTATCCCTCTACATAAAAGAATTCAGAAGAATATCAGGAAAGAAAAATCACTGTTTTATTAATGTATTATACAGCTATAACTTCCCCTCATTTTATGTTTTCATTTTAACTGCAAGAATAAAGAAATAGCAGTAGAGCCAATAAAAATAGAATCAAATGCTGTTGAAAACACTTAAAACATGGGGAATTGCTGTTCTTTTATTGCCTGAATTATTGACAAAGTAACTTCTCTCATTAGACTTCAAAATATAGTATGCATAATTTATGTTTTATAGTATAGTACCAAATGTCATAGTAAAACCTAATTTTATTCTGCTGCCTTTACAACGCTGAAATATTGATGACGACTTGATAGTAACTGTGTTGACTCTGTTGAATATCTTATTCACACAATGCTTAGGTTATGTTTGGGAGTAAGACTAATTGGTCGCCTTTGTAAAGGGTAAAATCCACATTGTCTCTTGAAGAACATGAAACTTTCTTTCTCGAATAGGTTACAAATGTGAGTTCTGCTTGATGTAGCTCAATGTCTAGGTGTGAAAATAGTTTCCAAAGAATGGAAATGGTCTTGGTAAGAAGTGAATAATCATGCTATATGTATATACTTCTTTATGAAATCCTTCACAGTATGTAGAGGAGAATTTAGAAATTGAGTTAATCCTGTATTTGCAGATGTCTGTCTTTTCTTATTGCAATAGCTGTATTTAAAATTATTTCTATTTAAAATAAATGGGATAGCAGTCTTACAGTGTGCTAAGAGATGGTTGCTAACTGTGGATTATATACATATGGATTATTATTATTCTTTTATATTTCATTTGAGATCCATGGGTTTGGTCGAAGTTTAGAATTATATACTCCTTTTATTTCATGGTGAACTACATCACTAGAAATAGTAAATGACATAAAATAATACTACTTTTATAGTATAACTAACTTGAGTTCTTCTTATTATTTTTAATCTTGTGGTTGACCACAACTTTGTGGTTGATTGATTTCTGCACATATAGGACCATCAGCTGAAATTAGAACTCCTTGACCTGCAGTGCCTGTAATTCACTTCAGCCACCATGTCACTTGTACTTGTAAAGATGATAGTACAGCCTGCTAGGAAAGTCTTTGTGATCTTTTAATGGTCATAATTGCAAGATGGAACTGGTAGGAGCTCAATTCAAACTGAATCTTGATTTCTTTCTTTCTTTTTCTTTTGTTGATTTGAATTTATCTTTAATACAATATTAATTGCATTTAGTTTTTATAGGTGTTTTCATTTGTACTGACATTGGTTAAAGCATCTGCTTGAGTCTCCCCTCCCAGCCACATAGTTGTACAGAACCATTCCAATTTTCCTTCAACTTTGTGTGACAATGGCCAAGAAATCAGTTCCTTTTGAATTGCATAAGCAACCAATGGTAAATTAAAGCTACTTTCAGTTTTGAAAGAAAAGAGGTCCATCTTGAACTTGAATGATTCAAATGATAACATTCAATGCTGTTTTATCTTTAAATTGACAGAGGTAATTTTTATCTCTTTGTTTATAAGACATTGTTTCTTCCATAATGTGATTTACCTGTGGGAAATTTAACTTAAAATTGATTATGAATAATTCCAGTATATGGTCCTGTAGTTTGGACTCTTTGTAACTCCAAGTATCTTCTGTGACAGTTTTCTATGCTCAGGTGGACTGGAGGACCTTTTTAACTTCACTGGGATGAATAGCTGGAAATGTAGCTCTGCCATACTGGAAGCTGGCTAATCTTTCAGATCAGCATTTCCAGTTAAAGATTTGAATTCCTAAAAACTCTGAATACACTCTCAAACATTTTGACCTACTCTAGGCTTGTGAACTGTGAGTAGGAAATTTAAGACAGCATTCTGTATTTTGATTTTATGACCTCGGTGTTTCAGAAGCTGAAACTTTGTCTCAGAGATTAATAGAATATTTCTCTTTCCCTGCTTCAACTGTGATAAGGCATTGGAGTTCCTTTCTTCTCTGTTTAAATTTCCTGATTTATATTTTCCTTTCTTTCCTATTTTAAGGGATTTTCAGAGACATTATGACTGAGACTGGCATTGTGGAAGTGCCTAGTTTCAGTATATTCTTCATCCTGGCTATGGATATCCAACTCTCACTTTAATCCTTGACCTGTTCTCACAAGACAGAAACTTGTACTTCTTTCCAGAGACCATCTAATTAATTATGGAAAATAATATCTCTGATAAGTGGGACAAATTTCCAATGTTTATCTAGGTCCCTCTCACTTAAGAAGGCTTCTTTCTCCTTGATTTGTGATGACTGGGATAGCAGAAGTGAGAAATCAGTCAGTTCAGTAGAGTTTTGGCTGTCTTTAATTTCAGCTTTTGTATTGGTGGGATTAATTATTTTTCCCTACCCAGTCATTTCTGTCTTCCTTCTATACAATTTAAAGATTTTTCCAGAGTCCCTGTTTATAGAACTTAAATGTAGGTATTTTTGGTGTGAAGGATTTTTATATCTGTACCTATCTTTTATTTTTTGAACCAAAAAAGACTGCTTTTTTGGTAACTGTTCTTTCTGTTAAAAAGTTGAAGAGATTCATGCTGCTGCAGCCATTAGCAATATTTTCCTGGAATAAGGTCATCCTGAGTCCATTGTGGATTCCTTTTTTAAGTTTTTACCAGAATGAGACTCCTTGACTGCCTTGCAGGTATACTATATAGTTGTGGATATGCTGCTAGGAATTTCCATTAATATAAGTGTGCAAGTGAAGAGGGAGAAAAGAAGTTAACAACACTGGTGTATTGTTTGGGATATTCACATCTACAACTTTCCCCCCACCTTATCCTCTATCCTGGCATCAAGCAGTAAAGCAAGGAGCTAAAAAAGGAATTGGGGTCAGTGTACCACTGCTTCTTCCTTCTATGTCCTTTGCTGGGAGAATCAAAGGCATAAAGTAGAAACATGAACTGTGGGTCAGAGGCTCATCGTTATCTGTCTGGACCCAAACTCAGAGCAATGGTACTCTTGCATCCTCTAAACTGATAAATGCTGCTGGTGTGAGACAGGTTCTGCCAAATTTGTGACAGGAATGTGAGGCTGCATCTAACTTTAACATTTCGGGGTAATGGAAGGTGCCATGTGGCATTCTCCCAAGGAAAGAGCTACCAAGCACAGCTGAAGAATTAGTATGTGCCTGGGGCCTGATAGACATTCTGGATGGAGCTATACTGTTTGGAAGGTTTGAGTAGTGTAGGTGTGGAGCATTCTATGCCAGTATGACCTTAGTGCCAGAAAATAGTTCCAAACATGTTTAGTTTACTATTGCTGGTGCAGCCTGAGTTCCTAAAATGGTTTGGAGTTCAAGTGACAAGAGAAGCGACATGGCATTCAGGGTCTGGCAGAACAGAGAGTCCTAACCTGAATACAACCCATGACATGTTTTCTGGGAGCTAAGCAGAGCCAGATAGTTTTAATGATGTTGATTTTGCTTTGATCTCAGCAGTATAGAAACATTCTAGATCCCAGACTGTCCACTTCTATTTTGTAAATAAGGACTGAAACAATTATGCCTCTGTTATGTGGAAGAGAAGTACATAAAACTCTACTGCCTAAACATGATTGTCTGGAGAATCTGTTAGGGATTTCAGGTTGTTCAGAATGATATAGTGATATAGGAAAGCCAAAACCAGTTTCTGTTTGTAGAATTAAAAATACGGTCCTGTACCAATTTACCTCTATGTGGAGATGTTTGTAACTGTGATGGCTACAAAACTGAAGCTATAAAATTTGTCTTACCATTTAAAAAAAAAAACCCAAATTGTTCTGAAATTATTTAATTCCCTGGCCTGCTCCTGAAGTTTTGTCTTCTATGTGGCAGAACTGTGTGATCAACTATGTTAAAATTTGTATTGCACTGTAATAAGCATCTATTCCTTCATTGGTTGAACTGTTAAAATTTTTTGTTTCACAAAAGAAAAGGTTAGAAGTTTTGTTTCTGTTTTGTTTGCTGTAGATTTGGTATACTTTTAGAATTTCTACAACCATGATCTGTATCCTGGGATTGTGTTTCCCTGCCCAAGGAGAACTTAACCTTCCAGCTTTGTTTGATTATGCTTTTATCAAAAATATTTACAGATTCTCTGTGCATTCAGTCTACTCTGAACTGGCATGATCAAAGTCTCTATGGAATCATGACTATATGGAATGTTTATGCTAATAATGTACCTCCAATTAATTCAGTGTCTCAATTATCAGTATTGTAGGAGTAATGCTGTACTGTGTGTTTTTTCAACTTGTGTGCTATCATTGAAGGTCTTTCATATAAATTTGGGTTGAACTCTCATGCTTCTTAAGATGCCAAGTTCCTTCTGCGCTCTTTTCAGGTGGCTTCTTGAAATACCAGAAGAAATGGATATTCCAGTAACTAGATGGTTTTTAAACATTTACCTTCTACTATATCCCCCTCACTCTAGGAAGGAAATGTTTCTTGAATTGTGCTAACTTAAGCTGTGTCAGACACATCTATATGATCTTCTTTGCCTAGGTGATGGGACCATGGGGGGCCAGCCAGGAGCTACCAACTAGCTGGGCCTTGGCCACTTTTAAAATTTAATTCCACTAGAAGGATACATATATGGATTTTCTAGTGTGACTACAAATATGACAAGTGTAGTTTTGGTCAGGCTCCAGCACTTAGGGGAAAATGTCCCTGTTCTTACTATCTGAAATCTGATTGTGCCCCCTTTGCTGAAATGATGGCTTCATAATTTTACTGCCAATGTTGAATTAACAGTCAAATCTGCTTGTTAAAAGTGACCTTAGAGTGAGATGTAGTAAAAGATCTTTCTTTCCAAGATTGAAGACAATCGAAATTTAAAGTGAATTCGGAATAAGGTAAATTCAGCTGGGGTCTGTTTTTTGGGGGATTTTGTGTCTGGATTCTTGTAACAGTTAATAGTAAGTAGATTTCACAAATAAGGATCTCTTCCTCTCTGCAATTGTGTGACCTTTAATGGGAAAAAAAAATAAAAATTATATGTATAGTAAAGGAATGTAGGATGGAATCTGCCATCCACACATGCATTTCATAACTTCCCTTTTTTTCGTTGCAGGCCAGTCTAGCCTGGCATGATGCATTTAGTTTAGTATCTAAAGTATTTAGTTGGGGATTGTTTTTTCCCGTTGAATTATATAAAGATTTAGGAACACTATTTGGATTAAACACAGCTGAAAAAATCCCAGTAATTGTTCCATGAATCCTTCAGGTATCATAGTGCTGATAGTAGATTAGAGAGAGTTGTGATGAATAATTTTGCATGGTGTCTTATTGTGGAACTGGAATCTCTCCTCCAAGGGTTTTTTTAAAATCTATTTGCACACAGATTTGGATTCTCTAGGTATCTCTTACCAAAAAGGCAGTTCAGAAAGGACATTAAATTATACCTATTATGGTTGAGTCTTGTAATATACTTTACAAAAAGGTATTTGCAAAACAGATTTTGTGAAGTATCCTATCTGTTCAATTAAAAGGAGCAGAAAGATGCTGAAAGTTTCTGAACAATAATTCTTTAAATATATTCCCTCAAATTTAACCTTTTTGTTTTAATATTGCTGAAAAGTTCATGATCCACAGAGCTGCAATTCTGTGGAGCACTTGCAATACTTATGGAGTAGGTCTTAGGTTCATTTTATTAGAAAACATTCCACAGTAAAACTGTCTGAGTTAAGAAGAATATTTCTTTGTTCATGTGTAATTGGTTTTTGGACAATTATAAAACACAGTGTTCACTTTAGATACATCTGGAAATAAATGATGTGTTATTGTTCTTTTTAAGCTGTTTGAAACTCTTCATCAGCCCAATCTTCCTTTATAGTAGAAGCTTCTGTGTCATTTAAACCTCTTAGTTTTGGATTTCCTTTCTACATTTGATAAGGCTATTAAATAGAGTAGAAACAATAACTCCTAATGGATTTAAATTCTAACATAAATAGACTGAAAATTTACTGAATATTTTTACTGTAATTACATTTTGCCTTCTAAGCTGTGTGTCATAAATAATTTTGTTCAATGAAAAGCATCATGTTGGATGAATTGATTTTTTCTGAGTGATCCAAATGATTGCTAGCATATCTTACCAAATACTTTGTTAGCCATGTGGTGGATATGACCTTTTTAGTTATTTCAGTAACAGTGTTCCAGAAATTTAGGTGGTGGCATTGTTGTTATATATCCAAAAGCTTTGGAAGACCGTTGCAGTATGTCACTGTGAATCTACAGCCTCTAGTTAAAGCATGTTACTTGTCTTTGTGAAATTAATTTTGTGGTGATAAAGTATTTCTAGGCGTGATCTTAGCAATGTTTTGGATGCTGCTGAGGTAATTCTGACCTCTGTTGGCAAAGCACAGCAAATGAAATGTGTGCTGAGTAGCATCCTTCTGCTTCGATATTATTTATTTCAAATATGACATTTTGCTGAGAGAAGAAACTAAGGCGTTAATTCTATGTTTTTATTGTTAAAAAGCTTTTTTCTGTCCCACTGTTCCAGTTAGCTAGAGCATAGGATAGAGGATTTATGGTAAAACTGTCTTTAGTTAATAACATTATCTGATTTAGTAATTTTGTACCATGTAATAATTTCATCCAATATAATTCTTATTCAGATTTTCTATGCTAGGCTAAAAACATTCGAACATTTCACATTATAGTAGCTCTATGTATTAAAGATTAGATATTACAAAGATTCCATCTGAGGTTTGCAGTATGTCTGATAAAGGCCAATCTTCAAGTCTCTGAAAGAACTTCATCAGTGGATTGGTTTTGCCCAGTTGTACTTATTGCAGTAGCTAATTTTGCCCTGATTTACTTCCTCATTTTACTTGATAAGGAGTTATCAATTCAAGAGAAGAAAGAAATGTCGATGTAATCTGAACAGGTGCTAATCTTTTTTCTATTCAGTGACTATCATTTCTATAATGTATTTGTCATATCTATCTATGTATTTCATATGTCTTTCCTAAGTTGTGCCCTTGTTAATGAATTTAATACAAAGCTGATGGAAAGAAAGAGTGTTAGCACTTGGATGAAGGCAGTCAATGTGCAGCTACTCCATGGTAGCATTCTACCAAATTCAATGAGTACCTCTGATTTGAAACTGTGTTTCTCCAAAGAACAGACTCAAATTGTTTAATATTTGTGGTATTAAACATAGGGTTTACATTATACAATTCATCATTATAAAGTCACTCCAGAACAAGAGGAAAGAATTTTAGTAATCTTTTGAATTAATTTTGACCAAGGTTACTTTCAATTACCTTATATCTTGCAATAATGCACTATTTCAGGCTTCTGATGTTGCTTGCCTTGCTCGTTATCTGCTTAGGCTCATGGAGTCTGAATAACTGAGGAAATATTCTACTGGAAAGCAAAATGTTATGTATACATTCTACATATGTCATAGGTCACTGATAGACTTCCAGAGCTTTAATATGTCGGGATTCATACTTTGGAAGTTACTGGAGCTGTAGTCTTTCATGGCTCTGAGTTCAGGCTAAGGTTATGGCAGGTTGTCCAAAAGGTTTGGACATTATTGCTGCTGTTATGTGATGAAGATATGGAAGCTTTGAATTGAGAATATGGGAAATCATGTGTGTAACTGATTTAATATCATGTGGATACAAACACAAGAAGTGAGACTCTCACATCTGTTACATTTTCATTTGTCAAGATAGTGAGAGATTGATTATATTGATTAAAGTTACTATAGCTGATTTCTGAATCTCATTTTCATATCTCAGCATAAATTGAGAATAAGGTCTGAGATGGCCTTCAAGAATCAAGAGGAAATGGAATCATGCATTTCTTCTTGTGCCTCTTTTGCTAGTGTCTGAAAGAATTATCCTACTTTTGAAGAAACCCAGATGAGGAAGGACGAGGTATTAAAGCCAGCTGAATTGCAGACTCTATATATAGCAAGCTCTGTTCTGTGTGTCCTACAGCTATAACAAAGAGTCGCATCTCAGGTTGGTTTCTAAGATGAACAATCTTTAGTACTGGATTGAGGTCATAGATCTAACAGCATCCATATTCAAAAATCTTTGATGTAAATTGATACTCTTCCCAGTGCTGCTTCCAGTGCCAGAGCTTCAGGAATTTTTGTTCCACTTAAACAAATGTCAGTAAGTGTTCCAGGATGCATAATTAATCATTTAGAGGTTTTAAAATCTCCTTTTCTAGTAAATATTGACTTTGCCTCTCTGTGATAAGAATGTATTTAAAATTGCAAACAACATGAATTTATGATGGATGGGAATACTGTGTTGGATCTCCAAAAATGAACTGTGGAGAAAAGAATGTTCTTTTCTTACTGAAGATTCAAGGTCAGTTGAATTAGGAAAAAGGGTATATCTTTCCTAACAAAATATGTCATCATATCTGTATTCTTGAGAGAAAGAGAAATGGGACTTCTGATTAAAGTAATATTAGAGTGACTTTTAAAAGAAAAATTTAATGTCAGGTAATTTTTACAAAAGAAGGAGTCCGAATGGTCTTTCTAAGAATGTGCTCTGTTCTTCAAAAGAAAATGCTGATGTATATACTACACCTCAGCATTCATGGTTATATTCACATAAGAGTATGGAATAAAAAAATCATAGAATATGATGAGTTGGAAGGCACCCACAAGGGTCATCAAAGTCCAACTCCCAGCCCTGCACAGCACCATCCCCAAGAGTGACACTCTGTGCCTGAGAGCATTGTCCAGGCCCTCCCTGAGCTCTGTCAGGCTGGTGCTGTGATTCTTCTGGGTGAAGAATCTTTTTCTAATACCCAACCTAATCCTCCCCTGACACAACTTCAGGCCATTCCCTCAGGTCCTGTCATTGGTCACCACAGAGAAGAGATCAGTGCCTTCCCCTTCTCTTCCCATCAGGAGGAAGTTGTAACTGCAATGAGGTCTTTCCTCAGTCTCCTCCAGGCTGAACAGACCAAGTGACCTCAGCTGCTCCTCGTACGGCTTCCCCTCAAGGCACTTCACCATCAATATAGCCTTCCTTAGGTTGCTCTCTAATAGCTTTATATCATTCTTGTATTGTTGCAGCCAAACCTGCACACAGTACTTGAGGTGAGGCCACAGTAATACAGAGTAGAATGGGACAATCCCCTCCCTCAACCAACTGGTGAGTTTGATGTACTTAGAATCAGCAGATATATAAGGGCATTCACAACCCTTCAAAAGATTGATTTCTGTTTTGCTTATAGAAAAATAATGATTGTTTATATAATTTCACTAAATATTAGTTGTCTGAGAAAAGTTGAAAGAACCCAGTATTTACTTATGAAGGGAGTTTAATATATGAATGTACCCGTAATATTATATTCACACTGAAAAAAGACCTAGTCAAGGCAATTCGCCATTCTCTTTGATATGGTCTAATACTAAATAACACAGTGAGCTGTGTTCCTGGTTAATCTTGATCCATCTGTAGATCTTATACAAAGTGCATAGGTCTGATTCATAAAAATACATTGAACCCAACTACCTCACACGTTAGGGAGCCCAAACTCATGATACAGTGGGTGTGGAGTTGCTCTTCATAGGAGCAATTAATCTGATGCACTGATCTCTCAGCACTAGCCATGTGGTATTCTTTCAGATTGCTTAGATCACCTCAGATCATGCATGGAGATACGATTGGGAACAGTTTTAGAACATGATTCATGTTGCTTAAATATGAATGATTTTACTTATTAAAATTACTGCCTGCTGATGTGGTTTTGGACTGTTCATAATTTAGTAGTTGTTCCTACAGCGTTCTTCTGTGGGTTGATGCCAAATGAGAGGTAACATTTTTTCCTGTCAGAATGATTGCATTTTCCAGGACAGAACTCTGGATTGAATCCAAAGATCTGTCTGACTCATCATCAACAAGCTGGAGTTACTGTGGTTCTCTATGGACTTAGCAAAACTCCAGTTTATCCCTATAGACAAGTGGAATATGGGGGAGTCCTTCTGTCATAACTGATGAAGGCTTTCTCTCTTTGAACCACTCCAGGCAAATTGGTCTTGACTGTACAAACTAACCAGTACTAGTCAGGAACATTTTGCTTTCTGAATATAGCCACAGTATTATGCAGTATACTCATCCAGTGTACTTCTAGATGAGTAGTCCATGAGGAATGATGAAACCAGGCTGGTGAGATAAAGGTCAAATGCCATATATATGACAGTTTTTTTTTTGAATAAAGCATAACTAATTGATTGCCTATTCCTTTGTGTGACATCATCCTGAAGTCAACGTGTTTCTCCTTTTGGTTTTTCCATATTAACTGATTTTTTACAACATTTAAAGTGATGCAACTATTAAGACTATCAGGACAAAACTACATACCCTCAAGGGAAATTGACTGCAGCTTGAAATAAACAGAGTTCTAAGTCAGTTAAAATACTTCATGTGACTTCTGCTCAGGTTTAGTTTATTTAGATTTTAACATACAGAATACTTAAGTGGAGAAACGGAGTGCTTATCAACAGTTTTTTCTAGGTAGATTTTTTCCCAATACCTAAATCTGCATGTAATTACATAGGCACAGACTTGTCCAATCTGAGGAGTTGTAGGACATGTCTCCCAGTGGTCTATGTCAACCATACAAGACCACTGGTTTCTCTAGTATTTTTAACATAGATGATCAAAGTTGGCTAACACCCAAAATACTTAGTAAAACTTCGAAAGTCTTCAAAATGACCCTCTGGTCATCTTTTGTTCTGCAAAAGTTAACTTTTTGCCTGGTCTCACATGACATCACCTCCTTGCACAGTCTTAACCTCAGAAACACACAGCCACTCAACTGGTGCCCAGGCTACTTCACCTAGTTTGCTGATTGATCCAGCTTGGTCTTCATTAGCAATCACACACTGTCTCGCACACTGTCTCACACACCCGCACTACAGCTGCAGCCTCCATGGACACACATGGGTCCTCTGATTCAGGGTCTCCTTCCAGTTTCTGGTATGCAGACCCTCATTTGCTTCATTTTCTGGCCAGATTGATATATATTCTCACTAACCCATCATCTGACTCAGGTGCAGGCAGTTTGGCTTTCATTCATGCACACAGGATATAGGCCCTTGCCCATTAAAATAGAATCAGAATTTAATAAGATTGAGTGTAGGGCATGACCAGCCTATTGTGCTGCAAAACCAACTATACACATGTGATCAATCCTATTTGTCCCCTTATCCCTCCATCTTCCCAAACTTGCTCCTCCCCAAATCACCTAAATCCATTCTTTTCCCTGCCTATGGTTTCTCCCCTAAATACCCCATCAGAAATCTTAATCCACATGTTCCATAGTCCTAGACAGTGGTGTCTCAGTTTGAAGTGTTGTCCAGCATTATTTCACATTGATGTGTGTCACCCCTAGGCAGTGGGGTGGAGGCTCTCACAGTGCAGTTTTGAGAGGGACCCCAACAAGTGTGTCTTTAATGCTTTTAGTGCACTGGTGATACTTCAGTGATAAGCTCCAGAGTAGCAGGGCTAGGGTATTACTTGATTCTCCCACTCTGTTGTCCCTTTGTGCTCTTTTGTGGATAAACAGGAGCTGTGTATCACATAACCCAACACATGAATAAGAATTTGTGTAGTTTCCAATTATGTCAGTACTATTCCAACCTATTCTTTGGATGCTTCACAATTGTAATGTCCTTATATACAGGTTCTATAATTTGTCCCCTCAGGAGTTCTTTTAAAGTTGTTTCTTAAGTCCTAACTCTATCAAAATAGGCTTTTGTAAAACCTTTTTCTTCCAATTGCTTTTCTTTTATCCTGAGGTTATTTGAGGGATAAGGCCATATTGACTCTCTGTAAGACTCATCATGACTAAGTGTACTCTGGATATCCAGGACTTAGGTATCGCTATGTGTCTGGCTTTCTGCCTCTCCTCAGCCACACCCTAAAATTCAACCATTTGTATTCAACGTTGTCATAGTTTTTTCCACTGGAGAAGCTGTGGATGGCAGGTTGGACTAATGACGGTACTCATCATAATGATGGGTCTCATTCTCCAACCAAAAATACAGTAACAGCCAGAATGGTATTGAGCAATTATATGAGGTTATCTATTGGACATTAAGGTTATTTGCATAAATTTAAATGCTGCCACCCTACTCCAAATTTTAGTCTGTGTAGATGTAATCTGTTAAATCGATCAGTGTTCATTTACTGGTGATATTTCACAAAAATTGAAAAACAGTAATTACTTGTAAGATACTGTTTTTTGAATTTTATGTTGTTGGACATGATCCCTTTCTTCTACATGTTTTCTTAAATTACACTTTTTACTTCCATGCTTGAGTTATCGCTGTAAGTGTTGATCCTGCTGTTTGCACATTTGGAAAAAGAATTTTTTTGTACTCACTGTTGTAGCTAGCTCTAAGTATTGTAATGAGTAAGTGTTTTGTACTAAAGTAATCAAACTCATTATATTTACTGCACCTGATATATCAAATAGAAATCATGAGTTGAACAGAATCAGTATGGAAATAAGACAACAGTGTGGTGGAGTTCTCCCATTTTGCAGACTTACACTGAGGCCAAGAATGTATACAGATCAAGGTTAAAGAAAGCAAGTGGAATAAGCTGCTTTAGAACCTGAACTTGAGTAACATCATTAATCCCATGAATAGTTGTTCATGAATGTTGTTGTATTATTTATATTGAGGCAACTAAACAGCACGGATCACAATTGAATAAGTACAGTAATTTCACAATCATAAGCCGCACCATTTTGACTAAAATTTTGGTCCAAACCCAAAGTGCGGCTTATAATCAGGTGCGGCTTATATACGGACAAAGAACAAAAAGTTGCTGTTTTAGTTTGGAGGACAGGTGTCTGCTGAGAAAGGCAGGAACTTCTCTTTGAAATGGAAAATGTAAACCCCCTCCCTCCAAATTAATATAATTTTGAAATCAAGGGGCTTTCAGGCAAAAATATGGGAATTAGGAATAACAGTTCTTTTCTAGGGAAATTAAAATAGAAATACAGTGCTACAAAGAAACAAACCCCAAACCCTGACAAAGTCAGAGTACAACCTGACACCCCATCAGGCAGGGTGTTGGTAGCAGTCCCATTAAATGGTGGTTGCAGTCCTCTTGCAGTGACAGATGTGATTCTGTTGAAGCAGTGCTCCTGTAGAAGGTGCAGTTTCCCTCCGGAGGTCCAGTGGTGATGTGGAGAAATCCAGTTTTCCTGTGGAGTCCAGTGGAGAAAGGGGCTCCCTTAGTGTCCCAAAACCTCTGTTTTTATCTTGGTAAGAAATGTTGGGCTCTTCCCCCTGGCTGGTGCAACTTCCAAAGGGATGAAGTAATTTTGTCAGTCCCCCAGTGGGACTCAATGGGCCATTAGCAGAAAATGACTCGCTGGAGGAAGGATGGGTTGTGAAAAGATAAAGAACAATGCCCTACCTGGTTTCAATGGATGGCCCATTAGCAGAATATCTGCCGTTGAGATAAGGATCACTGCCCCCATCCTCAACAGATGGTGATAGAATAGATACCTTTTATCACACTCTGTTTTGTAACGTGCGGCTTATAATCAGGTGCGGCTTATGTATGGACAAAGAACGAAAAGTTGCTGGCACCTGGAAGTGCGGCTTATAATCGTGAAATTACTGTACATTCAAAATTGAAATGTTTTTGAGTCACATTGCGCACTGGTAGAACAAAAACGCTTAATTGGAATTATATATACAATAATCTTTAAGCATAAAATAAATATTAATTGAATTGATAATCCATTTGCCATTCCCTTTATTTTTAATTAAAATAATAAGAATTATTATTATTTTAATTTGAGATTTTTAATTGTCAGTTGCTTCATGCAACAGGTTTTTTTTTGATACTGGAAAGAAGATCAAAGAAGTCTTACTCAAAATATCATCTGCTTTTTTCAGTTTAATACCTATAACTGCACGTGCATGAAATTAATCCTGTAATAGATTTTTCAAATTTTTTAGCATGCACAGTTATTTATTAGGCTTTAAAATATGACTTTCTAAAAGTCTTTTATCTCCACTGCTACTATTTAATTTATTTTTGAATAAAAATATTTAAATATTTTTAAATTTTTAAAAAAATATTTAAATTTTTTTTTTAAGTCATTTGAAGATGTACCTCAAATTCAGAAAAGGAGTCTTCATAATAGGTAAAATCACACATGAAAAAGAAATACACATTTTTATACGATAATATATTTGGCATAATACTGGATTCTAACAAAGGGGAATCCATAGAAAGAAAAAAAAATCCCATTTACTGCAATGGTATATTTCTATATTTGATAAGTAACATTATTAATTTTTTTAGGTTAGAGCAATAGCAAGAGTCAATATGGTGTATTTGTGCATAAAATAGAGAATTTGAGCTATTTTTCTGAGGTTCACAATAAGTAACATTATTATGTGTCTGAATGAAGATACATATTGTTGTGTAGAAGTTTGGGTTTTCAAAATTCTCTTTAAAATTGTCCATATGCATTGTATAAACTGAATTTACACAACTGAACTGCATGAATGTAGGCAGAGCACTAATAGAGAGCCTGACCGTGTGCTCAAAAAACTTTAGTCAATGTGTTTCTGCCAGATTAACAATAAACATGGAAAATTTGGGAGATTCTGGCTCAGAACAAGACAAGTTCGTGTAAAGCGTATTTATTCTGTGGAACACAGGAACAGTAAGAGGCTGTGTAAATCTGAACCACTTAATGTTTACCGCTGACATCAATGGAAGGAGGATGAAGTTTATAATGTCATGTCATCAGGCAGTGTTCTGAGGATTTTGAAAATTCTTATCATTGTTTACCAAGAATATTTTCCTTTCACCTTAGCAAAACTACCATATAAGGATCAGAAGTGTTATTACATAGTCATGAAATAGTATAATGATAATGGAATGATATAATGCACATATATATACAGAGAAGAAATGTGATGGGAAATTATGTGTACCTTGCAAGCACAGGTCTTGTGCTGTTGATGGAGAGTGTGTCTGTGTGATGAATAGCTGGAAAAAGCTTTTATTCCTTGCTTTTCTGTTCATATGTGTGTAACAACAGCCACTTCACAAGAATTTCTTTCCAAAAAGCATAGCAAAATAAGAAGTCTTTCAACTAACCATGTTTTTCTTTTATCTGTCATTTTCATATTTATTTCAAAATGTTACTCTTTATGTGTAACTATTTAAGCTCCATTTTTAAAAAAAATTTAAAAATAGTAATTTTTTTACCAAGTAAAGAGTATTTTCAGTTAATATTTGACATCAGTTCATAAGGTCAATATTCTTTGCCCTCAGTGAGAGCAGATTGTAAAAAGGAGAACTTCCTGCTTTTAGCAAGAATGTAAGCGGTATAACAGACTTCTGTTTCTTTGTGCCTTACTTTGGCAAGATGTAATGGAAGAAACTAATTGATAATCATGTTTTAATTTACCATTGAATGAAAACTATTTTTTTGCACAAAAAGTAGGTTCAATTCCTTTTTAAAAATTCATTAAGTAATGGGAAGGTTTTAATTTACTGATGTACATAGGAAAACAGATTCCTAACTTACTAATGCATAGCACATTAAGAAGTTTGATTATTGACTGCATCAAAGCACTAGAAGAAATGTGTTTTTGAGAATATTCAATATTAACAGTATTCTGAAGAGCTAATTTTTCTGTCGACAAATATTCTTTTCTGGAGATTGAATTCTATTTGTTTTCTGCCATATCCTCCTTAGTGTTGGTTTCACAGATATTTTAATACACTCATAAATCAATATATTTGATGATTCTTCACATATCATATATATTTATGATACTAAAGAAGGGGTATTTAGGTTTTTTTCTCAATCTCTACTCCACTTTTGTTTGAAGTCAAATGCTTTTTATGGAGCTTATATACGACCGGACTTTTGTCCGGCTGTGTTCTAATTGCAAGAGAAGAGCTTTAGCTGAAGCTGGGAGTTTTAGGATGTGAGAATTTGTATCCAGGCTTTCCAATTTGAATTTGATTCTCAGTTATCAAAGCATAAACATCCTGTGTTTATACTGGACCTGCATTCCTTTTGTAGGAAATAATGTTGCAATACTCTCACAATGCAAGATCTCCTCGGAGAGGATTTCAGCCCTGGCCCCAGGGAAGAGAGCTGCCTGCAGCCATGTCCTGCTCGTGTTTGCTGTGTTCTGTGATTGATAACCATGCTGTGATTTTGAGCATGTCTTTGTGCACTCCTTGAGACCTGACAGTGATTAGTCTGTCCATCCTGTCTTGTGTCTCTGAGTTGTCAGCATTTACTCATTGTCTTTTGTCCTTCACATCTCAGGTGCCCAACCTGCAGGTCCTGAGGAGTTCCCCATAGGTGCATTTATAGAGTCTTTAATAAAGCTTCAGAGTCTTTTCTTCTTAAATCAGTACAGTTTCATAAACAAAATATTTCCTAAGACCAGAGTCAGGAAGAACAACAATGTTTTAATTAGTGAATGGATTCAAGAACAAAGTGGGGGAGAAAAAAATGAGGATTATCTTAAGGAGTTTTGGTGGGAATTTTTTAGTTTTTAGTTTTTCTTTGATTTTTTTTTTTTTTTCATGATGCCTAGCACATTATGAACGGTATATGAACTCGTGGATTCTTGCATTTTGAAAAAACAATCAACAGACTGATCTTTGCAACTCTAAGTCAAAACAAGCAAGTGATCAAAACCAAGTAAATTACGTTCTGGTTGGTAGTGTTGTTTTTGTTTGTTTGCTTGTTTGTTTTTTGCAGTATGTTAAATCTTACTTTCTATGCCATTTCTTGTTTTCTTCATTCTCCTATAAGCTGGTATATATCAGAAGATGAAAATATAATTAAATAAGACAATAATTGATAAACACTGTGCAAAAGTATAAGAGAGGTTTTACCTTACATAAGGACTTCTTTCTTTCTAATAGACAGACAGCTTGTCTTTGCCATATAAATAATATCCATCTATTACAGAGTAGTTATCAGTTCAGGGACTCAATTTTTACTATTCCATGAAGCTAAAATAATTAATTGAAAAGATTAGAGTGACTTTTCTTATCTGAAAATTGCCTTCTGTGGGAAAAAAATCTGTAGATGTCTGAGCAGATATTTGAAAGAGTTACCTTGTTTTTTGCTTCTTTGCACCCAAGAAAATAATTCAGTCCTGTTCTTCCAAGAAATTAAATTGCAGGGAGAAGTGAGGTACCCAGCATTATGTAGAATTATGCTTACTGCAGAACACAATGTTTCACACATAATTCTGTATGCACACAGTATTACTTGTGGGAAAACAACTGCTTAAGTTTATGAGCTAATGAATCATTCAAATACACACAATGAAAAAGAGACGACTCTACATCAGTATTCCCTAGTGTGCGTATATATATATGTATATATATATATTCTATTTTATAGGTAATAAAATACTGATTCATAGTAAATAATTCTTAAAAATCATATGTTAAGCATAAAATGTCATTTTACTGATGTATATAATGAAAAATGTCAGTATGAAAAATTCTTTTTACATATTAGCTTCAAATTATATTCTTTAAACTATAGCACTTGATTCTAATGTATGAAGCAAAGGGAAATATGGCTTGCCAATGACTGTTGAGCACTGCATTAGAAACGAAAGGAAACAGACTGTAATGCAGGACTCTTAATTTTGTGCTCTGGAGGTTTTAATACTGATGATTGAAAACTGTTACAGAAGGGTAAATTGCTTTTGTAAAGGATACAGTTTCCAAAGTGATCAGTTAGATAAAAAGCCTTTTGGTTCTCAATGCACCTCTGTTATCCATTTTCCAGGGTTTGGTTTTGTTGTTGGTTTTGGTAGATTAGCAGCCATGTTTTCCACTTTGAAACAAAATATGTCATTTACTGTTTTTTGAAGAGTCTGTAATAGATCATGAAACTGGTTAAAACAGGACAAAACATAATTGAATTAACGTATTTTTAAAGGTATGTCTAATTTATTTTAAAAATATAATCAACTAAAGTGGGAGCTAAAACATCAAGTTAAGTAAAAAGAATACAGTAATTTCACGAATACAAGCCGCACGGACTATAAGCCGCATTGCCGGGTGTTGGCAACATTTCGTTCTTGGTCCATAAATTAGCTGCACCCAATTATAAGCCGCTCTGCTGTTCGCAGCGAGGACCCGCATGCAACAAAGTTGCCAAATAGTAACAGATCGCGGGATCGGGGGCGGGGGTTTACTGGCTCGACTCGGGCCGTGAGGGCTTGAGGCGGGGCCAGGTGGCCCAACTCGGCGCTGCTGCTCGGCGGGGCCGTTCGGGGCCAGCCGCCGCCTCTGGGCTCTCTCATCCTGGCCCGGTGCTGCCCCGCAGTGACGGGGGGGCACAGAGCCCACCGGCACCCACGGTGGCGGTGGTAGGAGGGGACGGGAGCTCACTGGAACCCACGGCGGCAGGAGGGGATGGAACACCCCCATTCCCGCGGCGGCAGGCAGGAGGGAGCCCCATGCCTCCCTCCCGAACCATGGGGATGGCAGCACCAAGCCCCTGCCTCTCTCCCAAGCTGCGGGGATGGCAGCACGGAGCCCCTGCCTCCCTCCCGAGCCACGGGGACAACAGCACGGAGCCCCTGCCTCCCTCCTGAGCTGCGGGGCTGGCAGCACGGAGCCCCTGCCTCCCTCCTGAGCCGCGGGGCTGGCAGCACGGTGCCCCTGCCACCCCCGGGCTGTGGGAGAGGAGGGAAGGAGGGAGCTGCCCTGCCTCTCTCCCCCGCTGCGCTGCCAGCAGGGATCCTGGCTCCACCCGCTGCGCAACAGAGTAACCAATTTGTAACAATCATGTAAACCCGGGTTTTACTGGCTGGTGCTCGGCTCAACACCTGGATTTGCTCTTCTGGGGTTGGAAATGTCAGAAAATTATTCACATATTAGCCGCCCCTGAATGCAAGCCGCATTTCCGGTGTGGGAGCAAAATTTTAGTCAAAATGGTGCGGCTTGTATTCGTGAAATTACTGTAAATTTCCTGCCACTTGGAACAATACAATTAGTTCTCACTAATCTGATGTTTGTTTGACTCTAGACTAACTGACCTAAAGTCAATGAATACATACTTTTGGAAAAGTAGTACAAAATCAGATTATAACCTCAGTGTAATTAGCAGAGTAATAGAGGGAGAACAGATCTAATTGAAATGACTATTCTGTCATTAGTCTTTGAGTTTGCCCTACATAAAGTTCATGACTGTTATATAAATGGATATGTAAAATTATTTTTATAAATAAATTATATTGATATCAAGATGACATTTGCTATTTTAGGTTTCTTTCAAGATAATTCATCTCTTAAGGTTCCATACACTTGTTGCAGAGATTGTAGATCAAATTTCTGACACTTCTGTACTTGCCAAGCCAAAAAATTAACATCACAATTTTGCTTTATTTGCAGCATCTGGCGAGGACCAAACATCAACTGCACTGACAGTTCAGGTTATACTGCTTTACATCATGCAGCTTTAAATGGACACAAGTAAGTGCGTCACATTTAGTTTTTATGTAGAATGCTAATTAACTGTGTTATGCAAGAAAATATAGCATAGTTCTGAGATTTGCACCAAAAATTGGCAAACCCTTGCTTATTAAAGAGCCTTCTTTGCATTGTTACTTCTAGTCTTGGCTCTAGTGCTTTTCATTGCTGGGAAATCACAGCAGAAAATATTGTGTTATATATCTGTGTGTATGTACGTATGTATAGAGTGTGAACATTTCAGTAAACAATTTTGTGAAACAAAGAACAGTAGAGATTAATCATTTTCAAAGCAAACGTAACATGAAAAGAATATTTAGTGATTATACACATGAAAGCAGGAAAAAAAAGGCTATTTTCACTAAAGAAAATCTTGACATAAGTGTAATTTGCATTAATTTTAATGTGATTTTGGACTGTCTATAAAATAATACATGAATATTTACTTATTATGTGTTTAGTTTACTCATTGCACAATTTTTGCATCCTTCTATGGAGAAATTGAAACTTTAGGATGTGTCTTCAGTTGTATTCTGGAAAGGTACCTATTTTCTTTAGGATGGATTAATCTTTTGTTGAATATGGGATATTCTTTGTGAATAAATATATAAAGTACACTCTTGAACTAGATATTGTGCACTTTCCAAGGTTTCAGCTGCGTAGGAAGTTTCATAATCATCCATTAATATATTTTTACTTCCATGAAATTAGGTATAAGTTCTTAATATGGTCTATTAGACTCAGCATTTTTGTTCATGATTTATGAATTGTTTCTTGTGCTATTGCTAATTTTTGACTGACCAAACCCAGAGCATTGGCTTGCAAATGTTGCTGGTTTCAAATAGATGAAAACTGGGTTTAGTATATTCAATACTGACAATAAAATAACAGCTACAGAGTAAGTTAAAAATATTGCTGTATAAACACTGAAATTATCAGAGGTTTCAAGTGAATACTAGCAATATAAACTATAAAATCCCAAAACATACAAAAGCCAAATGATGATTTCAGACACAGTATTGACCAAACTTTTTCCAAGGTCAGGACTTAAAAGTGTGGATTTATATACAGCAGCAGATATAACTTCAGCCTTTGAAAAGTCCAGTGTTGGCTGCTATTACCCCTTACACTCACAGCAGGATAAGCAGTAACTGACATCACAAAATTAACTGAAATACATAATCAGGTATTTTGTGGTAAATCATGAGGGTTTCAAGACCTGTTATCCAAACCATTATACTGATCCTGCTGCAATGGTAGCATGGCCAGCAAGAGAATTGGACAGACACCTGGTGGTTCTAATTTTGTTAATCATCACAAATAACTAATAAATTACACTCTATTTGAGTTTTCAAACTTGATATTAAAAATCAAAATGGCATACAATTATTTGACACAAGAATCTTCCCACTTAGGAGAAGTTCCTGTCCTCTACTAGGTTAAACCTGAGAGATTTCAAAGTTTTTCCAGAAAAGTAAGAACATGAGAATTTGTGGCTGGGGTACTTGTTGGACACCATTGTTCAAATCCCTACTTGATCACTGTATGTTATGAATTCCGTCCTTCTTGGTTATTCTGGGATTGTTTTCATTCCTTGGGAAACTAGTCTCCTTTATATAAGTAATTAAATCATATCTGGGGCAGGCACTGGAATCTCAGTCTCCCTAAGTAATTTCACTTAATGTTACTGGGCTAAGGACTTTCAGTCTTCTCCTTTCTGGAATATATTTGTATAAACTGAAAAAGTTCTGCAGAAGCACTGAAAAAGAATCACCCTAGATAAATGTGATGGGTCAGGCCATTCTTGAAGGATGAAGGAGATGCATGTTCTATTTTGTAGCTTGAATTTTGCAATAGACTCATCCCAAAAAATTCCTGAGTGTTTTTATCTATAGATTTCACCTGTGCAGGGCTTTTCTACTGATTTTCTTCCACTTAGTTCAATTTATGCTTCCTCTGTTTGGTGCTCCTTTCAAAGGTACTGCTGTTTATGTCTAGCTCTCGGACCATTTACTGCAAAACTATTATTTAATGGGAAGTCTCTCAAACCTTACGTGTACTGAAAAGTTTCCCTCAGGAGTCACTTTTCTGGGACCTTTTGCGTAGCAGAAGTCTTTCTGTAGTGGAGCTGCTCTTTCTTGGCTATTCTTATTTGACCTTATCAGGCGTAACCAAAATCCAGCTTAAATCTTCCTCAAAGTTAGATGTGATGGCTTCAGTATCTTTTGAAATCAAATGAGAGTTTCTTTTGACCTGGATATATTTCCTCATAACTTGCCACATTTTCCTTTCAATATGCAATTAAATAAGGTTCCATCAAGGTTGGAAGAATAATTGTCTTAGATTTATCTTCTTTCTTAATTTGTAGACAATTTGTAGTAATTTTTGGTAATAACACAGGCTACATTGAGGTCCCTCCCCTCACTGATGTTTTGAGCCAAATCAGTTAGTGTTTCCATATTTGTAAAAATTTTGCATAGAACTGCCCACACGGGATCGTAGATTCTCTCAGCCTCACTGTGTCAAACTATGAGACTACAAATGCAGCAATAAGCTAGAATTTATTTACATTCTGACATACTTCATAATGTTATCATACCACACAGCTGTTTTTATGTTTAGCTTTTGCAGTTAAGTACAGGAGACTGCTTAAAAATCAGGGATGCAATATACCAACTTACGCTATCTTTCACTTAATGTATGATAAAAGTACTGAAAGAAATATAAAGAGAATTAAAATGATAATAAGTCACTTTTCCCCTCACTGCTACAAGACAGCTGAATTTAGGAAATGACAATAGAAGCAGTTATTTCATAGAAGTTATACATAGAAGAAGGTATTTCATATATGTAGCTAGATCATCATTAAATTGTTTCCTAACTATCTTTGTGATAATGCCTTAAAGAAGAGGAAAAATTGTTACTTAAGCCTTATGGTAAGAAATGTGTCCATAAAGCTATTCTGTTGTCATCCTACCTCCAGAATTCAGCAGTGACAGGGACAAGAGTACTTCCCTGCCTTTGGTGCCTTGAGGGACACGCACATGTTCTGAATGGGCAAATTCTAAAAATGATTCTGTGGCAGGTGTTCCTATTGAAAGAAACAGATTCAGAGAGCTGATGATAATATTGTTGATGGTATTCATAAGAAGTAAGAATCATTACAATTTTGTCTGTGTTTTACTATGTACTTAATTTTCAGAAATTATTGGTCTTCACTTTTTGTAGCTGTTTCACTTGATATACAGATTAGGGTGTTTTTTCCTATTTTCCAGGATAAAAATATTGATAATATATATGTCCATGTAAAAACTTAATAAAATTATCTTCCTGTCGATTTTTAGATTTACCTCCTGTTTTCCAGGGATATAGTTCTCAAATTACTTCAGTATGAAGCATCAACTAATGTAGCAGATAATAAAGGTTACTTTCCTATTCACTTGGCTGCTTGGAGAGGAGATGTAGATATTGTGAAGATTCTCATCCATCATGGACCATCACACTCCAGAGTGAATGAACAGGTGAAGTGATGAAAAATATTTATGTGTATCATCAGAAAAAACCCAGCACATATTCTTTAGGTCTGACCAATTTATCAACAATTTTAAAAAAAAAGTCTTTTCCATTGTTTCAGTAATTTCTTCTGCAAGATTGATAAAATCCTCTATTATAAGCATACCAGATACATTTCTTCTGGATGGGCCCTGACCTAAAGAATATTAGTTTTAAAAAGTATGGAAAAACCTTCTATTTGTTTTGGGAAAATCACATGAAGACATACTCTAACTATGCATCCTTTCTGTATGGTTGTAAATTTGCACAAACTTTGTGTATTTTTTACTACATTAGGTATTAAGTTCCTGAAAATCTTTGAGATAAAATTAATATCCTTAGCATATTTGAAGAGTAAATTATCAGATATCCAGAGGTAAATCACAAACCAGATGGACTGCATGGATGCACATGCAGCACATAAAAGGACATATACAAAGACCAAGAAAAATTTATGAGAGTGTTAGTGTGTAAGGGCAGTATAAGCATGTTGCATTTGCTGTCAAACATATGGTACACCTTCTGTTTTTATTCTGTATATTCTTATATCTTCCATTCATAGGATTATTATTTAGAAATAGGAAGATGCTAATTAAAATTTGACACCATCTAGCCAAGCTACTTAAGAACTGGAAGTAGGCTGTGAAATACAGATCGTAACCATTAAGCAATTGCATTTGCCAGGGTAGTCAGAGTGTCGGAATGTGAAGGAGGGAGTCAGCTCCCAATTCCTAAGTTATAATGTCTATATTGCCTGCATTTTCACCTTTTGGTTCCACAGAGGTCTGGTCTGTGGAATCACAGGAGCCAACAGGACTAAAAGGAAGATTCAAGTGTCCAAACACAGAAACGCAGTACCTTCTGAGGCCCTGCAGTAACTGAGACATCTGCATGGGCCTGAGTGTGACAGAGGGTGCTCAGAATTTCCATGTCCTAGTGGAGTGACTGGTGAAGTCTGGGTACGGTACCACCTGGCACCCCACAGGACCTCAAATGGCAAAGTGCAATCTAGCAAATTAATTGTTCTCTCAGTGCCTACATTGGTGTGGCCAGAAGGCAAACTGTGAGAAGATAAGAAGTGTGAGACCTAGATTAAAAACTCTTAACCGGTGTGAGAGGGCATGCTTTGAGTAACCTGTTTGATATCTGAGGTTATACACCTAGCCATTGGAGTCCATACAATTACTAGGATATGAATATCAAGTGTTAGTGCAGGAAATAGAGGAAAATAAAGTAATAAAATATGTCCATGTGGCAGTCTTCTGGGAAATCCTGTAATACTGAAGCATTCAAGAAAAAAAACAAAACTCAAAATTAGTTATTCTGTGATTTCAGTTTCAGATTAACGTAATTCTCCAACTTGCTCATTCTCGTCAGCTGTTTTGTGTAGGTTGAAGCCAGTTAAACTGTAGGATTACCTTTTGTCGAGGGAGGTTTTTTAAACAACAAAACAAAAAGCAACTATTGGATTGTGTGTCACGCATTTGCTTGAAGACATTACGTATATTCTACTGACAGAATACTGGAAGCTGCGTAGGAACTTCAGAGACAGCGAAAGTGAAAAAGATATTTCAGTAAGATCAGAAAGAGAAATGTAAATCCAAACCTAATTCTCCTTAGTCTCACAAAACCTCCAGACTTCAAGAATATTGGCAAACTTGATTAGGTGTGTGGTATCTGGTTTGATCACTGAAGCAAATAAGCAGGGATACAGCTGGTACTTCTGTATCCCACTGACTCAAAATAAGTCCTCAGATGTCTTCCTGTTTATGCTTTTAACCCAAAAACCTTATAACAGAAAATGTGTGAGCAATCCCCACGAGAAATGTTGCATCTGAAGTCTTTTAAGGGAGTCCTGGTCATATTAAACTTTGAAGTCAAACTCATGCATGCAGAGTTTTTCTGACCGTGTAAAATCCTTGGTGTTCCACTCTAGACAATGGCCCGGTTCCGTATCTAGACTACTTTGCTGGCACCTACTTTCCCCTGCTAATTAGCACTCTATGCAGGAGAATATTCTCTGTATCCCAGCAAGAGGGAAATGTCGTGTTGTTATGGAGCCACCTCCACCCACATATCCTCAAATAACACCTTAGAGGCATCCTCACCCTAAAACCTGTTGTACATTCATATGAGCCTGTAGGATTCTGAGGCTTTTACTTATTCGCAGACAGGCTCTCTAAGGCAGGTGACTCCTCAAAGCTCTCATAACTTCTCTGGAGGTGAAGATATGGCTTTTAAGAAACCCTGAACTACTTTTCTTCTTTCCTTTTTCTTCTGAGAGTTGGAGATAAGGACGGCCATTTTTCATTACAGTTTTCTGCAGCAGCAAATAGTGCACTCAATTCAGACTTTTTTCCTCCATTTTGTGTTTTTTGTTTGTTTTTAAAAGATCTCATTGAGATGTAATTGTTTGCATTTTAAGAAAATATTTCTGTTAAAAAATTATTGCAATAATTTCTAATACATTTTTGTTTTCATCTATCTGATTGAAATTCTATGTGAAAGAAATGCTTCTAAAAACTTATGTGAAATGGATGACTGAACAAAGAAATAAATGACAAGTTTGTGATGCATAAATGTATATTACATGAAATAATGGATTTTATATGGTATATTGTAAATTGATCAAACTGCATTGTACACTTTCAAAATGCAGTTAAGTAGCATCATAGCATCATATCCAACCATATCCAGCATCTAAAGCTCTGAATGCCCCCTGCTGTTCCTATTACATAAAATTGGAACAAACAGTAAAGAGAGAAACAGTTAAATGACAATTATATTATGGGGGTGGTGGAATGCAGACTGGCAACTCTGCACACAGAGAACGGTTACAGCATAACAATTATGTAAGAAGAATTGTATCACTGCTTAGTGTAGGAGTCTTAGTTAACAGGTATGTTGTATGTTTTAAATCACAAAATATGGTGACATTGCAAAAATGTAAATGTTTAACTTCGTTGATGTAGATTTAAAATTACGTAAATTGTAAACTGAATTAAGATAGTATGAGATCAAGATTTGTTAATTGATAATGCCAAATAAAATAAAAAATTGTGCTGTTAACAGTTAAACTACTTATATGTTTATTTATGTAAGGACATCTGGATAGCTAAAACATTTATCATGGCAATATTCATTATAAAATTGCATAATCAATAACAAATCCTAATCTATGAAAAAATGGTTAATAAATAATGGTTAAATAGTAATGATCAACAGCCACATACAGTCAATATGTAGTGTTTGAGTTTTTTTCAGGAAAAAATGTGAATAACATCAGCGATAAATATAAATATCAATCTGTATTATTAAATATAAATAAAATATATTCAAATTATATACATATATACATACACAGAATATGAATTGTGAAAAATTTACAGGAAAAATGTGAACAATTCTGAAATTTTTATGGATTTAGTATGCTGTGGAATTTGCCTGTGCATCAAATTGTAAATGCCACAAACCCTACCCACATTTCTTTAAAACTATTCAACAATTCTTCTGAAATATGAAGAAAAAGAGTTCAGGACACATTAATATGATATAAATACCTAAATTTTAACATATTTTCTAACTTCTCCAAATCATCCGAATGAAACACAGACACTATATGCTTCTCTCAGTGGCACCTCAGGGACTTCCAGAAGTTCAATTCACTTCCAAAAGAGGCTGCAAACACAATATTTTTCAAGTTCTTAGTTTGATTTTACCCCTCAATTAATCTGTGACTAGTGGATGAATTTCAGAGTTTCCCTTGCAACTCTTACTAAACTTTCTTTAGAAGAAAAGTGCACGTGCAACCTTTCTGATTTAAGCCAATTGCAACAATAAACTGGAAAAAAAACATTTCAAAGTAGTCAACTCTATTGCATTACTTTTTTAAAGTCCTTACATAAGTAAAAGTGAATTTCAACGGGAAGACAGTAGATTTGATTTTGATTCATGCATGCTGAGTAATTTGCAGACAAACTTCCTTTAATTTTTCAGAATTATTAACGTCTTGGTGGAACTTCTCAGGAAACTGTCTTCCTGATTTAATACATAATGTAAGACCATCCTGAGGTCATTCCTTTCTCTGTCTTGCATATATTCTTTCACTCCTTTTTTCTCTATTTAATTATTTAGTTATTAAAGCCTTATTTTTATATTGTTTTTCCTCTAATTGACTACTTTTGAGTATATTTAGCATATAGACAGATGTTTCCAAAATCTCCCATTGTTCCCTCCTTTTTTAATTTAAACTTCAATTCTTATTTCATAACTGAGAAAATAGCAAGAGCTTTTTGTAACAAATGTCTTGTTCACTTACTTTACATTGGGATTATGTGACAAAGAAATGGCTCAGTGATTTAGGAAGTCTCCTTTTTCAAGTTCAGCATCAAAACACTTCTATAAAAAAAGGAGTTGAGCATCCTTTGGAAAGGTCTGTTAAATCACTACTTGAGTCATTATTGCTTGTACAGTACTTGCATGGACTTTAGGTGATTTAAAGCTTTTAAAGCTTGCTTGGCCAAAAAAAAAAAAAAAGAAAGGCTATGCAATAAATGTCCTGAATTTACCCACAGTTTAATAGTGGCTTCTCCAGTGCCTATATAATATTCATGATAGCCATTCATTCTCTTGATACTTCCTGTACTTCTTCACTATCAGACTGCCAAGCTACAATAACTGTCTCTATGATGTATTTGTTAATCTGCCCTCTAATGAATAGACCACAAGATATGTTGTACATTTTTCAGTGGCACACATCCTTAGCAGCTAAATGGTGTAGCACAGCCTGAAAATACTGATGAGATATAGGCACAATTCAGTTTGCAGCCACACCAGTCTGAGTTCTGGCTGTATGTGGAAGAGAAGAGATACAGAGAAAGGCTAAAAAAGGTCAGGATTATGCCCATGAAAAGACACTTGTAACAAATAATGGTGAAAATTTTAAAAAGGTTAAAAACTGAATCATGTAATACTTTCCTTATTTCTGAACAAGGTCCTATGGTCCATAAGAGTAACTACTTGGCAAAAATATTATTAATTATGGATATTGGAGACTTTTTTTAATGCTATGTTTGCATAATATTGGTCTACCCTTTTTACCTTTCATTTTGTATGTCTTTACTTGGTTCATATTTCTTGATCTTTCTTTTTCTAGAACCACTCAGTTGTAGAATCTGTCTTGTCTTATAGTTCCTAACTTATCATGAAGAATCTGAAATTTCTACAAGGATTCTAGTCTTTTTTTTCAGCACTAGATGTATTATTTAGCCCTTGGATATCGAATTTGAAGCTCTAATTACAGAATGGTAATTTGCATGCAGATATTTTATAGCAGATTACCTGCTCATTGCAATGACTGTTGACACATAAACTTTCTGTACTCCAGAAACAGTTGTTTATGTGTGGAAATGAAAATACAGGCAACAGCACTAAATTATTACTAATTTCTTGAAGATTTTCTGTCACATCTTTAAAATATTGCTTCAGAACAGTATGTGGCTTTAGAGATATGAAGACAAACTACCCTAAAATTCCTCTCCTCTCCTCTCCTCTCCTCTCCTCTCCTCTCCTCTCCTCTCCTCTCCTCTCCTCTCCTCTCCTCTCCTCTCCTCTCCTCTCCTCTCCTCTCCTCTCCTCTCCTCTCCTCTCCTCTCCTCTCCTCTCCTCTCCTCTCCTCTCCTCTCCTCTCCTCTCCTCTCCTCTCCTCTCCTCTCCTCTCCTCTCCTCTCCTCTCCTCTCCTCTCCTCTCCTCTCCTCTCCTCTCCTCTCCTCTCCTCTCCTCTCCTCTCCTCTCCTCTCCTCTCCTCTCCTCTCCTCTCCTCTCCTCTCCCAAGCTGATTTATTTTATGTAAGTCGTACTAAATTGTCAAAGTAGAGAAACTTAGAGGGCAGTTAAACAAGTTTGATTTACTTTTAGAAAGTTAAAAATAATTTAGTCCTACCTGAATTGAATTGATTAATTTACATTTTGAAGAAGGAAGAATGTTTTATTATCAATTTTTAATTAGGTAGATCCTCTCAGCTCTGATAACACAGTATATACAATGCCTGTTCTAAGTGCATATATGTAGGTAATTTAATTATCATGTTTGCCCAGGCTGGATTTTCTTCTGCTTTATTTCAGTGATGCATAATCACTGATATATAAGCTCTCTATAATTTTGTATCAGTTTGATTGGTCATGAACAGAAATATAGCTTTTATTTGGCAAATAAAAAACCACAGAAAAATGTTGAACAGCATACATCTGAAAATAAAAACATTTTGTTACTTTGCTTTTTTGTGCATCAGGCTGTTTTAAAATGTACTTTTCTTTTCAATATGCCTTTGGGTGAAAATTCAGCTGGATATTGTTTATCCATAGGGAGCAAATTCCAGTTTGCTGCTCAGAAGCAGCGACTTGGACAGTTTGATCTCCATGTGTCTGTATCTGTCTATCAGATTTTGAGAAAAGGGCCATAGCAAATTAAATTTTTATGTTTCTTTGAAAATTTAATTAGAATAGTTTTAAGCTACAGTATTGTATCATTGGCACAAGATTCAAAATAGTTCAATTAGTACTTCCATAAGTTCTTGAAAATACTCTCAGACATGAGCAGATATTAGACAAATAGTTACAAAAATTATAAACATATAATGTAATTTACCTGACAGAATGTCAATACAGTTATAGATGTAGCTTCTTCGTATAACTATTTCCATTGGGTATATAGATACAGTAACTGTAGGCAAAAATTACCATAATTTTCACACATTTTGTGTGCAATTATCTGATTTTCATACCTAATTGTACACAAATTCAGTCTGCAGTTGCCTGTTCATCTAGCTGTCCATTAAATATTAAAAATTTAAAAATAAATTTTAATAAACTGTACTTGGGATTTGTGGGCATATAATTATACGTAAGAAAATTGCTTTACCCAGTCCTATGTAAAAGATACATTAGAAGTAACTAGAGCACAAAAAGCTTGTTTCAGGTAGTTGGTAGAACATTGCAACAATGTAATATTGTTTATATATTTTAATCTGAATTTCTTGTCTGTGTAGTAAAGAAAGCCCACAGAGTTGTCTGAGTAGTGTGTAATTATTTAAATACTTAGTAGTCATCAAGCCATGTCTGCCAGTGGAAGCTTCTCACTTTCCACCTGGATCTTCTCCAGCCTCTGTATAACAGTTTAGCAGGAAACACATTCCAGTCTCAAATCTTGTGTGGTTTTGCAGACACTCCATGAGTTTGACTTCAACATTGATTTACCTGAATCTATTGATCTGTCTTTTCAGTTTCCCAAGTTCATCTGAATCATCTTAGATTACAAGAAGAGATGAAAATGACAGCAATGTTGTTAAAACCACAAACCAAAGAGTTGAATTCTTGGTTACAGAATTAGAAACATCATTACCAAAAAAATAGATCTTACCTTTTCCTCCTTTCTAGTTTTTACTGTGCAACATGGATATTCTTATCCTAGATAGTTTTGAGTGAGAGTCCAAAGTCTCATTTCTCTGAATCTCTGACTCTTTCTGTCTTTCAAAGGACAGTTGTTTTTTTTCTATTTTCAGTTCTCTGTCTGAGAACTATGTCTAGAACTATGGATTCAGATTTTCACTTTTTATTCCTTTAGAATGATATCTCTACCCTTCTTTAGTATCTTTCCTGAATTTACATTAATTTCAAATTTTATATATAGCACATTAGCTCCTTGGTTTTGTGCTTTTCCAACATTCATAAACTGTCGCAACATTTTATAAATAATTTATCATAAGAGGCATTCAATGTACACACTTCTACAATTTATAGAGTCTGGTGTATTTTAAAGCTTTGTAAAATCTGCATATGATATATTAATAATATAGATGACATATAGAATTCAGAGAGCTCAATGAACTATTTCCTTCCTCTTTGCCTGAAGTTATTTGTCGCTTTGGCATTGCAAATATACAGACAGAACTGGAAGAAAACAATTAAAAAATATAATGTTTATTGTCAATATTTATTATTAAGTTTATTGAGTAATGTTTTGGGAAATACTTGGGGGCTTTGCTTTATAAAGTAAAAACCTGTTCAGTCCTCAGCATACACATACTGATATGCCTTAAAACACATACATACCTCTCTCTGGAGTCCTGAAAAGACCAATTACTTCAGTGAATTGCTAGGTCTTTCTATACGTGTCATTTGTCTTCTTCCAAGTTTTAATTATTGTCTGGAAAGTAACGTTTTTATAGTGATACATGAAACTAACCTTGTGCCTGATAGATTTGCATTGCGCAGTTTTCCTCCATAATTCCATTTCTCTAATAACAAACTGCTATGGTACAAAACCAGCAAAATCAAGAAGAGATACTTCACTGTCAGAGTATTTTTAAGAGAAGGACTAAATCATAATTTCAGGATCAGTTGAATTAAAGAAGGTTACAGATTTTGGCATATCATGAGGTACAAGGTTTTGAGGGCCATGTTGTTAAAATGGATTGGGAGCAATGTAGACACATAGAGAGCTCATCTGCTAGAGAGCCACAAGCTGAAGTATTAATGTGTTATTATTAAAATTTCAGTGGAGTAATTTTGAAGCATTTAGCATAAATTACCATACATTATATTACAAACTCTGCCTCTGTAGTGATCTCACAGAGGCCATTTATAGAAGCTGAGCATTTCTATTGTGGATTAAACATGAATTTCTGAACCTTTTGGTTTTTTTCACAGAACAATGAAAATGAAACAGCACTGCATTGTGCAGCACAGTATGGTCATTCAGAAGTCGTTGCTGTTCTGCTAGAAGAGCTGACAGACCCCACAATAAGAAACAACAAGCTGGAAACTCCTCTGGATCTGGCAGCGCTTTATGGACGTCTGCGTGTTGTAAAAATGATCATCAAAGCATATCCAAATCTGATGAACTGTAATACAAGAAAACACACTCCTCTGCATCTCGCTGCTCGTAATGGCCACAAAGCTGTGGTACAGGTGCTTCTGGAGGCTGGAATGGATGTCAGCTGCCAAGTTAGTGTGTAATTCCTTCCTTCCTTCCTTCCTTCCTTCCTTCCTTCCTTCCTTCCTTCCTTCCTTCCTTCCTTCCTTCCTTCCTTCCTTCCTTCCTTCCTTCCTTCCTTCCTTCCTTCCTTCCTTCCCCTGAATCATTAATCTATGATTTAAATTAAATTACTTCCTACATTATTTTCTTTAAAATACACTTGCATTTACTTTGTTAGAAATTCTGCAAGGTGATATATAATACAGCTTTATTTATTACTACTCAAGCAATGTGTTAAAAGGGATAACTCAAGAAATATACGTATCTTCATAGCTGAGTGCTTTAAAGTTTTAATGTTGTCTTGAGACATGTAGATACACAAATCCTATCAACCATTCACATAGGTGTATATAAATATATTTTCTACAGCAGTGGCTATAAAGGTCATAAACTGATTTTCTAAAGCTATGGTCCTTTGTGGTCACAACAATTTAAAACAGTGTTCCACTGAAAGCTCATTTTCCTTTAATTATTCCCTTCTAAACTCAAGTTACTAAATAATAACAATTTTGATTTTCTGCATTTTCAAACACTTGTTGTATACATCTAAGAGAAAATTCTATAGCAATACACTCTCGCACCTACTGGCTCCAACCCCTGCACTGTTTGGTGTGTCTAGATTTATGCACAGTAAGTTATAATGATGTTAAAAGGGGTAACTTTAAATAAAATAGACATAGATTTGAAGAGACACAAGGTACAGCAGCAGTGAGTTTTATGTTCAGTTCTTTGTACTGGACGGTGTCCAGGCCTTTTAACTACAGAGGACTGGATTCTGTTATGTGTTCTGAAATGTTGCCTCAATCTTATGATTTCTCTTTATTTGATTGATGGCACTGTGTTTGTTATAGTGTAGATTTAATCTTCATATATGAAGTAACTTCCTTGCTGTCTCTGTTTTTCATTGTGTGAAATATACTTTGAATTATGCTTTGTTTGAGGTTTATATCCATTTTTGGATATAGCAAACAACCAACCAAACATAATTACACTTACTTTAGAGTCACATTCAGACATTCTCTACCACTTAGAAGTTGGTTAGAGCCTGCTGATACAAACACCAAAGTTGTGGGTTGAATCCTTGGATGGACCATTCACTTAAGAGTTGGACTTGATAATCCTTCTGGGTCACTTCCAACTCAGAAGATTCTGTGAATCTGTAAACAAAACTTGCAAATTTTGACTAAACTTTGAATAAAATTTATATCCATTTTAAGCTTTAGGTACATTTAATCAAACTTATCAAATTCCTTTTTATATAGAAAGATTGGACCTGGACTCCAAACACTTTTATTTCTGATATTTCCATCAAGATCACGTTTTTCAACTTTTGGGAAAAATAATGTGAAGTGGGAGAAAGAAAATATAAATTTAAAAAAAAACCAAAACAACAAAGCAAACCAGAAAATATTAGTGTATTTTAAAATTGCAAGTGCCTTCCGAAGGAAAATCTGTTAAACTTGTTTTACTGCTTTTATTACCTCTTGCATGTTTTCAGTTGGTGTTGGTACTTGCTTCAAACTATTTTAAAGTGAAGCACATTTGTGTGATTTGTCTGCTTGTGAATTTGCCACCCATCAAGCTTTTAATTTAATTAGATTTTGATTTTCTTTGCTAGAAAGAGAAACATTTGCAAAAGTTAATATAGGCAGCTCATTTTTTAATCTTTCCTTTACTTTTACTATATCTTCCGTAATTTAGAAAAGTTTAATGCTACAGCAACATGGAACTTTCAAGTGCATATTTCTGAAAGTATAATTTCTCTTTTATCTCTAGAAAATGAATGAAGGAAAATTCAAAAAGAAACTGATGCCTGAATTGATATTTAAGAAATAGAATAATTGAAGGAAAATAGTCTCTATCATGGCAACTTACAAACTGATGGTTACATGAGGGCAATACTTTTATGAAATGTGTTCTTCCTCTTATGTAATCTAGATAATTTTAGCACTACTGTGAATTCTCCTAAGCCATTTTTATCTATAGTTATACTAAAAGTTTTTCATTGGTCTTTAAAAAATACAGTGGCTGCATTTTTTCTTCAATCTTTTAAGAAATGGAAAATTCTTTTAGTAATGGTGAACACTTTGGCATCTAAATTAAAATTATAGCACTTATTGTTTTGTAATTTATTTTGATTCTAACTGCTTTAAAATTATTTATATTCTTAGATTTTATTTTTATTTTTTTGGTAGTTATTCAGCGGCAGGGGGATTTTTAAAAAATATTTTTGCACTAGGTTATCTTGTTCTTTCTGGCTTTGTCCTATTTGCCATAAGGAAATAGCATTTATTTATTTTCTTGCTGGTATACATATTTCTATCAATATGTTCCTTTTCATTCACCGTCTTAGCATATTGGTAATTTGGCTGTGTACCTACTGTTAGCTAATTACTTTTATAGCCTCTGAAAAATTCTGTTGATGATTACTGGCAGCTTATTAAACTGAGAACATAAAATATCAGCCTGTCACTTAAAACTAAATTCAACTATTTTGTTATTAATTAAATTGATCTGCATCACTGATTGGGAAAGACCAATTTACAAAGTAAAATATTATATGGTAAACAATTTTGTACACATTTAAATATGTTAAATAAATTCAGTTTATCACAAGAAAAAAACATCTCAGAATGTTTAGAGATGATAATAGGAGTCACCTGTCTTGTATCACTCTGTAATTGCAAAGATGTATTTGTTTAAATGGGAGCTCTACTTTAGCCATCTTATCTTTCTCTTCTGTACTCCCTGAGCACTTTTAATCACAGTATAAATTTGGACTAATTAAAAAAACCAAACCCACAGTATTTAATTTTTTATTTAGTTAATTACACATTTTATTTATTTCCCTGGTCTATCCAATATCCTTCAATCTGGAATTATTTAGGAGTGAGCAATACAAACTTGCTTCATTTATTTATTCTTTGAAGTTTTCATTTAAATTGAAACATATGAAAAATATGCAGATTTTGGCTGAGTGATAGATTTTGGGCCTTCAGTAAATTAAGATACTGCACAGTTCAGTATGGTTCTTGTGAACAGTAGTTTAATAATTATAAATATTCTAAAAATTGTAAATATTATAAATATCCTAAAATCTTGACCCCTTCTGTTTATCCAACTTTCATCTATCCCTGTTTGCCAGTCTCCACTGCTCATCAGTGGTTGTTCTGCAAAAAACTGTGCCCCTTTCTTTTTGCTCCCACTCTGTATGGAGGATATTCCATGAATCGATTTGCAAAGCTACCATTCTGTCCTTTAGATTCTGTCTGAAATCCATGTCAGAACTAGAGCAAACTGCCTATGAATAAGGACTAGACAAGTGACCTAATTACAAGCTCTTACATATTTACATGATTAAAAGAAAATCTCTAATTATTAAAATCCTTGATACTTCTCTGCGAGCCTGCAAATTGTACACCAAGTCGACTTGGGTATTCTGGTGTGCCTATTGGCAATGTCCTCCTGTCCTAGCTTGCTTTATGTGTCCAGCTGTGACATTTTACCTGTATTTAGTGCTAGGCAGGGGAAGGGACTGTTTTATTATTTGTCCAACACAATTTGTGCTCTAGTTCTCTGTATTTCATATACTGAAAACTTATGCCACAGTATGAATATATTATCCATTGCTACAAACTCAAGCAGACTTTATCTCACTTTGTTAATGAAAAATTGCCAGTAGTTTTTGTATTAAGTATCACCGGGAAAGACTTTCCAAATATAATGGTAGTGTTTACTTTGCCAGGAAAATATGATCCAAGGCAATAAAAGCTTCAGGAAGTAAAGCAGTGAAAATTGTCTATAAATCTTAAGCTCACTTGCTGTAGTATAGACAAGAAGAATATATTAGTGTACAAACACACTGTCATAAGTGAAAAAGATCTATCTAAAAGTTCTAACACATCTTAAATAATATATAGAAATTATTTGCAACTTTATTTTTTAATTCTCACAATTTGTGTAAATGCTCTATTGTAGAATTAAAAAAAAGCATTGTGAATTTCTATCTTCTAGTAGTAAGCCACACGTATATTTACAAAGAGAGATACATCTACTCAGCCAGTCTGAATTTCTCTTGAACCTGTTCATCCTGAGGTTCAGCATTCCCTCTAAGTTAAAGCAGAGTTTGGGAACTGAACTGTCTGGTAACAAGGACATTTCTGCCTTCTGGATAGTTTTTGGGTCGAGGGATCTGATTCACTCGTTAGTTATTCACTCTTACCGTGAAATCCTGCCTAGGGCTTTTAAGATTTGTGTCAGCATTCATTTCCATGACTTCTTATGCAGGATTATATGTCTGCATCTTACAAATGTGTTTTCATTCTCCATATTCTCAGACTGATTTTAATTCATTTCATGGTGATGTTTCCCCTCTTGTTCAAAAAATCACCTTTATAGTGTACAGATCCTTGCACTGTTTATATGGTGTGCCTTTTAAATTCCTCTTTTGAACAAATTGTTCATAATATATATCTCATTTATGGGATGTGACGTTCATTACTATTGCCTGATACCTCAGAGTTATAAATCATTGACTGCCCTAGAATGCAGGGTGGTGTGGAATGTTTGCAAAGAATTTTAGGATCATGTTCTAATATGACAGGAAATATCATGATAGAATGGACTAAGAAGCAAGAAAGTATATAAGGAAAAAAATAGCATTTATGTTTGGATTTCTCTCCCAACTCTATGAATTACATGTGTAAAAGATGGCTTAAGTTCCTGTACTCCCTTTATGCATAGCAGAACTATCTTCTGGTTCTTAAGTTGCCCCCAGATAGATTTGTTTGTATTACACATCTACAGGAAGTTTCTCTTCTTGTGTTATTTTTAATTCAATTTCTTACAAGATGTGTGCTTTCATCAAGGAAAATATTGTTTACCTTTTCTCCAGTGGGGAATTTTGATGAACAGAAAGACTGCTGCCCATACCAATTATCATATCAGGATCCTTTTCACCCTTTAACTAGGTAATCTGAGAATAGTCCCTATTTCTTGTCCTCAAAGCTGTTGAGTCAGTATCCTGGAACATTGATCTTTCTCAGTCTCAGATCATGCTGCAGCAATAGAAAGTTGTCACTAATTAGTCCATTTTCCCCCACTAAACAATGTTCTTTATTAGTACAGAATGATAGCTACAATTTTAGCCGAGGTGCAAACGGTTTTAATCTCTGCAGTTCAATCTCATAGAAATAAAATTTAGTGCACTGGCTTCCTCTAACAATTGAACCTCAGGTTGGATTTAATTGTTGATATATACGTCACTAATTCTTATCCCTGACATAATAAGAGCGTGGCTGAGGTTGGAAGGGAACTCCAGAAACCATCAGGTCCAACTTCCCCTTTTCAAGCAGAATCCCATAGAATAAGTTGCCCAGGAGCATGTCCAAACAACTTTTGAATATCTTGAGACCCTACAACTTTCCCAGTACCAGGGCTCAGTTGCCTGCAAAGCAAAAACAACAACAACAAAAAAACCCAAAAAACCAAAAAACCCCCAAAAAACCCCCCAAAAAACCAGAAAAACCCCACCAAAAACCCCCAACCCCCCCCCAAAAAAAACCCCCCACAAAACTTAAAAAAACTTATGTTCAACAGAACCTACTCTTTCCTACTTCCTGTTTTCCCCATTATCTCTTCTGTCACTGGACATGACCAAGCCTGGTTTAGACTTCTTTATACCCTCCCTTCAGATATTTGTACACATTGATGAGATCCTCTGTAAGCCTTCATTTGTCTAGGCTAAACTGTCCCAGCTCTCTCTGCCTTTCCTCACAGAAGAGATGCTCCAATCTCATAACAATTTTAGTGTCTCTGTATGATAATCCATCTCCATCTTGTGCTGGGGACCCCAGAACTGAACGGAGCATTTCAGGTGTGGACCCACCAGTAGTGAGCAGAAGGGGAGCCACCTGCCATCAACATTCCTCAGTGATGGATAACTCTATCTCTAATAGTACCAGGTCCACCCAATAATCATACCAGTAAGTGATCAATCCAAAGGAAATGCCATATGACACCACAAGGATAATGGGCTTTTCCAAGATTGCTCATGTCAAGCCTCTTTCAGTAATCAGAACTATAACTGCCAGTGACTTTTCTGAGAACTTTTCTCATTCCCAGAAATTTCTGAGCTGCACATTAATCTGTGTGTACCCTTGTGGTTGCACTGTCATTGCAGAGTCATCCCATTTTGAAGTCAATTGCACTAACTAGAAATATCCTGAAGATATTGTTTGAGTAAAGAATTCTGAAACCGTCTCTCTAAGTAAATCTGAACATTTAGTCTTCTTGTTCTAAATAAATCTGTGACTGTTCAACTGGATTGCTTCTGAAAAATGAAATATTAGAAGTTGTTTTGAGATATGTGTTTCATATGTATATTCTCTTACTGTCCTCCTTCTTCTCTCTTATACTCTAAGTGGTATGCAGGATGTAGATGTCTTTGGGCATGCTCTACTTCATACCTCCACGTACTAAGCATTGGCAGGACATATGTACACTACAGTGTGCTCACATCCTATCTCAGGATCTCTGATTACTTCTAAATATTCTCTCACCGCATTGATATAACTCTGATGCATTCTGACACAACTAATTAACAATGAATCGCTATTCTATTTCAGAATTGGGTTTTGTATGTGTGTATCTTTAAGGTCTTTCTACCATAGTAAATATGACTTGGGTAAAGTATAGAAAAAACGAATTCAAGCAGTAAAACCCCTAACATTTTCCACAAATAAATTTCAAAATCTAATTTACTATCAAAGATAAAGTCAAATACTTAGTGAGATCTAGTAGTGCTCTAGCCAATGCTAATGCTATTGGATGGAAAGTTATTCTGTTCAGATTTTTCAGTAACAACCCTATAAAATACTAAGAAAAGTAGCTTGTTAAGAGAGAGTGTGCTTTTCAGTACTGTAAATTTCACATGAGCAGAAGTCTGCTCACAAAGAATTTTGTGACAAAAAAATCTGCAAAATCAAGTTCACAGACATCTAAGGTAGAATTTAAATGACGTAAGCATAGGCATCTAAAGCTATTGGGGGCGCCTTAGGGTATCCAAGGCATCTGTATGGGGCAGATGTGAGGCAGATCAAATGTGAACATCAACTAGGCCAGCAGCTGGACACAAGGATATCCTAGGGCATCTCTTACCATATAACTGAATTGACCTTCTAGGGCGTGATCCAGTTTCACATTAAAACATCTAGTTGTAGATGTCCACATGTAAATTGTCTGACTCTGCTGAAGAGCTGTGCTCCACTGATGGTGTTGACTAGATTTTCACTGCCTGTAATAGGAGTCTAGAGATTTTACACAAACACAGGCTTGTTTACAGGGAGCTGTATTACATTCCTACTATATTTTCTTATATAGTTATTAATTTTATAGTAGAACTGAGGGAATTTTTTGTTTTTGTCTTGAATAATAATTTAAAAATCTTGTATTCTAGTATTTATTCTTGCTCATTCAGTGTTTTTTATGTTTAGGTAAAAGAGGGGAAAATAAAGAAATGCTTGTTTTCAAGTGTATTCTTTACAGAAAGATTAATTGGTATTTTAAATGTCATCATATTTCTTTCCTAGACAGAAAAAGGAAGTGCCCTACATGAAGCAGCCCTATTTGGAAAGGTGGAGGTAGTACGCATTTTGCTTGAAACAGGTAAATCTGATTTACAGGAAACACTGAACAAATACCCTTAATTTTCTTAATCTGGTATAAGTCTCTAAGTTTTGGTAATACAAATTACTTCTATCTTTATCAGCCTTTGCAAATCTAATCACATGTACTTCTAGGTAAAACAGTGTTCTTTTGGGATAAGGAATTGCTATACACAGAGAACAAAGGTGATGCTCAGACTTAGGAATTCCATATGTGACTCGATGTATGCCACTGTATTCTGAGAATAATTTATTATGAGAACAAAATGGCTACATAAAATTTTGTTATTTGCTCTGAAAGGCAGCCAAGAATATTCTTTGATGTAGAGACCAGAAGATTCATGTTCACATTTATTTCCTTCAATTAGCTATTCTTAGCAAACACACCATTCTGCTTGCTTCTTCATTTCCTGGTTAAATTGAGTGCCTGTGAAGAAAAGGGAAAGCACTGCGTCTCTGAGAATTGCATTTGTCCTGAAAGAAAAGAAGAAAAGGGATATAAAGTCCAAACAACCCATCTACTGCATAATAAGTTTCAGAATTGTTGTAGGTAAATTACTCATCTAGACAACTCTCTTTTCAGATAAATGGTAAAACCAATGAGAATGAAAAGCCTTAGAAATAATTTCTTGCAGATCTGTGAACTTCCATTACACTGAGGGATCTCATTGGTCTTTATTATCAGTTCTTGTGGTGTTAGTTATGTATTGCAAAAGAAGATACATCCTAATCACAGCTCTTCATCTGAATCTCAACTAGTATATCCCTGATCTCAGACTTGGTTTCAGAAAAAAAGTGCTCCTTCCAAGTTTCTTTTCTGTTGGGATGAAAAAGAAGGAGGCTGAAAGGGATCTTCACCTGCCCTCAAAAAGGCAGAGCCTTTTTATTTTCTAAAAAAGGAAGGACTGGAGAACATCACACAAACATAGGAAGCCCTTTAGGCCACAGAAAAAGCCCACCTTTTTCAGATTAATACATGTTACAGCCTCTACCAGCATACAATTGTCAAGACAGTGGAGTAGAATCTTCACTGTGAACTCCTTCAACCCCAAATACTCCACACTTCTGCAACATCCCCACCTGCCTTTTGTACCTAACAATCCCCTTTTTTCTAGTTCGTCTTCAAAAAGAGTCAGAAGATGTTATAAGTAGCTACTACAAAGGAAAGATGTGAGTTGGCATGGCTGGCCTCTGAAAGTCAACTGCCACTGCTAAATAGCCCAGTAATATTTTGGGTTTGTTTTCAGTGAGAAAATTTTGTGTTTCTCACAAAACAAATTAGGAAACTGTCCATTGGGTTAGGAAATTACTGTAATTACAGCCTTTACTGGTGAATGCTTTCAGAATGCCCTTTTAAATCTTGCTTCCTCTGTTTTTCTCTATCCGGTGTCCTGAGAAGAATTTCACTTTGTTTGCTAGGACATTTCATACCTTTACTTTTTATGAAAGCACATCTAAACTGAAAAACAACTTGAGCATTCTATCATAAGGCAGAATTTCTAAGGAAGCTCCTACAAGGCAAAGGTAGAGAGTCATGCAGTACCATGTACAACAGGTTCTGATTCAGGGCAAGCCTCAAACTTAATTGACAGTTTAAGTCAAACCATTATTTTGTTAGCAGAATGGACAGTCTATGAGGAAATCCTGTGGCTGTTCATAGTGCCTGTATACTGCACATGGATATTTCAGTCTATTCATGGCATGAATTTTGAAAATGTTGACACAAAGTATAACTTTATTAACATAAAGGTAAAAACTTTTTCAGTCTTGCTCCTGAAACACATACTGGTACTGTGGACTAGAAAGTTCCCAATGAATTAAAGCAGTTTGGAGAGAAATGTAGGAAAAACATTCAGAGAATTTATAGATTTTACAAAATACCCTTTTCAGAATGCCTTTTCCTTAGGAATAATTTGCTAAAATAATACCAAATTTGGTTACTCTATATCCTCATGATATACAGAAACATAAAACCCATCCATGTCAGCATGTGGATTTTAGGTTACTCAAGCTTTAAACAGAAGTGTATCCTGTACTTCAGCTGTAATACAGTTGTAAAACCACTTGCTTTCAATTTGTCATATAGTTCAGTCTGATATAAGACATTTTTAATCCAAAGCATTTGGGGTTAAATATTCCACCACAGATCCATTTCTTTTTCAGGAATTGATACAAACATAAAAGACAGTTTGGGTAGAACGGTTTTGGATATTCTTAAAGAGCATCCATCTCAGCAGTCTCTCCAAATTGCAGCTCTTCTTCAAGGTAAGCCATATTCAATTATACATTTGTTGGAGATGTAGAGAAATATTATTGTATATAGTAATTTCTACTCTTTCAGTGTTTCATTACACAAAGGATCAGTCTTTTGATTTAAAAAGACTAGTTGAACAAAAAGAAGTTGTCCAATATCTGAATTTCAGAGTAAACACTTTTTTTTTTTTTTGTGGGCCACTGACATTAGCATGGTGTGTCACTTATACTTAGTCTTTTTGCATTCTTCATTACACCATAACATACTGTAATATTTCAATAGCAGCTCCATTAAATTGTAATGATAACTTACAATTGAAATGCTTGATTTGTTCATAAATAGCAACTAAATGACTGAAAGATGATGACAATTTTTCAAACATTTCAAACATTTCATTATATTTTTTCATTTTCCTTAAACTAAAAAAAAAATCAGGCATAATTTCTTGTTATTGTAGGAGAAATAATACATTTTTTCATACATGCATTTGTTCTCATTCCCCATCTTACTTTCATGGTGTAAGGTTGATAGAATTAATTGTTTGTTTCAATCTGTTACTCTAGAAGATGGTAGTAAAGTGATGAAATGTGAGCTAAAACATAATTCAGTGTTAAACATAATTTCTTCTCTTTTATGGAATTTGTTCCCTGCATTTTCAGATTAGCCTTTCGTTAAGTGCATTTGACAGAGGAGGTATACCCTGTAGGTATCAGTGCTGCTTCTTCATCAGTATTGATTATTCCCACCATTAAATAAGCTTTATTAATAACTTCAGTGTTGGTTCTACACATCAACTAGCTCATGCTACAGGCTTCCTCATAACTGTATTTTGTAAGAACGTTTCCTAGAGGAAATGAGGTCGTGTGGCCATGCTGCGTCATTTGTTTTCTAAATAACTTCCAAACTATTTGACCAGCTTCCGTGAAGTCTTCCAGTAAGACAATGGACTGAAGATACAAAGCTCCTATAAGTATAATGAAAATTTTGCAGGCTGTAGGAGAGGTATTCCTGTAAGGAGCAGATTCATGTTAAAGCTGAACCAGTTAACAGCTTGCCTTGAGGTCTCCCTCTCTCCCTTCCTATTTTCCTTTGCCTTTTCCCTCACTTCCCCCCTTCCTCCTCCCTTACTTCCACCTACACAGTTCCCTTACATATTCCCCATTTACATGAGACTTCAAAGTGACTTGATTCAGTTCATGAACCAGTAGAATACAAAATACATTTTTATTATATATATAAAATAATGAGAAATAATATTAAAAATCTATAAATATACTTTCTGTAGTTTTAGTTAGCTTGCCTCCTGTGTGATTCAGGTGTCAGAGTTACCTCTGTCCCAGGTAACTGACAGAAATATGCATCGAAAAGTGAGGAGGAAGAGATGTGTGGGGGACACGGGGCTTCCCCTGGTGGCAAAAGGGAGTTTTTTAATTTGAGTCAGACTCAAACTTCAACCTTTAAATCCTCACAGAGCTGCAGTATGAACATACTATAATAAAAAAGAGGTTAATGTCATACTGGAACTTCTTCAGTGGCAGGAAAAGGGTCAGTCAGAGCTCCCACTTTCTTAAATGTCCAAATCATCCTTCAGGTATTAATCTACAATTCACCATAAAATCCCATCACCAACTGAACTGATTTTAATTTTACTACCTCTTTATTGTTCCATTTTCTCTAAGTGTGATAACCTTGCAGTCTCAACCCCACTCAACTCCCACTTTTTTCAAAGTAACCTTGCTTTATCAATAATAAAGTACCCAACGCCCTCTCATGGGTTTCTCATGTTGATGGATCAGTACCTGCCCTCAGTCTTTACCACACATACTCAGAAAAAAAAGATATTAATTTCAATCCTTTTGGTGCTTTGGCATGCAGTCTTTTTCAGAAGTGTGCTTTGAAGTATAAAAAAAAGACTGCTTAGTAGTTGCAGCTCTTATTAGTGTGATGAAACAGTCTTGTAATGAGCAGCTGTTTATTTTGCTCTCTGCATATAATCAGAAGTGATATGCAAGAATGAAAAATGGTTATAAAGATGCCATTCTGACTCTTAAGAAAACCTGAGGAGCTCCTTCAGAACTCACCTGGGCAACTTTCATAGACTCTTTTTCATCAACAAGATATTCACTGTATCTTTATCCATCAAAGTTTGAACTATGAACTGAAGTTGAAAAAATAGGAGTGGCAAGATTCAGTGCTAGCACTACTAATGATACAGTTAACCTACCCTCCTCTAAAAAGACAGCTGAGTATACTCCTCACTAAATTATTTATCCTATTGTAGCTAAAAAATCAGTCAAGCACTGGAATTTTTGGAATCCTGAACGTACTATAATTGAGTTTGACTTCATAATGAATTCCATGCAAAGAAACGGCAGTTACTAAGACAGATGTAGTGGCTTCCAAATATATTCCCATTAAGGCTGCTGTCTTCAGATGGTTGTCTAGAGCAGCTTACATGTCTCTTTCATGTAGACTTATAGGAAATAGAAATTAAATTAATAATGTCAGACAATTACTGGCCAGATACTTTAAATTTCTTGGTAATTTTGTGCTTTATGCAGACATAGTGGCATTAATTTGTTCTTTCACCTTGTTGCCAGGATAGACTAAGATTTTATCACAAAGCATTCTCATTAATTTTTAGTGGTTCCCCCTTGCAGTGTTCTGAATGTCCCTTTACAGTTTAGAGTATAAACATAGCTTAGTATTTGTCCCTGCCACAAAACATTAGCTTTCAAAATATAAAACAAAAGCTGAAAGATGCATATGAACAGACTGGCAGAAAAATGGACAAGGGAATAATTTACTGGTATTACTGACGGGCCTGTTATGCAGAGGGATAAGAGAGTTGAAAGACACGTTTAGAAAGAAAATGAGTTGGCTTTGGGCATATTTATAAGAAACTTCTTTGAAGGAGATAAAAGTAATTTCTGTGTTTAGAAGCAGTTAATGGAGGTAGTAGCTCCCATGAGTTAATACTAAATCCAACTGGGCTGGTAGCCACCTGTGAATAAGTGCCCTCCCAGAATTTAAGAATTGTGGATAGAAATTGTTCTTCCTCTTTTAAAGAATACTTAGAAAACTACTTTTTACAGTAAATTGTACTTAAAATTTGTAGGTTTAAAGAAACAAGGCCTTTTGCCCATGAAGTTTTAGAAGTGTTATTAACATTCTTGTGATCCTTATTTTACATATTTTCATACTATCCTGACAAAAGAGCAATGGAAGTTTCTGCAAAAATATTTTTTTTGTGTTTGCAAAGTCTGCCATTTTTTTTGAGATGTTGGCACATTATCTGATGGAAGGAAAATAAATTAGAAGATAATTTTAAAGAGCAACATGAAAAAGGCTGAGTAAGCTATACAACACCCAAGTGCTTTTTTAGTACCTGTTAATTATAGTTGGTATTAATAAAAATGACAGTTCAGATTTTACTTCTATGTCTTTTGTATGTGTCACATCATTTTCTGTGTCTTCATTAGGTCTGAGTAGCACTGAACTCACTTAAAAATACTTATTTTAGGGTTTAGATTCTTAATATAGTAAGGAAAAAATAGTTGTATATGCACTATGTACTGGAAGAGGAGAGAATTAGGATACTGTGCCAAGCAAGGCCAGGCTACTGGATGCATTTCATGGGTGCAGAAACAACAGCACTCAGTCCTGAAGCAGTTAACAGTACTGGCTCTTAGGCCTTTTATAATTAGGCATTGGAAATAAAAGGGATGTTGCCAAGGCTAGTAGGCCTAAAATTAAACCAACCAGCTGTGTTTTAGTTTCAGCACATGTGAACATGACGCAGGTGTGAGCTGTACCATCTTTCAACTCTTTATCCACAGCCCTCTCTGCTCTCTATTACAATCTTGCTCTTTACTATTTCTGGAAGCATAATTCTCGTTATTATGAAACAAAGGAGATAGTAGATAAACAGATGAAAAATGGCATGAGCCCCAGTAAATGCTGCTGCATAGACAGGATGGAGGGAGATGCAGTGGAAAACTGTCTCCTCTCTTCTGATGAAGCTGCTTAGGAACCTAACATTGTTTGTACCTGGTACCAAATTATTCATAAATGGAAAATGCATAAGCAGCTGCAAAATCAGAACTCCTTTCTAATTCTCTCTGCTTAAATAGCTTTGGTGTCATTAGCATGAGAGTTTTTTTAAGGTTTTTTTTAATGTATTCTCACTCTCCTGCTCTTTCTCTGGACAAGTAGATCTTCCTTTCCCTTGAGTGCAGGAGGCCAACCTCACTGCAAGGATGGAATAGGTTTTCAGTCAAGGACTTGATTACAGCTGTGTGGGATGAAAATAATTGAGATCTCAATTCCCCTTCATTGTTTTGGGTTTGAGATTTTTGGTTTTTGTTGTTGGTTTGGAATTTTTTTTTGTTGTTCTTTTTGTTTTGTTTTTATGGAGACTTTTCAGCTTTTACTGTAGGCTCTTTTGCAAAGGCTGTAGAGCATTAACAGCATTCATGAATTAATGTAACTGCTGTTGTTGGGACTGAAAGTTTAGCTGCACCCTTACCTATCTCACAACCATAGGAGTACTTCAGTACTTGTTTCTGTTATCTTCCCTGAACACATGCACAAAAACATCTATTGACTTCAGCTTTCTCTGGGATTCAGTTAAACTTAAATGATTTAGAAATTGTCCTCTGAAATTTAGGAGACTGAAGTGAAACAGCTTCCATCTAAGCTCATCTATCCTCTTAGCCCACCTGGCGGTGGCAGTTTCCTGCTACTGCAGCTGCTGTAAATAAAAGAATTGGGCTATGAAGCCTCAGGTGGACTTCTTCCCATGGGTGCAAATGAGCTATTTTGGGAGGAGCTTTTTGAGAGGTTCTAGGCTGGGGCAGGACTCAATGGAGCTGCAGAATCCTCAGACAGGTTCTGGAAGAGTCTTAAGGAGGATAGAGGGTTTTCTAAAGATTGCTACCCTTCAGGAAGATGTGGAGTGAAGCAGTGGGGTGCTTAGCCCTTCCACAGTGATATTGGCTATGGAGGGGACTGGTTTCTATAGAAGTTTTATTTCTCTGATTGAGTTACTTGGAGAGTCTTCTGTTTAAAAAGGTGAATGTTCATATTGTATTCTGATAAAATTTGGCCTTTTTGGTTTTTTTAGTGTTTTAGAGAGCCTTTTGGTCTCCTTAAGGAAAAATTATTCTATGAAGAACTCTAGATGAATCTACCCCATGGCATGGTTGAAGTAGGGTATAAAAACAAAAGAAAGGAGCTTATACTTAATTTAAAGGAAAATAATGATTAAAATAAGTTGCTTCCATGAAAATAAAAAGTTTTCTGAGGTTACTCTAAAAGCCAAGGTTTATAAATAACACAAACTCTTAACCCTACAGCTGAGGAGATGAAGTTAAAGTGAGTTCTGCTTTTGTACTCCTTGGAAGTTCAGGAGCAGCCCTAGCTGAGCTGGGCCATGCTCTCTTCATGCTGGAGAGGCAGCTGTGTTTCTCTGCTTCTATGTTTAGTTTTTCACATCTGTTTGGCTTTGGCCTAATTAGTATTACAGAAACTAAGAAAGCTGGAGTTCCAGCTGTTTGAACTTCCCAGAGCTTGTTCCCTTCTTGGATCATATTCTCTGCTGTTCTTATTTCCACTGCTGTGTGACCACTTTTATGGTATTAGTTTCTGTGCACAGGACCCAATTTAGGTTGAGTGTGGCTTTGACAAAATCTGGTAACTACAGAAAAGAATCCTACTAAGACAAAGTTTTTTGAACTCTTTAGTATTAAGAGGTGTAGTTGTCCTCACTTTACACTGAGCTATAAAGTCCATTCTGGGTAAGGTGAAGTAGTACTTACTTTTACAGAAGTAAAATAGTCCATTCTTCCCATTATGAGTATGACGGGTTGTGTCCTAAGCAGCCTTTACTCTCCCTTATATTAGGAATGATGGGTTTTCCTCTAAAGTTGTGTGAAACCACAGATGGGGACTGTTCTGGTCATGAAGTGGTATAAATCACTAAGCTTAGCTTTGTTCTGAATTATCTTTTTGCTTTGAGAAGAATGATCCACCCTGAGCAGTCCCTCAAGCACCAAGCTGTGAGTAAGTTTGGGCAGGTTTTGAAGATGGATTCCTAGCCAGCTGCAGGTGAATAGAATGCAGCTGCTGGTGAAAGCATCAAGTGCATTCGTGTGTTTTTTCTTTGGCTCTTGATACAGATCACCTGGTTTGTGTCTCTATCTCTGACAGTATTATGGGTAAGTGTACATTTGTCTAGACTATAAGCCTCTTTAAACTGAAGCCCTGTCTTTGTCTCATACGTATTTGGTGGAATTTTCAATAGAATAAAACCAAGTTATGAGTAGAAGTCCCACAGAAACCCAGAGTTTCAAGTTTCAAAGTTTCATTTTAGCCTCACAGTGTTGGCATGCTGCTAGCCTGTTGTTAAGCTTTTGTACCATACCTCGTGTGAACCAGTTGTAAAGGTTTTCTAGAAGGAACTCTGCATTTTTAAAAGTAAGTATTTAAGACTTATGTTGAACTTGGAATTTCTTCCTCAGAACTAGCCCCCAGCAGGAAAGTGCATTGGTCTGGAAGTGGGGACTAACAAAGAACAAAAATAGAGAATTATTTTAAAACCACAGTCTTCTATGATTGTGTGACAAGAAGCTTAGAGTTCTTCACAATATCGACTTCATTTCCTCTCCTAATTATAGCTGTAGTAATCAAATAACTGTAACATTTACCTGATAGAATTACATTTCCTTTTGGACAGTTGCATAATTACCAAGAAAACACTTTTCAGACATGAATTCCTTTTTTCTTTTAGTTTTCTTTGGGTCTGGCTTCCTTTTTCTCTTCTCCATCTTGTACATTAACTTGACAAATACTATTGCTGACAGAGTTGGAAAACATTCCAGAGCATTTTGTCATGGTGCTAGTTTTCTCATGGTCTCTAACAGCTCTTCTCTGCTCCCCACACACACACACAAACACAAAATGAAGTACCCATTTTCATGTGAAGAAATTTATGACAGATTATGTCAGGGATCATTGCCAGCCATCAAACTTAATATATGACATGTTTCAGATTATACAATTTTTTTTTTAATACCCCAACAACCTACAAAGCATTTTGAAACATGCTGTTCTTTGCCATTTCCAATTTCAATTTCTCAGATGTCTATTTTATCACAGATTTTATTTGGGTTTTGGGATTTGTTATTTAATCATGAGTAACAGCAAACTAAACAAGTGCAATGTGGACTGTAGAAATTAAATCAGGGAGATTTCACTTCCCAGAAACTCCTTAGTCCTTCAGTGTGATATTTATGAAAGATGTTATTGTAGTTTGCTGCTGTGTGTGTGGCAACATATGCTATTGTGGTTACTATTGGTATTAGAATGAAATTATTTAAACAATTTTGTAAACTCAAGAAAATGCAGATGCAATAACTGCCAAAATTGAGAACCAGTTACTCTGATGGGAACAAAAGTTCCACTATTGCATAAATTAATTTCTAATTTAGTATTGCATTGCAATTCATTAAATTTTGATCTTCCATTGAGGTAGCTTTTGTAGAAAAGCAAATAAAAGTAATGTAGATATTTATAAGAAAATAACAGTAATGAAATTGAAGTTTAGCATGTTCGCTATTTCATGTTTTCCTGGTTTTATAAGCATTGTTGTGGATGTGGGGTAAGGGACGTTTTAAGGAGAAAAACCAGAAATTGTAGCACAATGCTTTTTAGACTACTATTTTAAATTAAATTTTCAGAATTGCTATTTTTAAAAATTTTATTTTCTTTTATATACTAGATCTGTGCTCCAAGCAGAGTATTTGGGTTCCTTAACAATATCAGTGTTTGTATGTATTGTGAATATCCTGAATATCTTGACAAAAAATTCTCAACAAACTAAGAATGAAAGTCTCTTTTAACTGTTATAATGTAATGGAACAGTTGTGTGGCTATTTCAAGGAGACAAGAAAAACACAGGGATAGTCTCAATTCATTACCCTTACAATGAGATTTCTGTAACAGTTTCCACAGATTAGAGGACTGTCCATTACAGTGTTTTACAGTACATTCAACAAATGATTGCCTTGCAGCAGTGTTTATGAATAATTACAGGGTTGTAATATTAATAATTGAAAAGGCTTTAATGAAAAATTAAGTAGCAAATATACTTTTGATTGAAATAAAACCCCTTATTTCAGTCTTTTAAGTGTACTTGTATCTTTAACTTGCAGAGTATGTGGAAACAGGAAATGCAAGTATTTCAGAGGAACGCCCGCTGGAATGTGCAGAACATCAGTCTTGTGTTTTGTCCCCAGAAGCTCCTTCATCTCCAAAGGCCAAAAGTAAATACATGTGCTCTGGGAATGCAAAAGCTGTACTGAATTTCTCTTCAATATTAACATTTATACAAACTTATTTGATATCAATAACTTTCTTAATTGTTTTCCCACTTTGTATCTACCATGAATCACTTATCTTGACTACATACATTGTAATCTATGTCACACAGAAAAGCAAGGAACCATATTTTTAGGAAGGACAAGTCACTAGTGGATTACAATGTACTGCATTGTTTGATCTTAAATCATTTAAATTTGTCTGACCATATCCATTTCATAATCAAGTAAAATACTAAATATGTTGAAATACTCTGCAGGTATTTTTTGCATTCAGGTTAAAAATTGAATTTACTTTGACTTCCCTATGAGTGCATCTACCTATTATTTTACATTTGGAAGCCTCTTTCAAAGGTCACAAATGTACCTCTCTTCCATTCATCTTTTAACACAGTTTTTATACACTGTGGCAGTCACCTGTCTGAAGATGCTTTCATTTTATGTTCTGATTCACCATTTCCACAGCACAACCACTAAAACAGGGCGTTTCCTGAGTGTGGTATCTTTCATGAAATACATCCTCCTGTAGAACCAAATCTGACTTCTGCCTTCAGTAATCATCTAGAGTGAATATAATTGACTGCTGGCAAATAACTAAGCCTGTCCTTAGTTTTGTTGTGTGAGTTGTGGTGTTCTTTTGCTTGGTGCTGATTTTTTGTGTTTGTTGATTTTTTTTTTTGTTTTATTTTTGTTTGTTTTGAACATGTTATTTTTTTCTTTAACATGTTCACTGGGAAAGTTTCCATTCATGAGAGAATGAAACTTCCTGATGCATGTTAGATTATGATTTTCATGGTGATAGTGAACAAATGCTGTAGTTCCAATAATATTTCCCGTTGGGGTACTTAACACATATGTGGTGTATGAAGATAAATAGTTCCTTTGAGATTAGCAGGATTATGAAGCCAACTACCATATGCAATAGAAATGTCTGTCCTGAAATTAAGTAGCAAATATTTTTAAAACATGTTTTACTTCTTAACAATAAGGTTATGGTCTCCCATTCCTTATTTCCTTTTGCAAGGTATAAATAATGTAAAACATGCTAGCTGGCTTTTGCTTGTCTATTGTGTAATTTGATACTAAGGAAAAGAAATCGTACTTGATCGTACTTCTCATCCATCTCATCCATCTGCTGTTCACTGACAATATAATTTCAGATAATTTAAACCAACTTTGGAAGAGGGATAGTAGTATCAGTTACCTTTCTGTGACTTTCATGAAAATAGGGAGCTGAATAGACGTGAAAGACCCTAATTAGTACCTGCCCTGAAAGAAATAGGCAAAATCTTTCTTTTATGTATTCTGGCAGCAATCAGCCAGTCAACTAGTGCACTCTCAGCCAGGTCAGTCCAGTTTTGTCACACAGAAATCATTCTTGCCCACTAAGAAATACTGCAGGCCATATGTGGGGACTGGGAACATGAACATAATTCTGTAGCAAACAGTAGTTCTATTTCTTTATATCACACTGTATCATGATTTTAGAATAGTTTTTAATATTTAGGTATTTTACTTCTGATTTTTATTTATAATATTAATCTGGAATAATTTCAATTTTCTAATTAAAAAGCAGAATGTAAATAAACTTGATTATATTTATGTAAAGCTACCATTGACTAAGAGTAGCAAGAGTTTTGAATGCAAAATTTGTTAGATTTTAAAAAGCAATGAAGCACTTTTTAATTAAAATTGACAAAAGTGGTTTTGTCTCTGAAAATTTTGGTAATAACTGGCCATGATTATACTTTAAATATACTTTTGAGTATTTGTGTTTACTTAGCATAGCAAATAGTAACTATGAAAAAAATTAAACAAAACTCTAGACAAAGCAGATGCAGATTTATCAGTGGATTTTTTTAGTTATGTGAGTGTACTTAAGTCTGTTTTATGTATGCTGAGCTTAATATGCTCACTATGTTTTTCCTTTTCAGCATTTTATTTCCAAAGATGGAGTAACATGGAAGCATCTGCATTTTATCAAGTCTAAGCACTGCAGTTTCCACCAATATGACTGTTGTAAACATAGTTAAAAAGGGGAGTTTCTTACTTGCTTCTGGAAACTCTTGGCTTTTTCATTTTTCATTGCTATTACTAAAGGTAGCTATGTAACACACACGCAGTAGATAACCAGAACCCAGTGTGGTTGTTCATAATGAGCAGCTTTTCAGTCTGTGGAGGCCTTGCAGAATGCACTAAATGTGAGTTTCTGATACACTGCTGTAGGGAGGCATGTAGGGTTTGCCCAGTATATTCTTCCACCATTCCATGTAATCCTGGGAGAGTCATCAAGAATTATTCATAAAGCATAGATGCTCTGGTGGGGCAGATATACATTCTTAGTCACAGTTTAAGGAGATTATGTAGTGTATTAATGAATTGCAGAAGCAAACATGAACCCGATATGTATGGGATATTGATTTTGTATGTTTATAGAAGCTTTCCTTTCCTGGACTAATTTCGCATTCTTGGATAGTTGTTATTTCTATAAATTTTCAGGATTAAAAAACATAGAATGGGTAAGTATGTATTCATCCTAATTAAATACAAGGCATAGGGCAATACAGAAGTATGTAGATTGCCTCTAGCAAATTCCCAGCTTGGAACAAGATGCCATTATTTTTGAACAGAGAATGGTGCATGAAGATAATTGTTTAGAAGATAAAGTATGGAAAATAACAGATGAAGTTTAAAGAATATGCATTTCCTTTTTAGGCATAAATTACCCCAGTATTCTAATTACTGACTAATGGTGTGTCTGTTTTTAAAGGTGAAGCTGTGACTGGAGAATTATCAAAGCTCTTAGATGAAATCAAATTGTGCCAAGAAAAGGAATACTCTTTTGAAGATCTGTCTCATACACTATCAGACCATTATCTGGAAAATTTTAGTAAAGTATCAGAGGAAGATCTTATGACCAGTGGAAGCCAAACCAAGCTTAATGTAGTAAGTAAGATGGGATACAAGGACAATATATTCAGTTACATCTGACTTATTTATAGCACATTCAAGAAAGAAATAATAAAAGTGAGAATAGTACAAGGTTAACATTATAATAAAAAAAATATAACTTGTGCTTCTTACAGATTTAGAATGTAATGTTCACTTCATTTTTCAAAGGTATTGCTTACCATATGTCAGAATGGCTTTTTATGTCATCACTAATACATTCAGGTTACTTGTTTTGACCATGGCAAGGGCAAGGAAGGGGATTTTTTGTGAAATAGTGGAGATCAGTACTACTACTACACTGAATGTTAACAAAATTTGATTAGATATGGCCCTAAAAGAACCAGCTAAACATCCTCAGCTATTTTTCTTATACATGTTATTGCTATATAGCTTTCTTGGTAACCTTATGGTATTGATGACTGAATCTCTAATACAGAAAATTGTGGTTGTAATACTTCAGTGATTTCCAACTACAGTTGAAGATGACTTCATTGCTACTAATATTATGAATAAAGTACTCTGGGATTCAATTTTCTTTACTGTAACAAGGCTTTTTTTTTTTTTTAAATTGAATTCTCTTCCTCAGTAGGTCTCCTGCTTTCAACTGGTTTAGACTTAAACCATGACATCAAATAAATGTGATTGCCCAGGGAATAAAGCAGAGAACAAAGGAAAATGGCTAAATTCTAAATTTTGGTTAACAGTTTTCATATGTTAAGAAAAATTATACTCACTTATGCGAGGAAAACCATGGCAAGTTAAGGACTTTCAAGTTTGAGAGGATTTATTACAATATATAAAGAAAAAACGAGATTTACTGAGATGCATAACTGCCCTGAAATGCAGTAGATACTTTTCTAAAGCCTTTCTAGATGTTTGAATGTTTAGATACATAACTTGTATTGAACTCAATTTGAACAAGATACTGATCCCATTTAAGCATTTTTAGACACTTGTCTAGTGTCTCTCTGAATTTAGGTGCTAACTGCTATTTAAATCTTCTCAGCTGCTATTTTGCAGAAACTGTATTCCATATAAATCAGTCTACTCAGGCCTAAATGAAATACAATGTGAATAGAAATTATTCAGACACGAAATCTGTAATTTCTGTGACAGGGAAATATAAAGGTAAATAAGACAATATATTTTTTGATCTTTCATATATTTTATTTTCGACTAGATGTGGAACAAATCTTTAAAATTGGGGACAGTTTGAAGCATTTTATGGTGCTTTCCTGCTGGGGCATCCAGTTTTTCTTTTAGAAAAAGCTGTAGTCAGAGTGGTGGGTGTGCACTCCCCACAGGAAGTTAGGATGGAGGGCAGAACATGTTTTCCCCTGCAGTAAATCCAGCTATACAGAACTGTATGGAGAGGACTCTTTGCTGTGATGCGAGATTTTCTGTTTGTTCTAAAGCATCCATTTCTTTTTTAAAATGAATTTTAATGCATTTTAGGGTTAGTCAGTCTCTTCAGTTGCTACCTGGCTGCCTTGCTAAAAAAAGTGAAAGTTGCTTCCATTCTTGACACAAAATCTTTTAATTTTGGGCAGGTGCTGCCTTCCCTTTGTATTTAGGCTCCCTGTGTAGTACATGGGTGATATGAAAACCCACATGGTCTGTAAGGGGCCATGAAAGAGTAATTGGGAAGAAGAAGTGAAGAGATATGTTTAGCTCTGAAAATCATTGCAAAGGTGAATGCTGCCAAACTGCTCTGGGGGCAGGACCAGCAAGCATAGTCAAGGAATATGTGTGACAGTACAGTGATTGAAGAAACTTTAAATGAATATTTATGTATAAGAACATGAAGCTACAGAGAGAAAGAAGTGAAGATGTATGTTGATGTGGAGAGTCAGAAATAGATTCCTTGTATATGTGTTAAAGAGAGATTCCTGCAGCTTTTTCTGACTTCAGTTTTCTCCTCCATGGGAAGCTTCTGTAAGAATCTCAGTAGGTTGAATGAGTTTTTATCTGTTGTCTGCCTTTGTTCAAGTAGCATTTGTTTCTACTGCACATGCCACCGTTTGGAAGTACGGGCAGCACAGGACACCATGGAGTCTCTCTGGAGCACAGATTCTTTCTGCCTGCTGGACCGAGTGTTGCCTTTCTCTGTTACCAGCTCCAATAGAGGGCTGGAACCACACCTGGTGTGCTGCCACAAAAGAGCAGTTCCTTCAGGTTCAAATCATCAGGTATTTCTTAAATTTCATTGCTGACTGTGCTGGCATCAACTCTGAAGAGGTGTGGAAGTAAGCTCCCTGTTGATAATGTGTTAGGTGGTGCCGTTTCCTGAACAAATGTTGATTCCAGAGACAATGACTCTTGAAGGCTCTTCAACTTCTTGTAGTTCAGCAGTCTGAAAAGTTTCCAAATCCCAAGTCATGCCAGTTTGTGACCCTTTGGGAGATTCTGTAGAGGCACTGACTTCTTGGAGACGTCTGCATTTTTTGCATCATGCCATTGTTGAGAGAAATAGGAAGTCAAGACTGGGGAATTTCTGATTTGCATAGTAACTTTTGGATCATAAACTTAGGAACCTGGAGCAAGGAGCATCGGGGGCCACCTCCTGAGGATAGCATTGACATGGGAAAGAGAAGACATCAGGAAGCAGTGTATTTCAAAGCATTTTTTTAACAGTTGGGTCTTTTCAAGAGGGCCAAAACAGCTGTGGTACTGCTCTGGCTAAATGAGGTTATGTTTGATTTTGGACTGCAGAAAGGAGTGTCTATCCAGAATCTACATCCTGGAATTCTGTCCTCTATTGTTTGAAACAGTGGGGCTCACAGTTTTTGTTTAGTGTAAGGGTAGTGGGGATGCCTGCTTTTTAATACAATACCTTGCCAGAAAAGGCCTCATCTGGAAAAGTAGTGTTCAATTGGTAGCATAGGGATGAGTTTCAACATTGGTTTTATAGTCACCCAGATAAAGTACTGATCATCCAACTGTGATCCCTTTGTATTGTTTCTTCATTGTACAGTCACTGGAAAAATACCAGTGCAATCTGGAGAACAGGACACTGGTATGTTGTTTGCAGGCACATTCTCTTCCTTTTCTGGTCTTACATCTTGCATCGTTTGTTGCTCTGTGATACAGCACTTTCAGAATTCTATACTTTCTTTAAAAGAAGTGGGTTGGAAGTCTTCTAGATCAAGGACAGGATTGAACCCATTCTTCTATTTGCTGTGTTATTAGACAAGTAGTCATCAAATAATGTAACAAGTTGTTCTGGAATGTCTGTAGTAAGGAACTACTTCTTTTCATCAAATTTTGCCTTGAAAACAATGCATGTTTTTAATACTCTGTATGTTTCTATTGGCCAAGTGTGTGATTTGGCATTAAAACCTGAGACATTTATGCACTTACAGTATTTAAAAGTCAAATAGGAAGCAGAATTTGCACAACTCTGATGTTAGGTGAAAAAGAACAAAAGAAAAAAATTAAAAATAAAAAATAAACTGTTTGGTTTAGTCTTCAGAGTTCCAAATTATTAGTCAGCAATTTCCTTGGGATGTGGAGGAGGTGACTGGAAGATTGATGGTCAGGATCTTGGGGACTAGAAGGCACAACATCTGGGAGAGGGAGAGTACAATGGAGCTGTAAGTAGAATTAAGGACGGTGACAGTAAACCCATAGTGTAGACATGAATAGGAACAGATCTGAAGAAGAGTGAGAATGTCCCCACAGGATGCTTCCCTTCCAAAAGTTGAAAGGAGAACTGTGACAGAAGAGCAGATTGTCTTAGCTTCCTGAATGGGAAGGAATGATTAATGAAGAGGGAGAAAAGACTTAATGCTGAATAGCAGAAAGTCAAATGAGAGTAAGTTAATGTGATCTTTCAATTTGAAGAGTACATTATAGAGGATAAACTAAAGGAAGTCAAGGCTGCACTGGAAATGTTGCAATTTAAAGGTTTTCTTTTGCTACTCTGACTGTGTTTGGTGTGATGTCATGCAAAATATTAATGCCATGTTTCCTAGTCTGTCCTTCTGCTCATTGAAACATGTACATTACAAGATACTGTGCAATAAGCCCCTGCTCATTGTCTCCACAAAATTAAAGGCAGTTTTGCAATTCTACTTCAGAGAGAGCTCTAAAAGGAATTCGTAGCTATGCATCATTTTTAGTCGGAATTCCTACTATTTCTCAATGACTTGTATGCTGGGTGGGGTTGACAGTACATTCATAGATTTTTTGCCTCCAGTCTCTGTCTTTGTTTTTCCCAGTTTGGTCATTGTGACTTGAATGTACTCTTTAGTTGACCTGTGTATGCAAAGGCGTGGAAAGCCCTTACTGGTGCTGCACAGGCAAGCTGGGGAAGCTTTAGCCTTGCATATTGCTCAGTGCTGACATATTACAGTTTTTCTATGTTCCCTAAATAAAAATCTTTCAAAAAAACCCTGGAATTGTTCAGCAGGTCAGAAAAGCAGCTATGTTTCAAAATATATTCCAGAAAACATGAGGTGGAAAAAGATACAGAAAGCCCTTGATTTCACCACATTTCAGCTAACTAAGGTGTTTCCTTTTCAAGCCGAGTTAAACATGATTGCTAGCAAAATCAGCTTCTGACGGTAAATTATAGCAGTTTCAGGTTTTTGGTTTTGTGGTTTTTTTTCTTTTTTGTTTAGTATAATTTTAAAAAATATTTATTTTCCAATAGATGGCAGTCTGGTTCAGTAATTTCAAGAACAAAAGCAACCATCTTATATAAGAATTTTCCAACTTTTTTCATTGCTGTGTTAAAATTTTGCATTTTAACACATTTGATAGTCCAAACTGTTTCAAGATGAACACCTTTAATTCCTTTAGGAAAAAAAAAATTATGGAACATCATGACATACATTTAAGCTACAAACTAAAACATCAGGGCTAAATTTAGCAGTGTATCATGGCAAGGAGGCTACACACCAAGTGTGGATTCAAACAATCTGTGTGAATTGAACAGCAAGCAAGAAAATCTAAATAGGTATAACATACAAAGCAGAAAAACTAAGTGTGTCAGGAAAATGAACAGAAGACTGTCAAAGTGTGTATTGTGAGAATCTTGAGCTCTGGTAAGGAAATTGCTTTAGATTCCTCTGTCCATGGTGTTCTAAGATCATTAGCAGTTTCCTGTCAGGTGTGAGATTCCTGTGTATGTACTCCTGTGAGGACAAATAATTCAAATTGTGTTATTAAACCCAGAAATGCACCATCTTAATTATAATGTACTTGCACATTGCGTCTCTTAAAAAAAAGTCAGAAAATAAAAATATGGACTTTCTGTACATGTAAGAAATTCCTATGGATTTCAAAGAATATTTTACTTTTTACTTGCTTTGGACAGCCTGTGACTGCAAAACAAAAAGCAGCTATTAAAAACTTCTCCACTTGTGTGTGTGTATATATACGTTAGCTAGATGTACGTGTTGAATGCAACAAATCTCAGATTTTTTCTTTTGTAAACTTGATATTTTATTTGAAAAATAATTGGCTCTTAAAAAGGCTTTATCTTAGTCTGTATTCAAAGCTTTATTTAAGTCTGTATTTTGAAATGGGGTTTTCTTTTCATGTAGAAACAATAACTATTCCATATTTTTTGAGAACGCCTGAGATTTTTTGAACTAAAACTATTTTTAAAATATGCCACTTCAATAGAACTGAGGCTCCAAATTGAAATATATTCTTCAGAACAGTCTCTTTAATCTTGTGTAGTAGGTGGTTGCTTGCAATGTTTGCTTTTACATTTATGCTATAGTGTTCAGAAGCATAATAAAAAAAGTGTTATTGATTTTCAAGTGCAAATGCAATATCTTACTGTCTTTGCATTTCTGACATGAGTTTAGATTAAAGAAATAGTTCCAGAGAGTTTTCTGTGTTCTTAAAAGCAGCATGTATATATTAAAGAATTTTGCTTAATTACCTGACATAAATATTGAGGAACTTAAGATGCCCCTAATTTATTTTTTTTTTAAACTGAGGGTAGTAAAACTGTGTAGTAACTGCACTACAGAGGGATTTCACAGAAGTGGCAGCAGCATATCTTTTTAAATTTAATGTGGTTATATAATAGATAATAAAGGCTGGCAGCAGTAATTTAAATTTAAACATGAGGAAAGGTTCTGTGTAGTCTTGGGGAAAAGATTTGGATTTCATCACAGGCATATAAATGTCAATTTCTACTAAATTCTGTCATCCAGAACGGGAAGATGATACTTGTGCAAGTTGAGAGAGTGGAAAAATACTTGAAAAATACAATAACATTGCTGAAAACAGTGATGGTACATATTCAAATATAAAATTTTTACTTTTATGTCAGAATACTAGGAGATGAGGCTATATAACAGCATAAAACTATAATCGTGTCTGGTTTATATCTAAGGAGAGATTCAAAAGCATAGAATTATGTGGTTTTGAAAGAAATTGACTAAGAGAATATATTAGTGTGGATAAAATTTATGCATGTGTTTTCAGAAGTCAGTTATTCTGATTACAGTAATTTCACGACCATAAGGCGCACCAGACTATAAAGCGCACCCCCTGGGAGTCGGCAAATTTTGCAACTTTGTAGATCATATAAGGCACGCTGGACTATAAGGCGCACTTTTTTTTTTTTGCAGTGAGGAACCGTACAGCAAAGTAACAAAATACTGGCAGGTGCTCAATTTGCAAACATTTTTCAAAGATCGGTGTAGCCTTTAAATGCAACCCCAGGCGCCCTCCCTGTGCAGTGGGCCCCGGCACTCCTGCCCGCCCCTGGCACCAGCTGGCATGGCTCCCAGCTCCCACTGCGCGGCCAGGCTGCATCCCGTCTTCCCCCTGGTCGGCGGCACCGCCGCTTCTCGCCGCTTTCCCGTGGTGGCGGTGGCAGCCGCGCCACTTCTCCCTGCTTCCCCGCGGTCGGTGGCGCTGCCGCTTCCCCCTGCTTCTCCCTGGCTGGTGTCCGCACTGCGTCCCCCCGCCTGGCAGCTGCGGCTCCCGTGGTTCCCAACTCGACTCGCAGCTTGCACTTCCGGGTTTGCAAATTTTGCAACTTTGTACATTATATAAGGTGCACTGGACTATAAGGCGCGCTTCTGGGTTCAGACCAAAATTTTAGTCAAAAGGGTGCGCCTTATAGTTGTGAAATTACTGTATTTTTTTTTCCTCTAAGGAGAAGAACAATTGATTTTTTTATAAAAGGTACAATTTTTTTTTTCTTTAATATTTCACAATGTAATAATCACTAGAACTTTTTGGAGAATATTGAGGTAAACTATTTAGTAGCATAAGTCAAGAGTACTGTTTTGGATTTTACTTTTAACATAACATTTAAATATGTATTGGCCAAACATGCTTGACTAAAATAATTGCTGACTTGTGCATTTAAAAACACTGCACACTTGCATACATGCATTATTGAGAGAGGGATACAAAATTTCTGAGAACAATGATGATGAGCAAACCAGAAGTTTTTACAATGGCTTACTAATGAGGATACATTAAAAACACATTCCAGAACAATTTTGGTTGCTTATTCATCAAGGAATATTAAGATAATCAGACCTGATTCTATGGGACTTCAAGGACTAAAACAGATAAATTTTAAATTATTTAATATAGTAACATTTGCTGAATTTCATAGTAAAGCTTCAATGTATTTTGCAGGTATTTATGAGGTATTTAAAAAAGGAAGAGAATTGTACTGAGAGACAGTGTTTCTTCCTGAGAGACAGGAAGGTTGTTGCTTTACTGACTTCCCTTTTTATAATAGTATTAAATAATTTAGGTATTTCCAAATTCTGGTGTTGCAAGAATTTTGTATTAAGTTACTCTTTTACCCAGTTCAGTTATGAATCCTATTTTGCAAGCATACACTGACTCTTATTTCTATGGGAAGTGAAATTGTAAAGGCCATCTCTTCCAGGATATGTAAACATAAGTTTGTGAGATTCCCTTGTTGGAAAGGTCTACCTACTCTCTGAAGATGAGATTACATAACTTTAAAAATTGATTTTAAAAACTACCACCCAACTAAAAACCATCTGCTACTCCCAATTTCTAGTGCACACTGTAGTATTTCCCACTGAGGGCTGTTGTTGCTGCTACTTTTTTTCATTAGATATTTATAATGGGACATCCAATACCAAAAATCCATTTGGTCAACATGGAACGGTATACTTTATGTAAACTGCTTTACAAAATGATTTCTAAATTCTATTTAAACATGAACTGATGATTACAAAGAAGCCGAGGGAAACCAATTCAATACAAATTTTTGCCCTCTCGTTTAGGCTACCTAGTGAAGGGGAATTCAGTTCTGTATCTGTAAGTTAGGCTATGCTTCAGCACAATGTTGTAAAAATTTGTGTTAGAGTGGTCCTAATAGCAGCTGTGTGGAACTCTAGGCAGAATAATTTGCCTGGTATCATGCTTCACAGCTGACTAAATTAGCCTGCAGCTCCCTGCTGCTCTGATTTCGGGTAGAAGGATTGCTAGACAATCCTCCAGCGAGCTGCACAGACCTACCCTGTGAGAAATCCAGTGCTTGTTTAAGAATATAAAATCTCAAAACATGACAACACTTAGTATGATTTAAACTACATGGAGTGAAGTATAAGTAGAGGAAGGTGCTGGCCAAACCACCAGTTCATTTAATCTGCATTAAAAAATACCTAGTCTTTTTTCCACTAGAATGATTTTCTGGAATATTTAAGCAGTCTGTGCAATTATGTGTGTGCAGCAAATTCCTTGACTATCAGGTACTAGCAGGAAAATAGCTTACAGACAAATGCATCTCTCTGAATGCTGTTATGTGTTTAGCTTGCAGTGGTGAAGCCTAAAGGTATCTAATCCTTTTGCTCCAGTCTGTCACATTGTTTACCACCGTGACCCTGTATTGCTGTTCTGCAGAACGTGTGCTCTAGACACAGGCTGTGTATATATTATTGGCTGAGTATATGCTTCCATTTATTCTTATATGGTAAAATATGACAGAGCAGAAAAGAAGAAATGATTTGTGCACGCCCTCCATAATTTGCAATACTTCAGGCTTGCTCTTTCTTAAAGCTTTTTTTTTCCTGACTAAGTAATCTTAATATTCTCAAGTTTATTTTAGATGTCTTTCCATGCTGCCAAGCACTTTGACTTTCCCTGCTGCAGACCCTTTCATCTCAGCTAAATATTTTGCTTAAGGAACTTGGATATGGGTTCAGAATTTTTTTCCATATAAAGTAATTATAATACAAGCTTTTCAGATCAAAGTGCTTGTTTGTCTTTATGGTTATAAAGCTATGTGTAAATTTGGGGTGCTCTGGCAATGATGAGTAAAATTTTGTCTACTCAAAAATTCTGTTTGACAGCTAGGTTTTATTAAATTGACTACAGTAGATTTTTTTTTTTTTTACAAGGACAATTTTAGTTCAATATTGAGCACATGTAATTTGAAGAATTATCTCTGTTTCATAATACTTAGATGAACACCAAAGATATCTACTAATCTCAATAGGATTAGCCAGGATCTGAGGACTCTATAAGAACTGATCTTGAAATAATCCTCTCAATATGAAGTATATTTGCTTTCATTAAATATCTTTTTTTTATATGTTAGTCAATGCTTTAGAGAACCTTCTTTCTCATCCATGTTTCATGATTTTTTTTGACATCCCTGAGCTACCTGTGCCACTGTTGGCAGTGTTGCATAGCAGAACCCTTGTCTTTTCAATTTTTTTTATACCCTCAGGATTTGTCATCCTGGGAGTATTCAGTAGTGTGCAACACAATGTCCATTTTTAATCTGCAGTCTCCAAATTCATTTGGGACCTCTGAGAGAGTTTGAGTCACTTCTGGAGAACAGAATGAGAAGATAATACCATGAGATTCCCACCCAGACAGGTGACTTTTAAAATATTAACATCAACTCTCTCTTTGTGATATTATTATAACACCAAATCATCAGGAACAGTTATTGGCCCACAGAGGTGCTTCCCTCAAGCCCTGACCTTCCTTAGAAGTCTGTCAAAAGAAATCTGTCCTACCCTCCGTTTTCCTTGGGTTTCTCCTCTCCTCAGACTGTTCTTCAGTGTTCCAGACAGAATCATGTTTTCAGATTCTTATTCGCGAGAGAACAAAAGGTTCTTTTCAACTTCCATGGTTTTCTCAAAATGCTTTTTCTGCCTATGTGATTTAAAGCACCACCAGTAGGAGCACTCATGCGCCAAAGGTGTATTGTTTATCTCATTCGAGCAGTAGAGTATGGAACATTGTATGAGGTCTAGAAGGATTATGAAAGAATTTGCCAAAATTTAGGTACAATGTGATTTTAATTTCTGAAAACATATTTTTTGCTCTCTGGAAGAACTGCTCTTGGTACAATATAAGAAGACTGAGCTTAGATACATGGAAGATTTGTTTTTTACATTGTATGTAGATATTTACCTGAGAGAAAAGATAACTGAGTTAATAAGGAAAGAAGGAGAATCTATCCTGCAATCTAAACAAAAACCACATTGTTCTAAAACGTTTTAGCTTTTGATGTTTCTGCATTTTAAGAGATGGGAATTTCTGTAATATTTTAGAACTCCTACCACAGTTGTGAGCAGGTACCAATGCAAGTTTGATTGTTCTTTATAATACATAGTGACCTCAGAATAAATGAGTGTTATACCTACACATCAAGTTACAAACAGTAGGGGGGAAAAAATAATGAAATGTTTTTGTATATACCTCAAGTCAACACTAATTTCATGTCCATTCCATTAGTGTAAAAATAAAGTAATTACAGTAATTTCACGAATACAAGCCGCAGGAAGAAGACTAAAATTTTGGTGGAAACCCGGAAATGCGGCCAATATTCCGGTGCGGCTAATCTATGGACAAAAATGTGATATCTGCCCTTACCTAGTATCATGCTGGTCCAGTCCCGAGCCAAAACAGTCTGAAATCCATGGTTTCCCGTTGTTCCGACGATGAACCAATCAGAGAACAGCTTATTGCCTGCCTGTGGATGGCGGCGTTACTGAGGGGCGGGGGTTGTTATCGGGGTGAGTTACCTCGGCAGTTCGATAAAAGTGTGTGATATTTCTCTGTACTTTTTAAAGTGTTTTCAGTCTTGTGCGGCTACGGGGCTGGCTGGGCTCGCAGGGAGAGGGCTGGGGGAGCCTCTCTCCCCTCAGGGAGAGGGGTACAACGGCCCCTCCCCCCGCGGGCTGCGAGGGCTAAAACGGCCGCTCCCCCCGCCCGGCTGCGAGGGCTAAAACGGCCGCTTCCCCCCACGGGCTGCGAGGGCTAAAACGGCCGCTTCCCCCGTGGGCTGCGAGGGCTAAAACGGCCGCTCCCCCCACGGGCTGCGAGGGCTAAAACGGCCGCTCCCCCCGCCCGGCTGCGAGGGCTAAAACGGCCGCTCCCCCCGCCCGGCTGCGAGGGCTAAAACGGCCGCTCCCCCCGCCCGGCTGCGAGGGCTAAAACGGCCGCTCCCCCCGCGGGCTGCGAGGGCTAAAACGGCCGCTCCCCCCACGGGCTGCGAGGGCTAAAACAGCCGCTCCCCCCACGGGCTGCGAGGGCTAAAACGGCCGCTCCCCCCGCCCGGCTGCGAGGGCTAAAACGGCCGCTCCCCCCGCCCGGCTGCGAGGGCTAAAACGGCCGCTCCCCCTGCCCGGCTGCGAGGGCTAAAACGGCCGCTTCCCCCGTGGGCTGCGAGGGCTAAAACGGCCGCTTCCCCCGTGGGCTGCGAGGGCTAAAACGGCCGCTCCCCCCACGGGCTGCGAGGGCTAAAACGGCCGCTCCCCCCGCCCGGCTGCGAGGGCTAAAACGGCCGCTTCCCCCCACGGGCTGCGAGGGCTACAACGGCCGCTCCTGTGCCAGCACAGAGATGTGGCTCCGCTCGGAGCTCAGCTGCCTGCCCGCGCGGCTGAGCAGCTGTTTAAAGGCAACGCGGATCCATTGGGAATGCTCGCAAAATGACCACACTATTGTTCCTGTCTTTTTCGGCTTGTAAATAAAGGGTGTGTCTTTTTTCACTTGGAAACAATGTTTCCGAGGTCGGCAGTAAGCCAGTAAGCCCCGGCGATCCCGCGATTGTGTTACTAAATGACGACTTTGTGAAAGTTCGCTGCGAACTAAAGTGCGGCTAATATTCCGGGTGCGGCTTATCTATTAACAAAGGCAACAATGTTGCCAACACACCAGCAGTGCGGCTTATATTCCGTGCGGCTTGTATTCGTGAATTTACTGTAAGTTGGAAACTTGCAGTGAAGCTTGATGATCACCATCTGAGGGGAAATGCATGAGAAAAGTAAGAACCATATGGGCATGTCTCAGTTGTTTTCTGTAGTGAGTGGAACAGCATCATTTCATCCCAATGGTATAACCAGGAGATGGAGTCTGCTAATCCGCCAGAACTATGTGAACTACAGGAATCAGTAAGGAGTGGAGGTTAAATGTATGGTTTTACTTTATTTTATTCAATGATTCTTTTAAAGTTGACTAAGTAGGTGTACTTTCTTAGAAGCAACAGCCTAACTTTCCTTTCTTTGCTTCTTAGTAAGATGTATACAAATAATGCTAGTGGTAAATAGTGTGGCAAAATGACCACCTGTGATAAGCTACTACAAAATAATGCTCTCTTTAAAAATTTTTTAGTAGCTGAAATTACAGCATTGAATGGTTTGTTTGGGCTACTTGTTTAATTTAATTTTTATTCTATCCTAATAGCAACAGGCAGATTTATTTTATAATAGTCATGTAAAATAAATTCAGTATTTTGTCCTCCTTAATTCTTGAAATAGTTGACCACTCATAACACAGAGTTTCATTGTATCCTGTTGACAGATTTTTCCAGTTTAGCAAGTGGAAAATGAATAGAAAAATATGCTGGACCAGATTCCTATACCTCTATAAAATATAATATCTTGAGGAATTCAGTTAAGGACAAGTGTCTTCTATTTACTATGCATTAGAAAAGTTTGTCCATGGACATCAAGAATGGGCTAGAAATGCACCCTTCAGCTTTTCTATGACTTTAATATATGCTGGAATCCTTGCCTGAATTCAGTGGTACAAATTTTTAAACTGAGATTAGAATCAGAAAACAGATTTGCTTAATGTGTCCTGTCACATGATGCACGTGTTGGTCTTTACACCAGTTTTTTATTTTTCCATAAAATTGTGAGGGCTGAATGACTTACATAATTTTTGAGTATCTATTTTTATTTCTCTTCTCTTGGCATCTATCCTTCCTAAACTTACCATAAGTTTCAGTTCAGTGTCATGAGGGAAAATCCCAGAAGAAGTTCTTCAATTTTATTTGCTTCAGTAATTATTTGAGATTAAACAATTTGCATTGATACTACCACTATTATTTTTGTTGATATTGGTGCTCTGCCTAATATCTCTGAAATATGGGCTGTTCACAATCTGCAAAGAAGCAACCTCAATACTACCTGTCAAACTTAGACAAAAATCATATTAAAATATAATTACTTTTTTATTACTATGCTGATCTTTCTTTCAGTTATGAATAGTTGCTTACTTATGGGTATCTTTTGTCTCTGTCAGTGGTGTCTCCTTTCAGAAATCTAAATAATTTTAACAGACCACAATCACTTCTTTAGTCATTCACACTTTCTAAGAAATATAATGCTTCGCAGGACTTATGGTTACTGATTGGCTTGTTTATCTCTATTTTATAGGAGATTTAAGACATTATATTATGACAGGCTGGAGAAAGAAATATTAAGTCTTCAGCTACCTAGGAATGTCTGGAAAAGAGCATAAAGGTGTGCTTGAATTGCAGTGGATCTGAATGTGCGGTGTTGAATCTACCAGAGGAGAAAGGAACAGAACCAATGAGCTAGCACGGAAAAAACACCCCGTCCTACATCTTCTGGCAGCAATGATTATTGAGATGACTGCAGTGACGTTGCTGGTTTAATTATATAAGACAGGAAAAAGCAGTAATGTGCAGTATATGAACTTCACACTGGCAGATATTCTTACCAGCCATAGCAAAGGCTTTGCCTTCCTAGTGAAAGTGATTTTGAATGCTGCTGCCACGTGCCATGTGAATTAGGCTGCATTGAGAGCTGTTCTCCAGTTGATAGGATTCTGCATCTCTGATGGGTGGTGTGGGTGTGGGTGTGATCCTTTTCAACACCTCTAGAGTAGTCTGAGGCGTTGCTTGTGCTTCTGAGAACAAAAGGTAGATTACTCTTTGACTGATCTTTTCCAGTTAGGCCTTCAACTTCTAAAGCCTGCTAAGACATTTCAGCTGTCAGGTCTTCTACTGAGTTGTGTTTACATTATGTTTAGTGCTTGGCTGCCAATATGGCAAACCACTAGTAATTTGTTACTGCTGAATCTATAAATCATCTAGCAAAATTGTTCTTCAAAGCTCTTTTGATTACCTGCTCTTAAACAGCATTCGCCTTCAGATGACTAACTCAGTACTGCATGTAGTTCTTCTTTAGATTGGCTTTGTCTATTCAGGTATGATTTTCTTTTATGTCCTTTATTAAGCCAACAGCAGCTTAATGGAATAATAACTGCATTTTCATTAACACATTTCTACTGAGAATATGTGTGCTAAATAAAAAACTGTGCACTGGAGGAGTAATAAAGTAGTGACTTCTGCCTACTCTCTTACCACCTGATTTTTTTCCCCTGCTTTAATTTCTCTTCCTTCTGCTCTATTTCATGACAAATAATATATGTTCTATAAGTTTCATCATACTGCCACCCACTTACCCACCCTCTCTTTCACAATTTTAAAAAAGGAAAAATGCATGGTTTACAGCTGATTTTCATGGCAATTACATACCACTGAGTTTTTCAAATGTTATATGATAACATTCAGATCATATACGGCTGTTAAATACAGAGATGCCTCTGTAGCTATTGTCCAAGCAATATTTTCTCTGAGACATTTAAAGCCAAAAATGGTGGTCATTAATTTGAATTATGAGTTTTTCCTTTATGGAAAGGCAAATATTCTGTAGCCTTTAATTCTATTTAATATTTTTAAAAATTATTAGCAGTTGATTTTGCTTTTATGCAGGCTCCTATGCCCTTCATTATCAGTTTCTTCTTTTTCATGTGGTACATGAGTTTTTCAGTGAGTCACATTTTGGAGTGAGTCATGTGCATATTGATTCAGGAAGATGCATAAGTCTGTCATTAACATGAGAAGTTCCATTAACTTAATTGCAACTGTTTCTGTGGTTATATTTCAGGACTCAAAAAAAGTTACCAAATTCCTTTCTTTTATGCACAGCCCATATTTCTATATACCTTCCTACATGCTAACATAGGTCAAACCTGCTATGCCTGTGGGATGGAAAGGCATTCCTAGAAAAATGTTTCTGTAGCAGAAGTCTATATGACTTCCTGAGTGAATTCTATTTTAGGGCTTTTTGCTTCATGTGCTAGGTTCTTTTTCATGGTAAAGTAAAGCACTTGAAATGCTTTGATATTAAAGATTTAAAATTAAATGTTGAACAAGTATTAAAGTTGGACAAGTATTTAAAACATAGGTTCACTTTATTTTAGCTAATGTTAAGAAAGAGAAATTAATTTTGCAGTTCATTCCTGTCCCAAACACATATATTAGAATGGAGTAAGTTATGGAAGTACCAATGTTTTGATACATTTTAGAGAAGTAGCTTAATCCATAGATTTAACAAATAACTTATATTAAATCACAGAATTAGCTGAGTTGGAAGGGGCCCACAAGGATCATCAAGTCCAACTCCTGGCCCTGCTCAGGACCATACCCATGACTCACACCCTGTGCCTGAGAGCATTGTCCAAATGTTCCCTCGGCTGTGACAGGCTTGGTGCTGTGATCACTTCCCTGGGGAGCCTGTTCCAGTGCCTAAACACCCTCTGGGTGAAGAACCTCTTCCCAATATCCTACTTAAACCTCCTCTGGCACAACTTCAGGCCATTCCCTCGGGTCCTGTAACTGACCACCAGAGAGAACAGATCACCTACTACATTTTTAAATACTAAAACTTTTGTTTTATTGATGGTTGCCTCCTTCTATGAAAGTAGTGCAAAGATTCAGAATCATCTTAATATTCATTATTTATTCTATGTGCGGGGATTAATTAAAAAGTTCAAATGTATTACTCTACTTTCAATATGTGTCCAGATGTACTCATTTTATAATCTCATTTTTACTTAAAATTTTGACCTTATTCAGTATGCATTGTACTTGCCATTTGGTTCCAGGATGTAGTTCCTGTATAGTGTTAGATCTTTCTCTGGAGACAGAGTGATTAATTTTGGAGTGCTCATCATGATAGGTGTAAATAGCACTTGCCCACTGAGGGGTAGCATCTACACAATCACATAGTTTTCCTCATGTATTAATCACATTTGCCTTAAGTTAATATATTTTGTGTTTGCTACATGCAGTCATTTCACTTGACTCTACTGACTCAAGTTACAGGAATTTCTCCTCAGAATCAGATGTCACTATGATCTTGAGTACAGAGGATGTGGCCACTTCAGGTGTGGTGTTTCTTTTGGAGCACCAGTCAGAGAATATTATCACGTGTAGTTGGGCTGGTATACAGTGGTGTAGAGACCAAAATTCCACATCTGGAACTGCTAGAGCTGAGATTTGCAGGGTAGTTAGGCTCATATGCCATTGAAAATAGTCAAAGAATCTCTCAAGATGATTCCTGATGTAGCCCAATGTTTGTGCAAACTTGCCTTCAGTTTCAGCATAGCCAGCAGATCAGGAACTCAAACTTAGTGACCATCTTGGAGATGTTGAAATGAAATGTCTAGCATCCCACAGGCAGAGGCAGGTACAGAGTCCAATTCTCCATCATTCTGTTGCTGTAAGTACAAGACTATTTTTGTCTTCCTGATACTTCTTTGCAGAATACAGCAGGTGCAGTCAAACTCTAACCAGACTCATAGTGAATGAAAGAGATGCAAACTTAGAACATGTTCGTGAAATAATGGCAGCAGATGTGCAGTGTTAGGTGAAAGACTAGATAATGAGGATGGGAAACAGAAAAACATTGGCAGGGAGAAAGCCTTGGAGCATGTGAGAAAGGTGTGCCCAGGTTCCCAAAGCCTTTCACTGTTGTGAGACATAGGATATATGTCATGATTGAGGCTCCTTCTTTTCAGGATCCTTACTGAATGTCTGAAGGACATATTTGCTTAATGTTGGGATGCTTCTGTAGAAAAATAGTAAATGATTGTATTATATGTCATGCCCTAATGCTTTTTTCTTCTGCATACCTCAGGCATTTTCCCCTGAGAGCAGCCTGGGCAGCAGCAGGGGGAGCACTGAGAGCACAGAACACTGTCCCAGCTCTTCTGTCCCTGTCTTGACTGCTGCAGCTGCTGGGGACAGCTGTGGCAGAGATTGACCTGCTTATCCTAATTTATAGAAGAGATTCAGGAACATTTTTCTGGTCTATTACTTCTTAGTATAATGTCAAAAGAGAATATTGGATAACAGAACTGCAATTTTTTTCACAGTGTAAGGTACTTGCCCTTTGGGCCAAGGATAGTCAGAAGCACATCTCTGTTAGGATGATAGAAAATACATGTTTGACAAATTGTTTCTGCAGAAGAAACTTTCTGCTGACCTCATTGTTTCAAATTGAGTGGCAGCATTTGACTTATCAAATGTCTGGTTGCTTTCTGCCTCTCTTAAGCAGAAGGATATTGCCTTCTGGATTTCATCTTTGCTGCTCCGTTTAAAAATATTGTTTTCTTACAAAGATAAATGATGAGGTAATGTTTGTGTCTCCAGAGCTATGATGCAATAGCAAATGGTAAATGTCCTGTTATTTTGTACCTTTAATAGTTTGCTGATGTTGATTTGCTCTAGCAGATACTGTTTGAAAGGGTATGAGAAATACTTCTGCAAATGGATGATATTATGAAAAAAACAGATACAATGAAAGGTTTTGATGTGAGTACAGAAAAGTCTCTTATGTATTCTGAAACAAGGGAATTGAGTTGAATTTTTCCTAGCAGTGGCAGCTTACACATGTCAAGGTAGAAAGCAGACCAGTCTTCACTAAAAGCTGAGAAAAAGAGGGATATTTTGTATCATTTACTGTATTCCTTGAAAAAACTTGTTTAGGTAATAAGGTAATCTGTTAGATAGGAAATAGTTAACATCTCTTTAAAGGAAAGCCATACATAGAGGTATTTGTGTATTTTTTTATACATGATGTACAGCCGCTGAGCTGTGAATTTGGTAACTATGATAGTTAAGATTAAAGCTGCTCTCACCTTCTCATGTTGTTGACTTTTAAGAGTAAGCAGACTTTCTCTGCCTGTATTCGTCATTCTCTATGTTGATAAATATTGACTTGCTCTCTTAGATCAGGATAGAGATTCCAGGTTATTGTGATAGACAATCTGGTTTACATACATGTTTTGGAGAGTAAATAGCCTCTTTATAAAGTGTCCTTCAATCTAAAGTATCCTAGTGCACAAATTTTGCCTTTTATGTAGATGGAGACATGAAGAGGAAGGCTTCCATACCTAAATTTTGGAAGTCATGATTTAAATACTCATAAAGTATGAAAATGAGAGGTGATGCGATAGGCTCAGTAGTGTCTGAAGAAAATTTGTTAATTAACTGTAGTGGTCCAATGTCCTTATGCAAGATCTTACTACTCTCTCAAGCTATATCATTATTATTTTCTCTTTAAACAGAGAAATTACTTTGTTAGCCTCTTGCTACTGCAAGCAATGCCTAATACTTGATTTAGTGTTCCAGAACTTTAAATAAATCTTTGATTCTCTATCTGTATCTTGAGATTTCTCTAACAATTTTTCCTTTTGCATATCTCGTCTAATATCATATAAGTTTTTCTGTCTGTTTTGTTTGAGGATTTATGTTACTTATGCTTGTGTCTCTTCTAACTTAGGCAGAAATTCCCTTACTGAAACTTAGTACTGCGGTTTATATTGACTTTGCCATTTCATGATGTCTAATTCAATTAATTGAGTAACTGTGATTTAGATGGCATTTTAAAATAACATTTATTTGGGTTGTTTTAACTCAAAATGGTCATAAATAAGAGTTTCTACATTGTGCTGTTTTTCTTTTGTTGATAGAAATATCTTCTACTCTGTTTGTTTATTTATTTATTTATTTTCTGAGAGGTGGGCATAAATAACTGGTTTTACTAAAACTCTCCCTACAGGGCTGTATCAAGGCTTCCCAGTAGCACACACAGAATTAGATTTTCATGTTCAACGGATCTCTAATGAGGCAAAATTAAATTATACAACAGAACAGAAAAATTAGAGGGTTCTGGGAAAGGAATGAAGGCTGTGAGAGAGTAACAGGAAACTGTGGTCTGGGTCTGGAGTTTTATGGGTTTGTATGACAATCTGAGCTCTGTGAATTGACTGTAGATTTTTTGGTATCTCCAGACTCATCCCTCTTCCCAGGGTACACAACCCCAGTCTATCAAATTCGGGGCACTTGTCACCCCTTTCTCTCATGGAGCTGTTGACTCCTTCCTTCCTTTATCTTTGCAAATGCAGCTCTCTTTTCCTGCAGTAATTCCCACGTATTTCTTTCCCAATGTCTGGGAAGAACTGGGCTTCTGTCAAGCACGGATGGGTGAGAAAGGTGATGGTAAAAGCTGTTTCTTCACCCTCCAAATAGACTTTTCTTAATGGTTCCTTTTTAGTGCCTTATTGGTGGCAGAAATCTGGGCAAGTATACAAACAGCTAACCCTGATCTGCGGTAGTCTGTAAACTAGTCGGTGTCATGTTCATACCTGCATTGTCTAGTTTCATGGGAGTACGAGTCAGTTTATTCCAGTCGTATGTCTAATGAACTCTGGCATTGGCTGATCCTTTTTTGGATGATCAGGAGATTTGGCTATATACTTTCCACTTCCTCTCATTCATATTGACATTATATTCCTGTGATTCACACTCTATCTTAGGCTATTTATATAAAATACATCTAACAGAAGTATACAACGCTCATTCTGCTTGTGTATTTTATTTTTATGGTTCAATAAGTTTGACATGGGGTTTTTTCGCTCTGTTCTTGTAATGGCTAAATACTCATATGCTCCCCCTTCAGTGACTTTATTGTAATTCATCTGCCTTTAGTTGTGTTGAAAATTTCTCACTTATATTATGTGTGTCTTTTTTACCTTTACAAGTGTACTGACATTTTTATATGACTTTTGTCTTCATTAACTTCCGTTGGCTTGTAAAGTCACAGCTAATGTGTGTTACCTGCTTTCCTGTGCTGAGCACTGCTGCAGTTCTTTGAATTTTTCTCCAGGGGGCAAGAAGTGCTTTATTCTCTGGTACAGCAATTCTGAGATTTAAAATACAAGTGCAGGGCAGCTACCATGGAAGATGGTGTCAAAAATAGAGGGGAAGGACCTCTAGTCTGCTTCTTTTGTCTATGCAAATACCTAGCAATAATAGTCTTTCTCGACCTACACTGTGCAGAATTAACCCAATCTTTTTAATAATCAGTGTGAGAATATTGGTTGCTATGGCAACATATTCTGTGATACTACTAGAGTGTCAAAATAACCTATGAAATACCATGCTAAGAGTGTTTTAGAAATTGACTTCTAAAATAAAAAGTAAATAAATCCACCTAACTTTACAAGATATGGCTAGATTCATGAAGTCTGCAACAAGAGAACAACCGTTTTCTAATGAGGGGAATCAGAATAATGGAGTGGGATATATTGTGTATTTCATCTTTGATGCATGAGTTGAGATAGAATTTAGAAACATTTTCACTGCTTAAATTAATAGTATACCAACAATTTTTGTGTTAAGAATTTAACACAAGAGTCAAGAGTTAAATAGTCCTCAGATGTTACACAATTTGAGTTAGTCTCAAGCGTCTGTCTGGTGCCTTTGCTTTTCCTACAGTTTCCATCAGCTTGTGTTCATCTTTAGCGCTGCTGCTGTTTCTCTACTTCTTTCCTCACTTACTTTTCTTTCACTTTTCTGTTCCCTTCCTTGCAGCAGACTCCCTGTATTTCTTTATTCTATTGGCTAAAATGTTCTTCAATTAAGTGTTGGTGTTTTTAAGATGATTTTTACATGGACCCCATAAGAGTCTTAATAGAGTTAATAGTGTTAATATAGTTAATGTTACCATCAGATTGATAGCTGTGGTCAGCCATTGTCTCAAACAGTGCTACTCTGGTCAAACAAAAACCCAGCCACTTCTGAAAAAAGCCTACCTAAAGACATCATTTAGTATCTGAGTATCAGGCAGCTACTCAAGCAAATTTGAAGCAGGCTAGAACAGCTATTCCATATACCAATTAAAATAGGGACAAAGAATTAAGGTGTAAAAAAATTTTTTTTTTAACTTGTAACAGTTTGTGTTGACATGAGATTTGAAAAATCATTCATTACTGGGTTGACTTTCCTCCTTCTTCTAAAATTAATAAAAGTTCCAGACAATTTTTTGTCTTCAAAAACTGTGGACCCATCCAGGTAAATGTTCGTTTTTATTCTTTGTGGAATATCCTAAACTTAATGATATTACAGCAAATTTGAAAATAAAATTAAGTAGAAATTGCCAATTTCTTGACAATAAAAACAATAAATATTTTCAATTTATATTAATATTTTCACTCAATTTTAAAGAATAATTACACCTTCCTTAGAAAGTATTATTTTCATACAGCAGTTCAACAGTTGAGTAGGTACTTTGTATTAAAATCACAGTTTATCTTTTGGAATTTGTGAATGAGACACTCAAGTTCATAAGATAAAAAGTTTCTTTTCAATGTATCATAGTTTTTAATTTGAAAGTATGGTTTCTTTATGCACAGAGGCCTTCTTCGATGCGTTTATCACCAAGGGAGGAGGAAGATGATGATGCAGCTGAAAATACCTGTGGACCTTCTGGTTTATGGGAGGCACTGACACCTTGTAACGGATGCAGGAACCTTGGATTTCCCATGCTTGCACAGGTATGTGATTCCCTTTTCATCATAAAACTTAAAAACTATGGAAAATCTGCTTAATCTCTGCCTTAACTCTTAGAGTTATTTATAGTCTTGCTTTGTTCCCTTTAAAATTGCTACTTTCACTCTTCATTTTAGTGTCAAAAACTGGTTCCAAAATGAAATGTTTGATCATCCTGCTATAATATAATTCATCTGAGTTTAATATGGAGACTGATGTTTACTACCCCTATTTTAGATTGATAGCTGCTGTGTTGGATAACTTTATTTTCCATCTGGAAAGAAATTTTGAAGTCACATAGTTTCCTTTGGGATAAGTACTCTATTTTTGACCGGCTTCTAATTAATATAATGACATCTCAGCCACTTTTTTATAGAATTAATTGAGGACATCATGCATAACTCAACTGATGTAAGAATATAGCCTAAAACTTCTCTTTGAACATTATGTAAGCTGAGGAAAAAAATCCCCAAATGTTTTCAAATGCTCATCATAATACAGAAGAGAATAAATAGAAGTGGGTAATATATTTGTGTCTAAGTCCCAGCAAGTCTTGGAGCAGACCAGTCTGAGGCATCTACCAAAGCATTGCAGCAGCTGTGTCGTGAAAAAGTGATATTGTACTGCTACAGAACAGGATGATACTTATTGCTGCTTCTGGGTCTCCCTTGTTCTCTCCCCCCACTAAAAATTGGCACTCTCATCGCTGTAACATTTTTCCTGCACTTTTTTTTTTTGTAGCATTGAATGAAGACCTGCCAAATTTCTGTTTAGAAAAGTCTGTTTTTTTCCTTTGCATCCTTACTTGGCACTGCATTTAAATAGCTTTGTCAGATTCTTGTGTACCACATTGGAATTACATATCCTGTCTCACCACAGTTCATACACTGTTCCTTTCATACCGTGACTGTACCTTTTATTCCCTTTAAGTCTCATGGGACTTGCACCTGTTTGAAGTCAATGCTGAAGCCTTCCCTGCAGTCAATGGAACAGGATACAGTAGCTCATGTGATTGAATAACAATGAACACTGCCCTGTTTCTTGATAAGGAGCCTTTATATTCCTTTCCCCTTTCAGTAGCTGTTTCCTACTTCATACTATCCATCATTTTAGACATTTGGCAAAGTGCGGAGTTGTCGGAATTATCCTAATTTACAATAGGAGTACTATAGTTACTATTTCCTCATTTTTAAGCATTTGTTTCAAAACATATTTCTTCAATGAAACTTTTCTTATTTAAATATCACCCATGGTCTAATTATTTGTAAATCTTTCTATGATGAACATACATGGCATTTTTATTTCCTCCTTTTAGAAAATATTTTTATTTTCCTTGTTTCTTGTTTTTGTAAGGTATACATAAAGGGTACTATAAAATTGAGAGATGTCTTTGAAAAGTGGAATCAAGTGTGGTTGGTTAGGTGGTATGTCTTTCCTATTTATAAAGAGATTCATTTCAACTACAGTGTAAGTTTTAAGACAGAGATTCCTGAATTAGTTTTATTCATTGTACTTAAATTTTAAGCTCAGACTTATGATATCCCATCCTTCTTGCTCTGAGAACAATAAGATTTTTAATTATGAGTACAAAACAGAGTATATTTATTATGCTTTCATTTATGATATATCAGATTTTATTTCTAGATTGTTTCTATTCATAAAAATTGATGACAGAGATCGTTTTGGTCTTTTGTTGATTTCTTTTTATGGGAGAAAGGAAAGAAATTAGGTAGTGAAAAATCTCCAAACCAAAACCCAGTGACTTTGGTTTTTATAAATTGTTGCCATCAATGTATGCAGTCTTTCAAGTTGTTAGCTAATCTGTTGGATCTTTCACATTTACTTAAGAATGCAGCAGAGAACATCTTGTTCTAAGAGATTGAAAACACAAAGTATATATATGTAAGTTTCTGGATTAAGAACAGTATCTGGAATTGGTCTAACAAATTATGTATGTGCAACGGCATGTTTTAGGTAGAAGTACACAAATATGTTTCTGATACTCATGTCAGTGCAGTAACATATCAGAAAGTGCAGACTTCGTCATGAAGAAACAGTGACATAAGGGTATTTGACGTGGTGTCTGAAAATTTGTATTCTCCTAAAGGTCCAAAAATAGGGAAAAGGGTATATCAATTATTGTTGAACACAAACGAGTTAATTTTTGCACTTCTCCTTTATTTAGAAATAGGTTTTACAATCATATAGTTGTATTGTGTTTGCACATCAAAGGTGAACAAACGTAAAGATTGATTCTTACTTTATATACACAATCTGAGGCACAATGATAACATGAAATTGAGTTTTAGGTGAGATTATGAATGTCCATCTGTGACCTGGTGAGCTAATAGTTTTCAATATGCCGAAGGAGAAGGCAGTAATCTTGACAAAGTTGGTTTCTTTTTTGTAGTTAGGGAAAAAAGCTTGTCTGGAGGTTCTTCTGGCATTCAGCATGCCATTGCTGTCTCTACTGAGCTGGGAAGTGTCATTTTAGACAGAACTGTTACAGAAAGTTCTGTGCAAAATGTTATATCATTTAAAACCTAGCATAGCAGTAATACAGATATTCTCAGAACAAACAACTCTCACAGTTAAAAGTAGTGAAGTGCTGGAAGAGCTTTATGGAAAAATCTTTATGCCCTGTAAAAATTTCAGGGGTTTAGAATATGCAGCTGGATTTTTAGAGACTGAAATTTAGACATGTCTTATTTTATCAGAGAGTGTATTCCATTTGTAGGTTATGATTTAGGGTTAATTTGGGGCTGTTGCTTTGTTCTGGAGTTAATCTTCAGTTTAGGGTAGAAATTTAGTTACCACATACATATTCACATTTTTTTGAGAATAAGGTAGCATACTCTGAATTTATGTATATAATTCCATTTTCTTTTTCTTGGATAGCATACTTTGAATATTTCTCTGCTGAGGGGCAAACAGGGCCTGATGTAGAGAGATAGAGGGCAGTCTGTAATGTCAGAGAGATGAGTGCTACAGAATTCTCTATGATCCCTGCAGTATTATCAGTTTAAAGCAAGCAGTTTGCACACCTTAATCTTGACAACCCTGCCAGCATATTTTTCTAATTATGATATGAAGTAATTGTGAGATAAGGCAGGTTTAGCTCTGTCCCATTTAGGATGCTTCTGGGTCAACTTGACTGTACTGTGTCTTGAATTGTATTGTATGCGGAACTTAAAAATCCTGACAATTATTCTGTGTGTTTGACTTGATGACAGCCAGGAAGACCTCATTTGTCTGTTACAAAATGAAGATAATGTGTGTAAAGACAGCAGTGCAGTTGCTATGGAAAAATTGAACTTTGATTCAAAAGCCTAAGTATAAATCTTCATGTTGCCAGTTGCTGGGAAGCATGGCTCTTCACAAAAATATGTGGAAATTTACTTAAAATGTTATGTTTCTAGCTTAGTGTCAAATTTTCATCTTTTAAGAGGGAATGAACTTCTGGGAGGCCTTGACATTTTCCATAAAGACTGATCAACATTCGGCTTATATAACTCTAGGATTCCTAGAGGTAGGAACTCCAGCAACTTTATCATGGGTTCTCCTGTGGAAGAGAGACTTTCCCCCCAAAATGCCTTTTTATTGAGATGGAGGGAAGGAAAAGTGGACTCTTAACTACATATTTAGGAGATGAGAACTGCGTGCAATAATTTCTTTATCAGTACAGGCTATGGTGGGAATATTTAAAGTTTGGAGTTTGAGGCATCTGTTAATAGGGTTATGTATTTCAACTCTGCCTTCTGGAAGATCATGTTGTTTGTCTACTTCCTTTTGTAAATTTTAAAAAGTAATTTTAATGGGAAGAAATTTTGTATACTGTTTGTATTGTAGAAGCTAGTTAAGGTTTGTTCTGTAGAAAACCTTACACTGAAAATTATTATTTTACAATTATTTTTGCATTTTCGAAGTCAGTTCAGGATACATGGGGTAATTAAGTAAGGAGCTAACTCAATTTTCACACAGAGATCAAACCTGCTCCTAAAAAAACCTCTGTACTGACACTCTCTGAAGAGAGGCAGCATGTCTCTTTCTGAAGAATGTTAATATTGGGAATATTATTTGGCATTATTTGTTTTCATTTTAACATATTTTTTCAGATTGAACTCTCTCTATTATTAGTTGCCTCAAAATTTTACTTAGATTTTAAGCTCAATGCAAATGTTCAAGTTGTTTTTGAACTGCTAAGGTGTGGGGGAGGTAGTATGAAAAATAAAGTATTCATCCTTTGTTTTTCAATAAAAACTGAGAAAAACAAAGAACGTGTTTTTAATTAAACAATAATGGCTAAAGTGTTTCAGCTTGGTTTTTCAATCCATTAATAACTTTACTGTCAGTGCATTCAGTGGAAGCACATTTCAAGCTAGACTGGTAAAGAAGCAGTCTAGCTTCTGGCAGCCAGACTGGTTGATCTTACTTGGTGCTGAAATTCTCCAAAATTAGAAACAGAAAGTCTTGTGGCATTGTCTAATTTCTATGTTACATGGAAGGAAACCTGTCTTCTTGTTTAGTGATGATACAGACAAAGTAGAGAAAGCTTTGGCCTGAAGTATACCCACGTAGAGACAGCCAGAGTAAAATTGTTACATTATCTGTAATATTTTCCAATAGTTTCTAACCTTCAGTGAAAAATATTTTTTCTTAATTTAGTGGATTAAATTATGAGTTTACTTAAATGAGAGTAACATGGAAAGCTCTACTACCCATAAAAAATATTTCTGTTAAACTCCTGATTTGCAGTGTTGTCTCTTCTGCACTAAGCTTAAGTCTTATTAGTAATTTCAGGAACATACCACCCACACACTGAAGCAGCTACTGAAAAGTGCAATATGTATTCTGCCTAGAAAGAACCAGCAGGTGATGATTATACCCTGCTGAACAGTGATAGAAAATAAGTATATTGAAAAAATTGTGGCTTATTTTAGTGCTATGCCACATTTTCTGATTGTGTTTTAAGGAATGAAGCTGAATGTTTCAGTCTTGCACATGGTATGTATTACATATGTAGCTTCTTAATTTCCAGTGTAAATTTGGAATTGTCCATGTAAATTTGCAGATCTCTTGTTGGAAATACATTTTTACTGTGCTAGTTGTGTAATCTAGACACCAATACCCAATATGTCCAGAGAAGTTATAATCTGTTTATCCTTGGGTATTTGCAGAATTGACTGGTCAAGCTCCTAATGGTTAAGTTCTGCTTCAACTGCAAGTTTGGAGGAGAATAATTCCAGAGATCTCTTTCATATAGTTGCTAACACCCATGTTCTATAATCCTCTGTAAGGCTATGGGACCTCTGATCAGCTTATTTCTTAAAAAAATTAGGACTGTCTCTGCAGTTTGTAAATCACTATTTTTGAAAATTTGGCTATCCCTGTCCAGCACTGTGTAAATCTGGTCACTGCTGGGATGTGCTCTCTCTTGGTGTGATCATGAAACAGCAAAATTAAATGGGATGAGAGAGAAAGAAGTTGGAACTGTTGATGCATGTCAGAAATAATCTGAAATATTGATGACTGTAGTGGTTAACCAGATGAAATTTAATTCCTATTAATGAGATTCAAATTCATATAGAAATTACTGTTGAATTAAAGACTGTCACATACCTAGCTGAAACATGGTAATCTGGGGAGATCTTACATAGAATAACTATATCACATTTTGTTGTTTGTGGTTTGCAATTTAGCAGTAACCAGAAGACACACTTTGTTGGAATGTTTTTGCTTTCAGTGCTGCCTCTCAAATTATGGGAAAATGGGGAAAAAATCAATCTGAATTGCCCAGTCAATAGATAGCAATAGCACATGGCAATTAGTTTTGTACATGAAAGAAGTTGCACTTTGTGTTAAAAACTTCATGTTTGAACTTCACCTGCATCATAACAGAAATATTAAATTTTCTGGTTTTAATATACTGCTTTATGTTGAACTTCCTAGTTATTCTGACCAAATTGGGCTACTGTCCCATATTGGCATTTCCTGGGGAAAAAAGCCATCACAGATACATTGTACTTGTTGCTCCTACCCTACCATAGTAATAGAAGGAAGAGTTTATGAACAAAAGTACTGGTGTTGAGGTATCTGGAGTTAAGATATCAGTTGAGTGGGGGTATGGATATGGATATTACTACACAGATTTGCTGCACTGATTAGCCATGCAGTCAAGCTTTGTGTCAGGTTGTATTTCTGTGAAGGGCTGTTTAAAAGCACTTGACCTTTCGGGGTTTTTTTGAGCACAAAAACCTATTTTGTATTTTTGTTTTGCTTATTTTTAATGATGTTAAAAATATATCTGAGAACCAAGCTAGTACTGGAACTGTGAGAGATTTTTTTTACTTCAGTTTTGTAGTACAGAAAATCATGGCTTCATAGTCCATGAGAAGTCTGTAAAATTTATAGACCTGATTTCTTTCTTAAGAAAAGACCTGACTGACAGCTGGACTTTTAAAAATAACAACTCTATAGTATCAACTGTGAATCCTCTCTTGCTGTGCAAAAGGAATTGCGTACCTTGGGTTTAAAGTCATGTCTGGTGGTTTGAAAGTGAAAACCTTTAAAGCTGGTATCCATTATACTGAGTCTGGAAATGAGATAGATCCTGAATCAACAAATTTCTTAAGTATAAGCATTAACGTGCTCAATACCACTAGGGTTTCCATACAAATGGAACTTTATAGAGATACCTTGTATTTTCACCAAAATTCAAAACTAGTCTAAGACTTAGTTTCTTAAAATCCCAAACTGATTGTTATTATTTTTTTTCACTACTAGTAACCTGTAATTAGGAAGAACTCGTGAACGGGATGTAAAATAAAATGAAACCTAAGTTGAGGAAGTATGTATTTGAGATATAAAAGGGAGATATATATAAGACTACATTGTCTCATGTTTTCATGAAAAGGTATTTTGGATTTACTTCTGATAGAAAATGTCATCTACCAATTATAGTGAAATACTTATTTTTAGTTTAAGGCCTCTGAGAAAGGCAATTCAGGTAGAAAATGGGAATCTCATGTTTCATGTTTTTTTAATCTAAAATACTAATCATATATATATATTACAGTAGAATGCAGGTACTCTATTCAGTTTCCAGAAGGAATAAACACTTCTATTTTATAAAATCTACTATAATAAAAAGAAGCCATATTAATACTCCTAATAGTATGGTGAATATCTGTGTTCCTTTGGTGAAAAGGGGAGATAACTTTTTAGAAAAAAAAATGTTATAAATATGTCTCTGTATAACCCAACAGTCCACCAGGCATTTTGTGGTTTTTTGTGATAAAAGGTGTAAATGTGAAGACGGTGAGGTAAATTAATAAATTGACAATGTCAAACCAACTATATCATTTTTGTAGGTGCTATTTTTTAAGGCAATGTTCAGTCCTATTTTTGTTTATCTAATTTTGAATTTAGCAAAATTGAGTCTATAACTCTCAGACAATGTTTTAGCCCAATGGTCTAAGTACTTACAAACTACTAGGTTTGTCCCTAATTAACTTTAATGATTAGCAGATACTACATACAGATAAGAGTTTATATACATAAAGCTTTTTTTAGTAAACTGTTTTAATATGTTTGTATATGGGCAGGTTATTAAATTCTCCCTTATTCAGATTGGTTTTATAGAGTTAGTGTTTTTGCATTGTGAAAAAGAAATATTGACAGCAGAAAACTCCTTCAGACACCCATCTAGGTGTTCTTGCTCCTTGTATCATTAGAAAGTGTCCATATCCCTGAAGATGCTCAACTGGTTGGTCTTTTCGGATGAAAAGGAACCACTGCGAGCCAGCCAGTGTGAGATATGAAGTAGAGGGATGGTTTTCACCACATGCCTAGTTTTTGAGCTGAACTTGTGTGCAAATTAAACACCAGGGCACTGAGGGTGCACAGCTGACAAGGGTTTCCTTTACTCCTTTCTACCCACTTCCAAAGTGGACAGACTGAGTGTATCTTTTTTTAAAAATCTCGTTTGAATGAAATAATGATCTATTATAATGTTCATGAGCACTTTTTGAGCTGCCTCTTAAGGATAACAATCCTAACATCTTCTCCCCCTGCCTCCAGACAGTTATATCTCATCAGGACTGTAAGATCAAAGAAGAACTGCACACACTCCGCAGTTTGGATTTTTAGTGACTAGAATCTCACTTTTGACCCAGAAAGAAAGACCCACTGCCAAGGGTTTCCTGTTGTCTGACTTTAGGTGGTTTTATGAAACATCCAGGCTTTCTGAATAGCAAATTTCTTATACTTACTGACACTGTTTTCTCATCATGAAAACTCAAAATGATCTTGAGTGTTTTTTAACTTTTTAGCATTTACATTGCTATTTTGGAGATGAGTTATTAGCTGAGGAAATATGAGAAAATAATTTACAGTAAATTCACGAATACAAGCCGCACTGAGTATAAGCCGCATCTCTGGGTGTTGGCAAACATTTCGGTTTTTGTCCATAGATAAGCCGCACCCGAATATAAGCCGCTTTGTCGTTCGCAGCGAGGACCCGCGTGCAATTAGTAACAGAACCGCGGGAGGGCGGGGTTTACTAGCTGAGCTAAGGCTGTGCAGGCTCGGCCCGCTAGGGACCGCTGGCGGGGCCAGATGGCCCAGCCCGGTGCTGCCGCTCGGGGCGCACCGCCGCTGCCCCTGGGCTCGGTCACCCCGGGTCGGCGCTGCCCTGCAGTGGCAGGCAGGGACGGAGCTTCCCCTGCTCCTACGGCAGCGGCGGCGGGCGGGGACGGAGCTTTCCCGCGCCCGTGGCGCCGGCGGCGGGCAGGGACGGAGTTTCCCCGCTCCTGCCGCGGCGGCGGCGGGCCGGGACAAAGCACCCCGTCAGCTCCCCGAGCCGCAGCAATGGCTGCGCGGGGCTCCCGTCGGCTCCCCGAGCCACGGCAATGGCTGCGCGGGGCTCCCGTCGGCTCCCCGAGCCGCGGCAATGGCTGCGCGGGGCTCCCGTCGGCTCCCCGGGCCACAACAATGGCGGCGCGCTTCCCCCCCCTCCCCGGGCCGCAGCAATGGCGGCGCGGGCTTCCCCCCCCCTCCCTGGGCCGCAGCAATGGCGGCGCGGGCTTCCCCCCCCCTCCCCGGGCCGCAGCAATGGCAGCGCGGGCTTCCACCCCCCTCCCCGGGCCGCGGTAGGGGCGACCCGGGTCCCCCCTCTCCTCCCCGGGCCGCGGCAATGGCGGCGCCGGGCCCCCCCCCGTCTCTCCCCTGGGCTGTGGCAGAGGAGGAAAGGGAGCTCTCCCGCCTCTCTCCCCGCCCCCCGTGCTGCCTACAGGGAGCCAGGCTCCACCCGCGGTGCAACAGAGTAGCGATTTGTAACAATCGCAAAAAGTCGACTTTGCAGCTGCTCGGCTCAGCACTCTGGCAGGCACTTCTGAGGTTGTATTAGCCGCTCCTGATTATTAGCCGCATTTCCGGTTTAGGAGCAAAATCTTAGTCAAATTGGTGCGGCTTGTATTCGTGAAATTACTGTAATCAGGACCTAGAGCAAGAGAATCATTAGGGAAAAAGTTTTTTTGTCGGAACTTTTTTATTTAGATAATACAACTCTCCATAACTTTAGTAGTTTGAAAACATTTTCTTGTTCTGTTTTACTGTGGGAGCATGTGTAGGAGAGATTTAAGAGAGTCTTGGTTTATTCTATTGCAATATTAACTTTTTATACCAAATATACTTAATTTTTTATTTCTTCAGTGTCAAAAAACTTCAAGTGTGGAAGATTTTCTTTTCTGAAATACCAAATATTTGTCTCTTCTATCAAATCTGTTGTATGTGGTATAAATTAATTGGCTTCTATTGTGCAAATATTTCTGAGTCTTTACTTGATTTCAGAACAAGCTGTAGTTGATAGATATTGAACTATAAAATGTGAGAAATGTGAGTCTGCTTAGCATAGAGTAGTGTGTTAATTGTTTTCTGCATTTGCTGTCAAATATTGACTTCAGTATAAGGTTTTTCAATATGCAACATTTTGCATGGTTTCTGCCTTTATAATGTGAGGAATTAGTTTTCATGTTTACTGCTTCAATTGGATCTGCATCTGTATGTTTAAAATGTAGGCTTTAGAGCATAAGCATCTTGCGGAGAAGTATTGTTTCCATGGAGCTTAGGTTTCAGCTCATTTTATCGGGTTTTTTTTTTTTTTTTCCTAATATAATAGCCTTTATTTTACAGAGGCATTTTCCCATGGCTTGAAATTCAAACAAGACATGATTTTTTTTTTAATGCTTTTTATGAAAACAATAGAAAAAAAGGTGGATATTTAAACTGGAAATTGCTTTCTAGATTATAATTGTATTTTTTCAGCTAAACTAAGAATCATTTATTAAAACAGTTATTATATTATGCTACGTTGCCACACACAACCATTAACATTTGCATAAACCAGATTATGTACACTTTCAGTATATTTTTTGTCACAGTGAGTTATTTATTAGAGGAAGCATCTGGTCTTTTTAACGGCCTGAGTGTTGTATTCATGGTAAAGCATGTAACATGACTACAATAATCTAGGTTCATTTGAAATGCTGAATATCTGCCAGTTAGAATTATGAAAACACTGCATAAAATATAGTGACATGTTTCTGCTGCTGAGGTTAGCGCTGCATTCATTATGCTCACAATTTACCCGTGTCTTCACACATTTATAGTTTAGGCTACATTAGTGAGTTTTGTGTTGTTAGGCATTGTAGGAACCTTTAGCTGTCAGGGATTTATGTCTGTAGAGTTTTTGTATGAACTTTGAAACATGGATATGTGAAAATATGCACTGGGGAAGGAGAAAATAAACCTGTATTTGGGGTGTTATATAAATAATTCTCTTTTTTCTCATACATAATGTTTGAAAAAGCAAATCTAAATTTTGAATGATTTCTGAAAAACTAAACATCATATTTCTAACTAAATAATCAGGCCAAGAGCTCTTGCATGCTTTTTAAAATTGATGTTTTTCTCAGCTCTTTGGAAGGCTTACTGATATGTACAAAGGCTGTTTCAGGTGCAGAAGGGAAATAATTACTTTATGTAACATAGTTAACTCTGTACTTGTATTATTCCTACAACAGCAAACCCGCAATTTCAGATGTTTAGTGAAAGGGTAAAAGATCATACTCTTTTGAAATCCTTGCTAGAAATACGTTGTACAGACCAGAGTAGATCCTCCAGTGTCATTACTCTTAAATGAATTATTGGTGATTTTTCAGATTCTGTAATATATCGTGAACCTTATTATATGTTCTATGACAAATTACACATTCAAGTGTTTCTAGCTGTCATAACAATGAACATTTATGATAGTTTGACTCATGAAAAATTATTCTAATTGTACAATACTATGAAACTTTCTTTTGTTAAATTGTTAGTAATAGATAAATGTGTTTTTCCTAGCCATAAATTATAGTAATATTCATGATATCTTTGACTGGAAAGGCAGTCAAAATAAATATTTCTCTATCTACTTGGGGGCTTGGTTATTGTGATGTAGGGAATACTTTGAGTTGTTTTTGCCTAGTACATTATTGTGGCAAACTTGTGCAACGCTGTTTCAAATTCAAGCATTTTACTTTTCATCTTACTTCATGTCAGAAAACTGTTCTAATTATCTTTAGTCATTGATCAGGAGTTCTTTATTGCTTGAATTCTTGATTCCTCTCAGCAACCTGCAGTTGCTTATCATCAATATTTCAGTGTGAAGTGTCCCAATACAACAAGGTTATATATCAGACTGGGTACAAACATCAAGAATTATGTTTGATGCAAATAAACTCAGACTAGATGTAAGGAAAAAAATTTTTTACACTGAGAATTGTGAAACACTGTAATAGTCTGCCCAGGGAGGAGGTAGATGCCCAATTCCTGGAGCTATTCAAGATCAGGGACTCTGAGCAACCTGATCTAGTTTAAGATGTCCTTCTCCACAGCAAGGTGTTGGATTAGATGACCTTTAAAGGTGCCTTCCAACCCAAACCATTCCATGATTCTATTATTCTATGACGTAAATGGGATAAATGCAGTATTCATTGCTCACACTCAGGATAATCAGGAGCTTTGGATTGATGGACCATATAAGACCAATAACCCATATAAGACCAATAACTCTCCAAAGTTTCATAAATAAAGTATCACAGTACTCTTTTAAGGAACAGCTAGGCAGAATCTGTCATGCTATGATAGAAAGACAACCACCTGGATTCTAGATACTGGTCCTCTGGCCTTCAGCAAGCCAGGGGAGATAGCACAAAACCCTGTTGGATCTCAAGGGGTATGTCAGAATTTAATAGCTGTTCTTCGCTATCTATATAAATGAAAAAGACATTTCTAAAGGTGACAGATAGATTGCATTCTATCTTTCTGTGTTTCCCAGGTTATTTCTACTTCAAGAGAAGAGTTATGTGTGACCCTGGCATGTTGTCCCATGTTCCAGGGAAGTAATAAAGCTTCAAGTGACCTGATTTTTATAGGAAAGGATATTGACAGAATGAAAACATTTCTGTTAAGTAAAAATTCTGTCTTCTTGACAGAGTGTCAGTTCATATTAGGTGCCTTCTGAGCCTGTATCATTCTATTAATAGCTCATACAAACACAAATTTGCATATACTGCTTACATCTCAGCCCTTAAGCATACATCATTCAGTTTGATTCCTAAGAGGAAAGCAAGACTATATAGAAGGCAGAAGCAAGAGAAGCTAGAAACCTGGCAAAAACCTGGAAAAAAGTCTTAGTCAACATCATGTAGTTCTTGAAGATTTAGTCATGTTACGGCACATTGTTTCACAATTGTGTATAACTCTTTGCAATGGCCAAAAAGAGCTATTTTAGGAACAATTTAATTCCCACTGATTAAAAATCTCTTACCCCTGTGCAGGTTTCAGACAGTGTTTCATAGGTATTATATCTTCAAACATATGCTCAGAGGAGACCCAGCTGACTGCAGGCCTACGAGTAAGGGCCGCAGTGTGTCCTTGGCATGTGATCTGCAACTTCAGTGTCACATTACTGTTTCTTTCTACAAGACAAAAAGATCTAATTTACATTTATCAACATGGGTGGCTGTTCTCTAGTGATTTCCTACTAGAGTGACTCACTCATTCTCATTGTTGGGTGGTTTTTTTAATTCTATTGTGTATGTATTTTTATCCCTTCCACAAAAAAATACTTATTTTAATGTACTAGCAGCCCAACACATTATTTTGATGAAGTTATAATTTCAAATAAGAACAAATTATGTCTTGATGGTGGTGGTCAGTTTTATGTCCCATGTTCAGCAATTTGGAATGGTTAATGGAAATTTGGGATTGGATAATATCTATTTTTAAAATATAAATTAGACTCAGATTTTGATTTCATGACTAAAGATGAAAGAAAAGTACAGTAATTTCACAACCATAAGGCGCACTGGACTATAAGGCGCACCCCCGGGAGTCGGTAAATTTTGCAACTTTGTAGATCAGATAAGGCGCACCGGACTATAAGGCACACTTTTTTTTTGCAGCGAGGATCTGCCTCCAGCTCCCCCTGCGTGGTTGCTGGCTGAGGCCCTGCCTCAACCAGGCAGCCATGGGCCCCCGGGCCCGCCTGTACCCGGCGGGGCCAGGCTATGCCTGCTGCTGCTTGGCCCTGCTCCTCCGGGACCGGGCTATGCCCACCACCACTCTGTGCCGCCTCCACGGGGCCGGGGCATGCCTGTCGGGGTGCCGTGGGCCCCCGGGCCCCCCTGCACCTGGCAGCCCCAACCCCATGGCCCCGCCTCCACCCGGCAACTGCGGCCCTGCCGGCTCCCCCTGCGACTCCCACTTCCGGGTTGGCAAATTTCCGAACTTTTACCCATACATAAGGCGCACCAGACTATAAGACACACTTCCGGGTTCGGTCAAAAATTTTAGTCAAATGGGTATGCCTTATAGTTGTGAAATTGCTGTATTTTTAGGAGGTTTTATTATGCAGTTGATAGCTTGGACATGTAGAATTGCTGTAGTTACTTATTGCAGTTGGGCAAGAGCTTTCCATCTTAGAAAAAAGCAGGATCACATTGCTTCACACCTAAAACATCTGCTAACATCTAAGTTGAAGTTGGTGAATTAGTTTAGGTCTTAGAAATTTCTAGAAACACTCAAACAGTGGAGAATGTTTTGCAACAACCAGAAGACTTTACAATGTCTTTCTCCAACTTTTTTCATTTTGTTACATATGCACTTTTTAATTAAGGTTTATCATCTTCTCTTAATAGGTTGATATTATTCCAGGCTTTCTAAAGTATTAACAGTTCTTTTTTGGCTCTAACTCATTTAACTTCTGCTGGACATAATATTACTATATTTTATTTGTTAGAGGGATATTTGGGAAGAATTGAATTGTAGTTTGCATTCTAACCATTTTCTAAGTAACCCCATCATTTTTATTTACTCTTCTCTGACATTTATATTCATGCAATGTTAGTTAAAGAATGTTGAATAACATTCAGGAAATCAAATTGAACCTTAAGAGCAATTAGGAAAGGAATAGAGTACAAAAAAAGGTACATCACTATGTCAGTATGACTACTTGGTGAGCCCTCATTGGAATGAGGAAATCTGAGAAAATGTGATCCCTGTCATATAACTGAAGACTAAGAGAATGAAGGGTGACAAGGATGGTTAAAATCCTTGAACAGCTGAGTGAGTAGGTCCTCCCTAAAGGAGAGGACCTGGGAAGTGCATATGTCAGTGAAATCACAAGGAGAGGATAAGTAAAGAACAACCCTTCATTGCCATCTAAAGTATAAAACAGCCCTGTCAAACTTGGTGAGATACCTAAAAACAAAATGGGGGTACGCAAACTGTGAAAGGGGACATTTGCTCTAAAGGCAACTTGAGAAGGTAACTCTAGAAAGTGGGATTGGTAATGTGAAACAAAGTCAGCACCTTTTGACTACGAAGTGTGAGACCCACGAAGTGTTGCAGAAGGAGAAGCAGTTACTACATGCTTGACTGATCTTATGTCGGTTTTACTGTTCTCTAGGTCAGCACTGTTGGCTGCCTTTTCAGACAGAATATTGGGTGACACAAATGTGATGATCCAATGTCTATTCTAATGTTTTATGTATTAATTTTTTTTTTTTTTTGATGTAGCTGAATTCAGGGATTGAACACAGTTTCACTTTGGTGTTTTTTGATGATTTTAAGGCTGCAGTGTTTCATGGGTTTCTCTAGGCAGATTTACTATAATTAGGGTTTTGGCATTCTGACTTAAATGCATGTTTCTAGTTAAATGCATGTTTCTAGAGGAGTACAAGGATTAAAATGAAGTCTCCTATTTTAGTAATTGTTTTGGTAAATAGAGTTTTGTCTCTGCCTTTTTAAATGGACAGGGTAAAAATGCATTTTTTTTTCAAGGAAGGATTGTTTCTTTTGTCCTGCAGTTGCGCTTCAGCAGCTTTGATGCCTCTGTAGAATTTTCTATTAACTTCATTTAAGGAATTGAATGGCTTAAATTAATGAAGTTACATTTGGAGTTGCAGGAAGCCTACTTGCAAAATTTTGTAATCCTTATTATGTCTATTACCTGGAACTAGTTATTATTAGTTTATAACTGTGAGATTCCTTATACTGGGAGCTCATAATCTGACTAGGTAGAAACTGGAAAGGGAGATTCCACTTTTAGATATGTTTTCTGAATGCTGACCACCAATTTTGTATTGTTTGCTAGTACATACTAATTTTTTATTTCTTTTAAAAATTACTAATGCATCTTAGTATTCTGTTTATTTTATTTGTAGGATTTTTTTCCCCTGATCACTGTTTCCAGTGTTCATTTTCATGTTCTTTGTTAGTTTAACCTGGGATTAAAATCTGTCTCTACCAAAGTCATCAAGAATTTTGAAGTGAAACGCTCTTGGTGCCATCGTAACCCTATCCTTCAAGAAACCTTGAATTATTGCTGAGCTATGAACTCTCACAAGGATCAAATGAACACAATGACCAGAAAAAAAAAAAAAAGGCGAAGAGTTGAGTCATGTAATTACTTGCTAATAGCAGAAATTGTTTATCTGAAAAGGCACTGTTACCTACAACCATAGCTTACTTTAGGTAATATAAGTTCTTGGTGAAGAAATGGTTATTTCACATTTTGTTTTACACATCACATTCTTCAATCATTTTCTGAATAGGCCTGTGATAATATCTAACTGTCAGGGTGCTTTCGTGCCCTTTGCCTTTTATTATATCATTTTTGATTTATGTCTGATGCTTGGCTTTCAGAGACATCCATATGTCCAATGTAATGGATGTTCCACATCCAAAGATGTGGAAATATGTCTTTGCCCATGCAATTGCTTTCTGCCTGGATGAAAAATAATAAATCTCTGGTGAAACTCTGCTGAAACTCGATGTTATCTTCTTATTCATGTTTGAAACTAGAAACAGTCTGCTTGATTGGATTATTGTACCAGCAAAACTTCTAATTCCTTTTTTCCCCTCCCTCAACATTTGCTAATCAGTAGAATTTTCTGTATGTATTGCTGTTATGGGACCTTTTGTCATTATTTTGCTCAAATGTAGAGCAGTAATTCGTCTTCATTCACAGCCTGGGATCCTGCCATCCATATGTAGAAGACATATTTTTAGTTTTCTTATATGTAATATAAACATTTTGTAAACCATCCCTGAAGAGAATGTAATTAGTGGTTAATCTAATTGTTGCTCTCATGTGATACAATTAAAAAAGAAAACGAGACATCCCCTGAATTACAACCTAGCAAAACAGGTATGGCAAAGCAGTAATCCAGTTTTCATTAAACACAAATTTTTATGAATGAAGTTCTTCTGTAAAGTGAACAAGGACTGTATTATACAAAAATTTAAAGAAATAAGAAATTTTATCTTCTAGCATGCAAGTAATTCTTTGGGTCTGTTATAGTTTGGATTCAGCAGAATGCAGTATTTAATTTTCTGAATTCTAACTCTTGTTAGGCATAGTTATTGAGCCTGGTTATTTTCCTTTGTCGTCTGAGAAATATCTCTCTTACCTACCTAAATTTTTACATTTCAGGAATCTTACTCAAAGAAGAGAGGTTATGCGTTGGAAGCAATACCCTCTGTACCTCTGGATGTAGTTCCTTCAGAAAATGACAGCAGTCTTTGTGATTCGATAGACATAGCAGTCACCAAAAAGCCTTGTTCCCTAGAGATAGCAAGAGTTCCTTCCTCAAGACCAGGTAAATCACCAAATAATCCTTTACGCAGTCATTGGTGTAAGTGTTAATCTATAGAATATATAGGTTTATATTTTTAAGTATGCAGTGCTCTATTGATCACAGTATGATTATGATCTTCCATTAGCTACCATAAGAGCTTCACATCAGAATAAAGATTAATAGGAAAATGTTGTAGAAGTGAAAACAAAGCAGTTGTTTAAATATTTTCCTAGATAAATGCAAGGTTGCAAAAAGCCAAATTCAAAAGACTTTCTTGTAGACAAGCCTTTTGCAGTAATCCTTTAGCCAACCTGTTTCTTTTTTTTCTAAGTACTGCTTAGCAACAACATTATGGAACTACAGAATTTAAAGTACTCTGCATTTTCATGTTATGTGAAAGAATATCTTATCCATTTTTGAAAATTAAATAGTGAATGAGAATGAAGAGAAATATTAAATGACAATTTGACAGAATGCTGTTTGTGTTATATATAGGTTTGTACAACAATAAGTTAAAAGAGTTAAAACCTAATATGATTATGCTAAGTCAAATATTATCTGTAAGTATGGTATTATCTGTAAGAATTCTGTTTATATTCTCCAAAATTATATGATCTCTTGCATTACTCTTGTTTGAACTCTTCTTTAGTCACCACCTGGTACAGGAATTTCAGGATATAGTAATTTTGCTCTAATTAATTGGACTGAGAGTCTGCTTTGACAAATGACAGTTCTCAGCAGCAGAGACCTATTTGAAACAGTCAAATGATTTTCTGACCTGTGTGATCTTGATTAGGAATCATGATTTGGGTAACATACAAGGATGACAGATGATTGTTGACTAACATCATGTCAGTGATCTGGTCTATGCAAGGCGAAGCACCTTCTTGATTTCACAGCTCAACTAATATTGAAAGAGCACCACAGCTATATCAGGCATAGTATATGAGGGCCAGATAGCAAGATACAGCTTTGCAGTTTGCAAGGTAAGGTGGAGTGGATTATAATTCCCACCTCTCTATTAAATTTGGGCTAAAGAAGACTTGGTGGAACCTGCTTTATGAGCAGCAGTCTAAAAGGTGGCACAAAACAGGATAGCATCTTTATGGCATAATTGCATAGAATGGACCAGACTCTGACTTGAACATCAGCATGACTACTGTGTTTCTTACTTTGGTGATTTTGGCTCTGATAATATAAAAACAATTTGTCTGTGCAGGACAATATTGTGGGTTGTTTTTCAGTAGAGAAAGAAAATAACAAATTATCTTTGTTTTTCACATTTCTACTTGAATAATTGCTATAAACATATGTATTGCAGTGGAAAGACTGCCATATATATACCAAATAAATTGGTAGGGGGAGTTCATTACTTGCCTTAGTAATGGAGCTCAACAACAAATTTTCCCATTGTAAGTAGCATTTTTAAAAAAAGATGGGGTTTTCACTAGTTAAAATGTTAGGCTTTGGGACTGCGCTGTTTGCTGAATGCAAGCATTTTTCTTAGGCATAGTAAAGTCCATTAAGATCAGTGTGAAACACAGATCCTATAAGGGACATTTTTATGTCTTAATCTGGAAGTATGTTTTGTGTAAAGTTTAAAATAGTGTGTATCAGAGATCTGGAGTACAACCAAGGAAGCTGTAGGATATTCATGAGGACATGCATGATATTTAGAATATCTAACAAGATCAATGACTTGACAATACAAATGTGCTGTAATTCCTTCTTAGTTTTCCATATACCACTATTATATTTTCCCCTTGGCATTTTATTGGGAAGAACATTTGGCTTTATAGGAAAATGTGGTTTTATTTTAAGCTATAAATGTAGAAGTTATTTAGCTGGCCTGGCTTGCAAGCCATATCTAAAATTGTGTTGGCTCTTATCTCATACTACAAATGGACTAAATGAAATAAATCATGTCACTCTCAGTTATAAGGTATTTAGCACTAGGTGTAATGGTAAGTGAAGTCACCCTACCACTTGAGGTCATATAGATTTATTGCTTGAATACGTTACATATGATTATAGATAATTTAAAAAAAGAAATATCTCATAATAATATTTTTTAAAATAAATACCTAATTTTGCATGCTTTTTTCCCTGAATTTCCCTCAGTTCTTGTGTCACTGAGACATGCTGACTTTGGGAATACTGTTTCAAATTTCTGTATTATGTGATATGTAGGGCTTTGGGGAGAAAAAAACAGACTACTCTGTAGTTGTCCTGAATTTTATTGTTGAACTGGTAAGGAATCACAGAGGATGAGAACTCGTGCAACAAATGCTAAAGGCTTGTTAGTTTTCAGGGAGAAAAACTGAACAGAAGCAAATAAAAGTAGTCATAAAGTTGGTTACCTCTACTTCTGAAATCCTGTGTTGTATGCGTTTTATGTCT